>NC_138997.1:1825000-3074000 GCF_964374135.1 Grampus griseus
TGGATACATTTGAAAACCTTAACGTATGCTTTCTTTTTCTTTCTTTCCCTCCCACCTCTCATTTAAGATGACCTTGAATGATGCCATGAGGAGAGAGGAGAGGCTGTCAGTTACAGGAAGTACTGGAGAAAATGGACGTGTTATGACTCCAGAATTTCCAAAAGCAGTGCATGCTGTCCCTTACGTGAGTCCTGGCATGAGAATGAATGTCAGTGTGACTGATATCTCGTGATTGATAAGAACCTTTTGAGTGCCTTACACAATGGTTTTCTTGTGTGTTTATTGACAAAGTGGTGAGAGGCATCCAGTATCTTGAAGACTTTTCTTTCAGCCAAGAATTCTTAAATATGTGGAATTCATCTTGAGTTGTGAGGAACGGTCACCTAAAGACACAACATCCTTTTCTACTCCAGTTCCAGACGAAGCTTGGCGGACATGCACAGCTACCATGGAAGTACTCTAATTTCACTGACGTCTTTGTACAGACAACAGACCCGTTTCTGCAGCCACTATTGTTAGTCTCTTGATTCATAATGACTTAAGCACACTTGACATCAACTGCATCAAGATGTGACATGTTTTATAAGAAAAAGAAAAAAAGACATTTAAACTTAAAAAAATATTTTTAGGTATTTTCACAAACAAACTGGCTTTTCAATAAATTTGCTTCCATATTGGTTGAATAAGACAACAACGATTAAACTGAGTGGGACGTAATTAGAAAGGCTTTGGGTATCAGTTACGTATTTTTCAAAGCCAAATATGTACATGCTAAGGAAAGAAAAACAAAGAGAAGATTCAAATCTTGTAGTAATTTAATATTGTTATTAAAACTTTAATGTGTCCTATTCTTTAACATTTGGTGTTAATGTAAAATTACTTGGCAGTGCTTGACATTTGAAATAAACACTTTTCTATTGTTTTATTTGCAAGTGGTCCAATTAATTTTGCTTAGCTACAGTTTGGTCATCAATGGAGTTCAAAGACACTATTAAATTCTTAGGTTCCCAGAGAAATTTGCCCCCTTTTAAAGAAGGCCGGGTGGTCCTTAAAGTATAAAGCTGTCCCCAGATAAAATCTGAACCTGTTTTTAAGTATGTCTTATCGTATGTAAAGAAATATTTAGCATAAAGCATTTAATCTCTGTAGGTAAATGCTAATAGATTTTAAAAACTAATATTAAAAACAAATATCAGAGTATGTGAGGTTCTGTTTTAAAGTGTTTGAGCTGACAGAGAGAAGTATTAGTTATAGATGAAGTTAGAGATGCCCTGAAAGTAGATAGGTGCCCACTGATCAAATTCCGTAAACTAAACCTGAGTTTTGGCTTTTAAAGGTGTAAGAGCTGTCATAAATCTTACATATTATGAAAAGTTTAAGCACTTTTGAGTCAGCTGCGATATAGTTTCTTCCCATTGCCATCAATATAAACAACCCTAATATATATATTTTTATACTTATTCCTCAGGTGGAATGGCTATTTTAAAATGCCCAGTGTGGATAAAACACACTTCTGTGGCTTTTGACTAAAGAACTTATATTTCTCTAGTTAAGAAATTTAAAGGAGCTATCTTTCCCTTCATAAAAGACCATTTATTTCCACCGAAGCTCTCTAAAATAAAATTAATTTAAGGTTTTAAGTGATCACTAACGTTCAGCTAATGCTTGCTATTTCTGCAAGTACGCCTTTGTGTAGCACTTGGTGTTTTACTCAGTGCCTGGAAAACATTCTTATTTATTATCTATCACAGGAGGGAAAGAGAAATGTAGGGTCTAATAGCAACCACTCGCATGGACCATGGTGCCATGAGGTATCATGACGTTCTTGCCTAAATTTAGCTGTCCCTAATCACAAATTCCAAGATCATACAATACAATTTTAGTGCATTTCTCCTCATCAGGAATGTTGGAGGTGCATTTTAAGTTGAAATCAATCATCAATGCTAGAATGACCAAATTGCAGACTAATTGTTTTCCACATTATACTTCAAATGAGTTTTTAAAAATGAAACAGATGACTATAAACAAAAAATGCTCTTTATTTATTGTACCTCTGGGCCTACTCTTCTAAAAATTGTAGCTTATCAATTTTTCTCTGTCAAGCTTGAACTCATGTAAATACTTGAAATAATGTAAAGTTATATTTTCATGTTTTTATAGATACAACATGACAAGAATACATAATGTAAGAGTATTTCAACTATGGATAATGTTGATTGGATAAGGCACATCTCAGTTACAAGCAGTAATCATAGTATAATATCCATGTAACGGTGCATCAATGTATTGCTATATAAACATGTCTGTGTGCATCTAAGTGAAAAGTGGTCAGACAGAGTGACGACAGCTGTCTAAAGGTTTTTTTAATTCATTTTATATAAAAACTGTTATGGAAAGACCAAAATGTTTATGAACTATTCTTATGTAAATTTACAACTGTCCTTTACTGTACTTTTTTGTTTACAGTATATGGTACCTTATTTTCTGCTGTGTTAAGTGGGTGTCAGACTCCGAGGAGACATACACTTTCTACAACTTCTATTGAAGATATTGGAACTTCCAGTTTTTCATGTGTACTGTGTCAGAAAATGCTTTTGATTTTATTTTTAAATCTAACATCAGATGGCTTTTTCGGAGTGTTGTAAAAACTTCAATCATATATAAAACATGTTCTTACAAAAGGCCATGATCTTTATTTATTTTTACTTGATAGTTCTTAAAACTACTAATAATGAGAAACCAAAAAAAGGTACTTGAATGTATTCCCAAACAAACCCGGGTGTTTCTACTCAACAAGGACATCCTTTGCTCAGTTTATACATCAGCTCGGTACAAATATAAGAAAGGAAAAATAACTTTTTTTTAAGCTGAAGTGATTAACATTTTCAACATTCCAAGCTTACAGTCATTAAGTGCTTTGGGCATATGTAGAAATATTACTATTAATTAATTTTAGTTCTCCTTTGGCACTGTATGTTGTCAGCTCAGCTGCTGTCATGACGGTATTAAAGAGCAGAAAGGTGACTTGCTTTAAAAATTCCACAAGGTAACACATTTCCCAGCTTACATGTTTCAACAAAGTTTTCGCTTCCTGCTTTACTGAGAGAGAGTATTGATGAGAAACTGAAACTCTTGCAGTTTTGATTCTCTTTTTACAAAGGTGATCATCTTAATATTTAGGTATATTCTAAAATTAAGGCATTTTAGTTCTTCACAATTGCACATTAACATTTCTTGTATAGAGTTTTGCCATTTGAATAATTTAATGTTTAAAAGTAGAGTATACCAATGCATCTGCTTAAAAATACAGTAATCATGTTATTCTGCCATCCTGAGTTTGCAAATTCTATAAATATTTGGGTGCTCATGGTAGTAGATTGCGCAAATGAAGGGAAGCATTAGCAATATACTAACCCTACAGGATGATTTTAATACAACACCTTGACAACGCCATTGAAGAAAACACTTATTGAAACGAATTAGAAAACAATACAATGTGGTTTCTTCCCATTTTTCTATTTCCTATCTCATCATATCCTAGCCTTATCAGCCCAGTAAATTTAAACAAAACTCAAGTATCACTTCTACCTTAAAATGTATGTGTGGGTCTTTAAACCTGTTTTAGGCTGGATAAGAGTTTATTTATTGCACTTTGAGAGCCTGCTAGTCTGTCGTGTAAAATCCTCATGTAATTCAGGCAAATATTCCATTTTCTTCTAATTCAAATGATATAGGTAGGTGTACGGATTGAATTAGTTGCATACATTCTATATTGCCAACTTTACCTGATGATGTAAGGTTTATTAGTAATATATTATGAACTTGGGAGAGTTTATTGGTTAAGTTCCACAAATTTTATATGAACTCTAAATAAGCTTATTAAAGGAAACAGAATGATATAAATGTCTGTTTAAAAGTAGAGTAAATTTTGTGTAAAGTGTTCCAGTATTTAAAATTGGTTTATTTTTAAGCTCCAACATGAAAAATGGGTAAGTATAAATGAATCATCAAGATATTCTGAATGAGAATTTGGGGTTGTATTAAATGGTTTGTGACAGTTGTATCAAATTTTTTAAAAGGAAGTATTCATTCTCTCAATGTGTTGGTTTGGTAAGACCATGACACTGGGAATTCTACTGGCTACTAATCAATAAATTATCTATTTCTATGTTTCAAACAAGAACAACTCATAGATAGTGTATAGCACTCTAAGTACACGAAGGTTCAAACATATTTATGTATAAATGAAGATATGCAAAGCACAGACTAACACAAATGACCTAATATCCAATGCAGGTAGGAAAGTGCCTGGAATAAATCTGGATCATAAGATTTTTTGTTTTGTTTTTGTTTTCTTTTTTTTGCGGTACGCGGACCTCTCACTGCTGTGTCTGCTCCCGTTGCGGAGCACAGGCTCCAGATGCGCAGGCGCAGCGGCCATGGCCCACGGGCCCAGCCGCTCTGCGGCATGTGGGATCTTCCCGGACAGGGGCACGAACCCTTGTCCCCTGCATCGGCAGGCGGACTCTCAACCACTGCCCCACCAGGGAAGGCCTGGATCATAAGATTTTGTGTCTGTGTTTTATATCCTCTTTCTATTCCTTTCCTTCTCGCTTCACCATTTTACATTCTCTTCCTGCCCTTATGTACAACTGCAATTTTTCATATGTTATACTTCGAATGGTATCCAGTTCAAAAATTTCATGCATCTTGCCCTTTGGCTTTTATTCCATGGTATCCCATCTATTTCTGACTTGTCTTTCCTGAGAGATTTTGCTTTGAGAGCACTTAGAATGCAGTTCATTTTGTCAAAGACAAGACTGACAGTCTCAGAGTCTTCTTAATAACCAAAAAAATGACTAAGAATTTCAGGCATGAAGTAAAAATTTCCTGCTCAGCTCTATTTCTGCATCAGCCACATATTCTGATCCAACAATTGCAAATTTGTTATATTCCTCCATGTACTTAAAGAGCCCCACAATTTACAGAGTTTCTGTAGGAAAAGGGAGGCTCTTCAGTGAAGCAGGAAGAGTGAGAACTCTATTTTTAATATGTTTGCGCATCAGAATTCTTTTTCAAGTCACTTTAGAATGAACACGAGCCGATTCTCTATTTTAACTCCACCCACAAGCACTTCCAGATTATTTTTTAATTGCCTTTTTCCCCCACTAGGTAAAAGTCAATTTTGATACAATAAGTCCCCTCTATACGAACCTTCAAGTTGCGAACTTTCAAAGATGCGAACGTGTGTTCGCATGTCCAGCCACGTAGGTTAGTTCACATGTCTCGTGTACATTGTCACATGTGTGTGTACGCTACAAGTGGTTGTGCTTTTGTGTACTTTACAGGACTGTATAGAGTACAGTAGTACAGTATCTTTATTTCAAGCCCAGGCTGTCTGGAAGCAAGTGTAAAAACAGTGGTGATGTAGCTGGTACTTTTCAAGGTACTGTACTGTAACATTAAAAATGTTTTCTTTATTTTTTTGTGCCTGTTTATTATGTATTATTTGTGTGGAAAGTATTATAAACCTATTACAGTACAGCACTATATAGCCGATTGTGTTAGTTGGGTACCTAGGCTAACTTAGTCGGACTTACGAACAAATTGGACTTACGAACGTGCTCTGGGAACGGAACTCGTTCCTACACAGGGGACTTGCTGTATTTCAGAACCAAGTTGCTTTGTGGAGATGCATAAACTCACTGTTACTTCATTGGATATGCCTGAATTCACTGAATGAATTTGGTCATTTTTCTTTCTTTTTTTTTTCCCTTTCAGGTTCATGGGCCAATTTCATTTTATTGTAAGTTGGAATGTGGGGCAGTGGATTAAGCAGTTAGGAGGGACTCAGAACCAGAATTCTAGCTTTCCCCGCCCTTGTTGCACGTCTCCCTCTGTCTCTTGTCTTCTCACCTGGAGGAAGTGGATGCTAGGACTGTCTTCCTGGATGAGGAAAGGAAACGTAATATGATCACTTAAAACATAAGGAAACATTGTCTCTTCTTTAAAAAGTGGTCTAAAGAAATAAGTTCATGCATTGGGGTGCCACTTGGTGCAGAAAAACGTTTTTGTATTCAGTTCCAAATTTGTTTTATCATCTTAAGACATTAGAAAGGCAGTTCTAGCCTATGATGTTCATTCACTAATTCGGTTAATTCAGTCTAACAAATATTTATTGAATGTATCTTGAAAAAATAGAAACTGAAGGCAAGGGCTAAACTGGAAACCTCTTTTCTGATAATTAAGTATTATATTTTCTTTAAAGGGTGTAGATTTTGATCCCGTTCACTTAGAAATAATCTGAGTATATGGATAACTCTGACAATTAAGAGTTATATATTTCTGTCCAACAAGACATTCAAACTTTAATTTAGAGTAGATATCTGATGACAGTCACCAATGGTCTCTTTAAATATAGGCTCAAAATATTTTCCTCTCTCAAAAAAAACCTTAGGTTTCATAAACTGTGCTTGTCCATAAATTTGTTTGACAACCAATCAATATTTCTATCTCTGTTTTCAAAGAGTCAAATTAAATCCATTAACAAATACCACAGTTTGGTAGTTCTAAATTGTTGCCACCTGTAGGGCTAAGGTATATCTCTAGAATCTATTTCTTTGGATAAGAGTTTATTCAAATATCATTCAATATATTGGGTTGGCCAAAGAGTTCGTTTGGTTAATGAACACGTTGTTCAATAAAGTTCTTGGTGAACATGAAAAATGTGTCTTTTCTTTTTACTTAAAACCGAATGAACTTTTTGGCCAACCCAATCTTTTAGGTCAGTAGCTAAATAGCACCTGACATTTAAACTGCAACAAAAATTAAAGAAAAATATTTCAAAACAAGCTGGTAGGTTCTTAACGGTAAGCTGGCCAATGGAGAATTTATTCATGAAAACTCTTAAAATGAGTATTACAACTTATCATTTTAAAATTTTATTTAACATTTACATTAAATCACACCTAAATTCATTGAGGGTATTTTATTTCAGATGGAAGGTGTTTTGGAGGAATCTGCCCTTTTGTTGAATTTCTTAAACCAAAGAAAACTATATGTTACATTTAAGAATTTATGTGTTACGGTCATGGTATTTTAATTATCACCCATTATATTGCCAATATTAATAGATAAGAAAGTCCATTTGGTAAGAATCAGAACCAAAATCAATTCTAAATGAATGTAAGCATGATTTCTATTTCTTTCTCTTTTTGACATAATATAATGCAATTTAGAGGTTTTTCATGTAAAAATCACCTTCTCCCCCTCAAGAATTTTGTGTTACCAAAAAAAAAACAAACCAAAAAAAAAACCCCATGCTTGTTACAATTTTAGGCTATTGAATATTTGACCCATATCTAAACACACTTTTGCGTAAATATTTACAGATTTACAAGGAAATGGCCTCAGGAAAATGATTTACAAGGTTCTCGAGATACTTACAAAAATCTAAATCTATAGTGTTCTGAACTATATGCTCTTGCTTTGCCTGTGCCTTTCTCCCTCCCACCGTCCCTCCCTCCCCAAATTAGACTTGGCTTGTTCTCTCAACTCTCAGAACAATTTTACTGAAGTCTAAGTCAGGAATGGCAGTCGCACGTGACACTGAGTTCTCCGTGATTCTGAGATCACAGACAGCACGTCAATCTTTAGCCTTCTTGCTAATATGTGCCTCAGTTCTCAGTGAGGTTTGGCGTGGACAATCAGTGTGAAGCTTGTCGTCTTTATTTGGGGTTCTTTTTAAATTAAAACGCATTCTTGGATTTATAACTATACTTAGTCTGTATCTTAGAAGCCTGTCAAGTCTGTTTTATGTGCATTATCCTGTCAGCTCTTTGTGTTCAAGAGATAAGCATGTCTTTGTTCATTTTTGTTTAATATTGTTTGTGTTTCTCTGTGTGTGTATGTTCATGTCTGTATTAAAGATATCCCACATCCTCTATAGCATTTATTCTGCTAATTATTTATAACATTGTTAACTTACCTTCAGAGTTTTTTTAATTCAAAAAAATATACAGTGGATTGGAGTGAATTATTATGGATATTTTAAAGGGGTTTTCGAAAGAAAATTAAGCAACTAGTTAGGTAGGATATATGAATCAAAGTAACTAAATCAAGCCCCAATTTATGCCTTGCTTTTTTTATTTAAAATTTATTTTAAAGTATTTGATTCTTCAAAATTTAACTTCCAGTATTCGTACTTCATAATTAGTTGTCGAAACATTTTATGGGAAAGAATTTTGGAGTCATGTTTACACTGTGTCCTCTCTTCCGCATTTTCTTCACCTAAAAAACAATAACTTATGGTGAATAAAATTGTGCTTCAATATCTGGAAATAGCTTCCTGGAGTTAGGAAAAAAGTGTATACACCAAGTATCTGAATAACAGTTTCCAACATCAAAGGATAATTAGTTACCAGTGTAAGTTTCAAAGAGCTGATCATCTTCAGGACAGAGGAGTTAAGTCATCAGTCAGCTGTGCAGAGCTGGTAAAGGAAAAGCCAGGATTATAATCCCGGGCTGATTCCTTACCCCCATCCTTTTGTCCCCATTTATCAGATGGGATCTCTTTAGTTCTCAGACAACCAGCTGAATATCTGAAGAGTAAGAAAGCTAAACCCAGAAGGACTTTTTTTGGGGGAGGGTAATTATTAGTTTACCTTTTGAATTAAGATGCACTCTTGTGATTGGGTTTGTATCCAGAAACGAAACTTACTCTGAGTAAGACAGTTGCATAGAACTGGCCAGAAATACAGCATGACAGTTCATAGAAAGACCATTTGAAATGTTTTTGCCATAGATTTTTAAAGTAAGTACTTACATTTATTTTTCTTGATGTCTTAAATATTTATGAGGAGAACAATTTTTCAGTCTAATAATTGGTAAGGAAATACACATGCTCATCTTTGATTAGTGGCTGTCCTTAAAACCATTTTTGAAAAAGGTGGAGTTATACATACAAACATAAATTGCCATTATTATATATTAATTAGCTTCTAGAAAATGTAAAAACATTTTGCAAATAAAAACTTGAAGGACTGGTTAAAAACCTAGATTGAGTATACAGTGTCAAATAAGCATTTTAATGTTTATTTTTAATATGTATATAAAGATACTGTTCAGCTCTATACAATTACAAAATACTAATATCTGGGCTTGTAGTTTACATAAAACTTCTGCATATCAAAATGTATTCTTTTTACTGTAATGTGTGCATTTCAATGCATTTTCATGTTTAATTTTCAGGTTTACATTCATTATTTATGCATTACCATATTATTCCTCTTACCATGTTTTCTCTCCCAATACAATGACAAAACACGAAAACATTTTCACAGACATAAAATTGATCGTTAATGGCTGAAAAGCATCCACGGTTTACTATTTTCACTTTCTATTTCACCTTCATGTATGGATAACGTGCCTTTTCCACTTGGCCGGCTCTCATTCCCAGGTATCCGCACGATCGTGATTGGCCTTTTTATTTCCCCATCCTTATCAAGAAGTCTCGACAAAAATCGTTCTGATACGTAACTTAGCATAAACCAAGTAATCGCTCAAGTAGCCTGTGAAGATGTCCCTTCCTTGTAGCATGTAACCTAGACCCCCTCACACCCACTGGACCCCAAGTAAAGCTGATTAAGTGCTTTTGTGTGCAAACGCTGTACTTAGTGGAAATTTCTCTAATACAACAACGATGCTATATTTTCAGTGGGTTGCTTAAACATCTACTTCCTGTATGATAGCGTGAGCTTCCCGAAGGCAGGGAGTAAATATGTCTTATTCGTCTTTGAGTACTTAGCGCTGCTTCAAAATAAAGGTCATGATAGCTTACACTGACAAAGCACATATTCTGTTCAAGGCATCACACTAGGACATGCATGCTACAGGTATTATCCTCATTTGACAGGTAAGGAACCTGAGGCACAAAGACACAGAGAGGTAAAGTAATTTGCTCAAAGTCACAGAACTAGTAGGAGGTGGAAGCACGTCTCTATGGGGGCACAGGTAACTCTCGCATGCGAAGATACAGGTCACACAGTAACGCTATGTGATAAACATGTATCCTAAAAATAAAAACGAATTAAGGATTGCACTCACCAAACAGCCAGACAGGTGCCCAAGAGCGGGCACTCAAACATCATGGAAATACATCACTGGATGTATATGAAGTGAAGAGGGTATTTAGTGAAGTCTCATGGGAGGATAGGATGTGTAGTCAGAAATACATCACTTATTGTAAATAGAGCTGCAATGAACATTTTGGTGCATGACTCTTTTTGAATTATGGTTTTCTCAGGGTATATGCCCAGTAGTGGGATTGCTGGGTCATATGGTAGTTCTACTTGTAGTTTTTTAAGGAACCTCCATACTGTTCTCCATAGTGGCTGTACCAATTCACATTCCCACCAGCAGTGCAAGAGGGTTCCCTTTTCTCCACACCCTCTCCAGCATTTATTGTTTCTAGATTTTTTGATGATGGCCATTCTGACCGGTGTGAGATGAGATGGAAGCAACCTAAGTGTCCATCATCGGATGAATGGATAAAGAAGATGTGGCACATATATACAATGAAATATTACTCATCCATAAAAGGAAACGAAACTGAGTTATTTGTAGTGAGGTGGATGGACCTAGAGTCTGTCATACAGAGTGAAGTAAGTCAGAAAGAGAAAGACAAACACCGTATGCTAACACATATATATGGAATCTAAGAAAAAAAAAAGTGTCATGAAGAATCTAGGGGTAAGACAGGAACAAAGGCACAGACCTACTAGAGAATGGACTTGAGGACACGGGGAGGGGGAAGGGTAAGCTGTGACAAAGTGAGAAAGTGGCATGGACATATATACACTACCAAACGTAAGGTAGATTGCTAGTGGGAAGCAGCTGCATAGCACAGGGAGATCAGCTCGGTGCTTTGTGACCACCTAGAAGGGTGGGATAGGGAGGGTGGGAGGGAGGGAGACGCAAGAGGGAAGAGATATGAGAACATATGTATATGTATAACTGATTCACTTTGTTATAAAGCAGAAACTAACACACCATTGTAAAGCAATTATACTCCAATAGAGATGTTAAAAAAATAATAAAACAAATACATCACTTAGGCGAGGGTAAGCTCCTGACGGATGCGGTCCAGAGATAACAGAGAATTGCTAAACTGCCACATAAAGAGAGGGCATCACAGTAGCTTCTGTTTGGCCCAGTTTGGAGCCAGAGCACAATTGCTAAGAAAATGGAAACAAAATTCAACATAAATTATCCCTTTCTCCAAAGAAACGTTTTTAGAGCACGTTATTTTTACATAATGCTGTTTTCTTTTTTAAAAAATCATATCTTATGACTAGATTCCTGCTAATTCCTAACTCAAAAGAAATTCATTTTGTTTAACCATCTTTACAATAATTTCCTTTCAAAAAGGACTGTTTTGTTTCAATTTCTTCTTAGCCTCCTTCAGTGAATAAATCCTTACCAGCCACAATATGAATATAAAATATTCCCGGGAGATTTTTTCCTTCTATCTCAATTATACTCTAATTATATAGTCTCCCTCTGGGGACACCCATTTTTCCCTATAGATTTAACCATAATCTCTGCTGAGTTAACCAGATATGTGTGGCTAGCCCTGCTCTCTTTCCTCAGTTCTAGATCTATTAATTCCACTGTCTAGTATACTTATTAATATCACTGATATTATTAATAATAATGGCTAATATTCATTGAATATCAGTTAGCTGTCAGTCACTATTTTAAACATTTTACATATATCAAGGCTTCTAATACAGGAACAATATGAGTTTGATATTATTGTCATATTCATTGTACCTGAATGAAATAAAGGCAAAAGAAATGACATAACTGGCCCTAAACCTCAACTACAGCTAGAAATATCCAGCGTCACTTCAGTCTGAACAGACTCAAAGCTGAAATTAATATCTTCTCAGTAAAAATCGCCCCTCCTTCTGGTAAATCCACTTCTTGTTGCAGGTGACCCTCAGGCTACTACTGTAAACGTGAACATTCTTACATGTCGAAAAAACACATATCACTTTTTCACCATTTTTGTAAATGTAGGAGAAACGCTTTCAGGGCTGATCTTTTTCTCTACACAATTCACATTTATGAATATATACAAATACTAATCAAGGCATTTTGAACATTCATAAATCCAACAGAAAAAAATCTCAAAATAGTCCTTAATGCTTTCGTTCCTGAAATTGTAATTTTTCATTTTTCACAATCAAGTGCTATTCCTTGTGTTAAAAATCACACCTAGATGGGCTTCCCTGGTGGCGCAGTGGTTGAGAGTCCGCCTGCCGATGCAGGGGACACGGGTTCGTGCCCCGGTCCGGGAAGATCCCACATGCCGCGGAGCGGCTGGGCCCGTGAGCCATGGCCGCTGAGCCTGCGCGTCCGGAGCTTGTGCTCCGCAGCGGGAGAGGCCACAACAGTGAGAGGCCCGCGTACCGCAAAAAAAAAAAAAAAAAAAAAAAAAAAATCACACCTAGATTGCCTTATATCAGTGACCCAGAGGGCTCATGTTAACTGTCTGTGCCTTCGTTTAAATACATATTTACTGAATGAATGTTTATTGAATACGTATTGCATGACAGGCTCTCTACTACACAATAATACAAGGTGCTTCTGGCAGTGAAGTTTCCTCTGTTTTATAGGAAAAGGCAAATTGCTCAAGATTTTCTTTAAATGTCTTTACTTTCACTCGTCCCTCTCTTATATCTCAATCCTTCACTGTCTCCTTGTTCTGTTCCTAATTTTTCTGAGATGTGGATTTAAATTATTTATTAATTCATCCAACACGTATTTATTGAACACCCCCTCCCCTAGTCTGAAGATACAGTGTTGAATCAAACACACAGAGCCCTTGCCCTTTTAGAACCTCTGGTGTGATGGATAAGAGAGATTTTTTACACTCATCACAGGAAAAGCTGAGTCGTGAAGCAGAGAATGTTCCCTGGGAATGAGGTGGCCTGTGCAGTCTGAGTGGGCTGAGGCAGGCCTCCTGGGGAAGATGACATGGAAGATGAGACTTGGAAGATAAGTAAGTGGGAGGCGGGGCAAAGGAGGGAAGGTGATGGGGGACGAGCGTTACAGGCAGAGGAGACGGTGTACAGCAAATCTTGGAAACTGGAAACACCAGATAAGTCTGGGGTGTGGAGTACAGGCACTGGAATAAGCTCTGTCCTGTGCAACAGCTTCAGCAGGCTTTCTCTAGCCTATACTTTCTTTTACTTTTAAAATTTTTATTTTATTTTTTTTACTTTATATATATATATTTTTAAATTGAGGTAGAGTTGATTTACATTGTTGTGTTAGTTTCAGGTGTACAGCACAGTGATTCAGTTACACACACATCTACAGCTATTCTTTTTCAAGTTCTTTTCTCATTTAGGCTATTACAGAATATTGTATATAATTCCCTGTGCTATACAGTGGGTCCTTGCTTTTTATCTATTTTATATATATTAGTGTGTATATGTTAATCCCAAACTCCTAATTTTTCCCTTTCCAGTTTGGTAACCATAAGTTTGTTTTCTATGTCTGTGGATCTATTTCTGTTTCATAAATAAGTTCATTTCTATCATTTTATTTTTAGATTCAACATATAAATGGTATCATATGGTATTTGTCTTTGTCTGGCTTACTTCACTTAGTATGATAATCTCTAGGTCCATCCACATTGCTGTAAATGGCATGATTTTGTTCTTTCTCATGGCTGCATCGTATTCCACTGTATATATGTACCACATCTTCTTTCTTTTTCTGCGGTACGCAGGCCTCTCACTGTCGTGGCCTCTCCCGTTGCGGAGCACAGGCTCCGGACGCGCAGGCTCAGCAGCCGTGGCTCACGGGCCCAGCCGCTCCGCGGCATGTGGGGTCTTCCCGGACCGGGGCACGAACCTGCGCCCCCTGCATCAGCAGGCGGACTCCCAACCACTGCGCCACCAGGGAAGCCCATAACTGGATCTATTTTTAAGTGTCAAAGGTAGTGGCAACTACTTCTACTGTGAATCTAATTAATCCATATTTGTATTATTTAACCTCTGCTTAATCAATCAGAAGGAACAAAATATTTATTAGAAATGATAACCTGGGACGAAAAGAGATAGTTTTGATTTCCTGTAAATTAATTCTTTGGTTTTCCAGATATAAGGCATTTCAGCTACATCACGCCTTCACCAATTGTATCTTTCATGGGACTGCTCTTCTGACTATATTATGTTCATTCATTCACTAATAGTTTTCACACACAAATATTTATCAGGTGTTCATTATTCACCAAGCAGTGAAAATGGAGAGGTTGGTGTTTTCTGGGGGAGACAGATGTGTAAAGAGATAATTATAACACACTCTATGTAGTCACTCACCAAATATTCATTGCACGCCTGTTAATACTAGGGCCAATCCGTGGAGCTGGAAATATGGAGGTGAGGAAAAATCTTGATAAAAACAGTCTTTTTTTTTTCATGGAGATTACTGTCTTTTAAGGAGAAGTGGAACTAAACAAATGGACAAATAAATGTATCAAGTGGTGATAAGTCCATGAAACAAAATAAAGCAAAAGGTAAAGAGATGGCGAGTATTCGGGGGCTGTTATTTTTGAGACAGTAGTCAGAGAAGAACTGTCATCCCTGAAATCTGGGTAAAATTTGAGCAAAAATGTAAATGCAATGAGAAACTTTTGCAAATGTCTAGGTGATGAGTTGCACGCAGCGGTCCCTGGATGTATGCAGCAAGGCTGAAATAGCTTAGAAAATTCAGGGGACACTGGGAAAACAAGTGGCTTGAACACAGCCAGCTGGGAGACAGTAGTTAGAAATGGGGTCAGGCGTGCCAATGGTCCAAATCTCTCAGGGTTTGGGGCCATGTTAAGGACTTTGGATTTTATTAAATTGTGATGGGTGTCAACAGAGAATTTGGAACACGGAAGTGACATGATGGAATTTATGTACAGAAGGTCCCCGACTTACGTTGGTCCAACTCATGATTTTTTTTTTTTTCACTTTACCATGGCGTGAAAGCCATGCACCTTCAGTAGAAACCACACTTTGCATTTTGATCTTTTCCTGGGCTAGCCACATATGATACTATCCTTTCCCATGGTGCCGGGCAGCAACAGCTCCCAGCCAGCCAATAGCAAGGTAAACAACAGATACACTTATAACCACTCTGTATGCAGGCAACCATTCTGTTTTGCACTTTCAGTACACTATCCAATCAGTTACATGAGATATTCAATACTTTATTTTAAAATAGTCTTTGTGTTAGATGATTTTTCCCAACCGTAGGCTAATGTAAGTGTTCTGAGCACGTTTAAGGTAGGCTAGGCTAAACTATGATGTTTGGTAGGTTAGGTGTATTAAATGCATTTTTGACCTGAGATATTTTCAACTTAGGATGGGTTGATAGGGACTTAACCCCATCAAAAGTCAAGGAAGATCAGTATTAAAATTGGCTGTGGTTCAAAAATAGTAATCACTAACCACGAATGGATGCTTACTCTGTGCCAACATGTGCACAGCATTTTATCTCAAATATCTTATACCATCCTCAAGTCATATCTATGAGGTGATTATATTATTTTCCTTATTTATCAAATGAAGAAACTTAGATGCAGAAATTAAGTGCCTCTTACACGGTCATTGAGTTCGTGAATCTTTGAGCCGGTCATAAGAGTTTGGAAAGTCTGACAGTAGACGCAAAGGGGTGTGAGCAAAAGTAAGCAGCTCAATTAGAAGCTATTCTGAGAGTCTAGGTGAACCATGATGCCTGGGAGTGCTGTGAGATGCGAGTGAATTAGGAATAAACTCTGAAAATAAAGCTTCAAGGATACTGGGATGGATTGTATGTGAGGGTATAAGCTTAGCAACTAGCTGAATGGTGGTGTTATTTACTGAGACTGGAAATGAGAGGGGACAGGAACAGGTGTTTTTTTTTTTTTTTAAATATTATTTGTTTCATTCCTTGATTTTGTTTATTGGTTAGAGTGGAAAATCAAGAAATATTTTGATCATAGAAGTTTGAAATGCATAGACTCACAAGTGAGACTGTCAAGTGGGCACTTGTATATACTTCTGTTGAGATATAAAATTTGAGAATCATGGGCTAAAAGATTGCATTGAAAGCCATGGGAGTGGATAATATACCACCAGAGAAGTCTAAGTGTTGAATCTTGGGCGCTGCGATGCTCAGAAGTAAGGATTTGAGGACGAACCAGTGAAGAAGAAGGGAAGAGGCAGCCAGGGAGGTGGGAGTAAAATCAGCAGAGTCTGGTGTCCTGTAAGGAGCCATGGTACAGGGGTATCAGGGAGAATGGAGCTAATGGGATTCCTATACCAGGTGACACGCAGGATGAGCCAGATAAGCCAAAGGTGGTCACACAAAGAAAGACACAAAGTTAAGTCCCCTTAGATGCCTAAGCAAACAATATGTAAAATTAGTGCACATTGAATATCATGCTTTCATTATTCAGTGAGCACCAAAAACAAGACCAAGTGTGTAAAGGTACAGTATAGGAATTCACAACTAAAAGGTTCAAGAAACCTGTACTGACTGTGGTATCATGGCCACTGAAACAGGAGAGTTTTGCAAACCCCGAATTTCTTATGTGAATGAGATACCAGGGCAAAAAAAAAGAATTACAGTGGGTACCTTGTTATTAAAGTTTGTGGATGGAATCACACTAGCGCCGAGTGTTTTGTTTCCTTCATATTAGTATGAAAGTAATAAACAATAAAAATGAAATTCAATTAAGCTGACATTAGTTAAGCTGAGTATTTGTGACAATGCTGAGGAAGGGGACAAGGTATGATTAAGAACATGGGCTTTGGAAGAAGATGCATTGGGTTCACATCAAAAAAGAGCTCTATCACCTGTTATGTATTAGTTGGAAATGTATTTAATGTCCCTACTCTTAACACATCAGAAAAATGAAAATAATAACATGACATTTCTCAGAGAGGTGACGATTACATGATAAAATGCTTTAAGGTACATAACGGCACTTGGCTTCAGGTAGGAACAACCTATGTTACTTTGCATTGCATCGTATCAGGTTATAACAGGAGCATTTCCTTATATCACTAGTCTGTGAAAACATTATTTTAAGGGCCTATGAATGACTACATTTACATAATTTCCTATCACTAGGCTTGAAGTTTATTTCTAAATTGATGGTATTAATAACATTTCTCCAAGTATCATAGTATATAAATAATTATCTACATCTTTGATTGGCATTTCTTTAGAGGCTTAATTTCCTTGCTTTTATTTTAGACTATTACTTATATTTCATGAAACCAAATTACAATTTCACAATAGTAGCTATGGGCTCTTCTCATTCATTGAGTGATTTTTCTACCCAACATTCACCACAAAGAATCATAAATCATTATAATGTTCCTTTGTGCTACATTTTCCTTAAATTAATAGCGATAGTGAAAGGGAAAGTCTACTGCATCCTGAAAACTTCTAAAGTGGCATCTGAAGCCTACTTATGTAGTCTTATGAAGCAATCTTAGCCTACATAGAAATTTACTTATGACAGAGGAAATCTCCCCCACTAAACATTTTAGGGTGTAGCATATATTTTGACCCTCTTTTTTGGGTAAACATAATATTCTTCAGGACATATGTCATGAAGACTGTGGCTTTTCTAGCTAAATGGTTGGGATATTTTAGGGGAATTATAGTCCAAAGAGCAGAGCGCCTTTTTCTCACAAAGCTAAAATGGAATGGATCGAATCTTTTTATAAGGTAGCTGTTGAAGAAAATGGAAATTCAATAGAAAGACACCAATGATAAGAAGTGGTATTTTAAATTTTTGTTATTGTTTTTAAACATGGCTCTTTTATTATTATTTTTTAAGATAATTGAATCAGGTATTGGCTTTCTGCAGGTGAGGTGTCCTTCTTCGAGCTGCTTCGGAAGTCATAGCGCTGTTTCCTCTCCCTCTGCTTGTGCCTTAGGATGGGAAAACAAAGAAGGTTTGTCAGAGGCCAAGCTCTCTGCACCTGACATGATCACTATTCCCCAGACCAAGGTGATCTACCAGTGAGAGCATTCACCGACCACTCTTCCTTCCTGTTTTTTATTTTAGACACTGAAAGGAAGTTCTATAGAAAGGCAATAAAACTAACATTAATAGTGTAAAATTGACCTGATGGCAGATATCAGATATTATTCCTATACCCTTAAAATCCTTAACAATAGAAAGAAATTTCTATTTCTTTCAGTCATGCGCACATAGAATTCTTTTCAACCCATACTCCCTGTAGGAAAATGAAGGAATTCTCTTAAAAGCATATCTGCTACTGAAAGCAAAACCAACTCAAAGTCAAAAGTTATTTCAATTCCAGTTTCAAAACACTGTGCAGGGAGCTGAGATCTTCTCTTGGGAGGAAACAATTTTATCTTGGAACATTTTAATATTGTGATATAGCTGAGCATGAGGTCTTGTGTGGGTGTCTAATTGCACCAATGAGGAAATCAGAAGGTGGATCTTGACACTTTAAAAAAAGATGCTAAATGTGACGGTCTGCGTCAAGTTCCCCACAAACTGAAATTCTCAAGCAGATTCTGGGTTGGGTAGAAAGAACCAGTGCTTTTGGTGGCTTACCGGCAGGCTAATGACAGATTTTCCTGCTAATTCTAGCTTTTGTGTAGAGCTTGTCTTGTAGGTCTTTATTCTTTAATCTCATCAAAGCAGCTAGGAAAAATTCAGAGGTGCATTGTTATCGAGTGTGCTGATATGGAAACAAACATACTGCTCTTTGGGTTTGAACCTTGATTCTGCCATTCTGTCCCAGTGTGATATTGGGCAAATCCCTTCTCTACCTGAACATCCCTTTCATCACCTGTGACATCACAACTTTAATGACTACCTGGTGAGCTTATATGATGAGAAACAGATGAGGCTTTGTGTGACACCAGGACAAGCTAAGCTAAATATAAATATCAGCAAGGACGGCCAACTCTGCCTTCCAATCATACTCCAAACCCATCCAACTCACTCTGTCTCCTCAGCGCTATCATGTCAGCCCAACAGCCGTCATTTCTCCCCTGAAGGACTGACTTAGCATCCTCAGTGGTTACTCTGCTGCCATTTACGCTTCCTCAATCCTAGCATTTCACACATGGTCTCCAGACTGGACAGAGGGATCTCTTACAAGTATAAATAAAATATCTTATTTATCTCCTGCTCAAAACCCTTCAGTGAATTTCCATCTTATTCAGGCCTTTCCCCATACAGGCCATTACAGAGTATTGAGTAGAGTTCCCTGTGCTACACAGTAGGTTCTTATTAGTTATCTATTTTATATATAGTACTGTGTATATGTCAATCTCAATCTCCCAATTTATCCCTCCCCCTTTTCCCCCTGGTTACCATAAGATTTCTTTCTACATCTATAATTCTATTTCTGTTTTGTCAATAAGTCCATTTGTACCCATCTGTTTTAGATTTCACACATAAGTGATATCATATGATATTTGTCTTTGTCTGACTTCCTTCACTCAGTATGATAATCTCTAGGTCCATCCATGTTGCTGCAAATGGCATTATTTCATTCTTTTTTATGGCTCAGTAATATTCCATTCCACATCTTCTTATCCATTCCTCGGTTGATGGGCATTTAGGTTGCTTCCATGTCCTGGCTATTGTAAATAGTGTTGCGATGAACATTGGGGTGCATGTGTCTTTTTGAATTATGGTTTTCTCTGGATATATGCCCAAGAGTGGGATTGCTGGATCATATGGTAGCAGTATTTTTAGTTTTTTAAGGAACCTCCATACTGTTCTCCATAGTGGCTGCATCAACTTACTTTCCCACCAACAGCGTAGGAGGGTTCCCTTAGAAATACCTCATATTTTAAAAACTAGTACCAGTAAGACAATGTAGTTGTACTTACTTTTTTAATGTGTCAAATGTAAATGGATATTTACATTGGCAGCAGATCGACAATTTAACCTCAAATGTCAGTCTCACTTATCTTCAGTATCTGTTCTCAATATTCATTTCCAGAGGAATCTGAAGACAAGATGAATATAAGGCAACACAAATATCCAACAAAATTTTTTTCTGTAAAGATCACTATGCAGTGTCTTCCCAGATTGGCATGAAGGATTTTCCCATGTTCCTCCTGCAAGTATGAAGATTATTAGTTTATTGACTTTAGCTAATGAGAAATCTTCCAAACTGAAGAGAACTAGAAGTGATATGTAACACCAAAATCAAAATAGTCTCCAACAAATAAGTTTCAATCGCCAAGTCCTTGTGTGTCTTATTTCATACATCTAGAAGAGTTATTTATTTGTTTTCACTTCTATTTATTCATTTCAGTCGTCATTACATTATACTAAGATTTTCTTAACATATAAATCATACTGTCTTTCTACTCTAAACTCTTCCAGGTCTTTCCATTGCATTTAAGATAAAACTTTCACATCCTAATTGCATCCTACAAAGTGCTGCAGGGTCCTTGGGCTTTCTTTCAAGCACCATCTCCCCAGGGCTAGATTCCAGGCCCAGAGTCCTTCTTAATTCTCCTGTAAGATGCCATGGTCTTCCTTACCTCAGGAACTTCAAGCAGGCTAGATCCACTGTCTGAAATATTATTTTATCTACGGTTCAACTGCAGTGTACCCCTGGAGTGTCAGCTTCACTGTAGCTGTTTCAAAGAAGCATCTCAAACGAAATCCCCTTCAACTATCTCTCGTACAATGTCCCAATTTTTCTTCTTAGTTCACTTTCATAATTTTCAAATATATATTTGTTTCTGTGGTTGTTTGATGAATGTTAATCCCAAATTTGGGAAATAATAAGCAATGGCATCATTATATCCTCAATGCACATCACAGGGCTTGATCTGTGGATGACCATCACAAGATATTTGTTAAATAAATGGATCCCTAGAGCAAGGATCCTAAGTGGAGTCAACACTGTATGTATACCTACATCTATGTTTATACACACCTTTGTGTGCACATGCACACACACATGCATACACGTATATCTGTGACAAGGACTGTATCCAAGGAAACAGAGTCATGAGAATTTTTTTTTTTTTTTTTTTTGCTGTACGAGGGCCTCTCACTGTCGTGGCCTCTCCCGTTGCGGAGCGCAGGCTCCGGACGCGCAGGCCCAGCGGCCACGGTTCACAGGGCCAGCCACTCTGCAGCATGTGGGATCTTCCCGGACCAGGGCACGAACCCATGTCCCCTGCATCGGCAGGCGGACTCCCAACCACTGCACCATCAGGGAAGCCCAAGATTTGTTAATTTTTTAAAAAGCTTCAAAGCAATTATTACATTATGCCTTTTGGTGAACAAATGAGCATACATACCTTCTCTGACAGCACATATTAACTACAGGTATTTCATACAAAGACTAATGATTTACCTTTGATCTTGTCCCTGCTTTCTAAGTTTGCAGCTCTTAATCTGTATTAATTTTGTAGCTATAAAAAGTAAAATATGTGGTGAAGGAAAGAATGAAGTTAGTATGGAGGATTAAATGAAGATTTAGAGAAGTCAAATTTATTTTTAAGATGGTGTTAGCTGGGTATTTTTGGAGGCAAATGGGAAGTAACGGGTGGAGAATGAGAGCTGAAGACACAGAAATGTACATATTTCATGTGTTTAAAAGCAACCAGAATTTTATATTTTCACTTATCACTGATCTTTTCTCCACACTAAAAAAATACATTAACTCCTTTCATTACTTTCTGAGAAACGACAATTTTGCCATTTCTGTTTCTCAGTCCAATATCTTCTACAATTCTTTCTCAACAAGCAAACTAAGACTTCCTGAATTCACACTCAGGCTAGGGTGAGATTAAGGCAAAAACAAACCTCTCTAATGATTATGAGAGATATCAGCCCCAGAACCTAATCGTCTGCTTGACATCTTGTCACCATTGGTAAGTAACTGTCATTGGTAAGCGACCTGACCGAGTTCAGATTTTGATTTGCTGTTGATATTAGAATAATGCTGTATACCCCCAAATGCAGAAATAATACGACACGAAACATGATCTCATATTTTCCGTGTCATTATCTCATGGCTTCACTTATGCCATGGATGGGACTGTATACTGGGTCTACGCTTTGTGTTCTACGACATGTTGGCTCCCTAACGATCCTGTTAACTCCTCAATTTTAATGTTCTCCTTTGATAAAGAGGGAATTAGGCTAGAAGAAACTTAATGTGTATCACAGTCACCAAGGAGCTTATTATTAAAATAAGACTTTCTGGGCTCCACTCCTAGAGTGTTTGTTTCAGTGTGTTTGAGTGGAGGCCTGATAATGTGCATTTATGACAGTTTCCCAGTTGATGCTATTGCTGCTATGTTAGGGACTACCCTTTGAGAACCGCTGAGTTGGTTACCTTTTAGAATTTTCTAGCTCCAAAACGTCAATATATCCACATGTGTAACGCAGAGCACAAACATAGCCTAGCAAGTTGGAATATTTTTTCTCATTTACACAGGTTGGGTCAATCTCTTTAATCCTCCTTTTCCCAGATTTGGAGCATTTCTATTGTATTCTTTCTTGCAGCTGGATCAGGAAATTATTTCACACAGAAAGAGAAGTAAATATGTTCAATAACAACTTACTTTGGGCAAATTACTAGATAACTGTGCACCAAAACAAATAAAAAATTTTTATATAACTTACATGTCTTTGGCAGAGCTCACTACAGTGCTTACCATATAGCGGTGACTCCAAATGTTTTTTTTGTGGTGTTGGGTAGATTTGGTCTCTCTTATTTTAGCTGCAAATTTTTCCTTTTTTTTTTTGTCATTTTAATAACAGGATAGCAAATGTTGCTTCTGTTAATTTTTTTTGCCCATATAACAAATTATCTACCTATGTATCTATCTATCTAGTAACACATTAGGATATAGCCTTGCAAATACAGCCTCTCAAATTCATTAAAGTATCTTCACAAAACTTTCTTTTCTTGTCTCCCGTTTCCTCTCATTTTAGTTAACGTATTTATCTGCATATTTAAAAATACTGAAAACATACTAAAAATGACAGAATAAACATCTGGGGTGTGGAGAAGGAACACAATGAAAAACACTCGAATTCTTTTACCTATTTGTACACATCAAAATAAAAATCAACTGTGATTCAACGGCTAGAATAGTCAAGGAGAAACAAAAGAAGCAAGAAGAGAACACCCAGGCCTCTTCCCAGGGAGGAAGCGAACATACACAGAAGGTGACACATCGCTCAGGTAGTTAAATGGTCGTCCCTGGTCTCAGAAATGGCTTTCTTTGTCTCAACAGGGACTGAGCCGTCATTTTAATATATCTTTACTTTAAACTACATCACATTTCACTAGGTGGGTAAGAGAAGCCAAGCACCAGCAGAGACAATTCGTCATGGAGAAGCAGTTCAGAATTGTTCACTAAATAAAACCCTGAGCTCCCCAGAGCACTCCTGAGCCATACCACGCCTGCAGAGTATATGCAGCACCTAGGTTTCCTACGCAAAAGCCAGTGCATAATGGAATAGCCTAACACGACCTGGCAGGAAGCAAGAAAGGGCAGCTGTCTTTTTCCATGATTTTCAAGGAATCATGGGATTGAAACTGGGTGACTCTAAAGAGAAGAAACCAAAGTCATGCAGCTGGAGCAAAGATCCACCGTTAGGAAAAGAAGAGGCTGGCGCTTACCACTAATAACCGTTGCAGGAAGGATTCCTGCTTATTTACAAAACAGAAATGGAGTCACAGATGTAGAAAACAAACATGGTTACCAGGGAGGGAAAGGGGGGTAAATTGGGAGATTGGGATTTGAAACAGGAGGGAAAGAGGCAGGGCACAACCTTTAAAAGAATGACATAGACATAGTACACGACAAGAACTAGTTAGAACCAACTGGGTCCAAGATGATGGAAGATTTGACTTCCAGTGGACCTTGAGCTCAAATGCTCATTGTAACACATTAGCTAAATGATACGCCTCCCAGCGCCATGGCGGTTCTGAGGCCAACCATAAAAGGTCAAAAAGTGGGCGGTGGCCCCGTTCCTGGAAATCTCGGCCCTTTCCCCAAAATAGTTGGAATAATCTTACCCCTCATTAGCATATGAAATTATACAGCCCATAAAAACTGACCACGCCATATTTCGGGGCCTCTTGCCTTCTGAGACGGCCCACACTCTGTTTGTGTATCTCTCTAAATAAATCTGATTCTTATCATTTCATCTCCGAATTCTTTTGCAATGAAGAAAGAACCTTAAATTCACCAGGAACAGATTGATATATACACACTCTTATATAGAAAATAGATAACTGATAAGGACTTACTGTATAGCACAGGGAACTCTACTCAATACTCTGTAATGACCTATATGGGAAAAGAACCTAAAAAAGAGTGGATATATGTATATGTATAACTGATTCACTTTGCTGTGCACCTGAAACTAATACAATATTGTAAATCAACTACACTCCAACAGAAATTAAAAAAACAAAACCAGACTTTTAAGTCTACAACACAAGGAGGAAAAATCAAGCCATGTTCAACATTTTACATACCTGTGTTAATATAAAAATCAGAGATTTGATAAGCGCTGTCTAAGCTTTTCCATAGTGCAATTGCTCCTAATTTGCAGTTGACTAGATTTTATTATGAGTGTTTGTTATCAGAAAATACTCTATTTAAAATTCTAGGAAAATAATCAACTCAACCATTTGACCTTTCCTTCAGTCATTTTCCACTTCAGTGTTTAAATTAATGTTCTGCTCTTTCTGTTCAGAAGCTGCAAGACAGAAAAGAAGGTTAAAATGACTTCGATCAGCTGTCATTTGCTCCAGAATATTTCTTTCCAAACTCAAATAAATACAGTGTTTGTATATAAGAGTTGCCAATTGCATGTTTCATATTTCTCAGCTACCATTTTTACATTCGTGGGCATCGAGGCCAGTCGTATTTAGTGAGATCAAACGTCCTCTGTTTTGAAAAAAGTGGTCCATGAGTCAGTGGCAGCAGCGTCACCTGGGAGCTTGTTAAGAATCTGTATTTTAACAAGATCCTGGCTGATCGTGTGCACATTAAAATTTTAGAAGCATTGCTTTGTATAACTGACTCAAAAACAAACTAGGGAAAGGTAGCCCCGGGGTTAAGAATCAAGTTTTTTTGGGTGGTGCACTGTAACTTACGGTGTTATCTGTGTATAATTTTGAATAAAGTCACTGGTATGTTATGCATATGTGTATACTGAAGCACTGGAGCTCTGTAGCACATTCATGGAGAAAAAGAATCAAGTTTTAAGTGATTCTCTAGATTGTGATCTTACAAAGAGTGTAAGAAACGTTATTATAAGATAATACTACTAATTTTATATTTGAGAACTAAGTGAAGTAAGTCAGACAGAGAAAGACATATGATATCACTTACAGGTGGAATCTAACATATGGACTCTAACAAATGAACTTATTTACAAAACAGAAACAGACTCACAGATGTAGAGAAAAAACTTAAGGTACCAAAGGGAAAGCGGGGGAGGGATAAATTAGGAGTTTGGGATTAACATATGCACACTACTATATATAAAATAAGTAATAAAAAAGGACCGACTGTATAGCATAGGGAACTATATTCATATTCTTTAATAAACCATAATGGAAAATACATATATATATATATATCACTGAATCAGTTTGCTGTACACCTGAAACTAACACAACACTGTAAATTAACTCTATTCCAATAAAAAGATTAAAATAACAAGAGCTCTGTTAAATAGGGCTCTTGGAAGAGAATTTTCTGAGATGAACCTTCATAAGAAAAGGCCCCCATGTGTTTCTACCTTTTCTTGTTTTGTCCCTAATAAAGAGTCTTTAATAGAAAAGTATCCGAGGCGCTGGAGCAGGCAGCAGCAGGACGGTGCACCTGCCTTGCACGGATGCTTTTTTCAGAAGTGCTTGAGCTTCTCGGTGGCAACAAACATGTCTCTTTTACACAGTGGGGTGGAGAAACAAATGAGGAAACGAGGTCTGAAAGGAGCTGTTCATTGTTGTACAGCCAAGTTCACGGTCACCCACAAGCCGAACCCCTAAGCAGGAAACACCTGACAGGAATGAGAGTGTAGGTTTTCACTAGAGAAAACCTACAGAAATCGACATGAAAAGTCTGACTTCCGACAGTATTATGTGCAATGAATTAGATGAATGTGTCGCGTGCAATAAACACTCTCTTCTTGGCTACCTCTCGAAGACTCAAATCAAATTATTTTACCATGAGTGAACATCACATCCAAAGGATATTATAACTGTGAGTTGACAGGAATATCACTTTAAAGCGTTTACAAGTATTTCCCCCTTTTCCAACTGAATAGAAAATAGAATCTGTTGAAAATAACAACCGCTTCTCTCAGGGAGAATGGAGTTTTTGATGGCAGGTCCAAAATAATCATAGACTTGCAAAACATCATTCACTTAAATGCTCAGTAGTTATGGCTTGCATTGTGCTAGCATTTCTCACAATTTTATGTCATCCTGTTCAAAGCTCTCTGAAGAGCTGTCACTGGTTGCTATTTCAAAACAAACTTAAAGGGAAAACATATTTGAAGGGCAGAATATTTCCTTAAAATCTATTCATCAATTGAGTAATTTCACACTCTAGACTAGCGCACAGAATTGTCAATAAACATTTACAGGGTAATATGTGAAACTAGGGAAGGGCTTAGATACCGCAGGAGCTTCTCTGGTACTTAGCCAGACGATGTTCCTAAACCAGATGCCTCTCCTGACTTCAGGGAAGTGTATCAACTCTCATCCTGGACTTCTCCACAGTTGTCTCAAATTAAACCAGGATTTCTCAATCTCGGCACTGTGGGCATTTTGAGTAATTCTTTGACGTAAGATGTTTGGAAGTATACCTGGGTCCTACACGTTGGGTACCAGGAACACACCTCTCTGTTGCTCCCGCCCAAAATGTTTCCAAACATTGTCAAATGTCTCCTGAAGGAATAAAAATCACCCTTGGTTGAGAACCACTGAATTAATGTCTCAAGGTAAATGCACTCTTTTTCTTCTAAACATGATTCTTTTCCTGGGTTCCCTATATCTACACTGATGTCCAAATCAGAAACATGGGAGTCATCACTTATACCTCATAAAATTTTCCACCCAAATCTACTCTTTGTGTTCATATGTGTGTTTATAAAAATAACATCATCCCTAGAAGAAAATACCCAAGTAGGAATTATAATAAAAAAGTGAGAAAGCGCTTTAAGATGGACAGATGTAGCAGAGGCAATACTGGAGAATGATGGCATACTGTGTGGATTAGGATAAGTCACTGGAAGGGTCCCTTGAGTACTTGAGGAGGCTTGATATGGATGGACAAGAATGCAAGGAAAAACATACATCTTGATGCCTCTGTGTATCAGTGCGATACTCTCCCAGATAACACGTGTGCTTCCAGTTTTGCAACACGCTCATCCACACTATACATGATAAAGAGAACAATGTGGTTTCTATTTTTTCTGCTGAGATATATCATACATGCATTGGACTGCAAGAAACATTTATGTACAGGATAAAAGATGGTTATGAAGAAAACGGCATCAAAACCATCACTTATGTCAAGAAACAGAACAGTGCCAGCCCTTCATGTAACCCACGGTGACTCTTCCTCGCAATTCTATTTCTCCTCTTCTCAAGATGATGTTAGTGTTTTGAAATTTTATAACCATATGCTTAATAAATATGTGTTTTAATCTACTGTGCTGGACACCTTAGTTTTCAAATTTGAGATTTTTCATTTATTGTGTTGGTAATTTTCAGTTTCTGGAAAACTATTATTCAGATTTTTTTCTTTAACTAACTCATCTGCTAATTGTACTTCTTTACTATTTTCCAACCGAAAATTTGGTTTGGCTCTCTTGCTGGAAGATTTTTCAAATTTGTCTTTCTCCTCATTTGTATTTCTCATTTCTGTTTTCATATTTTTAACTGCCAAGAGCACTTTTTCTTCTCCAAATATTCATTTGTCTTGTGTTCTGTTCTTGTTTCAGGGGTGGAATATCATTACCTTTGTCTCTCAATTAATTGGTGATAGTTTTTTTTTTTTTAGTTTCCCTTAACATTCACAATCTGTTTCTTAAAGTTGCTTTTTCATATTTGTTTGCTTTGGTCTCTTTCATGAAAAATATTCTTCTCAAATGTCTGGTGATAATTGATGTTCTGTTCATATTTATGAATGAGGCACTAGGGAGTTTATTAGAATGCTGGACACCTGAGAACAACTGGTCAACCATGGCTTCACTGCAGCTGGTGGAAATCCTCAGGGAAGACTGTTCCAGGTTCACAGTGATTTACCCTTTCTGGGAGCTGAGTGGTTGACATGGTGCATATACACTCTCACTTAGTTGCTGAACTTTTACTGCAATATTCCTACTATGCCTGATGGTCTCCATCATGGACACACTGTGCTCCCCTTCTCTCCAGGGTCTACCTGGTGAGAAAGGACACTTCACTCACCCACAAAGGGGCTGAAGGTGTACACTGATCTTACTGCTCCTTGGAGACTTTCAACAAATCCAACTGTTTTAACCAAAACTTCATGCTCCGTTTCAACATTCCACAATATGTCACACATCCACAGGGCTCTACAGTGATTTATAGTACCTTTTTTCTGTTAAATATTTTATTTCACTGTTGCATGACCTAGGTTGATTGTAGGTCACTGAAAATTAAGTTAAAAAGAATGTCGAGTGCTCATTTCTTAAAAAGAGCCTTGGGCCCTGAGTCATAGGTGCCGAAGTGTTTTATATACTGAATCATACAATTCTCCCAGCCAGAGGAAACTTATTTATCTTCAGTTGGAAAACAATCAAATGTTCACATGCAAATTTATTGTTAACAAAAATCAAGGTAATAAATACCTTGGTTTTATTTCTTTTTGTACACACACACATACAGTAACACAAGTATGTCTTGATACACCATTTGTCTAGTGTAGATTATCTATTGATGTCTACATGATTATAAGTTATTTGGATCTAAAAAGACTTTCAGAATTGATTTAATAGATATAAATTATAAGTTAATTAAAAGATCTTATCAAACTAAGTGTGTTAGAATGACCTAAAGTAATATACACTTTAGATAAACATTCTTTAATGCCATTAATCATTACATATTCAAATTAAATGATTCTAATAAATGACTAAGTATCAAATATTTCAGACTAATCACAGTGTCATGTATTATTAAAGTGCACATGCAGTAAATTGCTAGGTGTATTCTCAGGCATGCAATTACAACTTTGCCCTTATATTTCTCCCTCTCTTAATGTAACACAATAATTCTCATGTTTGCTTAAGTTTTTTCTTGTAATACTGTAGATTCTTTACTTGATAGAGGAAAAAACATTCTTACTACCTGTAGTAGTCAGGTACTCTCTTCTCAGACAAATTAAAGTTTTTTTAAACAATTCTACATTTTAAAATAGCATTATATAGAACTGTAAAGTGAGCAGATATAACTTAAGCAAAAACAAATTGGTATTCCAATTTGCAAATATAAGTATAGAATGCTTTCTTACTCGAATAAATGTAATTTTCATGTCAGATTACCTTTATATATGATTATGTTTTTCCTATTACATGTTAATTTCCACTCCTTTAATTTTTAATTGTGGGTAATTTGTTAGCTGCTTTCATTTTTTATCCACATCAATTAATATTCATGTTGAGAAATATTATCCCAATATATATACAATCATATATATTTTATAAAATTCAGATAAAATTGAAATTAAATTTATGTAGTGGATCTTTATGGGTGTAAAGAACAGAGGACTTGATTCAGATAGATTTAATCATTATATAGATGTTGTAGAGTCAACAAAAGTCAATCTGTGAGGACTTCCATTTTTATGTTATTACACAGTGTTTTTCATACAATAGAAAATAAGCAATTCTGGTAAAATTACTAACCTTCATAATTAAATGGTTTAAGTAAAACAGGAAGAAAATAATTACATTGCTCATATAAGTAGAGATGTTAATTTCTTTTATAGGAGCATCATTATCACCTATTAGATTCTCATATCCAAGTTTAATCTGAAGAAAACACAGACTATATGTTAAATATGTACGTCAATATAAGGAATACTGTTCTTAGATTTCAGACAACAAAGTGCAGGCCTGTAACGTCTGGAAATATGGAAAAGAAGTGATGACATTTTTTCCAGAACTTGGCTGCAGTACAAGAGTAGAAGTGGCTCAATAATCTGAGCAGAGAAGATAAAAATTGAGTTTGATATCGTTGAGGTGGCTGGAATTTACAGACAGGGTACTGGAGGAAAGGAAATTGCAGAAGGAGAGAAATATGCAGAGACAGAACAATTTTGTCTTTTTTTGACACTAAATTCCAATGAGACTTATTTTGTCATCATTAAATTTGGGTTGAGTAACATAACATAACATATATTTTGCTTCCCTAATTCAGGTAATGGTGATAAATTACTTAAAAAGGGACTGGGTTAAAAATTAAAATTATTGATAAGAAATTATCAAATAACAATACATTTTCTCATATCTTTATGTATTTTCAGATTATAGTTGGTGTGTAACTCTGAAGGATCACACGTTGTAATAGTTTTCTATTTAGTGCCAGCAAGGAATATGCAGCTCTTGCCACTGGTGACTCACGTGCAAATTGCATAATACCTGGACTGCTCAATAACCTATAGTTCATTGAGTGAGCTGAGGATGGTAACTGCACGTTACTTAGCTATAAAAGTTTCTAAATGCTCACTCTTGACGTAGGTATTTATCTTGTGGTGGGTCATTACGGTTCATGCAGAGCACCAATCCATGGCCCGTACATTAGATTTCAGTAGATGAGAAATGTGAACACCATGTATAGGAATAATAAAAACAGACATTTTTTTTAAATAAATAAAACTTCCTTTTCTATACGTGCAATTTGAACATGATGGCTATATGGAGTTATAAATTTATTTTCTCATTTCATTTTCTAAAAATCCAACTGAATAATTTACAAATATGAAGGATTATATTACAAAAGGAGTGGTTTGGAATTTAAATATTATGTTGAAGTATATTTGGATGGTACTGTTGCAATAACACGAAAACATTCTGGGGTACTTACCCAGATTAAGGAGCTGGTACTTCCTTCATCAAGAAAGTTTTACTATAAAAATAAAGGTCAGCTAAATTAAACAGTGCATTTAGCAACAGAAGAAAAACTGTGAGTTACTTAAATGCTAATGTAATAAATTAGAGAATATTCTCTGTGTTATTTAATAATATGGAAGTTGATCAAAAACTATACTCAATATTTTGTAATAACCTATAAGGGAAAAGAATCTGAAAAAAATATATGTGTGTACAACTGAATCACTTTGTTGTACACCTGAAACTAACACATTGCAAATCAACTCTACTTCAATAAAAAATAAACACCATTATTGCTAAATGAGGTGTAATGCCCTATTGAAGGAAAAAGATCTATGGAGATCTGCTGTCGGTATTTCTGCAAAACCAGAAATCAGTTTGGGTCCAGGTTCTGAAAAATGCAGTTTGCGCACTGACTTGAAATGCTGTCTATCGTGTTCGGTATTTATAATGACATTAATACTCCCATGTGAGAAAAAAATTCAGTATGTTTTTCAATGGCAGTTAGAATCACAGGGCAACAGTAAAAGTAGGAAGCTTAGAAGAACAGAGTTTCTACAGATTGTAATGACATGTTTCATAATGTAACAATAAGTCTTATTGAAGTAGGTGAACATCTTGGTATTGTATATCTAAGAAATTATTACTTAATACCTTAAGAAATTTGATAGAAATATTTAAAATCTGCAGATTTTAGATATAGGAAATCTATGTATCTTTAAAATTTTACAGTATAAATTATCGGAAATGACCATTGATTAAGAATTAAGGCAACATTTGAAAATATGGGCTCACTTCAGTTTGGGATAAAATTTTGAAATGAAGTGAAATTTATTTTAAAACATCTTCTTCAATTTGGTTTTTCTATTACACATCTTATTTAAAATAAATGAAATAGTTTAAGCATACATTGTCCCCCCCAAATATCATTGTTAATACAACTCAGATCAGATAAATTAACAAGTGAATAAGCAGAAAACAAGTTTACTTTTTACATTAAATATTTTAGATATTCATATACCTGCTGTTTATTTAAATGTCTGTATAGGGGTATAAAATGAGTGTGTATCATCAGTTATTGCTAAATTATAATGTACAACAGACTTCTCTAAAACTGAGTGGCTTAAAACAAGAAAAGTTTTTTCTTGCTCATTAACCTGAGTTTAGCTTCTTAGGTATTAAAAATAAGCTGTGGGCCAGATGATGGCCTATGGGCTCCTGGCTCAGATAGACCAATTATTTTAGGGAACAATACTGAAGCAGAAGCAGGCTCAAAGGAGTCATAGAAACCAGGGCAGAGAACAGGACAGAATTAGAGCACTTAGGAAAATCTCTGTCAAGAGCCAGGCTGTCATGAGACCCAGCAGCTCCTAAATCTATACCGGGAAGCGATAGACATCATTCCTTCAGCAGCACCGGAAATAAGGCTGAGATATTTGATCAAGGGTTAAAGTCTAAGGCTCTGAATGAGATGGTTCCAAACCCTTTTTCGTGCGGGTGTTTGAAGTGTAGCCAGTTTCTCATGTAACTTACAGCCCTCAGCCCTCCGAAGAAATACACCCGAAATCAATTAACTAACTTAAGCATGATTAAATGAATATATGAACAAAGCCCAAGTGGATATTCGGAACCTTTACATATGTGGGCACAGCAAATGTAAAACAAGCAAATACTAATAAAGTCCATGCAAAAAACAGAAGAAACAATAAATAAGTAAACAGCTCTGCAGCATAACAGCTGCTGAAGACATTGAAGGCTTAATGCCTGCGTGGGAATGATGCCGTAGGATAAAAGCTATTCTTTTAAAGCTAAGCCTGAGAAACCAAAGAAAAATGAACAGAATAAGTGTATTGAACCAGGCGTTATTTGTAATAAGCTGGATAGAACCCTCTACTTAGAAGGCACCATTAGAAAGACAAATCCCTAAGGAGGCAACGGATGGAATGTCCACCGACATTCTGTTTAAAATTTTAGGAAAGGATAGAAATGTAATTAAATGAAGTGTAAAATGATGGAGTCAGGTTGTGAATGGTCTATAAGACAATGTAAAGTAATAGTTACTCCAACAAATAAATGCACAATAGCAATAAATATTATTAAGGCTGATTTTCAGAATATATGGGAGAAAATCTAATCAGTCCATGAAGGTGGGATTGGCCCAGTGGGAACTTACAACTTTTTGCAACCCATCCAACATGTAAATATCCTCCAGTATAAGGTAGCAAAGGATGTAAGGCAGTAGTAAAATAATACAGGATGTTTTAGAAGAAGACAATCAAACTCACCATATCACAATATAATTCAAAAGTGTAGGTTGTTAATGAAAAGCTTCTGTGAAATGGAGATCTGTCATAGACTTTAGAAATGTAAAAAAATGTAGCAAAATTGGCAAGATATGTATGAGATGTTAGACAACCAATGTGTGAGATTTCCGTTACTAAGGGACATACAAGTCAGTAATTGATTGGTATCATGTTCTTTGCAATTTCATAGTTGAAGACCACTGAAATCAACTCACAGTCACATGAAAAGGGCCCAGTTTGCCTTCATTAGGCAGCTTCAAGAGTTAGTTCAATAAACTATGATAGTAAATAATCTATGCAAACAAATTTAAATACAATAGATATTTGTAGATGGTACTATAATCACAGAAGAAAATAAAGAAAATGTTTTAGGCTGAAAAAATCAGCCTAAACTGATTCCACAAAGGAGGATAATCAATAGCACAAGAAAAAGTAAAATTTAAATGAACCTTAGTTACATTCTTAGAATCTAGTCTTTCAAGGAACGGAAATATCCTAATAAAACAAAAAATTAATGGAAATAGTCATCTCTGAAGATAAGAAAGAAATGCAAAATTATGTGTTTTAAATTTTTTTCCTTTGGCTTTGGAAAAAAAATATTTTTTTTAATGGGAAATCTTCTTCAACACTGTAATAAGCAGCCAACCTGCCCCCCCCCAAAAAAAAACATGTTTCAAAAACTGGTTTTAAACAGTGAGTCTTGAATTGAATCTTGTTTGGAACACTTTTCATCCCTTTCCTATGTAAGATTTAGACTCTCCTGCCAACTTCTAGACCCCAAAGACAGAAACCTCACATTGCTTCTGGAAGAATTTATATTTTGCATCTATCTGTGTTCTGGTTCTGCTTGGAAGAGATGATGAGCTTGTATTTGAACCCAGCTATGTCATTTTGCCTTTACCTTTTTATAGTTCATCCATTCGCGTGTATAGAGTTGAGGGGCTATAAAAGGGTGAAGTCTCTATACCATCATGAGATAAAAATGATGCCAATTTTATGTATACGTATAACTGATTCACTTCATTGTACAGCAGACACTAATACAACATTGTAAAGTAGTTATACTCCAAGAAAAGAAAAGAAGAAGAAAAAAATTATCTGTTTAACTGTAATTATCTTATCTGTTTAATAACTGTATAATCTGTCATAATAATTACCTTTCCATTCCTGATATTGATTTATTATAAAATAGCTAGGGGTTTTTCAATTTTGGTAATCTTTTAAAGGAATCAACTAATCTTCTTTATTAATTTTCTCTACGGCTGCTTACTAATTTCTGGATTTCTCCTTTTTTAAAAATAATTTCCTTCCCTCTACTTACTTTGGCTTTGCATTGTTCATTTTTATCTGGTTCTTAAAGTAAAACCTAGGTTATGGTTGTTGATTTTTTTAGTCCTTCCTATTTCTAATATAAGCATTTAACAATATAAGTTCCCTGTTAAGCACTGCTATAGCTACATTCCACAAACTTTTACATGTATTTGAATTATGACTGCAATTTTTCTTGTGATTTCATATTTGACCTCTGAATTACTTAGCAGTGTGTTGTTTATATCACAGATATTTTGTGTTTTCCTCTAAATATTTTCTAATTTTTTATTCTTATTTTTATTAATTCCTAATGTAATTTTATTGCAGGAAGAGAATCCTTAAATTAAAAAAGCTTGTTTTGTTTCTTAGCATATGATCTGCCTTAGTGAAGGCACATGTGCCCTTGAGAAGAATAGACATTGTGAAGTTATTGGCTATAGATCAAGGTGGTTCATGTGCTGATCGGATCTTTTATGATTTTACAGATGTTTTTGGCTAGTTGTTCTATCAGTTACTGAGAGAGAATCATTAAAACCTACTGTGGGGCTTCACTGGTGGTGCAGTGGTTGAGAGTCCACCTGCCGGTGCATGGGACATGGGTTCGTGCCCCGGTCCGGGAAGATCCCACATGCCGCGGAGCGGCTGGGCCCGTGAGCCATGGCCGCTGGGCCTGCGCGGCCGGAGCCTGTGCTCCGCAACGGGAGAGGCCATAACAGTGAGAGGCCCACGTACCGCAAAAAGAAACAACAAAAAAATCCCTACTGTGATTGCGCAATTGTCTGTTTTTCCCTTTGATTCTATTTTTGCTAAACACGTGTTGAGGCTGTTATTAGGCACATGTTACTGATGCTTTATTTTTTATCTTAAAGCATAGTCCCTTTTTATCTGTGAGGAGAGCTTTGGTTTCAAAAATCTATGGTATTAGATAATAAAGCAGGTGCTCTGGCCTCCTGGGGCTTCCTCTTGGAGTTGTACACCTATTTCTGTCTAATGATTTTCAACTCGTATAGACATCTTATAGTAAGCTCTTCATTTCTGAAAAAGACATTTGTCATGGTTTGCCTTTTATTGAGGTGTTTAGGCCCTTACCATTTAATAGAGGGTTTGCCACATTTGGATTAGTGTCTACCACATTTATCTATGTTCTGTTTCTCTTCTCTGCTTTTATTTCTCTACTCCCGACTTTCTGCCTTCTTTTGTACTGTATAAATATATTCTAGTGCTTCATTTTAATCTGTTGGCTTTTATGCTATATTTCACCAAACTTTTTTTAGTAGTTGCTCTATGAATTGCTAAATGAATACCTAAAATTTCACAGTCTAATAGATGTAAAATACAGAAACTTGTAAACATACAGGTCAACACATTGCTGACTTTTTGGTTTTTTGATACTAAATTACTCTGTTCTTATTAGGAATGACTGAACTTTTATGAAACACTTTTTTGTCATTCAAGATTACAATCGTATGGTTTATCTTTCACTCTGTTGATGTAATTGATGGGATACATTTCCTTTCTTTCTTAAGAATATATATTTATTTTTGGCTGTGCCGCACAGTTTACAGGATCTCAGTTCCCCATCCAGGGGTAAACCCAGGCCACAGCAGTGAAGGCCCTGGATCTTAACCGCTAGGCCACCAGGGAACTCCCACTTTACTGGCTTTTACGGTATAATTGTTATGTGTTGAGTCTGTACGTAATGGTAACCACATGAGGCCATTTCACTTTAATAGTCAACATATTTTTAATTTATAAGAAATAACATCTTTTATTCTGATACTTAGATTTCTGTTGTTCTTCCTTCATTTCTGAAGAACGATGTTTCTTTTGGTATCATTTCCCTTCAGACAGGAAAACTTCCTTTAGTATTTCTTGTAATAACAGATCCACTGGGGACAAATTCTCTATATTTTTTTTTCATCTGAAAAAGTAGTTATTTTTCTTTATTTCTGAAGGATATGCTTGCTAATTTTTCTTTTGAAAAAGAAGTTTTCTTTCACTATTTTAAACACGCTCTTCCTCATTCTTCTGGCCTCCATGGTTTCTGATGAGAAATACGCGGTCATTTGAATAAATGTTCCTCTGTATGTAACGTGCAATATTCTTTAGCTGCATTCCAGACTTTGCATTTGTTTGTTAGCAGTTTGACTGTGACGCATCTAAAAGCCATGGCTTTTCTTTAAGTTTATTCTGTTTTGATTTCCTGAGTTTTTTCAATCTGTAAATTTCTGTCTTCCTCCAGTTTGGGACATTTGTGGCCATTATATATTCATAAAACTTCTGTGCTTCAGTTTCTTAATCCTCTCTTCTGGGACTCTAATTAAACAGATGTTTGAGAATTATTTCTTTCCATTGTTATTTACATTCTGGTGTTCAGCCCATTCATTGAGTTTTTATTGAAGACATTGCATTTTTCAGTTTTAAAATTTTCACTTGGTTCCTTTCTATAGTTCCAAACACCCTGCTGAAATTTCCTATATGTCATTCATTTCAAGTGCGTTTTCCTTTACCCCATGAAGCATGGTTATATAACTGATTTAAAGTCTCTGTCTGATAGCTCCAACATCATGGTCATCTCCAGGTTAGCATCTATGGATCCTAATTTTCCATGAGGGTTGTTTCATTTTCCTAGTTCTTTGTACCTTGAATAATTTTGAATTGTACCTGGATACTGTGAATGTTATTTGGTGTATTCTCTGTTGTGCTCTCCTGGAGAATGTTGGTGTTTTGTGTTAACAGAAAATCTAACTGGTTATGTTGAGATCATAGATTCTGACTTGCCTTCTATGTTTGGTTGTTTAAGTCTCAGGTCAGTTTTCTAAGCTTTTGCTATGTTGATTTGGGACTGTCCTTGGTGTGAAGAGTTTGGGGTTAGGCTGAGATTTTTGTGGGTGCATACCTAGAATTAGGGGATCCTCCTTCACTGGCTCTTTCCTCTAAAGGAATCCACCTACATTCTGTAGCCTGCAGGGGACCTTTTATCTCCTTTTTCTGAAAAAGAGCACGGGTTTCTCTTGAAGTTTTATTGCCCATGTATCCATGCTGCTCTGAAACTAGTCTCACAAACACACAGGCACGTGTGTGCAGGCATGCATTGCAGGCATGCATGTGCACACACACTCACGCACATACACCATCTCCCACTGCACTTGGGGCAAAGTCCTGAAAGGTGAAAGAAAACTGGAAAGCTCACCTACATGCAGGTTGTTTCTCAAGTTTTTACAACTATGCATAATCTGCTTGCTTTTGTTTTCTTTTAGCGTCTCCAGGTAGCTGTTTTTGCATTTTTTTCAATATTTTTAGGAATATTACCTGAAGTAGTGGGTTTTGGATAGCATGTAGTGGAACCAAAACTCAGGAACTCATATTTAATACATGTTAATTGTGTGATATTCCAGCAGATTAGGTATAGTGAATGTGTTAACCAATAAAGTGAGGAAGTGCTGTGAAGCACTTTAGAATAACTTAAAGGAGTCTTTTTATATTAACAGCTACTAGTTGTAAATCATTATTTCCTGTTGTAGAGGTGGAAAACTTCCCTTCCTCCAATATAGATTCTTTGGCTGTTCAAAGAATTAAATAGACATAATGCAGATTAACAGGAGAAAAACAAATTTTGTGTACAGTATTCCCATAAAAATATGAGATTGCTGTTACAGAAAGCTCACTTTGGTAGAAACCTAGAGAATGTTTTGGGGAAGAGTGAGAACTTTTCAGGGACCATGGGAATAATTATGGTGAGATGCTGAGCACCCAAACCAATTTAGTAGCAATAGATCTGTTTAGTTCATGCTCTCTCATAATGTGAATGAGTTCTAGACAAAGTATACCACTAAGAAAATGCATATAAAAGTTCCTGGGAGATTTTAAAGCCTTAAGTTTTAGGATATACACTACTATGTATAAAATAGATAAACAACAAGTTCCTACTGCATAACACAGGGAACTATATTCAATACCTTGTAATAACTTATAATAGAAAAGAATTCAAAAAATAATATATATATATACATATATATGTATATATATATGCACTGAATCGCTTTGATGTACACCTGAAACATTGTAAATCAACTACACTTCAATTTAAAATTTTTTAATTTAAAAAGTCATAATACCTTGGGACAAAAGAAAGATACTTTTATCTCTCTATATATGTAATAGTGAATTTTCCTGATATTATGTTCAGATAGGCTATGATGATCAGATAGGTTAAAATATATATATTTATAAAAAATTTTAATGAGGAGGAAAAGTCATGATGAAAGGCAGTAACTGGACTGTTGACTGAGTTAATAATATTGAACATAGCTTCCCAAGCAAATGAGATAGGAACTATTTTATAAACGGGAGAATCAATTGATTTTGTTTGCTCTGAAGTATCACCAGGTGTGCAGTTGTTTACATTAACTGTAGATCACAAGCAATTCTGAACAAATGTTAGATTCCTGCATAAAATAGACCATGTAGATTGAAAAATAATATTGATGCAAGCACAAGGAAACAAAAAGAAATGGCAACTGGCAAGGGATTCAACTCCAAAATATACAAACAACTTATGCAGCTCAATATCAAAAAACAAACAACCCAGTCCAAAAATGGGCAGAAGACCTAAATAGACATTTCTCCAAAGAAGACATACAGATGGCCAAAAAACACATGAAAGGATACTCAACATCACTAATTCTTAGAGAAACGCAAATCAAAACTGTAATGAGGTATCAGTTCACACCAGTCAGAATGGCCATCATCAAAATGTCTACAAACAATAAATTGCTGGAGAGGGTGTGGAGAAAAGGGAACCTTCTTGCACTCTTGATGAGAATGTTAATTGATACAGCCACTATGGAGAACAGTATGGAGGTTCCTTAAAAAACTAAAAATAGAACTACCATATGACCCAGCAATCCCACTCCTGGGTATATACACAGAGCAAACCATAATTCAAAAAGATACATGCACCCCAGTGTTCATTGCAGCACTATTTACAATAGCCTGAACATGGAAGCAACCTAAATGTCCATCAGCAGAGGAAGGCATAAAGATGCAGTACATATATGCAATGGAATATTACTCAGCCATAAAAAGAAATGAAATTGGGTCATTTGCAGAGATGTGGATGGACCTGGAGACTGTCACACAGAGTGAAGTAAGTCAGAAAGAGAAAAACAAATATCATATATTAACACATATATGTGGAATCTAGAAAAATGGTATAGATGATCTTATTTGCAAAGCAGAAATAGAGACACAGATGTAGAGGACAAACGTATGGATACCAAGGGGGATGGGGGGGGGATGAATTTGGAGATGGGGATTGACATATATACACTACTATGTATAAAATAACTAGTGGGAACCTACTGTATAGCACAGGGAATTCTACCCAGTGCTCTGTGGTGACCTAAAAGGGAAGGAAATCCAAAAAAGAGGGGGTATATGTATACATATAGCTGATTCACTTTGCTGTACAGCAGAAATGGACAAAGTAGCGTAATGCAACTAGACTCCAATAAAACAAACAAACAAAAAACGAAACAAAAACCTTGTGGACTATTATTGATACATCAATGAAAATGAGAACTAAAAATGTGCCATGATACTAAGATACCTTTAGCTTTACCTTGGCTATTATCCTGTTGACTTATCCAGCAAAGTGGCCACACGGTGTAATTGTGTGTCTACATGAGATACGCACACAGCGATGGCACTAAACTCTACATGTCATTAATAGGAGAACTCTCCTGATGGTCTCCCCTCGTTACCATGCTACACACTCAGGAAGAAAGAAACTATGCTTAGGTACCAGGAAAGAGAACGCGTGGGATGCTTTCTACTTTAATTATAAAATAGCTTTCCTGTACAGAAAAGAAAGCTAGAAAAGATAAAGCCAGTGTTGTCAAAACGTTATGGTTACAGACTCTCCTCCAAGTAGTTCTCTAGTTTAAAAAATCTAGCTACCAAAAGTTGGTAGGGCTTTGTCTTTTTCAGATTAATATTTTAGTTTCAATTGATAGTTGGAAGACTCTGAAGGAATGTGCTGTAAAGATACTTGTACTTCTGCCAAGGCATACATTTTAATCAAGATCCCTGTACGGGTACTTTGTTGGAGCATCTGTTTAGCTGAAGAGCAAACCTAGGAGGTCTTGCTGTCCTTCTGCCTAGGTGTAGCTTTCCTGATTTCTACGTATATATGATATCCCTCAGGAAATTCTAGCAAATGTTTATCTTTGTGAATAATGACCATTAAGTGAAATATAAAAGTTTAGTAGAAATTGAAAATTCAATTAGCTTGCAGTGTAAGACTGTGCAGGTAAAAGAAATGGCTCTGGACTGAAATATGGTTAGAGGCTTATTCTAAGAATTCTGTGTTGATAAATTTAGCAGTTTGGGATGGGCTTTCAAAACATTCAGATACTTCAAGGTTGGATTGCATTCTTTGGTGAAATTTAAGTGCATGCATATAGAATAATAGTGAAAATCCTTAAGACGATATCACTTTCTCTGAGTGTATTTACGCAACTTTTTCATTTTGTTTCTTTCATGTCAGACCTGTCTCTTTCCAACAAGGAGCCCACGTGCTAATAGATTGCTTTTATTTTGAGAGTGGAAGGAGATAATTAAGAGAGTGTAATGATCCATCATGGCAAAGCAGAGTGTACAAAGAGAAGACCTAATTTTGGCAAGCAGGTAGTCTGAAAGGCTGTTTCTCACAAAGACTGCTTATTAAAGCATGAATATCTCAGCTGTGATTATCATTTGGGTCTCTGCAGTCTAGATGGCTTGTGTATATCTGTGTACATGCATGTTTAAAAAGTAGCTTTTTTATTTTGGAATAACTTTATTTTTCAAATTGAAAATAATTTTTTTTTTGGCCCTCTGAATAGCTTTGCAGGATCTTAGTTCCCCAACCAGGGATCAAACCCGTGCCCCCTGCAGTGGAAGGGTGGAGTCCTAACCACTGGACTGCCAGGGAAGCCCTAGAATAACTTTAGATTTATAGAAAAGTTGCAAAGACGGTGCAGAGCATTTCCCCAAATCCCACACTCAGTTTCCTCTCTTGTTAAATTTTTCATTACTCTAGTACATTTCCCACAATTAGGGAACTGGCATTGGTACATTACCATTAACTAAGCACCACTGTTTATTTTTATTTCACTAGTTTTTCCCTAATGTGCTTTTTCTATTCCAGAATACCATCCAGGATGCAATATTTCATGTATTCAGGATGTGTCTTTGGCCTCCACTGGTCCATGACAGTTTCTCAGACTTCCCTTGTCTTTGAGGAGTATTGGTCAGGTAGTTTTGTGGTGCAACCCTTAATATAGGTCTGCATACTGTTTGTCTCATGTTATGTGACTGGAGTTATAGGTTTTGAGGAGAAAGACCAGAGAGGAAAATTGTTATTCTCAACACATCATATCAAGGGCACATTCTATCAGCATGACCTGTCAATCACGACTTTAGCATTGATGTCTGGGCTCGTTCACCTCCTTGAGCGGGGAGAAGCTACATAAATTATTTGGAATTCTTTCATATGGGAGATGTGCTTCTTCTACTCCATGCACTAAATTATTCTACTACGTGATTCTATCATTATTGACTCAAGGGTATTTATTTCATACTCACTAGTACTACACCAGTGAGCATAAAAAACAGACATTACTTAATTCAATACTACTTTACTTTATTGGCTGTGCAAATTTTCCCAACGTTGCACACTGGGTGCCCTTACAGCTTAGCTTCTCTGTCTCTTTGACAGGATTCCATCCAGGTACATTTTTAAACAATTTACAAAGGGTCCTATGACTGAAGACTTTGAATGAAAGTAAAATAATTAACTGAAAATGACTAAACTCACAAGTTAATGATATTTGGTCTCAGAATAAGCATAAATTTGTGTCCACATGAGTATGCGGGTGTGTATGACAAAACCACAAGCTTTTAGTGACAAAGCAAAATGAACATCTTAAACCTGATTCATCTTTTCTTCTTTTACCATAGTCCTTCTGTTCATTGTTTTGATCCTTTTCAGTGATGCTGGGTAATACCCAGGTTTTTGTATGAACTGGTGGACATTCTTAGTCTGTCTCTGTAACTGCACAATGCAGAAGCTTGAACATCAATTCTATCTACTCCTGTTTCTACACCCAGGCTCTATGTAGCTGCTGGAGAGCGAATGCAATTGCCAATCAACGCAGATGGTTTGTTTCTGCCATGTATCAACGGGATCTTCTCTTTGGCCAGTCACGCACAGATTTTTAGTCTTTCTCCTGACTCTGCTACCCAGGAAAGGAAGAGTTTTATAGGCCTTAGTATTTTACCCAAAAAGAGCTACTTTCAGAGTGAATCAGATGTGCAAGTTCTTTTTCTGTTGGCAGTGGTTAAGGACTCTCTGATATATTTTATTTTAGAATTTGAAGCACCCTTCACAGGCTGAGCAGCTGAGGTTTTGCTGTATTGAATCAGGTGCATCTAGACCATAGCAGTGAAAAAAAATGAAAGCAGAGTCACATGTACAAGGTTAAGCACAGAGGTAACGAGCTCAATTCTTAGGCACCTTTGTAGGTTAGGACATAATCTCACAATCTGTAGGAACTCTGCAGATTCCAGATTGATTGGTGAGTTGCTGCTGTAATGATACACCTATTCCTTTGCTCTTTGAACCTTGAAATGAACATTCAAAGATTACTAAAGTGAATGTTTGCCCACAGTATACCTTTTATACTGAGTAAAGAATCACTAAACCTGAACCCAAAAACCAAATCCCAATTTATGTATTAAAATGTGATTATGAAGTTATAGCACAGTTTTTAACTCACAGTATTCAAACTACTAACACGTTTCTCACAATTTTGTTTTAGCAGTTGATGGTTGGCAAGGAAGGAGGTGAAACTATTGATCTGTGGGCTGTTTTTATCCCAACTGCTGGGGAATGGCTCCTGGGGAATAAAAGAAGACAGGTAACCCAGTCTAATCTGCTTGTCAACATACTGGACCTCAGGGCAAAGAGAATAATATTTCCCATCAGGAAGGTCATTATCTATGGAATGTTTTCAACAGGATGTACCTGGTTAAGGATTGCTCTAAGTAAATGACCCCAGAATCTATGGATTTTTAAGACATGACTTCCTGGAAAACATAAGTTTGGGTGTGAAAAAGAGACAGTTTAGAAACTAAATGCCCCTCTGTTGTGAGAGGGAAACCCACAAAAGCTCACGTGGGGATATCTACTATTTGGGGTCAGAGAACATCTCTCTAGTGAGGGAAGAAAGGAACTGGGTAGCCACCTGGTTATTATAGACCTCTTCCTGCTTGAACAGAGCCATATTCTCTGGCTGAAGATACTTCAAAATTACTCTAAACATTGAGGTTAGCCCCGCACGGTGGTTAGGGTTTTTGTTGCAGTTCATCAAAGTGCCTTTTTTGTTGACTTAACTGTCTTACACTTAGTGATATAACTCTTGAAACTCCATGGTACACAGTGGTGGCATACTTTCACCGGACCTAGCTAGTCTTTTGATCTGCCTTGTACTATGTACATCTCCTTTGTTGATGTGCTTTTCTCTTTTTTTTGTTTCTTCCACAAAATATTTAATTTTTCAACGTGCAAAGCAGACACAACTTATTTGCATTTTACAGGATTTTAAAGCCAGGTTTTAAGAAACATATTGTTAAGACTAGAAAATACGTCTCAGGCAAATGTTTATTTAAGTACATTTAATACAATTACAGAATGATTGAAAAAAATCTGAAACTTTGTTTATTGTCATCTTGGAATTTTTCATTAATACTGTTAACACGTTATTTAACATTAATATTTGCTTGTCCTCTCACTTTGACCAGCTGTAGTGTGAATCCCTGAGTAACCACACACATTGAATTAGAGCCTTAGCAACCTAGGGGTTTAGGAAGAACATAGGAAGGGAAGAACTTAAGGTAAGTTCTCTACAGCTGTAATGAGACCAAGAACACGAGAAAAATGTGCTGGAAAGGTGAATATGGTACAACTTGAAGAACTTCCTTTCTAGAGCCAATGGGTTTTTAAGGAAGAGAGTTATATCGCCCTTTGTATCCTAGGGTTCCACATCTGTGGATTCAACCTGCTGCAGACTGAAAATATATTTAAAAAATTCCAGAAAGTTCCAAAAAGCAAACTTGAATTTGCCTCATGCCAGCAACTACCTACATAGCATTGACCTTGCTTTTCCCACTGTTTACGTAACATTTACACTGTATTAGGTATTATAAGGAATCTAGAAATGATTTAAAGTATACGGGAGGATGTGCATCCCTTATACGCAAATACTATGCCGTTGTATAAAGAGACTAGAGAATCTGCAGACTGACATCCAGAGGGGGTCCTGGCACCAATCCCCCATGGACGCTGAAGGGTGCCTGTGTTTGGTTACCTCTAAGCTAAAGAAAGGATGCTCAGTGGAGAGTGTGGATTTGGCATGAATGCTCCGTTGGCAGGGAAGTCAGGGTAGAGGCAGTTTGTCATAGAACACCAAGTGATGACTTCAGCTGGAAAACTAGCATCCAGAGTCCAGAGGAGGTAATATTTTGAGGCAAATTTAAGAATAAAACCAGGCAGGCTTTAGAGAGTGGTATGAGAAAAAGGGAAAATTCAAAGATTATGCTGAGGGTTTTAGATCTTGTGTGTTTATTTTTAATGCATATGATGTTCTCAAGTAGAGTGACTTTATTAAAAAAAAATCCCTCACCGTCGGACACATAAAGTTTCGGTTGTGCAGGATGAGTAAGTTCTAGAGATCCTTTGTGCAACGTGGAACCCATTGTTAGCAATCTGGCTTTGTGCACTTAAAATGTTTTTAGGAGGATATAGCTCATGTTAAGCATCCTTACCATCACAACAAAAGTTTCCAAATGTGTTTCTAGTTCAAAGTGATCACTCTGGGAGGCTCTGCTTGTGACACATGATTGACAGCCCCCTTGGCACATGCCTTCAATGTCGATTTATGGGTCTCTGTTATCATAGCAAATATATTACTTGCAGTAGGAGATTAATTTATTACTTTGTTGATTTGCCAGTTGATTGATTGATGATCACTTATAATTAACAGAGAACTTGTGTACTATTAACATCCTGTAGCTTATTAAACATGGCTTATGATAAACTGCAGGAAGGGAAGCCAGACAGGAGCTGGTAGATCTGCACCAATGTGACAAACCATAATGTACCTACTCTATTTTTCTATTTTTCATGTATCCCTTCTTTATCTTTCCTGCCCTGCTCGATCCCAGTCTCAGTTCCCCCCTCCCATGACAACCTTCTGCCTTTGATAATAGTAAAACCCTTGTTCTTATTCTGTCTCTTACAGAGAAGCACATTCTTTTTGGTTTTAAATGATATAGGAGCTCTTTGTTTTACTAGCAACTCATTACAGCTTACTATAAAAGGCTACATTACTTGACAGCTCTGAAAAATATAATACTTGTTAGCTCTAAAAATATAATCCTTTCTGTTCAGGTATTTTATCCTTTCAATAATAATGGAACTTTTTAAATAAAATGAAGAGTACATCGTTTAAAATGCAATATGTTCATAATTCTAAGGGAAATTACGGCATAAATAAAAGTGGTGACCTTGAACCTTTTTTCCTGAATAGACATTTTGCTGACTTCTATTTTTATTGTATTTCAACTTTGAGCCATCTATTGGGTCTGTAATGAAATACACTAAAATCACATATTTCAGATTAACTATAATATACATTCACTTTTAAAAGTGGCAAATAGTGGTTTAAACTAGTACAGAGGGCATTACTCAATAAAATTAAAGCTCAAATGCTAGCATAGATATCGAATAATAAGCTAGCCACAAATTCCAACTGCAAATGTCTGGACTCCTACTAGGCATTTCCCGTACATTCAGAGCTCATCACAAAAATCCTCAATTAGCACCAGAGGACATTGTAGGAGGAAAAAAAAGAGTGCCAGTGTGCAGTTGGTTGCAGATGCTGCTATCAAAAAAAGGCACCATCACACACCAGCCTACACAGACAGCAACCGTTTTTCATTGGAGAGATTTACATATTAAGAAAAGACTTGGGGTATTTGCAAAACAATTTTCAGTATTCATTAAATGGAAAAAAATCCACTTATTCTTCCAGCCATCATTTCTTGTGAACCTTACATTCTGCATGTTTGCATCATATTAAGTTCTAAAGGTCAGGAGATTACTTGTTTCATTCAAATCTAGTGAAATATTGAATCTTCAGAACTGACTCATGCTAAAAATAATTTATGATGATAAAATTTCAAGCATTTGTGATTTTTTTTAATGCATGAACAAATGAGACATTAATTATTACATAGGGCCATTCACTATTATTTTTTTTACATCTTTATTGGAGTATAATTTCTTTACAATGGTGTGTTAGTTTCTGCTTTATAACAAAGTGAATCAGCTATACATATACATATATCCCCATATTTCCTCCCTCTTGCATCTCCCTCCCACCCTCCCTATCTCACCTCTCTAGGTGGTCACAAAGCACCGAGCTGATCTCCCTGTGCTATGCGGCTGCTTCCCACTAGCTATCTATTTTACATTTGGTAGTGTATATATGTCCATGCCACTCTCTCACTTTGTCGCAGCTTACCCTTCCCCCTCCCCATGTCCTCAGGTCCATTCTCTACGTCTGTATTTTTAATCCTGTCCTGCCCCTAGGTTCATCAGAACCATTTTTTTTTTTTAGATTCCATATATATGTGTTAGCATACGGTATTTGTTTTTCTCTTTCTGACTTACTTCACTCTGTATGACAGACTCTAGGTCCATCCACCTCAATGCAAATAACTGAGTTTTGTTCCTTTTTGTGGCTGAGTAATATTCCACTGTATATATGTGCCACATCTTCTTTATCCATTCATTTGTCAGTGGACACTTAGGTTGCTTCCATGACCTGGCTATTGTAAATAGTACTGCAATGAATATTGTGGTACATGACTCTTTTTGAATTATGATTTTCTCAGGGTATATGCCCAGTAGTGGGATTGCCGGGTCGTATGGTAGTTCTATTTTTAGTTTTTTAAGGAACCTCCATACTGTTCTCCATAGTGGCTGTATCAATTTACATTCCCACCAGCAGTGCAAGAGGGTTCCCTTTTCTCCACATCCTCTCTAACACTTATGGTTTGTAGACTCTTTGATGGTGGCCATTCTGACTGGTGTGAGGTGATACCTCATTGTGCTTTTGATTTGCATTTCTCTAATGATTAGTGATGTTGAGTACCTTTGATTTTTTTGTTGGCAATCTGTATATCTTCTTTGGAGAAATGTCTATTTAGGTCTTCTGCCCATTTTTTGGATTTTTTTTTTTTTATATTGAGCTGCATGAGCTGCTTGTATATTTTGGAGATTAATCCTTTAACAGTTGCTTCACTTGAAAATATTTTCTCCCATTCTGAGTGTTGTCTTTTCATCTGGTTTATGGTTTTCTTTGCTGTGCAAAAGCTTTTAAGTTTCATTAGGTCCCATTTGTTTATTTTTGTTTTTTATTTCCATTATTCTAGGAGGTAGGTCAAAAGTATCTTGCTGTGATTTATGTCATAGAGTGTTCTGCCTATGTTTTCCTCTAAGAGTTTGATAGTGTCTGGCCTTATATTTAGGTCTTTAATCCATTTTAAGTTTATTTTTCTGTAAGGTGTTAGGGAGTGTTCTAATTTCATTCTTTTACATGTAGCTGTCCAGTTTTCCCAGCACCACTTACTGAAGAGGCTGTCTTTTCTCCATTGTATATTCTTGCCTCCTCTATCAAAGATAAGGTGACCATATGTGTGTGGGTTTATATCTGGGGTTTCTATCCTGTTCTGTTGCTCTGTATTCCTGTTTTTGTGCCAGTACTGTAGTGTCTTCAAATTCAATTTTTTTTGGTGTGGTATTATCTAATGTGGCAGTGGTTTCCTCATTTTTTTCTTGGGGTCTCCAAATAGCACCTTACATACTTTATTTAAAAATTAAAGCTCTTTTCACATTGAAAACCTAGACCTAGAAATTACATTCACACAAATCACTTGGCACCATGAGCTCTTTTTAGTGGAATCTCTCCAACAATAAACTTTTAAGTGCTTCAAAATGCTATTTACTTTTATTTAATAGAATATGTGCATATTCAGCAGTCCTTTGCAATGAGAGTACTGATACACGAATTCAAGCCTATCCACATTTTAAAGGTTTTCTAATTCCATCTCAGAAATGCCTTAGTAATTTTATTACAGATTATCACTTTCATAAAAATTAAAGTTAGTCAAAAGTTTAATATGGCATAGTGTATCTCACTTTTAAATTTTGATGTCAGTAGCTAAGAAAATAGATGGCCTTTTGTTTTTTTGTCACCATCATTCAAAGTTAAAATAAAATGTGTTGTAGTAGATGCAGTTTTGAGAACCTAAATAGCAGGTATGGACAAATGTCTCTAACTTCATATGGTTTTCTGAGCAATCTTTCTCCTGTCTTCAAGAGTCAAGGAGAGCTTTTCAGAACATACGTCCACACAGGATGTTAAACTTGTAATAATGCTGGGAATAATGTGAAAATAGCCTTACACAGACCCTTTTTTGACATACTCTCCAGCTGTGGGACACAACAATAGAAAAATGTCATATTTTCTTCACAGCTGACTTGATTTGACTCAAATGTTTTGGTCAATTCCAATCTAAAATAAAATTTTTACTTTTTCTAACTGAGAAATATAAAAATAACAGGCAATTTGATGCTTGAGAGAATTTAGGAAGATTGAATAACTTTCAGAGAGGGGGAAAAAAAGCATTTTAGACATGGACTGGTAAACTTTCAAAGATATTACAATATGAAAAATTAATTCTGAATCTCATTCAGGGTTAACTGATCTGAACTAAAACTTCAGCATCCTAAGTTGTGGCTCAGTAATGATTAAGTTTGCTCTGGTTCATAATTTTAGGCTTTTGTAACTAATTTCTTGTTAGTAGAATTCCGTATTGGTCCATAGGGACCACATACATTTGTTAGGGGCGGGGGGTGGAGAGGACACAAAATAAAACAGTGAAGCTTAAAATTGAACAATTATTCTAATCATAAGCCGGTTGGAGGAAGGTTGCATTTGCTATACATGAGTGACCACCGAGGAAATTCAATTTATGTAAGGAATGAAAGTCATTTTAGGAAATTAATATTTAACGTATTAATACATATTTTAAATTAATAGTACCTATTGGAATGAAATGGGGGTAGTATTCTTATATCATTCTTTTCCAGGAACATTGTTCCTCTCCTCCCTGTAAGAATTCACTTTTTTCCCAAGGCAGGTGACACAGTCTTGCTTTCAATTACACAGCACGCGATCGTGGAGACCTGTTAACAGAATGGCTCTTCCCACTCAAGATCTTTTCATTCCGTGAGTGAAATTCAGCTAAGGTAGACACAGGCTTGTGTACACCTCTTCACATGGCTGGTTTACCGTGCTGTACCCAGTGCCGTGTTTCCTGAGGAGTGCGTACGTCCGTCTAATTCAGGACTTTGGCATCAGCAGGTCCGACTACCTGCATAATTAAGCTCCCCAAAATTTGAACTTTGTTGGTAATAAACATAATATTTTGGCCTTAGCCTTTATCTTAGTTTCATCCTTCAACCTCTTCCGAATTGGGTAGTGGAGAGGAAGGCTATTTTAGAGATTCCACTTGAAGAATGTGATAAATATCAACTGTCTAACAGCTATTGTGCTAAATATTGAGGATATAAACCTGAGTTACAGGCAAGGTGACAACAGAGTCGGGAAACCAATAGGAATAGAAATACACACAGAACTGTGTACTGAATGCAACCTGGTGAAAGGGTATCCAAGATGTGGGATGGAGAATTGATGAGCAGGCTCTAACTCATATCCACAAAGTGTACACCTGTACTCATCTTACAGCTCGCAAGTCAACAACACAGGTAAAGGTGGGTGTTAGGAAGAGCGTTGTCAGAAAGGAAAAAAGCATGGCGCCCAGATAAGAAGCAACATGGTGTATTCCAGGAATCGGCAATTAATTTCTCTGAAGCATAGAGTGAAGCTGGTAGAGATGACATGGACATAGTAGAAAAGAACAAGAAGGACCTGGCAGATCACACAGACAAGGTTCAATACTCAACTTTGGTTTTAATTTGCTATCATTTGTCCTTTTAAAATGCTTCATGAAGTTCTTCACTTAAAAAAAATGGCAAGCACAATCGTTAACAATGAGTCTCACGGACTTTAGTTAACCTATGTTGATACAATTCTCCTACAAACATAAATAAAACCTAGAATAGCTAGCCTTTCATTCAAATAGTTTCAAAATTGTTTTTGCCATCAGGATACTCCATAGAGAGTAGAACCTTAAGGTACCTCAAATTCACCACTAAAGGATATTTATAATCTCCTCACCCAAACTCATCCTCTTCCAGAGCCCCAGATCTCAAGAAATGCCATCACGACCCTAGCTGCTTCCCAAGCAAGAAACCTGCGGGTTCCCTCTGACTACTGCCCCTCTATCAAGGCTGTGTCTCATCCCTCAACAAGACCCACTGATTCTACTTCCTAAACTGATGCACGCCTGGACTCTTCTCCACCCTGGAGCAAGGGATACAGTGTTTCTCTCCTGAAGTACAGCAATTACACTGGGTAAGCATTGCTCTCTCTGGCAACTTTGAAATCCACTTCCTACATTGCAGTCATGAGGCTCTTCTTAAAACGTGAGTCTGATAAAGTCATCCCCTCTATTTAAAATACTACAATGACTTCAGATTGAATCTGAGATGAACCTTCTCTGGACCATGGTCTGGCTCTGACCTCATTCACCATGTCCATTTCCTTTCAACCTCCTCATGGCAACTGTTTTGGTCCTTCCCGCTGGCCTTGAGAATACACATGGCAGGACTTCTTTCCCTCTGCTTGGAAGACTCAGTTTTTCCCTTTCAACCTAGTTATATTCTAGTTTTTAAACCTCAGCACAAATGTGTCTTGATTTTTTGATCTCCTGGTCTCAGCTTGTGGCTCCTTCCATGGATTTTCAAAGACAGCATGCACTTGGGCATAACACTGTATCACAGTGGCAACTTAGTTCATTTATGTTAATATTTTATACAAATGCGTCCTGTCAAGTGGACTGTAAGGTCCAGATAGTAGATACCATACCTGTTTTGCTTATTATTGTTTATTATAATTTACTGCTACTACAGTTTTGATCATTATCATTTGTTTTGTGCAGTTATGTTTATCTGGATATAGGTCACAATTTTTTAACAGCTTTGCTTTACATAGCATAGAATTCATCTATTTTAAACATACAATTCAGTGATTTTTAGTATATTTACAGAGTTGTGTAACTATCACCACTATCTAATTTAGAACATTTCCATTGTCTCGAAAAGAAACTTCTGCCTTTTTTAGAGTCTCTCTCTCCATTCCAAACACCAGCCCCAGGCAGCCACTAATCCACTTTCTGTCTGTATATATTTTCCTCTTCTGGACATTTTACATAAATGGAACCATATAATATGTAATCTTTTTTCATCAAACTTTTTCACTTAACATAATATTTTTGAGGTTTGTCCATATTGTCACATACATCAGTACTTCAGTATTTTCTATTGCTGAATAATATTTCATTGGCTGAATGAAATATTATGAATAATATTTCATAAACATCGATTTATTCATCCATCCTTTGACGGAGATTTGGCTTGTTTGGATCTTTCGGACACCCTGAACACTGCTGCTCTGAACATGCTACCTAAGAGGCCATATAACCTGAATGAATGAATGATGAAATCTACACATTCAATTCCTCATGTAAATATAAGATTTCCGAGGTCATTTACAACTTTGAAATATAATATTAAAATATGCCATAAAGAACAAGGAAAGGAGTGTACCTAAAATAAGCTGAAGAGAGTTGTATGGATTTTGGATCTGACAGACTCTGACATATAGACTAAACTAGCTAACTCTTAAGGAGAAATCTTTAGACATCATGAGAATTCTTTTTTTCTAAAATACTTAACACCAATCCAAAGAGTAAACATAGCACAACACTGAGCAAAACCAGAAATCTGATATGATACACTCCCTGATACTTCCAGGAGAAGTTTCCTCTTATTTTGGCATTTAACAAACAGATAACATTAGGAGAATATATTCCCTTTGTTTTCTCATGCAAGTAGGGGCAGCCTCATTGCCCTAGAGCCCCAAGAAGTTATTCTAATGAGCCAATCCACAGGGAGATCTTGAAATTTAGTAAACCCCACTCTGCCTGCCTTTTTTTAAAAATTAATTTTTAGTGGAGTATAGTTGATTTACAATGTTGCGTTAGTTTCTGCTGTACGGCAAAGAGAATCAGTTATACACACACACACACACACGCACACACACACACATATATATATATATATCTCCACTCTTTTTTAGATTCCATTCCTATATAGGTCATTACAGACTATGGAGAAGAGCTCCCTGTGCTGTACAGTAGGTCCTTATTAGTTATCTATTTTATATATAGTAGTGTGTATATGGCAATCCCAATCTCCCAATTTATCCCTCCCCCCCTTTCACCCCTGGTGACCATAAGTTTGTTTTCTACATCTGTGACTCTATTTCCATTTTGTAAATAGGTTCATTTTTACCATTCTTTTAGGTTCCACATATAAGCAATGTCATGTGGTATTTGTCTTTCTCTGTCTGACTTACTTCACTTAGTATAATAATCTCTAGGTCCATCCATGTTGCTGCAAATGGCATTATTTCGTTCTTGTTAATGGCTGAGTAATATTCCATTGTATACATGTACCACATCTTCTTTATCCATTCTGCTTGCCTTCTACAGGACCAGCTTGCTGTTACTTGCCCCCAGGTACAAACCTCTGTGTGCTCAGTTTTTCTCATTTGGAGCTTTAAGTAGTGACAAAGCATTTTGTCTTTCACCTATCCAGTGTCAGTGTGTTTTGTGCTGCCAACAGAAGAATTTTTAAGTGATACAAAATAATAATTAAAGTGATGTTTTATCTCATATATGAAATCATACAAACTGTAGATTTTCTCTGTGTCTTAATATGGAGCTTTTAGCACAATTCCTGTGCATAGAACACGATGGGTCTTTAATACATATGAGTGTGCTCTTTACACTAAATCCTTCCTACTTTGGTCAATTTTTTAGAATCAGACATTTATTTCTTTTTCTTTTTAATAAATTTCTTTATTTTTTCTTTATTTTTGGCTCTGTTGGGTCTTTGTTGCAGTGCATGGGCTTCTCATTGCAGTGGCTTCTCTTGTTGTGGGCTCTAGGTGCACGGGCTTCAGTAGTTGTACATACAGTCTCAGTAGTTGTGGCTTGTGGGCTCTAGAGTGCAGGCTCAGTAGCTGTGGTACATGGGCTCAGTTGCTCTGCAGCATGTGGGATCTTCCTGGACCAGGGATCAAACCCGTGTCCCCTGCACTGGCAGGTGGGTTCTTAACCACTGCGCCACCAGGAAAGTCCCCAGACATTTATTTCTGAAGGAGAGAAAGAAAGAAGAAAACATGAACATGGGACCACACTAATCTGATTTTAAAGCCACAATTTTATAAGCGTTTATTATTTCACATCCTGTGAGGAATTTAATTCCATAGCAGCCCAAATACGCAAATGTGAAAAGGCGTGTGGATGACTCAGATACAGAAAGTAAAGGAGCCCTTCACTGTCTTGGGCATATTTATCCAAACAATCTGTCCTTTTCCTCTTGCCATGATATCAAACCTTTCATCTGTAAGATGCTATATTGATAAAAATGTTGAGTGTTTTTCTTTTCAGAATTTCTGGTAAAGCTATTCTTATGAAGTAAAACCTAACCATAACACCTTTAGTTTCCATCTTTTTCTACAAACAGAACCAAGTTTGCCTAGGATGGAGTTTATTCAATAATCAAGGTTTTTTTATTCTTACTGCACTTGAGAATTGCTTGGGATTTTTCAAAAATATATACATATATATATAATTGAGACGTGGAATGAACCTTTAAAAATCTGTTGATTGAAGTGGAATGCAGACATTGGAATATTTTTAAAAATGTCCTCTTCTCCCCCTTCCTGCTGTGGGTGGTTCTAAGCTGCAACCAGGGAGATCACTTTCCTAAAGGTGCATCAGACAGACTTGACCTTGAAATTATATGGAAAATAGTCTTAATTTCTGATGCAAATTATACTCCATATCCTGTACTCCCACTGAATTACTAAATTTGAATTATGTTAATAATAAACAGTTAGCAGGGCTGATGTGCATTAAAAATCAAACCTTCCCGTTTCTTAAATCTGATACAGCTCCCACATGGACTGCAATAGAGCTATTACATACAATCAGTATAATGTCTCATGTTGCAACTATTATTCAACTTTTTATACCTGAAAACAAAACAAAACAAAACACATCACCCCATCTCCTCTTATTCTTTCATGGCCTCTTCTTTCTGTTGAAGCAGTAAATATGTAAGAAAAAGTTGGCAGGTGGAGCTTCAAGGTGGCGGAAGAGTAAGACGCGGAGATCACCTTCCTCCCCACAGATACACCAGAAATACATCTACACGTGGAACAACTCCTACAGAACACCTACTGAATACTGGCAGAAGACCTCAGACCTCCCAAAATGCAAGAAACTCCCCACATACCTGGGTAGGGCAAAAGAAAAAAGAATAAACAGAGACAAAAGAATAGGGACGGGACCTGCACCAGTGGGAGGGAGCCGTGAAGGAGGAAAGGTTTCCACACACTAGGAGCCCCTTCGCAGGCGGAGACTGAGGGTGGCAGAGGGGGGAATCTTCGGAGCCGCGGAGGAGAGCACAGCAACAGGGATGCGGAGGGCAAAGTGGAGAGATTCCCACACAGAGGATCGGGGCCGACTAGCACTCACCAGCCCGAGAGGCTTGTCTGCTCCCCCGCCAGGGCGGGCGGGGCTGGGAGCTGAGGCTCGGGCTTTGGTCGGAGCGCAGGGAGAGGACTGAGGTCGGCGGCGTGAACACAGCCTGCAGGGGGTTAGTGCACCACGGCTAGCCGGGAGGGAGTCCAAGGAAAAGTCTGGGCCTGCCGAAGAGGCAAGAGACTTTTTCTTCCCTCTTTGTTTCCTGGTGCGCAAGGAGAGGGAATTAAGAGCGCTGCTTAAAGGAGCTCCAGAGACGGCATGAGACGCGACTAACAGTGTGGACCCCAGAGATGGGCATGAGATGCTAAGGCTGCTGCTGCCGCCACCAAGAAGCCTGTGTGCAAGCACAGGTCACTCTCCACAACCCCCTTCCGGGGAGCCTGTGCAGCCAGCCACTGCCAGGGTCCCGGGATCCAGGGACAACTTCCCCGGGAGAATGCACGGTATTCTGAGTGTGTATGTGTATGCTTCTGTGTGTGATTTTGTCTGTATAGCTTTGCTTTTACCATTTGTCCTAGGGTTCTGTCTGTCTTTTTTTTTATTTTTAATTACTCAAAAAAATTTTTTTCTTAATAATTATTTTTTATTTTTTTATTTTAATAACTATTTTATTTTACCTTCTTCTTTCTTTCTTTCTTTCTTTTTCTCCCTTTTATTCTGAGCCGTGTGGAGGATGGGTTCTTGGTGCTCCAGCCAAGTGTAGGGCTGTGCGACTGAGGTGGGAGAGCCAAGTTCAGGACACTGGTCCACAAGAGACCTCCCAGCTCCACGTGATATAAAATGGTGAAAATCTCCCAGAGACCTCCATCGCAATGCCAAGATCCAGCTCCATGCAACGACCAGCAACCTACAGTGCTGGACACCCTATGCCAAACAACTAGCAAGACAGGAACACAACACCACACATTAGCAGAGAGGCTACCTAAAATCATAATAAGGCTACAGACGTCCCCAAACACACCACCAGATGTGGACCTGCCCATCAGAAAGGCAAGATCCAGCCTCATCCACCAGAACACAGGCACTAGTCTCCTCCACCAGGAAGCCTACACAACCCACTGAATCAACCTTAGCCACTGGGAGCAGACACCAAAAACAATGGGAACTATGAACCTGCAGCCTACGAAAAGGAGAACAAAACACAGTAAGTTAAGCAAAATGAGAAGACAGAGAAACACACAGCAGATGAAGGAGCAAGGTAAAAACCCAGCAGACCTAACAAATGAAGAGGAAATAGGCAGTCTACCTGAAAAAGAATTCAGAATAATGACAGTAAAGATGACCCAAAATCTTGGAAATAGAATGGAGAAAATACAAGAAACGTTTAACAGGGACCTAGAAGAACTAAAGAGCAAACAAACAATGATGAGCAACACAATAAATGAAAATAAAAATTCTCTAGAAGGGATCAATAGCAGAATAACTGAGGCAGAAGAATGGATAAATGACCTGGAAGATAAAATAGTGGAAATAACTACTGCAGAGCAGATAAAATAGTGGAAATAACTACTGCAGAGACCTCTGGGACAATATTAAATGCACTAATGTTTGAATTGTAGGGGTCCCAGAAGAAGAAGAGAAAAAGAAAGGGACTGAGAAAATATTAGAAGAGATTATAGTGGAAAACTTCCCTAACATGGGAAAGGAAATAGTTAATCAAGTCCAGGAAGCACAGAGAGTCCCATACAGGATAAATCCAAGGAGAAACATGCCAAGACACATATTGATCAAACTTTCAAAAATTAAATACAAAGAAAACATATTAAAAGCAGCAAAGGAAAAACAACAAATAACACACAAGGGAATCTCCATAAGGTTAATAGCTGATTTTTCAGCAGAAACTCTGCAAGCCAGAAGGGAGTGGCAGGACATATTTGATGTGATGAAAGGGAAAAGCGTACCACCAAGATTAATCTACCCACCAAGGATCTCATTCAGATTTGACGGAGAAATTAAAATCTTTACAGACAAGCAAAAGCTAAGAGAATTCAGCACCACCAAACAAGCTTTACAACAAATGCTAAAGGACTTCTCTAGGCAGGAAACACAAGAGAAGGAAAATACCTACAAGAACAAACCTAAAACAATTAAGAAAACGGTAATAGGAACATGCATATCGATCATTACCTTAAATGTAAATGGATTAAATGCTCCAACAAAAAGACGTAGACTGGCTGAATGGATACAAAAACAACACCCGTATATATGCTGTCTACAGGAGACCCACTTCAGACCTAGGGACACTACAGACTGAAAGTGAGGTGATGGAAAAAGATATTCCATGCAAAAGGAAATCAAAAGGCAGCTGGAGTAGCAATTCTCATATCAGACAAAAGAGACTTTAAAACAAAGCCTATTACAAGAGACAAAGAAGGACACTACGTAATGATCAAGGGATCAGTCTAAGAAGAAGATATAACAATTGTAAATATTTATGCACCCAACATAGGAGCACCTCAATACATAAAGCAAATACTAACAGCCATAAAAGGGGAAATCGACAATAACACAATCATAGTAGGGTACTTTAACATCCCACTTTCACTAATGGACAAATGATCCAAAATGAAAATAAATAAGGAAACACAAGTTTTAAATGATACATTAAACAAGATGGAGTTTATTGATATTTATAGGACATTCCATCCAAAAACAACAGAATACACTTTCTTCTCAAGTACTCATGGAACATTCTCCAGGATAGATCATAACTTGGGTCACAAATCAAGCAGTGGTAAATTTAAGAAAATTGAAATTGGATCAAGTATCTTTTCTGACCATAACGCTATGAGATTAGATATCAATTACAGGAAAAAAATCTTTAAAATATACAAACACATGGAAGCTAAACAATACACTACTTAATAACCAAGAGATCACTGAAGAAATCAAAGAGGAAATCAAAAACTACCTAGAAACAAATGACAGTGAAAACACAACGTCCCAAAACCTGTGGGATGTAGCAAAAGCAGTTCTAAGAGGGAAGTTTATAGCAATATAATCCTACCTTAGGAAACAAGAAACATCTCAAATAAACAACCTAACCTTACACCTAAAGCAATTAGAGAAAGAAGAAGAAAAAAAAACCCCAAAGATAGCAGAAGGAAAGAAATCATAAAGATCAGATCAGAAATAAATGAAAAAGAAATGAAGGAAATGATAGCAAAGATCAATAAAACTAAAAGATGGTTCTTTGAGAAGATAAACAAAATTGATAAACCACTAGCCAGACTCATCAAGAAAAAAAGGGAGAAGACTCAAATCAACAGAATTAGAAATGAAAAAGGAGAAGTAGCAACTGACACTGCAGAAATAAAAAGGATCATGAGAGATTACTACAAGCAACTATATGCCAATAAAATGGACAACCTGGAAGAAATGGACAAATTCTTAGAAAAGCACAACATTCTGAGACTGAATCAGGAAGAAATAGAAAATATGAACAGACCAATCACAAGCACTGAAATTGAAACTGAGATTAAAAATCTTCCAACAAACAAAAGCCCAGGACCAGATGGCTTCACAGGCGAATTCTAGCAAACATTTAGAGTACAGCTAACACTTATCCTTCTCAAACTTTTCCAAAATATAGCAGAGGGTGGAATACTCCCAAACTCATTCTATGAGGCCACCATCACCCTGATACCAAAATCAGACAAAGATGTCACAAAGAAAGAAAACTACAGGCCAATATCACAGATGAACATAGATACAAAAATCCTCAACAAAATACTAGCAAGTAGAATCCAACAGCACATTAAAAGGAGCATACACCATGATCAAGTGGGGCTTATCCCAGGAATGCAAGGATTCTTCAATACACGCAAATCCGTCAATGTGATACACCATATTAACAAATTGAAGGAGAAAAACCATATGATCATCTCAATAGATGCAGAGAAAGCTTTTGACAAAATTCAACACCTATTTATGATAAAAACTCTCCAGAAAGTAGGCATAGAGGAAATTTACCTCAACATAATAAAGGTCATATATGACAAACGCACAGCCAACATCATCCACAATGGTGAAAAACTGAAAGCATTTCCACTAAGATCAGGAAAAGACACGGTAGCCCACTCTCACCACCATTATTCAACATAGTTTTGGAAGTTATAGCCACAACAATCAGAGAAGAAAAAGAAGTAAAAGGAATGCAAATCAGAAAAGAAGAAGTAAAGCTGTCACTGCTTGCAGATGACATGACACTATACATAGAGAATCCTAAAGATGCTACCAGAAATCTATTAGAGCTAATCAATGAATTTGGTAAAGTAGCAGGATACAAAATTATTGCACAGAAATCTCTTGCATTCCTATACACTAATGATGAAAAATCTGAAAGTGAAATTAAGAAAACACTTCCATTTACCATTGCCACAAAAGAATAAAATACTTATGAATAAACCTACCTAAGGAGACAAAAGACCTGTGTGCAGAAAACTGTAAGACACTGATGAAAGAAATTAAAGATGATACAAATAGATGGAGAGATATACCATGTTCTTGGATTGGAAGAATCAGCATTGTGCAAATGACTCTACTACCCGAAGCAATCTACAGATTCAATGCAATCCCTGTCAAACTACCACTGGCATTTTTCAAAGAACTAGAACAAAAAATTTCACAATTTGTATGGAAACACAAAAGACCCCGAAGAGCCAAAGCAATCTTGAGAGAGAAAAATGGAGATGAAGGAATCAGGCTCCCTGGCTTCAGAATATACTACAAAGCTACAGTAATCAAGACAGTATGGTACTGGCACAAAAACAGAAATATAGATGAATGGGACAGGATAGAAAGCCCAGAGATAAACACACGCACATATGGTCACCTTATTTTTGATAAAGGAGGCAAGAATATACAATGGAGAAAACACAGCCTCTTCAGTAAGTGGTGCTGGGAAAACTGGACAGCTAGATGTAAAAGAATGAAATTAGAACACTCCCTAACACCATACACAAAAATAAGCTCAAAATGGATTAAAGACCTAAATTTAAGGCCAGAAACTATCAAACTCTTAGAGGAAAACATAGGCAGAACACTCTATGACATAAATCACAGCAAGATCCTTTTTGACCCACCTCCTAAAGAAATGGAAATAAAAAGAAAAATAAACAAATGGGACCTAATGAAACTTAAAAGCTTTTGCACAACCAAAGAAACCATAAAAAAGATGAAAAGACAACCCTCAGAATGGGAGAAAATATTTCCAAATGAAACAACTGACAAAGGATTAACCTCTGAAATTTATAAGCTGCTCATGCAGCTCAATATCAAAAAAACAAAAAACCCAATCCTAAAATGGGAAGAATACCTAAATAGACATTTCTCCAAAGAAGATATACAGATTACCAACAAATACATGAAAGAATACTCAACATCATTAATCATTAGAGAAATGCAAATCAAAACTACAATGAGGTATCACCTCACACCAGTCAGAATGGCCATCATCAAAAAATCTACAAACAATAAATGCTGGAGAGGGTGTTGAGAAAAGGGAACCCTCTTTTACTGTTGGTGGGAATGGAACTTGATACAGCCATTATGGAGAACAGTATGGAGGTTCCTTAAAAAACTAAAAATAGAACCACCATATGACCCAACAATCCCACTACTGGGCATATACCCTAAGAAAACCATAATTCAAAAAGAGTCATGTACCACAATGTTCATTGCAGCTGTATTTACAATAGCCAGGACATGGAAGCAACCTATGTGTTCATTGACAGATGAATGGATAAAGAAGATATGTCACATATATCCAATGGAATATTACTCAGCCATAAAAAGAAACAAAACTCAGTTATTTGCATTGAGGTGGATGGACCTAGAGTCTGTCATACAGAGTGAAGTAAGTCAGAAAGAGAAAAACAAATACCATATGCTAACACATATATATATCGAATCTAAAAAAAAAAAAATGGTCATGAGGAACCTAAGCGCAAGATCGGAATAGGATGCAGACCTACTAGAGAATGGACTTGAGGACACGGGGAGCGCTAAGGGTAAGCTGGGACAAAGTGAGAGAGTGGTATGTACGTTTATGCACTACCAAATGTAAAATAGATAGCTAGTGGGAAGCAGCCACATAGCACAGGGATATCAGCTCGGTGCTTTGTGACCACCTAGAGGGGTGGGATAGGGAGGGTGGAGGGAGGGTGATGCAAGAGGGAAAAGATATGGGCATATATGTATATGTATAACTGATTCACTTTGTTATAAAACAGAACCTAACAGACCATTGTAAAGCAATTATACTCCAATAAAGATGTTAAAAAATATATATACATGCTTTTCAGAGTATCACCTTACTAGAGCTTCACACTTCTTAAATATGGGCAAGATTTGTTTGCAGGTCCTTGGCGATACAGATATCCACAGAGCTACCTTTATTGACCCATTTTTTATACACAAATCTGGATTTCACCTAGGTAGATCAAAACCTAAGGGCCCAATGAATGGCTCATCTTTTAGTTCAGAATTTGACTCTAGGGTGAGAAGACTATAGTTAAAATAAATTATTTTTATTTTTTTGACATTTGTCAGAGTGTTATTTTCTTATAGTGATTTCCTTTATGCATGTATTTGTACCTAGAGATTTCAAAGGCAAGACATACTGAACCCAGTTTCTGGCTCTGTGTCTAGAAATGGGGCTTGCAGGAACAAGCATGACATTCTCTATCAGCAATGTAGGTGACGTTTGCAAACAGCAGAGGCAAAACTGGAAATTCTGTTTTCCTGTTTCCTGGCAGGTGATACTTGTTCATGTCAATGTTTCCCCTGTCGTCACTCCTCAGGGCCCTTCTTCAGCATCAGTACTAGGTTGTTAGTGGTTTAGTGGTTAGGCAGCATGTCTGACAAGGAAAACAACACCAGGAACCCATAATTGCTGGCAACTCTCATTCATTTGTTTTTGTTTGTTGAGGACACATTTGTGCAATGGATTCTCCAAGTTTCTCTGTTAACCAGGCATGTTCCCTGAACCTCTGCTTCTCAGGATATTGGATTGAAGCAAAAACTGTGCCAGTCTCTGATTTTCTAGGGCTGAATTTCAGTGGTAGTGGGGTCTATGGTGGAGGGGCCAGGTGAGAAAAAAGGCTCCTTCCAAAGATGATGTAACCTGACAACCCTAAGCTCATGACATGGGAGTAGGAGGAAAGATGAAATAAGAATTTGGGAAGTCAGAATCTCCAAAATATACAAACAGCTCATACAACTCAATGACAAAAAACAAAATAACCCAATCAAAAAATGGGCAGAAGACCTTAATAGACATTACTCCAAAGAAGACATACAGATGGCCAGTAGGCACATGAAAAGATGCTCAACATCACTAATTATTAGATAAATGCAAATCAAAACTACAGTGAGGTACCACCTCACACAAGTCAGAATAACCATCTTTAAAAAAATCTACAAATAACAAATGCTGGAGAGGGTGTGGAGAAAAGGGAAACCTCCTACACAGTTAATGGGAATGTAAGTTGGTGCAGCCACTATGGAAAACAGTATGGAAGTTCTTCATAAAACTAAAAAGAGAATTACCATATGATCCAGCAGTCCTACTCCTGGGCATATACCCGGACAAAACTACAATGCAAAAAGATACGTGCACCCCCTATGTTCATAGCAGCACTATTCACAATAGCCAAAACATGGAAACAACCTAAATGTCCATCAACAGAGGAATAGATGAAGAAGATGTGATACATATATACAGTGGAATACTACTCAGCCATAAAAAAGAACAAAATAATGTCATTTGCAGCAACATGGATGCAACTAGAGATGATCTTACTAAGTGAAGTAAGTCAGAAAGAGAAAGACAAATACCATAGGATATCACTATATGTGGAATCTAAAATATGGCACAACTGAACTTATCTACAAAACAGAAACAGACTCACAGACATAGAGAACAGACTTGTGGCTCCCAAGGGGGAAGTGGGGAGGGAGAGGGATGGACTGGGAATATGGGGTTGGTAGATGCAAACTATTACATTTAGAATGGATAAACAGCAAGGTCCTACTGTATAGCACAGGGAACTATATGTAATCTCCTGCGATAAACCATAATGGAAAAGAATATTTAAAAAAGCCTGTGTATGCATGTAAAACTGAGTCACTTTTCTGTACAGCAGAGATTGGCGCAGCATTGTAAATCAACTATACTTCAAAAAAAACAAAGAATTTGGGAAAAAGGAAAATTTGGATACACCATATGCTCTTTGACATCCTATAAGGCCAAATGGCTCCACTCCCCAAAATGTGAGAAGGCTGTGCCCTTCTGTTTTTATTCAAAGTGTTAAAATCATCAGTGCATTACCAGTACACTGTGAACTCTAGACAATTTTATTGCATTCTTTTATTATTAAATCTTAATAGTAATTCCGATGATGAATTGAAGAAACTACAGCTCAGAAGGAAATGTAACTGCTGGTGTTTGAAATCTGATGAGCCCGTGGTATTTGCCCACTCATAGTTGCAGTATACGGGGTAGTTATGAGTTTCATTTATGCAGATCTTAACCCAGTTATTATATCATTCTTCAAAGCATCCCAGTAAAAACTCTGCCAGAGTATTAAATGAATTTCTAAAAATACTTTATAGAGAAGAACTTTACATCTTTGCGGCATCAGCTAGAAAGTGTTGCTTTAGCATTTCAAAATTTGCAATTCAAGTTTAATAATTTTAATACATCAGGATCACACGAATGCCCAGTGTCTTTTCCTGCAAATATGGTTTGTTTCTAATAATGAGATAGTTTTTTTGATGCTAAAACAATAGACCAGGTTAGTAAAAAGATTGATCATTTTCAGAAAAACATGTTGAAATATTTACTTATGTACATTTTTTACTTTATTAATGGATCTTTGGGCAAATTTACAGTTGACAGTATTTTAGTGAGTTTCCTATATCTAGTATTTTGAATTTACTAATGAATATTTCTGATAAAACAAGCATCTAAAATTATTTGATAAAAGAAGTTAATCTCATTCTTATTTTTTAAAGCAAAACATTATATATATCTATCTATATATCTGTATGTATGTAGTATAACAAATAATGTCAGAATTATTGATAAACAAACTATAATAGACACGTTCACTTGAACTTTTCTTTATTCTCTAGAATATGCCTATAGGAGAGAAAAATAACTCAGGTATAGACAGGTGTTTTACTCAAAAGATCTTTTCACTTGAGAAAATGTCCTCAATGTACATAAAGAAAATGTTAACTGGATTGTTCTGAGTGATAATATTGCTATTATTATAAATAAAAGAAGATGTACTTTTTCAACATTCCTTAAAATCATGTGATAATTTTTCAATTAGCATAAAATGTTTTCATAGTGGTTTTTTGAAACTATGACACTTTTCTTCGACATGGTCAGAACCACAATCTTTAGTTGAAATTGGAGACAGGATTTGCACATGTATTTAACAGTATAAGTTACATTTTGAGATCAGCAAGCCACTCTTCCCAGAGGTATCTGATTTCTAATTTCTGAAATAGAGTTCATGTGGCCCTGTGGAGTTTATGAGCAATACTTTTAAACTGAATTGATACAATTTGCCAAGTACAAATGCTAAATGGTAAGTGAAAGCCTTGTGAAGGTGCCCTGTTATGAAAACCTATATTTTTTAAATGAAAGGTAAGGATACAATTTCAGTATATTGATGGTAGGGGACTATTTGCTCCTCAAAAGAATATATGTATTTTTAATATATATATATTGTTATTTATATATTTACATATGATAATTTCATACATATTCAAGTATATGTTCTTGTTTATTTGCATTTAATTTTAGAAAAAACATTATTGTAATTAGCCACTAAAACACAGGACTCCACTGATAACAGTAGAAATGATTAGCATTTATTACTATCGTTATGGAAATGAACAATTGCTTTTATATATTTTTCCAATCAAAAATATGAGTTAGCTGTTTAGTTACCAGGAAACAGTGAATTAGAGAAAATAAGCAAATTCTCCAAGATTAGAGAAAGAACTGAAAGAATTTTTGAGCTGACAATCAAAAATTTCTGTCCAAAGTCTGCGTTCTAATGACTGGCGTTCCTAAAACAAGTGGAACTCACTGTCCTGTGTTGCTGAATATCAACTGGTATTAAAACATTTGTTGAAAGTCTATAACTCTTGAGATTTTACTCTCTACTTCCAGGAAAAGAACAAGCATTCCTTTGGACTTGCATGTAAGAGAAAAACTATGCCTTTACCAAAGATAGATGTTTTCTAAGATTAGTTTTAAGAAGCATTAAAGATGTAAATTTTGCATGAATTTACCCACTTATGTAAATCCTGGTATATGAAAGCCATGTAAGATAAACTTCTATGTCAAGTATGCCTTAGCATCAATATATCTTGTGTGTTGGCACTTTATAGGGGAGAGGCTCTTTGGCTTCAATCAGTATTTTGTAAAAACAAAACAAAATTTTGAAAAAGATGCAGCACTTAAAACGTTTTGCTCTCTACCAGGAACTTTTTATTTCTACAGTTTTTCTTTTTTGTCATTTAACGCACACATCCTCATCATAAATGGTATTGCATGGCCCTTCGACGTAGACCATCTGTTTCTTTCACAATATAAAGATGTATTTGAAGTTAGAAAGTCATTAACTGAAATCTGTGAGTCATGAGATATCTACTCCTCTTGAAAAGAAGAAAGACTCCTCACATAAATTTCTTGCCCACTAATAGACTGCCCAAAGTGATATGTAGGATTTGAGATCTGATAGTAAAACATTTGGTGAGAGTTTGAAACTATCTTTCCTACCCAGCCTGGAGGGACTAGTAACTCTGCTTGATCACTTGCTTATACTAACAGGTGGAGAGCTGCTTGCGTGCACGCGGGTGTGCGTGCGCGCGCGTGCACGCATGCGTGTTGGAGGGAAGATACGCTGTTTCATCAGATGATGCTTGTTTTTTCCGGATTCGACAGCCTAGAAACCAAGCTGAAACCCTTCTGTGGCCACACTTCCCTCCCCACTCATATGTACACGCAGCTCTCGTGGGCGTGAAATGTGGACTGAAAGTTCTAGGACTGCCCTAAGCAAAGATGCCCCATTCGGTGGTCACCACCTTCTGGTGTTTCTAGCTCTTTAAGGTCCTTCTTTGGGGTTTCCTTTCCGTGTGTGTCACATGCTTCTGCAACCACCCAGAGAACCATTATTCTCTATGAGCGATTCCCCAAGTACCAAGACGGTTTCTTTCTCCATTTCATCAGTCAGCATGGCGGTGGGCATGTCTTAAGAATTGTTCCAGTCTTAAGAATTGGACTGAATTGTCCCTTCCACTGGGAAAGGCCATGCTACCCTTCCTAAATTTGAGACTTCAGGGTCGCCCAGCGTGTGGGACTCCTCTGTGATCCGAATGCCTTTGTGTAACAAGCACGTCTCTTTCCAGTCCAGTGAGAGGCAGGGAAGGAAGGGTCCCCAGGGCTTCCCTGGTGGCGCAGTGGTTGAGAGTCTGCCTGCTGATGCAGGGGACACGGGTTCGTGTCCCGGTCCGGGAAGATCCCACATGCCGCAGAGCGGCTGGGCCCGTGAGCCATGGCCGCTGGGCCTGCGCGTCTGGAGCCTGTGCTCCGCAGCGGGAGAGGCCGCAACAGTGAGAGGCCCGCGTACTGCAAAAAAAAAAAAAATAGTAATAATAATAATTAAAAAGGGTTTGGGGCTTTGCGGTAGACAGTTCAGCAATCAGAACTGCCTTCCCTGTGGAAAATTAAAATAATGATAATAATAGCATCAATTAAAAGTTGAAAAAAACCCCAAAAAGTTGGCCTTTTATCATCACAACGCACTGGCAAATTTAGACAATATCAGTGGTAAAAGAGTCCTCCCTCCACCAAAGGAAAACCTTTTCTTGGTCTAAATTTTAAACAATGTAGCTACACATAAAACAGGCCACACACAGTTACTCTGAGTAAGCGCCTAACAGTTTTGAAATAATTGAACTATTTTTGGCTGGCTTATGCCTCCAATCTCTGTGCACTTGAATGTCCCTGCATTTAAATAGATTAGAAATCAGCAATAGTGCCCTGATCCTAAAAAAGAAGAGGTAGAACTTTTCTTCAATCCTTGTGGTCTTTGTGTAAAAAGTTCTTTGAACCGTGTGGAATTCCATGTGGAATTCTCTGTTTTTAGAAATATTTCTCCACGATGTCTCCCTTCTGTCTTTCAAAATGCACATTAATGTAGTAAAAAGTATTAATTCATTGGTTTTCAAAAAATTTATTTTATTTACTGGTACACACACAAATATACACACAGATTTCAAAAGAAAGGAAATTTTCTCTCTGCACTTTTTAAATAATAGTAATAAATAATTATTTACTTTATTTCATGCGTAGCTTGCTAAGGCTGTCATAAGAGCACATGCTGCGGACTAGGTGGCTTAAACAACAGGCTTTTTTTTTTTTCTTGAGATCTGGAAGCTAGAAGTCCAAGTTCAATCTGTTGGCAGATTAAATTTCTTGTAAGGGCCCTTCTCTCTTTGGCTTACAGATGGCTACCTTCTCACTGTGTCCTCACATGGTTGCCCTGCGGTCTGTGTGTCTGTGTCCTAATCTCCTCTTCTGCAAAGGATGCCAGCCATATCGGAACGGAGCCCACCCGTATGACCTTATTTGACTTTAATCACCTCTTTAAAGGCCTTATGTCCATGTCCAGTCACATTCTGAGGATCTGGGGTTGGGAGTTGAACATATGCTTTGGTGGGTACAGATCAGTGCATAACAGAGGGGTGTTAAAAATGATCCAGTCCACTTGGGACATTCCTAGGCACACCACCGATAGCCACCAACGAGTACGTAACTCAGCTTATTTTTTTAAGAAAGAATCTTTCATTAATTTTTCTACTCAATCTGTTTTTACCATTGTGCCATGACAATGCAAACTTATGTTCGTTCCAGGGGGGAGTTGCTGCAGCCGAGTGCCAGGCTGCTTAAGCTGGACAACGTTTATTGCCATGAGCATGAGAATGACTCTAGTGTGGACAGACTCGGAACCAAGTACTGTCTTCTGAGCTGCACAATCCTGGTAAACTAACTTCTCATGCCTCAGTTTTCTCATTGGCAAAATGAAGTTTCATTCATTCAGCAAAAGTTCAGTAACCGTGAGCTACGTGTCAGTCACTGTTCTAGATGCTTGGGATCCATCAATGTGCTAAACACAGATCTTTGCTCTTATGAGGTTTTAGAATGTCAGTAATCGCTGGGGCAAAGAGAAAAAGAAAAGCAAGATAGGGGAGGGGGTTGGAAGAGTGGCAAGTTCAGACAAAGCCCTCAGGGTAAGCATCATCAAGAAAGTGAAATTAGCAAATGGACTAAGTAGAAAGATGCTTACATGTGAGCCACCTGAAAAAGTGGTCTTCTCGGCTGTCAGAAAATGATGAGGCATATATAGGCTATATGGTTCTATTTGTTTGTTTGTTTTTCATGCTCCAGCTATTCTAATGGGGAAGAGAAGGGACACGTGCATGGGATGATCAAGTTAATTAATCGTGCGGATGTGTCACAGGATCAATCAAAGGATCAGTTGGACAATTTCTAGTCTAGCAATAGGTTACTGTTAATGTCATTTTCTAACATGTTATGCTTAATATATTCAGGCATAAGTGAAATGAAATAAAGAAGGGAAGCGAGTCACTGCGCTGGGAAAATGCGTGTGCTTATTTTTCTTCTCAAAGCGCACCTGTTCATGTATTCAGGTGTGGAAGTACTGGGTGGATGAGGGAGAATTTGTACACATTTCAAAGACCACACGTGCGTGTGCTAAATATCAATTCACTGTACTTTTTAGTAAAGAGCTCTGTAATTAGAAACAGATGAGAAAGGTGCTAAATTGTTGTAGGAATAATTCTAAGGTTCACTGAACTGAAAAGAAAAAACTATCATTTCGAACCAACAAATAAGTCTCTGCATTTTTTTAACTAAAGCTGCTCTGATTTTTGGTATGAATTATGCATTACTTACAAGGGCTTCATTTGATATGTTGTGCATTTGTCCCTTCTGGACATTTCCATAAGACCTTTTCCAAATCAAATTTTCTGTGCTTTTCAAAGAAAAAAAGTGAATAAGAAATTATCCACTAAATATTTCACCAGAGAAGGAATTTAAGCATAAAGTATATTCGTTATGAGAAATCACGTATTGTACTTTGAACTCTGAGCATTTATCAACTAGGACTCTGAAATATTTTTATTGAATAGTCTGTGTATATGCAGCCAATCATCAGAAATATGTATAATGCAATCAGTAAAAGAACCCTTAACTGTTTTCTGTCAGCAGCAAATGATTGTGAAGTAAAAACAGTAATTACAGTGGTTCACAGTTTTTATTATTCGCATAGATAGTACATTTGTAAGTATTCTAGTATTTAGTGGAATTAGTTGGAATTGCTAATAACTCTGAAAACTATGTAGGGCAGAACTGTATACGTTCTACTTATATATTGCAATTATACTTAAAATTCATATTGTGTAGTTAAAATTTCTCTGAAAGATTCTTTTCCTCTTCCTCTTACTTTTCCCATCTTGTTTCTCCTGCCTTCAGAAATCATGAATGTATATATTAGGTGGGCAAAATATCCTTGATTAAATTAAGAAAGTATATGTTTCTTCAATTCATCTGTCCTAGGTATTTAGGTTTCTCCCTTTTGGAAATCTTTCTTACTTTTCACAAAATCTAGAACATTACTGATACTATTCAAGTAAGCCTCATACCTGGTAAATGTCTATGTTCTTCCTTTCCAAACATACAGGAGAACTAATCAAATGGTGATGTGTTCTGTTTGTTAATAGAGTTGAGCACAAGGTGATACAGGGGAAGGGCTCGGCAACTATAAACTTGAACTGGACAGGGTACCCCTTCTTAGCTCAAGCTCAGTGAGGGAGATCCAGTTTGCATCTCTGAAAGATTAACGACCACCTTTCATAAGAGAGTGCCAAGGAGCAGCCTGAATGCCAAAGCTGTAGGCAGAGACGCAGAGCCAGACTGCACTGCTCAGAGGGAGAGTGAATGTGAATGACCAGAATCAAGACAGGAAAAGCAGTAGAATCAGCCTGCTTCCTTCTCTTCTTAAGAGAGTGGCCAGTGGTACTTACTGATCAGCTGCGACTGAGTTTCTATCCAGACCAAGCACTCAAAGCTCTGAAAATACCAAACACGGATTTAATGATAAGTCAAATGCATTTTCTCTACTCACCCCAAGATAATGTCCTACAGTTAATTATTGGCTGGGCCAACATTTTCATCAGTAGAGATAGGTGTTTATCTCATTAGTTCATATGGGTTGAATTTTGAGACCTTAAAAAAAATTTTTCCTTCTGGTCTCTTGGAGATTGTTTTAAAGGATAATCTCAAAAAGTTATTGGATTATTCATCTCTACCTCTGCAAAGATAGCATTTCCATTTTCTGTGTATCCTAAGATTCATATGCGTGTGTGTATGTATGTATATGTGTGTGTGTGGTGTGTGCATGTGTGTATCTAGAAGAAACTTCCTGTTGTCAAAAGAAAAATCAAATATCCAAAAGAAAACGACGTTGAGAAGTGGCACCACGTGACAGCCAAGTCTGAAGTCTTGGAATCAAATAGAACTTGGTTGAATTCCATCACATGCCTCCAGGATGTCTCTTAGCCTGATTTTCCTTTGACTACTCGTGTGGAGCCTTAGAGAATAGCATGTACCTCCAGGGCAGTTGTGAGGGGTCCACGTGTGTGTGTGAAACAGTCAGCGTTCTGTTGCTGCTCCCGTTCTTACCTCCTACTATTCCTGTGATGTGAGATTCTGCACTCAGCAACATACCTGCAGATATGCGTGGTAACATACCTGCATGGACACAGCCTGGAAGGAAACATTCAAAGCTGTTTTCCATAATTATCTCTCAAAGGGCCATCACAGGACCAGGTGTGGATGGGTGCAGGTGACGGTAGGGGTTTGGCACAGAGGGGAGTTTGTACTGTACTTTCTGTATTGTCTGATTTTGTTCTAACAATGAGCATGCATTCATACCTTATTGGAGCAATTTTAAATAAATTAACATTTAGGGCAAAACTAAAATTGACTTAATTACTTAACCTATCTTTTGGACAACTCGTACAGGCACTAAAGTCACCCACAGAAAAATATTCTCTCTCTAATTTTTTTTTTCAAATTAGGCATAGGTTCTGTTTTTTGTTTTTGTCCTGGTAAAAATATGCATTTTTTGCAAATGTCACTGAATCATTTGTGTAGTCTTCTTTTTCAGGCATGAAGATGATTGAAATACCTGCTGAAGCGGTTTGCAGGTCTGTGATCTTGTGATTCAGTTGTGTGCTCATTAAATCACATGGATTTGTGATTTGGTCGTTAACCAAAATGATAGGTCCAGGGAAGGTCATCATTCAAAAAACAATGAAAGGGCAAAAAGGAAGAACAACGAGGGAAGAACTTAAGAGACCATTTAAGTGATCAGATGTTAGTCAGTCCTTGAGATATAGCAGTATTGCCAGCAGTTGTACAAACAGGAGGGATCTTTTGCTAGACACTGTATTAAAAAACCTACATTGGGTGTTCTTGCCTCTCCCCTGAGCAAAGCACCAAACAAGACAGAAATTGTTCTTCTCTATTTTTCCAGTTTTATTGAGAAATAATTGACATAAACTATTAATGTGTGTAAAATTATGTACAGCATAATGGTTTGACCTACATATACTGTGAAGTGATTATCACAACAGGTTTAGTTAAAATCCATAGTCTCCTATAGGTACTATTTTTTTAAAAAAAGAAAAGAAAGTGCTCCTGTGATGAGAACTTTTAGGATCTACTGTCTTAACAATGTTTCTGTATATCATACAGAAGTGTGAACTACAGTCCTCATGCTGTACATTAGGTATCTAGTATTTATTCTTCTTATAGTTGGAAAACAGTATCTTTTGACCACCTTCCTCCAATTCCCCTTCCCTATCTGATTTCTTTTTCTATGTGTTTGGTTCTGTTTTGTTTTGTTTTTTAATTAGATTCCCCATACAAGTGAGATCATACAGTATTTGTCTTCCTCTATCTCACATATTTCACTTACCATAATGCCTGCAAGGTCCATCCATGTTATTGCAGAGATAGGATTTCCTCTTTTTTATCGTTGTGTAATATACATACATACATACATAATACATGCATACATACAGACCACAACTTCTTTACCCATTCATCCATTGATGGGCACTTAGATTGTTTCCATATCTTGGCTATTGTAAATAACGCTGCTGTAAACATGTGGGTGCAGATGTCTTTTTCTAGTTAATGTTTTTGTTTCCTTGGGTATATTGCAAGAAGTAGAGTTGCTGGATCATACAGTAGTTCTATTTTTAATTTTTTGAGGAACCTCCATACTGTTTTCCATAGTGGCTGCACCAATTTACATTCCCACCAACAGTGCAAGAGGGTTCCCTTTTCTCCACACCCTCTCCAGCATTTGTTATCTCTTGTCTTTTTGATGATAGCCATTCTAACAGGTGTGAGATGACATATCATTGTAGTATCAAGTTGCATTTCCCTAATTACTGATGACATTGAGCATCTTTTCATGTGCCCGTTGGCCATCTGTATGTCTTTGGAAAAATGTCTATTCAGGTCCTTTGTCCATTTTTAAAGGGATTTTAAATTGGGTTATTTGTTTTTCCTTTCTTTCTTTCTTTTTTTTTTTTTTTTTTTTTGCTACTGAGTTGTATGAGTTCTTTATGTATTTTGGATATTAACCCTTTAGCAGATATATGGCTTGCAAATAACTTTTCCCATTCAGTAGATTTTCTTTTCACTTTGTTGATGATTTCTCTTGCTATGCAGATGCTTTTTCACTTGACAGGGTCTCAAAATCATTCTTCTTTAAACCTACTAATGTACCATCAAGGAATTATGTTTCCTTATGGCATGCCAATAAAGAACTGAAGGAACAATTAAATTATTAGATGATTGTGACAATTTAAAAAATAGCACTAATGCTTTTTGAGTACATCCTGTGTCAGTGTTAAATGCATTACATAGTTTATTTTAATATATAAACACTACTATATATAAAATAGATAACCTACGAGGACCTAATGTATAGTACAGGGAACTACACTTAATATCTTGTAATAACCTTTAATGGAAGAGAATGTAAAAAAAGAGTATATATATATATGTGTGTGTGTGTGTGTGTGTGTGTGTGTGTATAACTGAATCACTTTGCTGTACATCTGAAACTAACATAACAGTGTGAGTCAACTATATTTCAATAAAATACATATATGTTTAAAAAATACCGTCAGCTATACTATGAGCTGGTACCTTTATTATTCATCATTCATAAAGGAGGGCAACACGGCTTTGAGAAGTTTACCTTTCCTGAAATTACATGAATAGCAAGTGGCAAAGCCAGAAGAACTGAGGACTGTGTGATGCCACAGCCTGTGACACTGCATACATTTTGAAGACAAGCTGAGTAAAAATAATTTTAAAAAAAATTTCTCTTGATGATTTTTTTTTTCTTTTTGCGGTAGGCTGTGGCCTCTCCCGTTGCGGAGCACAGGCTCCAGACACGCAGTCTCAGCGGCCATGGCTTACGGGCCCAGCTGCTCTGCTCCGCAGCATGTGGGATCTTCCCGGACCAAGGCTCGAATCCATGTCCCCTGCATCGGCAGGTGGACTCTCAACCACTGAGCCACCAGGGAAGCCCTCTCTTGATGATTTTTTAAAGTCCTAAAAATATCTGTAGAAATTCACCCCCCTAAAACCACTAAGCTATTAGAAAATGTTCACTAAAAATAGAACATAGGTTCTAGAACATAGGTTATATAACAAGGAAATAGAATTAGATGCTAAAATATTGGATTATTTCACATTCAGTTTAAAACTGTTTAAATTATAATCAGTAGATAAATATTTTAACATATATTGCAACATATTTATTTTTGATGTCTATTTTTAATATCTCTCTACCTCAGTAAATATTCAGCTTTTTATTCTTTGGACTGTCAGACTGGCAGCTGTCTACCTTACTTGACTACCATCACTCTTTTTAAAAGTTGGGTCTGTGAAAAAAAAATGATACCCTTGAACAGTCAGGCATCATTAAAGTCATTATAGTGTTTCATGACTATTATATTTATTACTACTGTTTTACTGACTTTAGCAGCTGTTACAATGTACTGATTTTTTAGGTTATAGTTAGAAAACAATTGTTTTTTTCCACATTATAAATTTAGCCTAACATTTTATTTAAATTGAGAACAAGCATATTTTTTAGTCCTAAAATGTAAATGCAAGAGAGATAATATTAGAAAGTATATATTCTATGTTAGACTAGTTTGATAGTTTTTAATTAATAAAAACTAATAAGAAAGGGTGGTTTGAAAGAAACAAAGAATTTAAAAGATTTTGTAGAAATCAAAGGGTCTACTTCGGTTTAGTAAAAATAAGAAAATCTCGGGAATTCTTTTACTATTCTTTAAGATAAGACTTTTATCTCCTATTTTTTAAAATAAATCTATTTATTTATTTTTATTTTTGGCTGTGTTGGGTGTTTGTTGTTGTGCGTGGGCTTTCTCTAGTTGCGGCGAGCAGGGGCTACTCTTTGTTGTGGCGTGCAGGCTTCTCATTGCAGTGGCTTCTTTTGTCATGGAGCACGAGCTCTAGGTGTGTGGGCTTCAGTAGTTGTGGCACATTGGCTCAGTAGTTGTGACACATGGGCTAAGTAGTTGTCGCTCATGGACTCAGTAGTTGTGCCTCGTGGGCTCTAGAGCGCAGGCTCAGTAATTGTGGCGCACGGGCTTAGTTGCTCCGCGGCATGTGGGATCTTCCTGGACCAGGGCTTGAACTCGTGTCCCCTGCATTGGCAGGCAGATTCTTAACCACTGCGCCACCAAGGAAGCCCTATCTCCTATTTTTTAATTAAAATATTTAAATGAAATAGTGGCAGTGTGAACACAGAGGACTGGTAGAAGGAAAAAGAAAAGCTAAGGCATTTTTCTGACCAGATTATTAGTAGCTATGTTAGTTTATAAATCATATGATAATGTATTTTATTGCTATTTCGCCCCTAATACGTGTGTGTGTGTGTGTGTGTGTGTGTGTGTGTGTACAGAGGTAAATATAGGAAAAATGTTTTCCCTATTAAATTTCATATTAAGTGTGTAAATAATGGTTATATGTCAAAGCAACTGACTAATGTATGGAAAAATGAGGAAAAATTAAAAAAAAGTTTGGGTAAACTGAGCCAAAGGTCAACAGGAAAAACTGAAACCCAAATAGTAGAGCTAGCAGGTCAAAATGCCAATTTCTGAGGATAAGAGATAGATAGGTTTCAAAACTGAGGTCACCCAGTCAAGAGTTCAGAACTACTGTGAGATAAGAATCGAGTCCATATAATTTGGGAATGAGGAAGGGAGGGAAAGACAGTGGAAACCACTGGGCAAATCATTAGGAAACAAACTCATAGCTACCCCATTATGGACCAGCAGGGAGGTGACATGGGTGGAGGTGACTTACAGCATCAGGGCTACAGCCAGTAGCTTTGAGACTGGAAGGGGAGGTCCACAGAAGTGGGTGATTGGGTGGAGGGGAAAGTCCTTGTAGCTGTTGTCACCCTTCTATGCGGGTGACACCTGAGTTGATGCTGCAGGGTCTGTTTAGAAAGAGATGGGGAATAGAGAACATAATAGAGATGAAGGGTGCACATGAGGAGTGGGTCACTGCCTGCCTGTCTGGGTGAAAACACTGCTTTAGCCAAGGCACAGGGTACGTGTTGAGGGATATTGGGCCATAAGGTTGAAACATGGCTTGTAAGTAAACCGTGCAAGCATTCTTTCTACAAATGCTTTTAAGGGTGTCGTTCATAAGTATGTAATTTAATGGCATGCCGTGCTGCACTTCAAGGACAAACTAATTTAGTAATGGTATTGAATCAGTGGTTCTGTCATTTTACTGAAATTACATTAGGCAGCTAAAATTGCATGCTTACATTTCCACTCCAAATTGATACTTTTAGCAAAGCCCAGCATTAGACATTATTTCATGTCATGGCTTTAATCATTTGCTATGACTTTTCCTCCCATTTTGACGTTCATTTAATATACTCTTATCTTTTTATATAGGTTTGGAGACATTGGAGAGGTTCTGGACATTTATCAGTTTCAGACCATCAATTTTACATACAAGGAAAACATAAGTAAACTGTCCCCAGTAGTGAGCGAATCCATAAAAGAGGCAACAAAGCAGACAGGTCTCTGGAGTTCCAGCCTAGTCCTCCCTTCTGTGTGGATATTAGGAGGAAATAAGAGGATGATGGAATCCTTGGCTGCAATTCTTGCCTTAGGATGAGGTTTGGGCAAATAAATGTTTGAGAACAGGACTGTGGAGCAGGGAACAGATGTGTGTGTGATGCTGTGTAGGAGGTCTTGCTTTTTCCCTGGAGCTTCCCGATCTAACTGAGGCTCCTAATTATTTCTCTTTTGAAACAGTGGACTAAAATGGAGACCCTGGCAACAATCTGTTTCCTGAAAAGTGTTATTAACAGCCTTGACGGCCGCTTAGACCCCAGGGGCCACTGCCCAGCTTGTAAGAAGAGCTCCATGAAGCTGGGAGAATTGTGAAGCTGCCTTCACAGTGTTTCCCACAGGCTCTAGTTTAATTGATCCCTGTGGGTAGGTGAGGGAGGGGTTAATTTCTATTAACTGGTTCACCTGCTTAGGAAAGCCGCAAGTCCTCTGAGCCTCACGTTTCCTCATATGTTATAGGTCATTTTTATGCCTACTTTAGACTGTTATGATTATCAAGAGGGCTAATTCGCACAAAGGTATTTGTGCATTAGAAGAAAACATAAAGATGTGTCTTATATCTATTTAAAGTACTATATAATACTAATAATTAAAAGTTATTATGCTTTTAAACCTTATAAAGCATGGAAAATGGTATATTCTTGCCTTTTAAACATACTCCTATCATTAATACACTTATATAAGAGGACTCCATGAGGAAAAATCTAAAATACTTATCATAAAAATCTGGAATTCATTTTGAAATTTTTAAAGCTCATTTTCATTTTAAATGGACTCCGCTTAAATTTACAATATCTTTAATCACATCTCCAGGATGACACTTTGCTGGGCACCTTGGCATTTATAGATAGTGGGGAGCCAGGGACATTTCTCCAAGAAGCACTTGGACACAGAAGGACAGAGTATAATGGTGCTCAGGCTTTCCCCAAGGCACCTTCTGGATGCTTGGAAGATCAAGCAAGAGAGACATATCTTCAAACACAGTGATCAGCTGTGACATCTGAGACAAGATCTAAACAACTAACAGACTCGTAAACAAAGTGAGGGACTCCGTGAGATTAGAAATGCAGTTGTTCTTCTTTGTTGTTGTTCTTTGTTTGTTTTTGTTTTTTGGGTTTTTTTGATGTGGACCATTTTTAAAGTCTTTACTGAATTTGTTACAATATTGCTTCTGTTTTTTTATGTTTTGTTTATGTTTTTTTTTTTATGTTTTTATGTTTTTTTATGTTTTATGTGTTTTGGCCCCAAGGCGTGTGGGATCTTGCTTCCCTGACCAGGGATTGAACCCGCACTCCCTGCATTGGAAGGCGAAGTCTTAACCATTGGTCTGCCAGGGAAGTCCCAGAAATGCAGTTGATCTTTTAATGTAGCTGATTAACCAAAAATCTTTCCCTATAGTATGTTTTCCCTCACAGTGAATTCCCAATCAGCTTATTCCAGATAATGCCTCTGTACTACATCATCTCTTCTTTTCTTCCCATCACACACAGCTTCTCAGATGAGCTATTTGCTTGTTAGGGCACAACTTAAATGTAGACCCTTCAAGACTAACTAGTGCCTTGCTTAGTTAGCCCTGTTACACTAGACAGATTTCAGCAAAAGGGTGTTATGTCTTTAAATTCATTCTTTTGCTTCAACTGAATTTTCCTTTCAGCAAATCAATGGATATCTTTTGTGGCAAAACCTCTTTTCCAGTCTGGGTCACAGAAAGGTTACAGATAAAACATTATTTAATAGGTGTCCTTTTAGAACAGTAGGTAATTGACATAAAACAGCAACACTAACCCACTATAGATGCCCTTGTTTTGTTTTAAGGGTTCAGTATTTTTGCATATCATACCTGATTTGGGTTGAAATACATTATTCAGGTGGTATAATTACTCAAAGTAAGGTATAGAGATAATTCTTTTAGAGTATTTGAAAAGGTTGCTTCTATAAAAAGTATTTCTTTGTCAGGAAGTTACATCTTTCTTAAGCAGTAACAGGGGGCATGTGGTAGGTTGTGACCCCCAAATGATTCATTTCTTTGGCAGAAGAAATTATGGTCACAGTCTGTCTCTTTGAAATGATTACACCACCTTTAAATAAACTTATCCAAATGAAGAAAATTATTTTGTAGCTATACTTTGACTCACTACAAGGCAGTAATCTATCAAAGTAAAAGCTGCCTTTGTGTAAGTGGTTTGATAGATTTCCCATGGGAGGTACAGTTGTAAACTCCTGCTGCATTATAAAGGCATCAGGAGACTTAACCCGCAGCATCTTCTACGGCAGCTTCAGTTCTGTCTCTATTGCCACAGAACAAAGAAATAAAGAAAAGAAAAAACATCCAGAAAGGACTTGAAAAGAAAAGGCCCATAATTTTCTATTTGTAAGTGTGTTAAAGGAGTGAAAACATATCAATCAAGGCCAGAAATCTGGGGTAGAATGTGTCTTTATTCTGTAGAATACTTTGTCTAGATAATAGGGTGATCTCTCTTCTAACATTTTTTACTATCAGAAAGATAGGAGTTCTTTCTAATGATAGTGATTTTTTTAAAACCACGCATGGTTTCTTGTCAGTGTGCCAGGAGACCAGAAACAAGATGTCTGGCCAAGGTTAATAGCTAATGTATGGTCTCTGGGAAGGATATTTCATGTAGGTTTTACAATGGCAAACATTTTCTATAACCTCATCTTCTTGAAACACTATCAAAGACTAGCTATCAGAAAGTGCGATTCATTTCAATCTGCCTACAATGTGCGTGGCAGGGCTAATGGAGAGGAAAAAATTACAAGCCTGAAAGAAAGACAAAACAAGAAAGAAACAGGAGGAAGAGAGAAAAGTGGGGTGAACCCCAGGATGTGAGGTACTCAAATTGGGAGGGGAAAAAAGGCAACATACAAGTATATATCTTGGGAGGAAAACTAGACCGAAAAGTCAAAAGTTTTATAGCTGCCATTCATATGTTAATGGAGTGTTCTCTGAACTTTGACATTTATGTAGGATTGATTCAAAGTCCCAAATCCAAATGACTAGAGAAACCCCAACTCCTCCAAATTGTCTAATTATTCCTGGGGCTTAAGTTATCGTGCCCACGACTGTTGTTGTTTCATTTTTATTCTCTAGCTTCCAGGAAGGAGGCAAGGAAGAAAAGAGGGAGGGAGGGAGGGAAGGCAGGAAGGAAGGAGGGAGGGAAGGAAGGAAGGAAGGAAGGAAGGAAGGAAGGAGGGAAGGAGGGAAGGAAGGAGGGAAGGAGGGAAGGAAGGAGGGAGGTTAGGAGACTAGGAGGCAAGGAGTCTAAGGGCACCAAGGCTGATTAGACAGATGCAATTATCTACAGATCATCCAGGAAAGAGCTCTGATATTGTGTACCTGGTCAGCAATCTGAATGAAATATCGTTCCCTGTGAATTTAAGGTTCTTGCCATGTCTCAGAAAGAATTCAGAGGTGAAGCAGGAGGTAAAGAAAGTAAGGTGAGGATTTATTTAAGCAAGGATATACTGTCAGGCGGAGAGGGGGCAGAGAGGTGAGGACCGCTGCCCTGGGTTTTTTCATCCAGCTCCACCTTCCCGAGGGGAGGAGGGACTTTGTCCTTATTTAGACTTGATCAGAGGTGTCATGGCGTCGCTGCATGATGGGAACTTCTTATCTGCAAGGCTAATTTCATCGTAATGGGAACATAAAGGGCAACAGGTTACATTCGGGCGCTGGAGATTCTCGCCTTTCCCCACCTTTCTTTGCGTGTGTCCGGGACACTTATTATCCCACAATGTGTGGTTTCCTGTCAGTCTGGAGGTTCCTGCTTTCCTTTGTCTTCCCGAGGACCCCTGCTGGTTACAAGATGAGTGGTTTCCTGCCGTCTGGCGCCTGACCCCCTTTCTCTGCTCCTACCTAGCTACCTGCCTGCTGTAACAACATCAGAGTGAATTGTGTATCTATTGGAAGAAAGAGCATCATATTCGAAGGAGGAAAGAGTGAGAGGCGCTGAGGCCCAGTGCATCTGTTCTTAAGCTCTGTTTTTTTAGAGGAGTACATATGTCACGTGACAAAAAATGGATCAAGGGCATTGTAAACAATTTTGGTCTGAGCAAGTGGCAGAACAAAGTTTCCCTTTATGGAGATCGGGACCAAGAAAGAAGCTGCTTTGTGAGGCGGGGGTGGGGGAAGCAAACCAAGAAGTTAGTTTCATGCATCTTACATGTGAAATTTTGAATACTGCTTAGATAGCCAGTGGTCTTGTAGAAGTTTGTGTCTTAAGTTTTAGGTCGAAGTTCAGGCTGTTGATTTAATTTTAGTCCTCAGAAATAGATGGACTCTAAAACCATGAGGCATCAGAAGTTGTGTTTAGGGTGAGTTGACTCGAGTAGAAATCCAAGACTGAGCCCTGGTCTTCTCCGACATGTAGAGTTAAGGAGAGTGAGGACAGTAATGTAAGAGCAGGCTTTGGAGAGAGTGAATCTGGGAGGACAAGTGAAGAAAACTTTAACAAGCGTAGTGAGCTCTGTCAAGTGACGACTGATACATAGAGTGGGGAGGCCAAAAATTACCATTGCGTTTGGCAGTCGAAAATGAGTAACCTGATGAGAGAAGTATCAGTGGAGGGTAAGTCTTTTTGCATTTGTTTAGAAAGTAGAAAGAGATCAGATGAAGACAGAAAACATTGGCAACTCTTACAAGACATCTTGCTGTAAAAGGAATAGTGAAATTAAGCAATACCTGGAGAAGTCTTCTATGGTAATGAGAGGATATTTAAAATGCAGCTACAGCATACTTGAATAATGATGGAAATGATCTAATGAAGGGCAAAAAAAAGGTGTGGGAGAGTATCAAAAGCCTGGAGAAATATGATGAAACTGAAGGTAGCACTCCTGGACCCTGGAAGTTAGCAGTCATGAATTTAAGTTTAGATCAATCAGCAGCGGTGTGTGTATTTTTCAACCACCTTGAACAGAGAGCATAGAAGAATGTATTGAATTGTGGAATGTGAGACTTGTTTGCCTGCCATCCTATTACAGACATGGAGAAATCGCCTCAGTGAGAAAATGCCTAATAAAAGCTAGATTTTCATTGTTCACTGGAAATTCCTGGAGATTGCAGACTAGCAAGGATTCTCAAGGGCAAACCTTGGAAGGATATGGTTATGACAAAGAAAAATGTTCTACCTATAGACAGATTTATTCTTAATGATGTGTACCCTTGACTCTCTGTCTTTGGAAGTTGTTTTGTGTGGGAAGGAGGAGGATGTTAACAGCAGAATGGAAATATTTGGCTAATTAATTTTTAATAAAATCTGTTCTGTCTGAGTGAGACTTAAACCAAGACATCATTTGACATTTGTGGTAAAATTTTATAGATAAAATGACATATGTATTCCACAATGTGCTGGCAAAGGTCTGAGTTCTCATGCCCTTAGACGCTATGGCTACAGAGAGAATTATTTTCAAACATTTCAGATTTTGTTGACTTACCTAGATTTTTATGTTTTTAAACCCAACACTCTTGCTTGAGTATTAAAACATTGGGATTCCAATAACTTTTCCAGAAATAATTTACAGAGCATACCTGTTGTCTCCTGGGTCAAATATTCCTTCTGGAATTATTTATTCTGAAATTCTTTTTTTTCCCCACTGTGAACGTTCAAGTTTGTATGTGGTGCATATTCCAAAGCATTCCCCATTTTAGAAGAGAGAGGATTTTCCATGACTAACCATGACTAACATGGCAAATCTGGAAGTAACAATTCTCTCTGTATTCATGGCAGACAGAGCTACTTACACTCATATGCAAAACACATGCCATGGGGCCAAATGATGCAGTGCTTTCTCTCAGTTCACATCCCCCCAAGTACCAACTTTCTATCGTCTCCTACACCCTATCACGACCGACCCTCTCCAGCAGGCTTGTTCGTCTGGGGCTCCAGGTCACGGAGAGCACAACAGCCTGTTACCTTCAAGATGATGCTTTCTGAAGGAGTGTTTTCTTTTGTAATTCACTCACATTTGCATTTTCCTCTTATCTGTATCTTTAAACTATGACTGATATTTGGCTCTCATAACCTAAGGAATTATTTAAATACAAGGTTTGGGATAATTTAAAATATCAATAAAAATCCCAGGTTTTCTAAGAAATATGAAGATTTGAAGGAGAAAATTGCTATCCACAAACAAAGTCTAACCCTTTTGAATGGTGGCTAAACGCAGGCAGCAAGTTCAACGGGAGCATTCATTTACAAAAGAATGGGATATGACACGAATACTTCTTTAAATCCTTGCTTCTTTTTGCTGCCATCTCTTCATTCAAGTTTTGATTTTTGATGTGATACCATCCATCTCTGTTAATCTTGAAGAAAGCTTTCATTTTAAATTTTGAATAGGTAATAAACGTTCACAAATTTCAATCATCAAAAGCTATTAAAAAGTGCACAGTGAAAGGTCTTCTTCTCCTATGGACTGAATATTTGTGTCCCACCAAATTCATATGTTAAGGTACTAATCCCCAACGAGGAGGTGTTTGAAAGTGGGACCTTTGGGAGGTAACTGGGTTTTGATGAGGTCATGGGGGTGGAGCCCCCAAGATAAGGTTGGTGTCCTTATAAGTGGAAGAATAGACCAGAGCTCTCTCTCTCTGCCATGTGAGGTTGCAAGAACAGGGTGACCTGCAAACCAAGAAGGGTGCCCTCTCCTGACACCAGCTCTCCGAGAGCCCTGACCTTGGACTTCCTGCTTCCAGACCTGTGAGAAATAGATGTTTGTTTAAGGCCCCCAGTCCATGGTATTCTGTTATTACAGCCCAAACTGACTAAGCCACCTTTCCACACTTGGTCCCAATCTGCTTGGTTAGCACCTCCACCCAACAAGTCAACAACTATTATTATTTACTTTTCTTAAAATTTAATTTTATTTATGTTTTTATACAGCAGGTTCTTATTAGTTCTCCATTTTATACATATTAGTGTATATATGTCAATCCCAATCTCCCAATTCATCCCACCACCAACCCCCATCCCATATTTACTTTTTATTTACTTTTTTCTCTCTAATTTTTTTCTGTGTGTACATGTATTTGAGACAGTACACATTATATATTCTGTTCCCCTCCTTTTTATACAAATGGTAGCACACTACACTCATTTTTTCTGCTTTTTTATTTTCACTTAAAAATTAGGATATCTTTTCCTATTAAGACAGAGAGAACTTTCTACTCCTTTATTTGTGCCTGATTAATATCTCATTGTAGAGAAATCTCAGTTGTTATTTAATTAGCATTAACCTTTTGCTAATAGAGATAATACTGCAATCAAAAATTTGTGCATCAGTTATTTTGCATATGCACCAATGTATGTGAACAAGAACTCCAAAAGAATTGCTGTCACCAAGATGTACACATATTAAATTTTTCTGAAAACTGTAAGGTCGCCCTGTCTAGTTGCTATACCACTTTACACTTCCACAATAATGTATGAGAATGCCAGTCCCCACTCCTCCAACCCACCCCCGCCCCGAAGACCTCCCTGTTGCAAAATTGGAGTTACCTAGTGGACAGACATGCACATAAGTTACAATATGAGTCCACATCATGAAAGAGGACTTTCTTTGGCTCTGCTCTACCAATATTGTGGGTTATTAAGCTTTTAGGATTTTGTCAGTCTATGGATTAAAATGGAATAAGACTGTAGTCCTAGTGTGTATTTCTCTTATGAATGAGATTTTGCATCTTTTCTTATTCCTAAGGGCACATTGCCTTTTCTGTGACTAATCTCTTCTGATCTTTTCTATTGACTTTCTTACCTCCTTGTAGGTGTTCTTTATATATTTGGGAGTAATTAAACGTGATATTAGTCATGGTATTTTGCTAGTTGGTCTTTGTGTTTAGACTGTGTTTTTTTTCTTTTGTCATGTAGTAGCTTTTGATGCTCATGTCTTTAAATTTATCAAGCTTTTTTATGACTTCTGAATACTTGTGTCAAATGTATAAAGACCTTCCACTCTCAGTATATGAAAGAAATCACCCATGTTTTCCTTTCTACTTTATGGATTCTTATATTTAAATCATTACCACATTTGGAATTCATCTTTGTGCAAGTATGAACCCAGCTTTTTTTATCCCCCAGAGCTCAACACAGTCATTTCAAAACACACTTGTTGACTATTATGTCTGCCCACTTCACATTTACTTGAATTCTTATATTAGAATCAGTATCTGAATTCTTCATTCTATTACATTGATCTGTCTCTACACAGTTTTCATAATTTAAGTTTATTTGCTAAGTCAAATATATTAGGAAATGGCTCCCTTTATTGCTTTTCTTTTCCAGAATTTTAATTTTAAAAAATTATGTATGAATTTGGTATTAATTTATGTAGTTAATAAATAGCATATAAATTGAGATTATCCTACAGTCATTAACCTACTTAGGGAAGATTATTGATTTTTTTTCTATTATTTCTGTTTGTTTAGTTTTTTATGTTCCTTCAGGACAGATTTATAAAGTTTTTAGTATGGCTCCAGATATTTCTCATATATTCCTAGGAATTTTATTTTTGTTGAGTCTTTTTTTCATTGTATTTTCTATAGGTTTTATGTTTGATTACTATTGATTTCTGTAAGTTAATATTATACTCTACTATATCCTGAATGACTGACTATTCTGAGGGTTTTTTAGCTGGCTCTCTTGTCTTTTCTCAATATATAGTCACATAATCTGAAAATAGTGGTATCTCCTCATTTTTACTTTTCATGTTTTTATTTCTTTTCCTTGACTAGTTGGGTAGGCTAATTTTAGTATCTTAATTAGTAATGATAGTATCTTAGTTCAGTGCTAAATTATAGAAGTTATAGATATTATTTCTTATTTCTGATGTAGAAAAGATATTTCATGTGTTTCACTATCAAGTACAGTATTAGTCTTAGCAAGAAAAATTTTTATCACATTGAGAATTTCCATAATTTTTAAACTGAGTATTTTAAAATCAAAAATGAATGTCAAATTTAAAAATTCTCAGAATCTACAAAGAGATTATATTTTTCCTAAACTTATTTTTTTTCTAAACTTATTAATGAATGTTTTTAATGTTCCACTTACTTTTCATCCTACTCATCTACCTGTAAGTATGGGGAAACTATTCTAAAATAAACTCCTTTATTTGTAGATATTCTTATTTGAAAATCTCTTACCTTTTTCTTCATTTGATCAAAATAAGGTAAAACATGGTTAGAGGGTCATGCCACAATGGGTATGAAATATGTGTATATCTGAATATGTGTGTGTGCTTTTATTTATTTGTTTGCTTACTTTGCTTTGAGCTCTGGTAATGCCTAGTCTAAAATTCTAAACCAACGGAAATGAAGAATTACATTAGAGAAGCAGAAGAAATTCACTTATCAGAAGGGAGAAAAATACTTTCATATCACACTCTAGTCCCAGATCAGGGTGTCGGGAAGTGCTAAGGACAATAGAATAACACAGATACATTTGGAAGGAAAGGATCAGTTTTACATTAATAAGGCCTGTGAGCCTTAGCTTTTCGGTACAGAACCATCATATTTGCAAGCTATGAACATCTGATAGAGCCATAATATAGCAAATAGGCACCATTGTCAACATCATCAAAATGGTTCATGGGGTAAGTAAATGACATATGCTCTCCCAGTAAAGACTATGACTTAGAAGAGAAAAAGATCTTAAAGTAAATATGGAAGAGGAGTGGTGGGCAAAATAACACTGGGCAGTAGAAGTGTGCATGGTGCTTCGTGTTCCCTGAGAATATGCACTGGACACTGCTTTTCTACCTTCTATCTCCACATCCTCCCCTCCATCTCTAAGAATTTTATTGCTTCACAAGCTCTCTGACTAAAGCTTGATGGAACAAACCTTCCTGTAGTGATCTAGGTCATTACTAGAGATTCCTTTTTGTTTGTTTCTTTGTCAAGTTTGGCAGAAATGGATGTCACACTCTAATATAAATCCTCTGGGAGTATTTAATAGAAGAAACACATATGAAGGCATAAGCAGGGCAGAAGGAAAGAACAAAGGATACTTCATGTCTATGGTGCTGATAACAGCACAGCAAATGCAACCCCAGGTGCAAATGACAAGAATAAAGGATGTTCACCATACATTAGAGAACAGAATTGAGTAGAAAAGTGCAGTTGAAATAAAGAACCCCACTCAATGAACAGAGTTAGTCTGTGTGTTATGGGAACCTGGGGAATAAATGACCAGCCTCACTTAGTAACTTTGTAACAGGCAAGAACAAGTCTGACTCCATATTGGATCTGCTCCTTTTACTGTAATCTTTATACTCCTTTGCTCTTGCTACAAGTTACGAATGTTGCCTTTAGCCTGAAATACATCAGAATAGGCTATTCCCAAGGCTCTGACCTTTAAAGGCATAACATTTTTCATTCATATAGAGATAAAAAGTTGCAGAACAGAGAATAACATTGGTCTTGTTGGAGGTTTGCAGGAACATGGTGACCTAACCTACGTGGACAGCTGTGAGAAGAAAGGCTTCCGACACCAGGAAGTTTGTTCCAACCAGCCACGCCCCCTCTCATTTTAGTATAACAGATCCCTGACTTCTAACTCTGGGAAGATGGTTCTTTGGGACACTAGTCCATCAGCTCCTCAGTCTGCGGGCTTTCTGAATAAAGTCACTACTCCTTGTCCCAACAACTGTTCTCTTGATGTATTAGTCTGTTGTGGGGCAAGCAGTAGGAGCTTGGACTCAGTAACAATTTTATTCTTCTCCTGGGCCAACCATTGGCTAAACCCAACTGGAAGTGAGAAATCAAGGGATTTCTTGATTTCTCCTAGTTGGGTCCACAGGTCAGCCTCCAAGGCAGAAAGGGGAGTGCAGAGCAGGGGAAAATAGCTCTGGGGGTGTACACAGAATATATCCTGCACACCCTGTGTCCCCCAGCTGGGTTCTCAGCCAAGGTAAATAAGAGCTAGGAACATAACAAGGATAAATACAGTAGGTGAGAAAAAAGACCTTCTTACAACAATCCACTGCAGCACAAAAGCTGTCTTCAGGAAGACAAAAAACAAACAGTAAGTGTAATGTCCTGTGTTATATGTAATCTTACTTAGCATTTGTGAAGCAAAATAAAGCATACTGCTTAGAAGAATGCATTTTCTTTACTTTTCTTCAAATGTGAAAAGTTGCTTTCTAACTCCTTCATATTTTAAAAAAGGTCCATGAATTACTTATGATAATGTGGCTTAAGATGTTTGAGTGAGTATAAATGAAATATTCAGAGATTGGCTACTGTTAAAGGTTTCACTGAAGAACCTTTCTCTTTAAAAGTTTTTTTCTTTTTAAAATCTCTGATTTAGCTCATACCTCTCCTAGCCTGAAACATACAGCCACAGATAGAAAAATTATACTTCCTTTAGGCCATCCCCAACCCTCCTTCTGCACACATAATGCAGCCAATGTGTAACTGAAAATAAACTGTGTGAAACGTTGTCCTCAGCATTTTCTCATACCTGGTACAAGACATAATTCCTCTAACTGCTAGCAAAAATAATATATCTTCCCAGGGAAACAGGTAAGCTAATGATGTATTTGGTTATCCTTTTGAGTATTGCGATATACAAAAAGGATTGATATTTCTCCTTTGAAGTTTGTCTCTAGTCCCCAAAAAGTGTTACATAAGTGGAACCGATTTTAAATTCAACTAGGACTCTTTACAGTGTACAATTGTACTTCCTGGAGAAAGAGCAAAAGCAGAAAACAAAACAAATAACTTCACAGTAAAATACGGAAATTGCTCAAGCATGGAAAATAATAACTTAAACATATTTTGTGAAAATTTTTCAAAATTAGTAGACAGGTGAGAAATACTACAGAGCATCATGAAAGAAAGTCCATTGTCACTTGGGAACCAAGAGAGCTGTGTGTAAAGGGTCCATTGGCTGCCCTTCTCCAACACACTGAACTTGGTTCTCTCAAGTGAGTCTGTTCGACATCTAATTGGATCTCTGAAACTATGCAAAAAATTTTCAAAGAGGTAAAATGATAACCATCATTCAAATATAAAACGACAACCTGTCAAAGTTTTTATTTAACTCATTGATTAATGAGCAATTCAGTCAGATGCTAAAACCAGTTTAAACGAGAATTTGAGCTATAAAAGATTATATTCTCTACCAGACAGGTTTCATTTGCATTGCCAGGAACAGGAATCATTTGCCTTGCTACAGACAGGTAACATTTGCATTGTAATCAGTCTTCTACAACGTGAATTCCATCTCTTCAAAATCATTAAGTAGCCTGGTCGTACAAAGACATTCAAAAGTGTGGATCCGTAAGTAATCAGCCAATTTCTGGTGGGTCCACTAGGCACTGAAAATGACATTCCCCTGAAAGGATACACAGAAGTCTTGGACAATTCTTCCTGAAAAGGCATTATGATGAGTCAAATCCACCTAACGAAGACTCACTTGCGAAGTCAAACTTATATTCCTTTGAATAAAGATATTTCCCCGTATTCTGGCATTATTAAAATATTCAAAGAATTCTTTATCGTTACTTTTCAAAAAAACATTGACTCTGCCTCCCATAGATTCTATCAATATTGATTTTGAAAGATATACGAGTAGAAAGTTCTCTGTTCTCTGCCCTTATCTGACGGTGTTCGTTGGCAGCAGCCAGCAGAAAAGGGGTGTCCCACATCAGAGTGCAGCTGGGGTTCTGTGGCTCAGAGCCCAGTTACCCAATCAATGCCCATTCTCCTCTGTTTCAATATGTGAACTTCTGTATCACTCCAAGTGGGCATCTGCTGAGTTAATAAACTACCTTTTCTATTCAGCTGCTTTGCAGATCAGGGAAGCCAAAACAATGGAAAATAAAGACAATTGCCTATGACCTCCAGAAAATTTCATAAACATGGGGCTGATGAACTGGAAAACATTTCTACCCATAATGTTCCTTCTTCCTGTTCAGTGTGTGCACCTGACGATTGGATCAGAAAAGATGATGGAGTTTGTGACCTTTGTAAAATAGTGTAGCAGCTATAACATCTTTAGACTGACTACCTCTGAATTTCATGAGAGAAGAATAAATCAATGTTATTTTGACCCTGTGTTAGCATCAACTAAATGTAATTACCAACTGATCTATGCCCACATTTCTTTAAGGTACTCTAAGTCATCCACACTGAGTCATTTTATCATCACATATCATCACTTTTTAGAACAGAAATTCTGCCATATTCTAATGTGAAAAATATTGGATGAGGAAACTAAACAGATGGCTAGGGTAGGTGACAGATATTTGGAACTTTTCATGAATATAACTTGGCTGTGGTACATTTGTAAATAAGTTCTCTCACTCTCACAGGCATGTTGGCCAGTTCTCCTATTCTTTTTGATTCAACCCTTGGTCTAAAGTGAAATTCCAGGCTCTACGGAGACATCCTGTGAAATGTGAAACAAACAATGCTTCAATAAGCTCCTTTCTATAGGATCCCCAGCATAACTTATTTTTTCCCCATTCTCCTCCTTTTTAAACTTTTAATTATAGAAAATTTGAGACAGAGGAAGTAGTATAAAGAAACATCATGTGGTTATTCCACCTCAATAAGTATCAATATTGCATTTTCTATACCCCTCTCCACCTCATCCCTTCCCAGAGTCAGTCTGAAGCAAACTCCAGTTAACACTGTTGTTCATTCATATTTGTTTTAGCATGTGTCTCTAAAATGCAAAAATTCCTTCTATTTTTTTAACTTAGCCAGTTTCATGTTTCCACGTAACATTTTAAACAATGATCCTTTAATATTCTTTCACTATTTTTTCTTAAAAAATTTATAAAATTGAATAGGCAGAGCACATGGGATATTCAGGATAGGGAAATCCTGTATAATACTGTACAGTATTTACTGTATAATGCTATATCGGTGGAGATGTGTCATTATACATTTGTTCAGACCACTAGAATGTACAACACCAAGAATGAACTCTAATGTAAACAACGGATTTTGGGTGATAAAGATGTGTCAGTATAGGTTCATCAGTTGTAACAAATGTATCACTATTGTGAGGGTGGTACATTTGGGGTACCAAATGGGGGTGTCTATGTATGTATAGTGGTGGGGGTAAATGGATGATTTCTGTACTTTCTTCTCCTTTACGAGGTGAACCTAAAACTGCTCATTAAAAAGAAAAAAAGACTGTTAAAAAATAGTAATAACTGCAATGGAATGCAACAGTTTAACTTTAAATCTATGAGTTGCTAATGTATGTAACACAAGCCAAAAGAAATCAAAACTCATTGGTTATCTCCAGGGGTCTGAAGTCAAATGTTCTAAACTACAGGCCATGGGTCTAATCTGCCCCAATGCCTGAATCTGTAAATAAGGTTTTACTGGAACATCGCAGCCCATTTGCTGACATGTTGTCTGTGACTGCACTCCCTTTACAAGAGCAGAGTTGAATAGTTGTAACTGAGAATGTATGGATTGCAAAGCCTAAAATATTTATTCTCTGGCCTTTCGTAAGAAAAGTTTTCTGATCATTTTTCTAAGCAGTCAAGTCATTCCTTTGAAAACTAACAGAGTTGTGGCACACGGGCTTAGTTGCTCCACGGCACGTGGGATCTTCCCGGATCAGGGCTCGAGCCCATGTCCCCTGCATTGGCAAGTGGATTCTTAACCAATGAGCCACCAGGGAAGTCCAATATAGTACTTTTTAAAAAGCGGTTTTAATTTATTTCAGAAAATATACATTTTTCTTGTAGAAAAGGTTATTCCACTATAGAAACATTAACACGCAAAACCACTACAAATGCAGTATTCTATGGGCTATATCTTATCAGTAAATTTTATAAGTAATTGGGCAAAGGCCAAAGCACTAGGTACTGGGGAGTAAGAAGACTCAAATCTGGGGTGCCTCCCCACCGCAATTTCAAGAGCAGCGTGTGTTTTTCAAATCCATATTTCATCTGGTCTTTGTTTCTCATCCATCCTCTGTGTCTGCCTTTCTCAAGAAGGCTCAGATCCTCCGCTTTCACACTGTCCCGGCTGGCTGTGCCCGGGCTCCCGTCCTGGAACCTCTGCACGCCTGCGTGTGCCTGCTCTCCCCGTTCACCAGCAGCTTTGCCAGGGAGCTGCTGTACCGTGCACTGCTCGCTGTACCCCAGAGTACCTAGACCCTTCTGGTACATGAAGTACACCCTCATCACCATGTGTGCACGTCCATCCCCTTACCTTATATCCTGCCTCTAAGCCAGGCTTGGGGGTGACTACAGTGTGCGTTCAGCTATGTGAGCTGCTGGGATCAAAGTGAAGTTCCCAACTTTTGAAGTTGCAGGCTTGAGGGGCACACAGTGATTTAAACTCGGGTCACCTGACTTAAAGGGGGGGGGGCTGATTGATTTAAAGCCAGGGCAGCTGACTTAAACCCTGCTTCCATCAGCTGCAGGACGAGACCAACTTTGGCGGTGCGCAGGTTCGCTCCAAGCCAGCACTGCTGTTCAGGAAGAGCTTCCAATAGCGCCTTAGTGCAGGGGGACTTGGTGCGTTGTCTTGCCGCTGCCCTCAGAGGGGGGCCACCTGCTCTTCTGGAGGAGAATCAGGGAGGGGGAAGTGCAGAGTCCTGGCTGGAGTTGCGACACCCCTTGTCTGATGGCAGGCAAGGAGGGGCGGGGCTGTGTGGTGTCCTGGGGTTGGACTCACCAGGTCGACTCAGCCTCTCAGCCTCCTAACCTCTCCTCACACACCCCACAAGAGTTTCCAATAATATGTAATTGCGCCTTAGGTTCTCGGTCTTCAAACTCATACCCAGGCTCCCAGGTCCCTTGATTCAGCCAATTCCTCTGTGCTCTTTCTTCTATTAGATATGGTCCCAGAGGGAGGGGCTGGGGGATGGGACTGGAGGGACCCCGGCAGTACTGACCTCAGCTGACTAAAGAGATCCGGGGCCTGAGCTCTCACACACACACACAAAAAAGAAAACTAACAAATAAGGGGAAGAAGTGAGCATTTATCCTGTCTTTCCTTCATGAATACTGCCTCAAATTTACCAAATATTTATGAGGGGACGTTTTCTTTATAGACGCATTCTAGCTTATACATGAAAGTGAAATGATAAAATTAGAATGTCTCTATTTCTCCACTTCTAATGAAATAATAGATCAAATGATATAAAGATCATCAGGGCTAACACCATAGAGAAAGAGGCAACTACTCATTACGTCCTTTCTGATGGAATTTAAAGTAGCATCTGTGATGAAGTCTTGCAAAGAAATCAACCCCAAATCTGATCAAAACTCTAAATCTAACTACCAATTTACAAGAAAAACCTCTTTGAAAAGAAACACATGAAGCCACGTCAAGTGGATTCATCAGTAACATCCAGACTATGGGAAACTCTATAGGTAAAACAACCTAGTAAGTATATATATATGTACTTTATATGTGTGTATAATACATGCAATTTCACTCTCATATTCCATGTAACATCGTCTTAAATAGTTAATAAATCATCATAATTTTTGCTAATATTCATTGACTATTCCTAATACATCAGATGTCCTTTCTAGTGATATCATTGGAAAGGGCATTTGACATGTTAGAAATAGTCAATATATATTAGAAAAATTATTACGCTTTATTAACTTTAAGAAAGCCATCTATAGGATATGAAAATGAATCGATTCTTTTATGATTATAAACTAATAAAATAAAATGGAAATTTCCTTCTACATATCAGATTAGTTTTTAAAATGTGTGGTCAGATTTCTCCAATAAAACTAATTATAATATGCTTTAAGGTAAATGAATTATTTACTGTTGAGAGAGCATAGATTTTTAGGCAGACATCCAATTAACATGCTATATTTTGCACAAGTTAAATCTATAGATGATGTTTCAAAGAACGAGGGCATCTGACATATTAGACATAAGCAAAATAAACTTGTAGCAATATATTTTGTCACATATAAGTAATATATTATCTCTTAGAGTCTGAAACAATGTTTTATGGTTATGCAGAAATAATAATATCAACAAACACTCTAATGGCCATTTATCTAATCCCTTTTGTGATATACCAGGCATGGTAAGCTAGATTTCACTTGTTCTCTGATATCTTAGAAATCACCAACAGAAATTACCATCAATTTTATATGTATTCTGGGAGACATAACACACATCCTTCATTATAGGTACCCATTTCTCCCCAACCACCAATCAACACCAATCCCAGCATATATGGTTGCTTTAAAAACAGCATTAGAACCATATTCCACAAACTAATTTGAAGATACCCAGTTTAGGAATAGAAGTCTGACCAACATGGAATTGAGCATTGCTCTCCTGGAAGTTTAGATTGGGATCAGAAATAAACTGAGCTAATCAACTGAATCAAAACTGCAAATAAACTCTGGACTAAGTGCTGATGAGTAAGCTTAGTAATCTAATGCAAGATGTTCAGGGAGAAGACGTGGCTCTATTTACTAACATTTATTGCATTCTTATCATGTACCCATAGTGTATTTAGTTGACTTATTCAACACTCAGTCTGAATATAACCAATTAATTTCTCTTTCTCTCCCATAGGAGCTATAAAACTAAAGAATTTATTACTCAGCCTCTCTGCAGCTAGGCTATGCATTTAAATCTGTTCTTGCCGATGAGATATAAACTTTATTCTTCTCCAGAGGATCTCCTTTTGCTGCTGGGCTAATCCTCTTCTTCCTGCGTATGAAGTCAGATATGCAGGCATGCATATGCATGGGCAGTGTTTATCCTGCTCTAAGGATAAGAGAAGTCACGTACAAAGAATGGTCCAGCAAAAGCGTAGAGGCAGACTGGTTCTTTGATAGCATCATTATCCCCCTCTAACCACTTGCTGAGCAAAATAAATCAATCGGGTTCTCTGTTACCTCCAGCTTTAATTTATACGGATCTCAGTACTTCTGCAAATTCTATGAACTCAGTCGTCTCAGCTACTATTACTTGTTAGGAATTGTTATTTTCTCCATTTCACAGATAAAGAAAATGAGGCATGAAGCAGTTAAATCACTGCATTAAAGTCACAGTTCTAGTCTGTAGGAGGCCAAGGACTGGAACCCATATGGTCTGATTCTAGAGCCTTTGGTCTAATCACTACATGATGCTTCCATTTACCATGACAATTGAGGAGAAATGGAGAAAGAAGGAGATATCTCGGATCTTCTGTGAGACAAAATGGGGTGAATTTAATTCCACATTTCCCGAAGCCCGTTGGAGTTTGCTTGGTTTTGGCGTATGGAATCTATGAGAGCAATATCTTAATTCATGAGATATATTTTCTTCATCTGCAAATTATAGTTATGACTAGATATCAACCAGCGTTGTAAATGAGATAACATATGTATGGTGGCTAAACTAGTACATGCCAAAAGCAATGTAGTCCCAATGGATTTTCATCCGATTCTCAATAGAATAAAAAAATCTTATAGAAGCCCTGCAAGCAGATTATTTTTAATCTATTAAATCTTTGCTACTCTCATTGTTGTCGGGATCAAAAATTGTGGAATCACTATTGGATTACTGCTAGCCATATTAAGATACTTTGAATCCTTGGTTTATTCTTCACATTGGACTTTAAATCAAAAGATCTACCTTATTAATCTCGAGTTAGTATTTTTCAACCTACAATCCCAACAAATATCATCTTAGTCACCTACTTTGGGGTGATGCTCCCTCCCATTTTGGACCTCCAAGGAGCCTTTCTGTGCATGTGTAGTTGGGAAGGTCTCCTTGATTTCGAGAATGAGGAATATGTGGTCTCTTATCTTTTATCTGGGCAGTGTTCAGCTTCTCCTCCCTCTTGCTAATCAGCCTGGTGCCCATCTATCTCCTGCCTCAAGTGTAGAACTGGACTCAATTCTGAATACAGTCTGGGCAGTGGGAATTTATAGTGAAGGAATTGGGGGCAGGCGGTCAGTGAATGGAAAGTCACTAAGAGGAAACATCAGGGGTGAGGGGCCACCTGGCTAGACTGACCTAACAGGCTTGATGGTGACCAGGGTGATGAGATATCAAGGGTGGGGATTCTCACTAAACTCACTTAGCATTTGCTAAAATTGGATGATGCAAGGACAAACACAGAAGTCCAAAGGTCAAGTCCTCACTGAAAATAGGGTTCAGAGGAGCCTGATTGAAGTTTGATCAAGAAGAGAATCTTTGTCAAAACCCCATATATAAAATAGATTTTTAAAAGTATAGCTGTATGAATTAGGACACAGGGAGGCTTAATTCACCACATTTGAGCACCCCTTCCTCTGTGGTGGTCACTGAGATGCACATGTTGAAACCCCAGAGGCCCACCTGTATGAGAAGTTTTGACATATTGATAATGCTGATCGTGGAGTTCATCAGACTTAGTTGAGATTTCTCTCTTCAGCTCTTTCTGGGTATTGACAAAATTACTGAGACACCAGAAGCCTCAAAATTTCCTCATCTAAAATGTGAATAATGCAACGTACAGCCTAGGACTTATAATTACAACAAATAATTCATCGACTAATCTATTACTTAAGATGATAATTGCAGTTAGTGGGTTTTCTATCAACACAATGACTTTAAATATTAGGGAAGAATTTTTACTAAAAGTATAAGCAAGCAACTTACTGCAAGAAATGATTATTTCAAATGGTTTTACCCTGTAAGTTTAGATATACAGTTTTTAAAAAATTGAGGAATAAAGTGAAATGAGGGATGGAGTTCGTGTCTGATAGTTAACAAAATATAAGGGATGAAAACAGAGGTGAAGTGAAGGCGATGTCAATGGATCAGGACCTTGTGCCGCAGTGAGGTTCCTTGTACGTTTATTTTAAACGACTTCCTTGATATTGATCTGAAATTGAAACCACTAGGTGGCGTTTCGGGGGCCTCCAAGGAACTCTGTTTCTTTATGTCTCAGCACAGAAAGAGTTCAGCGAGAGGCAAAGTGATAGATAAGAAGTGATTTATTAGAATAGGACGCTAATGAGGCTTACAAGCAGGCAGGTGAGTGTTGGTCTGCCCCAAGTACTTAGCGGGCTACGTTTTTATAATCAAAGGAAAAGTGGGGAGAGGGAAAGACCACCTTCTTCCCCATCCTTGAGTAGACATTGCACTTGCATCATCAGCTCCGCCTCCAGGTTGGGCAGGGGAGTTTTCTTGTCCCTACATGGTCAAGCCACGACTGACACGGCACTATGGAAAAATGATTTCAGGTCTCAGTCCAGTGAGGGCCCTTCACTTTGAAATGTCACTTTCCATAAATTATTGTTTTTTATGTGTCCTAGGGGTCATTAACTTACTGAGCTCACTGGGCAGGATGTGGGTCTCATGCCACCATTGTTTTATTGTGTTGAGGCATGTCCCATGCTTCTGTTGCATGATTTTGTTGCTACGCAAACTGGCTTGGTGTTGTGGTTAAACAAACATGCTTTCTTGAGTGATCATTAACTTACTGTGATCTCCTAAAGCCCCCTAATGTTCCCTTTCTATCTGCAATCCCCTAATGGGGTTTCTGAGCTAATTATTTGATTATCCTACTCTATCTCTATCATTATGGAGTATACTTTCAAGGAGTTTAGAGTCAAATGGAGAAAACAGACTTGAAAAGATACAATGTCAGTACAATGTTTTAAGTAATGCCCACTGTTAACACAGCATGGCTCTCTGTGGAGGACTTACAAAAAATGTATTAAAATAATGTGTTGAAATATTGAATGAGATGAGATATTACCTGAGCCAATTTTTAAAGCATGGGTATGCCAACTGGGGTTATTATTTCAAAGAATGTAATTCTCTCCAAATTGTTCAAAGAGAAAAGGATTTGTCATGGACCATTAAATGATATTTAATCATTGGGAGTACTGATGAAGTAGACTGTAGTCTAAGCTTCCAGAAAAATTTCCCAAAACTGTACTGCAGGACTGGGTTGTTAATTGAGTTGCTACACCTGTTATAATCAGGAAGCCATCTGCTGATCTGAGAAATTATCAGACAAGTATTCACTCTAGAACCATACTGTTCTGCTACCGTCAGGAAGCTGCCTGAAACAGAAGCTACATCTGTCTTTGTATTGTAACAAAATCAATGTCTTATAATCTGCCATTCTTTCTCTCCCTAGTTATTAAGTTCTGATCTCAAGACTTATAAGATGAATAGACTTACATGAGAGGCGACAGTGTTATGGAAATATCACTTTAATTTTCCGGCTTCCACAATTCAAGAAGGCATACTAGAGAGAGAGGTTGGAACAAATGTTAAGAAATCACATACACAGTATGAATTATCCATGAGAAATAGGGAAAGAGAAATAGTAGACTGAAGAAACAGCAAGCAAATGTATCGGGATATGGCATAACATGAAGTAGGTAAAAATATAAACAATGATATTACAGCATTAAGTACAACAGAGAAAGTGACTAGAAAACTGGAATAGGTAGACAGAGGCTACAGTGTAGAGGGTTTTTATTACAAAACCAAAATATCTTGTTCCATGGGTGATGAGAATGTTCCCTCTCAGAATAGATGGCATATGACAAACACTGTGCCTCTGAATATATTGTCTTAGGAGTGGAAAAACATTTTCCCCTCATTCAATCCACTTTTTACACACTCTTTTCTTGGAGGTATTTTCTGCCTATAATTGATACAATGCAGTGTAAATTATTAAAACATAAATTATGATTCTACTTTTAAGAAAAAGCCAGCTTTAGGGTTATATAAACCTGTATGGATTCCTGCTTTCATTTAATATTTAACCTCTGAGGATTATGAATTTCTTTGCGGGTATATTAAAGCATGAGATATATATTTCCCTCAACACTTTAAAGCAGATGTTATCAATAGAGTTTTCAGAACATATTTTCTGAAAGATGAGAAAATTGAAAATATAATTAAGGAAAAAATATCCCATAAAAATGAACAAAGAGTTCTGAAAAGGAACCAAATTGAACCTTAAGAATAAAGAATATATTAAGATAAAATATCTCACTTCCAGCTAGGAGGTAAGGGCAGATCTCAGTGCAACAACTAGAAAACATAGATGCATTACAAAAATAATATTTTTTTCTTACAAAGCTAATATTTTGAAGACATCAGAAGTCTGGAGAAACCACAAAGGCTGGATGAATTAAAATTCTAGAGAGTAAGAGACCTTCTGAGATAAGCTGATGATGGCTGGCTATTTCCTTCCCTGAGGGTGTTTACTTAGGCTGTGCTCAAGAAAAAGACCAAGCTTGGTAGCCTTTAGATGGTCTCCAAGCATGTCCACCACCTGATCCTCAGGCCTTTGTGTAATTACCTCCCCTGGAGTGTGGGATGTATCTACTGACATAAAATAGAACATGGCAGAGTGATGTGACGTGGCTTCTGTGATCAGGGTTTGAAAAGAGGGTTGCTTATGTTTCAGATTCTTCCTCGATCATCCATGGGGAAACCAGACGCTCTTCATAAGTCACTCCTGTGCAAAGACTCATCTAGTAAGGGGCCTTGGCCTGCCAGTAACCAGGCGAGAAGGCTTGGAAGTGGATCGTCACCCACAGCCAGGTTGTCACAGGAGACCACTGCTGTAGGTATATTAACATATGACTGAAAATTCATGTGAGATCTTAAGAAGGAGGCGCCAACTAAGAGATGCCCAGGTTTATGACACATTCTTATGAGATAAAATAGTTTTGTTTTTTAAGCTGCTAAATTCTGGAGTTATTTGTTCTGCAGCAATAGACAACTAGTAAAAACAGTGATTAATTCATCAAAAAGATATGACGATCCTAAAGGTGTATGCAATTTATAAATTGCAAAATAAAGTTTCAAAATAAATGAAGCAAATGTTATACAACCGTAGGGAAAAACAGTTGAAGACACAATTATAATCTGAGGTTTCAGCACCCTGCTCTTAAGAGTTTAAAGAACATCTATGTAGAAAACCAGGAATGATTTATAAGACTTGAACAACCCTATCAAACAGACTTGACCTAATTGACATTTATGGAACAATCCACTCCAAAACATCAGAATACACATCTTTTTAAAGTGAACATGGGATATTTAACAAGATAGAGCATATTTTTTTGCCATAAAACAAGTTGAAAGGATTCAAATTATACAAGGTATCTTTTCTCACCAAAGGAATTGATATAAAAATCAATAACAGAAAGGTAACTAAAAAAAAACCCTCCAGGGCTTCCCTGGTGGTGCAGTGGTTGAGAGTCCGCCTGCCGATTCAGGGGATGCGGGTTCGTGCCCCGGTCCGGGAGGATCCCACATGCCGCGGAGCGGCTGGGCCCGTGAGCCATGGCCGCTGAGCCTGTGCGTCTGGAGCCTGTGCTCCGCAACGGGAGAGGCCACAGCAGTGAGAGGCCCGCGTACCAAAAAAAAAAAAAAAAAACCCTCCAAATATTTAGAAACTGGAAAGTATACTTCTAAATAACCTACAGGTCAAAGACAACTTTGAAAGAAAAATTAGAAGTATTTTTAACAGAATAAAAATGAAAACACAACAAATCAAAATTTGTGCAATGTAATTAAATACTTCCTAGAGGGATGTTTAGAGCACTAAATGCCTATATTAGAAAAGAAAAAGGTATGGAGTTAATGATCTGAACTTTCTCCTTAAGATATAGAAAATGAAGAAGAAATTATACATTAAGTAAGCAGAAGAAAGGAAGTACATAATCAACGTAAGAATAGAATTCATGAAATATATAAAACATTGCCAAAACATATATAAAACATTACCTGCAACAGCTTTAAAATGTTTATTATTTTCAAGCAATCTGATAGCTTCTTTGACATAGATTTTGTAACATTGAGTAAACCTGAACAAATTTCAAGACTGCTTTCCTTCAGATGACGTCACTGACAGTAATATAATTAGGCAGATTAAATGATAAAAGTAAAATGAATCCCACCTAATTTAAAAAATAAAATATACTAGGAAATAATTTCTTACTGCATTTAAAATCATAATGGAAATTAGGGCTTATTTGGAGCTGACATATAACAAAAGCACTCCAATATTTGTGGGATGCAGTTAAAGTAATGCTGACAGGAAATGTATAGGTTTAATATGAAAAAAGCTGAAAGTTAATGAATAAAAATAGGAAAGTAAAAGGAAGGAAAAACAAAAGTTCAGGAAAAAAATAATGAAACAAACATATAATATTTAGAATCATATTAGCCAAAGTTTATTCTTAAGCATAAAATACACAGGATCAACTTCTAGCAGGGTTCATCAAGGGAACATAAGTGATAATATAAACAAACTCCATTAGGAGTGAAAAGAGGACATAATGCCAGATGCTGGAGAAATAAATGTGATAAAAAGATATTATTAACTTGCTGTCAATGCATTTTGAAGCTTACATGAAATGGACAATTCCATTACCAAAATTAACTGAAGAAGAAATATGAAACCCGAAGAAGATAACCATTGTAGTAATTGAATCAGTAGTTTAAAAATCTTCCAACAAGTGCAAACCAACTCACAAAAGGCATTACCAGTGGGTTCTAAAAACATTTAGAGAATAAATTGTGATATTAAATCCATTGTCCAAAGAAAAGGAAAAGTGAAGAATCTACAGTTTATTTCATGAGACTCATGTAGCATTGATGTCAAAATCAGTAAAAAATATTGAGAGGAAGGCCTTATAAATAAAACTCAATGATAAACACAGATCAAAAATTCTAAGCAGAACATTAGCTACTAAATGTAGCAATTTATTGAGAAATAAATATACTTCATGGCCAAATGAGGTTTAATTGAAGGAATGAACTTATTAAATATTAAAATATTAGAAAATAAATCAAGTTGTCATTATTTTCACAGGTATAATGATTTTGGTAGAAATCTAGATGAAAGTATAGATAAAAAATTAGATTGGAGAGTTTAGCAAAGATTTTAGACATTCAATGTACAAGATCAGTTCAGTTACTTTTCACCTACCAGGAGAATATAGAGAACATAATTTTTTAAAGACAATATTTATACCAGCACCCCCAATTTTTTAAAATCTGAGGATTTAATCTAACAAAACCTATATAATACTTTGATGTATAAAATTCCAAAATATTATAGGAAAACACTGAAAAGCCCAAAATAGATATTGCTATGTGTATCTGGCAAATTCAAAGGAAAAGTAGAAAAAGAATTCCTTAACCTCAGTAGAAATTAGGGGATTAGAAATTAAAACCACAATGAAATATCATTTAACCACTATACTGACAGAAATTCAAAAGTCTGACAAATATAAGGGTGTGGAGCAAAGACGTGCTTACTCTTTTCTTATTGGTTTGTAAATTTGTAGAAATGCTGTGACAAAATGGTTGACGTTATGCAAAAGTGTTGAAGTGGGCCCATAACTTATGGTTCAGGATCTAGGTGGACACGCAAAGAGATTCTTACAAATGTCCAGAGGACACAGGCATTCATGGTTAATGCAGCCACATACATAATGTCAAATGTCCTTCCTAGGCTCTTTGGCTGGTCTCATAATTAAATTAACCTAAGACAGATTAACAGGAGAAAACCAAATTTAATTTCTTATGTACGGGAGCTCATAAAAATATGAGACTCAAATAAATGACCAGAGGAGGCAGATTTTATATCTTTTAGACAAAGAATCAATAACTCTGTGAAGAATTGACAAAAATAAAGGGGTTTGAGCTTGGAGTGGCTAATTAGTGAAAAAGTAACAGGGTTTGTTCATCCAACTTTCTCTGCCCTGAATTCCCTTCTCTGGTAAGAAGTACGTCTCTTTACTCCTGGTGCACAGAGGGTACCTTTCACATGGAACATTTATGTCCTGCTTTCATCGGGAACAAAGGAGCATCAGAGGGTCCTTCTCGCTCCTGCTGTTTTCTAAATAACATTAATCCAAAATAATCCCTATGCCAAAGTGGCCTATTTTGCTTCCCTTCACATGCATCCATAAGGATGAACTGCCTATTATGGAAGAATTTTCCTTTGGCCATCAAACTGGGATATGCATTTTTATTCAAGAAAGAAAACACATGCTTTCTGAATTTCACATCTGTAAGTAACCTCTTTAACCTTAATAATTACTTGGAAGATTTTTAAGATTGTTTTAACCTCTTTTACCGAAAGTATTATGTTGATATTTAAGCATCTTACTTCAGCTCCTTCAAGTTTTAGAAATCAGGAAGAAAACTGAAGAGAAATTGGCACGATCATTACACCCAGAGGATTAAAGCCAGAGCTAAGAGTGAGGTTTCCCGATCACAAATTAAGTATTCAGTTTACAACATTGTGCTGATATAAAAGACTTGATAGGAAAAAAAAAAAAGAATAGTAACTTTACTGATTTGTAACTATTTTGATCTACCTACCTCCACTTTTCCCTGTACTCCTTAAGTACAGTTCCCCATACTCTATTTTTATCTAATCAAAAACTTGCAAGAACTTCCAGTTACCTCTGGAATACAGCATAGTCATCATCACAGCATTCAAAGATATTTACCATCTGGGCAGAAGATAATTTTTCAAATATCTATTACTGTTCTTCTCTGCATATATCCTATATCCAACTAGAGAAAAACACCCATTATTACCCACATCATCCCTAAATTTCTTGACTTCAGATTCGCTCCTGCCCTTCTGAACCAAAACTCCCTCTCTTCCTGTCAGTCCCAAGGCTGTGAGTGCAGAGGAAGCACGGGAGGAACAGGCTCCCATCGTTGGGTACCTCCACAAGTCACCACATTCAAAAAATAAAATTCAGCTTTATTATGCTCATAAATTTAGGAAATTCCCAGGATTTTAGGCACTCTGAGTCATAAACCAGGAGGAAGCCCAAATATATATTTCTTATAAATCACAATATCACACTTATGCTTAGTTGGGGGAAATAAGGTGGGAAGTCAGGATATAGACATGCAAATAGATACAGATTTGGTGGTTCCTTCTACCATTGGTAGTTTCTTCTGACTACTTCAATTTTCTCAGTGAAATAGGACGCAAGATCATTTTTTGAGAATGATAATGGAGAGGAGGTTTTAGAGGATCTAGGGAACAGGAAAAGATGTGAAATAGATATTTAAGAGCATGTGAAAGGAAATGGGTTAGGGAAATGTACGATTGTCAGTCAACTTTAGGAGAAAATTGCCACATTATAATCATGAAATCAAAATGAGAAGAGCAGGCATGGTTGGTTTTCTTTCGTGTGTACACACACACACACACACACACATTCAGATTCAGCAGCGTCTAGGTGGAAATTTGGACTTAGATTTGAGGTTTTGCCAAGAAAATGTTAATGAATAGAGAGAATGCCAGGATGTTTGAGGGTGAATGCAAAAGATTGATTTGAATTATTGGTCATGGGTTTAAATTAAGAAAGTAAGAGAAAGGGTGAAAATTGGGTGAGTGAATGTGAAAAGATAATAGGATAAGTGGATTGGATGTTCTGGTGGGACAGAAGTTACTGGAATTTGTGCACTATATTGAGTGAGCTGTGTGGAGTCAGGTTTGTGAAACTGAGATTATTGCAGTTATTGGTAATGACCTTGACATGGGTCTAAGTGGTGGAGGTGTTATGAGGGAAATGAGCTTTGGAGTAGAACAGTCCCCAGGGCTAAGAACCAGGATATTAGAAAAATCATCTAAAGGGTGATGAAATCTCAAAAAATGTTGGAGGAGTGACCGTGAGCCAGAGGTGTATCTTTTAATATTTGTAAAATAGCAAATTGACATTCATTTTATCACATTAAATCCCAAAGATATTGAATTTTAAAACAAATATATCAATGTATTGATATACCTGATTATACGTTTGGAAAGAAGGGATTTTAAAAGGGGCATCCTTTGAATCACTAAACAGAAAGTTTAGTATATAATAACTGGCTTTAAAGAAATTTTAAAAGATTTAAAAAAATATTTTATGAAGAAAAGGAGATAAATAGTGTTTAACTTCATTTTTAAGGTTATTCACAGTTTAGCTATGCAGGGATATATTGCAGTGTTTAGAAAAAGCTATCTTATTAAATGCTGTTTGATAACTTCATTGAATCATTACATGTCCCTAAAATGAGAGTTTGAATGCAGTTTCATCAATCGATACTGAAATCATTATCTCTGTTGCCTGTGACCTTTTCTTATTATATCATATTTCTAGTTAGCCCTCCATAGAATTCAGTCCATGTTGTAGAAACGAAAGAGTGGATTAAACTTTGAGGAGTGTAGGACCTATTGATTCTTTGCACCTCTGTATACAGTTCCCTACGGGGGCTGTAAAGATGGACTTTTGACTAAGAGTGTTGTACAAGCTGGGACTGGAGGACAGATGCCGATGTGGGACTGGCCTCAAACACAAAGCGTAAGAGGAGACAGAGGTAATGACTGTGAGAAGAAAGAGATGTACAGGGGATCAATGGTTGTGAGTAAAGACACGGGAAAGGGAATGGAAGTGGGGCAGGACGTCTGACACTATAAAAGAATGGAGAAAGACAAAAGGAGTACAGCAAAAGAGGGTTTTCTTAACTAAGGCTCTGACCCTCACATCCAAGCTTGCTATTTATGTCTCATGCTGCCGGCAAAAATGTTAGTAACCTACATCAGAGTACAAGTTGACCTAGAATTTAAGTTCTTCTGCTTTTTTTTTTTTCTTTAATAAAAACATACCCCCTCCTATTCCACCAGAGGGACCCTACACTGCTTCAACGCATGGCTGGTCCTTAAAGCACAGAATTGTTTCTAGAGAAATCAACCCTTCCTTTCAAAGAATCAAAGTAGACAGGATGAGAGACCTGAAGTTTAGGACAATGTTTTGGCTTGAAAACAAATCAGCCTCTTAGCCCATTATTTAGATATATTACAGTTATGATATTTGATATTTACATTATTTTAAACATTAAATGTCTCTTTTCTCATTCCCAATATCCTCACATCATTTATGTCTTCCTCTTCTTTTTCTTACATGGATTGTACTTTTTTACCTTCCTTTTGAAAAACGGACAGAAGAGCCTGAATAATAATGTCTTAATTGGGAAATAATGCACTATAATATGGACTCTGATATTGGTAGAATGTTCTAATTTGCACAATAAAACGCTTCCAATAATTTAATGTAATATATGGAGCCCTCAGAAGGAAGTAGGCTTTATACATCTGGATTCACAAAGGCAAGTTACTTATAGTTCTTTTTTTCCTTTTGATGATAAACAAATATTTAAATACAGGGATGATTAATAACTAACTCAGGACTTGATGACTATAATAACAAGATTGAAAAAGATTACTGGCGCCATACAATTTTACACACGTGGACAACTTATATAATAGTGGCCAGTCCTCTTTATTAAGGAACCGGAATGATTCTTACCACTGGAAAAAATGAATCATCTTTGTAGAACTTCTACGTTTTACCTTAAGCTCTTTGCTTAAACTTTTTCCTAACGTGTTTTGAGTTTGTAGCAAACAAAGAAAAGCATTGCTTCTTTCTAATGTTTCTTTAAATGCTAGGTTGACATCCTCTATTATCTGCTTTTCCATGCTCATCGGATTAGACTTGTTTTGTCCTCTCTGACCATGAATTCCTTTATTTTGACCTGCCACTCTTTTGAATGATTTCTCACCATGTGGTGACCATAAGAGGCATTTTAAAGACTCTTTGGTGGATAGCTTCTCTATATTGGAAGCTTGAAAAACAGGAAAGATACAAAAAGTAAGTTGACAACAGCAGCAACTTGCAGATTTACTGTTATTAAGAGGCTTTCTTAAATCTCTTACTATGATTACCTATTTCAGAGTATTGGAAAGAAAGGTCTGAATCCAGCTTAAGGCTTTTTATGCAAATCTTCCTTTGCCAATAACAATTTTCATGCCTCATCTACTGAATTTGACACCTAGAACCCCTTCCCTGACCCATCCGGGGGGAGGAAGATGGAAATAGACTCCAATGGCACACTTAAATAATGGTTCTAGCTCAAATTGTATCGTGAACGATAAAAAAGCAGGCTTTGAAGTTAATCTACCCCTCCAAAAGTATAATCTGGTTCATAAAATATGTTTTCCTAAATAAGAAAGGCTTTGGTCCAGTATAAGTTAGAGCACTCCCACTAGTGGGTGGGTCTTCCCAGGAAAGAAGTCAATGGGATACACCCTAATACACCTCCTCATGCTGGTTTCTTATCTACTTGCTTCGCGGGTGATGGCTGGGGTGATCACAGAAGCTGGGAGACTCACTGTGGCTATTGCGAGCAGTTGGGTGTTTTATGTTGTCCTCATTAGGAATTCACCTGGAAAATAAGTCCTCCTCCATCAGTCATCTTTGCCTTGGAGACAGGTGTACCAACACTGCCCAGACGTGCTCCAGAAGGAGCCGTTAACCTGGCATTGTCAGCAGCCCGTACGCATCCAGAGGGGAAGAAAGCTTGGGTTCAAGCAGCTTCTGTCCAGGAACCCCGTAAACCAGTGCTTCTTAAATTAACCTGGGCACAGGAATCGCTTTGAATATTGTTAAGGATGCGGGACCAGCAAGTCTAAGATGGGGCCGCACCTGCGTTTCCAGCAAGCTTTCAGGCGATGCCAGGGCTGCTGGTTTGTTGACATAATGTAAGTAACAAGGTTCTCAATGGACTCGAGACAACTTCTTTGTGTTTCTCCAGTAAATGGGCTTCTTTTCCTTACGTGATGTGAAGTGAAAAGTCATGCATTTGCCTTAAACATACAGGTGGGCTAAGGAGAACAGTCTCAGGATCTCTGTCAATTAGTTGGTAATTTTCCAACACTGATGAGTCACTGTATGCCACGTTGTGTGGGTTATAGTACAGACATCATATAACTGAACTGGGGCATTTTGAGAACAAAAGGAAGCACTTTTAATAACGATGCTGAGACTATAAGCAAGCTGAAAAATACAGATAGCTCACCCTACTAAGAGTGACAAATGCTAAAGAACTCTGGGTAATTTATTTCGGCTTTACCATACACAGAATTAAGTTTAAAAATGACCATGGTAACTACTGTTCTTTCCCAGAACAGCTTATGAACATTGCTGCTTTCTTTCCTCATATATTTTTATAAATGTATCCTCAGATAGAAAGGAATTTTAAAAAATACATCCCTTTATAAACCCGTCTTTCTGAAAAGACGTAAAAAATATGATTTGACCAAGGCTTTATTGGGCTTATTAGCATGAGATTATTTCAGCTTGTATAATAGTCGATTGAAATGGAAATTTTCCGGAAGATTTGGGTTGACATTGCCCTACATTCACTAAGACAAATATGAATATTGTTCTCCATGTTCAAGCTAAAATATGATGTGTTCTGATGCACCATTGGCAAGTGTTGTTCAGCCTTAATCCCGACGATAATTGCCTCTGATGATGATGACCTACTGTTGTCTTTTTACACAGGCAGGTAGATGGTGTCCTGGTTATGTGACTAGCATCACTAATGTGTTTAATGTATTTTATGGCTGGTCATCATTGGTTCTGCACAGGAAGTTTGCCGTATGTAGGGGATATCTCTTAATTTCACAGTAAATCTTGATCTACATTCTGCCAATTTTAAGAGCTTGGCCTTATAGACAAACTTGAGTGCTCATACTTTGTGTTGGGCACGGAGGATTTTACTATAAGTTCACGGTTCTTAAACAAGATTTGTTTAAAAATCATCTTCATTTTATCTCAAGTGATTTCCTTTTAAATCCCCTGACTGAATTTTATGTGTGTGGAATAGCTGCACCTCAACTTTAATATCACACTATAATGCATGGTTTTAAAATTCTTTGACTCTTAAGAGAAACCGAACTCAATCACCTGCAGGTGGGCTGTCACTAAAATAAGAGAAAGCCTGTTTTTTTTCCTGGTATAATTAACTAGCTTGAAGCTGGCATACAGTAGTTGGTCAGCTAGAGATAACCCTTTCTTAACCCTTTTTAAAATATAGATTTCATATGTAAATTTTAGATGTTGGCTACTTAACTTGTTAGTTCAATTTGTTTGTTGTTTTAGAACTATATAGTTTTCTTAAATCCGCAATGACTAGTTTAAATAAAGCTGCCCCCAAGAAAATATTTCTTCTCATCTTTATACTGTTTCTTGTATAGGCAACTGAGTAATTACAACTATTTATCAGGCCCTCAATTTATCTATTCTTTTCCCATAAATTACCAAAATACAAAAACAAAACAAAAAAAACAACCCTGAAGTGATATTTTGGTAAGAACTGAAGACTTTTGTCCTTTATAATGCAAAACTATTATATATGTAGATATATTTAAATCATATACATATGTGTTTTTAAATAATAATGTAAAATAAGTAGATGAAAATGGATGATCTAAATTCCCACTGGTTAACCAACCAAAACATCCAATCTTTATTTAAAGCTACTTAAAATATACTTATCAAGTTTCTTCATTTTTTTCTCAAGTGAATTACTTTTATATCTCCTGACAGAATGCTATGCTTATGTCAAGCTATTATACTCTATTTACCTCTATATTAACAAATTCTCATTCTTAAATTATTTTTCCCCTTAACTTATATTCCAGAAATAAAAGTAGGCTCTTTGCCCTATCAATGTTTATGTTTACCTGGTAGTGAAGTTGTTCAGTTCTTTGGTTTATCTAGAAAAAAACCGCTTGCCCAAATCCAAAATTAACTTACTGTTTTTATGAGATTCTACATTTTTAAAGTTTAACAAAGATTTTCTTTGCTTAAGTTCATTTTTCATTATGTTTTTAGTTTTTAGCTTTTTGTTTTGAAATAAAATCAGACACAGTTAATTTGCAAAAGCTACTACAAGGGATCTCCATATACCCGCCACCAGTCCTCAAATACTAATGTCTTCCATAATCATAATTCAGTTATCAAAACCAAAAAGTTAACAATGACACAACTCTATAAACTACTTTTACAGAATTTATTAAAAATTCACCAACTGTCCTTCCAATTGTTCTTTTTCTGGATCAGAATATACTCTAGGATAATATTGTATTTAGTTGTTACGTCTCCTTCCAATCTAGGATAGTTTCTTATCTTTGTCTTTCAGGATCATATTAGTTTTATAAGTTCTGAACAGTCATTTTGGAGAATGTCCATCAATCTGTCCTGTTTGATGTTTTCCTCATTACTAAATTCAAGTTATGTACTTTTGACAAGATTACAACAAAAGTGATGACCCACATTTCTCAGTGTATCATATCAACATGATGTTGATTTGTTTTATTTTGGGTGTTAATTTAATTTTTATCACTTTGTATAAGGAGTGTGGTCCAAGTTTCTCCACTATGAAGTTACACTATCCCCTTTGTAATTAGAAAGGATGTATTGGGGAAATATTTGAAACAATGTAAATATCCTTTTTTCATTCTACTTAACCCACAAAGTTCAGTGTGCATCCATGGTTCTTGCCTAAAACAATTATTATTGTGTTTGCCAAATGGTGATGCTTATTTAATCATTCATTCAAAGTTATTTGCACAGTGTATTGCAAACTAGTCTCTTATGATTTTTAAAAATATTTTCTCTTTAAATGACTATTTCCCTTTTGACATTACTCATTTTCGTGTTTGTACTTTCTCATTTTCTTTCCTGAGGAAATTATACGGTAATGTTTCATTGGTTACTTAAAAAAAAAAAAAAAAACCCAAAACAGAATTTTAATGTATTAAATAGGTCTATTATATTTCTTTCTGTATTTCATTAGTTTTTAAAATTCTTTTTTAAATTACTTCTTCCATTTTGCTTTTGTTTGATTTACTTATTCCTTTCTTATTTTTAAGCTCACAATTATATTCAATCTATTACAAATTAAAATTTTAATTAAAAATTTTATAAAATACTAACATTTTATTGTTAATTTAATGCCTTAATTTTTACTAAAAACGTTTTTAGTACTATGAATTTTCTTCTGATCATTGTCTTGACATATATCATAAATACAGGTAATTTATTTTACTTTCCTTTTTACCTTAGTCATTTAGTATTAGGCAATTTAATTTCCTTTTTGCTTTTGATTCAGTTGATGGTTTCCAGATTTGTTAATACTTTCTAGTTTTATCCTATTTTGATGAGATATTGCTATTTAATAAGACTACTTTATGGAATCCAGTTATTTTCTGTGCATGACAATATATGATGAATTTTGTAAATGTCTCATGAGTGCTTAAGAGGAAGGTATCTTTTCAATTATCAGGGTGTAAAGTTTGATAGACATCAGTAAAATCCACCATATTGAGTATGTTACTTTGGTCTTCTATATACTTATTTGTTTTTGTTCACCCAACTTGTCTTATTTTGAGAAAGACATATGAAAATCACCTATTATTAATGTGTTTTTAGCTTCCTCTTTACTTCTCCTGTAATTTCTTTGTTATATCTTCCTTCTGAATGGTGACTTTTAACATTAAAATATGCCTTTCTTTGTCAGGTTTAATGTACTTTTTGGCTTGATTTCTAGTCAGGATCACTATACGTCCTTTCTTATGTCTCCATTTACCTTTGTCCTTTTCTAATTTTAGCCTTTCAGAATCCATTTGTTTTAAGTACATTTTTAGTGCACAGAGTAATACTGAGTATTACATTGTGAACTAAATTGAAAACATTGTTTGTTTAGTAGGTGAGTTACTATGTTCTCAACTCTGTCAAGATATTTTATAATTATCTGTGTTATATTTGCTACGTTTCTTTTTCTACATGTATTTTTTTAACTTACCTGATTTTTGATAATTAAGAAGGTTCCTATTGTGCTGTATTTACATGGTTTTTACTAGTAGTTTTTTACTCTGGTATTTTTACTGTAGTATGTACATAATTTTAATGCTTTTAGACCCCTGTCTTATTATTCAATGTTTTACAGTTTAGTTTGTCAGTTTTTTTTATCCTTTATTCACACCAATTGCCTGTATAACAACAATCAATGAGATTCTTCTACTCTGTTGTTTTCTCCTCCCCTTTTCCATTTTTAATTGCAATGTTTCTATAATGTGGCCACATATAATACTCATATAATAGTATTCTACACTTTTCTCATCTTTTTCTAGTTTTATAATTACACACATGTACACACACACATGCCCGGAGGCACTGAAGGTTTATTCTTCACTGTTGGAGTCAAGTCGTTTTTCTAGAATAAGTGTCGAAATTGAAGTTTCGGGTTAATTTACTTATTTACTCAATGCAGCCCTTCAATAGGTATATTCAGGTCTTCTTTTATTATTGCAGAGTTTTCTTGGATTACAGTTTTAAAACACTAAGTTGTTTTACTTTTCTTCATGGACTGGTGTTACACAAATATTATTCCTTCTTTGTTTGTCTTAACATTTCCATCACTTTTTCTCTGACCTATTTTAGCCCTTCCCTTATCTCAATTTCATTCTCTTGGTCATTTTCTTGACTTTTTTCAACAATCTTATTATGCTTCCATTTGAGTTAAACATCCCTTGGTCACTATGTACTTTAGTAATTATTTCTGAGATAATTTTGTATTTTATTCCACTTTGTTCTTTTTCACATCTTAATTCTTACTCATTTCTCTTTTTATTTTTTGAATTTCTAGCTCAAGATTTTTGTTTGTTTTCTTTTTTAATCTTCAAATGTTTGCTTGATTGTATTTAATTCAGTTTCCTGTAATTTTTTGCTTTTTTTTTTTTAAATTATTCTATTTTATTATCCTTTTAAAAATTCTGCTTCATGTTTATTTTCTTGGGGGCAAGGAAGGGAGTATTCATTAACTGAAGAGTGTTGTATCTCATTTTTCAAAAATGTGTTACACCTTTGCAGAGATTTAATTTCTTTTCTGTTTATTTTTAAAATTTGATATGATTTCCAAGACTCTGTCCAATGAAGCCCTCTTCCATCAGTGTGGTAAAGTCAGCTTCTTTAGTTTGATACATTTGTTGGTGATGATGAAACTTGTGTTATCTGATTTTTTATTCTCTTTTTTTCTTGATGAACCTTAAATTTCATTTTTTGCTTCATCACCCCTTTACTACCAAGTTGCCAATGAGTTCTTCTCACTTCTTTCTTTCTTCCCTATGAGAAGCTATGTGGTTCAAAGACCAGTGTTTCAAATCACAGGTACCTTTTAGTTTCTTCTTGGTCCTCTGTGCTCTGCTGGGACTTACTTTTGTGTTTTCACACTTAAGGTAGACTTTTTCTATCTGTGGTGGTATATCAACCCTTGGCCTGTTGTTAGCTTCCTCTTCCTTTCTGCCATTATTCTTATCCTATCTTTGTTTTATGCAAAGGCATGGGGCAAGATAGGTATGTGAGAGTTTGCTTGACATTTGGTGTGATTTCTTGTTTTTAAATCACAGTTTTTTGAAGTTTGTGCAATCTTTGTTTTCACATTTTGCTGAGGGCTTTCATGTGTGTGTGTGTGAGAGAGAGAGTGTGTGTGTGTTTTACTTGTTGCTTTTTTGTTGTTGTTGTTTTGTTTTGTTTTTGTAGAAAATATTGGGAGATGTGGACCTAAGCAACTGCCCTTGTCTTCAGCTACTTGGAAGCCCAACATAACTTGATTTCTAATTTCAGTGTGTCACAGTTAGAAGTATTGAAATATATATAATGAATGATTTCCATTCAATGTTTGGAATGGCTGTTTTTCCCATGATAAATAACTATAATACAAATACTAACAAACTAAATTTCCATTAACCCTGAGAAACCTCAGCAGTTAAACTTGGAGGTCATATTTGGTACAGAATGATTTCAGAACATATTTACCTCTGGAGTCAGCTGACTGATTTCATATCAACTACTTAGCACTGTTTGCCTTAGGGTAGTTCTTCACATTTTATCATTTTCATTTGCTCAATAAAATGAGAAGAGTAATGTTCCCAACTTCACAGGGTTGTTAACATGACATAAAGAAGATAATGCAAATAAATCAATTAAAACCATCTCTGACATAAAATCATTGTTCACAAAAGTTAACCCTTCTTACTGATATTGGAAGCACATTGGAAAATATGTCTTCATTTCTACATCAATACAATTTTTCTCACTTAAGATGCCAGTTATTTACCATTTAAAAATACTGGTACTTAATATGATTTTATTCCTTATAGTCTCAGAACCTAATTTTACTCCTTTAATTAGTCTGATTAGCCAGTGTTGTTAAATAACTGTTATAATTTTTCATTAACTTAAGGCTTCTAAACTTAAAACTCACTACTATTTGTGTGGGGGGTGATGAGTAGCATTGATTTAAAATGTAGATGCATGCAGAGCTGGTGATGGTTTTGTTAGCTGCCACTATTCTCTGTTCTTTCAATAAAGCAAACTTCTTTAGAATATCCAGTTAAGAAATGGTTCTGGAGAATTAGTTAACAAAATGCATTCAAAACATATTTATTTATGAAAATTTAAGCTGGAAGATGGAACAGTAAGAAGCATTTATAAAGATTCCTGAAGAACTTTACGTAATTACTTGTTATCAACCTAAGTTATATTTTATGGAATAGAGGTTTTAAAATGTTTGTGTATTTCCAGAAAAGTATAGATAAGAGGTACCAAAGAATATTTCTTGTCACAGTGAGATTTAAAAAATAATACTTTGATTAACTGAGCAGGATTTCCTGCCTCTAGAGTCTGTTTCTCCTTTCAATAGAATTCCTGTTATTTTGCATGTTTTCTAGTATAAAGAATACATGTATACCTGATTCACTTTGCTGTATACCTGAAACTAACACAACATTGTAAATCTACTATACTCCATTAAAAATTAAATAAAAAAGAGTACATGGGAGATGTGGAGAAAATATTTCATTCACTTGAACTTGTATGTATCTAATTAACATGGTTAGTTACAAACAACATGCAAAGAAAGCTATCAGGAGATATGGGACAGTACAGCAATAACTGCAATTGTTTAGAGCTTATCATAACAGAAACATTTTGGGCTGGAGAATACTATTATTGACACTATTTAGAATTGCCAGTGCATACTGATGATAAAAATTAGGCTGATTTTGGTTGACATTATTTTGTTTTTTAATTCTTTTTAGACAGTTTCCCTCCTTATTGCCTACCTTCTGGGTGGACGAGCTGCTATCACCTCCCCATTGTTATGTTCCTGCTGGTGTGATAAAAAAAAGGTGAGATCTTATTTGCTAGGGATGCAGTTTCCTTGGAGGTGGAATGTATGCACTCAGTTTCCAAGATAGGGAGGGACTGCATTGCAGAGGACCTTGAGTGTCCTACATCTCACAAGTTAACTGCTTAAAAATCCAGAACAGTTTCAGGAACCTTAATAAATGTAAAGTTCAAAAGAATACATGAATAAATTTTTCCTGATTATCATACAGGTGACATAAACATTCATGTTAGTTCATTTAACTGTAAAATAGAAGTGGATACTCAGAGCTGTGCTAACAAAGAATGCTGATTTCCTCACTACAGGTATTGAAGAGGCAATCTACATAGACACAATTGGAATATTCATCATGTTGGTGATACAGAATGTAGAGGAGAATCAAAATATTCAGTGGATAACAGTTCTAAAGAATAAAACATCTCAGACTGAAAAATTGTACCGGGACTAAAACCAGGACATAAGAGGATCTGTTTCTAATCAGTTAACATTTTATCCAAATTTCCCTTAATCGTGATGATTTTCTGTCCCTTCAGGACTACTCTTTATTTTAATGTGACAATGAATTAATATAAGGCTTTAAAACATGACTAGTTATCTGAACTAATGATTGAGTTGGTATTTACTCTTTCATCTAACTTAATGTTATATTTACTGAAGAACATTTATTGCTTAGCAAAATGGTGCAAAAAAGAAATGCAAAACAAAATAACACAAAACAAAAACTCCACTATTCCAACATTGGTTATTTTAACTTGTGCATGATAGTCAATTGCAACTGATTTAGGCCTTACCACTAAAACCACTTACCACTAAAAACACTAAACCCACGCACCTATGGTCAACTAATCTATGACAAAGGAAGCAAGGATATACAATGGAGAAAAGACACTCTCTTCAATAAGTGGTGCTGGGAAAACTGGACATCTACACGTAAAAGGATGAAACTAGAACACTCCCTAACACCATACACAAAAATAAACTCAAAATGGATTAAAGACCTAAATGTAAGACAAGACACTACAAAACTCTTAGAGAAAGACATAGGCAGAACTCTCTATGACATAAATCACAGCAAGATCCCTTTTAACCCACCTCCTAGAGAGATGGAAATAAAAACTAAAATAAACAAATGGGACCTAATGAAACTTAAAAGCTTTTGCACAGCAAAGGAAACCATAAACAAGATGAAAAGACAACCCTCAGAATGGGAGAAAATATTTACAAATTAAGCAACTGACAAAGGATTAATCTCCAAAATTTACATGAACTCTCCTACACTGTTGGTGGGAATGTAAATTGATACAGCCACTATGGAGAACAGTATGGAGGTTCCTTAAAAAACTAAAAATAGAACTACCATACGACCCAGCAATCCTGCTACTGGGCATATACCCTGAGAAAACCATAATTCAAAAACAGACATGTATCAAAATGTTCACTGCAGGACTATTAACAATAGCCAGCACATGGAAGCAACCTAAGTGTCCATCATCAGATGAATGGATAAAGAAGATGTGGGACATATATACAATGGAATATTACTCAGCCATAAAAGGAAATGAAATTGAGTTATTTGTAGTGAGGTGGATGGACCTAGAATCTGTCATAGAGACTGAAGTAAGTCAGAAAGAGAAAACAAATACCGTATGGTAACACATATATATGGAACCTAGAAAAAAAATTGGTTCTGAAGAACTAGGGGCAGGACAGGAATAAAGATGCAGATGTAGAGAATGGACTTGAGGACATGGGGAGTGGGAAGGGTAAGTTGGGACGAATTGAGAGAGTGGCATTGACATATACAGACTACAAAATGTAAAATAGATAGCAAGTGGGATGCAGCTGCATAGCACTAGGAGATCATCTAGGTGCTTTGTGACCACCTAGATGGGTGGGACAGGGATGGTGGGAGGGAGACACAAGAGGGAGGAGATATGGGGATATATGTATACGTATAGCTGATTCACTTTGTTATACAGCAGAAACTAACACACCATTATAAAGCAATTATACTCCAATAAAGATGTTAAAAAAATTATAGTAAAAAAAGGAAAGAAAACGTGTTCTTAGTAGACTAGTTTGGGTTTCACTGAGATTCTTCAATCTGTGGCTTGATGTCTTTCATCAGATTTTGAATAGTCTTGCCTACTGTATCCCTAGATTCATATTTCCTCTCACTTTCATCTTTCTCCTCTTTCTTGTGTTGCAACTTTACATGCATTTTGTTTTTAAGCATGTCCACATGGGTCACATCTAAATTCTTTTATATCTACCTATATTTTTTTCTTTCTCTGTTTTATCTTGGATATATATATATATATATATTTTTTTTTTTTTTTTTTTTTTGCGGTGTGCGGGCCTCTCACTGTTGTGACCTCTCCCGTTGCGGAACACAGGCTCCGGACACGCAGGCTCAGTGGCCATGGCTCACGGGCCCAGTCGCTCCGCAGCATGTGGTATCCTCCCAGACTGGGGCATGAACCTGGGTCCCCTGCATTGGCAGGTGGACCCTCAACCACTGCACCACCAGGGAAGCCCCATCTTGGATATTTTTATACTAACCTCTCTTTGAGTCCTTGACTTTTTTTTTTCTGCTGTGTCTACTGAACTAGGAAACATGTTCTCTTCTTATTTTCAGACATTGTATTATCAGTCCTAGAATGTTGATTGGGTTATTTTTATTGAAATGAATTTTCTTTTGAAATACTTTGTGTTTTAACTCATTTTAAACTATCTCTTTAGCTATTTTGGTGTATTTGATTGCTACTCTGATAGCTAGATCATCTTTGGGTCCTTCTTGATTTATTTATCTCTTAATTATCAGTCACCTTTTCTTACTTCTTAGGTCGTTTAATAAAATTTTTCTGTTATGCCCAACATTGCAGATGAAAGGTTGTAGAGGGCCTGGGTTAAGATGTCTTCTTCTACAGGGGACAAGCAGTTAAATTGTGTACAACTACTGAATCTTGGTTTTAGGCCTCATTAAACAATGTCTATTTTAGTTTTCCCCTTACTTTATGGAATCATCTTTTCTACTAGAGCACAGCTGTAATTCTCAGAGAGTAGTCTTTTAGAGGTCTCATTTGAAAGAAAGGTGCTTTCTGGCTGTGCCTAAAATCTCCTTGAAATCTCTGCTTCTAGGGTTTTTTAGCTAGATCTTTTAGAATCTCACCATGTGTCAGTACAGTGTAGAAGTTGTCCAAAGGCTCAAGGAGAATTTTTGCATAGTATTTCAGGGCTTGTTTAGGGGTCCTTTCTCACTGGCATCATGCCGCCACATCCCAGCTGCCTTGGAGTCCTCACACTCTGGTCACTCTTTCTTCCACTCAGTGAGACTCTCAGTCCCATTCCTTGTGCCATGATTTGGAAAATGCCATCAGTGATAAAGTCTGTGTAAATAAAGGACTCATTTTATCTGTTCTTTTCTCAAGTATTACAGGTCAATATTGGCTGCTGTCCCAACATTACTAACATTGTTTTTAAACCTTGTTCAGCTTAAATAGCTCCTTACTTTGGGGAGGTAAAACTGATCCAGCCACTCTGTCTCAGTTGCATCCAAAGACCTTTGTCGTGCATTTTAATAAATCTGATATTTCTTAAATTGAAGTTATATGTAAAAACAATACAGGTTCATATTTGTATTTTTTTATGTTCCCTCCAGCTAATATAGTACCTGTCATGCATTTGACACAATATGTAAGTTTGTGTGTGTGTATGTATGTGTATGCATTTGTGCACATGTGTATGAAGAGAGAGTTGGTAGGAATATAAATGCATACATACAAATATACTTACATTTTTTTTCTGCTTGGACAAAATCATTTGAAGAATTAAATATTAGCACAAGATTATTAAAGAGGTTAAGAAAATATCTCACCCTAGCTTTGAGGGTACCTTTTTATGGATACCTTTTTCATGCAATCATTTGTAAGAAACTCCACACATCTTCTGCAGGTAATCTGTAGTATCAAGGTCTGATTTCTAGTAGACACTAAATGTCCGTTTTCCAAATGTTTCACTTTTCAGTGACATTGTAGATTTGACTTAAAATAACTGCATTTCGTATACACAAAATGATGAAGGAATAATTTGCTAACATAATCAAATTTAATTATCTCTCCTTGAAACCAATTTCATTTTGCTTGGTACCATTAATAGTTATTATCATTGCTGACAAAGGAATCCTATGTATTCAGAGCAGACATTCTTAGAACGTTTTGTACATTTGGGTACCAAGTTTAGAAATGCTATCAGATAAAAAGGAGCGTCTCAAAACCTTATATTTTGCTAATGAGAGAAATAAAATCCTAAGAATTTTGAAGTCTTTGTTTTGTCAGTTGTGAATACTAAATGGTTGCCATTCAATAAAAGTCTTTGAGTGCCTAAGAAACTAATTGAAAAAAAAAACCCTGAGAATTTAATTGTTTATATGTCTAGAAGAAAAATATAATAACTTTCTTTTCTACTATCTTATATGACACTTTTATAATACAAAGGTCATAGTTAAGAGTGATTGTTCAGACATTCTGCTTAGTCATATTTTTTCACTGCAATGCACCAGATGTCAGAACCCATTACATTCATGTTGTCATGTTGATAATTTTAATGAATGAGCTTCTGTGACAGGTAGAAACACTGTCAGTATTTCCCAAGGATTTAAGTCTCTTTCAAATTTTCTTATTTTAATACATGTGCTTTTAGAACGTATGAAATTCATATTTTTAATCTAAAAAAATCTTTAGTGAGACAAACAAATGACATTAAGTTTCATTATTCTATACTTTTATACAAAGTTTGGGATTTGTGAATTGCTAATTTGATCTGTTTGAACACTGCAGCTAATGTTTTATTAGGATTCTTGAACCATGTGATTTGGTTTGCTTTCTCACTTCTGAGAGGACTTGATAGCTACATGAATATTTTATAAGAATTAACTAAAAAGAATACTGAAAGCTTTTAGTTAATACTTTAGTACATGATAACTAGTACTTAACTCTAGAGACAATTTTTACGGTAAACCTAAAGTACCCAACACACCCATCAAGTATGGATTGTCAGGACAGCAGAGCAGGGAAGGGCAGGGGAAATGCGATACTGAGGAGAGACAGAATGAATGAGAGAAGGTGGAACAGAGGCAGGAATAGAATGATTTGATACGTGCAGGGTATAAGATCCATCCTGTTGAAAAATGTTCCCTCCTGCAGGGCCAGCTCCTGAGGTTCAGAGCTACCAAGCTGAAACACATGTGGCTGAACAGGTTATATCATGGAACTTGTGATTCTAATTGGATGGAATCACAAACTGTGCCCTCCTTCAGGGCAATCGATATCTGTCTTCTTTTCTCCAAATTAATGATTCTGCCCTGAGCAACCTGGGAAAAACTACCCTCTCCCTCAAAATAAATTCCATTAAAAAAATCAAGTGATGTAATCAATGTAAAGCACTTAGCACAAGTCCTGGTCCAGAAATATTACTCAGCAGAAAGTTATTTCACTCCTCTAGTGGCCATTGCCCATATCCACGTGCGGTCCTGTGGAGGCAGTTAAATGGGGAAGGAGGTGGTAACTCATCCCAGCTCTCTCTCCTTCCTCCCTGCTCTTTACCTCTTCTCATCTTCTGCCTATTTCCTGCCGGTGGTGCCACTTCCTTCAGATATTCAGACCTAACTCTGTCATCAGTTCTCCTTTCTCTGGGGAACACTAACCCTAAAATAGATTAGATTACGTATACTGTTTGTGTGAAGTTCAACATGAGCATCCTCATAAAATAATCCTACCAATAAGTATTTTCCCCATAGGGCGCTACAGGAAAGGGTCTTTGTAAAAGGATGATAATTCAGGAAGCATTTGTCAGATACAAGACCCGCCAGTTTCTATTTATGTTGAAAAATGTTTTCAGTAGGAACAGTGCAGTGTACTCTGGGCTGGCTACTACTGACACTGTGTCTGTAGTGGGCACTCAGCTGACAGAAGCAGACCCAATGCAGTTTGAGATGATAAAAATTCAAATAAAGATTCATCGTAACTCTTCAGAGCCACAGACTCTACTCAAATCATGGGAATACTGTCCAATGGGAATGCCTTGCTGAATTATGTGTTTCCTTCTGTGGCACTTAAAAACAGTCATAATTATGGTTCAAATTCAAACCCCAGGCCAGTCCTGCCATATCTCAATTTAGGAGGAGGTTTCTCTTGTTCAACAAAGGTAAATAAGAAATAAAGACAAAACGAAACAGCATAAAACAAAACAAAGAACTGAACTTAAGCATAGAAAACAAAATGTGTGGAAAGATCATAAAACATACATTTAGCCCTGGCCACGTAGAATTCTTCCATTCTCCATGACATTATGCAGGATTATTTGAATATATTTTCAAATTAGGAATAGGAATATATTTTGAATATATTCATTATATATTCATTATGAAGATATTTTCAGCACCTCCTGGCTAATAGAGACAGAGCTTAATGATTTCAAAGATTTCTTTTGCTTCGAATTGTTGAGATTGTTATACGCATTCTTCAATCTTTCTGGGTGATAGGGTCAGCCATATAATCCTGGCTTACAAATATAAATTTAGAACATATTCATCCTACTATAAATCAACTTCTCACTATGTTAGTATTACTCTAAGTCTTAATATTCACTGGCAAAATTGCAAAGGATTAAATTACACTGTCAGAAATGTACCTATTTGTTTGGTACTACCTAAAAGTTATAGAAAGCCAAAGCAAAGATGAATGAATAACTCAAATAAAAATATTTTCATCAACTTTAATATCATTGATATAGAAAATAAACATAGAAATCACATGAAACCTTTCTTATCATATAATTTCCAGTACTTCCTATTTTCAAGGAGGGCACAAGTAGTTTTTAAAAATTACTGACTTTCCAAAAATGAATCTGTAGAATACACATTAAAACAAAATCTTCAAAAATATTTACTTTTAAAATTTTGAGATTGATTCCCAATGCATTTTTAGAATACGTACAACTCCCCCCAAATGGCAACATATATATGTCTACCACACAGAAGATTGAGACGACACCCACTTATAATCTATCTCCAGATGCACTTTGTTTTTTTAATCAAATACATGTACCTGTGTAAATATTTAGGTCCTAAAAATGAAAAAATAAAAAGGAAATACTGTATTTCATGTAAAGTTTTTAGGAAAAAAAAAAAAGAAAAATGGTCTAAATCAAGGTCATACAAGTTGTAGAGTTTGGAGTTTTATTTCATTAAGCTTTATGCCCAGCACATGGCAGGGACCTGCCTGGAATCAGGTGAATGGCAGTTTGGACCTGGTTTTCCTACTATGCTCTGGGAACCGTGGAAAGTTTACATAAAATATGAACCTCAGCTCCTTATCAACAAAAATAGGCATTATAGCAACCCAGATTTACTGCTGTGAGAATTAGATAGTAATAATAATAACAACAGAACTGTAATTTTATAGTCAAATTGATTAAAGGGTTATGATGTGCCAGATTCTTTGATAAATATTTTAAATAATTGAATCTCAAAGAACTTTATGTGTAGATATTTTAAAACCTATTTTATAGGCTAAGAAGCTTAGAGCAAAACAAGTTGAAAATGTTAAATAATTTTTCATCAGATAATAACTGCCTCTATAGATAGTTTATAATATATGAAGCTGCAATAAAGTAAATAACTGTGAAAAAGGTTTCTGCTCTCACAGAGGCTACAGCATGACAGGTACTCAATGAATTTCATTGCTCCTCTGTTTTTTTTATATCAGTAACTTCCTCTTTTCTGATTTATGGGGAAGGAATTATGGTGGCAGGTATTGGAGACACTGAGAACTCAGTTCAGTCTCTGTTTTGACACTGGAACTGTGAACCTCAGATGAGTCAGCTGAGCTGCGTATTCCAAATCTGTTAAAGCAGAGGGAAGAACACACATTGTAAAATAATTAATAAAGGAATTATTAATTGTTATTATGGGGAGACACATCTACCTTCCAAATATTAGAGTTTTGACCCTTTTTCAAAACATTAAAAATAATTTGGTTCTTTTTTTAACGTATTTACTTTTTTATTCATATAGCAAAACATCCCCTGTGTCATGGATATATTTCCACATTTGAAATATCTTTATTCTGAAATGCACAATGATTAAAAGAAAAAACTACAAAGGCTAAATCACATCTCTAATACCTCCGGGGTGCATCCTCTTGCTTTTTTTAACTACAACTTGGAACTTGTTGATTGCCAAAAGTCTTGAAGATTGCGATGGTAGAGCCAGAGCTGTAGTCTTTGTTAAAAGGAGTGTAATCATATTATGTTTTGAATTAACAGTTCATCAATTATATGTAAATAGTAATGGTCTTCTGAGTTCTCCATTACTTCAAAGATTTTCTCAAGATGTCTTCTTAAGTATGGATGTCTTTAACAAAGTGTACACAGAGTGTGAGTATTGTCTGCCTATCCCACAAATTTGCCATCTTAAAAAAAAAAGACCTGTTCATCTGTGTAATGAAGCATTGGGACTAAAAGACCTAGGAAATTGCAAAACTCATAATAGTCTACTCATTGCTACTGAAGAGGTGGTCCATGGACTGCAACACTGACATTACTTGAGCTTCTTAGAATTGCAGAATCTCCTCTACACTCCAGACTGACTGAATCAGAATCTGCGTTCTAACAATGTACCCAGGTGGCTGGAATGCATGTTATATTTAGAGGACACGGCAAAGTCACACCTTCACTTGTGCTCAAGATTTTCTGAACTCAGTCATGTAGTTCTGGAATACAACTTGGTACCAAGAACAGATTCCAGAGCCTTGGAGCAAAATGTGTGTAGGCTGACCTTCACCCACTGTTAGTTGTTAAAATTACATAGAGAAAAATTCTCTAATACAGAAGGTGTCAATTTTTTGTTCAAACTCTTGCCTGGTCAATCAGCCTTTGCTAGCAATTCATTCAGAGACTATGTAGTGTGGATTAAATATAAATATGAATAGGATTGCCAGTATTCACTCCCTCTGAACTCAAGCACAGTTTGAAACCTAGGTGTCACCTTCCAACAACAGCAATAGTACTCAAACCCAGAAGACAACATTGAAAAAAAAGTAACTTATACAGCTGACATATTGGCTGATTGAAATCCCCATATTTTTTCTTTTTCTCTTTCTTTAATGCTTTAAACACATATAAATAAAATAGTGGTATGTAAGTTGGAAGCAAGTATTAAGTTTTAGCTCTGAAACCGGAGGAAATCATTTAATGTTTCTTTTCACTGTTCCAGTTTTCTCAGGACATTGGTCCCAAAGTTACATTTTGTCTTTCAATTTTAGAAGATTTTTCTGGTCTACCTTTAGAAGAGTTCATTTTGACATATAAACTAGATTATCACAACTAACTATTTACATGATCCTTCCAAGTTTTGTGACATGTAAAAAATTAAATTTAGTTTCAACTTTTCAATTGAGTATGGAAAACACAGGAAAATTTGATACTGATCAATAAATGAGGAAATTCCAAATACAAAGGAAATTCAAGCTACTAAAATACCTTCATTGGTTTAATTTCTTACTATATGCAAGTTTTTATAAATAGCACTGACATGGATTCAAAAATTCATGATAATAATTTATACTAATAGTAATATTTTCCTATCAAAATAATGACATGGAGAATTATCCCTTTTAAAATGGGATTTTATTTTAGAATAAAATCAAGATCTATAGCTCTAATTTTTTTAAACCTCAAGGATTGAAAATGAGCTATGTTGAGTTAAATATTTGTATAACATAATATATTGTTATAACATAAACATAACTAATGATCTAGCTGAACTTTCTGACTTAGACTCTTATAAACCATGAACTATATGCATAAGAAACTCCAACTTTACCTGTATTGTCGTCACTCTAATTAGTGGAAAGAATATAACCAGCTGTAACATTTTCAATGACTCTTCAAATACGGACTAAAACTTAAATAATAAACAGTACTAAAAAAGAGCACATATTTGAACTTAGAAATACCTGTAAGAAGTTTCAGTGACTAGAGTCTTAACTGGGAACTTTGGATGCATACAGGACATTCAAGAGAGGACATTTTTACATAAATTTTAAAATTTATTATTCACCCAGGACTTTTTTACCATGACCCAAATGGAAGTTAGGACATTTAAGTACTGACATCTTCATAGCCTAATTCTGCAGCTAAATAAAATCCTGCAGGCACAGTTGTGCTAAACTCATCCACGTTACCTGACGGAAACAAAAAATAACCTCCACCGTGGTAGGGTAATAAAACCACTTAGAATTACTGGAAAATTGATTAATAACATCTGAACCTTCACAAGCTTTTAAATGCTTGTTATTAGTCAGAACCTGTTAAAGGTATACCACCAGGGGTAGGGATTTAGATCTAGAGGGTTTTAGATTTTTGTTTGCAAATATACTTATGAACTGACTAGTAAATATATTATTCTAGACCAGAGTTCTCAATTAAGTCATTTCAATAGAATCACCTGGAACCTTTTAAAGATATTTATGACTGAAAAAAATATATGTGTGAAATAATATTTATGTGTGGGCACCACTCCTCAGGAATTCTGACAATTAGAATGGGGGGTTCTGAGCATCGCTCTGTTTTAAAGGCTCCCTAGAAGTTCTCATGCACAGCCACACTTGAGAACCACTGGTCTAGACGTGGAAGAGAGTGTCTTTCTCAGAAAAGACAGCAATGCTTTATATCGGTTGAAACCTAATTATTCATTTACCTAACATTTATTGAACATCTGAAATATGAAGTTATTATTGGCAAAGCAGAAATAGCTTCACAGCTGTAGAGAATACATGTATGGCTACCAAGAGGGGAAGGGGGCGTGAGATGAACTGGGAGATTGGGATCGACGTATACACACTACTATGTATGAAATAGATAACTAACGAGAACCTACTGTAGAGCACAGGGAACTCTGTTCAGTGATCTGTGGTGGCCTAAATGGGAAGGAAATCCAAAAAAGAGGGGATATATGTATAGATATAGCTGATTCACTTTACTGTACAGCAGACACTAACACAACATTGTAAAGTCACTATAGTCCAATAAAAATTAATAAAAATATGAAGTTATTGAGGTAAATTCAGAGGACACAGGAGTAAAAAGTGAAACATGATTCCTGCCCTCAAGCTTTTAATGGTCTAGTGGAAGCCGTAACCTAACAAAGAGCTGATTTCAACATATAGTCCCTTGGTATCTGGGAAGGATTGGTTCCAGGGCTCCCTGTGGACACCAAAATCCCCAGATGCTCAAGTATGTAAAATGGTGTAGTATTTGCTTATACCCTACACACAGCCTCCATTTACTTTAAATCATGTCTAGATTACTTACAATGCCGAATGCAATGTCAATGCTAGGTAAAGAGCTGCAGTGGCCAGTGTACGGCAAATTCAAGTTTTGCTTTTTGTAATTTCCTGGAAATGATTTTTCTGAATATTTTCTGCCAGTGGTTGGTTGAATCTGCAGATGTGGAACCTGCAGACGCAGGGCCCTGACTGTAGTGCTAGGGTAGGGTTAAGATAGTGCTCCAGGGGACCCAGGAGGTAAAGAGGGGTGAGGATGGTGGGAAAAAGGCATCCAGGAAGGAAACTAAGAGGAGCAAAGACCTGGAGCAAGAAAGGTCATGACTCAGTCATTTAAGAACTGCGAGGTGAGGCCGGACTATGAGCTTCTCTTCAAGAGCAACAACGTTATCCAGGAAGCAATAGGCACCTTTGCATGTTCGTAACTGCAAGGAAATGAAGTACAGTCAAGAAGCAGACAGTGTTATCCAGACTGCTATTCTATTATGCCACGGTTAATAATAATAGTGGTCATTTACCTACTTTTATTTTTGGTACGCGGGCCTCTCACTGTTGTGGCCTCTCCCGTTGCGGAGCACAGGCTCCGGACGTGCAGGCTCAGTGGCCATGGCCCACGAGCCCAGCCGCTCCGCGGCATGAGGGATCTTCCCGGACCGGGGCACGAACCCGTGTCCCATGCACCAGCAGGCGGACTCTCAACCACTGCGCCACCAGGGAAGCCCAATGACTCACATTTTAAAAATTCCACTTTGTGATTTTATTTTACCAAAGCACTTTCATTATAATTTCATTTATCGATATATAAATATTAATATCATATAACAAGTATTCTTTACAATTCATATTAGGAAATAGGATTTTTACCAAACGTAAGGTAGATAGCTAGTTGGAAGCAGCCACACAGCACAGGGAGATCAGCTGGGTGCTTTGTGACCACCTGGAGTGGTGGGATAGGGAGGGTGGGAGGGAGGGAGACGCAAGAGGGAAGAGATATGGGAACATACGTATATGTATAACTGATTCACTTTGCTATAAAGCAGAAACTAACACACCATTGTAAAGCAATTATACTCCAATAAAGATGTAAAAAAAAAAAAAGGAAATAAAAATAAATTTAAATTAGTTACAATATTCTCATTTCTTTGAAATATTTATGTTAAATTAATTTATTATCACCATTTAATTTTTTCCTCTTCACAGTGAACAGACAGAAATGGGGTTTTTACTATCCAGAATTCTGTTAATATTAGTTTGTTTTTTTTTTCCTGGAAAATGGGTAGTAGATTTTGATTGCAAAATTGTGTTCTTTCCCCCCTCATGTTTCATTCTTTATCATGGGTCAATTTCATTTAATTTTCTCTTTTTAACCGTTTCTTAACTGAAGTATAGTTAATTTATGATGTTGTGCTAGTTTCAGGTGTACAGCAAAGTTATATATATATATATATATATATATATATATATATATATATATAAAATTTTCAGAGTCTTTTCTACTATAGGCTATTACAAGATATTGAGTATAGTTCCCTGTGTTATACAATAGGACCTCTTTGTTTACCTATTTTAAATATAGTAGTGTGTATCTGTTAATCCCAAACTCCTAATTTATCCCTCCCCCTCCCCTGCTATTCCCTTTGGTAACCATAAGTTTTCTATGTCTGTGAGTCTGTTTCTGTTTTGTAAATAAGTTCATTTGTACCTTTTGTTTTTTAGATTCTACTTATAGGTGGTATCATATGATATTTGTCTTTGTCTGACTTACTTCACTTAGTATAATAATCTCTAGGTCCATCCATGTTGCTGCAAATGGCATTATTTTATTTTTTTATGGATGAGTAATATTCTATTTTATATATGGACCACATCTTCTTTATGCATTCATCTGTAAATGGATATTTAAGTTGTTTCCATGACTTGGCTATTGTAAATAGTGCTGCAGTGAACATTGGGGTGCATGTATGTTTCCAAATTAGAGTTTTGTCTGTGTATATGCCCAGGAGTGGGATTGCTGGATCACATGGTAATTCTATTTTTAGTTTTTGAGGAACCTCCATACTGTTCCCCATAGTGGGTGTACCAATTTACGTTCCAACCAACAGTGTAGGAGGGTTCCCTTTTTCTCCACATCTTCTCCAGCATTTATTGTTTGTAGATTTTTTGATGATAGTCCTTCTGACCGGTGTGAGGTGATACCTCATTGTAGTTTTGATTTGCATTTCTCTAATAATTAATGGTGTTGAGCATCTTTTCATATGCCTGTTGGCCATCTGTACGTTTTCTTTGGAGAAATGTCTGTTTAGGTCTTCTGCCCATTTTTGATTGAGTTGTTTGTTTCTTAGATATTAAGCTGTATGAGCTGTTTGTATATTTTGGAAATTAATCCTTTGTCGGTAGCATCGTTTGCAAATATTTTCTCCTAGTCCTTAGGTTGTCTTTTAACTTTCATTTTATACTACATAAAGAATTAAGAGGATGGGTCTGAGTTGCCACTAAGAGGATCCTATAGCCCCCTCTAGGTGAGCTCTGGGGCGGGGCAGGGAGGGGTACCATATCCTTGTGCTGCCATCTGTCCCCCCACGGGGAGATTGTACAAGATGCCATGGCTGCTCTGATTTGCTCTCTTCCTCCAGAGAAGCTTCCAGTGGAGATGATGTAATGGCTTTGGCTGGGAAAATAGACTAACTACTTTTTCTTTTATGCCTGGGAGGGTGCCCTGCACATGAAGAATCCTTTTAAAGTGCTTTAATCAAACTGACAAACCAAAAATCTGCATAAGAGAGAAGATTGTTTCAACAGCCTGAAATAGTCACCCTTACTGGAAGTTCATTTCAGATGTCTCATTTCCTAAGTTTCTCAAGGCAGAGCTCCTAATTTGATTATTTGAGATCCCCAGTAATTAGAGTGTGCTTGTTAATTTAGAAATATCTGTACAAAGACTTTAATATGCAGTTGGCAGTAAGGATAAAACAATTTGCAGCCAGAGCCCCTGGTGAAGTCTCTGAGCTGAGTGAAGCGGTGCAGGCAAAGGGGAGTGCTGGGGGCAGAAAGAAAAGGATGTGCAAATGCCCTGGGGTGGGGAACACAGAGAGGTACATGGAGGAGATTAGGCACGAAAACAGGAGCTAAACTAAATAGAAACACTGTCAAATATAGCCCTCCCACCTCAAAAGCTTGTTTTGTCTATGATATGGCATGGGAAGTTCCAATGCTCACATTTTCACATGCATTATGGAAAGTTTTATTCATGTGTCCCCAGTTCTCACAACGGGTGTGGCATCTTCTTGGCCAATAAAGGCTCTTGACAATTGCTACTTACACCGGCACATCATTAGTGGGGGAAAATCTTGATTGGCTGGCACTTTAACTATTTATTAGAATCATTCTTCATTAATAAACTGTCCTCCATCTCCAACAATTTATGTCAGCAAGAAAATACACAAAACGAAGATGAAATTTGCGGATGAAAAAAGAAAAAAAATCACTGAGGTATAATCACAGTATTTCTTGCATCTGCTGTGTTTTCTTTTCTTTTTTCCCTCCAAAATATTAATTTATAATATATTCTATTAAAAGAATAACTAGTGGCAGTTCTCCTCATCAGCTAAATCACAGACCGACACAATTAACAATGGCACGGTTTGCTACCCTTCAAATCAACCTTACAATATCACTGATTCACTTTGTTATAGAGCGGAAACTAGCACACCATTGTAAAGCAATTATACCCCAATAAAGATGTTAAAAAAAAAAAATCACATTATTTCAAAAGTACTTGCCTTCTTTACAAATGTCATCACTAGAGCCAACAGCTCACTCATTTTCACTTTTTATTTATTAGCTTGCAGTTTTACATCTTAGAACGTGACTAAACAGCCCACGGAGAATGCAGAGAACACACACTCAAACACACTGATGCTAAGGTCTACCTGTATATATGAACATTGCCTATAGCTTGGGCGTTAAACTCTGCTTAGGAAACCATTCTAAATATGTGCTATCTTAAAAATAGTATACGCCTGTGGAAAATGTGGGTACCACATGCTTATAAGAGGATTTCTCAATACCTATCACCATTATCAGAATTAGTAACAAGCAAGGAATTATTGCGGGGGGAAAGGTTTGTTGTAACCCTTAAATCAATTCAATGAATAGATTAGCTTCTGTTGTTATTCCCCAAGAGACCAAACAAAAATCTCATTTCAAGGAACATCTATGGTTATAACTTACTGTCTGCATTTCTGACCTTTTGAGCTCCCTCCCATCCCAGCGTTTCATAGGAAAGTCTTTAATCAGTCTGGGGAGTTTGCACATTGACTAAGGCCAGCGAGTCACTATAACAGATGACCAGCGACGTTTGCCAACGTGTGAGAATGACACCTGATATTTATCCCTATGGCTCTGATAGTTCCGGTTGGAGAAATTAACAAAACGACCTTGTGAGGTTCACTCCTCCCAGCCGAGCAAGCCTCATTCCTCCAACAAAGGACGCAGAGGCGGCTTAGTGCGGAAGATGAAAGAGCAGGCGTGAGCTCTTGTGCTAATCATCCTATTTTTACCGTGAATATAATTATGCTTTGCGTTTGCATTCATCACAGAAAACCTGGGACAGGATCTCCTCCCATATTAGAATTAAAAGGCTCTGTACAGTGCTTGGCAGGAACATGCTCAATGTGCTGTTTGTCTATAGAGCTTTCGGGGTGCTACTTCCACTTACTTCTCATACGTAAAAACAGCCAGCCAGCCATCTGTTAGGAAAAGTACAGAGTGCACATAAACTGTTCAGCATGCCTGGTTTGCAGGGCCCAAGAAACGGGGACACTAGCTCAGAGGAGCTGTGAGTGGGGTTCGTAGGCAGAAAGCATGGATTCAACCTGCCTAGCAACAGACTTTGGCATTCACCTCATTCACCCTACTGGTTGCTGGGATCCCTAACTGGAAACAGTTTAACTGTCATTATTACATACTTTACGGTATTCGGCAGTGAAAAAGTTAAGCGAGAACCAAAAAATGGTCAATAATCTAGACTGAAATGTGATTGAAACAAAAAACATGGAGACACAGGCAGAAGTGTCTACAGAAGGGCTAGGGAAGGGATTGACAGAACACCTGTTTGATGTGAGATGACCAGGAAAGAGCAATGAGTGGATGAGTGGATTTCCAGGGCCTTGAAAGTGAAAAAACACTGCGGTACCCGGAGATCTGGTGAGGCAAAGAAGCTGTGGAAATGCAAATCTTTTGACCTAATTATTTTTGCCCTGCAGTTTTACTTCTTGGAATGTTTGTACAGTGTCTAAAATTGATCCCAACAAAATTCATTATAGGTGGAAATATTGGATGGAGAATAATATCTTGGTGACATGTAAAAAAATAAATAATTGCTCAGTGTAATTAAGTGTAAGCTCCTGGAGAGCTTGTTATGTTTTAAAACAAATTCTGGTCCTTTTTAGACATTCAATAATGAATGGACAAATGAATGATTGTGGCCAGTTCTTCCACTTTGCTGAATTCAGAGAATTCATTTCATTGTTAATGAATAAACACCAAACAACAGAGAGTCAGTAGGAGGTAAGAAATGATTATCGGTTTGCAGAAGCATCACCATAATAATGCACTCAGGTCATGAATGTGCCCACACGTGGACATTTGATACACACTGAATAACATGTGTGGAGAAACGTCTTTGAAATCCATCAAGGTAATTTCTGCCACCATCCATTCTCATTCGTGTTTCTCTATCTTGATTCCAAAAAGCGGGAGCAAGGTATATTTCTTAATCCTTAAATTATGTTCATGGTTTGATGGTCTATTAAAATGTCATTTTATTAGACGGGAAATGTCCTGTTAACATATATGCAATAATTATGTACAATTATGTAAAATATATGTAAAATTATCAGGTCAGTGTTGGCTAAATAAAAAGCACACAGTAAAATTTAGCTATCATTGGTTTTAATGCTATTATTATTAGCTTATAATAAGTATCTTTTAAAATCCAGACATTGATTTTTGTTAGTTTTACTATCATTTTCATTATGATATCTCAGACTTTAAAAATTATATCTATGTACATATAGATGTTTATATGTAAGATAAATGAAACATACTGATTAAGAAGTTAGACAACCGTGTTTCCACCTCCAGCTTAAAAAAAAAAAAAAGTACTACTAATAGAGCTATCTTCCCTCCTGTCCATATGTTTACTGGTGATTTCTATTGTCTCTTCACCATATGCCTTTTCATGTCTTTTCAATTTTTTTTAAATTGAGATGTCTGTTATTTTCTTACTGATTTGTCAGCATCCTTTATATATTCCAAATACTAACATTTTAATGTACCTTTGATGAGAATATTTTCTCCCAGTTTGTGGTTTATGTTTTGATAATTTTTAATGGTGTCTTTGATGAACAGAAATTTTTACTTTAACTTATCAGAATTTCCTTTATGGTTTATTATAGACAAGTGTTTTGTGGAATCATTCATTACTCTGATTTCATAGAATCCCATATTTATTCAAATAATTTATTGATTACCAATTATGTTCCAGACATTTTCTAGGACCTTAAGTACATCATTAAATGAAATTCCTGAGTGTTTTTTTTTTTCACATGTAGGTGTTTAATTTTCCTGAAAGTGAATTTTGTTCATGGTATGAAATATGAATCCTTTGTGTTTATTTTTGATAAGTATAATCACTAATCAGACTACTACTTAAAGAAAACTTTTCTCACTGGGCTACAATGACTCTAACAAATGATGCATTCATACATATGCAGAAATATTTCTATGCTCAACCCTCTGTTCAGTTTACCTCTTCTTTATCTTTATGTCAATAGCATATACTCTGAATTATTATAGCTCTGTAATAAGCATTCATGTACAGCAAGCACGTCTTTCCAATATGCCATTCTCCATGAATATTTTGTATAGTCTGAGCCCTTTACTTTGTCATATAAATTTTAGATCAGTCTTATTAAGTCCCACTCAAATAATGTTAGAATTCTAATCAGAATTGCATTTTATTTATATATCAATGTGAAACAAAATGGCCTATTGATGATACTCAAGAAAATGGCGTGTTTCTCCCTGTTCGGTTTAGGTCTTTTCAAATCGTTTTCAGTTACTTCTATAGCTATTGTTAAAAATATCTTATACCATTTCTTAAATATTATTTCTAGATGATTTTACAATGTTTTGCTATTTACATTATATATTTAATTTAAAGATTTTCTCTTTGCTACTGGTCTGTAGAAATACAGTCAGTTTTTATGTAGTTTGTCTCATTTTAAACACTCATGTTAATTCTGATACTGTATAGATTATTTAGGAGTTTTTATGTAAGCAAATATATCACTGTAACTAACGAGAGTTATTTTTCTTCTTTTCCAATACTTATTTTGTTTTTATTTCTTTAGCTTTTTGTGATGACTAGGAACTACAATACAATAAGTAATATATTCATATACAATTATATATATTATTTGTGTATTTATATAATAAGCATACTTTTCTCCTTCCCAATGTTAAATAGACTGTTTCTAACATTTTACAATTATTTTTTCTATTGATTTTGTTAGGTTCCCCTAGTTGAAGTAAGGATGTTTCCTTTTATTTTACTGTTATTTTTTTTATCATTAATAGGTGTTGAATTTTACTGCAAGCTGTTACAGAAAAATTGGGTGGTTCGTTTAAATTTTCATTTCTAAGTTGTTAATGTGATATAGTTACTAAATCAGTCAGGATAGGTTAGATTAAGCTGCAATAACAAATAACCCCCAAAGCTCTGTAGCTTAGAACAACAAAGGCTTCTTTCTTGTTCGTGCTAGTGCCTATTGCAGGTTGGCTGCAGTCCTAATCCACACTGTCTTCAGTCCAAGATCTGTGCTGGTGGAACAGCTTCTATCTTAAACATTGCTGGTTTTATGAAGGAAAGAAAAATAACCATAAGGAAGCCCATGGTGCCTCTTGAAGTTTCTGCCTGTCACTGAACTTACATTTCATTACCTAAGGCAAACTACATGTCTAAGGCTGGGATGAGGATGTATAACTGTCTTCCAAGTTGAGGCAATCAATAGATAGGAAAAATAATACTGTCTAGCACAATATATTAAGATTGTTTGATCCCAACTTGCAGGCTTCTAATAATTTCATTTCATTCATGGTATATTTTAATAAATTTCTAGATACAGTATGCTAATATTTTCTTGATGATTTTTCATCTATGTTCCTAAATAAAATTGGCCTGTTAAAAGTTAAAAAAATTTAAGCTTTTTTTGCTTTATCTTTTCCTGTTGAAACCTACTAAAATGGGCTGAATTTTTCTCATTTCTGGGAAGGTAAAATTGGAAAGATGGCTTCCTTGAAAAGATGCCAGTGTTACCTTTTGTAAAAATTTAAATTATTGTTCATCCTTTTCACGTTGAAGTGGTGTTCATGTTTTTGGGTTTATTTTTTTCTGGAGTCGTCTAAAATTATATGTGTCTAGTTATCTGTTTACATTTAAAAATTTATTGTGACAAAGTATTTTATAGCATCCCCTTATTGTTTTTGTATTTTTTTCATTATTTAGTTGTATCCCACTTTTAATTCACACTGTTGGTCATATGTGCATTCTGTGTCTTTGCTTGATTATTCTTGTTAGAATTTTAAAATTTACTAAACTTAAAAAAATCTTAATTTTTGTCCCGGTTAATGATCTGCTTGTTCTTTGCTTTCTATTTTATTAATTTCTGCTATTATAATTATTGTCTCTATTCTACTTTTCTTGGATTCATATTCAGGTAAGTGCTTGCTCAATTTAGTTTTAGCCTTTATTCTTTTCTGACACTTAAGGTTACATATTTCCTTCAATTGCTAATTTATCTGAATCACAAAATATTTGATATGTTGTGTATTCATCATTATTCATCTATCACTTCTTATTTGACTCATATATTATTGTGTTCTTTATAGTGCTAAATACATTGGAATTTTAGTTTTGTCATTGTTATTGTTATTTATTAGGAACTTAATTTCATTGTGATCCATGTCCATGGTTCTGTTATACTAATTTCTTAGAATCTTTTCTCTATCTTGGTTCATGTAATGTTGAAAAAATATTTTGTCTTTGCTGAAGAAAAATGTGTATTATATATAAAATATGCATCAACTATGTCTAGTAAATTGAGCTTATTATTATGTTTATCATATTGTATATAATTTTTAGTCTTTTTTGTCTGCTTGACTTATTTACTGAAACAATTGTGTTAGAATCTTCTGTGTAATAGAACATGTGCCAACTTATCCTTGTAGTTATACCACTCCTTAATTCACATATTTAAATTTGTTTTTAAGATGCATGGAAATTGAACCAATCATTTTTGACTATGTTTAAGTATACATTAAAGCCAACAGTAAAACTAAAATATACAATAAGATAAATGAGAGACAAGAGTAAAATTTAAGAATTGTACTTTTCTTTTCTCTCAGCCTGAAGTAAATTGCTCAGTTCAATATGGATATTTGTCTTAAGTACAACGATATAAGAAAGGTTGTTAGTCCTTATTATAAATTCCTGAATTTTCAAGGAAGAACTAAGATTTTCAGAAAAGATTCCTGTGTTTTAGTGCTTACTTATACTAGTTTAGACAATATTATTATTGTAGGTTTTATGTGTTATGGCTTGATGTGTTTTAGACCACAACCCATCTCACCAGTTAAGCTTCCTCGTTTTTGCATGTGCCAAGTGCCATGCTAATCTCTGGCCCACTATCTTCTATAGTTTTGTTTTTAGGAAATTTATTTCATTTTTATGTAGAATCTGCCCTATTCTAGTGGGGTATAGAATTACTTACACTATGAATATGATATAGCAAAATAATATGTTAACTGTGAGAGAGAAACAGGAAATAAATGTAAGAATGGAAAATATAATCTTTAATAAATCTGGAATATCAGTCTTAAAGCCTAAAAATTATTAATGATGATAATAATATCAATAGCAAACACTTTGTAGAGCTTACTGTGCCCACCCGTATTTTAAGTGCTATATATATATATGTATATATATATATATATATATATATATATATCTCAAGATTTTAAATACTTAACACAATCTGATAAGGGAGGTACGATTTTCCCATTTTTCAAATGCAAAATCTAAGGGGTAAAGTCAACCCATCCAGGATCTCAGAGCCACTGAGAGCTATTAAGAGTCTCTAGACATTTCACAATTCAATATAGATATTTTGCGATTCTATATATACAGGTTATGGTTCCTGACATAAATAAAAATTATCAAGAACCAATTAACATAAACACACAATGTATGAAAATAGACATGAGGAAATTCAAAGTGATTTTACAAGCTGCATTTGACTTTATAAACCTGCCTGTTTCAACTTCAAATGCTGTCCTTATATACACACCAAATCTTAAGTAATCTAAACCTTAAGAGCGTCTCTAGTAAAACAACTATGTACAATTAAAGTTTATGTTTTTTGATAAGTAAAGAGAAAATACGATTAATTATAGACATGATTTCTCATTATATTCCCACCAGGCAGAAAGCCCCAAGAAAAGGTTTGTCATGGATAAATACATAAGGGTTGTTAAAAGGGAGAGACAGAATAAGCAAGGTGATAACAACAATGACCTGAGAGTCATTTATACACATTTTCAAAGCAAAGGTATAAAAAAGCCAACATATTTGCAAAGATTCAATATTCTAGTATATGTTTGGCCCGTAGCAAGCTGTGTAACTTTCTACAGGTGATATATGCTATATGGAACTCCTATGTCCTCATTGGTAACAAAGGAGGATTAGAATAAATTTTCTTTCCTAGATTTCATTAATTTCTCAATGAGTTTGTGGAGTAACAGTCTGGAGCCCATCCTGCTTTTGAGAAGTAAGAGGCTTGAAGGTGTGTTGGGGGTGGAGCAAGTGACACCTCATGTACAGGTGCAGCTTCCTTCTTAAGCCACCCATTGTCCAATCAAATTGTGACAGTGAACAGTAGATTTCAGTCATTTGTCTTATTGCCTCTCTCTTTATTTATTATTTTCTTTATTAGAGTTTTAAAATATTTTAGGTATATAGCTATATGAACCCCAGTTTGGTCAGTTGTAGGTATTTGTATCCAGATGCCATAGAGTTGGAAACTGAGTTAAAGTGATACCGAAACTCAGGCCTGGTAGCTTGCCCCTCAAAGCCAGTACTCCTCGAGAGACAGGTATTGGTAGAAAGGAAAGTTGCTGTATTCCAGAGGCCAGCAACTGGGGAAGAGGGTGGATTCACGCCCAAAGGCCAATTTCCCTACTGCCGATCAGTGGGCAAGAGCTCTCAAAGTGGAGTCTCAGGGGTGTATAGGTGGAAGGAGAGGGCTACCGGCAGAAACAGCACAGTCAGCTCTGACCGTCATCTTGAAATTGGTCATGCAGTGATCTGATCAGTGTCATCTTGATTGTTTTAAGTAGTTAGTCTTCAGTTCCAGGGTCGGTTTGTTCCCATTTCTTTGAGGCCAGTTCTTGGAATTGCAGCAGCTTATGTCATGGCTACAGTCTGGTCATCATGTAGTTAACTTCTTCCATCTGGTGGGTTTCAATATCTACAAGAGAGCTCACAGGATGTGGCTCAGAATACTGAGGAGGAACTAAAGGTCCTGGATTTGTTGAATGACTCAACTATTATTATTTTGTCTTGTTGACTAACTCCCCGTTCCTGCACTTTCTCAGTTCTCTGGTTAAACTTATTCTTTGACTAAAGTTATTCCATGGAGAAGAGGTAGGCAGAGGACTTGAAGGGATCTGTACTGCGAAAGCCCCATAGGGTCTTGCTCTGCTTCAAGAGAGGATTGTGGAATTTCTCCTGTCTTCCTTCATGTTATCATTATTAGCTATAACGTCTAAGAGCAAGCCACCTGGTATTTCTAAATACAGGTATCCCCCATTTTTCGAAAGTTCGTTTTACACCATTTCACTTTTATGAAGATCCTACATTAGTTCCTATTTTGCTAACTGAAAGAAATTCAAAGAGGATTTTTGATTTTTCCAAAAAAAAAACAAGTGATGGAAAGGGAAAATAATAGCATTTGTTTTGTGGCCAGCTGAACCATTACAGAGGTAGCACACCCCCGAAGCTGTGACAGTGGCATCGCCAAACCCCTTCCCCAAGAGCTCCTCTCAGCATCTCAGCATCCAGCCATCTTAGCTTTGAACTGTGTCTGTGAGCACCGGAGTTTAACTCCATTTATTTTGTGTATCCGTTAGCAAGAGCCCTCCTAAGGTAATTTCAACCTCACTTTACACCATTTTGGTTTACAAAAGGTTTCATAGAAATGCCCTACTTTCAGATGGGGGAGTGGGACCTACACAAAGTCACACAAGAAGAAAATATCTACTTCTGGAGGCAAATATATAAAAGCCAATTTCTGGCAATTGTGAACCACCTCTAGGACGTTTCCTGGTTCTGTCTCACTAAATATCAAATACTGCTTCATAGGTAGGCTTTTTATTCCCAGAAAACATTCTTCTAGGTCATTTCTTATTTTTGAACCGAATTATTCCCTAGAAAAATCATCTTTCTTCTGACTCTTCTCCCTTCTTAGGAAGAGAAATTTCTACATACCCATAGAGATGCTTCAACACGTTTTCAGGTGTTCTCGAGCTAAACCACTTTCCTTTATCTTTCATCTCCCTAATTTCCCTTCAAATTGTCTTTAATTTTGGCCTAAAATATGTTTAGATATAGCAAGATCTAGATACATGTTTTTAGACAATTTGAACTAAAGTCAAATCTGAATTTTTAAGTTGTAATTATGGATAGACATCGAATATATTTTTCCACTCTGAAGAAAAAAAGAAAGAGAGAAAGAAGCTACCCAGCTTTTGGTGCTAATTTTGAATGCCCCAATATGCAAAGGATGACTTTCTTCCCTTAGCTCTGTGTTAATCTCAGCTATTGTCTGGAGTTATTAGGAGACCAAACTATGGTTGCAAGTACTTTGAAGGGTAAACCATGCTTTGGTAACTTTCTTAATATAATGCAGCACTTTATCTTTCTCTCTGTGTGTTTATTCTGGGAATCCATCTAGTCACTTGCCCCAAGTTGTAAGCATTAGCAATTAGCATCTTTTTTTCAGAATGAACAGGAAGTATAGTTATATTTCTGCCGAATGTGTTTTATCTCTAGTAAGTACTCCTTTAGTTGGATTTTTATTTGGAATACTTAGGTTTATTCTCATTTGAATGGTTCTTTTCTCTTTTAATTGTTCCCATTAGTATCACAAACCAGTTGACAATGACTTCCCTGCATATTCTCTCTGACACTTTCATTTGCTTTACCAATAACATTATTACCTGAGTGTGTGCTTTATAAACCCGCTGGGTAGACAAAATTCCCATAGCCTGAACTACCTTTCTTCACTACACCCTCAGCTACCTGATCATTTCTACTTTAGTGCTTAGGGTTCTTCAGAGAAGATGACAATAAAAAACTAGGGCATTGAAGTGAGCTTACCACATAATCATCACGAGCATTGGTTTAATAACATAAAACTTCAGAAATACATCATCCCACTGGACTTGGAGACATTACAAAGAACGCATTTTTTCATTATTGTTGCTGTTAATAGTATTACTGAGATGGGAGATTTGGAAATATAAAAACAAGTTAATGCATACAGCTTGTAAATTTTAAAATCTTTCTACTGGGCAGTAAACATTAATTAACGTCAAATATACATATCTGAGTCTCATAACAAATAAACTGTTACACAGAGAGTGCTGTTGAGTTGTACGACAGGGAATGCAGTTTCAGCTTAGAATCCAGTCAGAGGGGATTCTTTCTGAGAGAGTCAAATATGACCTTTGATCAGTACAGCAGAGAACAATGCTGATACTACCAAAGGCCCTGGGTGTAGGGTCAGCTTCTCAGCGAGAAAGATGCCATAGTGCCACACAAATTGATGATGTGTTCTTGAGGTCCACACACCTCAACCCGGAGTCCCACATTCAGTGAAGAGTATAGAAAAAAAAATAGGAAAGACAAAGGATTAAAGACTTGGTTTGGAGGTGAATTTTTTTTTTTTTTTTTTTTTTTTTTTTCGGTACGCGGGCCTCTCACTGCTGTGGCCTCTCCCGTTGCGGAGCACAGGCTCCAGACGCACAGGCTCAGCGGCCATGGCTCACGAGCCCAGCCCCTCCGTGGCACGTGGGATCCTCCCGGACCGGGGCACAAACCCGCGTCCCCTGCATCGGCAGGCGGACTCCCAACCACTGCGCCACCAGGGAAGCCCCTGGAGGTGAATTTTGAAAAAATCTTTTCAGTGCATAACATGAAAAGTCTGAAAGCACTAAGAGATGCCAGAAAAACATTGTTACAGTTTTTGAAACAAGAACAAAGGAAGCCAGGGATGAAGATCAGCAATTCCTGAGGAATCCAGTGTAAGTGATTCCTTAGCAGCTCTGGGTATAAAGTCTCATCAATATACTGGTATGAGAACACAAAGAACTGAAATGATAGGGCTTTTTAAAAAAAATCATGCTGTTATTAAAATTTTAGCTAGTAAAATATGTACAGTGAATGTTTGCTTTCAATGTAGTTCAAACATTTTTAAGAAATAGTTTTGTGATCTTAAGCTCTGTATTAAATACTCCATCTAGTTTTTGTGACACTATGGGCTGTATGTTACAGAATGATGTATTAACTAGACTTTACCTTTCTGTGTGTTTGTGCTGCAATTGAAAGATCATTAACTTTTCCTTATGTACTCTGAACAATTCATCATAAGATATATTTTTCCCATACTCTTACTTTCTTGTCATCTAGGACAATGCCTCTACTTCTATAAAACATTTGCCATGAAATAGCACTTTATTCTCAAGAGAACCTCCCCAGGCTATCTTGAAAAGCTCATTCCCGGTGTCCTCCGAGACACACACGCACACACATACATACACACCCCTCTGGCATACACAGTTCTAAGACATGCTCCCATTTTGTGGCAGAAACAAGTTGTGAGAGACACTATTTCTTTTCATTTCATTCAGAAGTTTCCTTGTATCTGTAGCATACTCACTGATGTAGTCATTTATTTGTTTAACAAATACATTTATGTTGAGGTAATAGAATATCCCAACAATCAGTCAAGGTAGAAAAATACCGATTCAGCAGCCAAAAGATCTCGGAGTGGTTTCTTTTCTCCTGACTGGTTACGTGTGTCCTTCACCTTCCTGATCCACAGCTTGCGCATTTAAGAAAAAATGATAATATTGATACTTGGCTTATAGATGTGTTTGATACTTTTTAATAAGCATAGATAAAACAGTACAGTGAAGTGGAAATGTGATGATCTCTTCGATAAATGGCACTAGTCAAATAGAAAATCCATAGGAACAAAAATGAGGCAGGACCCTTACCTCTTACCATGTTAATTTGAAAGAGATCAGAGATGTAAAGGTGCTAAGTAAAACAATAAAAGAAATAAAACAGAGAAAATAAAAACAGGAAGATACTTTTATGACATTGGATTAGGCATTCCTTTTTAAAGAGGCCATTGAATGAAATATGCTGGACCTAATTTTCAGCTCCAATGATGCTGTGACTGCAGCAGAAGAGAATCTTTCTAAAGCTCTCCATATGGGCCCCTCTGTCCTTCAGAGAATCCCCTGGGCCGGCAATTCACAGTCTGGGCTGAGGCTAAGGTGGCCTCCAGATTCACCTTGATTTGGGTGTAAGCAGTCCAGTCTTTGTATCTCTAAATTAGCTATTGGATACTGACCACTCCCAGGAAAAGGCCAGGATCTTATTTAATTTCAGCCATGAAGGCAGGGGAGGACCATGTGGTCCCATGGGTTATTGTACAGTTTTTCTCTTAATACCCTCTTTCAGCCCCATGCTCCCTCCTTTCTTATGATGGTTTCTCTCCAGAGAACAAGGCTCTCTTCTCCTTCATGGCTACCTGGCCGTATGCAGGTGGTGAAATAGGGAACTTCTCTCTGAACTTCAGAGTGAAAAAGAAATAGAATATTAGATATCAGAGAAATTCTCTAAATCACAGTATTGTCAAATACAAATATTTTAAGACACATTCCTACTTAATAGAATGAGTTTCCTTCATAATATAATAGCAATCACGTGTTCAAATATTTTCAGCCCACTACAATTGGATATCATGAAATAAATGTGTATGATCAAGAAAATGTAGAATTAGAGCCCTGCGGCACGGAGGGCATTGAAGCCGGCACCAACAGACGGCGATGCAGGGGCTCCGGAGCGCGGCATGGAGGGGCTGCCTAGCTGGCGCCCATGGCCCTGCGTCTTCTGCCTGCGACGCGGGTCCTGTGCACGCTACGGCCCCCGAGGGGCCGGGAGGCGAGCCAGGGTCCCCTGGCAGGTGTGGGCTTCATGTCCGCAGCCAGCGTCCCTGAGGCTGCGCTCCAGCCATGATCACTCGGTGAAGCCGCACCGCGGCAGCGTGGCCGACTTCTGGCGCCGTGAGGACCAGTGCACGCTGCAGGGCTCGGTGCCTCTGTCCGCTGTTCGCGCTTCCCTGCGGGAGGGCCTGCTGGACTTCAATGCCGACTGCCTCCGCGGGGTGGACAGGACGCTGTTCTTGAGCACCCTCTGCCCGTGATCTGTATCCAGAGCTTCTTCCAGCCATGGCTTGGCGAGACAGGTTGTGATAGAAATAAAGTTTACAGAAGTTATGTTCCTGCAATAAGAAATAAAGGTGTGACCTTCCAGTCGTGTAAAGCTCATGAATGCTGTGCAAGTACGTCGGGTGCGCTAAGGAACCTGGAGCTAAGTGGGCTAGTTCCGAGAGAGAGAGACTTAACTACGTAAACAAACATCATTCTGTGATGAAAGCAGTTATCATAAAAGTTCTCCAGATGGAAGGAGTGCCAAGTCAGAGTACCAGTGTATAACTGCTCCATCATGAGGGAACCATGCAAAGCTGCTAGACAGAAAAAGAGAACTCTAATTTTGGGAAGTTATCGAAAAGGAAAAGCTACTATTAGAATTGGCTTGGCCGCAAAGCAACCTGTAAGTAATAGAAGGAAACACTCTGCTGGTAAAGAATGTTATGCTCCTGAACCTCTACCACCTGGTGTGTCTGGTTTCCGGCCGTGGCGTACTGCAGAACATGCAAAAAGCAGCAGGTCCATCAGAATTTCCCGTGACTGTGATAGTAGAGAGTCCTTCCTCCTCAGAAATCGAAGAGGTCCATGATTCCTCAGAAAGTGTTCAGGAAGAGCCAGAGAAAATCCGTTTGAAACAAGAAGCATTGTTCATTCATGCTTGGTGACTATTTTTCTAAAGATTTTTGGTGTTTTTCTGAATTTTTTTATTTTTCTACATGGTTATTGAGGTTCCCAACACCATTAACAAGGCTAGAACCAGTGAGTGCACATCTGAGAAGAACCAGAATCTCCTCCAAGATATCCACTAAGTTCAGGGGAAAAGATAAAAACTTGACGGTGAAAAAGAGACTTTTCCTACAGCTGGCAGAAACTTGACAGGGGGGAAAGTCAGGTAACCCAGATCAACATCAGCAAAAATAAGACACTGATATAATGAAACTGAAAATATGATACACTGAGGATACAATACCAATTCCATATACTCCTGTCAAAAATGTATAACCTCCAGTCATGAGAAAACACGAGACAAACACAAATTGAGGCATGTTTAGCAAAATAGCTGACCAATACTTTTCAAAGGTATCAAGACTGTGAAAGACAAGAAAGCCTTGGGGACGTCAGAATGCAGGAGACAGGGGAAATAAAGATTAAACCCAGTGGAGACGCCTGAATGACGACTTGGGAAGATAGAAGGACATCAGTGGAGAAGCTGGTGAGATCTGAATAGAATCTTTAGCTGATGATATTGTTTCAATGTTAATTTTCTGGTTCTGATAATTGTATTATAGTCAGGCAATAGGTAACATGGGGAGTGGCTGAGGGAAAGACAAATGTATTACTTTTACAATTTTCTGTAAGTGCAAAGTACCTTTCTGTAAGTGGAAGTGGTTTTGATCAGTTCTGGTTAGGATTATGATGAATCATTTTGTAGTTTTGTTTATTTTTAAGGAAGATTTTCTCTTCTGTTGTACCTTCTAACCAGTTACTATGTGAAGGCTATTTATTTCTGCGTGTTAATTTTATATGTAGAACTTATTCATCCTGCATAATTGAGATGTTACACCGGTTGATAGAAACTCCATTTTCCCCTCCCCAGCCCTTGGTAACCATTATTGAACTCTGATTATATGTGTCTGTCTTAGATTCCTCATATAACTGGAGTCGTACATTATTTGTCCTTCTGTGACTGACTCATTTCGTTTAGCATAATGTCCTCCTATTCAGCCATGTTGTTGCATATGTCAGACTTTCCTTCTTTTTTGAATACTGAATAACAGTCCATGGTATGTATTAGTATACAACACAATTTTTTATCTATTCATACGTCAATGGACATTTTGATTATTTCTGCATCCTGGCTATTGTGACCACTACTGCAATGAACACTGGAGAGCTAATATCTCTTTGAGATCCTGATTTCATTTCTTTTGGATAAACACCGAGAGATGGAGTTACTAGATCATTTGGTAGTTCTATTTTTAATTTTTCAGGATATCTCCATACTGTTTTTCATAGCAATGGCCCAATTTTTTATTCCCATTAACAGTCCACAAGGGTTTTAATTTCTTCATGTTCTTTTCAACACTAATTATTTTTTTTCTTTTCTTTCATTCTTTTTTTTTGTTTTTTATAGTAACCATACTAACATGTGTGAGGTGATATCTTATTGTGGTTTTGATTTGTGGTCTCTCCAGTGTTGGTGATATTCAAAATATTTTCATATATCTCTGGACGTGGGTATGCCTTCTGTATAGAATGTCTAGTCAAGTTGTTAACCCAATTTTTTTTCTATGAGAACATGTATTTTTATTTTTTAGTTATTGAGGACATATCCCTGTGCTCAAACAACTGTAAAAGTCAGTTAAAATTTAAACACTTATTTTTTCATTGGTGTATACTTGCTTTACACTGCTTTGTCAGTTTCTGTTAGCCCAATTTTTAATCAGGTTATTAGATTTTTGCTCATGTTATAGGAGTTCCCTATATATATATTGGAAATTCACTCCTTATCTGATGTATGGTTTTCAAATATTTTCTTCTATTCTATAGGTTAAAATTAATTTTTATTGGACTATAGTTGTTTTACAATGTTGTGTTAGTTCCTGCTGTACAGCAAAGTGAATCAGCTATACATATACACATATTCCCTCTTTTTTGGATTTCCTTCCCATTTAGGTCACCACAGAGCATTGAGTAGAGGTCCCTGTGCTATATCTAGACACTTTTTAAGTGACTATATCAACACATGTTTGACATATTGCTATAATATTATATGGAACAAAAATCAATTCAAATAAGATGCACAAATATGAAAATAGAATACATTTGTGTCATATTTTTTAAAAACAAGAGAATCATTGACCTGTCTCTAATCAAACTGGAAAATTTCATATTTTATATCTCTGATTGTAGACATCTTTTGACTACTTTAGGATGAATCTCTGTCCCTACTTATATGTTCAATATATGCAAAATATACACACAGAATACTGTCACAGAGCTAAGATGAAAATGTAACTGTAAAGAGCTTTGACAGGACTAAGATGTGGCCAAAGTATATTTATTAGTAAATGAAAGCTTTTGTTTCATTCATCTCTATAATTCTTATAAGTTGTACATTTCATGCAATGGAGACAGTTATCCTTTTGTAGCTGACACCACCACTTAAAGCAATAACCTTAATTTTAAAAATTTTTGCAAAAAAAAATAAAACTAGTATTCTTGCTAAACATTCATCCCTTCTCTGAATCATAACCCAACATAGATTGTATGTTTATATAATATTGCACATATGTGCTGCATATATATATGTGTGTGTATGTATGTGTGTATATACACACCAACCCACATACATGTGGCTATGACAGGGTAAAAAGCTGGAGGTGAGTCCATCCCTCTAACAACCATACCTTTCTCTATATAAATTGTTGAGTTCTTACACATCTCTCCCAACTCTCCACGATTTCCAACTGTGTAGAACTGTATGATTGTGGACTGGGCTGCTTAAAGAAAATGAATTCTGTAATTTTTAATATATTTTTGAAAATGTATTCATGGCACCCCTTCTCAAAACACAAATGTACGCTGAAACCCAGCATGTAAAAGACGTTCTTAGCTGCTGTGGTTCAGAAGAATCAGGAGGGACAGAAGAAATAAAGGGGACAGGAGCCGCCATATACATGGTGTACGTTTCCCGTGCTCCTGTGCACTGGCGGCCTCACATTGCCCCATGTGTGTCAGGCGCTCACATGACAGTTCCCTATAATGCCAAATATGAATTATTTCAGAATGAACTGTAAGAAGCCTCCACACGGCACAGCTCCTTAACGTGGAAATTCACTCCAGTGGAAGTTCTTCCCCCTTTTCCAGCCCCTGCCGTTGGCAGCCCAGCACACCATCTCTTGCTGCTTGGTGCTTTTAGGCGGGGTACCAGCTAGGCATCTCAGCCTCACCTACTGCTCTTGACCACTGAGCCCACGGGGAACCATCCACCCTCACCAAACCAGGTGGTGGGCAGGCAGAAGGCTGCATGCTGCCACCTCTCTCTGCCCTGATGTCTATCTCCCTTCTTCTTACTTCTCGTTACTTAAACAAAAGAAATGCATGATAGTGTGTGGAGTAAGCACATAGCCAAAGAGAAATGTGGGCCCAAGCAAGGGAGAACAGGCACCTCATGCTCAAAAGACCTGAACTCCCTGATGGCTTTCAGGGAAGGGTTTTTAAACACAGTGAGAGGGAGAGGCTCAGCTCATGCACATTTTCTGATTGGTCGGTGGCGAAGTAGCTGAGTGGTATTTCGGGGGTCAGTATCATCAACCTTCTGTTCCAACTGGTTTATGGTCTACCAGCTGGTGGTCAGCATGCAGTTAACATCCTCCACCTGGTGGCAGTTTCAGTATCTGCAAAACAGCTCAAGGACATGGCTCAGGATGTTATCTACAACGCTTGAGGAAGAACTAAAGGTCCCTGACTTTGTTTTATGGCTAAACTCTTATTATTTTGTCTGCTCGACTGTTTTCCTTTGTTTCCATTTTCTCACTTCTCTGGTTAAGTTTGCGCTTTTGAACTTGGGGAAGGCCTAGGAGGCTAAAGCTTTTCTACAAACAAGAAGTAGGGGACAGGGGGTCTGTCCCTGGGAAGGCCCAGCAGAGTCCTGCTTGGTTTCAGTGTCTACTCCCTGAAGTTGGCTACGTGACACTTTTATTCCTCTTATTTTAGTACTTGACATTTTCATTTGAATATTCAGAAAACACTTCTGGGGAAAGTACATTTTTGCATTTCTAAATAATACTATTTCCCTAACGGCCAATATTTATGGAAATGTCTATGCTTATATCATTTTTGATTGTGCCAAATGCGGACTTCCAGAAAATAAATGGCATTTTCCTTGGAATGAACTCTGTATCACTTGGTTTAGTGTGTGTGTGTGTGTGTGTGTGTGTGTGTGTGTGTGTGTGTGTTCTTATTTAAGAATTGTGTGTATTAGGCATAAGACTAATACTTATTTTGAAGACCATCTTTAAAAGCAAACATTAACTCCATGTTTGTAGGGAAATAAAACAGTAAAATGTGATGATTGATAATTTTAAAAATAATGTGTTTAGGCTTTGCAGATACTTTACATTGTTTTATGGTTTAACTGCCTTCTACAATAGGTACAAAGGTACATCTTACTTTTTCATTAAATTTATGCATCCTCCTGCGCAATGCATAAAACAGCTGTCGATTTTCCATCGTGATTTTTCATCACTATACAGTCTCTTTTTAACCACTTGTTCTCAGTTAACTGAGAATACAGGCATGACTCTATATAACCACCGTGGATCAATAAGGCTAGCTCTTTAAAGGATGTTAGATCAGCTGTAAAGGAGAAATATTTTATTATTTATTGTACTAATTATTGTATATTCTGTACATCTGTATAGTGTATAAGCCCATTCTTAGAGCACATAAAATATAAGTGGTAAAACAAAGGGTATTTTATTAAGAAATTTATGCAGCATAAAATGGAGTTAGCCACCTAAAAGAATGCTGTGTATCAGAAAAAGGACAAGTCAACATCTCTTTTAAATGACTCTAGGGGCCTCAAACAAGGGACATAATGCAAACTAGAGCAGAGCTGAATGCCAGCATGAGGAAGTACAGCAAAAGAAATAAACACAGTATTTAGAGGGACTTGAACACAGAAGGATTTTGCATAAAACTCTTATACATTTAACATTTGTTAAAATAAATGTCAGAATACATTGAAACTACATGCTAGAAAATTTAGGGGAAAAAAAAAGAAGTCTCCCTGCCATTCATTTGAAAAAGAGAACTTTTTCACAAACAGGATGGACAGTACCTAACTAGTAATTTTCTATCCCCCGCTTTCTCTTTTTGCCAACGTCTCTGCAGAAATAAAAGCTGTCCCCCTGCCACTCTCCTTTCCCTTGCACACTCAGCCAGAAGCAAAGCTTAATAAAGCAGCCACCTCACTGGTAAAACTACAAAATCGAAAATGTTCAAGTGTCGTTTTCCAACTGTAGGAAAATTTCAAGACCATGTCGCTTATTCATTCCATAGTTTATTCACTTATTCATTTTGTGATAGTACTTCACTTGGTTTATGAGTCTGATTACATGGAACAACTAGAATTGGATTCCATTACTGAAATTTTAGTGAGTTTAGCTTCATTATTTCCCTGGTAGTTCAAGAAATAGATTTTTTTTCACTCTTAAAAGCTTTTATGTTTGAATCTACCTGGATCTCAAATATTTCATTTTATAACTGAAGAGTAGATGCTTACTGTTGATAGAGCTTCAACCCATACGTTTGAATCGCAGTGACTACGTTCCCCGATGGTAGCAAATTTGTCTTCCTAGGAAATGGGCCATTTGGACCATTCTCATTGCCATAGAAAAAGCATAAAGGAAATTTTTTAAAACTTCAAATTTTATAATACTTTATCCAGTGGTATTATATTCAGTCAACCAGTTTGTCAGACTACATTGTGAACCAAATACGAATGAGAAGAACTTGACTTAATCCCCAAAAATATTTGACCTTAAGTCATTTAAATATTCTAGACCTCAGGTATTTTTCCTATATATTATGTATACTGTATATAACATAATAATACTATGTACAGTATAATAACACTGTATAAAATATAATACTACATTTATATGTATATTATAGTTTATAGAGCTATTTTCAGAATAAAACAATGTCATATAACCTGAAAACTTTTTAATTCAATTTACAAGTATTAATGTCTTTTTTAAATAAATTTATTTATTTAGGCTGCATTGGGTCTTGGTTGCTGTGTGCGGGCTTTCTCTAGTTGTGGTGAGCAGGGCTACTCTTCGTTGCGGTGCGCGGGCTTCTCATTGCAGTGGCTTCTTTTGTTGCAGAGCAGAGGCTCTAGGTGCACGGGCTTCAGTAGTTGTGGCTCGTGGGCTCTAGAGTGCAGGCTCAGTAGTTGCAGCACATGAGCTTAGTTGCTCCACAGCATGTGGAATCTTTCTGGAGCAGGGTTTGAACCTGTGTCACCTGCATTGGCAGGTGGATTCTTAACCACTGCACCACCAGGAAAGTCCAGTATTAATGTCTTATGCAAAACATGTCAGTCAAGTACATTGGGATAACAATGAACTTTACTTAAGACTGGTACCCTGCTGCACCTTCAACTAATTATTGCTTTTCATATAATTATTTTTTTTCTGTGTGGCATGAGGGATCTTAGTTCCCTGGCCAGGGATCTAACCCATGCCCCTGGCATTGGGAAAGCAGAGTCTTAACCACTGGACCTCCAGAGAAGTCCTGCATATGATTTTTCTTGATAAGATATTAAATATTTATAAGTGAGAGGCATGGATCCCAATATATTGTGGAGGGGGTTCTTTTGCAAGGACTGGGGTATATTTTCTCCACCAATTTTTACCTTTGACAATCTTGAAAATATCTGATTAGTGAAGTTACTTTACATCTTACTTTTTTTTTTAGATTATACATTTTTGTTATTGCATCAGAATATTTTCTCAGGACAAAGGATACTAGCTTCCCTTGTACTGGGTTTTTTGACAAGAGGAATCCACCTAGAAACCTCAATAAAGGGTTATAGCATCCATATGACAAATTTTATATGTAATTAAGTCAAGAAGAATATACATCTGGTTGGGAGCATCAGCAAAGTTTAAATAAATCACCTTCAAGAAGTCTCAGTGGATAAGATTGTGACTGGTCATGTTTGGAGGCGGTTTAGAGGGGAAGTGATAACTTAGATGCATAACAGTTTGTGAGAGTGGTGTTTTATGAAAGGAACAAGCATCCTAAACATATGTCCACAACATATGTAGGAGAAAATGTACAGCAGCTATTTGACTTTGAAGGCCAAGTTTGTACTTAGGAAATGATTAAGATGTTCTTATCAGAGAGCTATTAAAAAGAAAATGCTGGCAGCATCATTAGAGGCATTTGTAAAGGGTAAGCTGTAAATGAGGATGTTAAAAAGCAGTGATCTATTTCAGCATTTAGAAGGATTAGGCATGCTGATCATTACCAGATATCAGAAAACTAGAACTGAGTTCATGGCCTTTTTGAAGACATAAGCAGCTATAAAATCCCAAAACATGGGTGGCTGGTACAAGATGAGGCTGGACCAGAACCATGTAGAGGAGTTTTTCCTTCATTCGTATAGCACTAGAAAGCCACTGAGAAATTTAAGTAGTAGGCGTATTAGTCAGAGTTAAGTCAGAAAATAGAAAACAGTCTATGTATTTCAAGCCGAAGAGATTTCATAGAGGGGAATAAACACTAATAAATCTGTTGGAAAATCTGAAAGAGTAAAATCCCCAAACCACTAGTTTTCAGTTGCCCTTCTCCAGCTATGCTACAAAAGTAAAGTTGCACCATAACATAGAGGTTAGTAAAGTTTAGGAAGCTGGTGCCAATGTCACATCTGTCTTCTGGCCCCAAGACGGGAAAAGAAAGTCTAGGCAATCACCACAGACACTCATGCATGCTAAGACCCGTTTATCTTTTGCCTCTGCAATAAAAAATATGCCTACTCTTGCTTTACCTTGTTCATCCTGCAAGACTGCGTCAGATTGGGTGCAATACCTGGAACCTTGTTGGCAAGGGCACCCAGGGTTTTTCAGTCGGATAGGTGTGGAAAAGGGTGAGAACCAACAGACAACAGCCAGGAGGGGTGGCACGATCAGATTTACTCTTTAAAGTGTTTACTCTCGTTGGCTTGTGGAGATAAAAGAGGCAGAAAAAAGTTAGTGTCAGTCTAAAGGATAAATAAGTTAAGATGAATAGTTAGATAACTGAACTCCTGTGGTGGGGTTGAAGATGAATGAAAAGTGAAGGTTGACAGATATTTAAAATATAAAATAGGCAGTTTTTAGGGATCAATTAGCTTATTCTTGCTACAATTCTATGGACTATAAAGTTCCACAGGTTTCTACAGATTCTTCATTATCACACTTTATTTCTCAATGAAGCTTGTCTCAAAGGGAACAGTTTGAGGACAAGAAATATTCTACATATAAATTATCAGAGGCGGAAAATAATGTCTTTTGTAGCTTTATTATTTAGTGATATTTGAGTATTGCAGTATGATTAAAAACTAAATCACAGATATGCCATATAATTAAAGATTTTATTAGCCTCCTGGAACATAAACACAGGTATCCCACACCAGAGAACTGGGGAAAAATCCACTGAACACTTTAGACTCTACTGTCCAATAAAAATAGAGAATTAATTTTATATTTCCATTTTGCAAATAAACTACAAACTAGTTTATAAAAGTTTGTCTTTATTGAGTAAAATGATCAAATGAGAATAAGCATTGAATGGGAATTTCCTTATTAAATTGCTCAATGTATTTTGTAACAAGTATTTATCTCTGAAAAATGCATATAAGCAGTGGAATTTGAAGTCTCTGTAAATGGTTTATCATATGTGGATATATATGAAAATGTAGATGTTCTCCTCCAACCCAGCATTTTGATTTTATATATATTACAGGATTTAAAGTAAAAGATTAAAAATGAAGCCATTCTCCTCAATTTTAGAGGACTGAATCCCATTCTTTGGCAGTTTGGAAGTCCCAGGCTGGTACTTTCCCTTATTAACTTGTATTTCACTTTTTCCCTTTTAGATCAATACCAGGGAGAGCTGGTGGTGAGAAATATTCATTCCGATAAGGCGTAGGACAGGATGAAACATGAAATCTCCAAATGGCCTCCTTATGCATTAATATCAGAACTTCAATAGGCAGAGCTTCAATTCTTTATTAAAAATTTCTTAGATGATTGTAATAAAAATACAACCCAAGTCATCACATTACACGTGAAGGCTCTACTGAGGGAAATGAATGAGTAGTGGATGGGGGAATTTTGTGGCTGAAAACCAGTTCATTCTACTGTACATCTTTATTTAGTGCCGTGGGGATGTGGTGAGCGGAGCATGTCATGACTCTTCAGGGTGTTTCTAGCAGGAAAAGTGGATGTGCCCATGCAGAATTGGCAGGTGGCAGTTATGTGTGATGGGCAGACCCCAGAGTTTAGCGCTATAAACTAGACACATAAACAATGAGTGAGATGGGTAACAGACTCACGGTCTCAGTGGTTCAACACCACAAAGCCTTATTTCTCACTCATCGTACGTGGAAAATTTCAGTCAAGTTGATCTCCAGGCTCGTTCTCCACGTGGCACCAGCAATCCAGACCTTGTCCACGCTGTGGCTTGGTCATCTCGTCACCTGCCCACACAATTACTGTGTCGGAGAGAGACAGGATGTGGAGAACTCTCAAGCGCTCTGCATCAGCCTCTGATGACACCCTGGGCTGCCATTCACAATTCTCGGGTTGTTCATAACAGTCGTGCAACATATAACCACCACCAAAATCAAGATATAGGAAAACAGTTCACTCACCCCCTACAGAGTTCCCTTGGGCTCTTTGTGATAAATCCAATCTTCCCACTTCCAGCCCCTGGTAACAACTGTCAAACTGTCTAAATAGTCTTTTCCAGAATATCAAATACATGGAGTCATACAGTGACTGGGTTTTGAGTCTGGAGTATTTCATTTAGCACGGTCCATCTTAGAGTCATCCATGTTATTGAATGCATCAATTTTTATTATTTTTAATTTTTCACTAGTATTCCATTTAATGGGTGCTCTACAATCAGTTTATCTACATCTAAGTTGGTGAACCTTTTAGTTGTTTCTGGTTTTGGGCACTTATGAATAAAGCTGCTATAAACATACTTATCAGCACATGGTACTCTCTGTTTGGTTTGGTTTGACTTGTCATTGTAGTTTAAGTTTGCATTTCTCCAATCATTAAGATGTTGAGCATCTTTCATTGACTTACTTTCTTTCCACAAATAAGATATCCTCTGGTTTATTTTAGCTGTAAGTCTTGGAATTATGTAGGTTGCATTCTTCAGATCTGTTCTTTTCCAAATAATTTTGGCTATTCTAGTTCCTATGTTATTTCACATAAATTTAGGAATTATCTTGTCAAGACCTAGCTTGATCTCCATTTATTTAGATCCTTTTTGGTGTTTTTCATTAGTGTTTATCACTATACAGACCTATATAATACAAATCATAAATGGTACTTTTTCCTGAATTTCACATTCCACTTGTTCATTGCTGGTTTATAGAAATACGGTTATATTTTTTAAATTTTTACTTAAAATAGAGACCCATAGTAAGTTGTGAAAAAGTTTTCAATTTTGATAAAGTCCAATTTATCTTTTTTTTTTTTTAATGGATCATGCCTTTGGTGACACCAGTGAGAACTCATTAAGATTTTCTCCTTTATGTTCTCTTCTACAAGTTTTACATTTTATATTAAATCTATGATCCACTTTGAGTCAATATTTGTGTAAGATCAAGGTCCTCCTCCTCTTCCTCTTTCTTTTTGACTAACGATGTCCAATTTTTCTAGCACCATTTGTTGAAGGGACTATTCTTTCTTTAATGAATTGCATTTGTACCTCTGTGAAAAATAAGTTGGGTATATTCGTGTGGCTCTATTTCTTGGTTCTCTGTTTTCTTCTATCCATCTATGTGTGTATCCTTTGCCAATACTTCACTTGTTTGATTACTGTAGTGATATTGCCTTAAAATCAAGAAACGTGAGTCCTCCAAATTTACTCTTCTTTTAAAGTGTTTTTATACTATTTTAGTTTCTTTAGCTTTTTTTTTAAACCATTGATCATTGCAGATTTTTAGCTTTTCATATAAATTTCATCTATATCTTTAAAAAAATCTTGTTGATATTTTGATAGAAATTGCATTGACTGATTATTGCATATTGCTAAATTCAGCAATTCTCATATGTTTTTAATAGTTTTATTGGGATATGATATAGACAATCATGTCATGTGCAAATAGAAGGAGTTTTATTTCTTTCTTTACAATGCATATGTATTTTATTAATTTTTCTTGCCTTAATGCACTGGCTAAGATTTTCAGTACAATATTGAATAAGATAGTGAAAGCAGGCATCCTTGCCTTATTATTGATCATTCTTTCACCATAAAGTATAATGTTAGCTGTATGTTTTTTTTTTGTAGATGCCCTTTATTAGGTCAAGGAAGTTTTCTTTAGTTCCTAGTTTGTTGAGGTTGTTATGACTATTTTTAATCATGGTAGAATTTTGAATTTATATATATATATATATAATGGTGGTCTGTGATTTTTCTTCTTTAGTCTATTGATATAGTGAATATAATTGATTGTTTTTAATGTAGAGACAAACTTGATTTAAGGTAAACTCCACTTAGTCATGATGGATATATACTGCTGGATTTAATAAAGTAGTATTTTATCAGTTATATTCAGAATGGATATTGATGGGTAGTTTTCTTTTCTTGTAATGTTTTTGTCTGCTTTTTGGCATCAGGGTAATTTTCACATCATAAAATAAGTGGGGAAGTGTTTCTTCTTCTTCCATTTTCTGTATGTTTAGTGTTGGTAGTATTTTCTCCTTAAATGTTTGGTAGAATATACCAGTCAAGCTGTGTGCCCTTGGAGTTTTCTTTGCAGGAAAGTTTTAAATTATAAATTCAATTTTTTGAATAGATGTAGTACTACGTATTCAGATCATTTTTTTCTGAGACTTTGTTTGTTTGTATCTTTCAAGAAATTGTTCCATTTCAACTAATTGTCAAAATTATTAGCATATTTTTCTCTTACCTTCAGGATTTGTAGTTATTTTGTTATTTATATTAATTAATATTAGATATTTGTTTTCTCTTTTTTCTTGACCAGAATGGCAAAAGAATTACTAGTTCTAATTGTCTTATCAAAGAGCCATCTTGCATTTCATTTCTTTTTCTCTGTTGCTTCTGTTTTTCATTTTGATTTCTATATTTATTATTTTCTCTCTTCTGCTTGTTTTATCTTTAATTTGTTCTGCTTTTCTTATTATTTAGTGGAAAATTAGATCATTGTTTAAGTCCTTCAATATTTTTTAATAAAAGCATTCAATTCTCAGATTTCCCTCTAATCATTTCCTTAGTTTATCCCACAAATTTTGATATACTGTGTTTTCAATTTTATTCAATTCAAAACATTTTCTACTTTTCCTCTTTGATCAAGCAGTTAGATACCATGATTTGCAAAGAATTAAGTTTCTTCATTGACAAATATTTGAGGATGTCTTTTTGTTCTAGATTTCTACTGTAATTGTATTGTGATGAGAAAATATCTCTTGCATGATTCAACTGTTTTAATTTGTTGATGTTTTTTAATGGCCTAGATTATGGTCTATCCTGATGAATATTCCAGTATACGTGGGAGGAATGTATACTCTATCATGGCTGAGTGGCGTAGCCCATATATATCACTTACATTGTGCCCTCTTACTGATTTTCTGCCTACTTGTTCTATCATTTATGAGAATAGACAGTTAAAGTCTCTAAATCAAATTTTGGATTTATCTATTTTTCCTCCCAGTTCTGTTAGTTTTTGCTTTCTGATTTTGAAGCTCTATTGTTAGGTATATACACATTTAAGATTGTTATGTCCTCTTGGTGAATTTAAATCTTTGTCATGATGTCCTTCTAATTTTCCTCTGAAATCTAATTTGTCTGAAAAAGAATAGCTACCCCATCCCTGAGTGGGTTTCCACTGTCATGATAGGCTACACCAGGCCTTTAGCAAGACCTTGAATTTTAGCTGGTTTATTCTTAGGCATTTGATGGTGGCTGGCATCTCTTGTTTCTGTTCTTTGCCACAGAAGTGAGCTGATCTGCACATACCACCTTTCCTGGATACGCCTGTCCTTTCTTGGAACTCAGAATTCTTGGTTGCTTCACAATCTCTGATTCTTGATGGGTTCTAAAAAAGTTATGATTTCAAAGTTTTTATGTCTCTTCCTCACTGTTAAGATTTTTTTCACTTAACATTTTCTAGAACATGACTCATAGTTAAGCTTAAGGGGTTCACTGAAGTAGTTTGTACCATACCTACTCCCATCCCCTGGTAAAAGTAGTCCCTTACCTAAAAGGCAAGTCTGAATTCCAAATTAAAGGGGAAATTTACACAGTATAAAAAAAAAACTGTAAATCTTACCTTCAGATAGAACTGCATTACATTTCTGGTAAAAGTTAAAATTGAAATAATTTATTTTGATCTACTGTTCATAAGAGAAAACAGTATTTGGAAAGTTTTCTGACTATAGTGGAAAACATGAGTTTTATAGAGTCTATTTTTCCCCAAAATTACATTGTGTTTGGCACTTTGGAGTTGTAACTTACTTCTGTAATCACCTTTTTCATTTTCCCATATTGACACTTCTAAAGAATCAAGCCATCACTTCTGTTCTCACACCTTGCAAAACAAATTATAACTAAGAAAGTTCTGTCATGTTGGGAATTCCTGTACCAAGATGAACTTTAACACCAGAGCCTGAAGGTACTTTGAAAATCTCCTGTCAAGATTTGATTAAAAAAAAATAAAAGTTTCTTGGGAGACAGAGAAGTGGGAGTATTTTGTATTTTAGGTTTATAGCATTATATGTATGTGACGTAGAGTAGCATTATATGTAGTAACGTATTGTTTAGCCTCCATGTGTTTGTGTTTTTTACATTTATTTCCCTGTAATTGATTTCTAATCTCATAGTGTTGCGGACAGAAAAGATGCTTGATATGATTTCAGTTTTCTTAAATTTACCAAGGCTTGATTTGTGACCCAAGATGTGATCTATCCTGGAGAATGTTCTGTGTGCACTTGGGAAGAAAGTGTAATCTGCTCTTTTTGGATGGAATGTCCTATAAATATCATTTAAATCTATCTGGTCTATTGTGTCATTTAATGTTTGTTTTCCTTATTAATGGTCTGTCTTGATAATCTGTCCATTGGTGTAAGTGAGGTGTCAAAATCCCCCACTATTATTGTGTTACTGTCGATTTCCTCTTTTATAGCTGTTAGTATTTGCCTTATGTATTGAGGTGCTCCTATGTTGGTTGCATATATATTTATAGTTGTTATATCTACTTCTTAGATTTATCCCTTGATCATTATATAGCATCCTCACTTGTCTCTTGTAACAGTCTTTATTTTAAAGTCTATTTCATCTGATATGAGTATTGTTACTCCAGCTTTCTTTTGTTTTCTATTTGTATGGAATATCTTTTTCTGTCCCCTCATTCCAGTCTATATGTGTCCCTAGGTCTGAAGTAGGTCTCTTGTAGACAGCATATATATGGGTCTTGTTTTTGTATCCATTCAGCAAGCTTGTGTCTTTTGGTTGGAGCATTTAATACATTCACATTTAAGGTAATTATCGATATGTATGTTCCTATTACCATTTTCCTAATTCTTTTGAGTTTTTTTTTTGGAGGTCTTTTCCTTCTCTTGTGTTTCCCACTTAGAGAAGTTCCTTAAGCATTTGTTGTAGAGCTGTTTTGGTGGTGTTGAATTCTCTTACCTTTTGCTTGTCTGTAACGCTTTTGATTTCTCCATTGAATCTGAATGAAATCCTTGCTGGGTAGAGTAATCTTGGTTGTAGATTCTTCCGTTTAATCACTTTAAATATATCATGCCACTCCCTGCTGGCTTGTAGAGTTTCTGCTGAGAAATCAGCTGTTCACCTCATGGGAGTTCCCTTGTATGTTATTTTTCATTTTTCCCTTATTGCTTTTAATAATTTTTCTTTGTTTTTAATTTTTGTCAATTTGATTACTATGTGTATCAGCATGTTTCTCCTTGGGTTTCTCCTGCCTGTGATTCTCTGCACTTTCTGGACTTGGGTGACTATTTCCTTTCTCATGTTAGGGAAGTTTTCAACTATAATCTCTTCAACTATTTTCTCGGCTCCTTTCTCTTTCTCTTCTCCTTCTGGGAACCCTATAATGCGAATTTTGGTGTGTTTAATGTTGTCCCAGAGTTCTCTTAGGCTGTCTTAATTTCTTTCCATCCTTTTTCTTTATTCTGTTCTGTGACAGTGAATTCCACCTGTCTGTTCCAGGTCACTTATCTGTTCTTCTGCCACAGTTATTCTGCTATTTTTTCCTGCTAGTGTATTTTTCATTTCAGTTATTGTATTGTTCATCTCTGTTTGTTTGTTCTTTTATTCTTCTAGGTGTTTGTTCTTTAACTTTTCTAGGTCTTTTAAAAACATTTCTTGTATCTTCTTGTTCTTTGCCTCCATTCTTTTTCTGAGGTCCTGGATCATCTTCACTGCCATTATTCTGAATTCCTTTTCTGGAAGATTGCCTATCTCCACTGCTTTTAATTGTTTTTCTGGGGCTTTATCTTGTTCCTTCATCTGGTACATAGTCCTCTGCTTTTTCATTTTGTCTATCTTTCTGTGAATGTTGTTTTTGCTCCACAGGCTGCAGGATTGTAGTTCTTCTTGCTTCTGCTGTCTGCCCTCTGGTGGATTCGGCTATCTATGAGGCTTGTGCAACTTTCCTGATGGGAGGGACTTGTGGTGGGTAGAGCTGGGTGTTGCTATGGTGGGCAGAGCTCAGTAAAACTTTAACCTACTTGTCTGCTGATGGGTGTGGCTCAGTTCCCTCCTTGTTGGTTGTTTGGCCTGAGGCCACCCAACACTGGAGCCTACCCAGTTCTTTGGTGGGGCTAATGGTAGACTCTGGGAGGGCTCATGCCAAGGAGTACTTCCCAGAACTTCCTGCCAGTGTCCTTGTCCCCACAGTGAGACACAGCTACCCCCTGCCTCTGCAGGAGACCCTCTAACACTAGCAGGTAGGTATGGTTCAGTCTTCTATGGTAGGTCTCCCAGGTAGGTCTGGGTCACTGCTCCTTCCCCTGGGTCCCGATGCGCACACTACTTTGTGTGTGCCCTCCAAGAGTGGAGTCTCTGTTTCCCCGAGTCCTGTCGAAGTCCTACAATCAAATCCCGTTAGCCTTTAAAGTCTGATTCTCTAGGAATTCCTCCTCCCATTGCCGGAACCCCAAGTTGGGAAGCCTGACGTGGGGCTCAGAATCTTCACTCCAGTGGGTGGACTTCTGTGATATAAGTGTTCTCCAGTTTGTGAGTCACCCATCCAGCAGTTATGGGGTTTGATTTTATTGTGACTGCACCCCTCCTACCATCTCACTGTGGTTTCTTGTTTGTCTTTGGATGTGGGGTATCTTTTTGGGTGAGTCCCAGTGTCTTCCTGTCAATGATTGTTCAGCAGTTAGTTGTGATTCCGGTGCTCTCGCAAGAGGGAGTGAGCGCACATCCTTCTACTCCACCATCTTGAACCCCAGAAACAACTTCTGTCTTCCTATAGCTCTGTCCCTGTTCATTAGAGTTGAAAAGACAATTGGATTAAAAAGGACCTAAATACAGTGGCTTGATGGATTACAGTCAATCTATCAAACTGACATATCACTCATTCAGTCCAATGACTAAAAGCTCTGCTGAGAATTATCTTGATTCTTATAGATTGGATTAAACTTCTGTGCCAGAAATCTTTACAAAAGAAAAGAAGGGTTTCTTGACCAAATGAGGACAATTATCCTCAGTAAAATAAAGCAAAATACCTCTATGATTTGGACACTACTTTTGGGTGGAGAGGAGATTCTGAAAGTGAAGGCTCTGGATGTGAAGCACCTTACCCTGATTCCTGCTTGCCCGGGGTTTCGTCATTCCCTCAAGTCTCATGTGCTTTTTACTGTAAGCCCAGCATAACAGCCACAGAAATAGGCTTGCTCCTTCTTCTCTATGAAAGAATATAAACAAAGCAATGTTTTTAATTATAAACAAAACATTTTTAAAGAATTTTCACTCAACAAAATTGAGACAGTTTGATAAATTCAACATTGCACTTGTTAGAGTCAAAGAGCAAAAGGACATAGTTATAACACACAGAAATGAACAAGTTAAAGAAAGCTGATTTTCTAAAGAACAGGGTTCTGGCCCTTAGCATTCTAGGAAAGCTGAATCCTGTGCTAGGGACCCCATTGCTTTCATTATCCACAACATCCAAAAGTGAATAAAAAGATCTTGTGCCTTGGAACCTGTCTTTGGGGGACACGGCTGCCATGTGAAGGGTCCCCTGTTGCCTCCTGGACTCACAAAGTCCCGCTCACAACCAGCACCAGCCACCAGGTACACAGGTAGGTGAGGACGTTTTAACAGAAACAGCCTCAGTCAAAGCACAAATGAAAGTAATCACCGCCGTCCCAAGAGAGCAGCTCAAGTTGTTACATCAGAAGATCACGGGCAGAGTATATAAGTCCATGCCGCTCTCTCACTTCGTCCCAGCTTACCCTTCCCCCTCCCCGTGTCCTCAAGTCCGTCTGCGTCTTTATTCCTGTCCTGCCCTGAAGTTCTGGGAAGCAGTCGCATAGCACAGGGAGGTCAGCTGGGTGCTTTGTGACCACCTAGAGGGGTGGGATAGGGAGGGTGGGAGGGAGGGAGACGCAAGAGGGAAGAGATATGGGAACAGATGTATATGTATAACTGATTCACTTTGTTATAAAGCAGAAACTAACACACCATTGTAAAGCAATTATACTCCAATAAAGATGTTAAAAACAAGAGAGATCACTGGCAGAGAAAACGGATGTCAGTTCTAAGCTTCAGAGGTTTGGCAGGTGGTCGGTTTTGTAGCAATAGATAACTGATGAACTAATTCATAGAGCTTGTACAAATATTAAATGAATATTTAATAATATTTAATGAATATTAAATAATATAAATGAATTTACTTTACATTTAAATTCATAATTTAAATGAATATTTACAAATATTAATTCCTACCATGCTTGTAACAGAAGCTAGCACAGCATAAGAACTCATTAATATTGCCTCTTATTATTACCATAATTTTCTTACTCCTGACTTTACTCCGTATCTTAAGGATGATAAGTATGAATGTAATAGCAAACACTTTATCCATAATTTGAGGGAATAAGGTAAGGGGTGGTGCAAATTTAGGGAACTGAGACTTGATAGCTAAAAGTAGCTTTGCAGTAATTTGCACAAGGACCTTGAGGAAATCAGTACTCATCTCTGGGTTTTAATTTCCTTTTCTGTAGAGAGAGTAGTGCTAAGGGATCCAAGCTTGTATATATATTCATGAGTCTACATTGTTCAAATAACCCAAGTGTCCTTTATAAATCTCTTGTGCTTTTTCTTTTCATTATACAATATTCGTGGCTGTTTTATTAGAATACATTATGTTTCCTGACCTTCTTAAACACTGTATGATCAACACCATGCAACCCTTGCTAAAAGACTACGGATCATTATTAATATTTTTACAGGTATAAAGACTTGTTCTGGAAGGAAATGTTGAATGTTATAAGGCTATTTGTGTCTATACTAAATACTCCCAGACTGTACTATGTGCATACTTGTGTCTGCTTAATTTCTGTAGCTCTGTACCTTCATCTGTAACTTTTACAATGTAATCATCTGGCCCTTATGCTGGAAATTTAAAAAAAAAAAAGGTTTCTTTTTTGTCATAGGCTGGCATGGAATAAAATGAAGACCTTTAGAACTATGCTAAAAAAAAGAAAGTAGATAAGCTCCAATCTAAGGCCTAGAGGTTTCTTTCTTAAAAACAAACACACAGACTCAGTGTAATATACATACAGTTAAATGCATGCAATTTATACCACCACAAAAAATATATAACCATTTTAATGAATAAAAACAAAGTTAATGCTTAATGTATTAAGAACTTATTTTTAAGAACTAAAACACTGGTAGCGGCTTAAAAGTGCAATGTGTATACCTCCAAGTCACAGGTCTCTTTCTCTAGAGGTAAATATATATATATATATATACACACACACACATACACAAACCGTTCCTTCATTTGTGTTGGATTTAGAATAAATGTGGCCTGTAAAAAGCAGGGACACAAATCCATATAAACATCCATTTTGAAAGAGCAATGGAAGCTAAAGGTGCTCTGATCCTAAGATCTAAACAGTATCCATCACAAGATGGTTTTTATTGGTAGGAAGGAGAAAACTGCAGGGCTCAGCCAAAGGGGTGCAGCAATTGTGGTAACTGACATATCCTCTCCACCCCCATCGTAAGTTTCAGAATATTGAAGTTTCCTGGGTTTCTGCTTTTTTTTTTCAAAGATGTGTGAGAGCAGAGGAATGGAAATAATCACTAGCTTTTAGGCTGGGGAAGGTTGGAGATCATTTTTAAAAGAGCAGTACTACTCTAGAAAAAAAAAATTACAATCCTACATCTTGTTTGAGAGTTTTAATCAACTCGTGGAAGGGAGCATATCTATGGTAAACTCTTTTCCACTCAAATCCTGTGTTAATGCTGCATGCTTTAGTTTTTTATTTCCTTTAAGTTTTATAAGAATCTTAAAGTCAACGTTTTCAATTTTTCTTTGGATATTTATACTTTTAGACAGTCAGTACCTGTAAGTAGCAGCATGGGAGGAGGCTTGTAAACGTTTTGTCTACTGTTTCATTGTCACCTTTTGTGCACTTATCACTCTTCTAAATGAAACTTTGCACAGCAACCCATGTAAAAAATGTACATGTGTTAAAACTTGTAAATAAAAAAATTTTTTTTAATAAATGCATACATACACATATATACATATAAATGCACTACATAAACATATATACACATACATCTATACACATACTTAGGAAATATCATTCTGTTACTACTTCAAACAGTTTTACTTTATACACCCCCTTCTTCACATATGTCTATACAGGTATATACATACATACATACATGCATACAAACTAGCATAACTACACAATGTGTGTGTGTGGCTTTGTCTGTTTTTGAATCTTACGTAAATGGAATTACATAGTTCTTATTCTTCTATGATCTCCTTCTTTGTAGTCAATATTACTTGTGAAATTCATTCAGTCGTTGCATATAGATGTTCTTATTCTTTGCACTGTGGTATTCCATTTATGCCTACATGACAATCTTACTTGCTCTAATATTTATACATATCTGAGTTGCTCCAATTTGGGGCTTTAATACACAATGCTGCATTCTCTTAGTCAGCTCAGGCTGCTATAACAAAAACACCACAGACTAGTTGCCTTAAACAACAGACATTTATTTCTCACAGTTCTAGAGGCTGGAAGTTTGAGATCAAGGTGTCAGCATGGTCAGGCTCTGATGAGAACCCTCTTCTGATTTGCAGATAAGCATCTCCTCCTTGTATCCTCAGATGGCAGAGAGAGAGAGAGAGCTGTGGTCTCCTCATCTTTCATGGACACTGGTCCTATTCATGATGGCTTCCCCACCTACTTATCCTCCGAAAGTCTTACTTCTGGATATCATCCTATTGGGGATTTGAAACTTCAACACACGAATTTAGAGGGAACACAAACGTTCAGTCCATACCAATAAGAATTCCCCTAGATTTACTACCTAGGAGTAAAATAGTTGAGTTGTAAAATATGAGCATATGCAACTTCACTGTTTAGTGCCAAGTTGGTGTCTCAACATGGTATACCAGTTGTCTCTTATCTATAGTGTACGAGTTTTCCAGAAACTCTCCAGCTCTTGCTACAAAGCCTCACCAAGTCTCAGGATGTCTGATTTGAAAAATGTTGTCCATTGGGCACGTGTGTTGTAGAATCTCACTGTGTTTATAATTTGTAAGTTCTTTGATCATTCATGAAATGGAGAATATATCATGTGTATTGACCACCTGAGCCTTCATTTGTGCAGCGACTTTCAATTTTGTCCATTTGTTTATTTATGTCTTTTCCATAATATACGTCTTCGATATTGTAAGGCCTATCTTTCCAACTTGTTTTACCACTACACGATCACTAAGCCTATTCTCAGCATTCTGTGCTTCTTAATAAATATCTGAATCAACTTATCATGTTCCACTTTGGAGAAAAAAAAAGCCTATTGGAATTGAGTGAGATTGTTTTGAATTTGTGAATAAATTTGGGGAGATGTGATTTTTTATAATAGTGAGATTTCCAATCCATGAGCAAGATATATCTTTCAATTTACTAAGAATTATCAAATGTATCTTCATATAGTTTCACAATTCTGTTCTTTGAGTTATGCAAAATCTCAGATTTATTTCTAGATGCATTATACTTTATATATTAATTCTGTATATAGTAACATTATTAAATTATCTTATAAATTGTAATTTTCTGTTCTCTTTTTTACGTGTACAATCATACCACCTTAGAATAACAACTTTGAGCTTTCCTTTCTACACCTTTGTTTCTTTTCTACTCTGGCCAAGACCCCTGTATATAATTAGATACAAGTGGCAATAAATGGCATATTTGTCTCCCTCCACATCTCAGAGGGATAGATTTCAACATTTTCCCAGTGAATGTGATATTTATTGTAAATTGGTTTTGCTGATATTCTTTATCAGAGAAGGGGCATTTCCTTTCCTTTTCTAATTTAATAGTTTCATCATTTATGAATATTTAATATTACCAAAAGCTTTTTCTACCTTAAGATCATCATAAGTTTTGCTTTACTTTTTGATCAGTTAATATGATGGATATAATGATTGATTTCCTAATAGTAAACCATCTTATATTACTTGGATAAAATAAAATTGGTCATCATAAGACATAAAACATTTCTGTATTTATGAATTTAGTTTTACATTGTTTAAGGTATTTACATGTATGCCTACTACAGAGAATAATCTGTAGTTTTCCATGCTTACCTAGTTATTATCAGATTTTACTATCATAAAAAAGCCTACCCTCATAAAATACATTAGGAAATACTCTTTTTCACACTACTGTATAGCAATTTTTAAATTGAAACTATTTCTCAAATCTTTGTTAGAAATCACCATTGGGCTTCCCTGGTGGTGCAGTGGTTGAGAGTCTGCCTGCCAATGCAGGGGACACGGGTTCGTGCCCCGGTCCGGGAGGATCCCACATGCTGCGGAGCGGCTGGGCCTGTGAGCCATGGTCACTGAGGCTGCGTGTCCGGAGCCTGTGCTCCGCAATGGGAGAGGCCACAACAGTGAGAGGCCCGCGTACCGCAAAAAAAAAAAAAAAAAAAAAAAAAAAGAAATCACCATTGAAGAAAAATGAATCCTAAGTTCTAATGATGATAAGACTTTGGTTACTGAATCAATATTTTAATAATGAACTATTAAAGTTTTCTATTTTTTATGAGTCACTCTTGTATTGCTTATTTTAATTGTCTATTTCATTTACATTATCAAATGTATCGACATAATTTTATAGCATCCTCTTATCAGTTTTAATGTTTCAACTTCTAAAATAAAAGCATATTTTTTCCCCCTGAAAATGGTTGTTTGTATCTTTATTATCTTTTACTCGATGTCCCAACACTGATGCCTAATTCTGGATCTCTTTTAACTGAGACAAAAATAATATTCTGATACTTGTTTGTCCAACTCTTTTCCTGATTCTTTTACTAAAAATCAAAACTATTCCTTAACATTTTTCTGTCATTCAGCTATGCAGTTATCATTTATTTATAAATATCCAAAGATGCAAAGTGTTTGACAAGTGATATACCCCTTCTAGATGCTATGGCTTTGAGAGATTGCTTCCTTTAATACTCATGTTAAGGAATATTAGGACTTCATAGAGACTAAGTAACTTACCAATGGATAGTTAGTTAAGTAACACAGCCAGTATTCAGAGCCAGGTTTGTCTGAAATTAACCCTGTACATGTCCACAACTACATAGGATTGCCTTAAGAAATGTGCAAGATGCTTGTAATCCTAAAGTCTTAGTAAAGCAATCAAACTACCTGATCAAAGAATGAGTAAGGTAGAACTAAATAAAAGAGTATACTATGATTTTTGGAAAAAGAAGTACATATGAAATATAAAAGAATTCATATTCTTACATTTTATAACCTATACGTGAGTTGTTGTTCAAATATTGTGAAGAATTACCCTGTCCAATTTAGTGAATTCTCCATATTTTACATAATCGTATTCAGTTTTAGTAAAAATTATGGTTATATATAGTCTGTTTTATAGTTTCATCATCTTCAAACTGTGGATAATTAAATGTATAGTGTTTCAATTCATGATTTATAAATGTAGCTAATTTAAGTGTAATTTAGTTAAAGTATTTATGTTTGCCACTTTTTAATGAGAACAGATTTCTAGATGCTTGTGTATAATGCTAGGCACGGCTCTTGGTTCTTTCTGTGTTTTCTTGCATTGTCCTCAGATTTGGTAGACGAGAATCATAAAAGGAAGTAAGTAGGATTACAGGGATGAGAAGTCACTGTGTTTAATGAGCTCACACGGTGTTCTGCCATAATAAATTACTCTACGATGCTTCTGATTAACTAAGCTGCCACTTGTGCTATGAGCTTACAGTACTGTAGCCAAGTAAGCATAATAGAAAACTGTCTACAAAATTAGGAGGCTGCCTTAATTTTATATTTATTACCATCTTGTCACCTCTGATAACACTTCATCCTATACGTGTTCTTGCCTGAAGAGATCAAAATTAAAATTTACATAAATAGAAGGATTGTAGCTCAATGAAAGCCCAATGAGGCTATTCAGTGCAACACACAATAAGGTGTACAAATTAGAATGAATTTGTTCCAGTTTGAAAATAACAACATTACAGTCTCAAAGTGCTCCCTTTCTTCAGTGCTATCATATATTTCCACTACAAGGAAACACATACAATTAAGTCTATTGGTAGTGATGTACAGATAATGATATTTTTGGTACATTGTATTTTTTCATCATGGGATTTCAGACTAGTCTGATTTTAGAAAAGAGCCCTAGGTAAATGTCTTCTTGAAGAGGTGTTGTGAAGACAGAATATTTATTGTCTAGCCATACATAATAAAAATGCAACTAAATAATGACATGATCAGTCAAATTATAACAGTGTATCAGATTCAGAACCAACGGGAGATTACGAAATATACGTAAACTGTGCTTTCACATCGTATTCCTAACAAACATAGTTCTTTATTTTGATAATCATCTCTGACCAGGAAGTGAAGCTTTATTCCACTGCAATCAGGCGGGGGCTGTCCATCTCTCCAGAATGATCAATTACAGTCTTCCCAGCTCATTAACTCTGATCCTGTAATTTCTTCCAACCCGGAAGACATTCCTTCCGCTCTCTATTTATGCTACGTTATTGAAGTCACCCCTATAAAACTATATAAAATTGCTCAAACTGCCTCTCTTTTGTCCAAATTTTATTGTATTCATAACCTCTTAATCTCCATATGCTTCATGCATATTGGCTTTTATTCCCCCAAACTGTAAGTTCTTTGAGGTCAGGAAATACATTTTATTTTTTTCCACAGCATTTAGGGAAGTTATGAATATATCATAAATGCTCACATATTCTCACTGAATTTATTTATGTTTTACTCTTGTAAAATTTGAAGAATCTCTCTCTCTCTCTCTCTCTCTCTCTATATATATATATATATATACACACACACACACATACACACATATATATATATATATATATACACATATATATAGAAGAGTATATATATACTCTTCTGAATTAATTGAGAAATGAAAAAATATTATATTGGGGACAAAATGTCATCTTCACTATAAATGAAATAGATCTTAGAATGTGGCTTGAGTATTGGGACAGAATTAATTTCCTATTTTAATTTAATGTCCTGATGGTACCCCATTATTAGTCTGGTCATGGGTAGCCAGCTACTTCCTGTTTTTTTCTTCTTGGGCATCTGCACTCAAGAGACATGCTTTCTGTTCTGTTTTTCTTATAAAGCATAAAGCATAGAGATGCAGCACAGAAGGATGTTTCTTTTATGCATGTTTTTAAGGTGAAAGAAGAAAGAGGGAGGAATTAAGCTACTCAGAACCTATTCCTCTTTTCAGCCTCACCAGTCAGCTAACAGATGAGAGGGCGGGAGGGTAAAGGGGGTCCAGAAGTTTCACTTTAATAGATAACCCTCCACATGGAAGCACTGTTGAGTAAGGGACCTTTCCCAACACTATTACCAAAGCAAACAGAATAATGTGTTCATACTAACTGCAGTGATTTAAGGTTGTTGTTGAACAATTTAGAGGTTTCTTTTTTAATTCAAGGAAATATTCTTGGTAGCTTTCAATAAACAAATATATTTGGTTCCAGCCAATTTGGAAGAGCAAGCCCACAATGTGCAGGAAATCCCAATTTGGTCTGTTTACCTTATTCAAGAATAATCTTATGAATATCTTATGAATAATCTTATGAATACCTTATTCATAAGGTATTCATTATTTATTCATAATTATTATTATGATAATAATTCATAATTATTCATTATTCTTGAATAATACCTTATTCAAGAATAATCTTATGAATCAGCCCTCACATAAGACATGTGATATATGTGTTTGCATAATAACATTAAGCATGCAGTTACCAGTGGTTACAGTCTGAGTAAAATCTTCATCTATATCAGCAAGAAAAGTAATTACATCAGTATTGTTGATGGATAAGAGCAGTCAAATAGCATATTCAGATTCTTCTGTAATTCAATAATATAAAGTTTAGATGTGCAAAAGAAGCTAAGTTGTCAGTAGAGAAAGATGGTCATTCAAGTAGCAGGAAAGTTGGTTGATGTCCTTTGTAATTTAGGATATTCTTAAATTATTGTTTTATTTTGGGCATGCAAAGGATTAAAGACAAATAAATGAGAGCCGTGGAAATTAGCTATAGGAAAATTCTACAATAGCAACAAGGTCTAAACACACAGAGAACCAAAATGCAGCATATTTATTCCCTCTGTCTTAACAGAAGCTCAGGCATTTTCTGAGAGCCTACCTCTGGCATGATATTTGTGGGGGTGTGGCATTTTGAAGAGTCGACCTGTAACCTTCAGAGATGGTCCTCTTTGGGAAAGTGTTTTTTGCTTATGGGTACCACATCAACTGGTCCTCTACAATATGGACCAGCCGTAGTTTCCTTTTGAATCATGCTAGCCTCTGTGTCAGTGTATATTGATTCACTGAGTCAGTTTGCTCCCCAAATGCTTGTCAAGGAGCTATTCTCATAAGAGAATTAAACTCACGTGTTTTGGATCTGAAAGCAGAGAATAATGTAATTACATTCTTCTACCATACTATCCTCTCTTATAGGATTTCTGAATGAATTGTGCATTTGAATTAGCTTATTACACTAGTTCATGTCACAGATGGATGAATGAATAAATGGATTGATGAATGTATGAATGGACATCTCTTCGGTTTTGCAAAGCATGTTTCTGAATGACAGACCCTTGGAGGTGCTACATAGGTCAATTCTTTCTAGCCATGATCAGTCAAGACACATTTCTGATCTCGTCACTGTTTTAATATGATGCCAGTATTCTGACCTCACCAACGGATATAAATGCTGACTTCTGTCTGCTATTTACAATAACAGTCCCCGTATCTACATTTACAGCTCCATTCCTTCTTCTGAACTCCAGATGTATATTTCAACTATCTAATGAAAATTTACACTTGTACACTTCTATCTATATAGCACAGATATTATATCTACACTTGTATATCCCAAGAATATTTCATGCATGAAAAACCTGTCCTTAAACTCACTGTGTTTCTCCAACTTACTCTTCTCCCCATGGTCCCCATCTCATTGAACGATATTATCTACCCAGCGACACAAACAAGAAAATTAAGCACAATACTTTAGCCCTTATCTGCTGCCACTCTCTACATCAAATGCATTCCTTCTCTTCTAAAAAAAGTGGAGAAATGAGTGGACTTTAGAATCAGGTAGTCCGGATTTAAATCCCTCCTCTTCTTCTTAGAGTTGTGTGACCTTGAGTTTCTCTGAGCATTAGATACCTTATTTTTAAATTTCTTCTAAAAATAATTTTAAAATAAAATTTTTTATTTAAAAATATATACCTCGGGCTTCCCTGGTGGCGCAGTGATTGAGAGTCCGCCTGCCGATGCAGGGGACGCGGGTTCGTGCCCTGGTCTGGAAGGATCCCACATGCCGCGGAGCGGCTGGGCCCGTGGGCCATGGCCACTGAGCCTGTGTGTCCGGAGCCTATGCTCCACAACAGGAGAGGCCACAGCAGTGACAGGCCCGTGTACCACACACACACACACACACACAAAATATATATACCTTAATTAAAGAAAAACTAAGTGGAGAAATATTCCATATTCATGCATAGCAAGACTCAATAATATCAAAATGTCAGTTCTTCCCTACTTAATTTATAGATTTGATGCAAAACCCCTGCAAATTATTTTTTGGATAATAACAAAGTTATTTTAAAGTTTACACGGAGAGGCAAAAGACTCAGAATACCCAACTCAATATGGAAGGAGAAGCACAAAATTGAAAGACTGTTGCTACCCAATGTCAAGACCTCTAATAAAGCTACAGTAACCAAGACAACATGGTATGGTGAAAGAACAGGGAGAGAGATCAATGAGACAGAATGGAGAGCCCAGAAATAGACCCACATAAAAGTAGTCAACTGCTCTTTGACAAAGGAGCAAAAGCAATACAATGGAGCAAAGTAGTCTTTTCAACAAATGGTGCTGGAACAACTGGACACCTACATATAAAAAAAAAAATTAATCTAGACACAGACATTACACTCTTCACAAAAACTAACTCAAAATTGATCACAAACCTAAATGTAAAATACTAAATTATAAAACTCCTAAAATGTAACATAGAAAAAGACAAAATGAAAATGAGTATGGTCATGACCTTTTAGATACAACACCAAAGCTGTGATCCATGAAAGAAATAAGCTGGTATTCATTAAAATTAAAACTTATGCTCCTCAAAAGACAATGTCAAGGGAATGAGAAGACAAGCCACGTCTGGGAGAAAATACTTGCAAAAGACACATCTGATAAAGGACTACTACTCAAAATGTACAAAGAAGTCTTAAAATTCAACAATAAGGAAAACAAACAACCCATACAGAAAATGAGCCAAAGACCTTAACAGACACCCCACCAAAGAGGATATACACACAGCAAATAAGCATGTGAAGAGATGCTCCACATCATATGCCATCAGATAAATGAAAGTTAAAACACAATACCACCGCACACCTATTACAGTGGCCAAAATCCAGAGCACCGCTAACACTAAATGCTGGCGAGGCTGTGGAGCAACAGGAACTCTCTTTCATTGCTGGTGGGAATGAAAATGGTGCAGATACTTTAGAAGACAACTGGGCAGTTTCTTACAAAACAAAACATGCTCTTCATATAAAATCCAGCCATTATGCCCTTTGGTAGCTACCCAAAAGAGATGAAAACTTACATCCACAAAAAACCCTACATATGGATATTGATAGGAGTTTATTAATAATTGCCAAGACTTGGGGAGAGCAAGGAAGATGTCCTTCAGTAGGTGAATGGATAAGCATTGGTCCATTCAGTGGTCCAATAAGTGGAATATTATTCAGCACTGAAAAGAAATGAGCTACCAAGCCACGGAAAAACATGGAGAAAGTTGAAATGCATGTGACTGAGTGAAAATGATACGTATTGTATAATTATGCCGTATGACATTTTTGAAAAGGAAAAACCATGGAGACAGTAAGGAGATCAGTGGTTGCCAGGGACTGGTGTGGAAAGAGGAGCGAGCCGGCAGAGCACAGAGGATTTTTCGGGCAGTGAAAATACTCTGTATGATACTTTAGTGATGGATGCATGTCATTATACATTTGTCCAAACCCAAAGAATGTACAATGCCGAAAGTGAACCCGAATGTAAACTTTGGACTTTGGGTGATAATGATGTACCAATGCAGGTTCATCACTTGTAACAAATGTACCATCTGGTGAGGGATGCTGATATGGGGGGAGGCCGTGCATGGGTGAGGGCAGGGGGTAATCTCTGTACTTTCCCCTCAATTTTGCTGTGAAACTTAAACGATTCTAAACAAGTTTTCTTTGTAAGAAATGTATCTACTTGACAGACATTTGGCAGGAATAAATACCATAATGAAAAGCATTTACTACAGACAGTGCTCAATAGAGGTTATCTATTTCATACCTATTACGTTTCCAACACATTTACTCATTCTGTCTTTTCTGCCTCTCTCCTAGTTTATCCTAGCTCGACTTTCTACCAGAATACTGCAGTAACTTAGTACACTATCTCCTGTTTTCAGTCTTGAATGCTCTCATCTCTTATACTTTGTGATTCCCCTTTTCTTTAAGACTTCACACACAATTTTCTTTTCTCTGCTTTAATTCATTTTCTCTTCTTGTCTGAATCTTTCTGGCACCTACTCATACCTTGGTTTGCAAATTAGATATCAGTTTCTCTGAGAATCTCTTTCTGACCATAACCTCCTCCAATAGAAGATATTTTATACAATTATCATTGAATATATTCTACAAAATGTATCTTCCTGCCTTCTTCTCTATATTCCCCATTAGACTGTAAGATTCTTGATTTCCAGAACCATATCTGTCAGGTTGACTATTACATTCTCATTGTTTAGCGTGAAGACCATCACATACGTACTCAAGAAAGTTTTTGAATGAATGAATGAATTCCTAATCTATCTATTCCTGATAAGCTATTAGTAAGTGACAATAGATTATTCGCTATAGTTTCCAGCACATCCAGACATCCTGGTTCCTCTTCTTGGAAGGTGCTAGAAGTTTGTTTTGTTTTCAATACTAGAATCCCATAATAATAATCTATAGATCTCTGATATTGTTTCCGAATTCTATTCTATTCGTTACCTCGTGATTACTTTTTATAAATGTTAGAATTTAACAATACTTTCCCAACAATTAGTATTAGCATCTATAAAAGCAAAGTTCCTCTTTAGTTTTTTGGAAAATATAGTATTAGCATCTATAAAAGCAAAATTCTTCTTTATTTTTTTAGAAAATATCTGCAGGGAAATATGTTCCCAGTTGTGCTTTAGAGAGGTTTAGCATATGATGCAGAATGCAGTCAAAACAATATGTAACCTTAGAACACTGCCCACTGAGGCTGCAAACCTTCCATGGTAGCTGAGATCCTATTTTTTTAAATATACACTACAGTGAGAAAATTCAATATTTATGACTTCCACCTGGCAGACCAGACAAACAGAGGTCATCAATCTGTTCTCAAAAATAGCTTGATACTTTGACTCTAACCTCTAAAAACATCTCTAATTTGTGGTGATCTAATATGCTTTCCCAACTTCCTATCATTCAAGGTGTAAAGAAATGAATCTGCTGGTTGGAAACATAGGTGAGGAACATTCTGAGTAACGGGCATGTGTATTTTTCACTTCAAGCTGATTGCACCCTTGAAGCTGGGTTCTTTTTTCCTGGAGTTCTGTTCCATTTTATTTAATGGCTACCCCCTTGAAAACAATCACTGTTAGATTCATCCTCCCTATTTCTCCGTTTACTGGTCTCATAGTTTCAGACCTGTTTTTATATTTACTTTCCCAGATGCCTAACTCTAGGGCAACAGTTCCTACGGGTAGTTTTTGTGTTAAAAGTTCAATTTTAATATTTTCTAATATGAAGAATAGAACTTTCAAGAGAGCACCATGTTCTGCTTAAGTACCTTCTCTTTATTTTTCTTTCTCAGGGTGTTCATAAAAATGACACAAGTAGTTCACTACCTCGTTGTTCTTAAAAGTGTTTTCCTAGAAACACTAACCCTTGGGAGGTTATCGTGGTCAAACACATTTAGAAAATATATTTTTAAAGTTATATGTCCCTTTTCTTAAGATTTCCCAGAGGCTAAAATGATACAAGGGAACTTATTTACAAAACAGATATAGACTCACAGACATAGAAAACAAACTTACGGTAACCAAAAAGGAAAGGGGGGGAGGGATAAACTAGGAGTATGGGATTAACAGATACACACTACTATATGTAAAGTAAATAAACAACAAGGACCTACTCTATAGCACAAGGAACTATATTCAATATTCTGTAATAACTTATATGGAAAATAATCTGAAAAAAACATATATATACTATATATGTATTTATATATAAATGTATAACTGAATCACATTGCTGTACACCTGAAATTAACACATCATTGTAAATCAACTACACTTCAAAAAAGAAAAAAGGCTTCTCAGAGGATTTAATAAGCTAATGTAAGTTATGAGTCTCTAAGACAAGGTAATGTATACAACATCTTCCAAATGTATTTGCTACTTTGTTTCAGATCCTCTCTCTGAACAGTTTGTGGAATATTTACTAGAAAAGACTGTACTAAATATGGTGGCATCCATACAGTAACTTTTCAGTTTTATCTGGTTTTTAACTAAATCAGCCACAAACCATTAGTAAATTAGTGCACGCATAGTAAGTACCCATGAGCTTTATTCAGTGCAAGCCAGTTCATTTTCCATTTGAATGTCACAAAGTTTATATTCAAATTTGATACATAGAAATGAATTTCTTAATTTTATTTATAGTTATATGTTGTTCCAAAGAGTGACTCATGTAAAAAGGCCACGAAAACCCGATGATGGTTTTTTTCCGCATCAGTCGATAATATTTATTGCCTTTAATCGAAAAGGGAAAAAGCTTCACATTTTTTCAACTCGTCTTTAAATCCTTGGCTCAGCCAATGCAACAGCGCCCACTGCATTATAAGTACTTCAGTAGGACCTGGGAATACAGTGATGAAAAGACAGAAACTTGTTCTTATGGGACTTCAGGCCAAGCACCCCTTAGAGACGGGGGAACATTGCTGCAGTGGAGGCTGCCTGGGAGCCCAGAGGAAGGTGAGCCTAGCTCTGCCTCAGGGCATCAAAAGTCTTCTCGTGGACTTGGAGGGCATTATGCTAAGTGAAGTGTGTCAGACAGAGAAGAAATATACTGTCTGATATCACTTACAGGTGGCATCTGAAAAATACAACAAACTAGTGAATATAACCAAAAAGAAGCAGACTCACAGGTACAGAGGCCAAACTAGTGGTCACCAGTGGGGAGAGGGAAGGGGGAGGGGCAGTACAGGGGTAGGACAAATTACTGGGTGTGAGACAAGCTACAAAGATGTATGTACAACACGGGGAAGATAGCCAAGTGTTGGCGGTAACTGTAAACGGAGTGTAATGTTTAAGAATTGTATACAAAATAAAAAGAAAGTCTTCTTAGACAAGACAGTGTTGGTACTTGATGGGCAAGTAGGCAGACAAGTAGGTAGTGGGCTTCCAATTAAAGAATGCATCACATCCAGGGGAATGCAAATAGCTCTGCTTTTCTGAAGGGAACAGTGTGAGGAAAGGACCAGCCTCTCCTGCACCTCCTTAACCCACGGTTCCTTTCATGTACTGTGGCTTCAGTCTCTTGCTAGTGTATTAACTTCCTCTCATGGGTTCCTGATTTCTCCTTACAAAGAGTGAGAACTGTGCCCACTGGCTGGCTTCTGCACTCACAGTATTGTAGAGGGGAGATGTGTGAGAGGCCCAACACTTCTTTATTTTCTTGATATTAAATATAAGGGAAAATGCAATAAGAAAATTGGAAGAGTGAGAAAATTGGAAGAGAAAGTGAAAGTAGATGTGTAGGAGAAACAGTATGTTTTTAAAGAAGAAATCATATTCATTCTATGAAATGCCATAAAAGCATGAACTGTAGTATTCAATAGGTGTTAGTGAAAACTGAAAAACACACATAAACCTCTTCACTGCACTCTGAGTATTATCTTGGGCAAAAAAATAGACCTAGCAATAGAATTATTAAGTATAAGACATTTCTTTGGTTTAAAAGCAAAAGATAAAGACAAGTACATAAATCAAAGTGTTGCTAGAACTCACAGAACAAGTTCGTATTCTTCCCATCTGGAAATCTTTCTTTTCATTTCTTTATCCCACTTCCTAAGGTGCTCTCTTTTCTCTAATGTATAGAATGCTCCAGTGAAATTTCCCCAAACTAGAAAGAATGTTTAAGGAAATCAATTTACTGAACCAAGTGGCAGGGTTTTCTGAACTTCTTGAAAGGCATATCATTGAAAAGTAGGAGGACCTGAGTCTTGAAAAGGAAAAAGAAAAGAGAAAGGCATTAAAGGAAGTGTTTTTATGAAAGGAACTTTGGTTGGGGACAGGGATAGGATGGAAATAATTACTAAACTTGTACACAATTTCAGTGATCCGTTTAGTGTTCTCAGCATGGCCAACATTCAATAGTTTAATCCTTTAAGTGACCCTAAAATAGAGATTCTACTCTGGTCCTCACATTAGGAATAGAATTCAGCAACAGTGGGGTTACTACCTTGCTCTAGGTGACATAGCTAGTAAGTGACAGAAAACAATGGAAATCCATAGATTCAGGTTCCAAAATCTACAATCTTGATATTTACACTAAACATATTGTAAACACTAAATGATTATACTTTTGTATGTTGAATATATTCTACACAATCAGATATTTATTAATCCTTTAAAGATTGAATCTAAGGGTCTAAACATAAGTTCCTGGCCAAAACATTTAGATCATATAGTTTGTCATAACTCGTATGCAAGGCCATGCCTGAAAGCATCAGTCCCACTGTTAGCTGGTTATTATAATGACTCCATGAGAGACAAATCAAACATCATTTTCATTCCTCATGATTGATTTATGAAGGTATCTATGTATGGCTATATTTATTCCATGCCTAATTTGTAAACTTCTAACTGTAAGTCAACATTTTAAAAAATAAATGAATAGAGCAGAGAAAAATTAAATGTTCAAAATATAAATAAAATTAGTATTAAGTTAATGCATAATATATAAGCCATAAGATCCTGTCTACTTGTTAGAAAAGAGTCTACAAATTTTGTTCCAAGATTCCTGCCTGTCTATACGGAAAAAAAAAAAAAAAAGACAATTAGTAAACTTGTCAAAAGAATCATTGCTGGCATTGAGAAAACAGATAAATTCTATTTATCTACGGATTCTGTGGATTCTTGTAAAGTAGTGATTATGGTCCAAGTACTCGGGAAATAAGAGCATCTACTATTTCATTCATTAAATAAATACACAACAGAATTCATGTAGCTGTTGTTTTATGATGCCCTATGTTCCAAAGCAGAATTCAATAATAATTTCTATATGGTACCAGAATTATAGAGTCCAGGCACATCATTCAATGTCGTTATGGATTAAAATATAAAGATAAAACAAAGTATTTTATGAATTATAGTAAAAGAAACATTAGTACATAGAAATATAAACACACATATAATGAAACAGTCTATACCCTTATGAGATGTACTCTGACATTTCTATTTTATTTTAATATCGTTCACTATTTAAAAGTTGACCAGGAACTATTAAATTAATTTCCTGACCCACAAATGGCTTGTGACCTATGCATTGAAAAGTACTGACCTGGAGCAAATTTGAATCTCACATTACCTGTTATGTTTCTTAAAATAAAACATGATAGATATCGAATAGAAGTAAATGTGAGTTCTTCTTCCCTAAAATAGTAGATAGAACATAAACAGTATATTTTAATGATTAAAGAGAAACGCTTTCTCAGTTTAGCAAAAGTCTAGATTCTGGGGAACAGTTGTTATTACCTAATATAGATGCAGAAGGCTGAGAAGACTCTTTGACAAGATGCGTGGGGGCTCACATGTCACATGGAAGTGGGCCAAGAGCACAAATGTGAGACTGACTCCAGTTTAACTCAGAAAACTGTTTTTAGTTCACCAGAGTGCTAAGGCAAATGCATAGTGAAGCCCCATGGTTTTAGGTCATTGATTATAGTCCCAAATATTTTACCCTAAAAAAAAAAAAATCTCTGATGTATGATGTTAATGTCTAACTTCAAACAGTGTGATTTCTTTGTAAACTCTTAAAAAATAGACTAAGTTGCAAAATATACTGTATTTTCAGATGTGGAAATAGTTAATTCATAGTAGTGCAGGTAGAATGATACAGTTGCATTTTGTAAATGAGACCCACCCAAGACTAGTTCGTGGTGTCCTGGGTAACTATGATGTCTTTTTGAAAGCTGGTACATGGTAGGGAACCAAAAATATGCTTCTAGAATGAATTAGTTAGTGAAGGAGAGTTAGATAGAAAATACCAATTTCTATGTCTAGAAGTATAAAAAATGTTTTCCTACAAGGATAACTTTCATAGAAATGAACCACATCTACTTAATTTCTATCTTTTAAGAGAAAAATAAGCTGTATTTGTATATTTTTCTAGTGATCAAAAAATTCATAATTAGTAGGTGTTGAAATTGGCAAATATATTTTTAACTTAATAAAATATGAACAATCTTATAAAGTCTACACAAATTTTAGACTCTTTGAAATGTTCACTGTTGAATCTTTTGAAACTATTTTATGATTTTTATGCTTTTATTAACCCACTTTTATCCTAAACTACTGACTAATGATTGAATCAAATAAGCTCTTGTACACAACGCTGATTAATTCTGTCATTCCCATTCCCATCACTTCATCTTTCCACTCCCCTAATCAATACTATAAATAAACAATGTATAACTGACATCATACACTATGAAAATGCTAGAAGTAAATGTTAACCAATAAATATAGGACAATGAATACAGAAAAGATTAGAATACAGTGTTTTCAGGGATTTGAAACAGCGTTTGATGGGGCTGTTTTTGTTTTACCAAAAGGCTATGAATCTCACACATTTCTTTCTCTTAAAGATAGAAACTGTAGCACTTCATCTTATAAGAAGTAAGAATTTATTATCTGCAGGAAAGAATACTGTAATAAAAACACTCCTTTTTCTTCCTGGTGGCATTGTGAAACTAATGAAAGTCGTTTATCATTTTCTCATTTGTAAATATCAAAGTTAATGCCTGAGAATAAAATTTGTAAAAACAGCATTTTAAATCATACTTATTACTGTGCTTACAGCTCCGCATGTTTTTCATGCCTTTCCAAGAATATCTAATTCAAAAGGAAAGCTATGCCTTCAAAATATATTTGCTCAAAATAAAGTAGCCTCGTTTTCTTCTGATTTTTGAAAAGGTCCTGTTTCCATACCCTTTGAAGTTTAGAAATTAATCTCTACCAGTTATGAGCAGGTAGTCAGCTGCTGATTATTTATTCCAATTAATCAATTTAGTTTACTTAATTATGGTTTAGTTTTTTAAAACCCCTAGACATGTATTTTCACTTGAAGCAGGATTAGATTGTTAGTTTATCCCTATCTGAAGCAGACATAGACAAAATACAAACTGTATTTTCCTCCAAAATATAAAAAATTTAAATGCTAGTTATAAATATAAATGCAATGGGTTTATATCTATATACATGTGTTGGCTACTAAATTACTTAAATAGCATTATAATAGTTGTCCTGAATAACAAGGAGAGTGTATATACACAATGGATCCACTTTCTGTTATGCATGAGAATTGATTCGGTTCCCATTTGTCATTTACTAAATCTTTAAAAAACTGTGTCTGTTTTTCTCACATTCTCACATTGGGAGGTTTCAGAAAGCCATCTGTGAATAAAGTAAAAATCCCAGCTGATAATGAATTAGCACCATCTCTGAAGGAGCAGACCTCACCTAGGTGCCAAAGGAAGGGCGTGATGACCCTCATAAACACCTTGTGTGAGTTAATGAGAGTGAAGGTTCATTTCCATAACGACTCCATATTTGCATCTGTGCAAGGCTTGCGTGGTGCCGGCTGGCAAAAGTCAGCTGTGAATCAGACAGGCTGCAATTCTCATCACTCCAGTAATAGAATGATCACACGGTCTTTCTACCGGGCCCAGAGCCCAAGAAACGACCATCACGTTGGCTCCACAACGCCAAAAGCTTTGAAGCACACCATCTGCTAGGCATCTTTGTTGCTACTTGCTCCCCCTTGTAACTACATAAACATTCATTTACCATCAAGTACATACTTCCAGAAGGCTCACCTAGGACACGGTGAAAAGGCAGATTCTCTCACTGCTTTTGACTTCTGTCGCCAATATCTTCTGAGCAAAAGGAATAAAAGCATGGATCACAATTGCTTATGCTGAATAGAAAAGGCAAACAATAAAAATGTGAGGGGAAATTATATATCTTTGGAGGCTCTGCTCACCTGGAAAATATCATTTGCAGCCTAGAACTCCAGTGGTCATATTTTCCAAACATGACCACAAACTCAAAGCATGAAGATAAAGAGAGAACCTCTATCCATTAGTTATGGCATTCCAAAAAAGGACAACTATCCTCTTAATCATCACTGGAGTGCAAGTTATTTTATTGAACATAGAGAAAAAAAGCTATGCATGTAATTTTTTTTCCCTGCATGTTTCCCATTATAGGGGAAACTAATGTGATAATATCTATCCAAAGAAGAAAATTTAAGTCAAAGAAAAGAAATGAACATATAATTGACATCTATATATTCATGTAAGAACTAAGCCATTAGTTATGGGATAGGGAGGGTGGGTGGGAGACGCAAGAGGGAGGAGATATGGGGATATATGTGTACGTATAGCTGATTCACTTTGTTATACAGCAGAAACTAACACACCATTGAAAAGCAATTATACTCCAATAAAGATGTTAAAAAATAAAGAACTAAGCCATTTAGAATTTCAATGTGTCTGATAATGTACTTCTAGAATCAAATGTCAAAAGCAGCAGTGAAGTGTCTAATTCTGAGCTTGCCTCATGTTAATTTTCACTCTAAAAGATCACTCGATTAAGTGATGAAATGAGAAAAATGCAAAAAAAAAAACCCACAAAAAATGTAAAGATAATAGCTTCCACCTCTGCTTAAGAGAAACTATGCCTATGTTAACTCAGCCAATGTGAAACTAAAAATGGAAAGAAGGAGCAAAGGCCAACCAGAAGACAGAAAGATGGAGAAAGCAGTGGATGAAAATATCAATAATCAACGATGCCCTGGTTAAGTGATTTTTGAGGGCCTGCAACAGAGAGGAACTCATTAACCATCGGTCAGACTGAGTGTGGGCCATCAAAAGCTCTTACTAAAGGCCCAGCCACTACACTTTCTTACTCAGAGACTTTATCCTATTTTATGACTTGAACTTTTATTATCATAGTGGTGCAAAATTTTCTTCAAAATTTTCATCACTCATCATTTTTAATTCTGCTGCCACTAGTGTTGTGCTCTATGTCTTCAAGTCTGAATCACTGAAATATTCAATTCCATGGTCTCTCAAACTCTAAATTCTCTCTGCCTTTACTTTGCTGGACTAAACAAACTCAAATATGGTTCTCTGATTTGCAACCCTTAGGGAGAGCTAATTTCCCACCACATGAAATGTATGATTTCTTTGTTCATCTTCATTTAAGTCTTAGCTAATATTTATTGACACAGACACTGAGCTGAGTACCTAACAGGGATTATCTCAGTTACCATGCAGAATATGGTAGGGGTGGTAATGTTCTTATTTTAATGATATGGAAACTAAGGTTCACAGAGATTAAATAACTTACCTACAGTCAGTCATAGCTAGTAAGAGTAGAGTAGGGATTTAAACCAATAAGAAAAGAAATGATAATTATGTGACATGAGAGAGGTGCAAGTTAATGCTACGGTGGTCATCATATTACAATTTTTAAATGTATCAAATTAACGCATTGTACACTTTAAAGGTACACAATATTATATGTCCATTATATTTCAGTTAAAAAATGACAACACAAAAAATAAACCCGTAACAATCTGACTTCAGAGCTGGCGCTCTTCATCACTATGCGATTTGCTTCCACACCACCTAGCTTTACTTCCTCCTAATGTCAACTCACCTGCCTTCCATTCAGAGTCTGCATTTGCCTCTCTCATCTATCTCGGTTTCTCTGTCCCTCTCTCTCTCCCTCTACCCCCATCCTCTTCCCTTCCTGTCTCTACACATACACATAAACACACACACACACACTTCCTTACGCCATCTTCCTTACATAGAACACATTACTTATCCTTCATATTCTCTATCTAAACATTTCAAGACACAGTTCGAGTCATTTTCAAGTTCTCCTCTTTTCTGAAAGCTTTCATAAATACTTACCATTATTAATTTCCTTATGCTTTCTACTCCAAAAGAACCCATAGTTTACCATAGAAATTATTATACGTGTTGCCCTGGGTCATTCACAATTTTTTCTTGTATTCACATCTCTATAACTCATTTAGAGCTCTTTCAAAGCAAGGAATGTGTAGTTCTATATAATATACTATGTAAATGTAAGTTGTCATTATTATTTCTATTGTTATACTTCTGTATACTCTGCTGATACCAGTGTAGTGAGCATATAATGGGTACTCACTGGGGTCCATGTTCATTTATTAATGGCAGAGTTGTAACTTAAACATAGGCTTTTGATTTTCCAATTCAGTTGAATGAAACTGCAACTTACAACTAGCTATAAGCCTTTGGAACCAGAAGCCTGGTAAAAGGAAGCTTTCTGTCCTCAAGAGTTTGAAGACCAGAACACTCAGACCTGTTTAAGTGCAAAAATGGGACAGGCAGATTTGTTATAAATAAAAATAAAATAATTCAAAGTGCGTATCCACTAAAATTATTTAATACTGATGTTTAGTGGACAAATCCACTAGTATTTACAGGGAAATTATGAAGATATAAGAATAAACACTCAGTAAAACTATCCAGTCCTAAAGCTTCTTCAAAAACAGAAATACAGAGAAATTCTGAGTGAAAAGGAAATACATTTTGGCTTGGACTAAGAAAAAAGTTTGGAGTTGTCAGAAATGTAATAGCACTGAAACTTTACCAATCCTGGATAATTATCCATCAGAGATGTAATAGGACAGATTCCTGTCTGAGAAAAATACATTAATATATTCTAAGCTTATTTCCAAACTTTCTATTCTTGATTCTAGATTTTTATGTTCTTGAGTGTCTGAAAACGTACACAGCTGAAACCACAGTGTTGCATAACACAGAGCAGAGGTTCTTAACTCTGGCCGCATATTATAATCCCTTAGAGAGTTTTTTTTTTTTTAGCGTCTTCATTGGAGTATAATTGTTTTACAATAGTGTGTTAGTTTCTGCTTTATAACAAAGTGTCTGTCATACAGAGTGAAGTAAGTCAGAAAGAGAAAAACAAATACCTTAGAGAGCTTTTTAAAAATTCTTAAGAACAATCACTGCTTAAGAACAATAGACTAATTAAATCAGAATCTCTAGGGATAGGTCTGTATGATCATATTATTTTAAATGCTGCCCAGGGGCCTCCAGTGTGTATCTGGGACTAAGGACCTTGCCACTGAGCATGGCATGGAAGTTATGGAGGTAAAGAATAATCACTGATGTTTGCATGAGTCATGGGAAAACTGTCAAGTAGTCCCCATGATAGATCTGACTTTGATCAGAGCCAGATCATAATAAAGACACGGACAAATATGAACTAGATGAAATAAGTGTGGGCCAAAAAAAACATGTTCCTAATCATTAGAGAAATGCAAATCAAAACCACAATGAGGTATCACCTCACACCAGTCAGAATTGCCATCGTGAAAAAATCTACAAACAATATATGCTGGAGAGGGTGTGGAGAAAAGGGAACCCTCTTGCACTGTTGGTGGGAATGTAAATTGATACAGCCACTGTGGAGAACAGTATGGAGGTTCCTTAAAAAAACTACAAATAGAACTACCATATGACCCAGCAATCCCTCTACTGGGCATATACGCTGAGAAAACCATAATTCAAAAAGAGTCATGTACCACAATGTTCACTGCAGCCCTATTTACAATAGCCAGGACATGGAAGCAACCTAAGCGTCCCTTGACAGATGAATGGATAAAGAAGATGTGGCACATATATACAATGGAGTATTACTCAGCCATAAAAAGAAACGAAACTGAGTTATTTGTAGTGAGGTGCATGGACCTAGAGTCTGTCATACAGAGTGAAGTAAGTCAGAAAGAGAAAAACAAATACCGTATGCTAACACATATATATGGAATCTAAAAAAAAGTGGTTCTGAAGAACCTGGGGGCAGGACAGGAATAAAGACGCAGATGTAGAGAACGGACTTAAGGACACGGGGAGGGGGAAGGGTAAGCTGGGACGAAGTGAGAGAGTGGCATGGACATATATACACTACCAAACGTAAAATAGATAGCTAGTGGGAAGCAGCCACATAGCACAGGGAGATCAGCTCGGTGCTTTGTGACCACCTAGAGGGGTGGGATAGGGAGGGTGGAGGGAGACGCAAGAGGGAGGGGATATGGGGATATATGTATACGTATAGCTGATGCACTTTGTTATACAGCAGAAACTAACACAACATTGTAAAGCAATTATACTCCAATAAAGATGCTAAAAAAATAAATTAGGCCAAAGACCTTAAGAGACACCTCACCCAATGGAAAATACACATTTGAAAAGATACTCCACATTGTATGTCTTCAGGAAAATGCAAATTAAAACAACGATAAGATACCACTGCACACCTATTAGAGTGGCCAAAATTCAGAACACTGACAACCTCAAATCCTGGCTTGGATGTGCAGCAGTAAGAGCTCAAACACTGCTAATGTGGTTGCTGCAGCTACTTTGCAAGTTTGGCAGCTCCTTACAGAACTAAACATGCTTTTAGTGTCCTATATAGTCCATGCTCCTGGTATTTACACAAAGGAGCTGAAAACTTATATCCACACATAAATCTCCTCAGGTATGTTCAGAGCATCTTTATTCATAATTGGCTAAACTTAGATGCAGTCAAGATGTCCTTGAGGGAATAATAGGTAAATAAACTATATTACATTCCCCCCCTAAAAAAAAAACCCGACAAAAACCCGTGTCCTAGTTCTTACTTTTATATAAACATTATTTCTAGCCTCATTTTCCAGTTTATTCTTTCTCATAAATTGGTCAGTGGGACTGGGTTTTCCCTTAACTTGCCTTCCAGCTGCTGAAGGTTGCATTAATATGTCCCCCTTATGTGTCATTATCACAGAATCTGTTGACATCAAGTCCTCCACTCTCTGACTGTGACACTGGGTATTTTTAGCTAGGATGATGGCCAGAGCCACAGACAAACATTCCAGGATTACAATAACTTTAAATCAGAAGACATAATCAAAAAAACAGAGCCAGCAGTAAAAATGATTGATTGTTAACAAATTTCTGCCTTTATGCATATTTTCTAGACATTTTGGAGATTACTGTTCTTGATATAATAAATTCAGATTGGGGTATGAGAAGCCGAAATTGATAAAAGTTGACATCTAAACGTTAGAAAGAAACCTACAAAAAGAATTTTTATTACAGGTGATTAACACACACACACACACACAGAGATATATCATAAATAATACTCTTTGACTTCAGTAATAAAGACCATACTGAAAATGGTTGAAGTTCCGACTGAAATTTGTAATATTTTAAACCATGAGTTACAGGCATATTAATAAAGGTTGTAAAATGATCTAAAAAAGATGCAGACAATAGCTGCTGTGAATTCATTAAATGAAATGATAGCTTTAAGTGATTATACAATTTATCAGAAACTTGTTTGATCAACTGTGTTTTGAGCAGACATGTGATGTGACACAGATAAAGTATAAAATATACTTCTCAGTGCTACTGAGAAAACTGTCATTTCCAGAACAAGAGAAGGAAAACTGTCAAATTAGGCTAAGTTATGTATTAATATTTAGCATTCTGTTTCCAAAGCAGCCTTAGTGAATATCCAAAGACCCAGATCTTCTTCTGCCTAAGGATGTGCAATGAAATCTTCTCTATATTTGCATTTAAATCTGTCATCTCAAAGGTTGTACGTTGTTCTCCTGACTGGGAGCCACAAGAGTGGTTTCATACTTGAGTTCCTTTGTGACTTCCAGATCTTTCTTTGGAATTTCTCAGTCATTTTGGATTTGAGTATATCACCAAGGGCTGCCTGGGTGACCACCACACAACAATCTCATATTCTAATGTGTATGTGTGTAGCAAAACCCTAAGACTATGCTTTGCTTCAGTAACTTGAAAGAGGAAGTTGGAGAATCGTCTTCAATTAACTCCATCAAAAGAAGCATTGAATTCATAATGACTTAGTTTTACTTACTAGAAAGACTTCAACAAACACACAAAACATTCTGAAGAGGAAGTCTGGCTTTATATTGATAAGTTATAGATTATTATTATTATTTTAGTTATAGATTATTTTATCCATCGTAGCAGATGAGCTGTCTCATTTAACCAATGGTCATAGAGTGAACGAATGAATTTACACATAACCCTGGTAATTCCATCCAGTTAAGACAATTGATTTAAACTGATTTTTTTTCACATTTGCTGAGAGGCAGTGTTCCTTTTGTATGACTCCCAGATTCTATGGATTGACAATAAATTCACAATGAAAGGTTATCTTATTTTCCTAACTGTCTTATCACTTGTTCCAGGATCTTTTTAGTGCTATTTGTGGAATACGCTGCAGAGTTACTGGCTGATATGTTGTTCCATTCCTATCTTTGTAGGGCAAGGAAGAGCAATACAGATGTCTACTTATTTTGTAGTAAGAGCAAACATCATCTATCTCCTTCACTGTAGTAAGAATCTCAAAGTTATATGAAAAACAAACCATACAACCTACTTTGTATTGCTTACTTGGCCAAAATATTTTGGGAAAAAGTTGGTTTCGATTAGGAATGAGTGAGGAATAACAAAAATAATTGAAGGAAAAGGAGATCATCAAAAAATTATTCAAGAAAATTTAATGTAACTGAGAGGTAACCTTCTAGGTTGAAATGGCCAACAGAGACCCCAGCAGAGTGGATAAAAATAGACCTACAGAGAGGCACATCATGTGAAATCTTAGCACATGGAAGACCAAGAGAAGTTGTACTAAATTTCAGAAATTAAGGGGAAAAAAAAGACCCATGCTCATGTGCAAAGGAATAATATTCAAATGGCAAAATGTCTTCAGGCTTCCAAGAAGCTGAAAGATACCAGAGTAAAGCCTTCAAAATACTTCAATCTTGAATTTCATTGTCAATCAAACTATACATAAAGTGTAAAGGTGGAATAAAGACATTTTTAGACAAGTGACATCTCAAAAAATTAGCTTTCCCATGTGCTGACCTGAAAGCAGATACCGGATGAGTTGCTCTTAAAGTGATTTCAATAGTCAAAACCAAGAGGGACCCGCTAAGTAAGATCTCCAACATATGAGACATGTGATGGAAACAGCAGAATGACAGTGAAGGGAGATTCTAGGGGAACAAATAAAAACCGGGTGCTGGGGGAATTGTTTTGTCCCATTCAGCCTATCCACAGTGATGCTATCCACTAGAAATGACTGAGGGCACCCACCTGTGCCCACCGGGAGGTCCTATTGACATTTCTCTTTGGAGTCAATGTTGTGCTGGAAGGTTCTGTTTCTTATCAGGATTGCAGACTCACCACAGCTACAAATATCAGGGAACTTCGGGACAAAACAAAAGAAAACAAAAACAAGCCTTATTATTTACAGAGTCTGGAGGGTACATGGCACGCCTGGGACCACACAGGGAGACTGCAGGAAGAGAGAGTGGGAAAGAAAGAGAGGGACTGGGTTCTACTTTTATTGGGGTGGAGGATAGGAGGATAGGGTTGCCTGGGTTCACTCTTTATTGGTGAATTGAAAACACAAGAGGGGGAAATTAAAGCATGCGGAAGGAAAAACCAGAAGTCAAGTGGTCAGTTATCTAAGTCAAATGGAGATCTCTAAAATAAGAAAACTTTGTCGGGGTGGCCTGGATCTTTATCTAGCAGTGTAGCTGCCAATGTGCTTTGGGGTCTTTGAAGTGAATACCTCAGCAATCAAAAACTTAATATTGGGCACTTTCATTATAATAAGAAAAGGCCACCTGTCAGGCTCCTGTACTACAGAGGATGGAATGAAGATGGGGAAGGATTGGGCACATGTGAGAACTGAGGTATGGAATAATTAATATACATTAATATATAAAAGAAACTGAAAGTGAAAATGACAGTAGCCACTGAAGCAAACATTTTAATTAAACAATTAGAATTATTTTTGATAAAATTGTGTGAGTGTGTGTGTGGTTGTTAGAGAGGTGTGTTTATGGTTCAAGTTAGAGTTTCAGGGTATTTAATTTTGGGTTTGAGATGATCAGCAAGGTATCAGATCATCACATCTTCATTATTGGTCATTGATTTCCCACAGAAAAGTAATCACTTAACACAGGTGTTTGATTTCTCTGCTCTGTTTCAGTCAAGCATACATTTTCCTTTGTCTACACATGCATCTTCTTTACATTCCCATTAATTGTTCATCTCCTCCAGACAAACTTCCATATCTGCTGCTTGACTAAAACTGCTCTAAGAACGTAAATAAATTCACTGTTGCTAAATATAGCAGATACTTTTAAATTCCCATCTGACTTAACGTTGCAGAAACAAGGTGGTTGGCGGTTTATCACATGCTCTCTTAGCGAGGACATCCCCTGCCCTTCCCAGTCTACGCAGAGTTGAATCAGGGGTCACTCCATTCTAGGGAAAGACACGTAGCCAAGATCTGACTCATCAGAGGACATAATTATAATGTCCTGAGCATCAGCTCTCGGTCCATGGGTTAGCACATGACCTGACACATGGCATCAGCACTAATTCTAAGTCTTTTGATTTAGAGACCAGGCAGGAGTCACACCCTTTTCTGCGGACTTAGGGAAAGGAGAGTGTCAACCTGGAGAATGTATTAAACAGTAAAGGGCAAATGCTTCAATAAGACCTTTGTGAAAGGATTTCAATATAAAATGGAATGAAAGGTTGTGAAATGGAGAAGCTCACGCATGTGCTCTCAGAAGGATGGAATTTAAGGACTAAGAGACTGGTTTTCTGTAAATGCCTGATTTACAGAAGGGTGAGATTTATCTCCTGACCCATGAACATCTGCCAAGGATGTCTCCCCATCCTCAAGCCAATGAATTTCCTGCGTGGATTCTGGCCGGACCACCCCCCCCCTTAAACTCCTTGTCCGTAAATACATCCCACCTCACAGCTCCACGGAGTTGCCTGTAGGTTGCTACAGCATCCTTTTCCCAAATTATGATTCCTCTGCTATTCCTGAATAAACTCAAGTTCAGGTCATTCCTTTACTTCCTTATTGAGTTTGACACCTTTGTTAACTTGTCTTCTGGCTTTTGCCTCCCTCTTCAAACTTACTGCTTTGTGTACCATGCTACCATGGGGGAACAGAGCTGAAATTTAGTAAGGGACTAACTTCTGGTTTTTGTTTTGCATTGTTTTGAGATTTTTAAGCCCCTAGATATCACCACACTTGGAATGATCATACACATATTTTCAGATAAATCTCCCATTTTCTTCAATTATTGTTTTTGTCAGTAACAAATGAAAATTTCCTCCATATTGTAACCATTCCTCACACTTGAGAGGTAGCACCGCTAAGTACATAGGTATGAGAATTGCACAGCCAGGCTTCCTGTGTGACTTGGGGTACGATGATTAACATCTTGAAGCTCAGTCACACCATATGCAAAGCAGTGGAAATAGTGAAACCAATCTCACAGGACTCTGTGAGGATTAAATAAGGTAATGCCTATGAAGTTCATAAAAGCAGGTGTGGAACATAGTCAATAAAACATTTTGCTAACATTGCTGTGGTCATTACTATCACTGTTGTTTTTCCATCCTGCTTCAAACACTCTCTTCATTTCACCATTTTTGTTCCACATTCAGGTGGTTTTCCTAGGACCTGATTGCTTCTTCTGAGCTCCTATAGGGTTTATTCTACTTGATCTGAAATTACATGTTGATATTTCTCAGGTCAGATCACCATCTCCCCTTCTCATCACTCTACGCTTCCTTCCTAGGTAACCTCATTTTTCCCATAACATAGAATATGACTCCCCCCATATACATGTACACTGCCAACACCACTCTATTGAGGGCTAGACTCATCTATTTATATCTACTCCAAGGAGCTTATATGTGGATCTCACAGTGAGTAGGAGTTTTCTCATCCTATCATTTTCATGATCTCTTTCATCCTCACCTGTTTACCTGGAAGGGCTCCACATCTCAACAAATGATAATTCAGGTAGAATTCCTTGAGCAATTCTTTAGATCAAAAGCCCAAGAACCATTATTGACACCTTTCTTTCTCCTACCCTGCATCCAATCAGTTGCTAAGTGCTGTCAATTCTTCCTCTATTTGTATGTGTATTTCATTCTCTCTATCTCTGCTGCTGTCTAGATCTCTTATAACTGTACTGCATTCCTCCGATTTTGACTGTCTCTATCTTGTTTATTTTCCACATAGAGGACAGAATGATCTTTCAAAAATAAAAAGCAGATAGGTTATTCTTCTGCTTAAAAGCTGTTGATCGCACGCCATTTTCCTTAGAATGTACACTCAAATCTTTACTTTGATCTACACTATGATTTCCCACATTGACTTGCTTTCTGTTTCTTATCAGATTCTTTGCCTACCTGAGAGATGTTTGTGGGCCATTTCTTCTGCTTGCAAGATTCTTCCTGGCCTAGTCGTGTTTACTCATGTCCCCTGAGTACTTCTTTAATGTCACAATGTATTTTGTAACTTTCCAGTGTCTATCGCAAAGCTTGGGACTCAATGGGGCTCAAAATATGCTTTCAGATGAATGAATGGCACTTATGTAATGACTCTTTGCTGCTTATTATGACAAATGAAAGTGAGCAGAAAAGAAATTACTGAGACTGGTGGTTAAGGTACACTTCTACTAGAAGGTTAAGACGGTTTCTTTTGTGTAGCTTTGTTTTTTCAACTTGACTGGGCCACAGGGTGCCCAGATTTCGGGTCAAACAGTATTCTGGATGTTTCTGTGAAGGTATTTTTTAAGGTGATTAACATTTAAATTGATAGACTGAGTAAAGCAGATTTCTATTCCTAATGTGGGTGGACCTCATCTGATGGAACAAAAGGCTGACCCTCACCTGAGTAAGAGAATTCTTTCCTGCCTGACTGCCTTTAAACTGAGACATTGGCATTTTTTCTACATTCAGACTCAAACTAAGACAGCATCTCTTATTAGGTCTTGAGCCTGCCAGCCTTCCAACGGCAACTACACCATCTGCTCTGCTAGGTCTCAGGCCCGTGGACTTGGATTGGAACTAAACCACTGGCTATCGTGGCTCTCCAGCTTGTTAAGTTACCTTGCAGATCTTGGGAATTTCCCATCTCCGTAGTCACATGAGCCAATTCCTTGTAATAAATTTCTCTCTTTCTAGATGGATAGATGGAGATGGAGGCAGGGCTTAAGGTGAGGGCAGGGGTAGGGGTGGTGATATATCTACCCATCGGTTCTGTTTCTCTGGAGAATTCTGACTAATACAGAGGCATTATGTGACTACAGCCAAAGTGACTTTTTGATTAATTAAGAATGTCTTTGAAGAGGTGAATCTCAGCCACATGGCACTGCTTTAGAATTTGAGTATTCTGAATTAGCACGAGCCATCCCCAAATGCAACTGTATTCTCTGCTGTGGTCTGCACAGTGGCTGGCATAAGAAGCGTCTCATCAAACATAATCTAAATGAATATTTTAAAAGACTAACCCTATTAAATATATACTACTTCCTACGCATATTTAAGCAGAATGTAGAAATAAATATTTCTATACATTATTTAAGAAATAGTTTGCTCAAAAAACTGGTAGTCTATGTGAGAAAAAATATATATATCCAAACAGAAAACGTACAAAAATCAATTCCAGGTCAATCATAGATTTGAAAATCAAAAAGCAAGGCTAAACAATTTGTACGAGAAAAATGGTAAACTGTATTTGTGACAGCATAATTAGATTAAATGTTCTTAAAAAGACAAAAAAATCTGAGAGGAAAAGATAAATTTACTCATAGTACATTTTAAAACATCTATATAGAAAGAATTTTCTGTAATTCAGGCAAATAGAATAGCTGGTAGCAGAATATCTTTTTTGTCAAAAACAATTAGTAAGATGGGACAAAATAGGAGAAAATTGTCTGAAGGTATTGACAAAATAAAATAAATGTCTAAGATTACTATTCTTTTTATTTAATAGTACATTTTTAATTAATTAATTTATTTATTTATTTTTGGCTGCATTGGGTCTTCATTGCTGTGCACGGGCTTCTCATTGCTGTGGCTTCTTGTTGCAGAGCATGGGCTCTAGGCACATGCGCTCCAGTAGTTGTGGCATGCAGGCTCAGTAGTTGTGGCACACGGGCTTAGTTGCTCCGTGGCCTGTAGGACCTTCCCAGACCAGGGCTCGAACCCATGTCCCCTGCACTGGCAGGCAGATTCTTAACCACTGTGCCACCAGAGAGGTCCCAAGAGTACTGTTCTTGAGAAAAGAGAAGCAGCGGAGGTAAAATCCACATAAGCTCTCTCTTTTCCTTGAGGCCATTTCCACGTTCTTCCTGCAGGAGTTTAGAACCCGAGAAGCCTGTGTTCTCACTGGGCAGGGAAGACAGAGGTCAGAGACCCAAGAGGCAAAGCCACTGCAGAGTGAGGGGCAAAGTACAGGACACAAGGGGACTGCACAGATGGGACCCCCAACATCTGGATCCAAAACACCTCAAGTCATTGCCTGACTCCTTAGCTGTCCTATCATTAAGCACTACAGCCACATATCCATAAAAACCCTGGTGGCTACAGCTACTATCAATAAAAACCACAACTGATGAATGAATTTTTGCTTTGTGAATAAGTTCATTTGTGTCATTTTTTTAGTTTCCACATATAAGTGACATCACATGGTATTTGTCTTTCTCTGTCTGACTTGCTTCACTTAGCATGATAATCTCCAGGTCCATCCATGTTGCTGCAAATGGCATTATTTCACTCTTCTTAATGGCTGCGTAGTATTCCATTGTGTATATATCACATCTTCTTTATCCATTCATCTGTCAGTGAGCCCTTAGGTTGCTTCCATGTCTTGGCTATTATGAATAGTGCTGCTATGTACATTGTGGTGCATAATAATCAAGTATAATAAGTATAAAATAGAGGGAAAAAATAAGAAAATAAAGTCATCTAAATACTGGGGGAAAAAGGAAAAGAAAAAGAAGAAGTAGCACCATATGCTCAAAACATCAAAGATTGGATTCACCCCAGTATCTTCCTCAGACACCAATATCCAGCTGCCTACTTAGCTTCTCCACTTGGGTGTCAAGTCAGTGTCTTACATGTTGCAGGTCTAAGATGGAGCTTCCACTATTTCCCCCAAACTTGCCCGTCTTCCCTCTTCCTCATCTTAGTGTGTGGCAACTCCGTTCTTTCACTTCATTAGACCACACATCTTACTGTTAGTCTCTTTCTTCTACATGCCATCCTTCAGTCTATTCTCCAAAGAGCAGCTAAAGTGGTCCTATAGAAAGCTGTTAGATTATATGACACCAATGGCCCAAATAGCTCAGTGGTGTTCTCAGCTTTTTAAAAAATTTTTACAATGGGTTTTATTTGTAAAAGTCTGTCAGAAAATCAAAAATTTCAAAAGATTTTCTTTGTTCCACTCCCACTAAAACCAGATAAGACATTATTGAATGCTGGCCCCCTGAAAGTACCACTGAAATAACTTGTTAGTAAGGCAAAGTGGATATTATTGCTTCTTGCAATAAGGTAGAACATTGTATTCAATTGAGATATATTGTATCTCAGAAAGATGTGAAAAAACTGGGATATTCATGAGGCTTTTGTGTTTAAAGTAGGTCTTTGAATGTGGGTGTTTAATTCGAATGGGAAGGATCATGATGTAACAGTGTAGGATTGGTAAGCATAGCCAGATGGAAATTTAAGGAAGGAGTTTTGTGGAGGGTCTTGGTGAACAAATAGCTTGATGTTGTCTGTTTGTGCAACATTTATTTTCCTGGGCAATTATTTTCTGGAAGAGCAGTCATGTTGATGAAAATAGTGGCAGCTGAAGGCAGCCTGTACAAAGATACAGTCAAATAGTAAAGTTGAAAAAGAAAAGTAGACTGCAATCTGTTATAAGGATAGATGATTTAATTATCACAAGGTACACTCACCTCTCTACTGTCTACTCGCGCCTGCTCTCTGAGGTCAGAATATTACAGTCTTCCTATGAATACTAGAAGGGATCAAATATGGTTGATTTATAAGATATTATCAGTCCAGCTTGGTCATTAAAAATATTCAAATATCTAAATGCTAAAATTGACGGTGTTTATTGACTTAATTAGATCAACTATCACTACATTTATGTGCCAAACAGAAAAAAAATATCATCAAAATAGTAATTTAATTGAACATCAATTGCTTTAGTATATATTCAGAACACACGATCTGCTCCCACTTGCACTGTATCCACCATGATCCAAGACACCATTGTTCGAGCAGGCAGGTGGCTAGGTAGAAGCAAAGGAGGGAGGCATGGGTCAGGTGGTAGGAAACCATACATCTTGAGACAACAGGGGTCCTCGGGGCAGACAAAGAAAGGCAGCAAAAGGCGGGAATCTCCAGCATCCAAATGTAACCTTTTGCTCACGCCCTCATTACAATAAAATTAGCCTTGCAAAAAAGAAGTACCCGTCAAGCACCGATGCCATGACACTTCCCATCCAGACCAAACAAGAGCAAAAACCCTTCCCCCACTTTGGGAAGGTGGAGCTGGGATGAAAATCAGGAAATGCAACCTCAAACCCCTCTCTCCTCAATGAATATTCCACCCAATCATTGTCACACCCCAAATAACCAGTTTGCCAAAGGAACACATGGTCGTTGCTCCCCTGAGCCTGCCCACTCTCCCTCCTGAGGGGCTACTCTTGCTTAATAAATCCTCGCTTTGCTTTCTTGGCCTCCGCATCTCATCTCTGACTTCCTTCTGGGAGGAGACAAGAACCTACCTCTGGTAATACCATCATCTCCTATCAGGATTATTGCAATGACCTCTGGGTCTCTGCTTGCTCCCTCCGTGGACTACCCTTCAGGCTGTCCTCCACAGAGCAAACTGAAGTATCCTGTTGATAGTTGTCAGATTACGTCAACCTATGCTCAAATTCTCTCATGACTTTCCATCTTGCTTAAAGGGAGAGCCAAATTCTTCACCATGGCCACCAAGGCTCTTTCTAGTCCGGTTCCCATGAGCTCTCTGACCTCGTCTCCTACTGCTCTGCTGTCATCACCTCTGCTCCAGGCACCCAGCCTTGCTGCTCCTGGTCTAGGTCAGGCTTGCTCTTTCCTCTGCTTGGAGTGGAATCCCCCTTGTACACACGTATGCTTCCTTAGCCACTCTCCTTGTTTGATTTTTTCTGTAGCACTTAGCACCAACTAGTGTGCTGTATATCCAAGTATTTCTCTGGCTTATTGACTGTATTCTTCCACTAAAATATAGGATCGATGAGGATAGAAATTATTCTATTTCTGAATTGAAAACTATTTTTACAACTAATGAATGACTTACAAGACCAGATCATCCAAAGAAGGGCACAATAAGCCTTGCATCTACTATTACAAAAAGCCATATAAATACTCTAGAAATGAATGAGTCATTCCTCTTCTGTGTTCTCGTTATCTTTTTTGTGTCCCCCTTATAACAGTCAGTGCTTTCATTACAGTAGCTGTGTTCCTATTTATCTTTCTTGTGCTAATAAGAGGTCCCTTATAGGTTTTGCTTTATTCACATTTGTGTGGCCAGATCCTACCATAGAACTTGATAGTCAATAAGTCAGACACATGGATGTTTGATCCTTCTTTTGTGATTTTGTTTATTTTTACCTTGTGGGGGAGAAAGTAACATTAAAAAGTAAATGCTAGAGATTCCCCACCACCATGAGGTATAGGAAAGCGGAATAAAGTAATGAGTAAATGGTGCTGTGCTGATTACACAGGCTGCTGGGTGAAAAGATCATCTTATTCTTTCTTCCCATGTGTTCCTGGGACTCAGGTAATTCTCCCATCTCACTGTACCTCTCCCAATAGGCCTTTCTGCCTTCACTCCATTTCTCATATCAAAAATAAATAGAAAAGAGACATGCAGATAAGAATAAGAGGGAAAAACAGAACAGGGATGACGTCAGGAAAAAGATAAAGGGAAGGAAGTGCAGGGCATAGGAGCAGGAAAAACTAGTCTGTGGGACATTTGCATAGGTGTCTGCATCACACAACTGTGTTGATGCAAAAAAATCAGAGTCGGAAGTGAACTCTGGAAGGTGATCCCATTCAAACTGAGGTGCTGGAAAGAATTGAAGAGAGACGTGTTGCCATAGAGAAGAGGGATACTACAGAGCAGAAGAAGTGACTTCACACACCTTAAATACCAAGCAAGAGGTGTAAATTTTTGTGTATCTTTCTCAAAGCTTGAGTGACTGAATGGTCTTGGTCTGAATAAGACGGTCATATTGGTTTTTATTTGTTTGTTTCTGTGTACTAATTAGCTCTGTTTTGAAATGTCTGCTTTTCTAAGAGGTAAGCTAAAACTTTCTTTTCTGTTCGATTGCTATTTTGTTTGCAAAAAGGTTCAAGGGACATCAAAACTTGTTTTAAGAAAGATCGTTTTATTCGTTAGCTTTGTATATGTCTTAGTGTGATCCATAAAGATTTTTTCACATTAAACATTTAGCCAGTAACCTTGACACGAGACCAAATTCCAACTCAAATGTCAGCAGAAAGAAATGCCAGGTTTTATGAAAATTTTGCTTATGAATTTTAAATGTGAGAATAATGTTCCTTGGATTTTAAAAATAGCCCACTCTCCATTGTCTTTATTATTACTCTAAACTTTAATATTTCAGACAAAGACTTTTCAGTTGTTTGAATTAGTTAAATTCAGACAGAGACCTCATGAATATTGATCATTAAAATTTTACCATTTGCCAAAACTGAAGTAATTTCTAGAACTACTTCTATGATTTTGAATAAAACATCTAGGTGCACTCTGTATTCTTTTATCATATGCTCTCTTTTGGAATTATTTTTTTTCAATATTGTTTTATTAAAAGTCAGAACTATTAATATGGTGCTATACGGACTGAATATGAATTGGAAACTAAAGTCTAGATTTAAAATAACGTTATCTCAGATTTGTAGGAGGAGATGAATAGAAAGAGGAGCCTTAATCACAAAATTCTCATAGAGGTGTGGAATACGTTGTGTGAACACAGTTACTTTAGAATTAGAATCTATTACAATTAATTAGACTTTATCTCTTGACTTTGTTTCAAAAATGACATTGCATAGTATCCCTTTCCAAACCAGTTCCTTTGTCTCTGCTAAAATATGAAGAGTAAAGTATTATGTGAATTGCTATTGAGTATTTGAAATGAATAACTTCTATCAGTTTCCATTAGCCAGCAAGGAATTGTTTTTCAAATATATTAAAGACTTTTACTACAATGTTAAAGAAACCAAAATCGCTAAAAAACCTTTAAACAGAACTTGACTGTAGAAATGGCTAACTCTGAGTGTGTATAAAGTGTCGGACGCTGTACTAAGCGTCCTGTTTAAATATTATAATGATTATCTTGTTTAAATATTATCTTGTTTAAATATTATAATGACTATGAAATAAGTACCATAAACAATAAAAACTGAGATACAGAGAGCTCCACGTACTCTCCCACAGCAAGCTGCTGATCTGGGATTTGAATTCGAGTTTGTCTGGCTCCAGCAGCTGTGCCCTGACCAGCGTGATGTTTTCTGTTCAAACACCTCTGCTCTCTTACAGGGCCCCTTGCTGTGAAGACTAGACTTTCCAACCTCACTGGCTTCAGGCTTGGTCAAAAGACAGACTGCGGCAAACGGGTGATAGAAACTGACATGTTTCCAAACGGGAGATTTACAAGCTCTCACATGGGCCCCCATGCTCAGTTACCATTTCCCTCAGCCTAGCAGTGTCCCCCCATAGCGCTGTTCGTGCAGCGTGGGTTTCAGGTGATAGTGACACCAAACAACACCCCCAGACAGTGATGTACATGCAACTAAATGTTCACTGTTACATGCCATTGAGATCGCCGGGACTTTTTTTTTTTTTTAACATCTTTATTGGAATATAACTGCTTTATAATGGTGTGTTAGTTTCTGCTTTATAACAATGTAAATCAGTTATACATGTACATATATCTCCATATCTCTTCCCCCTTACGTCTCCCTCCCTCCCACCCTCCCTATCCCACCCTTCTAGCTGGTCACAAAGCACCGAGCTGAGCTGATCTCCTTGTGCTATGCGACTGCTTCACGCTAGCTATCTATTTTACATTTGGTAGTGTATATATGTCTATGCGACTCTCTCACTTCGTCCCAGCTTACCCTTCCCCCTGCCCGTGTCCTCAAGCCCATTCTCTAGTAGGTCTGCGTCTTTATTCCCGTCTTGCCGGTAGGTTCTTCATGACCTTTATTTTTTTTTAGATTCCATATATATGTGTTAGCATACGGTATTTGTTTTTCTCTTTCTGACTTAATTCACTCTGTATGACAGACTCCAGGTCCATCCATCTCAGTACAAATAACTCAATCTCTTTTCCTTTCGTGGCTGAGTAATATTCCATTGTATATATGTGCCACATTTTCTTTATCCATTCATCTATCGATGGACACTTAGATTGCTTCCATGCCCTGGCTATTGTAAATAGAGCTGCAATGACCATTGTTGTACATGACTCTTTTTGAATTATGGCTTTCTCAGGGTATATGCCCAGTAGTGGGATTGCTGGGTCAGATGGTAGTTCTATTTTTAGTTTTTTAAGGAACCTTCATACTGTTCTCCATAGTGGCTGTATCAATTTACATTCGCACCAACGTTGCAGGAGGGTTCCCTTTTCGCCACACCCTCTCCAGCATTTATTGTTTGTAGATTTTTTGATGATGGCCATTCTGACTGGTGTGAGATGATATCGCATTGGAGTTTTGATTTGCATTTCTCTAACGATTAATGATGTTGAGCATTCTTTCATGTGTTTGTTGGCAGTCTGTATATCTTCTTTGTCTATTTAGGTCTTCTGCCCATTTTTGTATTGGGTTGTTTGTTTTTTTGATACTGAGCTACATGTGCTGCTTGTAAATTTTGGAGATTAATCCTTTGTCAGTTGCTTCATTTGCAAATATCTCCTCCCATTCTATGGGTTGTCTTCGTCTTGTTTATGGTTTCTTTTTCTGTGCAAAAGCTTTTAAGTTTCATTAGGTCCCATTAGTTTTTGTTTTTATTTCCATTTCTCTAGGAGGCAGGTCAAAAGGGATCTTGCTGTGATTTATGTCATAGAGTGTTCTGCCTATGTTTTCCTCTAAGAGTTTGATAGTGTCTGGTCTTACATTTAGGTCTTTAATCTATTTTGAATTTATTTTTGTGTATGGTGTTAGGGAGTGTTCCATTTTCATTCTTTTACATGTAGCTGTCCAGTTTTCCCAGCACCACTTATTGAAGAGGTCATCTTTTCTCCATTGTATATTCTTGCCTCCTTTATCAGAGATAAGGTGACCATATGTGCATGGGTATATCTCTGGGCTTTCTATCCTGTTCCATTGATCTATATTTCTGCTTTTGTACCAGTACCATACTGTCTTGATTACTGAAGCTTTGTAGTGTACTCTGAAGTCAGGGAGCCTGATTCCTCCAACTCCATTTTTCTTTCTCAAAATTACTTTGGTTATTTGGGGTCTTTTGTGTTTCCATACAAATTGTGACATTTTTTGTTCTAGTTCTGTGAAAAATGCCAGTGGTAGTTTGATAGGGATTGCATTGAATCTGTAGATTGCTTTGGGTGGTACAGTCATTTTCACAATGTTGATTCTTCCAATCCAAGAACATGGTATATCTCTCCATCTATTTGTATCACCTTTAATTTCTTTCATAGAAAGAAATTGTGTCTTATAGTTTTCTGCATACAGGTCTTTTGTCTCCTTAGGTAGGTTTATTCCTAGGTGTTTTATTGTTTTTGTTGCAATTGTAAGTGGGAGTGTTTCTTACCTTCTCTTTTAGATTTTTCATCATTAGTATATAGGAATGCAAGAGATTGCTGTGCATTAATTTTGTATCCTTCAACTTTACCAAATTCATTGATTAGCTCTAGTAGTTTTCTGGTAGCGTCTTTAGGATTCTCTATGTATAGTATCATGTCCTCTGCAAACAGTGACAGCTTTACTTCTTCTTTTCTGATTTGGATTCCTTTTATTTCTTTTCTTCTCTGATTGCTGTGGTTAAAACTTCCAAAACTATATTGATTAATAGTGGTGAGAGTGGGCAACTTTGTTTTGTTCCTGAACTTAGTGGAAATGGTTTCAGTTTTTCACCATTGAGGACGATGTTGGCTGTGGTATGTCATATATGGCCTTTATTTTGTTGAGGTAAGTTCACTCTATGCCTACTTTATTTATCATAAATGGGTGTTCAATTTTGTCAAAAGCATTCTCTGCATCTGTTGAGATGATCATATGGTTTTTCTCCTTCAATTTGTTAATATGGTTTATTGCACTGATTGATTTGCAGGTACTGAAGAATCCTTGCATTCCTGGGATAAACCCCAGTTGATCATGGTGTATGATAATTTTAATGTGCTGTTAGATTCTGTTTGCTAGTATTTTGTTGAGGAGTTTTGCATCTATGTTCATGGTGGCCTCGTAGGATGAGTTTGGGAGTGTCCACCCGTCTGCTATATTTTGGAAGAATTTGAGAAGGATAGGTGTTAGCTCTTCTCAAATGTTTGATAGAATTTGCCTGTGAAGCCATCTGATCCTGGGCTTTTGTTTGTTGGAAGATTTTTAATCACAGTTTCAATTTCACTGCTTGTGATTGATCTGTTCATATTTTCTATTTCTTCCTGCTTCAGTCTTGGAACGTTCTGCATTTCTAAGAATTTGTCCATTTCTTCCAGGTTGTCCATTTTATTGGCATATAGTTTCTTGTAGTAATCTCTCATGATCCTTTGTATTTCTTCAGTGTCAGTTGTTACTTCTCCTTTTTCATTTCTAATTCTATTGATTTGAGTCTTCTTTTATTTCTTGATTAGACTGACTAATGGATTATCAATTTTGTTTATCTTCTCAAAGAAACAGCTTTTAATTTTATTGATCTTTGCTATCATTTCCTTCATTTCTTTTTCATTTATTTCTGATATGATCTTTATGATTTCTTTCATTCTGCTAACTTTGAGGGTTTTTTGTTCTAATTTCTCTAATTGCTTTAGGTGTAAGGGTAGGGTGTTTATTTGAGATGTTTCTTGTTTCTTAAGGTAGGATTGTATTGCTCTAAACTTCCCTCTTAGGACTGCTTTTGATGCATTCCATAGGTTTTGGGTCGTTGTGTTTTCATTGTCATTTGTCTCTAGGTTATTTTTTGATTTTCTCCGTGATCTCTTGGTTATTAAGTAGTGTATTGTTTAGCCTCCATGTGTTTTCATTTTTTACAGTTTTTTTCCTGTAATTGATACCTATTCTCATAACATTGTGGTCAGAAAAGATACTTGATACAATTTCAATTTTCTTAAATTTACCAGAGCTTCATTTATGACCCAAGATATGATCTATCCTGGAAAATGTTCCATGAGCACTTGAGAAGAGAGTTTATTCTGTTGTTTTTGGATGGAATGTCCTATAAATATCAATTAAGTCCATCTTGTTTAAAGTATCATTTAAAGCTTGTGTTTCCTTATTTATTTTCATTTTGGATGATCTGTCCATTGGTGAAAGTGGGGTGTTAAAGTCTCCTACTATTACTGTGTTGCTGTCATTTTCCCCTTTTATGGCTGTTAGTATTTGCCTTATGTATTGAGGTGCTCCTATGTTGGGTGCATAAATATTTACAATTGTTATATCTTCTTCTTGGATTGATTCCTTGATCATTTTGTAGTGTTCTTGTTTGTCTCTTGTAATAGTCTTTGTTTTAAAGTTTATTTTTTCTCATATGAGAATTGCTACTCCAGCTTTCTTTTGATTTCCATTTGTGTGGAATATCTTTTTCCATCCCCTCACTTTCTGTCTGTAAGTGTCCCTAGGTCTAAAGTGGGTCTCTTGTAGATAGCATTTATATGGGTCTTGTTTTTGTATCCATTCAGCCTGTCTATGTCTTTTGGTTGGAGCATTTAATCCATTTACATTTAAGATAATTATCAATATGTATGTTCCTATTACCATTTTCTTAATTGTTTTGGGTTTGTTATTTTAGGTCTTTTCCTTCTCTTGTGTTTCCTGCCTAGAGAAGTTCTTTTTGCATTTGTTGTAAAGCTGGTTTGGTTGTGCTGAATTCTCTTAGTTTTGCTTGTCTGTAAAGTTTTTAATTTCTCTGTCAAATCTGAATGAGATCCTTGCTGGTTAGAGTAATCTTGGTTGTAGGTATTTCCGTTTCATCACTTTAAGTATGTCCTGCCACTCCCTTCTGCCTTGCAGGGTTTCTGCTGAAAGATCAGCTGTTAACCTTATGGTCATTCCCTTGTATGTTATTTGTTGTTTATCCCTTGCTGCTTTTAATATTTTTTCTGTGTATTTAATTTTTGATAGTTTGGTTAATATGTGTCTTGGTGTGTTTCTCCTTGGATTTAACCTGTATGGGACTCTCTGTGCTTCCTGGACTTGATTACCTATTTCCTTTTCAGTGTTAGGGAAGTTTTCAACTATAATCTCTTGAAATATTTTCTCATTCCCTTTCTTTTTCTCTTCTTCTTCTGGGACCCCTTTAATTCGAATGTTGGCGCAATTAATATTGTCCCAGAGGTCTCTGAGACTGTCCTCAATTCTTTTCATTTTTTTTCTTATTCTGCTCTGCAGTAGTTATTTCCACTATTTTATCTTCCAGGTCACTTATCCATTCTTCTGCCTCAGTTATTCTGCTATTGACCCCTTGTAGAGATTTTTTGATTTCATTTATTGTATTGTTCATCATTGTTTTTTTGCGCTTTAGCTCTTCTAGGTCCTTGTTAAATATTTCTTGTATTCTCTCCATTCTATTTACAAGATTTTGGATCATCTTTACTGTCATCACTCTGAATTCTTTTTCAGGTAGACTGCCTATTTCCTCTTCATTTGTTTGGTCTGGTGGGTTTTTACTTTGCTCTTCATCTGCTGCGTATTTCTCTGTTTCCTCATTTTGTTTAAGTTACTGTGTTTTTTGTCTCCTTTTTGCAGCCTGCAGGTTCATAGTTCTCATTGTTTTTGGTGTCCTCCCCAGTTGGTAATATTGGCTTAGTGGGTTGGGTAGACTTCCTGGTGGAGGGGACTGGTGCCTGTGTTCTGGTGGATGAGACTGGATCTTATCTTTCTGGTGGGCAGTACCACCTGTGGTGGTGTTTTGTAGGGTGTCTTTGACCTTATTATGATTTTAGGCAGCCTCTCTTCTCATGGGTGGTGTTGTGTTACTTTCTTGCTACGTGTTTGGCATGGGGTGTCCAGCACTGGAGCTTGGTGGTCATTGAGTGGATCTGGGTCATAGTATTGAGAGAGAATTCTGGGAGAGCTCTCGCCAGTTCATATTACATGGTGCCAGGAGGTCTCTGGTGGACCAATGTTCTGAACTTGACTCTCCCACCTCAGAGGCACAGCTCTGACACCTGGCTGGAGTACCAAGACCATGTCAGCCACATGGCTCAGAAGAGAAGGGAGAAAATTAAAGAAAGAATGGGAAAAATAAAATAAAATTATTAAAAATAAAAAATATTATTAAAATGAAAAAAAAATTTAAGTAATAAAAAAAAAGGAGAGAGCAATCAAACCAATAAACAAATCCACCAATGATAACAAGAGCTAAAAACTATACTAAGATACACATAAAAATCAGAAACTACTCAGTCGCATACAGAAAACCCGAAGTCTACAGTTGCTCCCATGGCCCACCAGCTCAATTTGGGATGATTCGTTGTCTGTTCATGTATTCCACAGATGCAGGCACATCAAGTTGATTGTGGAGATATAATCCGCTGCTTCTGAGGCTCCTGGGAGAGATTTCCCTTTCTCTTCTTTGTTCGCACAGCTCCCGGGGTTCACCTTTGCATTTGGCCCCACCTCTGTGTGTAGGTCGCCGGAGGGCGTCTGTTCTTTGCTCAGACAGGATGGGGCTAAAAGAGCAGCTGATTCGGGGGCTCTGGCTCACTCAGGCCGGGGGGAGGGAGGGGCACGGTTGCTGGGCGAGCCTGCGGCGGCAGAGGCCGGCATGACGTTGCACCAGCCTGAGGCGTGCCGTGCATTCTCCCGGGGAAGTTGTCCCTGGATCCTGGGACCCTGGCAGTGGCGGGCTGCACAGGCTCCCGGGAAGGGGGGTGTGGAGAGTGACCTGTGCTCGCACACAGGCTTCTTGGTAGCGGCAGCAGCAGCCTAAGCATCTCATGCCCGTCTCTGGGGTCCGCGCTGTTAGCCGCAGCTTGCGCCCATCTCTGGAGCTCCTTTAAGCGGCGCTCTTAATCCCCTCTCCTCACCACCAGGAAAGAAAGAGGTAAGAAAAAGTCTCTTGCCTCTTCGGCAGGTCCAGACTTTTCCCCGGACTCCCTCCCGGCTAGCTGTGGTGCACTAGCCCCCTGCAGGCTGTGTTCACGCCGCCAGCCCCAGTCCTCTCCCTGCGCTCCGACCGAAGCCCGAGCCTCAGCTCCCAGCCCTGCCCGCCCCGGCGGGTGAGCAGACAAGCCTCTCGGGCTGGTGAGTGCCAGTCGGCCCTGATCCTGTGTGCGGGAATCTCCCCGCTTTGCCCTCCGCACCCCTGTTGCTGCGCTCTCCTCGGCGGCTTCGAAGCTTTCCCCCTCCGCCACCCGCAGTCTCCGCCCGCGAAGGGGCTTCTAGTGTGTGGACACCTTTCCTCCTTCACAGCTCCCTCCTACTGGTGCAGGGCCCATTCCTATTCTTTTGTCTCTGTTTATTCTTTTTTCTTTTGCCCTACCCAGGGACGTGGGGACTTTCTTGCCGTTTGGGAGGTCTGAGGTCTTCTGCCAGCGTTCAGTAGGTGTTCTGTAGGAGTTGTTCCACATGTAGATGTAGTTTTGATGCATTTGTGGGAAGGAAGGTGATCTCCACGTCTTACTCCTCTGCCATCTTGAAGGTCGATCCAGGTTATTTTTTGTAATAGCACAATTAAAGCTAACTTGAAAGATGCCCACGCTATTCTGCCTTGGCCTCTGTTTGCTTATTCCTCCCACTAGGTACAGAAATTTATTTGTAATGTAAATTTTTTTCTTTACTGACAATAAACTAGAACAAATCAAAATGTCTTTCCCTGTAAAACATTCTGAATACATCATAAAGTCCTTTGGTAAACTCTGTAAATACACAACATAATTAAGTAATGAGTGCACAACAATTATAAAATGCCCACGCTGGTTGGATCCTGCACAAAATGCATATCAAAGAGAAGAACGGATACTTTTTAGAGATGATTTTCCATCACCCACTGTGAATCACACCTCCCTTGGGACTGGCTACACCATCTATATAGTGTCTGCAAGTACAGTTCAAAATGGATTCTGTTGACAGGTGCACCTCTGAAGACTGCTTCACCCTCCGTGAGCTATCAGCCTCCCACTCACCCTCCTTTCTTTAAAATGCCACTGCTGCCTGCATGCTTTGATTGTAGAGCAAAGATGAAAGAGTGATTCATCTAGTTTTTAGTCTCTTGGAATTTTCAGTGGGCTGGCAGAATCACAGGAATTAGGGGTGAAGATGAGCCATTGCTTTTGCATTTAGTACATTTTTGCAACGCCAATCAGCAGCTTCCCCACAAGGTGGTTGAATAAAAAGGGAGAGGTAAGCTAAAATCCTCTGCTACCTACAAACCTAAGGGTGGGCATGTGCTTTACTTGGAAGGATTACCTGATAGATATCACTGTCATCTTATTTCAAATTCAGTCTCCTTTGGCTCAGCCTATGTCCATGGATTTTGTTTTGGTTGAAATTTGTTAAAAAAACAAGATAAACAACCATGAATCTCTCATGGGCAGCCACTGATGTGTATGGGAAGTGACTCACTGAAGCTCTAATTGGACAGTCATTGCTCAGTCTTTATCAGACATGCCCTGCTATTTACCACCGCCCAAGCCCTGAGCCGGCGTCCAGTTGTGAGCAGCTCTGTAGACAACGGCACTGCTTCTGAGCAAAGAGCAGCCGTATTTCAAATGCCTGCACACAGACTAATTGGACACTCAGGCACGATGTAAATAGATTTTAAATGTTTACTATCGCCTCTTCCTTATGAGTTGGATCTAGCAGAAGTGGTTTGTCACCTCCTGAGCTATGCCTTCTGCCAACTTGGGAACAGACAATTTTAACAAAATTGAAATCAACAACAGTAAGTTGTAGATAACACAGGTCAATTCAAAAGGTATGTACCTCCTTCCTGTTAGCAGATTTTGCCATTTTTCAGTGATTCTTTCATGGTTAAATGCAGTGCATGTAGTAGCTATGTTCTAGGAAATTCCATCAGAAGGAATATAAACGACAGCAATTAAAAAGGTCAGGAATTATCATGGACTCCATACTTCTTGCATATGGTGTAACGTGAAATGGATGATCGGGTCTTCCACGTGAATCTTCCTCTTGCTCTCCTACTCATTTTACTGAGCGCTTTTAAAAAACTAACTAGGGACTTCCCTGGTGGCGCAGCGGTTGAGAGTCCGCCTGCCGATGCAGGGGACGCGGGTTCGTGCCCCGGTCCGGGAAGATCCCACATACCGCGCAGCGGCTGGGCCCCTGAGCCGTGGCCGCTGAGCCTGCGCGTCTGGAGCCTGTGCTCCGCAACGGGAGAGGCCACAACAGTGAGAGGCCCGCGTACTGCAAAAACACAAACAAACAAAAGAAACCACTATCTAGACCAGAACTGTCTAATATAGCATTTTATAATGATGGAAACGTTTTATAAAGTTTTGTAATTCTGCATTGTCCAATATTGGGCCACCAGCCACATGTGCCTAATGAGCATTTGAAGTCTGGTGATGCAACTGAGAAAATGAGTTTTTAAGTTATATTTAATTTTAATTGACGTAAATATCTACATGTGGCTAGCGATGACCACACGGGACAGTCAGGTCTGGACTGCATATGACTTAAATTAGACCCACAGAGCTTTAGTGTTGCAAACATTTGGCAGAGAATCTAACCGAAGCTCTCTGTTTTATTACTCATCTGTTAGGGAAATGATTTCTGACGTTATCTTTGGAAAGACGCTGCTGTCAACTATAGTTGCTTCCACCATCTAATCAGTACACATGGGGCCAGAGTCCAGTGGTATCTGGGTTTCATCCTCCCAAACCTTTAAACTGTATTTGTCAGCCATAAAATAGTCCGTATGCAAACAGTATTATTAACGCAGTGGATGATAAACAAATCATCTGAAATGATGTTGCTCGCCCTTAGAAGGCACAAAATTAAATACAGAAAAATAAATTTGGGTGAGAGTGTATATTTGGGGGGGGGTGAAGGCAGAAAACTTTACTCCTGTGGAAACATTGAGAATATTCTTTCTGCTGTCACTAGAAACCATGCCTTGTTTGTCTTTGGCTCTTCGGTCTGCACAGGGATTCCAATTTGGCGAATGATCAATCAATGTGATATGGATTTATTGACCTTAAGTGATTGCTCTAAGGAAGGTGAATGGCATGCCAGGGGTTGGCATCTTGCCCACGACAGACTGACTAGTGAGTGTGTTATTTCAATGATAGTTGATGCCGGCTTTATATTGGGATCCCCTGGGAAACACAAAAAATATCCAGCCCTAACTCCAGTGGGGGCCGGGGCATCAGTAGCTTTAAAAGCTCCCCAGGTGATTCTGCAGAAGATGATTTATTTAGTAAGTGATGGTAATAAGATGAAGTTCAGATATATTTCAGAGTCAAGATAAGCCTTGTAAGATAAGACTATAATCTATTACCTAAGAATACGCCAAAGAAGACTGCAGCCGCTAATGAAAACACATATCACTACTAAAAACAGGAAGATAAAGCCCTAGTAATTTTTAAAACAATGAAGCAAAAGACCATCCCAGACAAAATCAATGAATTCTATTCTCATCAGGGCCTCATGTGTCCACAGATGTGCCTGAAAACCTGGGAATCACTTGGTGACAGAGTCAAGTGTTAATGGCAGAGAATGTGGGTCCCAAGAGGAAAATCACTCTTGAGAGAGAAACAGAGGGCGTTTGGTCCCAGGAACTGGGTTTCACACAGAGCATTAGCAGAAGGGAAGGGAAGGTATGCGTAAGTGTGGAGCTGATATTCGAATAATAACAGTACTTGCCAATAACTGCTGTCACTGCTGTACGATGCCTACTACCAGCCACACCCTCTCTCAGGTTCTGTGAAGCAGTTTTCCTTTTTATTTTATATAAAACAACTGTTTTAGTGTCAGGATTGAAGAGGACTGAACACCTAGAGAGCCATGAGAATTAACAGCAAGCAATGAAGAGGCAACTTGGGAGAAGGTATTAGGGCTCAGAGTGGTATATTTCTTCAACAGATTATTATCCTCCATTATCTGCTTATCAAAACCCTTTCTACCCATCCACGATAATTTTGGAAATTAAAAAAGAAATAGATGAATAAAACTTTAGTTAACTTTAATTAAAAACATGGGCTTCAACTTCCAAACGTAATGAATGAGAGCATTTAGGTAAAAAGAAGTTGTCGGTAGTGATTGCAAAGCATTAAAGTTGCCATTATCCTTTATTTGTAAAAAGAGGTTAGAAATATCTCCTTACCACTTATTGTAAAATTTAAGTAAAAACTGTATCTATTCATTGCAAAGTTGAGTTTCTGATTTGGTCTCTTTTCCAAAAGAAAAGAAAATTACTGTAATTTACAGAGATATCTTTTAGGAATCTCCCATCCTAGACTCTTTACTTGCTACTTTGAGATTACATTTTTTATAGAAAAGTATATATTGGTAGAAATTTGTATTTGTTCACTTAAAGTCAAACTAAGTATATTCTCAAAGCCTAGCTTAAAACTTTGAATATATATGTGCACAGAATAAATATTTGGTGATTGATTGACTTAGATGAAGAGTAAGAAGGACGTTATGTGGCAGTTGAAATTTGGGATGGCTTAGTACCTCCAGAATATAATTCCGTATGAGACAAAAATGGTGGAGACTGTGTGTGTGTTTTCATGGATTTTGGATTCAAACATAGTTCTTACTTTTGGAAGTAAGAAATCACATAGATGATAATTTTCTTTTAATTTTCCAGGTCATTTTGAACAAAGTAAACAGGTACAGAATGAAAACCTTATAGAATATGACTACGATCTCTACTGAAATATTTCCTGAAGGTTATAGTCAACAGGGAAATTAAAGAAAATTTACCAGATATTGACCTGATGATTCTAAAAGTAAAAATAAAGGTTAAAATGGTTACTTATAATCACTAATCTTTGCATCGTTTATAAAAAGGAAAATTTCTTCTTAAAATATGGTCAATCAAGCTTTCTTTCTGACAGACCGTGCAGACCGGGGCACCAGCTCAAATACTGCATAACCAACAGAAGATCCATTCCCTTGTGGAGAGGAGAGAATTTGATGAAAAACTGTGAGAACTGTGGAGTGCATTACTCCATTCTCCAGATTCAGGAAAAAAAGGATGACATATATTTAGGCAAATGTATATAATTCTAATTTTATACATTTATTATCAATACACTGTAATGTAAGATTTGTATCTTTTTAAATAAAAATAAATGAAAATATTTAAAAAGGAAACAGCAGTTGAATTCTCTATATATGTAAGAATAGATGGATTGGAAATCAGAAGGGGGTATTTAAAACCCTGAATTGTGTTTTCATTTTCAGAGATTCAAAATAATGTGAGATAAACTCTTTCAGATCTGATGAACAATATTACTGCTCCACCAGCATTTTGGATTACAGATGGAAATGGAAACTGTATGTGAGTCTAAGAATTTCCAGAGAATAAATGAAGAGCCAGGAATAAAATGTCCTTTATTCATAGTTCCAAATATCTTACTTCCTCTGCTTGAAAAGATGACATCAGCCTTCTGCAGAAAAATCATATTCCAATTATGTAACCATCATATACATAATTGGATACATCAGTTCAAATAAGCAAATAGTCCATGAATGCATATACACTACAAATTGAAAGTAGTGTTATTCCAAAACCTGTGTTCTTTATTGTTTTTGGAAATAACTTACTGGTAAAAAGTTATAGGAAACCATACACCAAATTAGACTTTTCAGAACAACCACATAATTCCAGATGCAGAAACCACAGCCTTGATTAAAGCACACACCCCAAACTTCAAACTTTCATGACTCTTGAATAAGCTTTTTGGCAATAAACATTATGCAAATACAGGCAACGAGGGAAAAACCACTTCTGAAAACTGCAATGTGCATTTAAGTAAACAGCTATGGAACACAAAAATGTGCTTTTTCTGATTCTACTAACTGATTTCTTTCTAGAAACTCCAAAGTCAGGGTGCTGACACACTGAAGAGCTCTAATTGCTATTCAAAGTAAGCAAAGGTAGCAAGTGGAATTTTGTGGAGATTTGTACAGATCATAACCTAATAATTCACTGCCATTTAAAACATATATTTGGACTTGCTGAAAAGTTTGTAATTCTTTAGAATGAGCTCATTCTTCGTGTTTTCTTGTGCAGTAAGTCCCTGTACAGGCCATTCCTTGTTCATCGGGGTGAAAAGATAGAGTCCCTCGCTGGGATGCCAGAGCAAGCCCCAGGGAAATACTTAGAAATCCCCGGGGGGGTGGGGGTGGGGGTGGGGAGGCACTTCCACCAAACAGTCACCACCGTGTGTGAGCCAGCAGCTGGCATCCTGGCTCAAAGGGCTGTGTTTGGCTTTTGAGGGTGTGCTGTATTAAGGAAAACCTTTGCATCTGAAAAAAAAATTCCCTTCCTTTTTTTTTTTAAGGCTAGAAAAACTATCCCCCTCATAATGCAATGGCAGAATCATTGACTGTTTCCCCACAGTGAAAGGTAAGTGCTTACAGAGCCCAGGCTGGGAAAAAAAAAAAAACGAAAAACAAGAAACGGGAAAGTATAATCCTTCTGGAAGTGGTGGTTACCATGGCGACCCACTTAACACCAAGCGTACTGAAATTGCCATAAATGAGAATCTCCAATCAACATGTTAATCGTTGAAAAGCTTACTTGAAAAAATTAGGTAAAACAACAGAAACAGAAGTTGCCATGTTTATTTTCAAATCTCCGTGGATCACCTCCATCTCTGCATCACACGTGTAAGCCACGTGGAGAGCTCTGCTCCAAATTTCCCTATTAGGCTGAATAAGTATGCTGCGTGTGACTCCCTCTTCCTCTGAGTAAGCGATTCTATCTCTGCAGACTCTACCCCAAAGGGATATATGAGCCTGATACAGGTATTTTCAAGTATGGGTCCCAGGTAGTCTGAAAATCAATATTTTCCCTCAGTCCACTGACCTGCGCAATGATCTCTTTTCTTATCTCCCAGTTCAGGAATTTTTGAGCAGTATATTATCTATGGCAGATACAGTAACCATATAATACAACTTTATTTCTTTTTTTTTTGCTCATTTTCTCTCCTTTTCCTTTCTTTTTCCTTGCTTCTTTTTGGGCAGAAGAGAAGTTCATATTTATCAAAATTTCAATTTTCTGTATGATGTTTGACTATGGCAAAGGAAACATGCTGGTCCTTGCGTCTGATATAGTGTAAACTCAAATAGATTTAGGTTTTGTGATTTTATTTCTAGAGTGTAGATTTCATAGTATTAAAGTTTATAACTTATTTTTTGTTATATCAAAACATTTGAATACTGAGAAAAATCTTCCAAGAATGTGTTTCTTTTTTAAAAAAAATGTTTTACTCCATTCTATTGAGGAAATCTTTATAAAACGCGTGTATTTTGAGTGTACAGATTTACAGGTTTTGACACTGGATACACCACAATCAAGATGCAGACCACTTCCCTCATGCCTTTAGGTAGTAAATGTCCCCACCCTGCCACCCTGGCTCCGGGTGAGCATGACCTTCTCTCTGTCACTATAGATTAGTTTTACACGTGGTAGAATTTCACGTAAACAAAATTACGCACCTTTTGTGTCATCCTTCTGTGTCTCAGCATGTTTTTGAGATTTGTGCTGGTTGTGTGTATCAGTAGTTTATCTTCTTTTTATTCATGAGCAGTATTCCACTGCGTGTACCACAGTTTGTCTATCCGTGCATGACTGATAGATATTTGGCTTGTTTCCATGTTGGGGTTAATATGGATAAAACAGTTCGTCTATTCACCTGCTGGTTTCCAATTTTGGGCTGCAACATATGTGCAAGCGTATGTTTGTCATTTCAACTGGGTAAATACCTAGGAGTGGAATAGCTGGATTGTGTGGTGAGCACATGTTGCCAAGTTGTTTTCCAGAGTGGTTGGGCTTGCACCTTCCACCAGCTACGTGTGGGAGCTGCAGTTCTTCCCTGCCTCGTATTCCAGTGCATGGTATGCAGGCTTCTCATTGGCACCATTACTGGCCGTGTATTGGAATCCCATAATGGTTGTATCCTACAATCCTTAATCACTAATGATGTTAAGCACCAGCTATGTACACAACAGCATACCCATTATTCTTCCTAGAAAGTTAGTAATAAATACAGTCTTAAAATATTAACTCAGGGGTATGGTAATCAACCATAGGTATTTATACCAAAAACGATTTGAATTTTTCACTATTTTTCCATAATATATTAATTACCTTGTATTTAGCGATGAATCATTTCTGGTAATTTGTGTCTTTCTAATAATTTTTAAATTTTATGTAATTGTCAAACTTATGGGCACAAAATTGTTCATAGTATCCCCTTATTGTCTTAATATCTGTAAAATCTGGAGCTCTCTCTTTCATTCCTCCTTTTGATCATTTGTGTCTTCACTCTTTTGTTTTCTATCAGTCTAGACAGAAGTTTATTATCTCCTGACCTTTGGAAAAATCCTTTGATTATATTGATTTCTCTTATTATTTACTTGTGTTCTATTAGCCTTGAATTTGTTTTCTTTTCTTTTCCTCACTTCTTTAGGTGTTAATACAAATTACTTTAGACTTTCTTTGTTCTAATATAATTATTTAAAACCTTAAATTTCTTTCTAAGCATCGCATGAGCTGTATCTCACAAATTTTGACATATTATGTTTATTTTTATTCACATAGGAATATTTTTAAAAGCTTTGTGAATTTTCCTTGATCATGGTTTTGTAGAAATGCTCTGATTAATGTTCAAGTATCTGGAAATTTTCTAGATGCATTTCTGCCGTCAATTTAAAATTTAATTCTGTTACATGCAAATTACGGTATTTATAGTTTCAGTCCTTTTAATTTATTAAGACATGTCTTATAACCCAGCATAAGGTCTATTTTGATGAACGGTCCATATGCTGTTGGGAAGAATGTTTATTCTGCCGGTGCTGAATAAAAAAATCTCACAAATGTCAAGTAACTAACATTGCTTAATACTCTTGATCAAGTCTTTATCAACTACTGTGGGAGAAGTGCTGAACTGTCCACGTATGATTGTGGCTTTTTCTATTTGCTTTTTAGTTCGGTCAGCAGCTGCTCTCTGCATCTTGGGCTTTTGTTAGTATGGGCATATACATTTGAGGTTGTAACATCTTCTTAATGAACTTTCCACTTTATTATTTTGTAATCTTTTTTTCAAGTATAATTCCTTTTCCTAGAGTTTCCTTTCTCCGATATTTATGTAGTTATGCCTATTTTCTTATTAGCAGTGGTATATTATGTAAAACATATTTATATTTATTTTGTATTCATTATAACACCTATCTGTGTTAACATTTGAAATGCATTTCTTGTAGGTCATATAATGGGGTCTCCCTGTTTTGTTCAGTGGGATAATCTCTCCCTTTTAATTACAGTCTTTATTTCATTTCCTTTAATTTAATTAAGAATATTGTTGAGTTAAAATCTATTCCTTCATTATTCATTTTGCATTTGTACCTCTACTATTTCGCCTCTTTTCTTCTTTCCTTGACTTCTTATTGTTTTTTTTTCCTCCTATTTTCTCTACTGTCTTACAGCAGTAACTTTATATTTCTTTTTTTTTCTTTTTTTTTTTGCGGTACGCGGGCCTCACACCGCCGCGGCCCCTCCCGTTGCGGAGCACAGGCCCTGGACGCACAGGCCCAGCGGCTACGGCTCACGGGCCCAGCCGCTCCGCGGCATGTGGGATTCCCCCGGACCGGGGCACGGACCCGCGTCCCCTGCATCGGCAGGCGGACTCCCAACCACTGCACCACCAGGGAAGCCCTATATTTCATTTTTAATGGTTGTTCTAAGGTTTTCTGTATGCATCTTATCACACTCTGTCTTCAGTTAATGTTATGTCACTTCAGGGAAAATGTAAAAAACAATCTTAACCACAATGAAATTACATTCCCCACCAATCCTTTGTGCTTTGGTTTTCATATATAGGATTTATAACATATGTTACATGTATGTTACAAGCTCCACAGTACATTTTCTGTTATTTATCTTTTATAGAAATTAAAAATGAGAGAATTGTGTTGACACAGCATTATATTTACTCACATACTTACCATTCCCAGCACCATTACTTTCAGGAAATCCAAGTTTCCATCTGGTACCACTGTCCTGCCAACTGAAGGACTTTCTTTAATACGGCCTGTAGTGCAAGTCAGCTGGTGACAAGTTCTCTCTGCTTTGGTTTGTTTGAAAAATCTGTATTTTGCCTTTATTTTTGATACACATGTCTGCTTAGTATAGAATTTTAGGATGATAGAATTTTCTTTTTGCATTTTGACAGTGATATTTCATTATTTTCAGCTTGTGTTATCTTTGTCTCTCTCTAAATAATTTACCTTTTGCTCTGACTTGTATAAGAGGTTTTTCATTCATTGCTGTTATTTAACAATTTGATTTTGATGTGCCTAGGTATTTTTAGTTTATTGATGTTTAGCCAGTTGGGACTCACTGAGTTTTTGGAAGTGAATATATTTAGTATTTACCAAATTTGGAAAAATTTTGGCCATTATTTTTTTAACTTTTATCTATCTTTCTTTCTGGGACTCTAATTACACAGATGTTAGACTGTTTTTGTTTTGCTGACAGCTAATTAAAACATTGAGGAAGGATCACAGATCTCAAAGGCACTATTTAGATATTTTTTTAGTCTTTCTATATTTTTCCCTAGTATAGTCACAGAAGAATTTTATTTCTGTGTCTTCAGATTCATAGATCTTTTCTGCAGTAGCCAATCTGCTGTTAAAACCATTCAGTAAAATTTTAAGTTTATATAGTGCATGAACTATATAAAGCTCTAAATGTTCTATTTAGTTCTTTCATACATAGCTTTAATTTCTCTCAGGGTGTTCATGTTTTCCTTTAAATCCTTAAGAATATTTGTCATAGTTGTTTTAAAGTCCTATTAATTCTATCGTTATTATTTAGGGATCTGTTTCTCCCTTTAACAAGTCACATTTTCCTTTGTTCTCATATATCAATAGTAATTCTTGATTGGAAGTTGGATACTGTGAATTTTACATTGTTGAATGCCAGCTTCCGTTGCCTTCCTTTTAGAAAGTTGGACTTTAATCTGCTAATGTATACATTATTGCTAATCAGCTTGAGATTTTGAAGGCGTGTTTTAAGCTCTGCTAACAGTCTGTAATAGCTTTTACTCTAAGGCTAGTTTGGCCCTTGTGTTAATTATCTTTATTCAGATATTTATTATGGTAGCTCCCCACTTCCAGGTAGTTATCTAATGCTGTATAACAAATTATCCCAAAGCACAAAAGTTAAAAAAAAAAACACCAAAAACGTGCATTTATTATCCCACAGTGCCTGTTGGACAGCAATCTGGGCATGAGTTCTCCTGGCTCCTAGTCTCTCCTGAGGCTGTAATCAGGTGTCACCCAGGTTTGCAGTCACTGCAATGCTGACTCTCTTCCTGGAACACTTGAGTGGTTGTTCACAAGACTTAATGGTTCATGAGCTGCAGGCTGGAGATGTCCCTACTTCCTTGCCACATGGTCCTGTCCATAGTGCAGCTCACAATATGTCAGCTGGCTTCCACCAGTGCAAGCCGTCAAGAGAGAAGGCATTAAGACATAAAACAGTATCTTCTTTTAATCAGACATTAGATCTCATCACTTTTGCTGTATTTTACTAATTATAAGCAAGTCACTATGCTCTGCTCACACTTAAGGAGAAGAGAGCATGAGTCCCAGGAGGTGTGGACCATTGGGAACCTCTTAGAAGAGTGGGATTCCCACACTAGTAAGGTGTAACTCTTGTTAGGTGTATTCAGAGATTCCCTGATGTTTGATTAGGACTCCAAAGTCTGTGTCAGACTTGAACATCTCACAGACCTGAACGAGCTCTGGGAATTGTTCACTTTACAGTTCCCTGAACACTCTACCTGACCTCCCACAGTTTTGCTTGGTATTTAGCAACCAGCTCAAGGGGACCCTTGCATAGATTTGGGGGATCTCTGTCTCTGCAGAGCTCCAATCTCTCTGAGACGATGTCCTCAAATTACAGCCACATCACCCTCCCTGAGCTCCGTCCTCTGTCTCTTTCACTCAGTGAGACCATTACGTTGCACTTTGTTTTCTCCTCCTGCCTGTGGTTCAGCCAGAAAGCTGGGGCAACTCTAGACCTGCCTCATTTGTCCCTTATCTCAGGGATCACAGTCACGCTGTCTGTTGTCCCATATTTGGGCACAGATGTGTCGTCTATCATGTTTATTTTTGTACCTATTCATGGGAGAATGGTAAATCTGGTCCCAAATACTTCATCTCATCCAGAAGCAGAAATCTTCCAGGGATTTTTGAACAAGTTTTATTTTTCCATAAACACTGCAAATAGTATAGTTAGAATATATTTTGCTCATACAAATGTTATAAGCACTTACCTTATGTAAATAAATAACAAAATTAGAGTTAGAGGTTGAAAAGAAACTAAGTGAGTAGGAATACCAGTATCTTAAAAAAGTGATTTCTGTAGAGTTCCTCAATATAGCAAAGTATCTTAAAAATACAATTTTCAAAACATGTTCAGGAGCACATATTTGATGTGTTTTAAAAAGTAACCCGATGTGTGTCAATCTAACTGTTATACAGTTCATTAACAATTCTTAACCATGAAAAATTTAACAGGGCTTTAAATTTTTGCTTAATGTTGCCCATCCTTATACAGTTTAAAATCCTAGAAATGTCTTCTACAGGAATTTTTCCCCCATGCATGCTTCACTTTATGGTAACTGTACTTTCAAAGGTTACAAGTGAAAAGTTCATCAGATTAATAATAGCTGATGCTGTGCTCTGCTAAACTTTCCAGCATTTTCTTTTTACTGTCCTATATTTATCACATGGCTAGGGATGTGATAAATGTCCTAGGGATTTGGAACTAATTAAGCAAGAAGAGTACAAGTTCCTTTTGCATTTATTTGCTCCTTGCGCCTGTGTCCAGGGGCACATTTACAGCCCTCTTTCCCCTCGTTCCCTCCCGAGGCTGCGAGAAGAGGATAGACACGTTCCCGCCGTTTCTGCAAATGAACATCCATTCCAGGAGACCATCTACTTACTCTGATTTCTACCTCCTCCCTGCACAGGGCTGGTGCCCCTCTAGATGCAGATGTGGTGTCTGCACAAATTCAGCCTATTGCATATGCAGGAGGAGGGATAGTTGCTACCAAGAAACTGATTAAAGAATAAAAATGGCATATTTACACCTTCTTCCCCTAACTAGAACTCAAGCTAATCCTGGGCAAAAAGTTCTAAAAAGTACAGAGTTAATTCAGACCCACCAAGCTATACTCGTTAAGGCTTCTCAAGATATATTTCACATATTTTGAATGGAAAGATTCAAAATTAGGCATTTTACAGTTCTTTAAAAGTTTGTTTTGTGTCCCTTTAAAAATGAGTAAATAAAAGAGTGATGAGTGTCAGGAAAAAAAATCATACTCTATCATGATATTTGCAAATGGTATTTGTATTGGGCTAAGGTCAACAGCCTACAGGAACCTCCCTTTTTTTTTTTTTTTTTTTGCGGTACGCTGGCCTCTCACTGCTATGGTCTCTCCCGTTGTGGAGCACAGGCTCCGGACACGCAGGCTCATCGGCCATGGCTCACGGGCCCAGCCGCTACGCGGCATGTGGGATCTTCCCGGACCGGGGCACGAACCCGTGTCCCCTGCATCGGCAGGTGGACTCTCAACCACTGCGCCACCAAGGAAGCCCTGAACCTCCCTTTTGTGTGTATACGTGCTTTCTCTCTCTGTTGCCTCCATTTTCTGACCCATGTTCTGCTGGTGGGTAAAATTTCTAAAATTTAACTTTTTGGCAAGAAGCCTAATTTTCAGATTGGAGCTGAGCTGAAGGTAGCTCCTAAATTGCCCTGAAGTTATGACTGTCAAGATAGTTCTAATGCAATATTTTTAAGCATGCTCCTGGGCCAGCACTGCTAAAGGTTTAACTGCAGAGTTGGTTTTTACTCACCGACTAGTGTGGTCTGTTGGCATAGTCTAAATGAGAAGGCAGAGTGTCCAATTAGTAAAGGGGAAAAGGTTAGCAACATTTTCTCACTGATTAGAAATAAGTACTATGTTTGGAAATTTGTTTGGGATAATAAATTCTGATTAAGTTATTAATAAAGATTGTGTCTTTAGTGAGTTGAGTTCAACTGGTAATGCTACTGTATTAAATAGAATCTGTTTATCTCCTATGTTCTTACTGTGACTTGCAAATGAAAATGTTTGCATATTTTACATATTTCTGCATTTTAGGATTCTGAAGTAGAACATTTAAAAAAAAATCTGCAGCACAGAATTGGGCAATTGTGCCTCAGGCTTTGAGCAACTCATTTGACAATGAGTATCTAATCCTGCCTACTCTGGAAGTTATTGAATTCTCTGCTAAATCTGGAGGGAACAGACAACTGCTTTGGTTGTTTCTCTTTCCACAGCGATGGGTTTAAACATGGTGGAGGCATCTGAATAATAAAGCGTATTCATTCTTCTCCTGACAAAAATCGAAGTCCTAGCAAATACATAATGGTGTCTGACTTAGTCAATTTCAATTTAATTAGCATGTCGTTTTCAAACTGAAATATATGTTTTCAAAGTTATAAAGTCATCCTTTATACATTTTTGTTTTTTGCGGTACGCGGGCCTCTCCCTGCTGTGGCCTCTCCCGTTGCGGAGCACAGGCTCCGGACGCGCAGGCTCAGCGGCCATGGCTCACGGGCCCAGCCGCTCTGCGGCATGTGGGATCTTCCCGCACCGGGGCAGGAACCCGCGTCCCCTGCATCGGCAGGCGGACTCTCAACCACTGCGCCACCAGGGAAGCCCTATACATATTTTTAATAGAATTTGAACTAAAGCAATTTCTACACAGAAACCTAGGATCGTAGGGCTTAAATTTGCTTTTTGGTTTAGAGAATTTAAGAAACAAACAGCAACAAGGTAGTTTAGCCTAATGAATACTGCTGAATTTCCCAATTTACCCAGATGTTCTAAAAATATATCAATTATTCAGATGAAGAATAAAATTACGTTTGGATATCTCATAATGGGAATCAGGAGAGGTTAATCTCACCATGAAGAGTTTATTATTCACCTTGTTGTTTTAGATAGGATCTTAGCAAGAAAAAAATTAAATAGAATAATACAGTTGATGAAAACCATTTTTAGCATCGTTTGGTAAATAAAATTTTGGAAAGTCATTTTCTTCTTAAACATCTGCAGGTGGCAGTAAAATATATTTCATGGGCTGTTTCTTTATAATAAAACATGGGATGTGTTTTTACGATTCTGGCATAGTTACACCCATGTAATAATTTAATCTGCCATTCTATATTTATAAGGATATTTGCCAGTGGTTCCAAATTATTAAGATCAGAAATTGAGAGAGTGCCTACACGAGATCTCTCACAACAGGATAATGCAATGTTTATTTGGCATAGTTTGTTGTATACAACACAGTGAACAGTTTCAATGGATTTGTTTACTTGAGTCAACCAGTGTTTTTTATTTGAGTTTCTGATATAAAACTTGCTGTAGTCCAAAAAACAGGGGAGCGGGGGGAAATAAATTAGAAGTCTGGAGTTAACACATACACACTACTATATATATAATAGATAACCAACAAAGACCTAATGTATAGCCCAGGGAATTCTACTCAATAGCTTATAATAACCTATGATGCAAAAGAATCTGAAAAAGGATAAAACCAAATCACTTTGCTGTACACTTGAAACTAACACAACATTGTAAATTAACTATACTTCAATTAAAAAATTAAAATTCTTATTGGAATAATATGAAAGAAAAAACAGAGAAGTCATCAAAAAGTCTTGTCTATCTAATTTATGCTGTTGTGAGACAGTAATTATCTAGCTCATCCTGCTGCAGTGAACCTCTGTGAGTGACCCTGGACTGCCCAGTTCCTCTTCCAATAAACCCTGCTTACACTTTCCATCCTTCAGAGCTTGTGATTGGATATACTGGGGCTCTTTCAATATTTGTTTCTGGTTTGCTCACAGTTTGCGCCATATTCATGAAAAATTAACCTGCATTATTCTAGATTTTCAGTAAAGCGATTTGAGATTGAGTCATTTATTTATTTGTGCCCTACTTTGTTTCACAAAAGGTTATAAAGAGATTTGTAAGGATGCATACAGTACATATATATGTATACATAAAAATGTGTGTAACGATACATACAGCACACGATAAAATATATTAAAACAAGAGAATGGTAGAAAAAAGAGGCAGTGGGAAGTAAAAGCAGGAAAGCAACATAGAGCCAGAAGTTTGGCATGGAAAAATCATTCCAGAAAATCATTTAATTTGGTAGAGATGAGTCACAATTATGGTGCTGTTTATTTAATAAGCAGTATAGAAAAGGAACAGGATAAATTGCAAAATTCCCAGTTTTCTAGCATCAAAACAAACAAGTGGGGCAGCTGTGGCTAAAAGCTGTGGCTTTTAAAGGGTATGATATTGATCAAAATCCAATTAAAATGTATAGGGAAAATGAAGATTACTCTTAAAATATAATTAGGATGGAGAACTTATGTAATGTTTATCTAAGGAACTGGAAACCAAGAAAAGAAAATGAAGACAATCAGAACACAAGCACAACTGAAGACATTGGCCTCATGTTAACAAAGTAGATATCATTTCAATTATAATCATTATTTTCATATTTAGGGAAAATTCCTAAATAAAGAATTGTTTTAAGACTCTAGACATTTTTATTTATAATTTTCAGGGCAAAGTAGATCCAGTGGAACAATCTAACTCAAGATAAAAGACTTCAGCTTACGATATTTTAAAGAAAAGGATTGTTTGAGCCTCCTTAGAATTGCTTAGGGCTTATGAAACACAGGTGACAAGGGGATACCCAAACATATGTTTCTGATGCTATTTTAGTTTTGAGGTTTGTTGTAACAGTCACTTGGTAAAAGGAAAATATTCATTAATATCTAATAAAACACACATCCACAAGGAAAGTCCTAAGTTTTACATAATATTTACTTCATTGCACTAGAGTTTACATTGTGCATTTCAGCATTATGAAACTACGTGTGGCTACCATCATGCTGTGTTTTCAATAGTCATAGCCACACCATTTCAAATTATCTCCCCTTTCTTGGTACTTCTTTGCAAGGGTTTAATCAGTATCCCATCACACCAAGCAGAATGAAGGCAGGTTTGACGTATGCCCTGTAGGAGGACTTTTGTGGAATTGAGAGACAGATGCCTGTAGTGGGGTTGTCTGTGAGGGCAGTGCATGGGCCACGATGCAGGTGGTAAAGCCTCAGGGAAAACTGAAGAGGGGCAAAGTCAGCAAGGACTCACCAACAGACCCTGACTGTACTCAGAGTAGATGCAACAGTCCACCTGCCGAGACATTAGCAACAAAGGTACACAAGGCCCTCAGTGATGATGCAAAACCAGGGCATGCATCTCCTCCAAAGCAGACTGAAGGACCCCTCCGTCAATGGCAATGAGATATAGCGAGCTACCCAGATTCAGATGCCATCTTAGGAAGCACAGGAGAAGGAAAACAGCTGGAGAGGAAGTTGGGCTTTTAACTGACTGGACATCTATCCCAAGAGAGAACACATAACTTGGAAACATCCAAAACACTTTTAGAGAAAAGTTAGTTTTCCTTCTACAACTTGACACTCACTAAAGACTGTGGACTCTCAGCTAAATTTCTTGCATGTTCAACTCAGTAATGTGCTCATTTTCCACCCACCACGTGTTATTTTCTTCTTATATCTAGGAAATGCATGCTATTAAACTAGAGTTAAGTACTTAACAAATAACTTAGTCTAACCTATCTCCAGTCTTGAAGCATATAGAGGCATTAATTATAGTCGATGTCTCTAGTGAGATGGGAGTTACAATGCTGTAACTACCCTGTCTCAGTGAGCTTGAGCTGCTATAATAAAATGCCACAGAATGGGCAGCTTAAACAACAGACAATTCCTTTCTCACAGTTCTGGAGGCTGAGAGTCTAAGATCAGGGTGACAGCATTGTTGGTCTCTGGGGAGGACCCTCTTCCCGGCTTGTAGATGGCCACCTTCCTGCTGTGTCCTCCCATGGTGCAGAGAAAAAAGACAGCAAGCTCTGTAGTGCCTCTTCTTCTTGGGTCATTAAGCCCATCATGAAGATCCCACCCCCATAATCCCATCCAAACCCAATTACCTACCAGATGACCCATCTCCAAACACCATCACATTGGGGGTTAGGGGCTTCAACACAGGAATTTGGGGAGGACATAATTCTTGAGCAGAAAGATACAGAAATTGTTGCATTTCTGTATTGTCAGTTAAAGACAAACAAGGAGGAAGGCTAATGATTTATAAAGGAAGATTCAAAGGAGCTAACCATGCGGGGCTCTGAAGCATAGGCAAGTAATTGCTTAGGACTCTGGACTGCCGTGTGAATCCACAAGCAAAGGCTGGCAAGGGCCCACTGAAGTCAGACACTGTACAGGAACCAGCTCCGGTCACAGATGTCAAAGTCCTCAGCATCTTTAAGACATCTCAGGAGCATGCTGTGACCCACTTCACAAGGCCAGCATTGGTTCCAGCCATGTAAAAATGAATGTCTGGCCAGTCTCCAAATTCTCAAAGATGTATAGGAATCTTAAGTGTCATTTTAGGAACTTTGTCCTGTATCTTGAATAGACTAGGGAAAACATTTGGAGATGCAATCAGGAAATCTTGTGAGTCATACTGCAATATTTTATATAATTTTCTCTTATTTGTTGCCATGATATTTGTGGAATACTGGGCATGGTGTTTATATAACATCTATTAGAAAAGAAAAATATCCTAGGGGTAGCTTAGTCAAATGACGAAAGATAAGTTGCAGAGTCATTGTCACATCAGTGGAAAATTCACTTTGCTAAGAACCTGGAGTCTACTCTGTCAACTTTCACTAAATAGCTGTGTGACAATGACCAGTCACTTAGCCTCTGGGACCATAAGTCTTGCCATCTGTTAAATGGAGCCATGGGAACCTCTTCCCTTCCTTCTCTCCTTTCTTCTCTGTGAACGCTCAATAGGATAATGTCAGTAAGAAAACTGTTAAAACCAGGAGATCGCATATAGGTTCAAGGTTGTGGTTTTTCTCTCTCTTCTTCTTCTGCTACCTTGATATGTTCCTATCGCTCTAAAACTAGGACAGGAATGGGGAAACCTACAGATAAAAGTTAGAAACAGAATGTAGCCATGTCAAAGAGAAGCTGGGCATGTATGGACTGGTCTGGGTCGCTACAGGTGCACTGTTGTAGCAGGTGCTACAATGACCTTGTCACTCCCAGGATTCCACTGTGAACTCTGCCTCCAAAATGCCAGACTTTATCACGAAGGGCGTATGGTAGTACTTCTGTCTGAACTATTTTGTGATTTCTGGTGGCCTTCCTTTACACACATAAGGAAGCCCATTTCTACGGTGGGTGCCTGGACATCCTAAAACCAGCACCTTCTTAAAACTTAAAGTTTGCGTGTCCCTGGCTCTCTCTTTGCTCACAGAGCACATTTAGGTTGCTTCCATGTCTTGGCCATTGTGAATAGTGCTGCAGTGAACACTGGGGTGCATGTATCTTTGAATTGTAGTTTTCTCAGGGTATATGCCCAGGAGTGGAATTGCCAGATCATATGGCAATGCTATTTTTAGTTTTTTGAGGAACCTCCATACTGTTTGCCATAGTCTGCCTCTGCTTCTTGATGGTGATATAAAACTGGGCAAGTTACTCCATTTTCTCAACCCAGTGCCTTCATCTGTAGACTAGGGTGATAATCTCTCCTTCACACAATTGCATGCTCATTACTGAGTGTTTATTGAGTGCCTACCTCATGACAGGCACTGTTCTGGGCACTGAGGACACACCAGGATGGTTTTGGGGATTAAATATAACAGTGTATTTAAAGAACTTAGCACAGTGGCTAGCCCCTTATAGATATTTATTTAATACTATTATCAGCTATCATTTTTCTAGTAGTAGAGTCACACACACACACAAAAAATCTCAGCCCTCTGGGTTCACAATCCACTTATTCTTAAAGAAAAACGGGAGGAGGTGAAATAGAAGAACAGGATGTGATTTGTTCAAGCTAATACACCCCAAGGAGTTATGTTGGATTTGCAATATTACAAAGTTAGTATTTCAATATTAGTGATTCTCCGGTTCATATTAGGGAGTTGCCTAGACTTATCCTGCCACTAAAATATCCCGATCTTGGGAAATGTCTTACCTAAAGGGGTGGATCTCAGAGACGGCCTAAGTCACAGGCTGCCCTGGTCATTGGCTTGTCAGGATCACTTGTCTGATGCGCTTAGTCATTTATCTCTCAGCTACTTGAACTAAAATTTTAGAGCTAAATGGGAGCAGAGCTATTTCTAATGAGAACCTGTGCTCACCTCTTTCCATTACTGCCATGATGCAATAGCATTTTCTCAGAGAGAAACATAATGCAAATATTTTGAACTAATGGAAAAAGGTTTAATTGTTAGAATACCATTGCCAACATCAGTAAATTGTCAGCAACTTGCATGTTTCATTGGGTTAGGTACTGTATGACATGAATCAGCAGGATATTATTTCTGTTCTACATGAAATTGAATGACTCTCCCTTTTTTGCCTTTTAGTAAATTTTAAAATTTTTATTTTCTGTGCAAGACAGTGTTATTTTAATTTTAAGTTTAAGAAGGAAAGTGTCAGTGACCAAGAGTATTTCCTACCCCTTAGAGTGGAGTCACTTTTCTTTTTCACTGGAACTTTCCTGTAATTGAATGTTAGCTGTGGAATTTTTGAAGCACGTGGGAGCAGACTGGCACTCATCTTAGCAGAAATGTTCTTGCTTTGACTCAGTGATAGAAGCAAATAGATAAACTAGAAGCGTTTCATTCCAAAATAGACTAAGGATATATTTAACATTCTGGATAGACAGAATAAAATACCTGTGAGTCATAGGATCCTGGCTCCTTAAAATGAAACAACATTCAATTGATTGATTGATTAGAACATTTTTTCAGTGGAAAATGACATAAACTATTTAATTAATATTTTTAAAAATTACTCAAATTCATACTGAGAAAGTACATTATAATCTGACTAATACGTAATCTCCATTCAGTTTTCAAGATCTTACTTTTAAAGAGGCTCCAATCTTAACATATTTTTAAAATTTTAACATTTTTGAGGCATTTTGTAGGATGGAAGAGCTGCGAATAGTCAAGGGGAGTGAATCACTTTTATTTTCAAATTCCTCTAACAAGGGACTTGTTTTGAGATGAGTTTTGTTTCAGGATTGAGCAAGTGACATATTTCTCAGGGAATGTTTCAGAGATTTCTGAAGATTGTAGAAATTATCACCCCAGGTTTTGAAAATTTTGACAGCACAGGGACTGCATGTTTTGAAAGATGGAAAGTTATAAAAATAGTTTGCAAAGGGGATCTCAATTCAGAAGGGCGAGCAGGAAAAGAAAAGAAAGTGGAAGTAAAAATATTTTTCCTGGGGTTTGACTCTGGAAAACAGCATTCTGTATCGACCATGACAAAACATTAGGGTTCAGACGTTCTAGAGGCAAAAGAGATAGCAGCAGACTCTACAACACCCACCCCTCTGGCCTGCTATGTGACGATGCATCCAGAATAAATTTTAATTATAGCTAACAGTTCCATGTGGCTTAACATAAAGGGAGCCTATACAGGAAATTGTAGCCTAAGTCAAACGTAGCAAGTGGTAACCTCAGAAACCCAGTGAGATGATTACTTATCAAGAAACATGTATCATTTCTAAAAATAAGTATGGATAAGTATTAATATTAGAGGAAGTCTGCAAGTCTCTCTCACTTGAAACTTCCCCATTTGAAAATGTGCCTCACCTTTTATGATATAAAAAATGTCACCGACAAAAGATTAATCTCCAAAATTTACAAGCAGCTCATGCAGCTCAATAACAAAAAAACAAACAACCCAATCCAAAAATGGGCAGAAGACCTAAATAGACATTTCTCCAAAGAAGATATACAGACTGCCAACAAACACATGAAAGAATGCTCAACATCATTAATCATTAGAGAAATGCAAATCAAAACTACAATGAGATATCATCTCACACCAGTCAGAATGGCCATCATCAAAAAATCTAGAAACAATAAATGCTGGAGAGGGTGTGGAGAAAAGGGAACCCTCCTGCACTGCTGGTGGGAATGTGAATTGGTTCAGCCACTATGGAGAACAGTATGGAGGTTCCTTAAAAAACTACAAATAGAACTACCATACGACCCAGCAATCCCACTACTGGGCATATACCCTGAGAAAACCGAAATTCAAAAAGAGTCATGTACCAAAATGTTCATTGCAGCTCTATTTACAATAGCCCAGAGATGGAAACAACCTAAGTGCCCATCATCGGATGAATGGATAAAGAAGATGTGGCACATATATACAATGGAATATTACTCAGCCATAAAAAGAAACGAAATTGAGCTATTTGTAATGAGGTGGATAGACCTAGAGTCTGTCATACAGAGTGAAGTAAGTCAGAAAGAAAAAGACAAATACCGTATGCTAACACATATATATGGAATTTAAGAATAAAAAAATGTCATGAAGAACCTAGGGGTAAGGCAGGAATAAAGACGCAGACCTCCTAGAGAATGGACGTGAGGTTATGGGGAGGGGGAAGGGTGAGCTGTGACAGGGCGAGAGAGAGTCATGGACATATACACACTAACAAACGTAGTAAGGTAGATAGCTAGTGGGAAGCAGCCGCATGGCACAGGATATTGGCTCGGTGCTTTGTGACAGCCTGGAGGGGTGGGATAGGGAGAGTGAGAGGGAGGGAGACGCAAGAGGGAAGAGATATGGGAACATATGTATATGTATAACTGATTCACTTTGTTATAAAGCAGAAACTAACACACCATTGTAAAGCAATTATACCCCAATAAAGATGTTAAAAAAAAATGTCATAAAATATTTTAAGTGTAATAACATCCTTTATTCTGATTTGGTTATGGTGGTGGTAAGAGAATGTAGCTGGGTGATATAAACCTAGCTTTTTCATACTACACATGTTATTAATGACAGATAAAATTGCCCAAGTGAAATTTTTTGTTATTTATCTTCCAAATCTATAGGTTTTCTTCTTTATGACAAAGTATGAAAGTTGAACTCAGTATTATTTAAGTATGAAAGTTGAACTCAGTATTATTCACTACATTAGGTATTATTATATTTAATACAGTTGCTTAAAGCTGTATAAATAGCTTTTTAGTTACTCTTGGAAGTCGAGTAAGTTGTTGAACTAGGAATAGAGTCAACAATATTAAACTTATATCACCACCTCTGAGAGTACTGGTCATGGCTGCATGAACTTCTGCCTCAGTGTACAATTTCATATGGTCAAACAGACCCACAAACTTTTACATTAATGTATATTTATTTCTCTTTTTCAGTACTGTAAACTCAAACCAGCCACTCCGAGAAAACTGCATCACAGGAGAAATTGCTTTCCTCTTTTTAAAGGAATAATTTGTGATGTTAACAGGATGCAATGAGAAAGCAGGATGAACCACACCCATTAATAACACAGACATCCCCAGGCGTATAACAACCAGCAGTACCAGGTAACAAATGACAAAAACAAAAATATTATTTTCTAAGATGTGAAAGGAAAGTAGGTCTGAGAGAAGGAGGACAAAGTCATCCTTCGTGTCTACTTGGTGACAGTTAACAGGCCGGAGAAAATAAAACGATCTGTCTCGAAGGAACAGAACCCTCCACGAAGACCTAATTAGAATCTAGGTGACAGTGCTGAAGGCAAGTAACGGATTAGGAAGCAGAAACATAACAGCCATTTTTACTGCAGTATTTTACTGTCCCTCGAGAAGTCACACCAATGGATTGAAAAGTACAATGCTCCACTTTCCATATAGTCTAATAGATTGGTCCTGAGGTTGAGAAGTTATTCTAGGCATCACTTGCAAATAAATTATTCATGCCACAGAAGATACAGGTGTAATCAAAAGTCCTGAAATTTTTAAAAATATCACTTCTACCTGAATATGGAATGTGTTAATACACTAAAAAAGATAAAAATGACTTTCTAAGTGCTCACTACAAATAAAAAGAAGGCAAACATGAAGCTTTTATCCAGAGGAAGCTTCGAAATCCACAGTAACTCCTTTCTGTGAACTCTGATATTGAGCCCTCCCATATGTTGGTCAACTGAGTTTATGACCCCATCATTCCCTGATGGGTTAAGAAGAGCTCCACTCTCTTAAATTGCCCACGTGTAAGATGTAGTCAAATGTCTTCCTAAGGATGTTTCCCCCACATGAAGAGTAGAAATAAGTAGGGTCTGAAATGTCAACAGAAGACATAGTTGAATGTGGTAATTATTATAATAAAAGTGATAGGCATGTCACTACAGTAAAGAAAGTTGTAGAATCAAGACTAAGATGATCTGAAAGTATTGTTATTGCACCTTCATTCTTGAAAGATATATTTGTTAGAAATAGAATTTTGAATTGACAGGCTTTTGTTTCAGTATTTTAAAGTTATTTTCCACTACCTTCTGGTTTTCATTATTTCTGATGCAGTCAATGGTATTTCAAATAATTGTTCCCCTGAGTGTAATATATGATTTTCGATGGTTATTATCACCATTGTCCCTTTATCTTTCATTTTCAATAATTTAAATGTGATGTGGTTTTCTTTATTACCATACTTGCAGTTTGCTGAACGTCTTGAATATAAATATTTATGTCTTTCATCAAATTAGGAAACTTTTCAGCCATCATTTTTTTAAAATATTTTTTCCCACTTTCCTTTTTCTGGAATCCTAATTACACAAATGTTGAAGCTTATGGCTTGTCCCACCAGTTCCTTAGGCTCTTTTTTATATCTCTTTAACTTCTTTTTCCTTTTAAAAAAATTTTCTACTCACCTATCTTCAGTTTTACTAAGTCTTTCTTTTTGTATTTCCAAATTGTTGATAAACCCAGCCAGTGTGTCTGTGTGTGTGTGTACAGGTATATTCAGATATTATACTTTCAGTTCTAAAATTTTCATTTTGTTATTTTTAGAAGAGCCTGTTTATTTGTTGAGCATTCATATATTTTCATTTATTATCATCATATTTACTTTATGTCCTTGAGTATAGTCATAACAGTTACTTTATCATTCTTGTCTGCTACTTCCACCATCTCGGTCAATCTCCACTGATCACCTTTCCCCTTGACGTTGGATCAGATTTTTCAGTTTCTTCCTATGTTTAGTGATTTTTCCTTATTCTAGCTAAGACCTATGAATAATATGCTTTAGAGATTCTGGTTTCCTTTTTGTTCTTCTGAAGAGTATAGATTTTTGGTATTAGCAAGTAGTTAATTTAGTCATTTTCAAACCCCAGAGTATGAAATTTTAGTTCAATCCTGTTTCTCCCAGGCGAGCTTCTTATAAAATGCTCTGTACCTGTAGAGTTTGGGGATCAATCACAGATTTGGGTAGCTTTCAAGCACAGAATCTGGTGATCTCTCTTTTAGCTCTCTCATGAGATATTCCCCTTCACTCTCCACCTGTGAGAGCTGCCTTTCCCACTTTCCTCTGGTTGTCTTATCTGGGTTCTAGTCACTCCCCATGGCACTGACAGCTGTCTAGTCTCAAGACAAAAGCACTAAAAAAATCCAGAAAATTCACGATATGCTATTCCTTTATCCCAAGTTTTGGCCTCCCACCCTCCAGTATCTGCTTGCTGTTGGCTGCTCTCCAGTGCTTTATGCAATTATCCTTTTTATATATTTTCTCAGCTTAGAGGTATTGTCTAGGAGAGAGTTGCTCCAATGGACGTTACTTAGCAGTAACCATAAGTCAGAACCTCTATCTCTATATGTGCTCATTTTTCAATGTAGGTAAGTATGTGCCAGCTTTTCTGCACACAAGCAACCACAAACATATCAGTGGCATAAAGCAAGACTCATTCCTTGTTCACAGTCTTCATGTTATTTGGGACAGCTCTGCTTTCAGATGCAAGTCAGATTCAGGTCTGTTCCCTGTGTCTCATTCTGGGCTTAGGCTGGAGGAGTAGCAGCAGTCATCTAAGGCATGTTCCCCCAAGGCAAGGGTTGGAAACATTCAAATGAGTAAGCAGAAAAGGGCAACTCTTCTTAAGGCCTACACTTAAACTGGACCACAGTACCATCACTTCCTCTGCATCCCATTGATCAAGGCAAATCATCTGATCAATCCCACTTTCAGTGGGCAGGAAAGTATACCCTTTACATAGAAGAAGAATTTATATTTGCCAAACTATAATCTATTCTACCAAATTAGTAACAAGGCATTCAACTAAGCTGTGAGAGGATTAAGAGAATTCTACTCCTGAGTTAGTCAGTTAAATCTAGTGAGAAAGACATGTAAAAGCTTTGTACAATGTGGTAATTTTAAGATAATATATTGCACAATCTTGGATTCTTTCTATTTCTAGGAATATTTCTTCTCTCCTTCTCTGTCTGATAAAAAAATAAAACCAATGTGATATTACAAGAAAATAAAACTGTGAGCCAATATCCTTCTTGAACATACACACAAAATTCTTTTAAAACTTCTCACAAATAGATTCTAGTCATATATAAAAAGGGTAAAGTAGAGTGACAATGCCAGGTTTACCCCAGATATGCTAGGTTGGTTTAACATATTCAGAAAAATCAATCCATGCCATTCAGTCTAACAACAAAATAAAGTGGGGGAAAGCACATGATCATCTAAATAAATGTAAAAAAAATTGTTTTGCAGAAGTTATTATCCATGATAAAACCCAGGGCAAACTAGACAAGGAAGCACTTCCCTCAACATGATTAATGATATCAACAGAAAAATTACAGCTAGCATCGTACTTCATGATGGAAGACTGAACACTTTCCTCCAAAGATTGGAAACGAGGCTAAGATGTCACACGTGCCACTGATCGTCATGATCATACAAAAGGTCCTGGCCAGTGCAATAAGACAGGCCAAAAGACATTAAAAATGGTCTTTTTCATAAACACATGATTTTATCATGTAGAAAATCTTAAGATACCCATGAAAGAAGTACTAAAAATAATGAATATACATTTATCAAGGCCATAAGGTATAAGATCAATATACAGAAATTGCTATATGAGAGCAAAGAAAAGAATCTAAATAAAATTCAAAAATCCAATTCAATTAAAAATAACATCCAAAAACATGAAATGCTTAGGAGTATTTAACAAAGTAAGTACAAATCTACAAAACTTTGCTGAAGGAAATAAAAGAGCATCTAAGTAAATGGAGAGATAAACCATAATCATGAGTAATAAACTCAATATTGTTAAAATGTCAATTTACCCTAAGTTGAGCTATAAATGCAACACAAATGCAATGAACATTCAAGCAAATATTCTTGTAAATTTTGCAATTATAAAATTCACATGGAAATGCAAATGACCTAGAATAGCCAAAGCAATCTTGACAAGACAAAGGTGGAAAAATTACATTACCTATTTCAAGACTTATAGTAATGCTATAATAATCAAGATTGTATAAATTTGACAAAGAGACAAATAGATCGACAGAACTGCAAGTTCATTAATAAACATAAATATGACCAGTTGACTTCTGACAAGTGGGTCAAGGTAATTCAAAGGGAAAGGGAAATTGTTTCAAGAAATGAGGCTTCAACAACAGGATATCTCTACTGAAAATATAAACCTAATGTTCATTCATATCATGCCTGAAAATTTTCTTGAAATAAGCCATAGAGCTAAGTGTAAAAGTTATACTTATAAAATCTCTAGAAAAAAATGAAAATAAAATTTAAGCAATAGGTAACTAAAGATTTCTTAGATGGGATAGGAGAAGTATGAACCAAAAAAAGGAGAAAATAAATAAATAAACTGAACTTTATAAAAAAGAACCTTCTAAAGACATGATTAATGATATAAAAATGCAAACCACAAAATAGAATATATTTATGTGTATATATATATTTGTATATGTACATATGAGAAAGCACTTGTATGTAGAATATAAAAAGAATTTTTACAATTCAATAATAATGAGTAATGCAATTTTAAAAATTAGTAAATTTTAAGGACACTTCTTAAGATACATGAAGTGTCAATAATCATAGAAAAGATGTTTAACATCCTTAGTTGGAAAAGTAAGATAAACCTTCAATGAAATACAACTGTACACTTACACAGATGGCTACAATTAAAAATTGAGAGAATGAAAGTTGTCAATTATACAGAACATCTACATTGCTGGTGAGGAAATATGATACAGGCACTTTACAAAACAGTTGGGCGGTTTCTCATAGATGTAAACATACCTTTGTGTATGACACAGAAATTTCGCTCCTAGGTATTTATCCAAGGGAAAGGAAAACTTGTGGCCACACAAAGACTTATATACAAATGTGCATAGCAACTTTATTTATAATAGCTAAAAACTAAAAGAAACTCAAATGTTGATCAACAGGGAAGTAGGTAAGCATAAGATAAATGTGATGCAATGGAATACTACTCAGCTATGAAAAGGGACAAACTAATGAAACATCAGCAACATTCTGCTGGATGGAAAAAGTCAGAAATATGATGCTGAGTAAAAGGAGCTGGATACAAGAGAATATATACTTTCCAATTTCATATATATGAAATTCTAAACTTTCAAAATAATCTCTGCTAAGGGGCATAACTCATTGAATGGTCCACTGTAAATGGATATTGATAATTCCAAAGTTGACAAAAAGGACTAAAAATCTGCAGCTTCATTTGTTACAATTTCATATCTTGTATTAATATTTGGTAATAATTAACAAACTTGTGTGCCAGACATGGTAAAAAACACTTCACAAGTATGAATATTTAATAAAGCTGATACAGAATTTTATTACTGAGTTGATACCAGGTGTTTTCCAAGGTATGCTTACAGGTTATAGTAATCCTCATTATATCACTGAAATATAGGTTAAGCAGTTTTTATCCCCACTTTAAAAGTAAAGAAACTGAAATGCAGTGAGGTTAAATAACTTATTAAGCAAAGTCACCTAGCTTCTAAGGATTAGGTTTGGAAATCTAAATTTATCATTTTGTCTGCTCATCCTTCTAAATAATATACCTGGAAATTTGTTGAATTGGATAAATGTATATTTTTGAGTGATTTTCAAATTTGGAAATTGATGTTATTCTAATTGTCCTGCACTTTTAGAGGAAGAGGCTTCCATAGTTGACTCATCACTACTTAACTTTGTTCTCAAGCAAATGCAGCCATTGTAAACAGCTAGTCCATTTGCAACCCACATATGGAGGAACCACTACCTCGCATGGACCGTGTTTTTACCTTAGGTAGTTAACGATCCTAAATGCAACATCTACCAAGGCTATAGCTCAAGGAAACTTTCCAAAGCACCGGTTAATGAGAGATTTTTTTCCTCCCCTCTCAGGAGCAAGTTCCATGTGAATTCCTGCCTTATGAGTCATCTGCCAAGCCCAGCTCATCGAATTTTGCCCCAAAGGCAGTGGAAGAAGGAGCCAACCCATCAAATTCCTGCCACAAATTTAGCTTCAACCATGAGATTATTTCTCCTGGGAAGGAGGTTTCACACCCCTCAAGCAATCCCTCGGACATTTTATATAGTTTTTCTTCTTGTTTGAGTGCTTTCTATTTAAGACCAAGTGAAATATATTTCTGAACTAGATTTTTTCTTTATCATTGTGCATTTGCTGGCAATAATAAGTAGAGAAGATTTAGCTGTGTGTGCATGCATGTGTGAAAGAGATGGTTGGAAAAGAGAGAAAAAAAGGGCTGGAAAGGGAGAGGGAAAGAAGACACTAAGAGACTATTAAAAATATGTATCTATTATCTAGACATTCTGTGGAGTGATTTCTGTGCCAGCTAAGAATGTTTTTTCCTCCTGAGACATTCTGGGGAGTCTAAAAGTAACTGACTTCAGAAACTAACACATATCTTGGCTATTGAACACACGGTTTTATGGAGAGCTACGTTGCCAGTACAGAGAGTTTTTATGGAATGCAAAACTGTAAGAACATTTTCCTATAATGTGGTCACCGGGAAGTGTCTACCCTTTCAAGATGACCATGTCCTAATCCCTAGACCCTAGGATTGTTACCTTCCATGGCAAAAAGGACTCTGCAGATGTGATTCAATGAAGGATCTGAAAATGGAAAGATAATTCTGGATTATCCGCATGGGCCCAATGAAGTCAGAGAAGCAGAGGGTCAGAGTCAGAGGGGAGTCTGGAGATGTTCTGTTCTACTGGCTTTTAAATGGAGAAGAGCCCATGAGCCAAGAGTGCAGGCAGCTTCCAGAAGCTGGAGAATGTGAGGTAGCAATTCTCCCCTGGCGCCTCCAGAAAGAAGGGAGTTCTGCCAACATCTGTGTTTTCACTTAGTGAAACCCATTTCAGACTTTGGCTCTCCAAAACTGTATGATAATAATTTTTTTTTTTACGCCAGTAATTTTGCGGTAGCTTGTTACAGCAGCTTATAGCTGAAACCAGTACACATAAGAATAGATGCAGAAAGTACTTGGGCATTTTTATTTCACATCCTATTCTGATCCATCGGTGACTCTGTGTTTTAATCTTCATGGCTTGGAATTCTAATTTGTGGAGAATACAGTTGACTGCACCAATGTTTAAGATAACAAGACCGAGATATTTCGGGAGAACAGCAACACTACCAAAGGGGCATTAGAGAGTAGTATTCCCTCCTAAGACGTCTGAAATTTGGGACTATTTTCCAGGTGTGTCCTTCTGTAGGATCTGAACTCACAGGGTCAACTTGGGTTTCAAGTCTAGAGTATGTGCTTAGTAAACTTGTTGAATGAATGGTTAGGGAAAAAGGTTGTCTATGAATACGTTGTATTAAAGAGCATGGATGATGAATAAAACCACCTTCTCTGCCAGCTGGTTGGTGTCTCAGTGTCATAGAGAACACTTTGGTAGAAATGCAAGTGTAATAAGGGCCAATTTACATATTACGCCCCTACGTTGTAGAGGCAAAAAATATAACCAAGGGAGGCAAGGAAAAGGCACAGGGTGTTGTGACCAAGTGAAACAGGATGGAAGAGGGCAGGGCACAACCTTTAAAAGAATGACATCGTTTTTGAGGATAAGACAAACTGGCTACAACCTCCTAGGTCCAAGATGGTGGAAGACTGAATTTCCAGTGGACCTGGAGCCTCACTGTACGCTCACTGTAATACATTAGTTAAATGACACATCCACAGGTGCCAGGACAGTTCTAACCGTAAAAGGACAAAAAGAGGGCAGTGGCCCAATTCCTGGAAATCTCCAACCCTTCTCCAAAATAGTTAGAATAATCCTCCCATTCACTAGCCTATGAAAATACCCAGTCCATAAAAAACTAGCCACGCCATATTTCTGGGCCTCTCACCTTCTGAGATGGCCCATGCTCTGTCTGTGGGGTATGTTTCTCCCAAGGCTGCTCTTGCCTTTTGTGACAGACCACATTCTGTCTATGGAATGTGTATCTCTCTAAATACACCCACTTCTTACCTATCACTTTGCCTCTTGCTGAATTCCTTCTGCTATGAGACATCAAGAACCTGAGCTTCATTTAGTCCTGAGACCGGGTGTAGGATCTCAATTAAAAAACAGTGGGTTTGAGTCCCAATCTGAGCTGTGCGGTTTCACAAGGGGGCAGGCTCTGGTCCCACAGTGCATTGACTCTAAAGCTGAATCTTTTCTTTATAAACTGTCTGGTTTCAGAGAAGTTAATTAGCATCTGTATCTCAGCCCCTCTGACATTAAATGACGAAATGATTTAGTGCAAGCAACGTGCGTATAAGCACAGCAAACTAGAGCTGGACACAGAAGGAGACTCAAGGAGCTTCAGGGAGAGTCAGTCCCACGTGGTGAAACGCAATGTTTCAGACAACAGTGAAAGTGATGTGATTTCTGTTAAGAAAAATAATAAGAAGTATTCATGGGATGACAAAGATAAACTCCTTCATTAAAACTTTTGCCTAGAGCTAGCCTTGGGCATGACAACAATCTAGTGTTAACAGTTTACTAGTTTAGGGATATTTTCCTCTTTTACCCTCTCTCCATACACATATCAGCTTTGATGAATTTTCACCTTTTTAAACTCATAGATTCACATTACTGACCTCCTTAGCCAGAGGCGGAAAAAAAAGCAGCATGCTCACTGGATAATGAAAATGACTGCTCACCTCTAATGATCAATTAATTGAAATAATATCTGAAAAGTGTATAAAACAAAATAAGCACACGAAAAAAGAAATATTGGTTGTTGTTAAGTGGTTACTTGTGTGTTAGTTCAAGTTAAGGTAACGCTGCTCCAGTGATTTGTACGTAGGTTGCTACGGTCACTGAACATAGCTACAGTTTGCAGACAGTCCAGCTCTGAGGGGCACATCCACATTATTTATGAAAGATAAAATTCCATGATCTCTTTAATCATCCTTCTAACTATTTTTAATAATTACTGATGTACAGGCAGGTAAAATGAAATGCACAGACTTCAAGTGTCATTTTGATGGGTTTTGACAATTATGTGCACCATGTAACCACCATCCAAAACAAGATATAACTCCTGCTTATTACGAGTCAGTAGAAACCTGACTATCACCACCTCAAGATCAGAGTTCACCATGTTCATTACCCTAAAATAATTCTGTTTGTTCTCGGGCTTCATACCCGTGGAATCGTAGAAATGTATTCTTTTGCTTCTTTCATGCAAGACAATGGTTATGAGATTCATCCCAGTTGTGAGTAGTTTATTGTTTTTTATTGCCTGGTAGAATTGTATTGTGTGAATCTAATATGATTTGTCTATCCATTTTTTTCCCTAGTAATTCGGTTTCTGTTGTAAGGTCATTATGAATAAGGTTGCTATGCATATTCTTGTTAAAAGGGTTATGTTGACATATGGTTTCTTATTTCTTCAGTAAGTACCTGATTCAGTTTGGATTGTAGGCCTAAATGCAAAAGCTAAAACTAAAAAATGTCAAAAAGATGTCACGGAGAGTATATTTAAGCCATTAAGGGAAGCAAAGATTTCTTAGGTACACACAAAAAGCACCAAAGAACCAGAAAAGAGAACCCTCCTACAATGTTGTTGGGAATATATTGGGCTGGCCAAAAAGTCTGTTCGAGTTCTTCCATAAGATGTTATGGAAAAACTTGAACGAATTTTTTGGCCAATATGTAAATTGGTGCAGCCACTATGGAGAACAGTATGGAGGTTCCTTAAAAAATTAAAAATAGAACTACCATATGACCCAGCAATCCCACTACTGGGCATATATCTGGAGAAAATCATAATTCAAAAAGATACATGCACCCCAATGTTCATTGCAGCACTATTTACAATAGCCAGGACATGGAAGCAAACTAAATGCCCATAGACAGAGGAATGGATAAAGAAGATGTGGTACATATATACAATGGACTACTACTCAGCCATAAAAAGGAACAAAATAATGCCATTTGCAGCAACATGGATGGACCTAGAGATTATCATACTAAGTGAAGTAAGCCAGACAAAGACAAATATCATAGGACATTGTTTATATGTGGAATCTAAAAAAAAAAAGATATAAATGAACTTATTTACGAAACAGAAACAAACTCACAGTCTTAGAGAATGAACTTATGGTTACCAGGGGCAAGGGTTACGGGGAGGGATAGTTAGGGACTTTGTGATTGACATGTACACACTGCTGTATTTAAAATGGATAACAAAAAGACCTACTGTAAAAAAAATTTTTTTAAATAAAAAAACAAAAGAACCAGAAAAGAACAAAATTGATAAACTGGACTTTCTCAAAGGTAAATATTCTCCTTCTGTGAAGGTGTCATTAAAAAAATGAATAGGCAGGTCAAGGGTAAGAATGAAATATTTGCAATGTGTGTAACAAAATACTGTTTTCCAGAATATGTATACAAATCAACAGTAAAAAGACAAAGGACCAGTCAAAACATTTGACCAGACAAATGACAAGATAAATATGTTAGAGGACTTGAATTACCTCATTTCAGTACTTATTTTACCCTATAGTCTTTCGATAGTGTGATATTGGCCAAAGGGTACAAAAATAGAAGTATGAAAGAGCATAGATGGTCCAGGAATAACCTCAGACATAGATGCAACTCATTCTCCTTTTAACACATTCCCCTACTTCTTGTTGCCCCACTACCTCTTCAGTACCCCAGTATCACCTGTACTCTTCTGTTTCTGCCGTCTCCTCTCACAGTGCGGTATCTTGGCTCCGAAAGCTCCACTTGCTTCTAATGTTCCTTATTCTTACACGTTATCTTCGTACACGTTATCAGCCTTCTAGTAAGAAATAATGTTTTCTCGACAAAATAACCCGTGACATGCCATCTTTGACTAGTTACTTATTTAATCCTATTTGGAGATCAACAACTTATTTATTAATCCAAGTATATTTCTCTCGGTTGGTTAAGGAAATGGTATTGGGGACTTCCCTGGTGGTCCAGTGGTTAAGACTTGGTCTTCCAATGCTGGGGATGTGGCTTTGATCCCTGGTAGGGGAGCTAGGATGCCACGTGCCTGGCCGCCAAAAAACCAAAGCATAAAACAGAAGCAGTATTGTAACAAATTCAATAAAGACTTAAAAAAAAAAAAAAAAAGGAAATGGGATCAAGGGGATGTAAGCAACACAAGAAAAGGGTCATGCATAGTTTCTCATCCCTCCTTTGGTCACACTGGCTCCACCTGTATACAAAAAGTTTGCTCTGCCTAGACAATTCAAGCCCCAGACATCTCACTGGAAATGATAGCAGGTAGGAGACACACTACTTTATGTCCCACCAGAACCCATACCGGCCAGTCTTTATCAGTGTTAGGTTTATTGAAATGGCCTCAGTTTCTGGTCTCCTCGATAACTTGGTGTGGTCAGCTATTAATAGTATTTTTAATGACATGATCTAAACTTAAGTATTAAGAATGGGAGTAAGCCACAGCGATCAGTAGTAATTCCAATAACTGGGAAAGAATGATAATCCAAGACTATAAGGTTTTCTAATCGAATGCTTTGGAATCACTTCTCAGAATATTATGAATCTTGATTTGGAGAAATATTTTCAGTTCTGCAGATTGTTTCCAATAATATGAATCAAAGAGGAAAAAGGTCCCTATGGGGAGGTTTCAGATGATTTTATTTGTTAAACTAAAGGGACCTTCAAGGGAAGGCTTTTTGTACGTTCATGAAAATGATAAAATGATAGTACTTTAAGAAGTCTGCTTTTATACTTGAAATGCATTATCATCTAAAAGCCTGAAACTGAAAAATTAAAAGAAAATTGTGCACCAAGAAAAAAATAAAAAAAAAGGAGAGAAGGAAGGAAGGAAGGAAGGAAGGAAGAAAAGGAGGACGGAGGATGGGGGGAGGGAAAAATAAAGAAGGGAAGACCCAAACGTGGCCTTTTGGAGACAGATAATTCCACCCAATAACATTAAGAAACAGCTACACAAGGCAGAAGGAGCTCTTTTTTAAAATATTACATTTAGAAATCAGCCAATGGGAAAAGAAGGAAACATTCATGGTAACAGAGGCCAACCACAACGTTGGCAGTGATGCCATGAAGGTTTCTAGACTAGGAGGAAACAATTCCCACTGCATGTGCTGGCCCAGCAGTCACATCCGCTCTGGTGTGTATCGGCAGCAGGAGTGGTGGGGTCGGCCCCACAGAAGCCTCTCCCGTTCAAGCTGCAAAATGGAGAAAATAGCAAGACAAGGTACCCCTGGTTTAGGCATACGATTTTCTAACACAGGAAGATGAGTAAGGACCGATGACCGGGGTACAGTGTGTCCCGATCAGGATGCTGGGTGCTTTGACGTGTTATATTATTGATACTTTCAAACAACATGACAGCCCTTTTCAGTAGGTATCATGGACTGGTTTTGTGACTGTCATTTATTTACTGATTTATTTTTTACTTATTTATTATGGATGAAGATTTTAAATTGAGAGAGGTTGAGGAATATTCTCCAAGTCCCAAATCAGAATGGGACAAACTCAAAATCCCCACTGTTCCCACTGTCAAGGCAGTATCGCCCAGTGGTTAAGGACACAAATTTGGTGGCAGTATTTCTGGGTGACAATCCCGGCCCTGTCACTTATTCATTGTTTAAACTTGAGCCTCTCATTTGACCTTCCAAAAAATTACTTTTCTCAAAAATAACATGGGAATAACAAAGAAGGTATTCTCATAAGATAGCTGTGAGGATTAAGTGTGTTTATACATGTAAAGCCCTGCTAAGAGTTCCCTGAGTATAATACAAGCTCAACAAATGCCCCTTATTATTATGAGATCCTGTATGAATTCTATTATGTATGTATATGAGTAGTTATTCACTCAGCATGTCATAATAGTTTCTGACTATCTTTTCAGGGAATTAAAATGTAATCTGTGCATCCCCTGGAGAGAGAAACTTTGTTTACTTATTTTTTTATTTACTTATTTACATTACACACTAAAATTTTTTGGAGAGAAGAGAAATAAATATGCTTATGGGATAGTGGAAAATGTAATCGTAATTATGTTCCGACTGGATAAGCAATAGAACTGAATCATGCTCGGTTACCCAATTAGCCTCAATCATCAAAACTATAGTTGCTATCTTGGCATAATTGCTCTTTTTTTTGGTTAGAACATATGGAGGAACCAGAGAGAGCACTGCCTGACAATTAAAATCTGGGTGATCATGTGCTGCCTGGTGTCTACCCACTAATTAGAAAAGTGATTGAAGAGGTATAATTTGGAAGTTTGTCAGTATTAGGAATTAACTAGGACTCCGCTCTTACACATTAAAGCTTACAGCGACCAAGATTCTCTCAAAAAATATTAGTGTTTCATCACCTGTTTCAGAGGAATGAACTTTAGAACATAAATCCTAAACCATTATTTCTTCACTTCATGAAGAGCTTATCCCCAAAGAATGGCTTCAAATTTTTCACTCAGAGCAGTGTAAGCTCCTAAGGGAAACTTATTTCCAGCCACTTCAGGATGACATCACTCACATTATTCTCTCTTTTCCTTTTCCATTTCCACAAACCCTTCTTCCCTAACTATTCCAGAACATTAAAATGGCAGGGATATCTTAAATTTCTTAGATTTTCTTTTATCCCTTGCAGTTCCTTACGGGGCTCTGAGTACATAGCAGCTAGGAATGTATACTTGATATTCTCTCTTCCTACCTCCAGCTCAATTCTCCTTGAGTTTCTCAATTCTTTCTTCTACCAGGCCAAAATACAAATCTAGGATTCTTAATACTGTCCTCAACAAGCTCTTGAAAGTGAAATAATACATTAGGCATATTCATTCATTCGTTCACAACGAGTGAATGACAACTCTTTGCCAGGCTCTACTCCAGATTCTGAAAATACTTCAGTAAACAAAACTGAAAAGGGTCCTGTCCTCAAGCTGTGAGGAAGACATGAAAAAAACACCCACACACCAACCAGCTAAACAAGGGAGGTTTTAAAAATATAAACTAAAAAAAAAAAAATAAACAAGGAAGGTAATGGGAATCACAGGATGGGAGAAGAAAGAGTGGTGAGGCTGATGTCTTTGAAAGGTTGGTTAGATCAGAGTCCTAAACACGGGAAGAGCTGACTCTGAGGGCATCCGTATTTGAGGCAGAAGGAACTTAAAATGAAATGCCTGAGGTGGGAACAAAATGGTGGTTTTTGAAACGACAGAAGGAAACCCAAAATATCTGGAATGTGGTCAGCAAGTGTGAGAGAAGATGCAAGTTCAGAGTTCTTGGCTGCCGAGATGAGAATCCATCCCAAATAACATTTAATAAGTGACTGAAGGGTATCAGGAAGCTCAGAGGCTCTCTAAGGAGGCTGAGAGTCAAGCCCAGCTGGAGACCAGCAAACCACCACAGGGTGAGGGTTGCTTCAGGGAGAGCGTCATCACCTCCACTGCTGCTGAGCACAAGTATTGCAGCTCACCCCTTTGAGACTAATAAGATGTTCCCCAAACTCTACTACAATCCCCACCAAAGGATAGATTCTACACAGTAGGTACCCACCTACCCACCTAGAAAGTCTCACAGCACTTTTGATGGACAGAGCCCAGGTCACACAGACCACAGGAAGGCTGGGAGAGAGCATTCTACCTTCTGACTTGGGGACGCAGGACTCATGGCGTCCCATTGGAAGGGTGTTCAAAAGGCGTCAGCTCATCAAACATGTGATAAATGCCCACCAGATCACAGAGGAAAGCTGGGATTTTTAAATGTGAGTATGATTTGTGTTATATATGATTCTCATACTCTTCCCCAAATTCTGCACCAAAGAAATTGGAAACTACAAAATGTGTTTGAGCTCCCCAACATCACAGATGCAGTGCGGAAGAAGGAGAGTTGCAACGATCAGTGGTCCCAGAATGTGGCTTAATTCACGGGCACCTCTGGAGGACATTTAATCAGCAGTGCCACTTCTGCCAGCAGGAGCAAGGCCACTGGCCACTGGGTCGAATCTCATCAGTATCATCAACAGAAAGTGACACCCATCCTTCAAGAATAAACCCATCACTTCCCTAGGACTCTGAGGTGGAGATCACGACCACTGAAAATAGCACGGGTTATTAAGAGTTTGGCAGAAAATGAATGATTCTCTCAAATGTCTTTCAAATCTTACACTCCTATAGTTACGACTGGCGCACTGCTAACAAAGCCAAAATCATTTCTGAAAAAGGACTTGAAAGTGGAGACATTTAAAATTCAACACATATATTAAAGAAAAAGTTTTCTCTTCACAGATTTAAAATGCATTTTGTTTTCAGGTTAACATGTTCAAAACCCATTTTTCTTATTTATTTTTTTATTATTATAATTCTTTTTTAGTTACAAAGGTGTTCCTTGCAGCACTGTTTTTTTTTTTTTAATTTTTATTTTGTATTGGAGTAGGGTTGATTTACAATATTGTGTTAGTTTCAGGTGTAGAGCAAAGTGATTCAGTTATACATATACATATATGTATTCTTCTTCAGGTTCTTTTCCCATATTGGTTATTACAGAGTACTAAGTAGAGTTCCCTGTGTTATACAGTAGGTCCTTGTTGATTATTTTTTATATAATAGTGTGTATGTATTAGTCGCAGTCTCCAGTTTTTCTTTCTGTGATTAGACAAGGACTTACCAGATACTTGTTACCAGAAAATGTAATGAATCAAAACTCTGAACCTTTTGGGGCTTCATCCAATGCCTTAGATTAGCAATGAAACTTTCAAAACTCCATTTTGCATATGATTACCAAGTAGTTAAGCTCCATTCATCCCACAGAAAGGTCTACATATTATAAGCAAAACACTTTGCTGTTTTGAGGCAGTGGGAAGGGTGTCTGGCTGTGCAACCAAATCACCTGGGGAAATGTGATAAAATAAAGACTCAGGGTTTCCCTGCAAGATTGTGATTCCTTATCGTCTCTCATAGGGTCAGGGAACCCAGTGCATCTAACACATTCACCAGTAATTGAATATGATTGCAATCTGTCCTCCAGGCAGATCTTTTGGTAAAATCACAGGATTTTCATCTCATCAGAGATGCCTGGGGGGGGGGGGGTGTTTACACAGGTAGCACCCAAACATTCGGTAAAAGCCATTTAAATAGTTACTCAACAAAGGATACGATGAAAACTTATCTTTCTGAGAGAATCCATGGAAAACCCTCCCATTCCTCTGCTAAAGTCTAAACTCTTCTAAACATCTAAATATTTTGGAAATGTTTCAAACAATCTTTGAATGGGTTATATGATAATAATGACAACAATAATAATAACAAAAAGGACAAAAGAGAAATAAAAGATTATAAACTAACTCAAAAACTAATGAGGTGGTATTCAAAAAATAATATAATGTGTAAATAAAAGCTAGAATTAATTTTTGAAAACCAGAAACACAGACAACTCTCTAGGATACAAAATAAAAATATAAACAAAACTGGAAATGAAAATGGGACAACAATGATACAGAGGACTTTTATAATAAGTTAATAATGTTCATAATTATAGTTAATAGATATAAAATTCTAAATTTTTTTTGAAAATGAATCAGTGACCTAAATCACAGCTGTAGGAAACTGAAGTCTAATAATTACATAAGAAATAGGGCAAGTTATCAATGACTTGCCTCCTTAAAAGAATTGTGGGTTCTGTGGTTTGACACCTAATATAACAAAGCTTCCTCCCCTGTAGAATTTATTCCTGAGAATAGAGATCATCAAGGATCCATTATGTAACAGAGATCAATAGAGGAGATCAATAAAGTTTATTTAAAAGACAAATATAAAACCAAAACTGGTTAAGGAAAAAAAAGACAAAGTGATAAGTAAAATAAGGTATGCAAAATGACATTCAATTGTCGAGTAGAGAATTTAAATATCATGAGATTCTTCTGAATAATCTCAATACAATGAATTGGAGACTTTAAAAATTAATATAGGTTGTACAGAAAAATGCAAAATACCAAGGCCAGCTCAAGAAACTATAGACTATATAGAAATCTAGAACATTAAAGATAATCGTAAATGTTAATGACCCCAACAAAACATGATTTAGCTTGAGTACAAATGTATTCAAAGAAGGAAGCAGAAAGTGCAAATAGAACGCTGATATTTAATAAAAGTTAATAATATAGAAAATATGGCAGTCCATAGAGAACATTGATAAATTTTGAGAAATATCAAATTCAAATTTGTTATCTTACAACTGGGAAAGAATTTTAATAGTTTGCCCATTTGAAGTCAGTAAGTCCCCTACGTGCGAACATTCAAGTTGTGAAATTTCAAAAATGCGAACGTGAGTTCACATGTCCAATCACGTAAGATGTGAGTGAAATTGCAGCTGGCCCTCCATCTCCTATTGTTGACGATGCTTCAGCTCTACCATCTCCCACCTCCTCTCCCTCCTCCAGTCAGTAACTATTCTTGCCTGTTCACTCCATGCCAGCCCCTGTATGCCAGTTGTTGCACTGTACTGCTGTACTTTTCAAGGTCCTGTACTGTAAGATTAAAAATGTGTTATTTTTGTGTTTGTTATGTATTTTTTGTGTGAAAAGTATTATAAACCTATTACAGTACAGTACTATTGTGTTGATTGTGTTATTGGGTACCTAGGCTAACTTTGTTGAACTTCAAACAAATTGGACTTATGAACACGCTCTTGGAATAGAACTTGTTCGTATGTAGGGGACTTACTGTATATCCATCTGCTGGGGTGACATAATGAGATAATAACACGAGTGGTGGAAAGAGAGCAACATACATGGTTCATGGCAATTCATGGAGAGTTTTATATAAAGTAAGAGGAAACACAGAGGGATGGCTTCCCATTTCCTAACAATCTGTACATCTCTTAGTGACCTAGATTCTACCAGCAAATAAACGTGAAAAATAACCGTAGCACATTTCTGGGGTTTACAGTAATGTTGGGTGAAGAGAACATCAGTTTCCCAGGAGAATCACTCAGCAGGCCTGGTTTTCAGACTTGTCTCGTCCATAACTGTGTTTGAGTTCCTTAACTTTTAACATCTCCCTTCTGTTTTTATTCTGTATCATTTTAGCAGGTAAAATATATTATTTAATCTCTCAGGCATACAAGAGCTGTTTAGATACCCAATGAAGGGAAGATGTTTCATCAATTAAAACAAGGGTAGTATTTCACCTTTCCTGATTTTTCCTATTTTTACTACCTTTGTTATAGAATGCTATATAAATCTATTGCTATACAAACCAATATGTTGAATTCATATCATTTCCATGAAATTTAAGATCCCTCGTTTTCTTTTTCACTTTTATTCCTCTCCTGGTCAGCATTTTAGAAATGTCTCCAAGGCATTCCAGTTCAGTATAATTTTGTTAGTATCATTTAACTACTAACTAGTTGCATAGAAAAGAAATTCTAAACGGCCTAGAATGGTCAGGATCTTGTTAAATAGAATAGAATCCATTCTGGTTATTTTTAAAAATAGAAAAATGTTACAGATTCTTTAGAAGGGCTAAAGATATTATAGACACTAAAATGAGTTATCAGGAGTAATTTGCAATGTCAAAGTTTGCTGCCAAGGAAGCAGCCACCTGTGCCAGCTATTGAATTAGAAATTATTGGCTTCAGAACCACTGGATCAGGAAGCTGCTTGCTAAATTTGGAGGCTGGCTTTATACTTGTCTACTCCAGAGCAGTAACACTTCTACTGTTTCCCAGCAGCAAAATAGTTCCTCACACCCTGCGTCTCTCCACACATGACTCAGTTCCAAATCCAAGTGTACCTTGGATTCCAGTAGCAGAATCTAAGTCTCAGTGGGAATTCTAGCTACAAGAGGGCCTAAGAAATGCAGTTTTAAGCTTCCCAGTCTCTGCAGGAAAAGGGTTTTGGACTTAGGCTGAAGGGGTTTCGAGTGCATGTTGAAAAACCCAACCACCAACAATGGCCTTACAAGCAGAGGACAGGCAGAACATCATATGGAGTCACAAATGATTATGCAATAAAATGAAAGTAGAAAAGCTGACAAATGTATTTGTTTATAAGATGCCACCATTTTTTTTTTTAAAGAAGATGTCAGAGGTAGGAGTTTATTTATTTATTTATTCTTTTATTTTTGCTGTGTTGGGTCTTCGTTTCTGTGCAAGGGCTTTCTCTAGTTGTGGCAAGTGGGGGCCACTCTTCATCGCGGTGCGCAGACCTCTCACTATTGCGGCCTCTCTTGTTGCGGAGCACAGGCTCCAGGTGCGCAGGCTCAGTAGTTGTGGCTCATGGGCCTAGTTGCTCCGCGGCATGTGGGATCTTCACAGACCAGGGCTCGAACCCATGTCCCCTGCATTAGCAGGCAGATTCTCAACCACTGCGCCACCAGGGAAGCCCGATGCCATCATTTTCAATCTTTTAAAAGCAGTTTAGTGTTAAACAACCCTCTCTTAAAAGCTTTTACTCAAAACAAATGTTTATTATTTTAATAATAAACTTAATAATGAATTAAGTTTATTATTTAATTTAATAATAAACTTCAGGGAGAAATTTAAAAGAATCCAAGTTGAAAGTAAAATATTTTCATATATCTCCCTCAGAAGGTGATAGTATACCCAGACAAAATGTACTAAAGATAAAGAAATATTGAATACTATTAACCAAGTTGACCTAATTTATAGTTGTAGAATATAGCAACCAAAATATGGAGCATAAATATTTCTTTCCAATTTATATAGAATATTTACCAATATTGGACCATAAAACACATTGCAGTAAAATTATTTAAATTAAAATTAAAAGGACCAAAATCAGAGATCCCTACAAAGCAGACCAGCCCACAGCCTGTTGGGAAAGCATGTGCTCTAGAGCTTGAGCTCACACCTCTCCATTCTTTCATCTAAGAATAAAGCTTTCCTTTGTTTCTGAACCAAACTTGGTCTCATTGGCACAAACCACACCAGCCAGAAGGACGCATTTTGGAAGCTGTGTAGCTGACAGGGTCAGCTGACACGGTCTTGGTTCTCTGGTGGGGTTTCAGGCCTGAGCCTCTGCAGGTGGGAGAGCCGAGTTCAGGGCGTTGGACCACCAGCGACCTCCTGGGCCCACATAATATCAATCGGTGAGAGCTCTCCCAGAGATCTCCATCTCAACGCTAAGACCCAGCTCCACTCAACGACCAGCAAGCTCCAGTGCTGGACACCCCATGCCAAACAACTAGCAAGACAGGAACACAACCCCATCCATTAGCAGAGAGGCTGCCTAAAATCATACTAAGTTCACAGACACCAGAAAACACACCACTGCCTGCGGTCCTGCCCACCAGAAAGACAAGATCCAGCCTCATCCACCAGAACACAGGCACCAGTCCCCTCCACCAGGAAGCCTACACAACCCACTGAACCAAACTTACCCACTGGGGGCAGACACCAAAAAAATCAGGAAACTATGAACCTGCAGCCTGTGAAAAGGAGACCCCAAACACAGTCATTTAAACAAAGTAAGAAGACCGAGAAATATACAGCAGATGAAGAATCAAAGTAAAAACCCACCAGACCAAACAAATGAAGAGGAAATAGGCAGTCTACCTGAAAAAGAATTCAGAGTAATGATAGTAAAGATGACTCAAAATCTTGGAAATAGAATGGAGAGAATACAAGAAATGTTTAACAAGGACCTAGAAGAACTTAAGAGCAAACAAACAATGATGAACAGCACAATAAATTAAATTAAAAATTCTCTAGAAGAAATCAATAGCAGAACAACTGAGGCAGAAGAATGCATAAGTGACCTGCAAGATAAAATAGTGGAAATAAATAGTGCAGAGCAAAATAAAGAAAAAAAGAATGAAAAGAATTGAGGGCAGTCTCTGAGACTTTTGGGACAACATTAAATGCACCAACATTCGTATTATAGGGGTCCCAGAGGAAGGGAAAAAAAGAAAGGGACTGAGAAAGTATTTGAAGAAATTATAGTTGAGAACTTCCCTAACATGGAAAAGGAAATAGGTAATCAAGTCCAGGAAGTGCAGAGAGTCCAATACAGGATAAACCCAAGGAGAAACACGCCAAGATACATATTAATCAAACTATTCAAAAATTAAATACAAAGAAAAAACACTAAAAGCAGCAAGGGAAAAGCAACAAATAACACACAAAAGAATCCCCATGACGTTAAAAGCTGATCTTTCAGCAGAAACCCCGCAATCCAGAAGGGAGTGGTAGGGCACATTAAAAGTGATGAAAGGGAGGGCTTCCCTGGTGGCGCGGTGGTTGAGAGTCCGCCTGCCGATGCAGTGGACACGGGTTCATGCCCCGGTCCGGGAGGATCCCACGTGCCGTGGAGCGGCTGGGCCCGTGGGCCGTGGCCGCTGGGCCTGCGCGTCCGGAGCCTGTGCTCCGCAACGGGAGAGGCCACAACAGTGAGAGGCCCGCGTACCGCAAAAAAAAAAAAAAAAAAAAAGAAAAGTGATGAAAGGGAAAAACCTACAACCAAGATTACTCTACCCAGCAAGGATTTCATTCAGATTCGGCAGAGAAATTAAACCCTTAACAGACAAGCAAAAGTTAAGAGAATTCAACACCTCTAGACCAGCTTTACAACAGATGCTAAAGGAATTTCTCTAGGGACGACGCACAAGAGAAGCAAAAGACCTACAATAACAAACCCAAAACAATTAAGAAAATGATAATAGGGGGCTTCCCTGGTGGCGCAGTGGTAGAGAGTCCGCCTGCCGATGCAGGGGACGCGGGTTCGTGCCCCGGTCTGGGAAGATCCCACATGCCACGGAGCGGCTGGGCCCGTGAGCCATGGCCGCTGAGCCTGCGCTCCACAACAGGAGAGGCCACAGCAGTGAGAGGCCCGTGTACCACAAAAAAAAAAAAAAAAAAAAATGGTAATAGGAACATACATATCGATAATTACCTTAAATGTAAATGGATAAAATGCTCCAACTGAAAGACATAGACTGGCTGAATGGATACAAAAACAAACCCGTATATATGCTGTCAACAAGATACCCACTTCAAACCTAGGGACACATACAAACTAAAATGAAGGATGGAAAAAGATATTCCATGCACATCAAAATCAAAAGAAAGCTGGATTAGCAATTCTCATATCAGACAAAATAGACTTTAAAATAAAGACTATTACTAGAGACAAAGAAGGACACTATATAATGATGAAGGGATCAATCCAAGAAGAAGAAATAACAATTGTAAAATACTTATGCACCCAACATAGGAGCACCTCAATACGTAAGGCATATGCTAACAGCCATAAAAAGGGAAGTTGACACTAACACAATAATATAACACCCTACTTTCACCAATGGATAGATCAACCAAAATGAAAATAAATAAGGAAACACAAGCTTTAAATGATACGTTAAACAAGATGGACTTAATTGATATTTATAGGACATTCCATGCAAAAACAACAGAATACATTATCTTCTCAAGTGCTCATGGAACATTCTCCAGGATAGTTCATATCTTGGGTCACAAATCAAGCCTCGGTAAATTTAAGAAAATTGAAATCGTATAAAGGACTTTTTCTGACTACAACAGTATGAGACTAGATATCAATTACAGGAAAAAGAACTGTAAAAAAGACAAACACATGAAGGCTAAACAATACACTACTAAATACCAAGAGATCACTGAAGAAATCAAACAGGAAATCAAAAGATACCTGGAAAGAAATGACAATGGAAACAGGATGGCCCAAAACCTATGGGATGCAGCAAAAGCAGTTCTAAGAGAGAAGTTTATAGCAATACAATCCTACCTCAAGAAACAAGAAAAATCTCAAATTAACAATCTAACTTAGCACCTAAAGCAGTTAGAGAAAGAAGAACCAAAAAACCCCAAAGTTAGCAGAAGGAAAGAAATCATAAAGATCAGATCAGAAACAAATGAAAAAGAAATGGAGGAAATGATAGCAAAGATCAATAAAAATAAAAGCTGGTTCTTTGGGAAGATAAACAAAATTGCTAAACTGTTAGCCAGACTCATCAAGAAAGAAAGGGAGAACACTCAAATCAACAGAATTATAAATGAAAAAGAAGAAGTAACAGCTGACACTGCAGAAATACAAAGGATCATGAGAGATTACTACAAGCAACTGTATGCCAATAAAATGGACAACCCGGAAGAAATGGACAAATTCTTAGAAAAGCACAACCTTCCGAGACTGAACCAGGAAGAAATAGAAAATATGAACAGACCAATCACAAGCACTGAAATTAAAACTGTGATTAAAAATCTTCCAACAAACAAAAGCCCAGGACCAGATGGATTCACAGGCAAATTATATCAAACATTTAGAGAAGAACTAACACCTATTCTTCTCAAAGTCTTCCGAAATATGACAGAGAGGGGAACACTCCCAAACTCTTTCTACGAGGCCATTATCATTCTGATACCAAAATCAGACAAAGATGTTACAAAAAAAGTAAACTATAGTCCAATATCACTGATGAACGTAGATGCAAAAATCTTGAACAAAATACTAGCAACCAGAATCCAACAGCACATTAAATGGATCATACACCATGATCAAGTGGGGTTTATCTCAGGAATGCAAGGATTCTTCAAAATACACAAATCAATCAATGTGATACACCATATTAACAAACTGAAGGATAAAAACCATATGATAATCTCAATGGATGCACAAAAAGCTTTTGACAAAATTCAACACCAATTTATGATAAAAACGCTCCAGAAAATAGGCATAGAGGGAACTTACCTCAATGTAGTAAAGGTCATATATAACAAACCCACAGCCAACATCATTCTCAATGGTGGAAAACTGAAACCATTTCCACTAAGATCAGGAACAAGAAAAGGTTGCCCACTCTCACCACTATTATTCAACATAGTTTTGGAAGATTTAGCCACAGCAATCAGAAATGAAAAAGAAATAAAAGGAATACAAATCAGAAAAGAAGAAGTAAAGCTGTCACTGTTTGCAGAGGACATGATACTATACATAGAGAATCCTAAAGATGTTACCAGAAAACTACTAGAGCTAATCAATGAATTTGGCAAAGTAGCAAGATACAAAAATAATGCACAGAAATCTCTTGCATTCCTATACACTAATGATGAAAAATCTGAAAGAGTAATTAAGGAAACACTCCCATTTACCATTGCAGCAAAAAGAATAAAATACCGAGGAATAAGCCTACCTAAGGAGACAAAAGACCTGTATGCAGAAAACTATAAGACACTGATGAACGAAATTAAAGAGGATACAAACAGATGGAGAGATATACCATGTTCTTGGATTGGAAGAGTCAACATTGTGAAAATGACTATACTACCCAAAGCAATCTACAGATTCAATGCAGTACCCATCAAGTTACCAATGGCATTTCTCACAGAACTAGAACAAAAAATTCCACAATTTGTATGGAAACACAAAATACCCCGAACAGCCAAAGCAATCTTGAGAAAGAAAAATGGAGCTGGAGGAATCAGGCTCCCTGACTTCAGACTATACTACAAAGCTACAGTAATCAAGACAGTATGGAACTGGCACAAAAACAGAAATATAGATCAGTGGAATAGGATATAAACCCCAGAGATATACCTATGCACATACGGTCACCTTATCTTTGATAAAGGAGGCAGGAATATACAATGGAGAAAAGACAGCCTCTTCAATAAGTGGTACTTGGAACACTGGACAGCTACATGTAGAAGAATGAAATTAGAACACTCCCTAACACCATACACAAAAATAAACTCAAAATGGATTAAGGACCGAAATGTAAGGCCAGACACTATTAAACTCTTAGGGGAAAACATAGGCAGGACAGTCTATGACATAAATCACAGCAAGATCCTTTTTGACCCACCTCCTAGAGAAATGGAAATAAAAAGAAAAATAAACAAATGGGACCTAATGAAACTTAAAAGCTTTTGCACAGCAAAGGAAACCATAAAGGAGATGAAAAGAATGGGAGAAAATATTTGCAAATGAATCAACTGCAAAGGATTAATCTCCAAAATATACAAGCAGCTCATGCATCTCAATACCAAAAAAACAAACAAACCAATCCAAAAATGGGCAGAAGACCTAAAAAGACATTTCTCCAAAGGAGATATACAGATTGCCAACAAACACATGTAAGGATGCTCAACATCACTAATCATTAGGGGAATGCAAATCAAAACTTCTGTGAGTTATCACCTCACACCAGTCAGAATGGCCATCAACAATAAATCTACAAACAATAAATGCTGGAGAGGGTGTGGAGAAAAGGGAACCCTCTTGCACTGTTGGTGGGAATGTAATCTGATACAGCCACTATGGAGAACAGTATGGAAGTTCCTTATAAAACTAAAAATAGAACTACCATACGACCCAGCAATCCCACTACTGGGCGTATAACCTGAGAAAACCATAATTCAAAAAGAGTCATGTACCACAATGTTCATTGCAGCTCTATTTACAATAGCCAGGACATGGAAGCAACCTAAGTGTCCATCGACAGATGAATTGATAAAGAAAATGTGGCACATATATACAATGCAATATTACTCAGCCATAAAAAGAAATGAAATTGAGTTATTTGTATTGAGGTGGATGGACCTACAGTCTGTGATACAGAGTGAAATATGTCAGAAAGAATAAAACAAATACCATATGTTAACATATATATATGGAATCTAAGGGGGAAAAAATGGTTCTGAAGAACCTAGGGGCAGGACAGGAATAAAGACATAGATGTAGAGAATGGACTTGAGTACATGGGGAGGGGGAAGGGTAAGCTAGGACAAAGTGAGAGTGTAGCACTGACATATGTACACTACTAAACGTAAAATAGCTAGCTAGTGGGAAGCAGCCACATAGCACAGGTACATCAGTTTGGTGCTTTGTGTTGACCTAAAGGTGTGGATAGGGAGGATGGGAGGTAGACACAAGAGGGAGGGGATATGGGGATATATGTATACATATAGCTGATTCACTCTGTTATATAGCAGAAACTAACACACCATTGTAAAGCAGTTATACTCCAATAAAGATATTAAAAAAAAATGACCAAAATCACACAGTTATGTTCTCCGACCATTAACAGTATGAATTTAAAATAATTTACAAATATTTTCTTCCATTCAGTAGGTTGTCTTTTTCTTTTGTCAATGGTTTCCTTTGCTGTGCATAAGCTTTTAAGTTTAATTATGTCCCATTTGTTTATTTTTGCTTTTATTCATTTTGACTTCAGAGATGGACATGTTATATAAAGAAAAGGATAATATTCACTAATACAGAAAAAGAATGATAAACACAACTTGCTGAGTGAGAAAAGCTAGAGACAAAAGAGTGCTCACTACATGATTTTATTTATATGAAATTTATATGAAATTTTAAAAGTGACAAAATTATTCTTTACTAAAAATATTCTTTAATAAAATTTTATTTTATTACTTAGAAATAAGTAAAAAATTCTTTAATAGCAAAGTCATTGAAGGGGCACTAGAGAATAGAATTAACTGGGAAGGGGCATCAGGAGACTTGCTGAAGGGGTAGAAATGTTCTTAATCTTGTAATGGGGGTGTTTATGGGATATACACCATTGTCAAATCTCCTAGTAATAACCAGTTGAGATTTGTGCATTGTTTTAAGTTAAATGTATATCAAAAATAATCAGAGAATTTTAAGCATTTCGTATGAAGTTTAAATGGGGCAATTTATATCAGTCACAATACGTTCAAAATTTTGCGTGAGTGACATGAAGACCAATTCGTAAAACAAACCTGCACTTTTGGTTTACAGCACATTTTAGTTGTAGTTTTATATATTACATTTAGAATGCTCCCCAAATATTTGCAAGTGAATTCTATTGAAAAGACATGAAAGCTATGAATGTGACTTAGGGTGCCCCCCAAAAAGAAAATTGTATATTATGATAACAAAAATACCTGATGATGCCTTTTAGAAATAAAAAAAAGAACAGTCTCCTATGAGAAATAGTATAAAAGTCACTGTCTTTCTTAAACATAAGCTGACCTGGGTATTTAAAACAACCATAGTAAAGCGTTATTTATATTTCTGTATAAGAATAGCCAGACAACTTTCTTTTGGTGTGAGAATTTGCATTCTAAGGTATATCACTGAATATCATTTTTTGGTTGATTTATTACATGTCTTTGAGACTAAATGTTTATAATGAAAATGCTGACACAGTCACTTCTGGCAGTCAGATTGCTTGCATTATAATTATATAAGAATATAATGATATTAACTGAAGTTGAGCAGAAAAGGACCACAGAGAAATTAGACAAGTAGGGAGACTTCATTTCTAAAGCAAAAACCACAACCCTTTTAGTAATATGCCTAGTCGTTCAAAATCCAACTGGAGCAAGAATTTGAAAGTGACAAAATTTCCGAATTCTAGAAATAACCATTGCTTTGCAACAGGATACAGATTTAAAATGGGTGTGCTTTTGTATCCGTGTTCACATAGCCACACTGGGACTGCACTGAAGGACATGAAGCTTGTTAAATGACAGCCCAATGAGTCACTCTCCAGTGGGATAGAAATAGAATGAAATTGACAAACATAATTGGAAAGGAAATTAGTTCAGCAGTAGGTAGCCATAAAAAAAAGTATTAATTTTCAAATATGCAGAAAAGTAATAGAAACTGAAGTGGGAGTACTTTTATGGATTCAAAAGAGCTAGGTTCACTAACTTGATGAGGGTGCATATCAGATGAAGTTGGAATTATCTGAGGTTCATACTTTTTTTTTACCTTTTACGCAAAATAAAAGTCTTTAGAAAATATGACTGATTCATCATGAATCAATTCTAAAATGTAGGTAATTCTTCTTAGCACTAATTAAAGGGAAATTGCTCCTTATTAAAAAAAAAAAGTGTGCAAAGCCTCCTAAGAATGATACTGTTAGGCAATAATATTTCACACATTTTAAGAAAAATATTATTATGCCAAGTAGCTACAGGGAAAGCAATTAAATTAATCATAAGCGATTCTTTTGATTGTTTTGACCTTAAGCCTCTTTATAGTCCCCTACAGCAGTAGTATTTCATTAACATTGGAAGTGGGAGAAGGTTTGTTCTGGTTTTATAGTTTACTTGCGGGAAAGACTTTCTTTTCATCAACTTTATTTCTCAAACACGAAGGCATTTGAAGAGTGGTTTGATTGTGTTGAAATGGATGATCTCCTTTGTGGTGTCATGGACATCTTGATATCTTCCTCTAAATGACTTTTGAGATTTCACAGAGGATAAGAGGTAGGTGAAACTCAGATGTGTTCATTGTTATGTTGCTTCTTCTGTTTCATCCAGTTATACAAATGTGCTCAATGTTCATCTAATTGCAAACTACTCAAGTAGTAGCTAAAATATACTAATATAAAATCCATGTGAGTAGTGAATATTTTCCATAAAAATAAATGGTCTGCAATGATACATAATTTTCTTGATCTATGTCTTGGGAAAATCCCAACTTATTGCTCCAATGCAGTAGAAAGCTGGCAATATTGTTGTCTACAAAGTGGAACTTTAACAAAAAAAAAAAGAAAAAAGAAAGAAAGAAACTACATTGATTTTTCGATGAAAATTATGTTGTCAATATACCAGTTGTGTGTTTTTATGAGAACCTTGTTTATTGCAAATATTTACTGGGTTTCACATTTAGGTATGAAACGAATATTTAACTAACTAGTGTATACCCCAAATTGTTGAAGGAATAAAGTCTTTGCCACACGATGAGCTCACAGTTTAGTCAAGGAGACAGGAGGACAGATGTCAACCAAACACTTGAGCAGCATGAAAAAGGATGAGGGGTTCCGGCATGCTGGAGCCGCCAGTAAATGCAAATGTTCTTTTGTTTGCTCTTTTTCCTTTCTTTTTTTTTTCCAAAAGATTTTAAAAACAATGTTGAGATAGAAGAATAAAGGACAAATTTCACTGATTTGGGAATAAGGTATAACTAACAGAAGGAAATATCAAAACTTGCATCTGCTTTGGTTCTTTTAAGCAAATGTTAAGCATTTTTCAAATCACAAAGGTGGAATAAACAGCATATGGAGGGATGTGTAGTCCAGGACAGACAACAGGATAGTTGATGAGCACCCGGCTAGTCCAAGGGAATTAAAACCTAATCCCAGATGGAAAACATCTGGAGGTAGAAGGGGAAAACACTTTGTTGTTATTCTTTTCATCCTTTTTTTTTTTTTTTTTTTTTGCGGTACGCGGGCCTCTCCCGTTGCGGAGCACAGGCTCCGGACGCGCAGGCTCAGCGGCCATGGCTCACGGGCCCAGCCGCTCCGCGGCATGTGGGATCTTCCCGGACCGGGGCACGAACCCGTGTCCCCTGCATCGGCAGGCGGACTCTCAACTGCTGCGCCACCAGGGAAGCCCCTCTTTTCATCCTTTGATAGCTCTCTGAGAAAAGTGAATTCAGGACAGTCACCCCCTTTCCATGTCCCATTGCCGGCCCCCAGCTGTCCCTTGTTGCCCTGTTCCCAGAAAGAACCATGGACTCTCAGGGCTGGCAAAGGTCGTGCAGAGCGTTTTCATGAATTCTCCTCTTTTACAGATAATGCCACTGACATCCTGAGAGATCAGGAATTTGCTCAAGGACACTAGCTGTTGTGAGTCAGTCACTGAAGAACCCAGATGTCCCAACATTAAACAAAGCACACATTTAACCACATTTTGGTATTTATTTATGAAACCTGCTCTGATCATGAGACAGCAAGGTACTCCATCCCCATTCCTCAAGTTTTATAACAACTTGAGATAATATAAGTGAGATTACTTCCCCACAAACTGAAGACTGGCAGATGTCGCCCATAGCTAATGTTGATCACAGGTAAACGTTTAGATTAGTTTAGTAAACATGAAACAGAAAAACGAAATCAAATTTTGATGTGGTTAAGGGAAAGTTTTGCTTCAAGGAATCACTATCATCATTTTGTTTATATAAAATCAGCCAAACTTGACTTCAAAATTATTAAGGATATTAACTACTGTATTAATTTTCTATTTTTGCTACACAAATTGCACAGATTAAGTAGCTTTAAACACCACACGTTGATTTTATCACAATCTGTAGGTCAGGGTCTGGGTTGGCTCAGTGGGATCCCCTGATCTGGGATCACCAGTCTAGAATCAGAGTGCTTTCCAGCTGGGTTCTTATGGAGAGGATCCACAGGAGAATCCCTTCCCTGGATCCTTCAGGTTGTTGGCAAAATCCAATTCTTGTGGTTGTGGGACTGAGGTCCTAGTTTATTTCTGACTTTCAGTTCAAGGCCCACCTCAGCTCCTGGAAGACACTTCTCCCCCATCCTCTCCCACAAGTGAGCCAGCAACAATGTGTCAAATACATAGGCAGAACACTCTTTGGCATAAATCGCATCAAGATATTTTTTGATCCACCTCCTAGAGTAATGAAAATAAAAACAAAAATAAACAAATGGGATGTAATTAAACTTAAAAGCTTTTGCATAGCGAAGGAAACCATAAACAAAACAAAAAGACAATCCTCAGAATGAGAGAAAATATTTGCGAATGAAGCAATCGACAAGGGATTAATCTCCAAAATATACAAACAGCTCATGCAGCTCAATATCAAAAAAACAAGAACCCAATAAAAAATGGGCAGAAGCTCTAAATAGACATTTTTTCAAAGAAGACATACAGATGGCCAGAAAGCATGTGAAAACATGCTCAACATCACTAATTATTAGAGAAATGCAAATCAAAACTACAATAAGGTATCACCTCAGACCAGTCAGAATGGCCATCATCAAAAAGTCTACAAACAATAAATGCTGAAGAGGGTGTGGAGAAAAGGGAACCCTCTTACACTGTTGGTGGGAATGTAAGTTGGTGCAGCCACTATGGAGAACAGTATGGAGGTTTCTTAAAAAACTAAAAATAGAACTACTATATAATCCAGTAACCCCACTCCTGGGCATATATCCAGAGAAAACCATAATTTGAAAATATACATGCACCCCAATGTTCATAGCAGTACTATTTACAAGAGCTAGGACATGGAAGCAACAACCTAAATGTCCATCAGCAGAGGATGGATAAAGAAGATGTGGTACATATATACAATGGAATATTACTCAGCCATAAAAAAGAACAAAATAATGCCTTTTGCAGCAACATGGATGGACCTAGAGATTGTCATACTGAGTTAAGTCAAACACAGAAAGACAAATATCATATGATATTGCTCATATGTGGAATCTAAAGAAAAGGGTACAAATGAACTTATTTATGAAACAGAAGTAGAGTCACAGATGTAGGAAACAAACTTATGGTTATCAGGGGATATGGGGAGGAGGGATAAATTGGGAGATTGGAATTGACATATACACACTACTATACATAAAATAGATAACTAATAAGAACCTGTTGTATAGCACAGGGAACTCTACTCAATACTCTGTAATGGCCTATATGGGAAAAGAATCTAAAAGAAGAAAAGAGTTTATATATGTATATGTATAACTGATTTATTTTGCTATACAATTGAAACTAATGCAACACTGTAAGCCAACTGTACTCCAATAAAATTTTTTTAAAAAATGGGGCTTCCCTGGTGGTCCAGTGGGTAAGACTCCACACTCTCAATGTAGCGGGCCTGGGTTCGATCCCTGGTCAGAGAACTAGATCCCACATGCCACAACTAAATGATCCTGCCTGCCACAACTAAGACCCGGTGCAGTCTAAATAAATAAATAAACAAATAATCCCTTTTATGCTTAGAACCCCTCTCCGCTGTATCTCTCCTCTGCCTTCTTCTGCCAGCTGAAGAGTGTCCTCTGCTTTTAAAGGCTTGTGTGATTAGATTGAGCCCATGACAATAATGCAGGTTATGCCAATAATGCAAGACACACTCCTCACATATGCACACAGCCCAAAACTGGTCACCAAAGTGGTAGGGAGAATAATCCAGTTCAAGCTCATCTCAATAGGCTTGACCACTGAACAGAAACCAAATTAAATTCCTCAAGAATGAATATGTATACAGAATGCTACTCTACTAACACAAGATGGGGTAGATATGACATGATAACAAAACTTGTGAAAATCTTCGGAGAATTCTAGTTAGCTCCACATTTTAACCTTAAAAAGCCTTCAAAAATGGTCTCCCATAAAAATCTCTAATGGCTCCTCACTAATATATTTCTCTTTAAATGAAACTGGAAGAGAGAGAGAGAAACATGTTACATTATAGGTCCAGAGGGGGATAAGGGTTAATGAACTCAGAGAATTTGCTTTTCTAAGAGGTTTATTATATGCCTAATAGTAATTGGAGAGAATTGAATGGAGAGCTGTTCCTCACACCCTCTCTAATTACCGCTACTTGAAGCAAATTAGAATGAATCCAACTGTTTCTTACCTTGTCAAAGGCAATATTGAAGACAAGAATAATTAATTTTCAAGTGGAATAGATTTCTACAGCTTTCATGTGGTTGAATGAAAATTATATCCAAAAATATGTGCTGCAATTTTTCTATCAAAAATGACATTTTCATGACATTTCAGAGGTCAAATATATACATATATAATTTTCTATTATTTTCTTTGCTTCTGTATACTACAAATATGAATGAAAAATCAATATGTAAACACACTCAAAAATCTATAGTTAAAAAGCTCCCTTTTAGGTAACATTTTCCATGGCAGGTACAAGCTGCTTCAAAAGAACTACATGCTCACTATAGAAAAATCCATATTTATAAAAATGCATTAAATGGTGATTACTTAGATTATAAGACTTTTTTTCTTTTGCTTTATGAAGTGATGCCCAAGAAAATATTGCTACATAATCAGCTTCTCCAATGATTGTAAAGTATGATTTGGCTTACTTAAATTTATTCCATTTTAAGGAAAGAATCTACTGTTTAAGATCATGTATATCTCTTTGGGCTCACTGTTCAAGGACTGTATTTTCAAATAACGGAAAATATGGGACTAATTGCATTTAGAAATGTGTATTCATATTTAACTACAGAAGTACTTGAAAAATCATTCAAAATTTGGATTGTTTTCCTAGAAATGTGCCTCAGAATACTGGCAAACTATGCCTTTACTTATATTTGGTCAAGTCTCTTGCTTAACTCTCCCTGATGGCTATGCGAAAGTTTTGCTGTTTTCCTTAAATTCCCAACCTCCCTGACCCTACCCTGTAGAGTTTTCCTCATTCTTATGCATTCTTCTTTCTCTTGCGTTTCTGAAGAAGAGTCCCTCTTCCCAAATATTCATTAACTTCCCTCATTCTCTTAATTCTAAACATTGTTCAGCAGTGAAAGGGCAGGGAAAGGAAAAGTGAGGCAAATCTGCATCTAATTTCTATCCATACTATTTATTAGCTGCTTGAACATGGGTAATTTATTTAAGGATTTTAAATATCCAGCTTCTCATTAGTTAATGGGAATAATAACACCTTGCAGAGTTTCTGTAAAGGAAAATAGTAACTATATTTGCTGCCCCATGGTAGCCCCTGAATAAATACAGTTATGCCTCAGTTAGTCTTTAACTACCTCCAGACTTTTGTATAAATTCTTCATTCTTTCTCCTGTACAGTGAATACCTCTCCCCTGCTCTCTCTCTCTCTCCAAACCCAAATCCCCTTAATGTGTAAACATCCCCCTCCCAGTCTAAAGTAATAATAGCCGGCTGCCCCTGGATCTTGAAGTATCCCTTTGTCCACCGTCAGTTTTCTCTCTTTGCCTTCACACCCAGGTCTACATATTTGGAAAACGTTGATTCATCTCCTGACAAATGTTTGAATTCTACAGGATTCTGAATTCAGTCCTCACTCAGTACACATTCACGAGTTCCAATACCATGTCCAAAAGTGGTTTCCACACCTGTATTATTTTATTAGAAACCCCTACTGATGATATAAAAATATAAATTCTCAGTTCCTGACCCAGATCCACTGAATTACAATATCTGCTGAAAGGATTCTGGGATCTTTATATTTTTAAAAACTACTCAAGATGATTCTGGTAATGGCACAAGTTTGGGACCAACTGACCTAGGTATATCAATAATTCCCAAAGCCTTCTTTTCATTACTTCCCTGTCCTGAATTCCAAATCTGTCTCCTCAATGACCCTCTAGATCAGTATTTGTAGCTCATAGAGTTGATAGTAAAGCTTCCTTAAGACTTTAAAACAAGGCAAAGAGGACTGCCCTCCAAGAGCTAAGTTAGTTGTATTGATTTACACTGGGACAAGACTTGCTCTTTCCTGGAACAGAAAAATAGGTACTTGAATGATCACTACCACCTAATTTAATGATATTTAAAAGAAAGATGAAGAAGGGAACATTGAGGGACTTCCCTGGTGGCGCAGTGGTTAAGAATCCGCCTGCCAATGCAGGGGACACGGGTTCAAGCCCTGGTCCAGGAAGAACTCACATGCTGTGGAGCAACTAAGTCCGTGAGCTGCAACTACTGAACCTGCACTCTAGAGCCCGCGAGCCACAACTACTGAAGCCCGCACGCCTAGAGCCTCTTCTCCGCAAAAAGAGAAGCCACCGCAATGAGAAGCCCGTGCATCGCAACAAACAGTAGCCCCCACTCTCCACAACTAGAGAAAGCCCGTAAGCAGTAACAAAGACCCAACGCAGCCATAAATTAACTAATTAATTAAAAAAAGAAGGGAAAGGCTTCCCTGGTGGCGCAGTGGTTGAGAGTCCGCCTGTCGATGCAGGGGACACGGGTTCGTGCCCCGGTCCGGGAAGATCCCACATGCCGCGGAGCGGCTGGGCCTGTGAGCCATGGCCGCTGAGCCTGCGCGTCCAGAGCCTGTGCTCCACAACGGGAGAGGCCACAACAGTGAGAGGCTTGCGTACCACAAAAAAAAAAAAAAAAAAGTCTACAAATAACAAATGCTGGAGAGGGTGTGGAGAAAAGGGTACCCTCCTACACTATAGGTGGGAATGTAAATTTGTACAGCTGCTATGGAGAACAGTATGGACGTTCCTTAAAAAACTAAAAATAGAACTACCATATGATCCAGTAATCCCACTCCTGGGCATATATCTGGAGAAAAGTCTAATTCAAAACGATACGTGCATCTCAATGTTCATTGCAGCACTATTTACAATAACCAAGACATGGAAGCCACCTAACTGTCCATTGACAGAGGAATGGATAAAGAAGATGTGATACATATACATACAATGGAATATTACTCAGCCATACAAAAGAATGAAATAATGCCATTTGCAGCAACATGAGTGGACCTAGAGATTATCGTGCTAAGTGAAGTAAGTCGGACAAAGACAAATATCCTGTGATATCACTTATATGTGGAATCTGAAACATGATACAAATGAACTTATCTACAAATCAGAAATAGACTAACAGACACAGAGACCAAACTTATGGCTACTAAAGGGGAAAGGGGGAGATATAAATTAGGAGTTTCGGATTAGCAGATGCACACGACTGTATATAAAATAGATAAACAACAAGGACCCACTGTATAGCACAGGAAAACTATATTCAATGTCTTGTGATAAACCATAATGGAAAAGAATATGAAAATGAATATATATACAAGTATAACTGAATTGCTTTGCTGTACAGTAGAAATCAACACAACATTGTAAATCAACTAAACTTCAATAAAATAAATTTTTAGAAAAAGGAAAAAGAACTGGTGTTTCTTGGAATTGGGATGTATCAGTGAGGATGTAGAAAAATGAGCAAGTACTGAAGATATTTTTGAACAGAGCTGAAATGTCTTGCTAATAACTTGGATACAGGGGCTTAAGAAATGGAAGGAATCAAGGATGAGCCCCAGGTTTTGAGTCTGAGCACCTGGGGAAATGCTGTTTCCTGGAGGGATATGGTGAGTGTTAGTCATCAAGAATTTTATTTTCCATATTAAAGGGGAAGTGCATATTATACATCCAGTTAGAATGTCAAGTAGGCAGCAAACATGTGAGTTTGAAGATCAGTGGAGTTATCAGGATGGAGGTAACCTGTGAAGCCATGAGGTAGCTAAGATCACAGATTGGAAAATGCAGGGAGAAGAGTGAGAATGAGCCTGGGGTGCTCCAACCCTTCTCAGAGCCAGCCAAGAAGACCGAGGTGTGCTCATCAATGTTGTAAGACGTCAGCTCTTTCAACGTTCAGATCCATCCCAACCTCAACTAGGCAAAATTAAACACATCTTCCTCTGAACCAAACCTGGTCACCCTGAGTAATGTCCTCCATGACAAATCACATTCAGTATCTTCCCTACTCTGGTCAGTTTTGCCTTTCACATAACAACTGAATATATGCTGTTCTCTCTCTCTCTCCATGTGTGTGTGCAGAGGGGGAATTTCTGTCTCTCCATCTCTTTCTCTACCTCTGCTTTGGTCCCTACCCTCCTAAGGCATCACATGGGTCAATCTTCTAAGTGGTGACTGTCTCTGGTCTTCCCCTTCAATCCCTGTCACATCTGCTGTCATAATGGTGTTTGAAATGTAAATTAGCCTTTAGCCTTCCTTTCTCAAAAGATTTTCATGAGCCCATTGCCTTTAGAATTTGAAAGTTCAAACTCTCTTGCTTAGCTTTATGATCTTCTATAACTTGAAGAATGACCCTCTTTTCCCAAAGCATCTTATTGCATACATTTAGATCAATAAAGCTCAAACTTATATGTCCTTTTCCATGCTCTTTTCCTCTTCTAGAACTTCACTGTTAGCATGGTAGTTACTAGCCTCACATTGCTATATAAATTACATTAATTAGAGTTAAAATTTTAGGTTTTCAGTCACACTAGCCACAATTAAAATGCTTATTAGCCTCATGTGTAAGTGTAGAACATTTTCATCATCACAGACACTGTTCTATGGGATAGTAACGATCTAGTGCAAATTTTGGGCATTTTCCACTAAATAATTTTCTACAAAATGAAGGTATTGATAAAGTGTCACTGGAAACAATACTTTAAGGATTTCCCCCTCTCAGTCTCAGAAAGACTAAATCAGATGCCTCTCCTCAGTGTTACTATAACACAGGCATACGTCTATTTTACAGCATTTAAATTACCAGCTGAAATAACTTACTAAATAACTAACCTAAATTAACTCACTAACTTACAAATTATAACTGCTTTAATTTATTTTCTGTGTTTACTTCATAAAAATAAACTATGATATATGTGTAGACACTGAGGTGATTTCATTAATCACATTAAACCCAAGGCCCATATCTCTTCCCATCATTAGAAAAATGGAAAGGTATTGCTATGATTGACATAGACTAACCATAATCTGTCCTCTGGGATGAGCCACATTACTCTGCAAACAAAATCAGAGTTCTGAAGCAAGGAAGAACAGAGAATGATCTTATGCAGATAAACAAGAGGCTTGCCATAATCATAAAGCCATGGTAGTTACTAAAACTGATATGCAATTATAGATATAGGTACTTTAAGAAACGATTGTGGTTATTGAAATGAAAAAAGAAACAAAATACTCTATTTTTTCTCTTGTATCCTTGAAGTACTTCTTAGCCTTTCTTTAATGTACTTTATGACTTCATAATAAAATTTTACCACTATAAAATGTCACTCTTTGTATCTGGTAATAGTTATTTCCTTGCACTCACTTTTATCTGATATTACTAAAGCTACTCCAGTTGTTTTCTTACTAGGGTACATGTTATATCTATTTTCCATCCTTTTGGTTTTAATCCGAGTGTCTTTATATGTAATGTTTTCCAGCTTTATTGTGGTATGATTGACAAAGGAAAATTGTATATATTTAACATGTACAAGGTGATGTTTTGGTACACATATTAAATGTGAGGTGATCATCACAATCAATTTAATTAGCATATTCATCACCTCACATAGTTACCTTTGTGTTTCTGTTGAGAACATATTACGTCTACTCTCTTATTAAACTCCAAGTATACAATAAATTGCTGTTGACTATAGCCATCATCTGTACACTAGATCAACAGAACAATTTGTCTTATAACTGAAAGTTGGTACTCTTTGGCCAATATCTCCCCATTTCTCCCATGGCTCAGCTCCTGATAACACCATTCTACCCTTCTCATTATTATAAGTTCAATTCTTTTAGATTCCAAATACAACTAAAATCATGCAGTACTTCTGTTTCTGGCTTATTTCACCTAGCACAATTTCTTCCAGGTTCATCTCTGTTGTGGTAAGTGGCAAAATTCCCTTCTTTTGTATGGCTGAATAGTATTCCATTCTACACATACACCATATTTTCTTTATTCATTTGTGATAACTATTTAGGTTGTTTCCATAGATTGGATATTGTAAATAATGCTGCAATAAACATGGGAGTGCAGATATCCCTTTGAGATCCAGATTTCATTTCTTTCGTTTCATTTCAGATGTGAGATTGTTGGACCACATAAATTGTTTCATTTTTAACTATTTGAGGAACCTCCATACTGTTTTCCATAATGGCTGCACCAACTTACCGATTAACATCAACCATGTAAGCGTTCCATTTTTTCCATATCCTTGGCACAGTTTGACTTTAGGCTAAAAGCCATCATAACAGGTATGAGGTGATATCTCATTATGGTTTTGGTTTGCATTTCCCTGATGATTAGTGATGCTGAGCACCTTTTCATGTACCTGTTGGTCATTTGCATGTCTTCTTTGGAAAAATGTACACTTGCGGTCTTTACCATGTTTTAATGAAGTTATTATGCATCGTGCTATTGAGTTGTATGAGTTTATGTATTTTGGACAGTAGTCCCTAACCAGATATATAATTTGCAAATTGCCTCACATTCTGTAGGTTGTCTTTGCATTTGGTTGATGGTTTCTTTTGCAGAAACCTTTTGCTTTGATGTAGTCCCACTTGTTTATTTTTGTTTTTGTTGCTTTTGCTTGTGTTGTCGAACCAAAAAAAAAAAAAAAAAAAAAGAAATCACCCAGACCAATGTCAAGGAGTTTTTTTCTTCTAGGATTTTTATGGTTTCAGGTTTTATATTCAAGTCCTTGATAAATTTTGAGTTGATTTTTGTGTATGGTGTAAGGTAGTAGTACAGTTTTACTCTTTTGGATGTGGCTGTCCAGTTTTCCCAACACTATTTACTGAAGAGTATGTCCTTTTCCCATTATATATTCTTGACTCCTTCATTGTAAATTAACTGACCATATATATGTATGTGTCCTTTTCTGGGCTGTCTATTCTGTTCCATTGACCTATGTGTCTGTTTTTATGCCAGTACCATACTGTTTTGATTACCATTGCTTTGCAATATAAATTGAAATCAGAGATCACGTTGCCTCCAGCTTTCTGCTTTTTGCTCAGAATTACTTTAGCTTTTCAGATCTTTTGTGGTTCTATATGAATTTTAGGATTGTTGTTCTATTTCTGTGAAAACTGTCACTGGAATTTTCATAGGGATTGCATTGAATTTGTAGATTACTTTCAGTAGTATAAACTTTTTTGTGTGTGTGTGGTATGCGGGCCTCTCACTGTTGTGTCCTATCCCGTTGCAGAGCACAGGCTCCAGACGTGCAGGCTCAGCGGCCATGGCTCACAGGCCCAGCTGCTCCGCGGCATGTGGGATCTTCCAGAACCGGGGCATGAACCCGTGTCCCCTGCATCAGCAGGCAGACTCTCAACCACTGCGCCACCAGGGAAGCCCTAGTATAAACATTCTAATAATACGAGTTCTTCCAATTCATAAACATGGTCTATCTTTCCATTTATTTTTGTCTTCAATCTCTTTCATCAGTATTTTATAGTTGTCCATGTACAGATCTTTTACCTCCTTGGTTAGATGTATTCCTAGATATTTTATTATTTTTGAAGCAATTCCCTTTACTTTTGATTTCCAGCAACTTGACTTTGATGTACATGAGTGCCCTTTCTTCTTCAATCCTGTTCAGGAGATATTGAGCATATTTTTCATTAAATTTGGAGACATTTTGGAAATCATATCTTCACATAATTTTTGTTTCCAACTTCCTTCTCATCTCCTTCTGGGACTCCAGTTACTTAATTGTGGACCACTACTTGACATTGTTCCACAAGTTACTGAAGCTTTTCTTTTTTTTTCACTCAGTGTTGCAATTTCAATAGCGTCTATTGATCAGTCTTCAAGTTACCTGATCTTTTCTTCAATGTCCAAACTTCTGTTAAGCCTACCTAGTAATTTTTGAACTCATACATTGCTTGTAGTTTTAAAATTTGCATTTCGTTCTATGTTATTGCGTCTATATCTCTAATGGCATCCCCCAATTCTTTGTCCATTATGTACATCTTTTCCTTTAAATTATTGAAATTGTTATAACAGCTATTTCAACATCTTTGTCATCTCTGTGTTTGTTTCTATCAACTGTATTTTTCTTTTAGTTATAGATCATATTTTCTTGCTTCTTTGTATGTCTGTTATTTTTCATCATATGATTGACTCGTGGATGCTACTTTGTTGAGAGTCTGTTTCTCCTATTAGAGAATGTTGAGTTTTATTCTAGCAGTTAATGTATTTACTGATGACTTTTTAATGGTTTATATGAAAACTGAAAAAATTGAACATGTATTATTTAACCATATAGAGAAATCAGGATTGAAGGATAATTCTGTTGAAGAGCTCAACAAAACGTGTGTTTGATTTTCATTTCTACTAAAATGGTTGTCTATGATGTGATATAAATTGCCTTTTATCTATTGAAAATAAGGCGTTTATTTTGTTTTTTAGTGAAATCATACAGGAAAGGACTATCTACATTAGATAATTAACTGTAACGTGATTTAACTAGTGAGAAATATACACAAACTATTTATAACTTTTTTGTCAAAATAAAATTGTCTTATAGATAACTTTAAAACAAGGAAGCTTTTGTTTTAAGCTTTGTAAGGTCAAGTCTAAAGTAACTCTTACCCTAAGACTGAAGTAGCCTACTCACAAAAGATGGTCTTTCTGGAGTCTCACTTGAATATTTGAAATGTTCCCCAAGGTCTCTCCATTCTGGCTCCCCAGCACGGTTTGTCTTATGAGCTCTTTGTTCAGCTCAAAGCCCTCTGAAGAGTTCTTGTGGGCTTTTTATTTTTGTTTTCTTCCTTCCAGGCCTCATGGAGTCTCACTCTCCATATATACAGCTTAGTATTTGGCCAAAGACTCAAGGAAACGCCTTTGCAGACTCCCAAGCTTTTTCCTGCAGAGCTAGCTCAACTTTAGTACCTTGTCCCATAAACCCAGACACCTCAGCAACGCTGACATCTGATCTCTGCTTCCTCTTCCCAGAAAGTCTGCTGCTCTCTGTTCCAGCTCCGCTTCCGTGCGTCAAACTTTGAAAAGTGCTCCAGGCAAAAAGCTGGGGTGACAGTGCAGCACATACCTCTTATGTTTTCCTTCTCTGAAGGATCATATCCTTATACCATCAGTTTCTAATGCTTAAAAGGAGGTGCTTCATAAATGTTATCAAGTTTTACAGTCGCTGACTGCGGAAGGGTAACTATGATACGTTCCTTGGTGATAGCTAGCGCAACACACTTTTCCAAAGCACTTAAAATCATACAATCCCTGCGTCTCACATTTAGCAGTTTGCCCCAGACCTGTCACCCAACTTGAGTGAAAAAGATTCTGCTTTCCGCTGTAATCTTCTTTCAGCTCTAATCCCCACGGCCCCTCCCTCCCCAAAGTGTGCTCTTTTGCCTCATTGACACTCTGCTACCTCTCCTGGCCCACAGAGTAAGGGTTCTGCTCAGCACTCTGCCTTGGCATGCCCAGCAAACAGTGCGCATGATGACGAACGCTAGCTTATAATTATTCCAAAGGAAAACGGTTTGCCACTGAGATAATGGGGGGATAATGCCTTTCTGGAACTTACATAATGTATTACTCCTTGATCTTACCTGCAATTCTACTTAGCCTGCCTTTGGTTACATGTTTATTTGTGACTGTAATGTAGTTGCCCTGCAGGATTGACAGGGAGAAGGAAAGGGAAAAATTGGAAGAGGGAAAGGAGCTGATAATTATAAAAGAGTCCTAAGACCAGTTATTCTGTTGCCTTCATATTTCTTTTTTAACACCCGATGGTGCAACCTATATTTCTTCTGCTTTTCTACCTATAATTCATATTCCAGTGTCCAGTGGGTGACTGGATGGGTGAAAGTGACTTAGATTTATTTCTTCCCTGCTCGCTGTATCACTATATATTTTTTTAGCTACTTGTTGAAGTGTTCAGTTACACTTTCAAAACGTGCAACAGAAATTCTGACTGGATGGAAATAGCTGGAAGGATATTAGAAAATATGATCAAAGTAAATTCTTTTAAGTAAAGGATTGTTTTCAGTTGTAGGGGCTAGGAAATTAAACCATGAAGATCTGAGATCTAACACATTAAGTTACTGGTAGTCTCATATTTCAAAGTGTCAATTAAATAATAATGCATAACCATTCTGGTCAACAAGTATATCTATGTTTGTTATTTATTACATATTCATCATATGATATATAAGAAATCCTCAGTTACTGCATTTGCTTTTACTCTATTTTCTTTACATTGTAAGCATCTTAGCTCTTCATTTCGTTCTATCCCTCATTCTTTGCGCCAGCCAATCACACTCACCTATTTAATTCTTGGAATACACATCACACTATGCATCTTGCTTGTCTCTCTGCTTAGAAATCTTTTCCCATATTTCCCATAGTAGTTTCCTAGTCATCTTTCAAGTGTCAACTTGTAGAATTATTTCCTGATTTCCCAACCAAGAATAAGGTCTATTTTTAGTTGCTATACACTCTCATAGGACCCTATCCTGAGTTTCCTATACTTCTTCACTGTTCATCCTTTTAAATATATTGAAAACTCTTTAAAGGCAAAAACTGTATTTATCTCATTTGCTTCCATAGAACCCAGGATCTACCACATTGTCTTTCATGTAGCAGGCTGTCAATAAATTGGTGAATAAATGAATGGGTTTTAGGATTCCTTTGAAATAGTAATTCCATAATTTCTTAAAAGAGTCACTCTTTTATGAGCGACTGTATACACACACACAAAGGAAACCCTTTTCTATGGGCTGTAAGATGCCCTGTGTGGAACCAGAAGGTATAGACCTGCTCATCTGTGATTGGCCCACGATAATATTTAGGCCATGGCAAGGGCATCGGAATGTAACCAAGCAACTCACTAAAATGTGAGAAATTTATTTAATCACCCATATCCTTGTTCATTAAATGCTAGAAACAAATTAGGCTTTTTCCCTATGCAATTGTTTAATCTATTGTTTGGATTGATCAGAAAATTCAGCAAGAGTTGTTAAGCCCAGTGCAAGAACATATTTAATTAGAACCAAACCAGAGATAGTGGCCTCCAAGGTGATAGATTTTCAATTTAATATAATGAACATTTATTCTCTGATGCTAATTCGGGTCTTTACTTATATAAGTAAAACTCTGACATAACTACAGGCATTACGCCCTGCCCATGTTTCCCAATATATATTCATATCACACTGGGAATTCTCCAGGAACCAAACCTTGGTTAATATTTCCATGCTAACACATGTAAGGCAATTATAGGGGCTAACAGAAGTTTAAAAAAATTTAAATAGATCTTGATTCATAACTTTGAGTATTATGCTGCACATCTTGGGAGATTTCAATGTGATTTTCACCATGGTGTATTTCCACTTTTGCACTTTAAGTCTGACTTAAACTCCTTGACCTTTACTCATTTTCCTTCTCCTTGACCTTTATTCATTTTCCTTCTCTAAGACTGTGCCCTGAGTCTAAGACAAAAAGCAGTGTGGTCCACCCAGATTCCCAGGAACGCCCCCAGTAAGAGTCAGATAGTTATGTTTTTTAAGAATATCACTCCTTTTTTCTCCATGACATTTCATTAAACAATAGTGATACTTTTTATTTGTTGATTATTCACTGAAAGTGAGATGATGTGGATTAAATATTTCCTGGATATACCTGAGAAATATTACTGATATTTAGGAGAAAATGGGTCAGTCAAACATTACAGTTTTCACATGTTAGAAAAAAACAAAATACATACTTTTTTTGGTATAGAACACATTAAATAATAGTTGTATGCTTGAAATGAATCCCCCAACACAATTTTTTCTCTTGTACTAAAAAATTAATTAGAGATGTCTTTTTAATTGAAATAAAATAAATCCAAATGCTACTCAAGCAAATATATTTATATTTAATGATTCTAACACATTTACAAGATGCTGCAAGTAATTGGCATCTGGAATCTTTTTATTATATTGAGTCCTGTAACATAGCTTAAAATTTCTTCTAATGTTTAAGTAGATCATACAAGGTAAGATTGTCTAAATTATATAGTTTAGTGAATGTCATCCAAACATATCAACCTGTTTCTCATTAAGAACATAATCTGCCTTCTTATCATGATTAAGAAGAAGAAATGTTTCCAATGAAATATTTTGCCAAGTAGCTTAGTTCAAAATATTATAACTATTCATGTGGAAAATTAGAAACTACAGTACTGGTGATTCTTTTTACATTAACTTTTTTTTTTTTTTTTGCGGTACGCGGGCCTCTCACTGTTGTGGCCTCTCCCGTTGCGGAGCACGGGCTCCGGACGTGCAGGCTCAGCAACCATGGCTCACGGGCCCAGCAGCTCCGCGGCATGTGGGATCCTCCCGGACTGGGGCACGAATCCGCGTCCCCTGCATCGGCAGGCAGACTCTCAACCACTGCGCCACCAGGGAAGCCCTACATTAACTTTTAAACAGCCAGTGTGTACCCAGTCCCTAGTAAAATCAAGGTGTACCTTGGTCCAATTAAAATAATGTTTATCCAAAGATATGCTGGCAACAATATGTGCATTCACTACAAGTGCCGAGCATCACAAAACAGCATGATCTTTCATTCAAAAGCACAGCTCTTTGACCAGTTAAAGAATTAAGCATCAGAGAAATGTTACATGGTCCAGGGACTTACGTAATGTAGTGGAAGCTCCAGTGCTTTTTAAAATCATATCTTACATGTAGAATAAGCTTGGATAAGTCACCTAATACTAGTTAATTTCTCAAGCTTCATTATTGGAACATAGCTGTAAAATGGGAAAGCTTTTTAACCTATACATTGTGCAGAAGAAGCAGGTGTTAAGTCTGGTCACGACTGTTGGAAATGAATGCTAAGACTACGCAAAATAAAACAGCCATACGATTTTCATCAATAATAGAAATATCACTTTTTTAACAAAAGCATCCAAAATGAAAATTATGCCTAATAATAAGAGACAGACAGGAAAAATGGGAGAAATTGAGGCCATGTCGACTATTCAGCACACATAACGTAGAAATAAACGGGTCCCATTTCATTTAACGAGTATATATTGTGCACTTATAAATGTCCTTGTTTAAGTACTGTGAGGAATATAAAAATACATAATGTAAAATCCCTCTGCTCAAAGAGCATGAGAGCACCCAGCAAAAACTATATGTATCCAGCTACAGCCTTGCAATTAGGAAAAGGTTAAGGAAATTTTTTCCCCTTCTTTCCGAAATATCGCTATTTTATAACCAAAAGAACAATGCAACTTTTCCAATGATATAATTGTAGCTCAAAGTCGCTATTTTTGTTACTGCTCTTATTCTGGTTATTATTTTTTTATTAATTTTTATTGGAGTATAGTTGGTTTACAATGTTGTGTTAGTTTCTGCTGCACAGCAAAGTGAATCAGCTATATGTATACATCCCCTTCTTTTTGGATTTCCTTCCCATTTAGGTCACCACTGAAAAGATGCTCAACATCACTAATTATTAGAGAAATGTGAATCAAAACTACAATGAGGTATCACCTCATACTGGTCAGAATGGCCATCATCAAAAAAATCTACAAACAATAAATGCTGGAGAGGGTGTGGAGAGAAGGAAACCCTCCTACACGGTTGGTGGGAATGTAAATTGATACAGCCACTATGGAGAACAGTATGGAGGTTCCTTAAAAAAATCTAAGTTACTTTTTATTCATCTGTATTGGTCTAATTCTTGTACTGACTCAAAACATTTAAAAATATAATTACAGTATGTCATGGGTCGGAGGAAAAGCATACTTAAGAGTGTGATGTCATGGAGAAAGTTCAGTACTTGGAGAGGTAAGATCTTCTTTCAGATCCAGTTCTATTACTGGTTTGATGACTGGGCAGCCGATACAAGATCTTGCTTTCCTGTCTTTACAGGTATGATATAGCAAAACAATGCACCTAACCTACATCTTATGGCTAAGAGAATTCAGTGAGAAAATATCTATAAATAGCAAACCACTCTTTAAACTTACGTTGCCATTATTATCACCTCATATCATTACTAAAGGTAACATGGTCCAGCTATGCCTACACTAAGGATTCATTCTCACTGTAGGGACTGCTTTTAATATAGCCAACATATGCAACATGGGCATCAGTGATTGTGCCCTCTAGGAGGACAAATATGGTTCAAGAAATGCATATGTGTGGATGGTAACAGGAAAGGGATAGAAAAGTTATTAATATTTTTCATCTGAAATTATCATAGCATAAAAAATTACCAGTCCTTATTTGTTGGTGACTCTAGGAGTTGGTGGGTTTTTGTGTGACTCTTTCCAGAGAGGTGTCACTTCATCTTGGTCCACGTAGTATCGTTAGAATTATACTCTAGTGTGGACCCCAAGACAGTCAGAGTACCCTCCAGGTTTTTGGAACACTTTCTGTACTAGACAACTCTGGTTTACCAGAACCAATTTCCTAAAGACCTAGGAATGACACCAGAAGAAAGAGTGTTTGTTTTTTTAGTTAAATGGATTCTTGATGAGAGAGTTATTATCTGGCAAATAAATCTCTTTAGAGTGGCAGACTAAACGACTATGACAGAATAAACGTTATTTCAGTTTCAGTCCCACTTCATTTCTTTTCGAAAGATAAATTCATAATCATTGTAAAAGAACATACTTCAGTAACCCAGTACCTGTTTCCACTCCCCAGAACCACGCAGAGGTAGAGCCAGTACACACGCAGCCAGCCATTAAATTGAAACTCAGTCTACTAATATTTCTCTATGTTGAGGTCATGCAGATTTGTGGGTCTTTTTATTGCTACAAATCTATAATTTGCCTTAGAGATTTTTTTCAAAAATTCTCTTTCTTAATATTTGTGCCAAATACTCATATTCTAGAAACCTTCTCTGCACTTTTTTAAGCTTCTCATGTGTTCACTTCTTCTAAACGTGGACGCTTTCATACCTGAATTATAGAGTATACGCTAGCACATTGTATCCACTAGAAGATTTAAAATCCATGAAAATAAGCAGCTGTCTTTGCAGCCTCTACAGCATGAAGCAGTGTGTCAGGGTGTTTTGCACATGGCAGACAGTTAGAAAATATTTTCTAAAAGAATAAGTGGGTGAATAGATAAAACTAGCCATTTAGTAATTATTTCTAGACATAAGGGTTTCAGAGAGATTTTAGGTCAAGGACTGATTGCCATAAAATTTGTTTGCATAAAAAAAGTTACTTGTGAAGTAAACATTAATTAAACAACATTTTCAGGCAGATTTAAAAATCAATCCATAGAAATAGTTCGTTGTTTCTATTAATAACAGTATCTTTTTATAAAACAAAGTGTTCTTTATAGTAACAAAAATGAGGCAGATTTTTCATTCCAAGTCTAATATGCATTAGATTATTTTAGTTATTGCTATTTATTCTATACATGATAGAAGGAGAAGGCACAAACCATCAATATAGCTGCAGAATTCAACTATCTACATTCAAGAAACAGAGAGAGGGGAAAGGAGGGAGGGTGGAAAGGGTGAAAGAAATCAAAGAAAAGAAAAGAAAAAACAAAGAAAAGAAAGGAAAGGAAAGCAGGGGAGGAAGAAAAAAGGAAGGAAGGAAAGAAGGAAGGGAGGAAGGAAAGAGAGAAAAAAGAAATTTCCAGGGGTAGTAGCAACACACCCTAATTTTAACTCCCCATTTGGGAAAAAGAAACTTTCCCACAAACTTAACTCATCTGCATGTTAATGGAAAAATATTTCCATTTTGCCGACATCTATTATAGACTGTGTTTGACCCAACTCCCTGCTATTTCAGAAATAGTCATTAGAATTTAATATTGCAGTCTGTTGCATTCAGTCTGAATATTTTAATACAGAGGAGGAAATGATTCTGCAAGAGAAAATGCTGGAAAATGCTGTATTTAATTAATGCCCAAGGGAAGGCATGAAAAAGAAAACAATGGGAGTTGTCACATACTAATTTTAAACACTGTTTACCAGATTTACTTACATGTACTGTTTTAGCCTCCCACACCGCAGCGTGATTATAGCAGGGCTGTTCCACACTTGGCTTCTGAAATTCAGTGTGATAATAGGACACAAAGGATAGATGAAGAAGCTGCGCTTTAATGCAGCTAAACGCTAAGGCTTGGGGCAGACCCTCAGTATAAACACCTGCTCATATACAAACAGATGTAAAGAACACTCTCTGCTTAATCTAGCAGAACAGCTATTTAGAGCCTTACAAGGCAGGGAGCTACTTGGCTGGTATAACACGTTTGATTCAGGCTTGATCAAGCCAGTTGAGTCCAAATTCATCTTAAAAGAGTAGTCTATACATTTTTCTTTTCTAAATGAAGAGCTGTTTCTATGAAGAAAAAGAGCATGAAAGAGTATAAGGTAGATTCTTTCTCTCCCTGTCTTCCCACGTGGTTAGAAGAGGCAGGTCGAGGTTCTGAGCTGGACTGAATTCATGTAAAAGTCGACTTAGCAAGAGGCAGAGACTCTGACATTGGACGCCACCAGTGCATCAATACGATCATATAAAAAGAAGGGGGAAGGAACTACCATGGGGATTGCTGGACTGGATGCCTTGCCTGAATGTAATCTATTTCATATTCACAATAATTCAATGAGGTAAATCTTGTCCTTATTTATCCATGAAAATTCTTAGACAAGCAACTTGCCAACCAGAACCCTAAACTGAGTCTCTACTTCAAGCCCGCGCTGCTTCCACTCATCATGCATCTTGTGAAATAGAATTGAGCTTCTTGGAGGTAACTGTATTTATTTCTGTTCATCTACCAAGTCTGACAGCCAGTCCACCGTTACACAGTCACACTGTGGTTCTATATGTTTGCAGTCCAAATTAATCTTGAAAGAGTAAGAAAACGATGGGAGCTGTCCTTCTCTCTGCACATCACTCTCTGATGCAGGCTAAGTCCCGGTCTTCGACTTGTACTCTGCAAACATCTCCAGGTCTTTGCAAAATTTTACCATGGGGGTAAGATGTGGGGATAGGGAAGAGAAAATCAGACATTCTGAGCTGTATAGTTCCCCCGCACCAAATTCTTTACCCTCCCAGAACCTCAGAATGCGACCTTATTTGGACATAGGGCTGTTTGCAGATGTAACTAATTAAGATGAAATTAGACTGGATTAGGGTGGCCCTAATCCAACGCGACCGGTGTCCTTATAAGAAAAGAAGCAGCACAGACAAGTCCATATGAACACAGAGGCAGGGACTGGAATGATGTCTCCTCAAGCCAAGGAAAGGCCAAGCATCACCATCATCATCAGAGGCTAAGAGGAGGCCAGGACAGGTTCTCCCATAGAAGCTTCATAGAGGGCGTGGTCCTGCTACTGCCTCGATTTCAGAATTTTAGCTTCCAGCACTGTGAGACGGTAGATTTCTATTGTTTCAAGTCTTGAAGTTTGTGGTAAGCTGTTACTGCGGCCCTAAACGAATACACCAGGTAACTGGTTTTACTGACTGAAGACTTATTTCACATGTTCTCCTGTAATCTATCTATGCATACCCAAGAACTCTGACTTTCCTTCCAGGTCAAAAAGTCTTTCTCTGTCCAAATGCTTTCTTTTCTACGCTAAAATGTCAAGCACCTTTGATCTTATCCGTTCTTTACCTCATCTTCCTGCAAACCTCTTTTTTTTTTTTTTTTTTTGCGGTACGTGGGCCTCTCACTGCTGTGGCCTCTCCCGTCGCGGAGCACAGGCTCCGGACGCGCAGGCTCAGCGGCCATGGCTCACGGACCCAGCCGCTCCGCGGCATGTGGGATCCTCCCGGACAGGGGCACGAACCTGTGTCCCCTGCATCGGCAGGCGGACTCCCAACCACTGCGCCACCAGGGAAGGCCCCTGCAAATCTCTTGAAAACCTTGACATACAGATAAATCTCAAATAATTTTCCAAAAACAGAGTTGGAAGAGAGGTGAGAAATGGAAGATTCCTGGAAAGTGAGAAGCTCAGGATTCAGAAGAAGGAATGTGGTCTCAACCCTCCTTGGCATATTTCTTACATGGGCAGTGAGATGAGATTTGGATTCCAACCAGGAGATCAGAAAGGGCTGATGGTTCTGATTTTTCATTCTTCTCTCAGGATAGGCAGCAAATCACAGAGAGAGGGCCATCCTTTATGCTATTTTACACTGCAATCGCTGAAATGATTTGCAATTCCAGACTTAAGAGTAGGTGTTAAAATTGAACCATACACAGTAGTGTGTATCTGTTAATCACACACTACTATATATAATATAAAATAGATAAACAACAAGGACCTACTGTATAACACAGGGAACTATATTCAATATCTTGTAATAATCTTTTAATATAATAACCACCATATGGAAAAAAACCTGAAAAGAATACACACACACACACACATATATATATATATACATCTGAATCACTTTGCTGTACACCTGAAACTAACACAACATTGTAAATCAACTATACTTCAACTATACTTTATATAATTAAAAAATACTGAACCATATAACTGAGATTGGGCTTTCAATTACTTAAGTCGTTGATGACCTACCTTTTTGCCCTTTTCGTAGAAACTAACAAAAAGGTGAACAGTCTCCTGCTGTCCTCTGAAGCTTCTTGTCAGGTAGGCGGGCGTCGTGGGACTATGCCAGCAAGTTTTGTGGCAGCACAGTGACCCTGCTGAGATGCCGTCTGCTCTCTGAGCCCTGGAATCTCGACTGCAATTGCCTGTCAAAGTCAGGGATAGTTCAAGTCTTGCATTTATACTGACAATATATTTTACCCCCAAATCAGGACACAGTGCCTGACAGGTACAGCTATACCTATGGGAACAATGAAACAGGATACTTAAATTCAAGACTGTTCTAGAAAATCTGAGACATGTCTCAGTCTGAAGGTACCTGATCTGCTGGATGCCTTTGGTATTGTGAAAGAAAAGTTAAATATGGACTCAGTTTGTCTTAAAATGAAAAAGCATGAGTCATTAAGATAAACTTAAATTACATCAAGTATTTTAATTTTGATCTCAGACTGCTGAAAAATTCTTTTATTATATTACCATATAATGTATATTATATAATTATATGCTATATAAATCTTTATATTTTAAAAATAATATTAAAACATGAAGCAAAACTTACTGTTGAGAAGCTGTATATATGCTAATACTAGTACCTTTTCCACTCTCTGTTAGTATTCGGGTCAGACTGAAGATGATGATAAAAATAACAGCTGCTATTAGCAATGCAGTGCTAATACGCACTTGGCATGTTGTGTGTGTTAAGGCTTCTGCATGCACTGTTGCATCTAATTCTTGCAATAACCCATGATGCAAGCATTTTAACTTCATTTTATGAATGAGGAAATTTAAGCCCAAAATCACACAGCTAAAAAACCACAGAGCAGGATTTTAATCCAGTCTATCTAAATACAAAGAATCTGGCCATGGCCACAATGATACATGAGAAATTAGAGTTCTCTAGAATATAATTTAAATGAAACTGTCTTCCATTTGTTTTCTACCTGACAGATGATATAACTATGGCAACCACCCCCAATCTCAATTCCCAGAAGGTTAGCCACAGCTTCACCCTTTCCACTCCCACATTAAGAACCATCAGAAAGCAAGTGAAGGAGAAGAAGAAGAGGGAGGGGGGAGGGAGACGGAAGAAAGAAAGAAAGAAAAAAGAAAGGAAGGAAGGAAGGAAGGGAGGAAGGAAGAAAGGAAGGAAGAAAGAGGAAGGAAGGAAGAGGAAGAAAGAAAGAAAGAAAGAAAGAAAGAAAAAGAAAAGGAAAGTAAGTACATGAGAATGAAGGGAATAACCAGTGGATCTGCTTTATTTGATGGGAAAGTAATATTTATTTCCCTTACTGCATTAAGAAATTATCTGAAACAAAATAGGATAAAAGAAATCAGTATGAGACTTAAGGCATATTCAACATGGTAGGACATTATTGTTTATGAAAGAGAAGTAAAGGATGAAAGAGATTTGGATCATGGACATTTTCGTTTTCAGTGATGAGGATTTTATTTTATTTAAATGTGGTCAAAATGTAAGAAATAGAAGCACTTTATATTCAATATACAGATATGCTATGGATTGGCTCATGTATATATGGTACAGATTTTTATTTCATGAACAAGAAACTGTAACTATTGAAAAGGGTTAATCAATTTTGTTTTTTATTTTTGAGAGAATCTAGTTTACTTTGTTCATTAGCCATACCCCCAAAATATACATAATTATTTTAGTAACAATATGTGCTTGCTTTTTGACAAAGGACAATTTTACTGATTAAAAACCAGGCTGCCATACTTAAATATGTAGCAGTTACCATGGAAACAATTTTACTTTGACTCAGAGCATATCTTGTTTTAGGGAGACTAGCCCGTTGTTATGGCAATGAGAACTTGAGCATTTTTCCCACAAGAAGCCTAGCAGAGGATAAATAATAGGGTCGCCAGTCATGAAGCGTATAGGAATGTGAGTGTGCTTACCTTAGGTATTATGGAGTCACAGCTGGTAAAGACACCAGATGCCATTCTAGTCTTGTTAGGAAATCTCTTGTCCCATGTGGCTCCCTTGTTTTATTTTTAACTGTAAAAAAAAATAATAATGCTTGAAATTTTCCTCATTGAAGGCAACAAATTCAAATCGTTGTTTCTATGACAACCGTATAGGATGTTTCATTAAAACTTTAATAGAAACTATAGTTGAGATACTAGAAAAATCATGATTTATCAGCTATTTCAAGACAGTATGGCAACGATGATGACAGCTATGAGAATCAAAGTGTACAGAATGTCTGCCATGTGTCTGGCATGGTTCCAAGAGTTTTTGCTATACTAACACATTAAAATTCTCACAATACCTCTCCTTGAGTGGGACATTATTAATATCTCATTTTACAGAAAAGAAAACCAAAGCACCAAAAGGTCAATTAATTTATCCAAGGTGACAGAGTAAAGAAGTGTCAGATATATTAGTTTTAATTTTCTTATGATAGTATTAAATTTAAAATACTTTAAATTACTTTAGTTATGTAAATATTTTAACAAATTAAAAACTAAATTATATTTGTATAATATAAAGTTTCTCTAAGAGGGAGGATAAATTTCAGACAGGAATTAACAATATAAACTTGAATTTAACTGAATTTAGTTCTTTGTCAAGAATAACCGTATGATGTTGCTATATTTAATCTTAGAGTTAATTAATATTTAAGTAATCTGGGGTCGTAAATATGAAAGCCTTATTCAGACTGTAAGATTCCCTGAGGGATTATTCTGAATATATTCATAAGCCTGAAATATATATGCAAATATGAAAATGGCAACTAAAAGATTTACTGTGATAGAACTCTAATTAAAATTGCAAAATATTTTATTTCAGGGGCTTATGCCTTTTCTCATCAAAAATGTTCACCCTTTTTAAACCAAAGGCATTTTTCTTACTAGTTTATGTGTTGCAGATGAATCATGAATTCATCTCATTTTAGTCTCTTAGGCAGTGATTACATAAGTGTTTCAATAAGAAAAATATTCATTCCACTTTCTGTCATTGAAAAAACTTGTGTTATTGAAAAAAATTGTTTTATCTGCTACATTTTTCCAGTGTAGGTAGGTGAATTTTTGATAAATAAGTAGTTTTTTACAAAGATAATGGTTGACTTAATAAAGGTAATAGACACATAAAAAATCACTGCAATAAATATCTTCTAAATGTTGATATTAAAAGTACTCCCTTTTGAATAAGAAGTAGGACAAGAATGCTACCATTATCACCCCAATCACCATTGCACTGAGACCCAGCCAGACAACTGACACAAGCAAGAGTGGTTCACAGAGGGTTACCAGGTGTTCCTTTTATACTAACACTCAAAACACTTAATGCTTGATATTAAGATGTTCTTAAATAAAGAGCACTGCAAACAGTAATTTGATCAAATAGCAACTTGGGTCAGTAAAAGCCAGACTTCAGCTAATGGTTGTTACCGTGCCTGTGCTTCGGCTAACTTGCCAACGCACGCATCACATGCACGTGCCGACACTCCCAACTCTTCCACAGCCAAAAATTCTACACCTTCGTTCTCCAGCTCGACTTACACCTGCATTATTAATTGTTTACACAATGCTTGTCCTCTATTTTCACGCTAGTTTTTAGTCTCAAACTCACAGATGCTCAGACCTGATTCACTGATAAAATGTATCCAGCTATGAACTTGATGCTTCAAATTGCAGAGGGCAACAGAGTTTGCTTCTAGGCATGCTCATTTCCTGATGACTGGAATCGTTAGGGAGTTGGTACTACTGTCTTGGACCTCAGGGAGAGGACCAAACTGGAGACACAAATGGGAAGCATCCACAAGTGTGTGTGTGTGTGTGTGTGTGTGTGTGTGTGTGTGTGTTAATGCTATCATGAGTACTTGTAGTATACAATGTTCTAAAGTAACTGCAATTTACTGATTATCAATTAGCACATGTATTGCTATATCTAGAAATCAGTTTAGGGAGAAAAATATAGTTTGCCCAAACTGATACAATTAGTAAGCGATGGGGCTGAATAAAAGTCTCCTCAAAAATCTGTGTTCATTTCCCTATAGCAAAATATCTCTCAAAAAATCTTTAAAATAGTTTTAGAAGAGAATTCTTAACTATATTATGGAAAGAATGTTTTGCTTATCAAACTGATGAAGTTATTGTAGAAACTCTGTGTTTATTTTTCTTCATTTTCCCACAAGACAATCATAACATTCCATCGGCACTTTATCATTTTAATAGATCCTAAGACTTTTTCTCCCTTGCTTCATAATTTTCTTTATCTCTTAAACCATATCTCTTTACATACATCAAATTTACCCAGTTTTTTCAAATCCATTTTTGAAGGAAAAAGCAGCTTTATTTTAACCTTGAATTTATTTACTCTCTCCACATCTCACCCCCAAAAAAACTAAAGGTCTGTTTATAGAAGCTCCCTCCACTGAGTACATTAAGTCCAGCTATCAGGAAAAATTACAAAGCTTACCAAAAGGCAAAAAAAAAAATACAATTTGAAGGGATAGAGTAAGCATCAGAACCAGACTCAGATAAGGCAGGGATGTTGGAATTATTGGACCCGGTAATTAAAATAACAGTGGTTAATATGCTAAAGATGCTAATGGGTAAAGTAGACAGCATGCAAGAAGATACATGTGATGTAGGGAGAGAGATGGAAATACTAAGAAGGAACCAGTAAGAAATGCCAGAGATCAAAAACACTGTAACAAAAATGTTAAATGCCTCCAATGGGCTCATTAGGACACAGGACATGGCTGAGGAGAGAATCTCTGAGCTCGAGGATATGTGAAAGGAATCCTCAAAACGAACAAAGAGAAAAATGACTCGCAAAAAAAAAAACACAGAATATCTGAGAACTATGGGACAAGTACAAAAGGTATATCATAAGCATAAAGGATCTTCCAAAAGAAGAGAGAAAGGAACTGAAGAAATGTTTGAAAAATAATGACAAAATTTTCCCCAAATAAAGTCAGGAACCAAACCACAGATCCAGGAAGCTCAGAGAATGCCAAACAGGACAAATATCAAAACAAAACAAAACAAAACTATACCTGGGCATGGCATTTTCAGACTACAGAGAATTAAAGCTAAAGAAAAATCCTGAAAGAAATCAGAGGGAAAACCACTTTACATAGAGAGGGGCAAAGATAATAATTACATCCAAGTTTGCCTTAGGAACCATGCAAGCAAGAAGGGAGTGGAGTGAAATATTTAAAGCACTGAGAAAAGCCCAGCAACCCAGAATTCTGCATCCAGTGTAATTAACCTTTAAAAGTGAAGGGAAAATAAAAATTGACAAACAAAAACTGAGAGAACTTGTCGCCAGTAGATCTGCCTTGCAAGAAATGTTAAAAGAGGTTCTTCAGAGAGAAGTAAAATGATATAGGTCAGAAACTAACAGCTACATAAAGAAAAGAAAAGCATCTGAGAAATAAAAGTGAAGGTAAAAGAAAAGCTTTTATTTTTTCTTAATTGGTCTAACAGATAATAGTTTGTTCAAAGTAGTAATAACAACAATATATTCAATTGTGTATGCTTATATGAGTGGAAATCGGTGACTGCAATGATACCAGGGATGGGAGGGAAGAATCAGCATTATTTTGTCATTTTAAGGTCCTCAAACTTAGCATAGTGTTATTCATAGCAACACTTGATACAGTGTTATTTAAAAATGGACTTGGATTAGTTATAAATGTATACTGCATTCTAGGGCAACCACTAAAAGAGAACTATAAGTGATTAAGCTAAGAAAGAAGAGAAAATGTAGTCATATAAAATGCTCAAAAAGCAGAAAAAAAGGTAGACAAATGTAGAAACAAAGAATAAGGGCAGCAAATAGAAAGCAGTAATAAATATGGTAGATGTAAATCCAACTATAACAATAATCACTTTGAATGTCAGTGGTCTAAATGCACCAATTAAAAGACAGAGATTAGGGGCTTCCCTGGTGGCGCAGTGGTTGAGAGTCCGCCTGCCGATGCAGGGGACACAGGTTCGTGCCCTGGTCCGGGAAGATCCCACATGCCGCGGAGCGGCTGGGCCCGTGAGCCATGGCCGCTGAGCCTGCACGTCCGGAGCCTGTGCTCCACAACGGGAGAGGCCGCAACAGTGAGAGGCCCGCGTACCGCAAAAAAAAAAAAAAAAAAAAAAAAAAAAAGACAGAGATTATCAGAGTCAAAACCTGAGACCCAACTTTAAGTTGCTGCAAGAAACCAATTTATACGTAAAGACACATAGAGACTAAAAGTAAATGGCTGGAGGAAAATATACCATGATAATATTAATCGACAGAAAACTGAAGAGGCTTCAAAGCACGGAAAGTTGTCAGGGATAAAGAGTGGCATGAGGTAGTGATAAAGGGGTCAGTTCTCCAACAGGACATAAAAATCCTTAACATATATATGCCTCACAACAGAGCATCAAAATACATGAAGCAAAAACTGATAGAAATGCAGGCTGAAATGGATGAATCCACTATACAGTTGAAGAATTTCTAACACCCCTCTCTCAGCAATGGACAGATTCAGCAGGAAGAAAATCAGTGAGGACACAGCTGACCTCAACAGCACCATCCGTCAACTGGACATTAATGGACCACTTCATTCCAGGACAGCAGAATACACATTTTTCCCAAGTTCACGTGGTAGATTCAACAAGACAGAATTAACAGATGTAAAAGTATAGAAATCATAGAGAGTTCTAAAGGGGCACACATATGAGTCAGTCACTTGGCCGAGAAAGGAACGTAAACCAGAATATGGAGCTTAGGGTGACTCTTCTTTTAAAGGTGAGACTACACTAGGTAGAGAAGGATCTCCATGTGCAAAGGTACGAAGGCATGACCCAGCATGGAACGTCTGGGAAGTCAGTCCTTACTCGGGGCTGTAAAGCAAAGCTGAGAAACAATAAGGAAAACAGTCAGGGGTTAGTTTAAGAAGTAAAGTGTGTACTTGTTGGGTGGTGAAAAAAGCCAGAATTAAGTAGGAATGTGTAACTTTAGACTGACCTGTCTTTTTAGCAGCTTTCCCGCAAAGGAAACAAGAAAGAGGATGGATAGATAAACATGTTGGTCAATAATTGTGTGTGTGTGTGTGTGTGTTGCTTGTTTATTTAAGATGGGAAAACTTTAAATGTGTCTTTTTGTCAAAAACCAACAATTGATGAACAAAGCTTCTACCATTGGGAGAGAATGGGATTCAGGTTATGGTAAGAGAGACATCTGCTTCTCTTGGAAACAGGAATTGTAGGGATGCAGAGGTTTGACGTAGGAGGTAAATATTTCTATGTAGGCAAAAGAGAGAGTCACACAGATATTAGGTTACCTGATATTAGAGTCAGATATTAGATTACCTCTTCTAATAGCATAATGCAATAAAAAGCAGCACATATACATCTTCATGCAACTCACAGCCTGAAGTTTTTAATTCGTTCCTATTAGATGATTCACACTTTACCATCAAATATTATGATTTATCAAAAATGGAAAAATACTTGATTTTATATAAGAAATACTTTAGTTTCTAAGAGTCTAGTCAGCAGTAGGGGGCAGGGAACATTCTGTCTTAATCTTATTAATGAGCTTTTGAAAGAGAATCTTGGGGTGTGATGCTCAGACCCTCCCTCTTTCCTTTCCACACAGACCAGCTGGCGTTCAGCTAGGGCTATTAAGTGGGCAGGTCTTTCTAGTTCTGGAGTTAAACGAATAAACCTACACTCACGAATTTCAGCTTCACCAGAAATAGAGATATTTTGGCTTGCATCTGCCAATTCTCTAGCCTATTTCTTTTTCTTTTTCTTTTTTTTTTTAACATGGAGTATAATTGCTTTACATTGTTGTGTTGCTTTCTGCTGTATGACAAAGTGAATCAGCTATACATATACCTACATCTCCATATCTCCTCCCTCTTGTGTCTCCCTCCCTCCCACCCTCCCTATCCCATCCCTCTAGGTGGTCACAAAGCACCAAGCTGATCTCCCTGTGCTATGCGGCTGCTCCCCACTAGCTATCTATTTTACGTTTGGTAGTGTATATGTGTCCATGCCACTCTCTCACTTCGTCCCATCTTCCCCTTCCCCTTCCCCGTGTCCTCAAGTCCGTTCTCTACATCTGCGGTTCTTACTTGGTTCAGAACTCCAGTGGGGAAGCTGGTATTATTTAGTGACCTCTTTCAGAGTCTACCACACACAAATTTCAGCTAAGCAATTAGAAAGTAGCTTAGTTTTGGTAGGTTCATAGAAAAAAATATATTTCTTTTTTAGGATCTGTGGCAAAGTCTTTGTCAGGTCTATCCCTGGCTTGCTATTTGACCTTAAAAAACCACTCACCCTTTGCATGACTCAGTTTCCTCACATCTAAGATGAAAATAATCCCTGCCCTCCATACTTTGCATAAATACAGAGATATTAAAATGCGATTGGGGTCATGCCTCCTCCGGTCAGTAAACCACCCACTGCTCCCTAAAGGTCACCGTTAACCAGAATGCCAACACCAGAACTTACTTTGACCTGTTTTAGACGTTAAAAAACGGAATCATGGGCAAAGAAAAAGAGAGAGAGAATTGTAAAACAACAACGACAAAAACCCTAAAATGTTCACGATGTGTGAATCTGAAAAAGCACAAATATGACATTATTGGTCTCGCTGTGACCAGTGCATGTGTTCCATCCCAGCTGGTGTTACATTAGGTAAGACCAGTCCCCTCATCATATTTGTCCTGATCATGGCAACAGCCTCCTGAAAGGTCCCCTTGCCCGTCTGGGACTACTTCCTTCCCCTAATGGTTCGCATATTCAGTGCAGAAGAGAGATCATCCTTAAGGGAGAGGGTTTATCCTCACGAGTGGAGGCTGAGACACAATTTGTGTTCAGGTAGTTTATTGGGGAGCACAAGTGAGGGCAGGAGGGTCAGACCCGTGCAGAATTATTAAGGGGGGATGCTGACCCAACACAGCTGGATCCGCCCGGGACCCACCGTGGAACCCGCCGGCGCCCTCGGCATCCAGCCCTCAGGGTGGGTAGGAAGCGGACTCACTCCATGCCTTCCTCTTCCTGAGAGCTGCTCTTATCTGCGCTGGTGCCTCCAAGAGGGCGGAGGCAGGGGACACGTGAGCTTGGAGCTGAGACACCTGCGAGGTGACTTGAAGACACCACCTCCGGGGACTGGAGCTGGGAGCAAAGCGAGGGAGACGCCGAGAGACCAAGAGAACCTCATTTGGGCTGAGGGAATCTGGATGCTCTTTTGTTTTCGTTTTTACTTTATTTTATTGAAGTATAGTTGAAAGACAAATACCATATGATATCACTTATATGTGGAATCTAAAATATGACACAAATGAACTTATCTACGAAACAGAAACAGACTCACAGACATAGAGAACAGACTGGTGGTTGCCAAGTGGGAGGGGTGGGGAAGGGAAGTACTGAGAGTTCGGGGTTAGCAGATGCAAACTAGTGCATATAGGACGGATAACCACCAAGGTCCTACTGTACAGACAGGGAGCTACATTCAATATCCTGTGATAAACCATCATGGAAACGAATATGAAAAATAATATATATATATGCATAACTGAATCACTTTTCTGTACAGCAGAAATTAACACAACATGGGATGCTATTTCTTATTTCATGGATCTCATGAAACAGATTTATTTCAGCATATAAACTAGGGAATTTTTTATAAGAAAAAGTATACTATTTTAACTCATAAAATATGAAAACACAACAACAGATCATTTGGCAATAGATACAAACACTGAATCATTATGTTGTAAACCTGTACATTATATTATATACTATAAAGTTATATGTCAATTATACCTCAATTAAAAAAACACTATTTGAAATAAAATTGCTTTCCATTAAACAAACAAATGAATAAATAAAATTTTTAAAAAACTGACAGTATGTTTGTAAAAACTTAAGTTAAAAGTGAGCATAGGGATTGTGAGGGGAAGATGGCGGAAAAGTAGGCGGCGGAGATCACCTTCCTCCCCACAGATACACCAGAAATACATCTACACGTGGAACAACTCCTACAGAACACCTACTGAACGCTGGCAGAAGACCTCAGACCTCCCAAAAGGCAAGAAACCCCCCACGTACCTGGGTAGGGCAAAAGAAAAAAGAATAAACAGAGAGAAAAGAATCGGGATGGGACCTGCCTCTCTGGGAGGCAGCTGTGAAGGAGGAAATGTTTCCACACACTAGGAGCCCCTTCGCGGGCGGAGACTGTGGGTGGCGGAGGGGGGAGCTTCGAAGCCGCCGAGGAAAGCGCAGCCACCAGGGTGCGGAGGGCAAAGCGGAGAGATTCCCGCACAGAGGATCGGTGCCGACCGGCGCTCACCAGCCCGAAAGGCTTGTCTGCTCACCCGCCGGGGCGGGCGGGGCTGCGAGCTGAGGCTCCGGCTTCGGTTGGATCCCAGGGAGAGGACTGGGGTTGGCGGCGTGAACAGAGCCTGCAGGGGTTAGTGCACCACGGCTGGCCGGGAGGGAGTCCGGGAAAGAGTCTGGACCTGCCGAAGAGGCAAGAGACTTTTCCTTACCTCTTTGTTTCCTGGTGCGCAAGGAGAGGGGATTCAGAGCGCTGCTTAAAGGAGCTCCAGAGACGGGCGCGAGCCGCGGCTAAAAGCGTGGACCCCAGAGACGGGCATGAGATGCTTAGGCTGCTGCTGCCGCCACCAAGAAGCCTGTGTGCGAGCACAGGTCACTGTCCACAGCCCTCTTCCGGGGAGCCTGTGCAGCCCGCCACTGCCAGGTTCCCGGGATCCAGGGACAACTTCCCCGGGAGAACGCACGGCGGGCCTCAGGCTGGTGCAACGTCACGCCGGCCTCTGCCGCAACGTCACGCTGCGTCTGCCGCCGCAGGCCCGCCCCGCACTCCGTGCCCCTCCCTCCCCCCCCTCTCGTCCCCGGCCTGAGTGAGCCAGAGCCACTGAATCAGCGGCTCCTTTAACCCCGTCCTGTCTGAGCGAAGAACAGACGCCCTCAGGCGACCTACACGCAGAGGCGGGCATGAGACGCTAAGGCTGCTGCTGCAGCCTTATTTTAGGGGTCCCAGAAGAAGAAGAGAAAAAGAAAGGGACTGAGAAAATATTTGAAGAGATTATAGTTGAAAACTTGCCTAATATGGGAAAGGAAATAGTTTATCAAGTTCAGGAAGCACAGAGAGTCCCATACAGGATAAATCCAAGGTGAAACAGGCCAAGACACATATTAATCGAACTATCAAAACTTAAATGCAAAGAAAAAATATTAAAAGCAGCAAGGGAAAAACAACAAATAACACACAAGGGAGTCCCCATAAGGTTTACAGCTGATCTTTCAGCAGAAACTCTGCAAGCCAGAAGGGAGTGGCAGGACATATTTAAAGTGATAAAGGAGAAAAACATGCAACCAAGATTACTCTACCCAGCAAGGATCTCATTCAGATTTGATGGAGAAATTAAAACCTTTACAGACAAGCAAAAGCTAAGAGAGTTCAGCAGGACCAAACCAGCTTTACAATAAATGCTAAAGGATCTTCTCTAGGCAAGAAACACAAGAGAAGGAAAAGACCTACAATAACAAACCCAAAACAATTAAGAAAATGGGAATAGGAACATACATTTCGATAATTACCTTAAATGTAAATGGATTAAATGCTCCAACGAAAACATGTAGACTGGCTGAATGGATAGATAAACAAGACCCATATATATTCTGTCTACAAGAGACCTACTTCAGACCTACAGACACATATGGACTGAAAGTGAGGGGATGGAAAAAGATATTCCATACAAATGGAAACTAAAAGAAAGCTGGAGTAGCAATTCTCATATCAGACAAAATAGACTTAAAGACTATTAGAAGAGACAAAGGACACTACATAATGATCAAGGAATCGATCCAAGAAGAAGATATAACAATTGTAAATATTTATGCACCCAACATAGGAGCACCTCAATACATAAGGCAAATACTAACAGCCATAAAAGGGGAAATGGACAGTAACACATTCATAGTAGGGGACTTTAACACCCCACTTTCACCAATGGAAATATCATCCAAAATGAAAATAAATAAGGGAACAAAGCTTTAAATGATACATTAAACAAGATGGGCTTAATTGATATTTATAGGACATTCCATCGAAAAACAACAGAATACACATTTTTCTCAAGTGCTCATGGAAAATTCTCCAGGATAGACCATATCTTGGGTCACAAATCAAGCCTTGGTAAATTTAAGAACATTGAAATTGTGTCAAGTATCTTTTCCGACCACAATGTTATGAGACTAGATATCAATTACAGCAAAAGATCTGTAAAAAATACAAACACATGGAGGCTAAACAATACACTACTTAATAACGAAGTGATCACTGAAGAAATCAAAGAGGAAATCAAAAAATACCTATAAACAAATGACAATGGAGACACGATGACCAAAAACATATGGGATGCAACAAAAGCAGTTCTAAGAAGGAATTTATAGCAATACAATCCTACCTTAAGAAACAGGAAACATCTCGAATAAACAACCTAACTTTGCAGCTAAAGCAATTAGAGAAAGAAAAACAAAAAAAACCCAAAGTTAGCAGAAGGAAAGAAATCATAAAGATCACATCAGAAATAAATGGAAAAGAAATGAAGGAAACAATAGCAAAGATCAATAAAACTAAAAGATGATTCTTTGAGAAGATAAACAAAATTGATAAACCATTAGCCAGACTCATCAAGAAAAAAAGGGAGAAGACTCAAATCAATAGAATTAGTAATGAAAAAGGAGAAGTAAAAACTGACACTGCAGAAATACAAAGGATCATGAGAGATTACCGCAAGCAACTATATGCCAATAAAATGGACAACCTGGAAGAAATGGACAACATCTTAGAAATGCACAACCTGCCAAGACTGAATCAAGAAGAAATAGAAAATATGAACAGACCAATCACAAGCACTGAAATTGAAACTGTGATTAAAAATCTTCCAACAAGCAAAAGCCCAGGACCAGATGGCTTCACAGGCGAATTCTATCAAACATTTAGAGAAGAGCTAACACCTATCCTTCTCAAACTCTTCCAAAATATAGCAGAGGAAGGAACACTCTCAAACTCATTCTTTAAGGCCACCATCACCCTGATACCAAAACCAGACAAAGATGTCACAAAGAAAGAAAACTACAGGCCAATATCACTGATGAACATAGATGCAAACATCCTCAACAAAATATTAGCAAGTAGAATCCAACAGCACATTAAGAGGCTCATACACCATGATCAGGTGAGGTTTCTTTCAGGAATGCAAGGGTTCTTCAATATACGCAAATCAATCAATGTGATACGCCATATTAACAAATTGAAGGAGAAAAACCATATGGTCATCTCAATAGATGCAGAGAAAGCTTTCGACAAAATTCAATACCCATTTATGATAAAAACCCGCCAGAAAGTAGGCATAGAGGGAACTTTCCTCAACATAATAAAGGCCATATATGACAAACCCACAGCCAACATCGTCCTCAATGGTGAAAAACTGAAAGCATTTCCACTAAGATCAGGAACAAGACAAGGTTGCCCACTCTCACCACTCTTATTCAACATAGGTTTGGAAGTTTTAGCCACAGCAATCAGAGAAGAAAAGGAAATAAAAAGTATCCAAATTGGAAAAGAAGTAAAGCAGTCACTGTTTGCAGAGGACATGATACTATACATAGAGAATCCTAAAGATGCTACCAGAAATCTACTAGATCTAATCAATGAATTTGGTAAAGTAGCAGGATACAAAATTAATGCACAGAAATCTCTGACATTCCTATACACTAATGATGAAATATCTGAAAGTGAAACCAAGAAAACACCCCCATTTACCATTGCAACAAAAAGAATTAAACATCTAGGAATAAACCTACCTAAGGAGACAAAAGACCTGCATGCAGAAAACTATAAGACACTGATGAAAGAAATTAAAGATGATACAAATAGATGGAGAGATATACCATGTTCTTGGATTGGAAGAATCAACATTGTGAAAATGACTCTACTACTCAAAGCAATCTACAGATTCAATGCAATCCCTATCAAACTACCACTGGCATTTTTCACAGAACTAGAACAAAAATTTAACAATTTGTATGGAAACACAAAAGCCCCTGAATAGCCAAAGCAATCTTGAGAACGAAAAACGGAGTTGGAGGAATCAGGCTCCCTGACTTCAGGCTATGCTACAAGCTACAGTAATCAAGACAGTATGGTACTGGCACAAAAACAGAAATGTAGATCAATGGAACAGGATAGAAAGCCCAGAGATAAACCCACGCACATATGGTCACCTTATCTTTGATAAAGGAGGCAGGCATGTACAGTGGAGAAAGGACAGCCTCTTCAGTAAGTGGTGCTGGGAAAACTGGACAGCTACATGGAAAAGTATGAGATTAGAACACTCCCTAACACAATACACAAAAATAAACTCAAAATGGATTAAAGACCTAAATGTAAGGCCAGAAACTATCAAACTCTTAGAGGAAAACATAGGCAGAACACTCCATGACATAAATCAGAGCAAGATCCTTTTTGACCCACCTCCTAGAGAAATGGAAATAAAAACAAAAATAAACAAATGGGACCTAATGAAACTTCAAAGCTTTTGCACAGCAAAGGAAACCATAAACAAGACCAAAAGACAACCCTCAGAATGGGAGAAAGTATTTGCAAATGAAGCAACTGACAAAGGATTAATCTCCAAAGTTTACAAGCAGCTCATGCAGCTCAATATTAAAAAAACAAACAACCCAATCCAAAAATGGGCAGAAGACCTAAATAGACATTTCTGCAAAGAAGATATACAGATTGCCAACAAACACATGAAAGAATGCACAAAATCATTAATCATTAGAGAAATGCAAATCAAAACTACAATGAGATATCATCTCACACCAGTCAGAATGGCCATCATCAAAAAATCTAGAAACAATAAATGCTGGAGAGGGTGTGGAGAAAAGGGGACACTCTTGCACTGCTGGTGGGAATGTGAATTGGTTCAGCCACTATGGAGAACAGTATGGAGGTTCCTTAAAAAACTACAAGTAGAACTACCATATGACCCAGCAATCCCACTACTGGGCATATACCCTGAGAAAACCATAATTCAAAAAGAGTCATGTACCACAATGGTCATTGCAGCTCTATTTATAATAGCCAGGAGATGGAAACAACCTAAGTGTCCATCATCGGATGAATGGATAAAGAAGATGTGTCATATATATACAATGGAATATTACTCAGCCATTAAAAGAAACAAAATTGAGTTATTTGTAGTGAGGTGGATGGACATAGAGTCTGTCATACCGAGTAAAGTAAATCAGAAAGAGAAAGACAAATACCGTATGCTAACACTTGTATATGGAATCTAAGGAAAAAAAATGTCATGAAGAGCCTAGGGGTAAGACAGGAATAAAGACACAGACCTACTAGAGAATGGACTTGAGGATATGGGGAGGGGGAAAGGTAAGCTGTGACAAAGTGAGAGAGTAGCATGGACATATATACACTACCAAACGTAAAATAGATAGCTAGTAGGAAACAGCCGCATAGCCCAGTGAGATCAGCTCCGTGCTTTGTGACCACCTAGAGGGGTGGGATAGGGAGGGTGGGAGGGAGGGAGATGCAAGAGGGAAGAGATATGGAACATATGTATATGTATAACTGATTCACTTTGTTATAAAGCAGAACCTAACACACCATTGTAAAGCAATTATACTCTTATAAAGATGTAAAAAAATGATAAATAAAAATAAAATGGTAAAATGTTTGCTCTTGATGGAAAAAAAAACTGAGCATAAATGGATGTTTCAGTTAATATAGTTATTTATTTTTGTCAAATCAATACCACTTGTCTTATTCATTTTTGTTATCTGTGGGTTTTGTAGGCAAGAAAAAATAGAATTTTTTTTAAATGAAAAGAAAATATGGGAGAAAATCTTACAGTTGAGAAAACTACCAATTTTCCCACTAAGTAAACCACTGTTATTTGGTTTGAGCAGCTTCGATTACACTGTATTCTTCCAGTACATAGTCAGAGACTCACTAATCCAGTCTACTTTGCTGCCAGATTGATTTTTCTGAAACTCCAGTCTGATCAAGTCACTGTCCTCCTTAAAATCATTGGTCCTGGCATCCTGCCTCGTGCAGTTCCCGAGTGCCCTCCCCCACTTTGCTTTGTATGCATCAATCACTTCCTGGAAAAGCCCACCACCCCACCTGACCAAATATCCCCTCAAGCACAGCACAAGCCCCCCTCCCAGGCCCCCTCCGAATCCTTTGAGGTGGGTGTTCCCTTATGTTTTTTTCGTGCATGCTTTGCAAACGCATTCTTTGCCTGTGCCTCTGGATAGCCTCCCTGAATATCGCCTGAATTCTAACCCTGTCCCCAAATACACAAGCACCCCTCAGCTGGAAGTTACTCCCATTCAGGCGGCAGCTGGATCTCTCTCTGTTCACCGACCCTGAGAAATTATATGAAATATCAATCTTTCAACTTCTATCCTAAAACACCATCTTCCTTTAATTATCTTTCCACTAAAAGTGATTAGGTATGTGATACCGTTTCCTTAAACTACGTCACCCACTGTAATAATAGCTTGATTTTGAATTGAGAGCCTTGTTTTGAGCATGGATTCTTAAAAGAAACTACAAAAGAGTGAAATCTTAAATTAGCAAACTGAGAGTCTACTGTGGCAGATGGTGTGGAGGGATCCAAGTGTACGATCACACACTTTGTGACAAGAGATAGCCTAAAAGTGTTTTGGTATATAAGCTTCTTGAGACTTTTTTTATTCACCCACTGCAAGCGTGTCCTTAATGATTTCTTTGTAAAGCACCACCTTTAAATATGCATTGAGAGAGCTGGTGGGAGAGAGAAGGAAGGAGAATGAGAGATAGAAAAATGGAAGAACAGAAATAGTTCCTAGGCTTTCTGAGACACAAAAGAAAACTTGAGTGTAGGGTCAGCAGGAGTGGCACATGAGAAAAGCAGAAGTGTTGGCTTTCCTGAAGGGGACATCCTGACAACCAATACAAAAACTAACACATGTAGTTAGAAAGTAAAGTAATAAGCTAAAATGACTTGATGTCTGAAAATAGGCATTTCTATTTGATCTGATCAATGACAAGTGCCCAATAGTCAAGTGCTATGATACCTTGAATCAGTACAGCGGCTGTACACCTTAGGCTCTAGTAAAAATAGACTAGTAAAGGTAAAAACCTTGAACATAAAGAATACATTTAAAACAGCTGACCATAAACAAAAAAAGACAACATGCAGAATGGGAGAAAATATTTCCAAACGATGTGACCAACAAAGGTTTAATCTACAAAATATACAAACTGCTCATACAACTCAGTATCAAAAAACAAACAAACAAACAACCCAATCAAAAATGGGCAGAAGATCTAAACAGATATTTTTCCAAAGAAGACATACAGATGGCCAACAGGCACATGAAAAGATGCTCAACATGACTAATTATTAGAGAAATGCAAATTAAAATGCCATGAGATATCACCTCACACTGGTCAGAATGGCCATCATCAAAAAATCTACAAATAATAAATGCTGGAGAGGGTGTGGAGAAAAGGGAACCCTCCTACACTGTTGGTGGGAATGTAAATTGATACAGCCACTATGGAGAACAGTATGGAGGTTCCTTAAAAAACTAAAAATAGAGCTACCACATTATCCAACAATCCCACTCCTTGGCATATATCTGGAGAAAACCATAATTTGAAAAGAGACATGCACCCTAATGTTCATAGCAGCACTATTCACAATAGCCAAGACATGGAGGGAACCTAAGTGTCCATGGACAGATGAATGAATAAAGAAGATGTGGCACATATATACAATGGAATATTACTCAGCCATAAAAAGGAATGAAATAATGCCATTTGCAGCAACATGTGTGGACCTAGAGATTATCATACTAAGTGAAGTAAGTCAGAAAGAGAAAAATATCATATGATACCACTTATATATGGAAACTAAAAAAATCATCAAATGAACTTATTTGCAAAACAGAAACAGACTCACAGACATAGAAAACAAACTTACAGTTACCAAAGGGGAGGGGGTGGAGGAATGAATTAGGAGTTTGAGATTAACACATACACGCTACTATATATAAAATAGATAAACAACAAGGACCTACTGTATAGCACAGGGAACTCTACTCAAGATCTTGTAATAACCTATAATGGAAGATAATGTAAAAAAGAATATATATAATATACACACATTTATATATAACTGAATCACTTTGCTGTATACCAGAAACTAACACAACATTGTAAGTCAATTATATTTCAATAAAAATTTTAAAAAGACACAGCTGAGTAATCCAATCATGAGTTCACAGAAGCTGAATGAAGTCATAGAAAAGAGAAGTGTATGAAAAACTCACGCAGGTAAAGTTACAGGATATATGATTGGAGAGTAGAGACTTTGATAGTCAAGAGGCAAAAAAATGGATTTGGGAAATCCTAACAAGGATGGTGCTAAAACTACATGAATCAAGCAAAGGGAGAGGACCAAGATGGAGACTCTGAGATACCTATTTTTTTGATGCTGAATTTCAGAATTTCCCTCATGAGTTGATGTGAGCACAGAGAAAGAGGATGCCCCATACTGAAGGTAAGCTACACTAAGGGGGCATGAGAACCAAGAAACACATTTAGTTCATAGCTTCAACCTCTGTAGGAGTGATGTACCTATTTACTTTTCCAGGAAGAGCCATTATTTTCACTAGGGGAAAAGGTATGTTTTTAAAATATATATTCTAACCATAAGTTAGCATCCAAACCTAGCCAAACTCAGGAAGTGTTTCAAATGGAAAAATTTTACATGGCAGGCAAACACCAGGCAGTGAACGTTCCGTGCTTTCCCTGCTAGTTATGTATCTCCCGACCACTGCAGAATGCTCCGTCAGTCCTGACATGTTGACGCAACTTATGTCCAGCTGGTTCGATGAGGATGCTTGATTTAACAGAAAATGAGTTCTCTTTCTCCCTGCCTGCGACGTCCAGGACTGTTTGAAGAGGGAGCTCCAACAGTGTCAGATGCACCTCAATTCTCTCTTGTGTCTGTGGGATTTTAGCATATGGCATAGCATTTGGATCCTGGCCTCTGCAACGCGGAGGATGGTAGACGGGCTGAAACCTACAGTGTTTTTAAATGTCAGGTTTGAAATATTCTTTTTCCAAAAACTCCTAAGGGAGTCATTACCTTGACGGATCCTATGTGACTATCTGACTGCATTCTTCAGATAACTTTGCTTGTCAACCCCAATCTATGAAATATTGAATGGGGAGTGTAGGAGGGGTGTTAAAATGGAAAACTATGCAGTCCATCTTCCCCAAGCTGCATCCTCCATCCCAGAGGCTCAGAAAGCCCCTGGCATGGCTCACTGGGAGGCCGGCCTGGGTAGCTGCACTGCCAGTTTGTTGGGTTTACTTCTGAGTAGTCTGGGGCTAATAACACCAAGAAAAACCAATAACGGTAAACATTTGAACGTCATTCATCTCTCTGATTGTCTGACCCTGGGTTCAGTTCAGAACCGTCATAGACCTGATGGATTGTTTTCTGCCTACATTTTCTCCCTTCTTCTTGCCAATGATCTTAGGCAAAGCCAATCCAGGGTTACTGAGAATAACACACCCTCAACAAAACGCAGACCACTCCTTCCCCGCTGTCCTGAGTGTCTGCTGCAAGAATAACACTGGCTTACAAATATTTCTCATGCTCTGTAGCTGACAAGCTAAAGGGTCTTGTAAATAACTGGCCTAGATCCCCTGCCTGTAGAACATGAGGAACTTTGCCCAGTGCCTCTCTGCAGGCACCTGAATACTAAGCTTTTCTCTCTAAAAGCATTTATGGATTAGTCACCATAGAAAACTCAGCTTAATTCTTTTTTTTTCCCCTAAATATCCCTACAAGTTTATCCTTCACAGGACATCATCTCCAGTATTTACAGGTGCCCCTTTGTTTGCTAGATCAATGCCAGGCTTTTGTGTAGAACAGTCAGTAAGCAAAGCACAGGCAAAGTTTGCTCCTGCAAGCCTGTCTCAAAGCTCTGCATGAAAGCAACCACTAGGGAAGAGCTGGGAAGGTTGCAAGGTTTCACCACGATGCCATCACACGGGGGGACTCCTCAGCTGTGCCTCACAATTGCAAAAGGAAAGGCCTGTCCTCTCCTTCCCTAGCTATGACATTTATAAATGCCTAAACATGCCGAGATGAACTTTGTTTTATGAATTTGATTTTCAAATGTCTCCACTCAGAGCTGGCTTTAAAAACGGAGCATAAACCATCAGCATGCCACTCCCAGCATCGTGAGGCTCAGGCACTCATAAAAAGGTTCAAATCGTAAAATAAGGAACTGGATTTGAGCTTATATATTTATTTATTTATTTATTTATTTATTTATTTATTTATTTATTTATTTATTTATTTATTTTTGGCTGCGTTGGGTCTTCGTTGCTGAGCGCAGGTTTTCTCTAGTTGCGGCGAGCAGGGCTACTCTTTGTTGCCGTGTGTGGGCTTCTCACTGCAGTGGCTTCTCTTGTTGTGGAGTATGGGCTCTAGGCACACGGGCTTCAGTAGTTGTGGTGCAAGGGCTCAGTAGTTGTGGCTTGCGGGCTCAGTATTTGTGGCTTGCGGGCTCAGTAGTTGTGGCGCACGGGCTTAGTTGCTCTGCAGCATGATGGATCTTCCAAGACCAGGGCTGGAACCCATGTCCCCTGCATTGGCAGGAGGATTCTTAACCACTGAGCCACCAGGAAAGCTCCTGGATTTGAGTTTTTGAAAAAGGTAACATTGAGGAGAACCTATGAAAGCTTCACTTATAGGACAGGAGTCAGAGGTGCCTTGTATGGGTCAGCGATGCTGCTGTCCCTTTAAAGCAAAGCAGTGGCCTCCCAGGTCTTGTTTTTTTTATCTTTTCTTCCAAATAATGATGATTGACTTGTGCTGAGCCAGCTATGCTCTTTTGCTCACTGAACCTCCAAACCAGTGCAGAAGCCCCATTTTATCTCGATGCCGCTGGCTCTGTGTGTATATTCCGGATAAGCTTGGGCAGCTTGGCTACTGCACAAGGCCATTCAGCTGACGGAATGAGAGGAGACTGAAATCCAGTTTATGCTCTCTATAAGGAATCACCTCTCCTACATCATAATCTGGTGCCGCATAGGGTAGCAGCTGCCCCAGATCCAAAGCAAGTTTTGCAAACTTAAATGGCAATGGGTCCAGGCAGCGTAACGGAAACAAAACTTTGCATGAAGAGCATTGAAAGGAAGCAGCCCTCCTCCGCTCCAGCCCGTTAGTCCAGGTGGGACGTATGCATCTGTGTTCAGACAGAGCTTCTGACTTGTTTTAAGAAAAATTAAAAATTGTGGCTTACATATTTTAAAATGTGGTCCCAAAGAGACACATCTAAAAGTGAGAGCTCACCTGTGGACCACAGACTGGCAAACCGAGCTAGAGTTTAGAGTACCGTCGGGTGCACAGTTTCAAAGAGCAAAACAATAAATCTCATCTAGGGATGGGAGTCAGAGCCTCACTTGCCTCCGACGTCACTGTGCTCTAAACAGCTCTGAACGCTACATATTTTATGGCATTCAAATCAACCTTAAAAATAGGAAAAGCGTTTAAGGCTTTTTGGCTTGTCTCTTCTGAGTCTTAGAGGATAAAAACAAATTAAATGTGTCTCTTTCCATCGACCACACTCTACACATTTGCAGGGAAGCGGTAGTCATTTGGATGAAATGCCAGAACTAACTCACTTCCCTGTAATCTCTAACTGGCTCAGAGAGCGGCATCTTTACCTTGAGCTGTATGACTCCTAAACCTGGCGTGTTTGAAAGAGAGAGACGGATATAATATTTTGATATAAGATTTATTTTTTAATTTTGAAAAGTGTCATTTTTCAAGGAGCCTTGAATTTCATTAACACGACGGAAAACATCCATAAAGCTGTAATTTTACAGGGTTCGCTAACTCAAAATGGTCTCCTATCAAATGCTTTGCAAAGAATTATTTATTTATTTATAACATCTTTATTGGGGTATAATTGCTTTACAATGGTGTGTAGAATTATTTATTAAAGAAGTTATATTTTTCTCTAGAGCAGAGAAAGAAGAGTTCCTGAAGCAGCAAACAAAGATATATAGGAGAAAAAAATAAGAATATTTGAATTTTATACTCTTGAGCACTTAATTTTCTCAAAAGAATGATTAATATAACAATGAAATTATAAAACTGTTGAGTTGACTATAGTAGAATGGAGCATAAAATGTGAATTCAAAAGGTAACTGGGTTAGACATGAGAAAATGTATCTGTCTCTCCAAGATCAGGCAGACAATAAAATGAAAGCATAATGGGTCCCTACCTTCATTTTAATATATCTTTTACATTTTAAATTACATTTAAAGTATTATAAAATACTAAATCTCTAAAAACTATTTAAGTTTAAATGATTAGAAAATACTGTCTCTACAAACTATTCCTGCCATTTTGATGGTGCATATGCATGTACAAAGCCAATGATTAGTATACACTCAAATTAGAAGCAGTGCTTGATCTGTTTGACTTCCTACATGATTGTCATGTTTAGATGGCAATCTCTGACCCCGTAGTCTGCATGAGTAGACATGATGTTAGCAAATTGACTGCTTGCACTCAGCAGTGACTCAGTGCTTGAGGTGGGAGCAGTTGCTGGCATGAGAACTAGTTCTGGCAAATTTCCCTCCCTCCCTCCCTCCCTCCCTCCCTTCCTTCTTTCCTTCTTCCTTCCTTCCTTCACTTCTCCCCTCCTTTTCCCCAAGACATATATTCCTAGAAGTTGGTTTCTGCTTTATCCAAGCTCTGCAGAGGAAAGCCTGTTGACCTCTGCACGGTGAACAAGCTACCTTGCCCATCACAGACGGAGCAGAACTGGCACAACTGTGTACACTCGTGTAAGCAAGGGTGAACAACCAGAAAACAACCGCCCTTGTATTCTAATTAGTAGATGACAGTTTAGCAAGTGGCCTTCCCATTGCAGACCTAGTAGACTCCATGGTTAATATCAGCACAAGCTAATTTCTGCTCCTCTCTAGCACTCGGTAGCTTACCTTACTAAATATTTTATGTGCATTTAGTAAATTTCAGGTCATTTTGTCCATTTCAGAATGGCTATGTTTCCCAAAAGCCCATAGGAGGGAAGAGCAAAGATAGTACAATCTTAAAGTTCTCATATTCACAAGATTTCTAAATAAATATTTGTGTATTTCTTAATTTAATAGTCATGGCAGTAGGGGAGAGAGTAATTATGAAAATGACATTTTCACAGACTCACTTTCATTGTAGTAAACTATGAATAAAATCCTATTACTGTTTCTCATTTTGGAATATGAAGCTTAATGTGCAGCTAGGGTGAAATAGGAGTGTTTTGCTAATAGACAATAAAAAGTTAAAATGTCTCTTCTTATAGTAATGAGAAAACATTCACATCTCCCTCAACAATAATGCATTGCTGATTATTTCCTGTGTACTTAGCCACTCAAATTTATTTCTAGTGCATATAATATAAATACATCTGTCAACCTATGCTATCAAGTCATATTTTAAAAAGTTATTAAAAGTGCGATTTCAAATTTCTGAGAAGAAAATGAATAAGAGAAAAAGGAGAAAAGTGAAAATGGGAAGTGAGAATGCATAAATATGAAGAAAGGAAAGGTTACAAAGGAAGAGGTATCATATCTTAGGTCACACCTAGGCATGGCTGAGTCCAAAACTGGGAAGAATCCAAAAGGTGCTAAAACAAACAACACTGTAGTGATTAGTAGATCTGAGGAGGACCCACGAGCATTGAAAATTCCCACGTGTAAAAGTAGAGGTGTCTCGGGCTTCCCTGGTGGCGCAGTGGCTGAGGGTCCGCCTGCCGATGCAGGGGACACGGGTTCGTGCCCCGGTCCAGGAAGATCCCACGTGCCGCGGAGCGGCTGGGCCCGTGAGCCATGGCCACTGAGCCTGCGCATCCGGAGCCTGTGTTCCGCAACGGGAGAGGCCACAAGAGTGAGAGGCCCGCGTAACCAAAAAGAAAAAAGTAGAGGTGTCTCTTTAGGTTGGACACAGAGAAGGTGACCCTGATCACAGGGGACTTGCAGAGCCTAAGAAGCAAGTGGTTGCAATCAGCAATGCCTCTCCACCAGTTGTCTGGCTGGGGTTCAGTAACAGGACCCTGGTCCCTAGGAAGGGGACTGAGAGCACGCCGTATCCTAGAGGCTGGCGAGTATCAGGCAGATCATCAGAACAGAGATTCAGTGTCATAGGTAAAAGGGGGATAGATTTAGGAGGTTCCATTGGTGAGATGGAGTTAATTATGAATTATTAAACATGTGCATTTATATCAACTTGCTTTCAAAACATTATTAAATTGTTTATAGGGAGTAAAGACAAATATTTAAATCCATAAGGACAAAAGAATGGAAGAGGGGAGGACAGTAGCTGGGAGATACCAGCAGATTTTGGAAAGATTGAACGTGCACGATGAACCCAAACATTTATCTAGCATCTATCATGTGCCAGGTGTTTTCATCAATGCCTTCATCGTTGTAATAGCCCCATGCAATAGATACTATATTATCCACAAGTTACAGGGAAGAGGGCCCTGAAAGGTTGAAGAATTTACCCAAGGTAAATGGCTTGGGAGAATACAGAACGTTCTGCCCTTTTCCTGCCTGGGAAGAAAACTACAAGAATTTAACCTGATTTGGGCCACAGAACCTCAGAAAGACTCAGACCTTGGAGACGTACTTTTTTTTTTAGATGTTGGGGGTAGGAGTTTCTTAATTAATTTATGTATTTTTGCTGTGTTGCGTCTTCGTTTCTGTGCGAGGGCTTTCTCTAGTTGCGGCGAGCGGGGGCCACTCTTCATCGCGGTGCGCGGGCCTCTCACTATCGCGGCCTCTCTTGCTGCGGAGCACAGGCTCCAGATGCGCAGGCTCAGTGGTTGTGGCTCGCGGGCCTAGTTGCTCCGCGGCATGTGGGATCTTCCCAGACCAGGGCTCGAACCCGTGTCCCCTGCATTAGCAGGCAGATTCTAAACCACTGCGCCCCAGGGAAGCCCGGAGACGTACTTTTGAAAAGGGTGAGGGGAGGAGTTCGTGGAATGGAAGTGAGGGGCAAGTTGGAGGCTGGAGGGTTGACCAGGACCACAGCCCTTTCTGTACAGCAAGCAATTATTCCTGCAGACCTAGGGGCACAGCCCAAGGAGAGCTGAGGTGACGAGCCAACAACCGTGGAGTAAGGGAAGTCTACAGACTGTGGGACGAGACCCCCAGTCTCCTCCACGCTCTTGTTTGCCCAGTGCCCCCACCAGGCAGAAGACTACAGGGAGAATGGAGGGATCAGAGGGAAGACCCGTCCACAGTTGGAAGTGGGTCGCCCTTTGGTGTGCTTCACCGTTAAGCCCCACTCATGCACCCAGAGCTATTTACTCTTTAACATGAAGGTACAGCCAGTGAAGAACCAAGAAGACTTGGTGACATTAAAGATAGAAACCAAACAGGAAAGAAAAGGAACAGTCTCAGAGGAAAGAGACACCGTGTCTGGTGCAGAGGAGAAGAAGTTTTGGAAAACCTACAATTAATATTCTCAGAAACATTAGAGAAAAATATTGGTTTTGTGACCTAAGAACCCAAGAATATATGGAGTTTTAAGCAGGAAATGGCTAGACCGGGAAGAGAGGCAGGCTTGGAGAGAAGAGATGGGCAGGGCCTGATGAGAAATATTTAGAGAAAAGGGTAAAAGGCCACTAATGGCTCTTAGAGAAGGAATGCAATAGCAACAGGGGGTTCTCTACTTCAAAGTCTATTATCTATTGTGAGAATGTTTATTTTCAATTGTTTACTGCAAAAGGAAGTAAAATCCATAGGTATTTTTCCTGCTGCTATTTTTGCAAGGGTAAGAGGAGGGAAGTGCTGGTTATTCCTGAGAAACAGAAATGTTCTCCCTAAGGCTGTAGACAGAAATCCTACTGCCAGCAGCAGGGTGCATGTCACAAGCCTACGCTGGGTGTGTTCCTTTCACTCTCTGAATTCCAGTGTCCTTATTGACAAGATGGAGAGAATATCGTGTACAACATGGAGCAGATGATACGAAATAATCAGAAAATACAAAATGCCTCACACACTCCAGATGCGTGAGAAAGATTCTCTTCCATGAGCACCCCATAGAACAACCAAACAAGAACATGAAATATTGCCTACCTCCCCCTTTGTTCATAAATGCATTCCCTTATGTTATATTATAACATACTCCGCATATGTTGTCCAGTTCCTACCAACTACCAGGCATTTTTCTAGGTGCTGAGGACATGGTGATGAATGGATCCATCGGAAACCTGCCTCTGTGGAGTTTACCTTCCACTGGAGGGGGCAGAATCAATCAATCAATAAGAATGACATATAGTATGTGAAACTACTGAGACTATGTGAGACTGTTGGGTGTAACCTGGGCTCAAGGGTGTATTGTACAGCACGGGGAATAGAGCCAGTATTTTGTAATAGCTGTAAACGGAAAGTCACCTTTACAAGTCTATAAAAATTAAAAACAAACAAAAAATATGTATATGTACGTTTATCCACTTTACTGAAGAAAGAAGAATAAAAAAGTAATTCAAGTCAGGATATCAAGTAGGCAACTGAGTATATGGCCTGGGGCCCACGGGAAATATAAGCTAAGGGTTTGTCGGAATGTACAGGGGCTGGGTGAGGTCACCAGGGCAACGAGTGTGGTGGGATCAGGAGGCGTGAGGAAACTGCTGTGTCAAGATGTCTAGTCAATGGAGAAAAACCAAGGACATACGACATTATGGACACCTCATCCCTTGCATAAGCAGAGAAAACCTAGCACAGCTCCATGGATGACGTATCTGCCTATGTTGAATGAGCAGTTCATATTCTTGAGTGTGTAAATAAACCAGCCTGCAGAGAGGAAAACAGAGGCCTGCAGAATCAGCTTGAGACAGCAATGAGATTTGCCAGCTCCTACGTGACCCAGTATTCTATGGCCTGCACCTTTATGTTTCCTTCGTATCCTTTCAGTTAAATCCCTTACAACCTGAGTTAGCTGGAGTGGCCTTCTCCTCCTTATAAAGTACCCTGGACAACAAATTACTTTGCTGGCTGTGCCCCCAAACCCTTCTAGCTTAAATTGTCCTGCCTCTAACTTCCAGGAAGGTGGAAGCCCAATATACCAAGCAGCCTCATTTTGCATCCCGGCTGCAGCTGGACAGCCAACCCGAGGGAAATCATAAAGGTTAGGCCAAACATTCTCGTTCTAGAGAATTTAAATGAAGTTGAAGAGGTACAAATTAAGGGTCGCAATTCATGTGACCTACAAACTCCTGTGGAGCTAGGGCGGTCATAAATCAGAACAAGGCAGGGGCATAGGCAGCCACAAGTTCTGGGGAGCTGGGGCCTCCTCCATGAGCACAGAGATTGAGCAAGCACGGAGAAGCTAGGAAAGTGGCTCAGATGCAGAGGGGAGTGGGAAAGAGCCTTCAGACCTCAGTCTATGGAGCTGCAGAAGAATACGCTTAGACCTGGCCCCAGCCTCAGGGAGCTGACGCTGTGTTTTGTGCTTGGATAGTCAAGATACCCTTTGTTAAGTAAATCTTGGTAGGCATTGCTTTCCATGACGGCCTTGACTAGGCTGAGGAGCCCCGCAAGAAGCTTCCTGAGCTTGTCCTTGAAGGATGGATTTTTTTCTTGAAGGCTGAATTTTTTGCATTTGGAAATGGAAGGGAAAGATGAACGATACTAATTAGAGTTACCTACTGAGGGTCTGCAGGGTGTGTCAAGCATGTATAAACATGCTCTCACTTCGTTCTCACCACAGCCCCAAGGAATAAATATTGTCGTCTTATCCCCATGGAATCTGGCCTTCCCATCACAGATGGGAACTGCAGACTTTTAATGCATCCTAGATCAGGTAGGCAGTAACTGGAGAGTCTCAGAGCCACTTCTGGCCTGTCATGCTGCAGAGTTCTCTTGAACATTCTACTATAATGTTTCTGAGTTGGGAGAATAACAACAATAAAAAACATCAGAATCAGAAAATTCACAATGAGTATGGGATAACCAGGGAGCACGCTGGCTTAACCATCACAGTGGTTGTTTCTCTGCTGGGAAGCAATGGAAAATAGGGAGCAGTGTGAAGGTACCAGGCTCAGTCAGACTGCAGGGGCCAGGGAAGCTCGGCAGGTGAGTTTTCACTTCATACCACATGCCATTTTGCAGAGATATTTCAATTTGTTGAGTGAAAAGGTAATTGGCACTATTAACGCAAGTACTTAAAAGTCTAGAATGGCTGCAATAAACCTAAAAGCTTACTGGAAAAAGGGACTAAAGGGCTGTGAGGCTATGTTTATATCTCTACCCTTGACCTTGCCCCAAAGCTCTATAATTAACTAAACTTAGCATCACCAGGTAATGTCTCATGGCTGCTTCAAATATAAAATAACCCAGGAGTATCTTGATTTTCTGACCAGATATGCACCCACTTCTGACCTGGTTCCTCATTCTCAGTTACTGTCAACACCACCCACCTGGGTTCTTAAGGCCCAAACCTAGGAATTACACTTGATGCTTTCTTTCCCTCTGCATGCCCCACATCCATGCCAAAAGAAATTCCTGTCGACTCTACTTCCAAATAATTTAGAATCCCAAGATTTGTCTTTACTTCTCCCACACTGGTCCAAGCCAAAATGGCCATTCGCCTAGATCTCTGCACTAGCCTCTTGGGTGGATACTTGTCACCTTATTAGCTGTCCGACATATGAGCCTTTTTTTACACTCAAAGAATGTGCCACGCAAAGCTTGCTTCCTGCTATAGAGGCTGAAATCACAAGACACAAATTTCCCCAGCTTCTCTTCTTGCAGAACCTCAACAAACCAGAGACAACTGCCCAGAACCTTGAGTCTGAAGCCAATGATTCTCTGGGCTCATTAATACGCTGACCCAAGAATCACTTTCTGAGTAAACCAGAAAGCTGGATTTTTCTGCTTGCGACTAGGGACTCAATGAATAAAGCTCTCTAACGAGTACCCTTTCTTCACAGAGGAATACGTGTACTAAATATGATCTTATATCTCCCTGCCTTCAACCAACCAACGGAATCCTATCTCACCTAGGATCAGGGAAGACTCCTGAAATGCAATCATGTAGGACCTACAAGACCAAATGTGATCTGACCCGTGCGTCATATAACTCAATTCTTGCCACTCTGCCCTGTTTCCTACATGTCATCCACATTGGCCTTCTTCATCTTCCTTCTGTAGGGTTCCTGCTCTTTTCCTTCATTCAACATGAATGATCCTCCCACATGAGGATGTTCACATCCTCAACTCCTTTGTATCAGTCAGCTCTTAGCTCAGGTAACAGCTCCTCAAACAAGCCTTCTTTGACTGCCCCATTGAGTTAATCTTCCTCCAACCCAGTCATGCTCTGGGAAATTGCCCAGCTTTCTTTCTTGACACTTAGCACTCTTGGAAACTATCTTATTGTTTGATTCATTGACCTAGGACTGCCTGCCCTCCCTCTGTGTACACACACACACACACACACACACACAGAAAGTTAAAGAGTTCAGATTTTGTCCATTTCTATATTCCACTGCCTAAAACAGAGCCTAGCACATAGGAAAGCACTCTGTGAATAAGATGTAAATCTCAAAGAAGTTTTTAAAGCAAAAGAAAAACTAACAAATTTAATATCTATTTGACAAAAAATTTCAATACTTATTACTTGCAAGGATATAAGCCAGATAGGTAGAATAAAAATTGTTCCATGGGAGATAACTCAGAAGAACTGGGATAATGATGCCATCATTTTTTAAAATGGACATTTGGAAGCCCCAAAACTCTCAAACACACAGTGTGAGAAAAATAGTTTGGGATTGTATTTGAGTGTATTACCTATCAGAATTCATGTTATCTGTAAAAGAAGTCATAAGAAAATTTTGATGAGGAAAAAAAGGTTCAGAAGAATTTCAGATTGTCCATGAAGAGAATCAATCAGAGTTGGATACCTTGTTACAAAGGAGAATTTTAGACATCTAGGTCTTACTGAAGGGCTCAGTCCTTGGAGAAACTCAAAATGAGTGAAATAAGGGAAAGCCATACAATTCCAGGTAAGCTATTCATAGGTAAATGCAATTTCTGAATTGAATAGACATATGTGAGCACATATGACTAATTACCCAAGAAAATGCTCAAAGTAACCTTCTGTCCTCTGTGGAGGACACGGAGAAGGAGAAGGAAGAAGAGGAAGGAAGAATGCACTGTTGCTGCCCTCCTGGTAGGTACACACTTCTGCAAACTCAGGGCTGCATAACTGAATTTCTTCTTCCTCTTTTTCTCTCTCCACTGGAACACTTCTTTTCCTCTGTAATAAGTACCCTGATTTCCCTGAAAGTATTTCCATCCGAGCTCAAAACTCAAGAAAATATTTTTGTCACCCTCTTGCTCTTCTTGTTTCCCATACCACAGAACATACTGTGCAACTTATAATATAAAAGTATAAATATTCAACTCAACCTAATGGGAGAGCGATACAACATTGTCCTACTTACGGAAGCAATTTACTCGGTACATGTGAAATACCGCATGAGCTGTTGCAGATGTTCAGCCAGTACTGCAGAGATACCATATGTAGCTTCTATTCTGGGCCTTTTAGATAGTCAAATACAGTGTAAAGAAAGTAAAATTAGCAGCTAAGAAATTAAACATGACCCATATCTCATCTCCTAAGACAGATAGAAGAGTGTACTCAAACAGGTAAGCATCAGTAGTGGAAGTTAAGAAAGAAAATAATTTTCAGGGTATATCACAACAAAATTGCTAAAGTCAGGGGCCATATTTATGAGATAATTTCCTCTGTCCTGTAGGAATCAACTTCAAAATGGATGAAGGGATTACTTGGTAACAGTGGAGTGGTAAATCTGAGCTTCTTTGCTGAGCCCCAAGCAAGCAGAATGAAATAAGCTTCATACAATAGTGGCATAAACAGATCCATCCAGCATATGCAATTTACTGACAACAAATCAATATGCTTTGTGGATTCAGGTCTGACAAATCTTAATAGCAAACAAAAGATAATATTTCTCTGAATCAATTCTATACAACAGTGCAAAAATTCTCTACCAAGCTTTTCTTTCTGAATACAATTCATCTCCTACCTATCTCAAACTGCTGACTCTCTGCAGTTATCTTCTGATATAATCTTTGCAGGCTCCAAATAGCATAATTTTACCTGTGTATCACCAAAAATAAGGTGTCATGCAGGCTTCAGAAAGCTCTACATGGAATTGTAGAAGCTGACATGGGTTTTTAAAGATTCCTGGGTCAGTTTTCATGTATATAATTTTTATTTGAAAGAATAGCATTCAAAACTTCAGACACACAATTACATTAGTGCTAGATTTTGCTAGATTCTGTCATGTTCAAAGGAAGAGATTTTTATGCCAAATATATGCACCTGTAGTTAAATCACTTTCAGTTTCGTCTTCTGCCAGTGCGTGTGAGGAGGAAGTTGGAAAATTCCCCTTGTTAGATATGAGGGAAATGGTTCCTGGGGCTATTTGTTAAGTTTTAGAGTTCTATATTTTATAGTGAAAAATATCATAAAGTATGTTATTAACATTAACCTCTCTGGGAATGTAAGTTGGTGCAGCTACTGTGGAAAACAGTATGGAGGTTCCTCCAAAAACTAAAAATAGAAGTACTGTATGATCCTGCCATCCCACTCCTGGGCATATATCTGGAGAAAACTATAATTTGAAAAGATACACCCCAATATTCATTGCAGCACTATATTTACAATAGCCAACACATGGAAACAACCTAAATGTCCATCAAGAAGAGGAATGGATAAAGAAGATGTGGTACATATACGCAATGGAATATTACTCAGCCATAAAAAGAACAAGATAATGCCATTTGCAGCAACTGTAAACAGTGCTGCTGTGAACATTGGAATGCATGTGTTTTTTTGATTTATGGTTTTCTCAGGGTGTATGCCCAGGAGTGGGATTGTGGCATCATGTTTTTAGTTTGAGTGGGATTGTGGCATCATGTTTTTAGTTTTTTAAGGAACCTCCATACTGTTTTCCATAATGACTGTACCAATTTACATTCCCACCAGTAGTGTATGAGGGTTCCCTTTTCTCCACACCCTTTCAAGCATGTACTGTTTGCAGATTTTTTTATGATGGCCATTCTGACTGGTGTGAGGTGATACCTCATTGTAGTTTTGATTTGCATTTCTCTAATAATTAGTGATGTTGACCATCTTTTCATGTGTTTGTTGATCATCTGTATATCTTCCTTGGAGAAATGTCTATTTAGGTCTTCTGCCCATTTTTGATTGGGTTGTTTGGATTGTTTTGATATTGAGCTGCATGAGTTGCTTGTACATTTTGGAGATTAATCCTTTGTCAGTTGCTTCAATTGCAAATATTTTCTCTCATTCTGAAGGTTGTCTTTTCATCTTGTTTATGGTTTCCTTTGCTGTGCAAAAGATTTTAAGTTTAATTAGGTCCCATTTGTTTATTTCTGTTTTAATTTTCATTAATCTAGGAGGTGGGTCAAAAAAGATGTTGCTGTGATTTACGTCATAGAGTGTTCTGCCTATGTTTTCCTCTAAGAGTCTTATAGTGTCTGGCCTTACATTTTGGTCTTTAATCCATTCTGAGTTTATTTTTGTGTATGGTGTATCACATTGATTGATTGCATATATTGAAGAATCCTTGAATCCCTGGGATAAACCCCACTTTGTCATGGCATATGATCCTTTTAATGTGCTATTGGATTCTGTTTGCCAGTATTTTGTTGAGGATTTTTGCATCTGTGTTCATCAGTGATATTGGCCTGTACTTTTCTTTTTTTGTGATATCTTTGTCTGGTTTTGGTATCAGGGAGATGGTGGCCTCATAGAATGAGTCAGGCAGTGTTCCACACTCTGCAATTTTTTGTAAGTGTTTGAGAAGGATAAGTGCTAGCTCTTCTCTAAATGTTTGATAGAATTCACCTGTGAAGCCACCTGGTCCTACACTTTTGTTTATTGGAAGATTTTTAATTACAGTTTCAATTTCATTACTTGCGATTGGTCTGTTCATATTTTCTATTTCTTCTAGTTCAGTCTTGGAAGGTTGTACTTTTCTAAGAATTTGTCCATTTCCTCTAGATTGTCCATTTTATTGGCATATAGTTGCTTGTATTATTCTCTTATGATCCTTTGTATTTCTATGGTGTCGGTTGTAACTTCTCCTTTTTCATTTCTAATTTTACTGATTTGAGTCCTCTTCCTTTTTTTCTTGATGAGTCTGGCTAAAGGTTTATCAAATTTGTTTATCTTCTCAAAGAACCAGCTTTTAGTTTTATTGATCTTTGCTATTGTTTTCTTCATTACTATTTCATTTATTTCTACTCTGATCTTTATGATTTCTTTCCTTCTACTAAGTTTGGGTTTTGTTTGTTCTTCTTTCTCGAGTTCCTTTGGGTGTAAGTTTATGTTGTTTGTTTGAGATTTTTCTTGTTTCTTGTGGTAGGATTGTATTGTTATAAACTTCCATCTTGGAACTGCTTTTGCTGGATCCCATAGGTTTTGGGTAGTTGTGTTTTCATTGTCATTTGTTTCTAGTGATTTTTGAATTTCCTCTTTAATTTCTTCAGTGATCTCTAGGTTATTTAGTAGTGTGTAGTTTAGCCTCCATGCGTTTGTATTTTTTGCAGTTTTTTTGTTCTGTAATTGATTTCTAATCTCATAATGTTGGGGTTGGAAAAGATGCTTGATACAATTTCAATTTTCTTAAATTTACTGAGGCTCGATTTGTGACCCAAGATGTGATCTATCCTGGAGAATGTTCCATGAGCACTTGAGAAGAAAGTTTATTCTACCAGTTTCAGGTGGAATGTCATATAAATGCCAATTAAGTCTGTTTGGTCTATTGTGTCATTTAAAGCTTGTGTTTCCTCATTTATTTCCTGTTTGGATGATCTGTCAGTTGGTTTAAGTGCGGTGCTAAAGTCCCCTACTATGATTGTGTTACTGTCGATGTCCATGTTATGGCTGTTAGCATTTGCCTTATGTATTGAGGTGATCCTATGTTGGGTGCATAAATATTTACAATTGTTCTATCTTCTTCTTGGATTGATCCCTTGATCAATATGTAGTGTTCTTCCTTGTCTCTTGTAATAGTCTTTATTTCACAGTCTATTTTATCTGATATGAATATTGCTACTCCAGCTTTCTTTTGATTTGCATTTGCATGGAAATTCTTTTTCTATCCCCTCACTTTTAGTCTGTATGGTCCCTAGATTGAAGTAGGTCTCTTGTAGACGGCATATATACAGGTCTTATTTTTGTATCCATTCAGCTAGTCTGTGTCTTTTGGTTGGAGCATTTAATCCATTTACATTTAAGGTAATTATATATGTATGTCCCTATTACCATTTTCTTAATTGTTTTGGGTTTGTTCTTGTAGGTCTTTTTCTTTTCTTGTTTTTCCCACCTAGAGAAGTTCCTTTAGCATTTGTTGTAAGGCTGGTTTTGTGGTGCTGAATTCTCTTAGCTTTTTCTTGTCTGTGAAGGGTTTGATTTCTCTGTCAATTCTAAATGAGATCCTCACTGAGCAGAGTAATCTTGGTTTAGGTTTTTCCCTTTCATCACTTTAAATATGTCTGCCAATCCTTCTGACCTGCAAAATATCTCCTGAAAAATCAGCTGATAACTTTATGGGTACTCCCTTGTTTGTTGCTTTTCCCTTGCTGCTTTTAATATTTTTTTTTTTGTATTTAATTTTTGTTAGTTAGATTAATATGTGTCTCAGTGTGTTTCTCCTTGGGTTTATCCTGTATGGAACTCTCTGTGCTTCCTGGATTTGATTGACTATTTCTTTTCCCATGTTAAGGAAGTTTTCAACTATAGTCTCTTCAGGTATTTTCTCAGGACATTTCCCTTTCTCTTCTTCTTCTGGAACCCCTATGATTCGAATGTTGGTGCGTTTGATGTTTCCGAGAGGTCTCTGAGACTGTCCTCAATTCTTTCCATTCTTTTCCCTTTATTCTGTTCCTTAGCAGTTATTTCTACCTTTCTATCATCCAGCTCACTTCTTCTTTCTTCTGCCTCAGTTATTCTGCTGTTGATTCCTTCTAGTGTATTTTTCATTTCAGTTGTGTTATTCATCACTGATGGTTTGTTCTTTAGTTCTTCTAGATCCTTTTAAAATATTTCTTGTATTTTCTCCATTCCTTTCTAGATCTTGGATCATCTTTATTATCATTACTCTGAATTCTTTGTCAGGTAGCTTGCTAATTTCCTCTTCACTTATTTGGCATTGTGGGATTTTACCTTGCTCCATTATCTGCAGCGTATTTCTATGTCATTTCATTTTGTCTAACCCACTGTGTTTATGGTCTTCGTTCAGCAGGCTGCAGGGTCATAGTTTCTCCTGCTTTTGTTGACTGCCTCCTGCTGAGTGAGGTTGGTCCAGTGGCTTGTGCAGCCTTCTTGCGCAGGAAGTTCCTACCCTGGTTGCTAAGATTTCCATGCTTTCCAACTTCTCTTATTGCTTCTTACATATTTAAAGCTTACCCTGTCACTAGCACTTGAATTACTGAGAGTCTCTATTCCCTGTAACAATAAAAATGTTAAGGAAGACGAAAGAAAAAATAAGAAGGAGTGCTGAGAGAGGAAGAGAAAAAATGGAAAGCATGGTGTCTTGGATGTGAAAGAAACAGAGAATTTCAAGAAATAAATAATTTGTTAGTGTTGTGATGTGTCACAAGTATAGTCAAGTATGAAAAATTTGAAAAGTACCTAATGTACATACAATTAAAATGCCATAAATGTGTGTGTGTGTGTGCATGTGTGTGATGAAGTACACACACGTGTGTATGCATACATAGCTGTGGGGTGGCAGTGAGGACAGACAGTGGAGGAGGGGACAGAGTAGGAGCCGATGACAGGGTGCACTGATTTAAATACAGATTTTTAACCCTGACAGTAAATGAACACACATGATCTGAATTTTTAAAGTTTTCCTGTACCTTTAAGAATGTGACATTTTCAATGAGATGTCTCCAGTCCCGAGATCTGTTTCAATTTTGCCTGAACATCACTAACAAAATCATTTCTGCAGATTTCTGTAATCTTACTCACTAATAGTTTTCTATTTTGCTATAACAATTGACCACAGCTTTAGTGTCTTAGATGCACACAAAGTGTGTTATCTTACAGTTCTGTAGGTCAAAAGTCTGAAGCAGGTCTCACTGGGATACAATCAATATGTCACTGGGCTGTGTCATTTTCTGGAGCCTCTAAGAGAGTCTGCTGGCCCTGCACTTCCGGTCCTTCCTTCATCTGAAAAGTGAGGAATGGCGCACTGTCACGTCACATCACTAACTTCCTCCCCTAACTCTTCCTCTGGTTTTAAGGAGCCTTGGGACGAAGTACTGGGCCCCGAAATTAACCCAGGGTAATGTCTCTATTTTAAAATCAGCTGATTAGCAACATTAATCCCATGACAAACCTTAATTCCCCTTTGAGGTATAACAAGGCCTATCCTGGGTCCTGGCATGAAGATGTGGATATCTTTGAGAGCTCATCGCTCTGCCCACCACACTCCTGTGTCCACCTTCTAGGGTGTTGCACTAGGTCATCCATTTCAATCCATTCAACATAGCATCTAACACTTATTGAGCGCTGCCTGTATGCCAGGCATGTGACGTAACCACACAGAAAACATGTGTGGGTGGGCAAGGAGGGTAGGGGCGTTCACTCTAATTTCTGTGTATCTGAAACCTCCCACCCCTACTTCATCTCACACGTGCAATTCACCGAGTTCTCCTCCTGCCCTATGGATTTTTAGCCAAGAGAAAAGATTTCTTCTTCTGGGAAAGAATCTCTGGGAATACAGTTTCTTCCCCACTGCGTGCATATGCCGCATCGTCACTGCTGCTGTGCTTGGGGAAGCTGATAATTCGATTTTTAACGAATAATTATGTTGTTCTCTAATTAGGTAAAAAGTATTTTAAATTCTGGAAGTTAATATGAATATTTTTCCAGGAATATATTGTGCTGAAGTAGGACCAGGCTTCTTTAGGGGGCTTTCTATTTCTGTTTCCAGGTAAACTTCATTATTATTGCTGTTGCTTTGGAAGAAGTGGGATGCTGTTCCCATGGCAACACATAGATGTCAGAAGCCTCCTTCATAGCTCTCACCCTAACTCCTCTTTCTCTCACACTCTCTTCCTCCTTCCCCTTCTTTCCTCCTTCCCTCCTTAAACAAAACATTATCAAGACACTCATATATTCAGAAGTTTTTCCCCTCTAACCTTCTTTTCTATAAATACTGTGAAAGTAATAAGTACATTTTGCTATAAAAGTTCTTTAGAAGATAGTCACTAGGCAAAGCAGAGCAGTTCCACATATTTTTCTGCATCTTCAGATTTGGTGTTTTAAATTTAAGCACATGTGAACAAACACCGTTCCAGTTCACAGGACCTAGGAAATAAATATTTTATGCAGAAAAAGAATAAAATTTTTAAATGCATATTTATGGTCTATTACTTGAAATTTGGATTTAATGAAAGAATGGAAAGCAAGGACTAAATCAAGATAAAAGCTTTTACCATTCTTCCCAGCAAAGGAATGTCCTTATCATAAACTAACCAGAGCTTGAATTCTTTTCCATTTTCTGAGATCAAGCATTCCATTCACCCATAGACTTCTTTCTCCTAAGAATATGAATTATTGCCAAGGATGTAGAAGATATCTACAGATCAGAGAGATCGGAGATGCACATTGGTCCAGAGGATAAAAGTTCACATCAATTAATTAGAGATAAACCAAGGAACAACCATTTAATATTTATTTATTTTTCAATGCAGAAAGGAAATTGGTGTTGATCAAAAATTCAGTCTTTGATAACAACGAACACAGGACAGGACATTAAAATGTCTTTTCTTTAAATTGATACCCTGGTGTTCCTTCATTCTGTGGTACAATTAGTGACTATGATACGGCTGCTTCTGGAGTCACTCGGCACTTGTCTTCCCAGTGAAATGCAGGGAATCCCAGGGCTTGGCTAACCACTCGTGATAGCAGAAACCCACTTCCACCGAAGCGTTTGTGCTGCCTCCTTCAGATGTCCCCTTTCTGTGACTTCTCTCCCTCCTACTACCTTTCCAACAAATATTATTGCTAGCCCAGTCTACATCAGGAGCTGTGTTCTGATGATTCAGAGGTAAAAAGATTCATAAAAGATCTGGTTCCTTCCTCCACAGTTAAGTCAAGTGGGGAGAGAGACATATACGTGGCTTTCAAATATTTGAAAGAATGTTTTGAATTCTCCATAATAAAAAAAATACACATTATTTTTCAACCTAGTAGACACATACATTGGGGGGGAAATGATTCAGAGAGCAGTAATTATTATTATGCATGATACACTCTGATATTTTCTATTTTATTTTTTCTATTACTTTTTTTCATGCCGATCTATTAAATTGTTTTAATGATCCACTATGTTTCAGATCAAAGCTGGGAAAATATGGCCTTAAACAATGTATGCAGACAACAAAATTCCAAAGGACAGGGACATAGTACTTTGTATTTACTATGCAGCCCCAAATGCTTTTCAAACTCCATAGCACAGGTTAGTGAACATAACCCAACGTAAGCCTGTTGGATGGATGGATGGATGGATGGATGGAAGAAAAGAAGGAATAAACATTTCCAGTAGTCCCTAACACTTTGTAAATAATCAGAAAAAAAGCTTTACTAGAGATCGAAGACTCGAGATGAGATATATTTTTTTCAGAGAAAATTATTACCTAACTGCCTGCAAAGGTCAAAAGCCTTGAGACGTCAAGGAATTTCGGGATATAACAAATAAACCAGAATGCCGACTGTGTTCTTTTTCAAGGCGATGAACTCATTTGGTCCCTTAGCTTTATGTGTTACCCATATACTGATGATGCCCAGATTTATACCTTCAGCTCCAACCTCGCCCTGAGCACCCAATACTTATTTTCAGCTGTCTCCTTAAATCTCCACTTGGATACCGAATACTCAAGCCACGCTTAACATTTCCCGAGAAAAATCCTCTATATCCTACTCTTCCCATCTTACTTCCCTCCCATCTGACATTAACGGGATCACCATCCACACAGTCAATGAGCCAAAATTAAGTCTTCCTTGAGAGCCTTATTTCATAATCTCTACTTGTTATCGATCAATAAATCTTTTGCCTCCATCTTTAAGATCCATTGGAACTGGTGGAATTCTCATTAGCTCATCTGCTCTCACTTTGCCCAAATCACGATAATCTCTTGGCCAGATGACTGCATTTGTACTTTAACTGATCTCTTTTGCCTCTTGTTTTGTAAGTACTGCCTTTCAAAAAAACCCACAAAGTGTCTAGAGGAATCTTTTTAAAGGGTAGATCTTACCTCCCTTGCTTAATACTCTGCGTTAGCTTCCCATTGCACTTAGAAGCAATTAAAATACTTATTCAATCTGACAGATTCCTCCATATATAATAGGAATGGTGATTAGATTCTAAAGCCAGACCACTTGTGTTAGTAACAGATTCCGTCACTTACCAGCTATACATTTTTCTATATGATCTTGCCTGAGCCATTTATTTTCTCCTTGTTCAGTGTCCTAATTTGCAAAATAGTGATTAATAATAGTACCTTTGTCATAGACATAGGATTAGAAATAAATTAGTTAATGTTTGCTTGAAATAATGTTTGGTCCATTGTGTATGTTATATGTTATTATTATGTTATTGCCCTTCTTGCTAATAGAATAGCTGTTATTATACACTATCTGGCTCTGTTGACTTTTAAAATTTTACCTTAAACCAGTCCTCTCTACCCACTCCCAGCAATGTTCCAGCTACTCTGGCCTTTGCTGTCTTGAGGAGGAGATGCAGTCTTTACACTTGTTCTTCTCTCCTGGGACTTCTCTTACCCCGGCTGTTTGTGTAAATTGATCCGTTCAAGTCTTAGCTCAGATATCACTTCGTCTGGAAGGTGTCCCCTCACCACCCTACCTGAAGCAGCCCTTATTCCCTCTCCATGCTTCAGTCACTCTATTCCATACCCCCTTTAGTGATACTACTTATTTTATTAATTTGCTATTTTGTAGGGAATGGTTTGTTTATTATTCATTCTTGCCCTTCGAAATGTAAGTTTCTTTAATGAAAAATACAACAGTTACTCAGAATGTATTTGTAAAATGACTATGTATGTGTATATATGTTTGACTATTTATGTACAATACTGTATATGTATTCATATATTATATATATACCTACATACACGTATATACATATTCAAGTATAAATATATTAAATTCATGAAAGAGAATTGCAAGAGTCATTGCTAGACAGGTTCTATGGCTTTTGGAAAGAAATTTCATTGTATTTCATAAGTCTGGGAGTGCCATTAAAGAAATTAAAGCACGGAAGTAAAGTGATGAGATTTTCAAGTTAGAAAGGACTCTGGCAGCAGAGTTGAGAATGGTTTGGACTGGACAACACTGAAGGACATTATATCAGTTAGAGGTCTTTTGAAAAAAATCCATTTGAGATAAGTGTCTAAACTGCTGAGTCAGTAGAAATAAAACTGGGAGCCAGTGTTCAAGAGACGCTGAAGTGCAATTGCTGCTCCCAAGTCCTCACTTGCCAGGAAGCACAAAGGTGTGGGGTTCTGCCTGCTCAAAGGAAGTCAGTTGTGTTCCCACGTGCAGCCAACCCTAATCCGGAGGTCCATGAGAGAACAGATGGGGATTAAATACGCTAGTGAGATCGCAGCTCCGGTCTTTTGTTGCCTCTGCCTCAGCCCTTGTGGGTCACCGTGGTCCTGCTCAGCCCACACTCTGCCCACTGCAGGAGTGGGCAGGTTGGTTGGGCCACGAGTGTATTAAATCTGGGACCCAAACTCCTCGCACCCTTCTGGTCCCACCTCTCACTATGACACACAGCACCAAGGTTTTCACTTATTCGAGCTAACTTTCACCCATCCTCTTCTTTCTCCCTTCAGTTCAGCTTCCATTTGGCGCCCCCTGTCAATCAAACGCGTCTGAAATCCAAAGTGTACCATATTCCGATCCTTCTTCAGTAGGCTCTGAGTCCCAGATGCATTCATGAATGGGCTCAGCTTGTAATTTACTCTTTTTCTTAATTGAAGTACAGTCGACTTACAATGTTGTGTTAGTTTCAGGTGTACAGCAAAGTGACTCATTTATACATACATATATATCTTTTTTAGATTCTTTTCCATTATAGGTTATTATAAGATATTGAGTAGAGTTCCCTGTGCTATACAGTAGGTCCTTGCTGGTTATCTATTTTGTATATAGTCGTGTATATCTGTTAATCCCAAATTCCTAATTTATCTCTCTCCCCTCCTTCCCCTTTGGTAACCATAAGTTTGTTTTCTATGTTTGTGAGTCCATTTCTGTTTTGTAAACAAGTTCATTTGTATTATTTTTTAGATGCCACATATAAGTGATATCATATAATATGTGTCTTCCTCCATCTGACTTACTTCACTTAGTACGATAATCTCTAGGTCCATCCATGTTGCTGCAAATGGCATCACTTCATTCTTTTTATGGATGAGTAATATTCTATTGTATATATGTACCACATCTTCTTTATTCCTCTGTCAATGGACATTTAGGTTGTTTCCATGTCTTGGCTATTGTAAATAGTGCTGCAGTGAACACTGGGGTGCATGTATCTTTCCAAATTAGAGTTTTGCCTGGATATATGCCCAGGAGTAGGTTTGCTGGATCATACGGTAGTTCTATTTTTAGTCTTTTGAGGAACCCCCATACTGTTCTCCATAGTGGCTGTATCAATTTACATTCCCATCAACAGTGCAAGAGGGTTCCCTTTTCTCCACATCTTCTCCAGCATTTATTGTTTGTAGATTTTTTGATCATGGCCATTCTGACCAGTGTGAGGTGATACTTCACTGTAGTTTTGATTTGCATTTCTCTAATAATTAGAGATGTTGAGCATCTTTTCATGTGCCTGTTGTCCATCTGTATGTTTTCTTTGGAGAAATGTCTATTTAGGTCTTCTGCCCATTTTTGATTGGGTTGTTTGTTTTTTAGATATTAAGCTGTATGAGCTGTTTGTATGTTTTGGAAATAAATCCCTTGTCAGTAGCATCGTTTGCAAATATTTTCTCCTAGTCCTTAGGTTGTCTTTTAACTTTCATTTTATACAACGTGAGGAATTAACAGGATGGGTCTGAGCTGCCACTAAGAGGATCCTTTAGCCCCCTGTAGGTGAGCTCTGGGGCAGGGCAGGGAGGGGCACCATAGCCTTGTGCTGCCATCTGTTTCTGTTTTGCAAATAAGTTCATTTGTATTATTTTTTAGATGCCACATATAAGTGATATCATATAATATTTGTCTCCCTCTGTCTGACTTACTTCACTTAGTGTGATAACGTCTAGGTCCATCCATGTTGCTGCAAATGACATTATTTCATTTATTTTTATGGCTGAGTAGTATTCCATTGTGTGTGTGTGTGTGTGTGTGTGTGTGTGTGTGTGTGTATACCATATCGTCTTTATCCATTCATCTGTGGATGGACTTTTAGGTTGCTTCCATGTCTTGGCTATTGTAAATAGTGTTGCAATGAATATTGGGGTTAATAAGCTACAAAATTTAAAAGACTAGTTGATCCAGAATAGCTTGAGAACCTCAAAGGAGACAACGTTGCCCAACCCCACATGCTGGCCTGTCAGATTCGCACTGTGGCTCTGTCAAATACAATTAAAGTGGATGTTAAAGTAAATAAGGGATTATGTAGGATTCCCATACTTTTGGATAGATGACTAGACGGATGGTAGAGTTATTTACCAAAAGAGGTATTAATAAGTCATAGATGGGGCAAGGTTTTTTTGAATATTTACTTTTAGGGGCCCTTGAGATATATAAATATGTGTATACCTTCAAGATAGAGTTACAGATGTGTTTTGTTACATACAGACCCCTATGATATAGGCTTCAAAGCTGTCACATATCATCCCTATATCTTGTAGGGGAGATGTCAACTTAAACCAAATGTCAACAAGCTACTTAACATATACTTAAAACTAGAAGCCATATTTTCCCCTCTGCTCTAGGGTTTTGCTTTTACTACACTGTGCTACTCACTAATCTCAGTACCTAACTTTCAAGGTAATTTCCCCACACATTGTTCTTGTTTGCTTCCTCTAAAATAAAACTTATAATTGTTCTCTATCATGACTTTTTTCTCTCAAGAAGACTTGATGTGTGCAATATTAAGAGGGCAGTAGGTAAAGTGAAAGCTACCCAGTCCCACAGACTATATGAGCTCTTCAAGATCTGTCTGTTGGTCTCAGAAAATGCTGTTAAACATTCATTACTTTGAACCCTCTATTACAAATTTTACTTTTCTTATCTCTATATGCACAATTTCTTTGCAGTAATAACTTTCTCTTAATATGGGTAATGCAATGCATTAGCAGTTCTATATTTATTTTTGGCTTTTTTGATTTCTGACAAAACCCTAATTATGGGTCATTTGAGGAAAGAGAAGAGGTTCATGAATTTCCTTTCACTAGACAAATATTTAGAGATGCAGACATTGCCTGTGTAATCTCCTAACGTAGAATTGGAAAGAATAATTGTCAGGCCACCATAGGTCTCCCACCTTCCTCTGGCAGTGGCTGTTTCAGGGATGATCTCACTCTTAGACGGTGGTTCTTAGAAACCATCAAACGCAAACCTGGCCGAGAAAGTGCACTCATACCTGATAGAACAGAGGAAGCAGTTCAGAGAGTCTGTGGATGCTATTTCATCCCAATGTCTAGACTCATAAAATTGGGTTACAGTTAACCATAATCGGGGTTATGCCAAAGCTATTGCCAAGACATGTGGAAACTTAATAGAAGTCCTAGAGGCCTTTGACCAAATGTGATCCTTCTTAACTATAAGAAGGCTACAATGACCCTTTCTGAATGATGTATTAGGCTAACCTTTGGCAGTAGAGCAATCAGGACTGTTCTCAGGGGAGCCCAGCCCTTTCTGTAGATGTACTCACCTCCTTCCACAGAGCCCTGCCTACGCTTCCTTCCTCAGCTTCACCTCGGGAGGAGCGCAGGGCACAGGTCCCAAACCTAAAACAAAACAGAACGAAGAAATAGAAGCAGGTTCATGTTTGCCTCTGATCACGTTTTTCATTGTGTCAACGGTGGCCATATGTTCACTTTTTTATTGTAGCAAATCTGAACGTGGTGTTTATATCTTATTTTTTGGAATGATTGATTATCAATTCTTATATTATACAGTAAAAGAGAGAAAAATACTCAAGTGTACTGTTAAAAGTTCTCTTTCTGCTAAAGCCATTGTGAATCGCTGTGTGTATAAATGCTAGAGTTCAAAAGCTGAATAAATCAATCGACCTCAAAGTCCATTTGTCTGATTCTCAAAACATATATTTGATTGTTCCGAATCTCAAATCTCACAGGTTTGTGTGTGTACGTAACACTGTATTGGAGGTTGTCAATAAACACAGAGAATCTAAATTTGCTTTTTCTCTAATAGAATACATTCTTGACTCAGTTCAGAAGTTGTAAGCGTGACTTGAGGGCCAGGAAAATGGAGGAAGAAATCATTAAAAACTGTCTTTTTACAAGAATTTACAATTTAAGTTACCTCAGGTGATGCATATTAATTAACCCTATGTTATGGGCAAGGAAGTTCTTACTACTCTCCTTCTAGGGAACCAAGGCTTAGTGGTCGAGAAACTTCCCCAGGTTTTTCTAAGAGGAAGTGGCAACACAAAAACTATCATGGAAGCCTTCTGACTTTTACCTAGTTTCTCCTTCTTTTTCATATTAAATTTGCTTATGTATAATTTCCACTATAAATTACATCTACCTTTAGTGCACAGTTTGATATATTTTGACAAGTGGATACAGTGGCTTCACCATGACAGCCATCAAGATAATAGAATATTTTATCACCCAAAATGTTTTCTTTTGTTCATTTCTAGACTACACGCTCCACTCCAGACTCCAGGCAACCACTGAATTGTTTTCCAGTATAAAAGACTGATCTTTATTCTAGAGCTTTCCATAGATGGAATCATACATTTTGTGACTGGCTTCTTTCACTCAGTCTAATGCTTTCATTACATGTGCTGACCCTCTGCTCCATTTTATTGCTGAGTTGTATTTCACAAGATACGCCGTGGTTTGTCTATCCATCATTCAGCTGCCAATGGACATTTGGTTGTGTGCAAGACATTGTGTGGTGTATTTTTTCATTTATCTTGAGAAAATGACTAAGAGTAGAATGTTTCCCAAAATGGTCGTACAATTTTCCATTCTCATCAGCAAGGTCTGACAGCTCCAGGGGAGACCAGACCTGGTTGGTGACTGGCTTCTTGGTCATAAGTCTGCACCAGTTACCCATCACTGTGTAACAATATGACTACAAAGTTAGCAGCCTGAAGCAGCATACATTTATTTTCTTGTAGTTTCTGTAAGTCAGAAGTCCAGGCGTGGCTTTGACTGGTTTTGGGGCACTACAAGCTTCTATAATATAACTCTGTAATCATGTATAAGTCAGCCGATACATTCCAACATCTTTGATGTATTTTCATATCACTATTTTAGAATGCTGCCATTCCCATCAGTGTGAAATAGTATGACAATGTGGTTTAACTTGCATTTTATACTATTTTAGTTATAAATTTAACTTTTATCTATGTTTTAACCTCAAAATGCATGGCTACTATTTTTGCTTTTGAAGATCAATGATCTTCATGAGTATATAAAGATAATAAAAAACACCCTTTATATTCATCTTTATTTTAACTATTTTTGGACTTCTACATTTCTTCTTGTAGATCTAAATGTCTATCTGGCACCATGGTCTTTGTCATTGAAGAATTTTCTTTCACATTCCTTGTAGTGAAGATATGTTAATAATAAATTCTCTTAGCTTTTATATTTCTGAAAATTTTCTCTGAAATAGTCTTTATTTCCCCTTAATTTTTGGAAAGATATTTTCACTGCATATATCTAAATTGACAGGTTTTTGAGGGTTTTCTTTTTCAGTGCTTTAAAAATCCATCTCCCTGTTTTCTGGGTTGCATAGCTCCTGATGGGAAATCTGTTATGTTTATGTGTATCCCTCTATAGCAATATATCATTTCTCTCTGGCAGACTTTAAGATTTCTCTATATCATTTGCACTCAGGAAGCTGATCTTAATATGCCTTGGTATTGTTCGATTTGTATTTATACTGCTTGTAATTCCTTACATTTTTGCCTTAGTAGGTTTATAGTTTTCATCAAATTTGGAAATCATTTATTTATTATTTCTTCAACTAATTTTTCCCATAACTTTTCCTTCTGGGGCTCAAATTACATTTTTATTAGATAGTTTTATATTTCCCAGAAGGTGCTGAGGCTCTGTTAATCTACTTTCAGTCTTTATTTTTCCCCGGCCTCTTCATTTTGGATGGTTTTTAAGGCTGTCTTCAGGTTTAAGAATATTTTCTCCTGCAGTATTAAATTAGCTGTTAATTTCATCCAATCAAATTTTTATTTCAGATGATGACTTTCAACTCAATAATTCTATTTGTTTCTTTTTTAATATATTTATCCCTTTTCTTCTCACTGCTTGTTTTTTCCTGTAAGTCTTTGAGCATATTGAGTCCATTTACAGCAACAGGTTTAATGTTCTTCATCACAAATTACATCATCTCTGCCATCTCTACTTCTGTTGCTATAGATTGAATATTTTCTCATAATTATGGGTCATATTTTCATCCAGTCTAGGAATTTTTGGATTGCCTGTTTGACCCTGTAAATGTTATGTTACTGAGCGCTAGAATTTGTTTGTTCTTTTAAAGAGTTTTGGACTTTGCTCTCACAGGTGATAAAGTACCTTACAGATCTGTTGTCTCTTAGAAGTTTATTTTTTGTTGTTGCTTGTTTTTTCTTTTAATTGGAGTATTTATTCTACTCAGATTTAATGTAAGACCTGATATTGTCGGGCTTATATTCCACATGTTAGTATTTGTTTTCTCTTTGAATCACTTTTTTAAAGTGTTTTTAAAAGGTAGAGCTCCTGTACTCTTTCTGGCTTCTTTACCCTCAGTAAGGCAGGTCTTTTGGGGGTCTGTGCTAAAGCCTCCCTATATCCAAAATTCCCTTCCACTCTGGCTGGTGGAAACAGGAATGATTCTTGCTCCTGGGAGAGTTGGGACAATTCTCTCTTTAATGGTCTCTGGTAACTGTTCTCTCTCTGGAACTCTTTTTTGAGGTTGTACTGTACACACGTGTAGACTCAAAGACTCAACAGAACTTTCTATGTAGCTTTCTGGAAATCTTCCTGTTAGTAGCTTTCCTCTTCCTGATACTCTGCCCCACAGACTCTAACTATTTCAGCCTCCCTGAACTCTGATCTATGTTTCATAGAAGTCCTGAGAACAGTGTGCTCTGTTTGGACCCCCTTGTCTGTGTCAGTACAAAAATGTCTCCAGCCAGTAACCTAAGGCAGTTTTAAGACTTAGTTTATTTGTTTCTCTTCTCTGAAGGATCACAGGCCTGCACTGTCTACTGTCCCATGTCTGCAGACAATTATTCCACATTTTGTCCAATTTTTTATTTGTTGACAATGGGAGGGTAATTCCAGCCTTTATTACTGGAGTTCATCCTGCATCCAGTAATGCAGGCTGGAGTTCATCCTGCATCATTTCGGGCAGAGGCAGTGAGGTGTATGGTAAAGCACACAGACTCTGAAGGAAAATGGCACACGGTTCAATGTCAGTCTACAGGGCACTAATCCCTGAGCTGGAATAGTGGGTTAAGCTTCCTGTGTCTCCCTTTGTTCATTTGTAAAACAAGGATGATAACAATGGTACTTACTAATAGATGGTCTGTTATGATTTATTGAGTTAATGGGTACCAAGCTCTTGGAAGAGGGGATGCAGGTAGTGAGCACTGTGTGATTGCTGTTTTTACACCAACTTCTCCATACATCATGTGACCTAGATTCCCTTTCTGTCTGTTATATTAAAGAGAATTGAATCTGCAAGAATTGACAATTAAACCTTTCACTGCAGTTATGCCTGGAGGAGAACTAGAAGAAAGTTTGGGAGTGATCAAAGAGAGCTTTAACATTTATCTGTACTATTTGGATTATTCATCAGACTATATTTTTGTGTTAATTTTATAACTAGACATGTTTTAAAAAAAGGAAAAAGCAAGCATATTTCTTTATGGTAGATATTGCTAGCTGACTACCAAATTCCGGGGTTTTATCTTCCTTTTTGTTCACACATCTAGATTTTATTTCCCAGCCTCTTCTGTCATTCGATGTGGCCATATGACTGACTTCCAGCCAATAAACTTTTACTGAAAGTGTCACACTTCACTTTCGGGCATGGCCAATATAAATGACTCACATGTGCCCTTTTATGACCATTATCTTCTAAACGTCTGATGGCTGGTAAAATGATGACCCTCAGAGTGACCATGGATGAGGTGTGGGAAAGATGATTGATCATCCTCAGTCCAAATTCCTTGAAGGAGGGCCATTTGGACAACTTGTTCTTACAAATATTAATTGAAATTTTATGCAAGTAGTTTGAAAGCTAGGAAGAGGGTCCAAGGCCATCTGACTGAAAAACTTTGTTCTTTAAATAACACAATTAATTGATTTACCTAAAAATAAAAACTCAGAGAGTTTATAAGAAAACAAAATTAGCTCAAGGAAAGGGATTATTATCTAAAATGAGACCAGAAATGGCTACTTGGTAGGGTCAAAATTTCTGGAAGATTCCACATATAAGCAAATCATATGATATTTGTCTTTCTCTGTCTGACTTACTTCACTCAGTATGACAATAGAAAACTAATAAGGACCCACTATAAAGCACAGGGAACTCTACTAAATACTCTGTAATGACCTATATGGGAAAAGAATCTAAAAACGAATGGATATATATTTGTATAACTGATTCACTTTGCTGTACACCTGAAACTAACACAACAATTGTAAATCAGCTCTACTCCAATAAAAACTAATTTTAAAAAATTCTGGATAGAAGATATTCATGTCTAAGACTCTATGACCAAAGATTCAAGTCATTCACACTTGAAGGACCAATTTCCAAAATATAAGTTGAGAAGGTGATCTGCATTTTTATATGGAGTCCGTTAAAAGAAATTAACTTTTAATTGGCACCATGGGTAGAAAAGAGAGTTCCTGTGCTCCCAGAACTAACCTTTCAAGTATTAAAACACAGAGCTTCACCTCAAAGAGGCAAATAGGACCCTGGCTTTGGATAGAGTCATACCCGAGGGTCTATCACCTTTCACAACTGACCAAGCCCTCCCCTGCCTACATTCTCTCATTTGAAAAAGAGAAGCTAATAAAAGATCCCTCATTTAGAGGATAAACAAAAAAGTATCCCCGTACTTTACATACCTTTTTAAGCTCGTACCACACAAGATGCTAGAAGATCAAAGATTCTGCCGTGGAGAGGAAACCTGGGTTCATATTCTATGCATATTTCAAATGATCTGTAATTTTGGAAAAGCCTTCTGTCCTCTCACAGAGCACACTGTGAAGCCGATGTTTTGTATACCTTGCCAATATATTGCCTTTACTGTATTTGACCAAAACTAGTGCTTCAACTCAAGGCTGTTTATTTTTCTTAGGGTTAAAGAGGCCAAAGGCAATGTTTGGTGACTCATGGTGGGAGGGAATCCCACAAAAGTTATGGCCCTATCTGGTAAATCCTGCTAATGAAGAGTTCATTTGGAAAAAAAAAAAAAGTGTTTTTTTCCAGACTTCAGAGTTACACTACTGCTTCGATCGTATCATTCAAACTCTGAAAACAAGAACAGCCTTTGTTCTAACGTTCTTGAACCTCTTGATATTTGGCAAAATGTCAAGGGCATCAAAAGCATTCATACAACCTTTCTGTTGTTGCTTTTTATCTCCTCACATACAGATTTCACAGAGAATGAAATATTTTGAGGATTACTCTGTTTTCATCCCTCTTTATGTATAAACCTTGGGTCCTTAAATGCAGCAATGCTCAAAAGATAGCATGCTGTAAATCCCCCAGTGCTTCAAAATCTCAGTTGTATGTATTTTCATTTTATTGTTTGACACAAGTTCAATAATCATAACATAAGCATGTCCTTTACTAGAACAACACAACATCTCTGTTAGCCGAAAAGGATTCTTCTATCATTAGAGATGAATAGGAAGATGATCCCATAAATAAGAGAAATTTAAAACTGTGTTAAAAAATCAAGATTGCTTTTGATTTCTCATATGTAAATAATGCATTTCCCTATTGGATTCTTGTGATCAATTCATTGACACCACAGTAACATAAGTAGATGAACACCTAAATACAGAATATTACCATAACATTTATGAGAATGCAAAGTAGAACTAAATAATGGAGTTAAAATATTCAAAGGAGAAAGATCACTGGGGAAATTAAGGGAGAAAAAAGAGGAAGTATGTTCTCCTTATTTGGTTTTAGAGCTTTAAAATAAATATGTTTGTCCCAAACACAATTTTTAATTACCCAAGCATTTTAATATCCCATCAAGGTTGGAAGAATTGACATGTAAGAAGATATATCCTCTGTGGGACTGGGAAGGGCTATTGCATAAAGAAGAAATATGTGAACTAACAAAATCAAAGCTTCATTCATGCAAAAATTGCCAAAAATTAAACCATGATATTGTTCATGGGACATTGTAAAATATGCTCACATCATGATATTTGCAGGGCATTTATTTGACCATGAAAACCAACATCAATAGAAATTGACAAACATTGAGTATTTCCACCTTTAGGGTCTCCTTAACATCTACTTAAAAAGCTTCATTTTATAAAATGAATCTGGGGTTTGATTCTGCCTTTAGATCTATATACCCAGCCACCCCCCAAAATAAAATTAAAGTCATTTATGTTTAAAATTAATCAGAGAATGGGTCAATTTACTCATTGTCATTTATTCATCAGTTTGACAGTGAACTTTAGTGTTTCTGCAGCTTAAAAGCTATGAGAAAAACACTCATACATTGACAAATGAAAATAATTATTCTGTAGATCAATAATTTATTATGAACTTAAAGTTATAGTAGAAAGTCATGTCATATACATGGAAGCTATTCTCATTGTCAGTGTTTATTTTACATGAAAACTGGATAACCATAATTTAAAAGACTGCTATAGGGTTTCCCTGGTGGCGTAGTGGTTGAGAGTCTGCCTGCTAATGCAGGGGACACGGGTTCGTGCCCCGGTCCAGGAGGATCCCACATGCCGCGGAGGGGCTGGGCCCATGAGCCATGGCCGCTGAGCCTGCGCATCCGGAGTCTGTGCTCCGCAACGGGAGAGGCCACAACAGTGAGAGGCCCGCGTACCAAAAAAAAAAAGATAAAAGACTGCTATAAAAGATGATTTTGGTCTTCCAAACACACACATGCATGCTATATTTTGTATGACCACAACGCTATGAGATTAGCAATGAAATACGGGGGAAAAAACGTAAAAAACACAAACAAGTGGAGGCTAAACAATACATTACTAAATAACCAAGAGATCACTGAAGAAATCAAAGAGGAAATCAGAAAATACCTGGAGACAAATGACAATGAAAATACGATGATCCAAAACCTGTGAGAGGCAGCAAAAGAAGTTCTAAGAAGGAAGTTTATAGCTATACAAGCCTACCTCAAGAAACAAGAAAAATCTCAAATAAACAATCTAACCTTACACCTAAAGGAACTAGAGAAAAAAGAACAAACAAAACCCAAAGTTAGCAGAAGGAAAGAAATCAAAGATCAGAGCAGAAATAAAAGAAATAGAAACAAAGAAAACAATAGCAAATAATAAAACTAAAAGCTGGTTCTTTGAGAAGATAAACAAAATTGATAAACCATTAGCCAGACTCATCAAGAATAAGAGGGAGAGGACTCAAATCAATAAAATTAGAAATGAAAGAGGAGAAGTTACAACAAACACCACAGAAATACAAAGCCTCCTAAGAGACTACTACAAGCAACTCTATGCTAATAAAATGGACAACCTGGAAGAAATGGACAAATTCTTAGAAAGGTATAACCTTCCAATACTGAACCAGGAAGAAATAGAAAATATGAACAGACAAATCACAAGTAATGAAATTGAAACTGTGATTAGAATTCTTCCAACAAACAAAAGTCCAGGACCAGATGGCTTCACAGGTGAATTCTATCAAACATTTAGAGAACAGCTAACACCCATCCTTCTCAAACTCTTCCAAAAATTTGCAAGGGAAGGAACACTCCCAAACTCATTCTATGAGGCCACCATCACCCTGATACCAAAACCAGACAAAAGCACTACAAAAAAAGAAAATTACAGACCAATATCACTGATGAATATAGATGCAAAAATCCTCAACAAAATACTGGCAAACAGAATCCAACAACACATGAAAAGGATCATGCACCATGATCAAGTGGGGTTTATCCCAGGGATGCAAGGATTCTTCAATATACGCAATTCAGCCAGTGTGATACACCATATTAACAAATTGAAGAATAAAAATCATATGATCATCTCAAGAGATGCAGAAAAAGCTTTTGACAAAATTCAACACCCATTTATGATTTAAAAAACTCTCCAGAAAGTGGGCATAGAGGGAACCTACCTCAACATAATAAAGGCCATATACAACAAACCCACAGCAAATGTCATTCTCAATGGTGAAAAACTGAAAGCATTTCCTCTAAGATCAGGTAAAGGACAAGGACGTCCACTCTCACCACTCTTATTTAACATAGTTTTGGAAGCCCTAGCCACGGCAATCAGAGAAGAAAAAGAAATAAAAAGAATACAAATTGGAAAAGAAGAAGTAAAGCTGTCACTGTTCGCAGATGACATGATACTATACATAGAGAATCTTAAAGATGCCACCAGAAAACTACTAGAGCTAATCAATGAATCTGGTAAAGTTGCAGTATACAAAATTAATGCACAGAAATCTCTTGCATTCCTATACACTAATGATGAAAAATCTGAAAGTGAAATTAAGAAAACACTCCTATTTACCACTGCAACAAAAAGAATAAAATACCTAAGAATAAACTTACCTAGGGAGACAAAAGACGGGTATGCAGAAAACTGTAAGACACTGATGAAAGAAATTAAAGATGATACCAACAGATGGAGAGATATACCATGTTCTTGGATTGGAAGATCAGTATTGTGAAAATGATTATACTACCCAAAGCAATCTACAGATTCAATGCAATCCCTATCAAATTACCACTGGCATTTTTTATGGAACTAGAACAAATCATCTTAAAATGTGTATGGAGACAAAAAAGACCCCGAATAACCAAAGCAGTCTTGAGGGAAAAAAGTGGAGCTGGAGGAATCAGACTCACTGACTTCAGACTATACTATAAAGCTACAGTAATCAAGACAATATTGTACCGGCAGAAAAACAGAAACATAGATCAATGGAACAAGATAGAAAGCCCAGAGATAAACCCACACACCTATGGTCAACTAATCTATGACAATGGAGGCAAGGATATACAATGGAGAAAAGACAGTCTCTTCAATAAGTAGTGCTGGGAAAACTGGCCAGCTACATGTAAACGAATGAAATTAGAACACTCCCTAACACCATACACAAAAATAAACTCAAAATGGATTAAAGACCTAAATGTAAGACTGGACACTATAAAACTCTTAGAGGAAAATATAGGAAGAACGCTCTTTGACATAAATCACAGAAAGATCTTTTTTGATCCACCTCCTAGAGTAATGGAAATAAAAACAAAAATAAAAAATTGGGACCTAATGAAACTTCAAAGCTTTTACACAGCAAAGCAAACCATAAACAAGACGAAAAGACAACCCTCAGAATGGGAGAAAATATTTGCAAATGAATCAACGGACAAAGCATTAATCTCCAAAATATATAAACAGCTCATGCAGCTCAATATTAAAAAAACAAACAACCCAATCCAAAAATGGGTAGAAGACCTAAATAGACATTTCTCCAAAGAATACATACAGATGGCCAAGAAGCACATGAAAAGCTGCTCAACATCACTAATCATTAGAGAAATGCAAATGAAAACTACAATGAGGTATCACCTCACACCAGTTAGAATGGGTATTATCAGAAAATCTACAAACAACAAATACTGGAGAGGCTGTGGAGAAAAGGGAACCCTCTTGCACTGTTGGTGGGAATGTAAATTGATACAGCCACTACGGAGAACAGTATGGAGGTTACTTAAAAAACTAAAAATAAAATTGCCATACAATCCAGCAATCCCACTATTGGACATATACCCAGAGAAAACCATAATTCAAAAAGACACATGCACCTCAATGTTCACTGCAGCACTATTTACAATAGCCAGGTGATGGAAGCAACCTAAATGCCCATCAACAGACGAATGGATAAAGAAGATGTGGTACATATATACAATGGAATATCACTCAGTCATAAAAAGGAACAAAACTGGGTCATTTGTTGAGACGTGGATGGATCTAGAGACTGTCATACAGAGTGAAGTAAGTCAGAAAGAGAAAAACAAATATCGTATATTAAAGCATATATGAGGAACCTAGAAAAATGGTACAGAGGAACCGGTTTGCAGGGCAGAAATTGAGACACAGATGAAGAGAATGAACGTATGGACACCAAGGGGAGAAAGCAGCGGGGGTGTGGTGGGATGAATTGGGAGATTGGGATTGACATGTATACACTGATGTCTATAAAACTGATGACTAATAAGAACCTGCTGTATAAAGAAAAGAAAAAAGAAACTGACATCTATGTTGATAAAAGAAAACAAATGTCCAATAAATAAATAAATGAAGGACAACCTGACTTTTCCATAAACCTATTACAAACTGTACAATGTGAGATGTACAAAATAAATTGCTCCTGATACCATGTTTCTTCTCCTTTTGGCTTCTTAGTGTGGTGACAATATCAGGGAGATAGAGACTAGTTTGACTTTCAGAATCCTATTCAATTCTATTGGCCTCATGTTACTATATAGATGTTGCTATGACAGAAATAGGTGATGTTTAATTAAACCTTAAAGCAAAAAAAAAAAGACTGAACAAGACGTGTTTAAATGATGACTTAATCATTCCACCCAAGACATGGAAATATATCCAGACATGGAATCTGATCCTATAATCTTCTCTTAAGAGTCTTTTCAGATTTGTGTTCTATGCACAACTACCCCAGCCTCACAACTGATGCAACTTTCTTTTAAAATTAAGGATTGGACAATAGTTTTTATTATTATAAAACTATTAGACATTATAATGTTATACATTATTCAGATACGGTACACTTTTCTTGTGGGGCTATTAGTCATCTGCCTTTGAAATATAGTCTAGCACCAGGAGAGCTTGTTAAACCCAGTCAAGGAGGAAAGGGTTCTGAGATACAGGCAACCTGAAGACAGCTCATCTCTCATCACTCCCAGTTCCAAGCCGTCTCCCACCTCTGCTTAAAGCTGCTCCTGGGACCTGTGAGCAGCTGAGCACAGGGGGAGGTGTGGCCTCTGGTGAACTCCAGCAGAGAGGACTGGAATAGAGTTTTGTCCAAATGAGCTAGGTAAGTGTCTAGAGAACCAGCTTGAAGCCTTGGAAAAGGATCGTAAAGAATAATTCTCCAAAAAAGGCAAAATCATGAATCTCATACAAATTCAAATTTAACATGTGTCACATTCCACTTTATAAAGAAAAAAAAAATTGCCCTGGATTCTAGTTCAGGGTTTAGTCCAGAGTCCTACATCCCAAGGCAATTTTCTTAAACTTCCTAAATGCCCCTGTTTCCTCTGTTGTAAAATAAGTACAATATAGCTCCTGCCTAGTTCTCTATGCCAAGGGTTGCTAAGAGACTAAAATGTAAAAATATCTGGGAAAGTGGTTCTAAAACTATAAAGTTTTCTACAGAAATAAAATGTGAGAAACCTTAAATTGTTAGGAAAAATTTTGCTTCATAAATTAGCAAGTATAATTTGTTTGAAATACAAAATATATCTTTTTTCCTCAAACCAAAAAAAAAAAAATTAACATGTGTCTAAAATCTCATTGAATTAATAATTGTTGCTGTTTAATTAATTAATACAGAAAAGAGAAAAGTGCCACATGGTTAAAAAGAGAACTGATAAGGTAGCCCACATTTATAATCAGATAAGGAATGTGGAAATGAATTTACAAAGGGATGAGCAACTGGCAGAACTAGTCAATATTCTCAGGGCAATAACTAATTGCATTCCATCTGACACCATTTGCATTTCAATGGACAGAGATTATTTGCATTACTCTCTCTCTGTAGTTATAAAGTAACGCACTCAGAGATAAAGACAGACACAATGCGAATGGAAGAGCTCATCAGGGCCCCTGCCACCTTTCAAAGTCTTGCACAATTCTCACTTACAATGAAGAAACACAAATAATTCAATCTTAAAAGGAAAAAGAATAGACTATCTTGGAATAGAAAACAGAAAATAGATAAAATCCCAGAAACAGGTGAAATATGGTATAGTAGAAACCTTAATAACATTATCGAGCTGGGAGTATTGAATCATTTAAGAAAACAAAAGACTGGGGTTGATGGACGTGGATATATTGGCTTTCCAAAGTTCTCCTCAGGAGAAAAGGCAGGGAGGGGAGATGTAAGAAGTGAACATTGTCAATGAAAGAATGTTGCTGCCATATATCAGTAAACAAAGGATGTTGCAGCCACCAAGCTATCACATTATAGTCACCCCAACGGTGAGCCCTGAAGGAACTCAGGACGGTAACAAGATGCCCACCATCAAGCCATCAGCCACTAAAGTACCCCACGCCACCCCAAACACACACAGGGTGCACCCCGAGGAGACTCAGGACAAGAAAGCACAGGACACTGGCCCCAGGTAGCTGAGGTGCACATCAAAGGAATGATTTCAGTGAGCCCAGACACTTGCATCTTCCCGTACATAGAAAAGCACTAAGTTCCTTAACTTGAGATGTCTGGTTTTCTTTAAACAGTCATATTTTGATGTTCTGACTACCTGGTCTTTGTTGCAAAAACTCCTATATATCCTGGATCCTCCCTGACCTCTTCGGAGCGGTCCCTCTGAGCTAGTCTGAGAGGCTGCATCCTGGGCTTAAGTCCTCAGTTTTGCAGGTCAAATAAAACGTGTCTCAACTTTAAGGTTCTGCATTTTTTTCCCAGTCAACAACATATTCTAAAAATCTCATTAGATAAAGCTGGAAGAGAATAAGGAGGAAATGGGACATTTTGCTTGAGAAATTACAAGCATCTAGGTGAAGTAGTTGCTATCTTCTTTCCAAATAATAACTATATTTTTAATATATATAGTTTAATATAGTTATAATAACTATATTTTTGCATACCAGGAATAGGGAAAAGGGAGAAAACTAAAAGCAGCATACGTTGATGATCATTCTTATTTGTCCCCATGACCACAATTGGGCCACCATATAGCCACATATTTGGACCAGTAGCTAAACTCCAACTTACTGACAGATAATCTTCATGGAACAGACAAGAGGAAGAATTGGGAGCTTGGTTTCCATTAAGAAAATCATCTGTCCTGAGTTGCCTTAGAGTGAGGGTAGGATTTCTCTGTTTGGAATTTTTTTGTTTGGTTTGTTTTGGTTTTGTCCAGATATTAAAAATTGTTCTGACATGAAGAACATGAATAGAGTATTGCTGTCATATCACATCTTGATGTTGTTTACCTTCTGCTCAGGATGCATACGAACTGGTCTCCAGGTGATTTTAGGAGTTAGATCTCAGGAATCAAGACTAATCAGGGGATAGGCCATCTCACAAAATAGACAAGGTGAGTTTTTGGATGCACATGTCAGATTTAGGAGCCAAGCTTAGGAAAACCCAAGGAATATAAAGATGGCTCTAAGTTTCCAGCTAATGCAAACTGCTATAATTTGAGTATAACTTGTGCAGTTGCAAAGTTGCCAATATTGAGTGCTACAGCATTTAACATCAGGGAAATGCGACTCAGGCACAGATGGGTCCTCAGCCTTCAAGGGAACAAATCCTTAAATTTAAATAACTGAGAATAATTACATAGTTTTTTCTCAAGTTGTAAGGAATATATCACATTCTTTCAAATAGAGCTCTTTGTCTCCTATAATTACACCTTCTGGAAGAGCGGTGCAAAAAATACTGAAGCATAAACATTAAAAATAAATTAAATCAAAACATTGTGTTCACTGGGTTGACACCCAATCCATGTCAAGAGTTCTCTAAACATGTTGTTGAAAACCAGTGTATCCCCCATAAGGTCCTTTCTTCCAAGTGGCCACCTCTTCCTGTGAATCATTTAAGCAGTGCCTCTGTGACAATGTTTTCAAAGCATCTTCCAATTCCCCAACTTCTATGAACTGTGCCACCATAAGAGTGAAGAATAGGCAAGAAGGAGGAGAAACTTGCTGACAGGTATTTGGAGTCAGCAACAACGGGAAAGGGAAATATGCCACCTGAAAGTATGAATGACCTAGAATGAAATGAGCTATTTGGAACTCTGCCATGGTGGGGTGAATGTTCCCGGCATGTTAGGCAAGATAAGAATTCACCTTGCTTAATGACACAGCTCTGTTCTAAAGTCCTGTGAGGACTGTAACAGCAACAGTTTTCCCACTTCTCCAGGCAAACTAGAAGAAGGAACTCCTCTGCTTAAATGTCCCTCAGGATGTTTGCCTGAACAGAAAAACAGCTTGGAGACCCTGGATTCTCTCCTATGCCGACGTATCCTTCTAGAGCCCAACTCAAGTGCTTGTCTGAACATCTCTGCCCTCTGAGAACCTAGATCCAGCTATAGGCACTGCCACCAGTAGAGGAGTGAGGTAGCCGGGTGGTAAGGAAGAGGTCTGTCCCACGACACTGCTCGCAGCGATGCTGTCAGGACCTCCCGCGGGCATCCCAGTCCATTCCTCTGCAGGCTCCTGTTCAATACCAGGAGACTCAATGCAGGAAGAAGCCCAGAAAATCCAACAGGGCTCACGAAGCCCAGCGCCACACTGACGTGGGCCCAGTGGTTTCTGGAGTGAAGAAGCCTGACTCCCTGCACATTCCTTCACGCTCCCATCCAAGTCCGGCAGTGGAGATGCTCGAGGTCTTCTTGCCTTGGCGAGGGGACGCAGGAGTCGACCGAGGAAAACTGTTTGGCCCCGTGAGGAATGGCACTGTTAGTGTCTGTCTCGAATGGAGCCTAGTCAGGAAGTGGTCTGGAAGTATACGGTCAAGGTCACCTCATGAAGTTGTATGACAGGTGGCTCTCAGGAAAAATACTAAGTCTGGATCATCCACGTGGCAGCTTTGCGTAGGGAGATGACAGCTCCGAACTGGGACTGACCTGCCTTCCACGTGCTTGACCACAGCAGTGATGAGGGCGGCCAGTCCACGTAGCGGGAGTGGTGGGTTTAAAGAGAAGGGATTGTTCTGCTCGGTGTTTCCTTTGTCCCTGGGCTGCTCAAGCTGAACAGTAACCACTGCTTTCAAGGAACCAGCTCCACCTCGGCTGCTTTGGTTCGGAGTTCGTTTCGTCCCTAGCTGTGAGTGCCTTTTGGTCTGCAAGGTTGGCTTGTCTCATAATACCCACAGCTAGGACATTCTCTGTAATTTCGAATTGTCCTTGTTCTCCATTAACTAAAAGAGAATGTCTGATCACTAGAGTTCATCGCTGTTGGATTGTTTCCACTGTGAGTTCCTAAACTTCTTCCCTTCATAATATGAAAACTCATGTTAGAGATCCTTTCAACATGAAAGGTTTGTAGTTGAGACATGACATATATTTTACTGTTTATAATAAAAATAATCTATACAAATGTCCTGGGTGTTAATTTGAATATTTGCACAAGATCTGTTTTCCGTGATATGTTAACACCTACAATTTCACTAACTGTTGGTGTTATTTTTTATTGAGATTGTGAAGCCTAGGGAGCTATTTGTTCTTTTTTGTTTATTTTCATTCTTATTTCCCTGAAGCAAGAGACTCTGTATGGCCTTCAGTGCAAAGACTTTACACCAATTCTTTGTATTACACTTGGTTGCCTCTTGGCTATATAACATCTGAGTGCAAATCACTGAACTCTTTAACAAAGTATAGTAGAGAATAAATCATATTCCGTAAAAAACAAAACAAAACACAGAAGCAAGTCATCTACAATCAGCATCGCCATGGTCAGCATTGAAGCATATTTATACAAATCCTTGTGCATGTTTCTATGAAAGAAACTACTCAAAGCAACCCAAAAAGGAGTTCTCTGTGTTTAAAAACTACCATACAATTATAAAATTTAATGTTTACATTTCTAAAGAACGAGTGTGATCATAATTTATATATAAATTATAGAATATATGTATATAATGCATATTATATATATTATATATGCAAATTATTCATTCCAGTCAACACACATTGGCTCTCTTATCTTTGTGTCTATTTCATAGGGACGGGGTCAGAATAGGTGTCGACCTACTCCGGGAAAACAGTGAGGCGTTTGCAGGGGCGTCTGGAACCCAGATGTTCAGTCAAGCAGTAAATGACATTCTGCTCCCAAAAAGGAGAAGGGAAACTTTTCCTGAAACTGAAAAATTGGAATAGGCTTCTCCACTACAGTTTCATATAAACAGATCTCTCTCCTCACAGCTGGAAATCAAATACAAATCCCCGTAAGTATTTTTTTTTGTCTGTTTTGAACAATTCTACTATAAAGAAAATACCTATTTTTTTAACATCTTTATTGGAGTAAAATTGCTTTACAATGTTGTGTTAGTTTCTTCTAAATAACAAAGTGAATCAGCTATACGTATACATATATTCCCATATCTCCTCCCTCTTGTGTCTCCCTCCCACCCTCACTATCCTACCCCTCTAGGTGGTCACAAAGCACCGAGCTGATCTCCCTGTGCTATGCGGCTGCTTCCCACTAGCTACCTATTTTACATTTGGTAGTGTGTATATGTCCATGCCACTCTCTCACTTCGTCCCAGCTTACCCTTCCCCCTCCCTGTGTCCTCAAGTCCATTCTCTACGTTTGCGTCTCTATTCCTGTCCTGCCCCTAGGTTCTTCAGAACCTTTTTTTTTTAGATTCCATATATGTGTGTTAGCATATGGTATTTGTTTTCTTCTTTCTGACTTACTTCACTCTGTAGGACAGACTCTAAATCCATCCACCTCACTACAAATAGCTCAATTCCATTTCGTTTTATGGCTGAGAAATATTCTGTTGATATATGTGCCACATCTTCTTTATCCATTCATCCAATTATGGACACTTAGGTTGCTTCCATGTCCTGGCTATTGTAAATAGTGTGCAGTGAACATTGTGGTGCATAACTCTTTTTGAATTATGGTTTTCTCAGGGTACATGGCCAGTAGTGGGATTGCTGGTCATATGGTAGTTCTATTTTTGTTTTGTAAGGAACCTCCATACTGTTCTCCATAGTGGCTGTATCAATTTACATTCCCACCAATAGTGCAAGAGGGTTCCCTTTTCTCAACACCCTCTCCAGCATTTATTGTTTGTAGATTTTTTGATGATGGCCATTCTGACTGGTGTGAGGTGATACCTCATTGTAGTTTTGATGTGCATTTCTCTAATGATTAGTGATGTTGAGCATCCTTTCATGTGTTTGTTGGCAATCTGTATATCTTCTTTGGAGAAATGTCTATTTAGGTCTTCTGCCCATTTATGGACTGGGTTTTTTGTTTTTTTGATATTGAGCTGCATGAGTTGCTTGTATATTTTGGAGATTTTCTTTTCTCAGTTGCTCTGTTTGTAAATACTTTCTCCCATTCTAATGGTTGTCTTTTCGACTGCTTTATGGTTTCTTTTGCTGTGCAAAAGCTATTAAGTTTCATTTAGGTCCCATTTGTTTATTTTTGTTTTTATTTCCAATTCTCTAGGAGGTGGGTCAAAAAGGATCTTGCTGTGATTTATGTCATAGAGCCTTCTGCCTGTGTTTTCCTCTAAGAGTTTTATCATGTCTGGCCTTACATTTAGGTCTTTAATCCATTTTGAGTTTATTTTTGTGTATGGTGTTAGGGAGAGTTCTAATTTCATTCTTTTACATGTAGCTATCCAGTTTTCCCAGCACCACTTATTGAAGAGACTGTCATTTCTCCATTGTATATTCTTGCCTCTTTTATCAAAGATAAGGTGACCATATGTGTGTGGGTATATCTCTGGGCTTTCTGTCCTCTTCCATTGATTTATATTTCTGTTTTTGTGCCCGTACCATACTGTCTTGATTATTGTAGGTTTATAGTATAGTCTGAAGTCAGGGAGCCTGATTCCTCCAGCTCTGTTTTTCTTTCTCAAGATTGCTTTGCCTCTTCGGGGTCTTTTGTGTTTCCATACAAATTGTGAATTTTTTTGTTCTAGTTCTGTGAAAAATGCCACTGGTAGTTTGATAGGGATTACTTTGAATCTGTAAATTGTTTTGAGTAGTATAGTCCTCTCCCTGCGCTCCAACCGAAGCCCGAGCCTCAGCTCCCAGCCCCGCCCACCCCGGCGGGCGAGCAGACAAGCCTCTCAGGCTGGTGAGTGCCGGTCGGCACCGATCCTCTGTACGGGAATCTCTCCGTTTTGCCCTCCGCACCCCGGTTGCTGTGCTCTCCTCCACAGCTCTGAAGCTTCTCCCTCCGCCACCCACAGTCTCCGCCCGCGAAGGGGCTTCTAGTGTGTGGAAACCTTTCCTCCTTCACAGCTCCTTCCCACTGGTGCAGGTCCCGTCCCTATCTTTTTGTCTCTGTTTATTCTTTTTTCTTTTGCCCTACCCAGGTACGTGGGGGGTTTCTTGCCTTTTGGGAGGTCTGAGGTCTTCTGCCAGCGTTCAGTAGGTGTTCTGTAGGAGTTGTTCCACATGTAGATGTATTTCTGATGTATCTGTGAGGAGGAAGGTGATCACGTCTTACTCTCTGTCATCTTGAAGGTCCTCTTGAAAATACCTAACTTTTAATCCTTTCAAGGGACAAAGGAGAGTGAGGCCTAGGAAGACAGATCCAGGGAAGGAGCCCCAGTGTCCGAGAACGTGCTCAGGCTGTTGGGGTAGGAAATTCCAAGATCTCAGAAGCTGGAGTGGGGATCTGGGGGATGGGGGGAAGGTGGTATCTGTGTGGGTACAGCCCAGGACCATGCGGACTCCTCCTGGGGCAAGTGAGCCTTCGAGATGCTGGGCCCAGGGATGGGCCTCCTTACAGAGTCAAAGGATGTCTCTAACTACAGTTCATATTGGATTCAATAGGGTCTATGTAAAATATTGTTTTATTTTAATGAAATTAAACTAAAACATTTTTTAAATGTTAGAAAAGTATCATTTATATAATTTCTTACCTGTTTTGCAAGTAAAAATAAAAACATCTTAGTGAAAAAACTACATATGGATACATATGAGATTTTGCCATGTATCTGGGCATTCTTCAAAATACTGCATTGGTCCATTATACAATGGTCCATATATATCCACTATACTTACATTATATTGGCATATGATACGTGAATGACATCATGCCAATCAGACTGCATGAGCAAAGAGTAGCCAAAGGTAAAAGGTATTGATAAGACAGGTGCACTCCAGAGGCTGGAAGATAAAACATATAATGATGCAAAGACCTACACATCAGTGCAGTTTTATGGGTCTAGTGGTCTGGACACACCCAGACATCCAATGCAAAGTAAAGGACTAGTCACCGCATATCCTACCTTGAAAAATAAAGTACAGTACCGGGTGGTCATCTTCAGCTTGTGACCCATTTACTGAGTGACAGGGAAGTCTTTTGTCCTTTGTGACCCATTTACTGAATGACAGGGAAGTCTGTTTTCCTTTAGTGAACTCAGAACAAGAAGGGGCTCTTCACTTGATCTGGCTGTGGGGCAAGCTGACCTCCTGCTTGGCCAGAGGACATGGAAGAAAATATGGTTTCAGGTACCTGTGAGGGAAAAAGACGTCATGTAGAGGTCAGAGCAGAGGAGAATCACAATTAGATACTTAGGATTCTTTAGCAAGCCCAGCGAGCTATAGCACAGGATTATACATCATTTAAAAATCAGCTCTTGCCCTGCTTCTGGGTTTTGATGGAAACAGAGCAGCTGATCTTTAGCCATCAAGAGACTGTGCAGCCAGCATGGCCCCAAGGAGCTGGGTTCTGTGACACCTGCAGCGTTTTAAGGCCAGGCAGACTCAGCAGCGCTTATCAGAAGATAGAACATTTACATCATGACCAGGCAGAGCTAGAAAGCGCACGAAGCCTGCAGGAGCAATTGGTCCAAACACTTTCCTCCGCCGTCACTCACTGCCCCAGTGCCTCTGCCTTGGCTCGCCCACGTAGGTATCCTTATAGCCCCATGATGGGACCTAAAAATCTGAGCTGGATCAGGGAATGAGTTGGCTCGGTATGTGAGTAAAAATCGAAAATGGACTGTGGCTGCGCCATGGCCATGAAAGACAAGAGTGAGGAGAAGCCCACCGAAGGGGCTTTAATCGTTTCACCTGGTCATCCACTTTGTAGACAGGAAAAGCATACGTTGACTGCAGGAAACATACGTTGACTCAGAGGTGGTGGTTAATGGCTTGACTAACTGGACAGGGGCCTAGGAGCAGATGGGAATACTGAGGAAAGGAAAAATGAGGAAGATGCATGAGGATCTTGACCTGTGAAGACCTCGCATCACTGCCCAGAGGGTATCCAGCACTGCGGTATGAGACAACCAAGTAGACGGAACGACCAGGCCAGTGGACATCACCTTGCCGGCATCATGACAGCTCCAATGCCGGCCCAGTGGGCATCTCATGGAGTGGCCGTGGTGGTGGGGATGGAAGCTGTGCCTTGCAGCTCACCTTCTACCTGCCCCCAGCCTTGGACCTCTCACCCCCTCACTGGTGTTACTGAGACCTGTCCTCAGTGAACTGCCTGAAACTGCATCTCCATCTCAGAGGCTGTTTCTTGGGTAACCTGGACCAACACAATTCTCTTCTGTCCTGTCTTCCTGCATCTCTCCCTTCTCCCTCCCTCTCTTCTTTCCTTTCTTTGTTGCTTCCTCCTTGTGTGCAGGACAACATCTCTAGACAAGGAGGAGTGGTCTAGATCCTACTGGGAAATGTTTCATCTGTGTCCAGCAATGAGTATCTACTGCTCAGTGATACTATGCTAGGGAGGAAAAAAAAAAACCCAACAACTTAGCAAGGGTTGGGCAAACTTTTTACTGCAAAGGGACAGGTAGTAAATATTTTAGGCTTTGCAGACCATGTGGCCTCATTACAGTTACTCACTTCTACCTTTTTCGTGCAAAAGTAGCCACAGACAATCGGTAAACAAGTGAGCTTGGCTGTGTTAGGATAAAGGTTTATTTATAAAAAAACAGGTGGCAAGCCAGATGTGGCCCACTAAGCACAGACTTGTTTAAAGCATTGGAGACAGAGTGGGAGTGTTAGTGCCTTGTGGGAGCTTGTTGGGAATCCAGAGTTTAAGATGCAAGTCCTAGAAACTTCTGTGCATTCTATCCTCAGAAATATCACTTGATTGACATTTGTAGAGGGTAAAGAATTTTGAAAATATCTTAAGAATTTTTACTTTCATAAATCAACAAATACTTCAATAAAAAACATTCAAGAAAAAAAGTTTTCACTTTCTTCCTATTTGACAATTCAGAAAAAATAATATTTTCTATAGCATCTCCAAACTGTTCAGATAATTGCACAGATCTGATAACACAAAAATGTCATGCCAAGCCCTATTACCATAAATGTTGAGTTAGCCTTCTGAAACTGATTAATAGGCCTTTCTTTTCATCTGGAAGGTACTGTGTATTTTGAGATTAGATAATAAATCAAGGCTTCTTTAATTTCTGGTCTTGATGACTCATGCTGGGGTTATAGTGAGTTTCCACAGATTTTAAGTATGTTGGGGAAAAGGAAATCCTGACTCGACCATTTCTTTATCATGTTATCTCCAGTTCCTTTACACTCATCCTGAAGATAAACTGCTTGGGACCAGACTGAATTACTATGAATGTCTCTCCAAACACAATTTTAGTGAAATGCACTCCCTTCTCGACTGGCACTGAGGCCTCTGGGCCTCCTGTTTTCTTCCTAACTGCTTGCTCTGCTTTGCTCACTTCCTAAGCAGCTTCTCTTTCCCCCCTTCCTCCTTCCCTCCTTCCTTCCCTCCAATTTGGTTGCAGTGGGTACTATAAATCTTTAGCTTTGTTAGTAAAACTGTCTTCAAATTAAGTTGTGAAATAAACTAATCAATTAATTTTCTTTAAATTAATATAAATGGCAATTCAAACAATAAGCACCAGGGTACATGGTCAACATAATATATAATATTTTGCACTAAATATTTCTATATACTCGCAACAACACGAGTAAAATTAAAAAGCCAAAGTCATACCTGCTCTATTAATAGCATATCTTTTCTTAATTAAGAATCGTACAGTCTAACGCATTTTCTAGAAAAGATTATGGGTTGAGTTTAAAGTGAAAGAAAAATGAGATAATTTAAAGTATGATGATCTCAGTTCTTTCATGAGGTGAGGACGGTGAAAAGACAAAATAAGTAAATAACTATATCAAAATATTTAAAGTCAAACTCTTTAATAGCAGGATATTCCCTTAAGTCTAAGAATATTCTCTAACTACACAAATTTTAAAATGTTACTCACTGACTCTCCTGGCTGGCTGTCCTAAATTCACAATGGTTTGATGTTTTTGAACCACTCTTGGCAAAAATCATGATTTGCATGAAGAAACTTTGGAAGATGGGTCAGAGCTAGTCCTTTGCATCAGTATCTCTATAACACTGTTAAAATGTTCTACACATTAGGGAATATTTCATAATAGTAATTGTTCCATACATTTCAAAAGTACCTAAACAGTATGTTGTCTGAAATAAAAGTGATTTTTAAATATGCTTATGGGTGAAAACTAAAATTAACCTTCTTAGTATGTATTGAGCCACCCACCCTTTCTAATCACCCAAACACCCATCCTTATGGAATTCTGCTCTCCAACTTCATCTTAACTGCAGTTCCTCAACCATAAAATAAAGATAACAATAGTTCGTACTCTATAGGAATTTTATGAGCATTAAGTGAGTTAATAAGTACGGTGTGGACGATGGTATTTGATACTTAGTATGAATTAAATAAATGGCTTGAAATCGATCTTAATTTTCATTCCCAAACTTGTTTCTTTCTACTGTTCTCTTCATTTGTTTTTTCAGAGATATCTTTGTCTTCCAGATCACCTAACCTTGAAACATTCAAGTCGTTCTTAAGTTGAAAAGACACGTTAAGTCTCCCTACTTTATAACTGTAATAAGCTGCTGTCTCTTGCAGTTTTCCCATAGAATGCTTGTCTACACTATGTAGGTGGCTGGTATGCACAGGCATGGCCTTCCCGGAGAACTGGAATTATTCATGCTTGGGAACTTGTCAGCTGAGTATGTCAGTGGTGAAGGAAGTCTTGGTTGTTTTCCATGGTTAAAATGCTACTAAAAATATTTAGCAGACCAGGTGTTTTCTTTTCTGAATACACTAAAACCTATGCATAATTCTATGGAAAATAGAAATACATAAAATACTAGTAAGAAGATATAATATCAAGTTCACATCCAAATATTCTAAGGCTACATTACTATTACTTTGTTTCAAATGTGGAAACAATTAAATTTCTAAAGAAGAAGCCTTGTAATTAGGGCAGGAACAGAACCCAAGAGACCTTTCAGATTGGTGACTTGCCAGTTTATGTACAATCAGTTAAAAATGTTCTCCCTTATTCTGGTGACTCCCAAGCAGGAACTCGCATTCTCTTCCATGGTCTGTAGGTCAGGACCTTTCACTTCTTCTTGCACTTATAGGACTAAGACTCTTCCGAAATACTATGTTTCCCGGTTTCTCTCCATTTATGACCCATTTAGCTCAGGGCAGTTTGAGCTGCCTTATTTTCCTAACTGATGGTCTGGAGGGTGATCCCTGCTGACAGAAGGAGAAAGAGGGTGAGCCTAAGTGTGCATACCCACACCCCTACTCATCCTCTTCTCACCTCCCTCACCTCTTTCCAGAAGAGAATCCTCTGTGGCCCCATTTTAAAGTCTAAGGACAGAAAGCCCAACTGATTATTTAAATCTCAAAGTGCTACTGAAATACAAATGAAGCTTTTCCAGGTACTTATGTCTAGCAAAAATATTATTACCAACAGAGTGCATCTGTGCCTTTTTGCTTAAAGTCTAAAAGGGAAGGAATTGGTGTATATTAGAAAGAGGCAGGATGATCATCAAAGGCCAGGAATAGTGGAAGGAGATGTGTAATACATTATTTATTTTTTGCAACTGTAGAAAGTAAACATTCCAAAACCGACATATCCATATGCACTTGCTTTAGAAACTAGAGAAGTAACATCAGAGATGTGGAGATCTCATTTTGTCTCACCTTGGGCTGAGAAATCAATGAAATTTATGAATGCCCATCATAGCTAGAATCACCTTATAATGTACAGTCCGAGACAGGATATTGTTGATGGGGGAGGGCCGTGGTAAGAGACCTAAAATGAAGGCTCCCTGTGACCTGATGCCTTGACATCTGATAAAGTTGGACAGAAGGCCTCCAGGGCCCTCACCCCAAGTCCCTCTGTCTACTCAGCTCCTGTGCACCAGGTCCTCCTGGCAAACAAGGTCCCTCTTGGGGGAACAGGGGCGGTTTCTGCTTGTGCCTGAGTGGCAGGCTGCAGAATTATTCAAATAATTCAGCCACATCCTTCCACCAGAACCAGGGCTCCCACCTTCTACCTCCTGGAGAGCTTACCGCCTCGAGTCCCCCGTCATTCACTTTGTCCCCAAGTCAAGCCCTGTGTGGCCCTGCACTGCATGCAATGTCCTCTTCCCCGGGCTGTGAGTGCATGAGACCGATGAACCACTGTCAATCTCGTGTGCCCAAGGCCAGGTGTCAAGTGTTTGGCCGTCTCCATAACCCTAGGGCAGGAATGCTTCTCTCACCCATGGCTGAATATGAGTTCTTTAGGACCACCTAAAATCTACAGTAGAATTCTCCCGAGCAAACGGGGACATATGGGCAGCCTAGTCAGAACATTCGTCCTTGGGAGGTGATTTCACAGATGGAAGAGCAGTTGAAGGGGCAGATCCCAAGCTGCAGCACCACACAGGAAGATCTCTTCATGTAGACTACGTCTACAAAACTGCATCTTCGCCCAGAAATACACCCCTGCACTGATGGCCAATTAATCTAAGACAGAGAAGGCAAGACTATACAATGGAGAGAAGACAGTCTCTGCAATAAGTGGTGCTGAGAAAACTGGACAGCTACACGTACAAGAATGAAATTAGGACATTCTCTAACACCATGCACAAAAATAAACTGAAAATGGATTAGAGACCTAAATGTAAGACCGGATACTACAAAACTCTTAGAGGAAAACAAAGGCAGAACGCTCTTTGACATAAGTTGCAGCAACATTTTTTGGATCCTAAAGGACATAAAAGCAAAAACAAACAAACTGAACCTAATTAAATACAAAGGCTTTTGCACAGCAAAGGAAACCATCAACAAAATGAAAAGACAACCTACCGAGTGGGAGAAAGTGTTTGCAAATGATCTGATGGATAAAGGATTAATATACAACATATGTAAACAGCTCATACAACTCAATATCCAAAAAAACAAACAACCTGATTAAAAACTGGGCAGAAGAACTGAATAGACATTTCTCCAAAGGAGAAATGCAGATGACCAAGAGGCACATGAAAAGATGCTCAACATTGCTAATCATCAGGGACATGCAAATCAAAACCACAATGAGATATTACCTCACACCTGTCAGGATGGTCATCATAAAAAAGAACACAAGTAACAAATTTCAAAGGGGGTGTGGAGAAAGGGGAACCTTCCCACGCCTTTTGTGTAAATGTAATTTGGTGCAGTCACTATGGAAATCAGTATGGAGGTTGCTCAGAAAACTAAAAATAAAACTACTATATGACCCAGAAATTCCACTCCTGTGTATATATCTGAAAAAAGCAAAAACTTTAATTCAAAAAGATACATGTACCCCAATGCTCATAGCAGCACAATTTACAATAGCCAAGACATGGAAGCTATTGGAACATGGAATATTAGTCATAACTAACACAACCACGGAAAAGAATAAAGTTTTGCCGTTTGCAGCAACATGGATATATGTCTTGCCTTTGAAGAGTTTTCAAGTGAACAAGAGAAAGGAAAACAATTTGCTGCCATGGAAACCTAGAATCTTAGGTACATTTTCCCATAACACATTTTATTCATGATGGTTGAGTGTCTAGAGTAGTTCTGTCCAATACAAACCTATGCAAACCACATTTACATTTCCTAATACCCACACTTAAAAAAGAAAACAAAACAGGAGAAATTAATTTTAATGATACATTGTGTTTAACCCAATATATCTGGAATAGTATCATTTCAATGTTTAATCAAAATAAAATTGATTAATGAGATATTTTACATGGTACAAATTCATACGAAGACATCAAAGTCTAATATGCATTTTATACTGACAGCACATCTCAATTTGAGTGTTCAATTTTTATCAGAACTACTTGATCTGTATTAATAAATTCAGAGGCTCAACATACTTCAAACATACATAGAAATAATATAATACTTTTATAGTTTTTCTAATATTTTTGATAATTCTAATCGTTTTAATAGTTATTCTAATGCTGAATTAAGTACAAATCATTTCATTTAATGTTATCTTCCAAATTGACAAAACTTGTTTGTCTTTTTTAGAATTGATTCAACATCAAGTTGAAACAAGTCTGTCCAAGTAAATTAAAAAATTCTTGTGTCAATTCAGTATTATTAACATAGAACACAAAAGGGAATTGCATAAATTGAAGGGTAACTCTAAGTTTATTAATATCAATAAATTTTTCTTCAAATGTCTCTTGTAGTGTTTGCATATTTACATAACCCTATTAATAACAATTAAATTTTTTTATTCATGCTGGAAAAATGTATAATATAATTATTATTGATTTATACCATGGAAAGTTTTAATTTCAACTGAAGTTTCATAACCTGTCAAGCAGAGTCACAACTAAGTTTTTCTTTCCCTTGGGGTTTCATACTGATCTCTTTCATATACAGTACATATTGGTGAAAAAAGGACAATCACACTCATTTTGTTTTTGATTATTGAATATTTGGCAACATCCCTTTTGTTTAGGAAACTCTTGATCCTGAGTAATAATACACTACATCTTCATAAATCTCTCCCATGACCAAACCAACAAGCCTTAGCAACAACAAAGACCACCATACCCACGGTCTTCTATTTCTCCCACATTTTGTAGGTCATAAATGAGTCTAACCACTCTATCTGGACACATTTTATAGAATCCGCTTCAGGACACCGTGATTAATTTTTTTGCAAATATTTTCAATATCTATCAGACAGTTGAATAAAACAATAAGGGAAATATCAATCTTTTACTTTAAAATTTGATTTTTTATCTAACATAGCTAGAGCATCATCCACCATGATTGAAACTTTCTCATACTAGTGGGAAATTCTTTTTTAACAAATATATAATATTTTTAAGTATATATGTCACAATTTAATATTTGGGGCTTCAAACTGATAGCATTTCTTTAAAATTTTGGAAGTCTTTTGAGACAAAATGTGCACAAAATATTAATCAGACAATGTCTTATGTCTTATCATAAGATAAGACACTTCACTTATCGAAAAGTGAAGCAAAATACTTAAAATTTTCTAAATATTGAAAGGATTGATATTTGATATTGATAGAAAGTTTTTGTATTCTAAAGACAACTGTTTGGTAGCTTAAAGATCTTTATTTTTTTCTAAAATTCTTTTTAATGTTTTCCTCATAATTTTCTAATAGAATTTCCATAACTGAAATATATTCTTTATCATCTCTCTATCTAAAAGTTAGTTTCTTTTTTAATGCAAGTATTCAAATAATTTTATAGTTTGACAAAATTAAGCTTGGCTCTTAAAAAAGATTTTTAAGTGTTTTGCAATTCCGATTTCAAGAGACTAATCTTGTTGATTATTTTTGACCATTGAAAGAAAACAACTTACCAAATTTAGTATGCATCTGCTGAAATATGTTGTACACTTTATCCTATTAATTTTTTTATGGCAATCACATTTTTAATTTTGCTCTGCCACAACAAATTGCTGATGGTTTTCACTGTGAAGTTTGCAAACTAACTTTATTCAGTCTCTTTTTTTCTATACTGTCTGGCAGTACTACTAACTTCTGTATCTCTACTCAATTATACACCAATAGTGTGCCTTAATTTTTAATTTAAAATTATGTCCATACTTATTATTTTTAATTAGCAAAGCGATTTAATTAAATTATAATCAAAATTTCAAGTATTTCAATTAAAATACCGATTCTAATTTACATAGATATTCCTAAAATTCATGCTGTCTGCATAAAATATCAAAAGAACCCCACATAACAATGTTACATTAAGAGAAAAAATTCTTTTGAACTGATTCAATCCATCAGCTACAACTAGATGGGAGATATATTTATGTGTAATAATGGAAACAATGCACTCATCTAACACATGCACGCTCCAACAAAATAATATCCCACGCAATGCAAAGGTAACAGTGGAATGTCGTCCCTCCAAAACAATAAAGTTTTGTTTAATGGAAAAATATTTTATACTACTATTGTTTTTCTATGTAAACTTAAAGTTAATTAAAATTAAAAATTCAATTATTCAGTTGCACTATCCCCATTTCATTGGACAGTATAGAAAGAAGAACAATTCCATCATTGCAAGAAGTTATTTTGGATAATGCCAGTCTACCCCATAAAACATATGTAAATTAAAGGCTTTCTGGGCTTTTATGGAAGTCCTGGAAAGCAAAACCATGAATAATATTATTTCCATGGGAAAATATACTCCAGCCACCATGTATTTTGTGCATGACTTGAGGATTGCCCAGATGATCCGTTTTTAAAAATACATATTGGTGGCATTGCTGTATAAAACAGTTATATACATTCAGTCTAGAAAATCAGAAAATAAAAATAACTGCATGTGCTTTTGCACCATTTTTTATTTAACAATGTAAGATTATTTTCCCATGCCATTAAATGTTAGTAGTATTTTTTGAGACACCGTATCACCAGTTAGCTTAGATTATCTAAAACAATCCATACAAATAATGTAACTTCATCATATATTCACTTTGGGAAAAGCAAGTCAAGTTTTGATCACTTCTGTTTCCTTCCAAACCTACTTCTAAAGAACAAACCAAAACCATATACATAACGTGTCAATATTTCCAAAAAGTTAAGTTCTGTATGAAATTCATGTAGACAATAACAACAGAGTAAAACAAACAATAATAATATTTATCCAGTGCACAGCAAATAGTAGTTACCCAATACATTTCTGCTAGGCTAAACTGATCTCTTGCATTTCAAATGTCATTTTAATAGAATTGGAAATAATATCTTTTCTTGTAAAGCCAGGTACTTAGCTCAATTGGCAGTCTTCACTTATGACAAAACAAGTCATTTTTAATTTTTGTGTAACTTCCCTTCAAAAAGCATAACCATTTGCTATAACTTATAGGAATACATTTAATTTTTAGTGTTATAAACAGAGTAGAACAAATTACAGTAGATCTTTGAACAACATGGGTTTGAACTGTTTGGATCCACTTACACATGGATTTTTTCCAATAAATGCATACATTACTATGGAATCTGCAGTTGGTTGACTCCAAGGATGCAGAAACACAGATATGTAGGGCTGACTATGGGACTTGAGCATCCACAGATTTTGTTATCCAAAGCGGGTCCTGGAACCAACCACCCACTCCCCAGGTACTAAGGGATGACTGTATTCATTTCACTGTTTCTTACATTGTACATCATATTGAAAGCAAGTAGCAAGGTGTAAGTAGAAAATTAAAGCAGGTACCAATATCTCTTGAGAACAATATGAAAACAAATCATTTTATTTGTAACGTACACAAAACTTCAGTGAAATAAGCTTCTAATGTATCATATTTTTAGGTGCCTCATATACACCCTATATGTAGGTGAACACCTCGTACTGGGCAGAAGGACTTGTTTTGAGAAAGTCACTCCCATTGACCAAAACTACAGACAGGCATAAGAATGGGAATAAACAAGAACTCTGAGCTCTGCAATTCCTTTTTTTGAGGTATGTTGAAACTTATAACTAAATCTGTTTCTTACCTGTGCAATCTGAACGAGATGATGTCTTAGCTCAGGCTACCATAACAAAATACCATAGACTGGGTGGCTTAGACAACAGACATTTATTTCTCACAGTTCTGGAGGCTGGAAAGTCCAGGATCAGGGTGTCAATGAGGTTGGTCTCTGGTGAAGACACTCTTCCTGGCTTGCAGATGACCACCTTCTTGCCGTGCCCTGACAGGGTGGAGAGAGGGACAGAGACCCCTCCAGTGTCCCTCTTTATAAGGGCGCTAATCCCATCATGAGGACCTCAACCGCAAGGCATCATCAAACCTAGTTACCTTGCAAAGGCTGCATCTTCATCGCCAGATGCCACCACGTTAGGAGTTAGGGCTTCAGCACACAAAGTTGGAGGGGACACAGTTCAGTCCACAGCAGGTGACCAAGCTGAAGCTGGTGTGGTTGACTCATTTGTTCTATAAACATGGGCTCTCATGCATGTGATTGCGTGTCCATGTTTTTTAATGACTTGCGATGATCTGGATTAACGATTGGTTCCCTAAATTAAAAGTTACAGTGCTTCCTACAACCGGCCATCCACACAGATTACTTTATCTGTTGGAGTCATTTAGCCCAAAGACTTATTAGACCCTAATTTCTAGAGCTTTACTAAAATAAGCTAAAGTAATGTGTAGAGCAGATTGTTTGTAGTTTATGACCTTGGGCTGGAACAAATTCCTGAATAGATTTCTCACCAGGTGAGAATCTGTAGAAACCACTGGAGGCCCCAGGTTTGTAGCCTTTCCAAGACTGGATTCCATCTGAATCATATTCACCTTGCTTACAGGGCTCTCCTCCCACACTGAACGGCATGGCTGCAAAAAGAAACAAAGAAGCCAAGTAAGCACAAAGATTTTCCCACAGAAACTTCTGTTTGGGATATCAAATTTCCCAACACTACTGGTAAACTATTTTGAGCAGTGGGCTCTTCAAAGTTTCAATTTTCATTTCCAACAGATAGACTTATTTCCTCCTTGATTTTAGCCATACATTGAGAACTAAATTTTGTCATCAGAAACTCTTGGTATCACTTCTTATAATAAAAGTTGTAAAATGTAGAAAACTAATTTTCAAATATTTTAATTATAATTTGTTTCGGTTTCTTCACCAGTGTCAACCAACTTCCTTTTCCTTAAATTGCTGTGTAATATGGACCTTTTAACGTGTGGACACACTGTCTCAATGGTCTCTTCAAATATACACTTTCCATACATTAGAGTAGGTGCCAAATCAGTCAGGGCTTCACTTAATTTTGAAAACAATGCTATGACAAAAGAATGCCATAGGAAATATGAATGACCTTTTCATGTTGAGAAATCCAGTAATATACTTTATAAAACTTGCATATTACATGGGTCTTGTAGTATACGATATAAATCTGCTTTTGAATATGATATGAAATCAATCATGTGGCTTTGGAAAAAAATTAAAAGAAAAATGACACATTTCCAGAGAGTATATCATTGTAAGAAAAACTGATAAAAACTAGCATATAATTTACATCAGGAGTCAGCAAACTATGGATCATAGGTCAAGTCTGCCTAACATCTCTTATATGGCTCATAAGCTAAAAATGGATTTTGCCTTTTTAAATGGTTAAAAAAATCAAAATATTATTTTGTGGCATGTGAAAAATACACAAAATTCAAGTTTCAGTGCAGGAATTCATGTACATATTGTCTATGGCTGCTTTTGAGTTACAAGGAGAGACTCGTGCAGTCCTGACAGAGTCTGAATTGCTTCCTACTGTCTAAAATCTTTACTATCCGGTTCTTAAGAAAAACAAACAAACGTTGTTGATCCCTGAGTTAGATAAAGACTATGGTACATCAGAGGTTTTTTAAAAATATGATTCAATGATGTTATTTTATGATGTAATATCTAATTTATAGTTAGGATTATATTTGTTCCTACATTTAGAAAAATGTTTGTTTCAATATGAATAAAAGAATCATGTTTTGTAATATTTCATATGCATTTTTCTTTTCAGTCTAGTTAACTACAATTATTTTTCTGGATATCTGCCAAACGTTCAATTAACATTATTGTCAGTGGATCCAACCAAATTAACTATGGAGAAAAGTATTTAGAATCTTGTGTCATGGGTGATGTCACAGCACATTGGATAAACTATTTACTTAGTCAAATTGGCCGTTGAAGTAAACAGCAATCAACCATTACAAGGTCAATATTCCTTTAAAGTTATTTACACATGGATTTGTGTAAGGAAAATGTAAAATAAATATAATCTTATATATGGATTGGCAAGTTGTTTGATTTTTCTGAAGTATAAAAATAATCACTGGAGGGCTTCCCTGGTGGCGCAGTGGTTGAGAGTCCGCCTGCCGATGCAGGGGACACGGGTTCGTGCCCTGGACCAGGAGGATCCCACGTGCCGCGGAGCGGCTGGGCCCGTGAGCCGTGCCCGCTGGGCCTGGGCGTCCGGAGCCTGTGCTCCTTAACGGAAGAGGCCACAGCAGTGAGAGGCCCGTGTACCACAAAAAAAAAAAAAAAAAAAATCACTGGAAACACTCCCTTTTGCTTTTCTATGACTCTAGTTTGTTTAATTTATAGCAAATTATATTTAAAGACATCAGAGCAGTTTAATTCGTAACATTTGCTTAGAAAATGAAAGGATTCTATATCATATATTAACAAAATTAGACTATTAAAAGGGATTGCTAATTGTATCTTTAAGAGCTAGACAAATATTCTCAACTATGTATTACCAAAAATGTTATGATGGGCTGTGAAAACTGTGGTCACATTTGCAAAGATTCAAATTGGACGGGGGTGACACAATCAACAAGAAAATGGTGGAGAGAGAGAAAAAAATCATGTAAGCTGTCTCCACCACCCCCATTTTTGTTTTCTTCCAAATTTTCTTTACCTACAAAAGAAATATTATCTAGGATAGTTTATTATATAAAATGTTCCCTACTTTGTTTTTATAGAAATAGCCACAAAAGGGCTTTGATATAATTTGTCAGATAGATTTTCGTGTGGATTATGATGCACATTCAGTCCTGATCTCAATTTAGTCATGTGCATGGTTTAGTAGAATTGAGCTCTACTTAATGCAGGGGTCTGAAAAATGAAGTGACCTATTCACTGGATATATGGACAAAAAAAAAAACTAAACATAAGGAGTCAGCCAGGGTACAAAGTTCTCAAATGTTGAGGCATCCTTTCTCTTGAGATAGATGCCACTAAAGAAGACAGCGTTTCAGTTCCTTCAGGACAACCACGATCCTACCTTGGTCCTCAACAGTCTGGTCCTGAAACTACCAGAGGACCCAACCTCCCAGTTTCATCCCAACAAGTTGTGAGTTACACGCCAACCAGAGCAGCCTAAATCTGACATAGGAGCTCAGATCTTTAATGACACAAAGCTCCTGTCCAGAGTAAAGCCACATTCTCCCTCCCTGGCCCTTCCTCCCCAAAGATGGTACTTCCTAGGCTGGAAGCACGGAGCTGCCTTAGAGGCCAGCAGAGGAGGTATGGTGGAAAGTGTGTGATGTGTAGGGAAGGGAAGGATAGCTCATTATTTTTTCTTCAGCTTTTCTCTTACTGAGCAAGACAGACTAGCAGGCCTGGCTGTGTCATGCTTGCCAGTGCAAAGCTATCATCTAACTCATGATGTGTTCATAACTAAAAGCAAAAACAGACCAGCTATCTGTACCCTAAATAGAAATATGGACTTGGTTTCAAGCACAGAAAACCATCTTCAAAGGAAGAGCCCTCCATTTTTCTGTTTCCTCCAATTTATTTTTCATAACAAATTATGAGATTAGCTAATCACAAAAAAATTCAAAATCTCTTCCATGTTACAAAAGCTGTATTTTAAAATTATTATCATGAAGTATGTCCATGTGGCATCAGATAACCAGAATTTTAAGAAATAATACTAAACTCATTTGCAGAAACTTTTTTTTCTCTCACTATTTAAATATCTTTTTTTTATTGGGGTATAATTGCTTTACAATGTTGTGTCAGTTTCTACTGTACAATGAAGTGAATCAGCTATACACATACATATATCCCCTCCCTATTGGACCTCCCTCCCCCCATCCAACCCATCTAGGTCATCACAGAGCGCTGAGCTGAGCTCCCTGTGCTATTCAGTAGTTTCCCACTAGCTATCTATTTTACACATGGTAGTGTATTTATATCAAACCTAATCTACCAATTCATCCCCCAGCCCCATATCCATACATCTGTTATCTATGTCTGTGTTTCTATTCCTGACCTGCAAATATGTTGACCTGTACCATTTCTCTAGATTCCACATATATGTGTTGATATACGATATTTGTTTTTCTCTTTCTGACTTACTTCACTCTGTATGACAGACTCTAGGTCCATCCACATCTCTACAAATGACCCAATTTCATTTCTTTTTATGGCTGAGTTATATTCCATTATATATATATAGACCACATCTTCTTTATCCATTCATCTGGCAATGGACATTTAGGTTGCCTCCATATCCTGGCTATTGTAAATAGTGCTGCAATGAATATTGGGGTACATGTGTCATTTTGAATGATGGTTTTCTCAGGGTATATGCCCAGTAGTGGGATTGCTGGGTCATATGGTAGTTCTATTTGTAGTTTTTTGAGGAACCTCCATACTGTTCTCCACAGTGGCTGTATCAATTTACATTCCCACCAACAGTGCAAAAGGGTTCGCTCTTCTCCACACCCTCTCCAGCATTTATTGTTTGTAAATTTTTTGAGAATGGTCATTCTGACCAGTGTTTGTTAGAACACTATCTAACACCATACACAGAAATAAACTTAAAATGGATTAAAGGCGTAAATGTAAGACTGGACACTATAAAACTCTTAGAGGAAAACACAGGAAAAACACTCTTTGACAAAAATCACAGCAAGATCTTTTATGCCCCACCTCCTAGAGTAATGAAAATAAAAACAAAAATAAGAAAATGGGACCTAATTGAACTTAAAAGCTTTTGCACAGCAAAGGAAACCATAAACAAGATGAAAAGACAGCCCACAGAATGGGAGAAAATATTTGCAAACAAAGCAATGAACAAAGGATTAATCTCCAAAATATATAAACAGCTCATGCAGCTCAATATCAATAAAACAAACAACCCAATCAAAAAATGGACAGAAGACCTAAATAGACATTTCTCCAAAGAAGACATACAGATGGCTAACAAACACATGACAAGATGCCCAGCATCACTAATTATTAGAGAAATGTAGAAACTTACTTTTATAACTTTTATTAACAACTGAATATTCGGTGGAATACCCTTAAAATCCTCAGATTTCCAGAGGATTCTGCAAAGGTAGGAAGAAGGCTGGGGAAGAAGAAGACAAAGCAGAGACATCCCGTGGAAGGGCTGGAGGGGGCTGACTGAGGAAGCCCAGTCATCCTTAATGCCTAAAGTTACGGGGAAAGAACTTAGAAGAATGTTTAGAGACATGAATTACAGCACACAGTAACCCAGATATCACAGAAAGGTCAATACCTGAGAAAGTCTTCTGAAACAGGAGTACTTGGCAGTAATGGTACTGTATACAACCCAATGATTGCCTGCAAAACCCTGGAGAAAAATTCAGCAAGTAATGTAGACTACCATCTGCCAACAAGAACTGTCAGAGCAAAGGCAACAGTCCCACTAAGATGACTCAGAATTCCCACTAACCTGTAATGGTGACGTGGGTTATTATCAAATAGTCTTAGTCTGCTTGGGCTACCATCACAAAATGATATAAACTGGGTGGGTTAAGCAACAGACATTCATTTCTCAGAGTTCTAGAGGCTGGAATTCTGAGATCAGGGTATCAGCATGGTTGGTTTCTGGTGAGGACCCTCTTCCTGGCTTGCAGATGGCCACCTTCTCTCTGTGTCACCACGTGGCCTTTCCTCAGGGTGTGCATGTAGGAAAAGAGAGACATCTCTGTCTTCCCCTTTATATAAGGCCATTAATCCCACCATGAAGACCCCACCCTCATAACCTGATCTAACTCTAAATTAATTCTTTCCAAAGTCCCCACTTCCAAATACCACCATATTGCGGTATGATGAGCTTCAACACATGAATTCTAGGGGGACAAAAATATTCAATCCATACACCCTTTTTTGTTTGCTGGACAGAGTACTTATTGACTAAAATTAAATTAGTGAAACCAACATACTAGAATGCAGTTCTTTCTAGTTTGTAGTTCATGCAAGCTATTTAAAACTTTTATTTGGACACTGTTAGTGTAAATGCTGTTATCCATATTAGAGAATTTTAGGTTCCAAATAAGAATCCCTACTGTAAGTAAAAATGTTTAATTGAATTAAACAGTATTTTTAAAATTCTTATTGATAGCAATTTTGTAGGGACCGTTGTCAGGCATGTATAATTGCATTAAACTACTACACAGAAGCTAGATTTATGTCATATTTTAATAAATCTCTGCCTTTGAAAATACATGTATTGCCAGAACATTTCTTAAAGCTCTGTAATGTCTTTATAGTAGGCTTTCAAACTGTAATTTTAAAAAGTCTATGAGTATTTATGGCTTAATTTAATTATGCCTGACCAATTGGAGCACACAAATAAAAAACCAAACTGTTTTAAACTATTAATTACTTTAAAACAAAACTTTTAAACACAATTTTTAAAACAAAATAATAACTTTAAGGCAAAATAATTCTAAAGTTTTAGAAACTAATCTAAAGTTAATCTAATTAGTTTAGAAACTAATCTTAATTAGTTTAAAGATTAAACTAATCTAAACTTAAAGATTAACTAATCTTTAAGTCTAGATTAGTTTAGATTAACTAATCTAAACTAATTAACTAATCTTAACTTAAAGATTAAACTAATCTTAACTAAGATTAAACTAATCTTAACTAAACTAATCTAATTAGTTTAGAAACTAATCTTAAGGTTAGTTTCAGCTGTGAATAACAGAAGATTCAAAATACAATAACCTTAACAGGTCATAAGTTTAACTACCCCTCTTGTTTAAGTCTGGATTTTCAATTTCAGGGTGGGCAAAGCAGTCCTACAAAGCCAACAAAACAGCTCTACAAAGACCTCAGACACACACCTGACTTTCCCTTCCCATTTCTAGGTGTGGCCCTCAGGAGCACAGTCCAAACAGAGCACCAGCCCCCACGTCCAAGTCCATGTCGGGAAGGTAGAATTTTCCCTTCTTCCCTTCTAGGTTAATTTCTGGCCTAACAAGTAAATTGACTTAAGGCATATGAACAGGAGAAAGGAACAAATTTAAGTTATGTACAAACGGGAGTCCTCCATGCCAACCACTCAGGCAGCTGAGGTTTATACAACATCCTGAGCTAAGGAAAAGGGGCAGGGGTCTGGGGCTTCAAAGGCGAGGGAGACAGTTCACAGGAAGATGAGAAGAGCAAATATTTGGTAAACAGATGTTTGCTGTGCCAGGCAGGTAGGCCTTCCTGATATAAGAAGTTATCTCCTGTAATAGCTCTCTTCCTGGTACAGGCCCCCTGGTTAAATTCTTTTAGGCAGCTAAGAAGGAGGTAAAAATCTCTTCCTGAGACTTCTGGGGTCCAGTTCTCCTCAGCTTGAAATATCCACATGCCAAAGTGGCACATTCTGGGGCAGCCAGCCTTAAACTCCTCATTTCAAACCACAGGATGGAAAAAAGCAGACACAGGGCAAAAAGTCTCCTCCAGTGTTTCTGAGAGGATGCCCCGAGAAGCTGCCATGGATCACATCCTCTTACACCCCACTGGCTAGAACCCAGTCATCAGGCTGCACCTAAGAAACATGAGAGGATGAAAAATGTCCTCTTTAAGCTTGAAGGCCATATGCCTTGATAAAAATTTTATTTCTATGGAAGGAAACAAGAAGGATTGAAGGACTAGATTAGAATGACTTTTCCTGTATTTCCAAGTGAATATTCTGTCTTTTTGATAAGCCTGTCATTTCCTCACTCTGAACTGCAGTCTTACGCATAAATAGGAACATCAGATTGCTGAGCTGGACAAAGAAGAAGCACAAGAAATAAAAGATAAAATTAGCCTGACATCCTGTTTAAACCAAAACAGCTCGATTGGCAGATTTTTCCTGAGGGGAAGTGGGATGAGAGCTGAGGCTGAATTACCTTTCATCAGTGGAAACCTTGGCCTTCGCTTTGGCCACAGATTTGGCCGTCTATAACAAGTTCTGAAACCACATTCCATTATTCTACCTCCCGGATCCTCCCACCGGCAAACACTGTCCTTCTGGAGATCAGCCTTGTGGTGAGCATAGAAAGACAATTTTCAAGTGTGAGGTCCCCGAGGGCTAGAACCTTGGGGGTCTCTCACAGACGCAGAATCAAAGTTACGGCTTAAGGAGCAGACAATTTCAGCTAAGAAACTAATCAACTTTTGGGGGTTTTTTTAAACTGAAGTATAGTTGATTTACAATGTTGTGTTAGTTTCAGGTGTACAGCAAAGTGATTCAGTTATACACACACACACACACACACACACACACACACACACATATTCTTTTTCAGATTCTTTTCCCTTATAGGTTATTACAAGAAATTGAGTAGAGTTTCCTGTGCTATACCGTAGGCCCTTGTTGGTTATCTATTTTATATATGGTAGTGTGTATATGCAAATCCCAATCTCCTGATTTATCCCTCCCCCCTCTTCCCCTTTAATAACTGTAAGTTGGTTTTCTATGTCTGTGGATCTATTTCTGGTTTGTATGTAAGTTCATTTGTATCTTTTTTTTTTTAGATTCTACATATAAGTCATATCATATGATATTTGTCTTTCTATGTCTGGTTTACTTCACTTAGTATGACAATCTCTAGGTCCATCCATGTTGCTGCAAATTATATTATTTTATTCTTTCTTATGGCTGCATAATATTCCATTGTATATATATATACCACATCTTCTTTATCCATTCACCTGTCAATGGACACTTAGGTTGCTTCCATGTCTTGGCTATTGTAAATAGTGCTACAATGAACCTTGAGGGTGCATTATTTTTTTTAATTCTGGTTTTCTCCAGATATGCCCAGAAGTGGGGTTCCTTAAAAAACTAATCAAGTATTTTTAAATTGAAGTCAGAGGCCAAAGTCTATCACCCCTGGGATAATTATCAAAAACCATTCACCAGTTTCTCTCTCTTTCTGATGTGCACCATAACTTTACTGTTGATTTTCAAAGCATTTTTAAAGTTCTGGGGAAAACATTCTTTCTTTGATATGATATGGAATTTCCAACCATTCAGCCCTAAGTCTGTATGAATCCTTTTGATCTCTTTTTAATTAAACCTCAGTAATGACTACCATATAGTGTCCATTTGCAGCAACAAATATCATTAATATGTCACGACACCTCGGTAGGACTGAAGTGGAACTAGATATGTGTAGGGACTTTCCTCTTCTCCTTCTGCTATGGAAAAGAGCCGGAGTGGCTACTTCCCCATCATAACTGCGAGCTGAGCATCAGAACCTACCATCTGAATTTAACAACATTAAACTCCACTTCCTAAATATATTCAAAGAAAGCCTGATAGGAAAGAGAAGATACATGGACCCAAGAAAGGCAGTCTAACGATACAGGATCTGTACTGGGGCAAGTATTTAGACAACAAAATAGGTTCTAGCCATGAATGAGCAAACTAAATATTTTCTGGAATGACTGAAAACTTTATCTATGACAATCTCAAAGATTAATTGGCAAAGTGGAAGAGTTTTACCAACTCAAAAACAAAACATAAATTTGAGATGTAGGAAAAAAAAGAAACCTCCCATAAAACAGGAAATATACAATAGAAAAGGTACTCAAATTCCTTAACTCAAGTATATGGTTTCACTTGGACTAATAAAACAGCTGGGATCCAGAAGGGTAAGATTTGTTAGAAAGATGATAAAACTTACTACCTGTGTATATTACTTCACCCCAGATGAAATGTTTATTTCCCTTTAAAATCATACATGCTATCCGTAATCTCATGAATCTATTGAATTATTCAGTGAGCATTCAAAATATTCCCGCGTGAACCCTGACGCACCTTAGCCTTCTGTTTATTTCCCAGCCATTATCATAGATATCTTTTACCATAATCACAAATATATATCAATTCTCTCTTTATCTACAAAACTCAACAGGCATATGAAGTCGAATAAAATAATTTTCCTTTTAATTGTTTAATCAGGTTTCACACATTAAATTATTTTGCTATTTTCACCTAAATCAATGCTCTTCATTTCTTCATGATATCAATAGCATTGCTCAATGTATTAAAATATACTGAGACTATCTTGAAGTTTTATAATTTGACATTATTTCTATGAGAAACCAGTATAAACTACTGAACCATGCTTTGCAGGGACCTGAGGTTCTAATAGTTGTGACCTCATGAAAATGTAATACCAGGTTGGTAATGCTTTGGGCTTTTTCCTCAGGCAATTTAAAATGAGACCATTTATTTTTATTCTCCCGCTGGGTGCAGAATAGCATTAGGTAAATAGCTGTAACTTCTCTCTTATTCTGATGGGGGCTGACGGTGACTACTTACCTCCCAAGCTTTACTAGAAGCTAATGAGGTTATGAAGTCTCGCTCATCAACCCCTTCCAGTCAGGTAAATCCACCTGATGTGGTCTGAGGAGTCATGGGTTGGGCGAGAAAGAAAAGTGTACCTCGGAACAACCAAGCAAACAATCATTTCTCACCAGAACAACCACCTTGAACTAACAATGTAAGCCGGTTCCCTTCCAGAAATAAAACAGATAAAGCCAAACATAATTCTCCTATAGAAGAAAAGCATTTGAAAATAACTTATTCAACTTTTGCTTTTATTACTTATTTTTATCATTGATCAAAAACTACATACCTACTTCAAATGATTCCTAAAAGAATCAAGTAAAATAAAATGGTAGTTACTTATGATAAAGTACTATGCAAATGTTACATTAATGTGATTGAATTAGAATAAGATAATAGGAGCTTTGTTGCCCACGTAATGAGCCTAGTAAGCAGTTGATGTATTTTCAAATGATTTGGTGGCAAAAGGGTCCAGTTTGGATGTTTTCTTGAAAGTCTTCTTGGTCCTCACTTTTAGAAGATCACCCATGCCCTGGTGATACTCTTCATAACCAGCTAGAAATATTCCCACTAGACTATCCCTTATGTATGCTTGTACTGTTTCCTCTGTTTGTATTTGGGTTCCCAGGCCATATGAAAGCTTCTCAAAATCGAGAAACATTCATCCCCGTACCATTTGACTGCACAGTATGCACGAAATCAATTCACATTCTGCCAGTAAAAGCTGCTGGGCTGCAGACTTCTTTAATCATATATCTTTATTCCCAAATCCAAACAGTGCAGCAAAAATATAACCAAGCTGTAACGTATTGCCCCCTTATTCAGCCCTGTTGTATTATTGGTTTCTATTTGTGCAGCCTTGATTCATAGCAAAAGAGAATGTGTGTTGTTTCCGGAGCAGTAACGTGTTTCCCTGTACAAAAAGACATGCTTTTGGAATTAAAAATGGCTCTTCATAATGGAGAGACAGTTTTTAAACCAACATATCACAATGCTATTTGTAGAACACTCACTCCAATAATAATCCGTAACTTTAGGCTATAGAGAACAGTCAGGGAATAGGACAGATGGATTCTCCTTCTTCCTACTTCTTTTCCTATTTTCCATGTAATTTTAATGGCCTGTTTATGACATAGATTGTGTCTAGATAGCTTTTCAGGGAATTAACTGAGACCCTGGCCTCTTCAGTCCACATTGACTTTACTTCAGCTCTCATCATCACGTTCAAGGTCACTTATCACGTCATCTCGTTCGACATTTATGATTTATTAATATATATTATGATGTACATTTAATATAAATATGTAGTGTTTATTATTCATAGCCTGATTCTCCAACTGGATTCTTTTTATTTAAGTAAAACCGGATTCTGGGACCTATAGTAGTTATCTTCACAAAGGAGATACTCAGCAAATATTTGTTGGTAAAAGTCATGGTGCTGACAATGTTTAAAAACAAAAAGAAATATCGAATTTAATCAAAATAACAGACTAATCCAGTCCATCCATTTTCTACATAAATTTAGAATCAACATAAAAATGACATCTGCACACTTCAGCTTCCTTGAAATCCTGTTATTAATTTTCTCTTTAATTAATAGTAAAAAGCACACACCATGCCATTCTACTTACAGCTCTTTCAGAAGACTACAAAATTTTGACCTTTCTACCTTGAGTAAATATTAACCAAAAGAATATTAATCAAAGACAAAATACTTATCGATTATATTGAGTTTATATTGAAATTTATTATATTGAAGTTAAATGTCAGCTGCTATAATCCTGCTCCCATTCTGTTACTATCAGTAATTTAGTGTCTAAGAAGCAAATTCTGACACTAAAAAAGACACTATTTCTTTTTCTGTTCCCTCTGTTTCCCCTAGAGTGACAAGTATAATAGATTAGAAAGTAGCTGATGCCATCAGATTATCCTCAAGCAAAGGAGTCTTTGTGAGCAGACAAGCCCTCATGAGAAGGCTTTATGACCTAGAAGGCCCCTGACGTCTCATGTCTTCCATATATAGCCACACATAAGATAACAGACCTATGACTTACTTCTAGCCAGCAGTCACGTGTTACCACACCGCAAATTTTACCATTGCAGATTAATTTGGGTTTTTTTTGGTTTTTTTTTTTTCCATTGCAGATTAATTTATTTAGCGTATCCATTGCCTTTTCCAGGAAAACAAATTAAGGTATACTGTTATTTCTTTTATTTTCTTCAAAGAGTGTCAACTTTACGCCCTTCATGTGATCCTCAAAACAAGTGAATTCACCCCTAACTGTCACACTGGAGACCTGCACACTTGGCCTAGTTTACAGAGTAAAGCATCCAACTGTCTATTGATGGAACATTATCAAAACCCAGCTAAGAACAGTAGAGTTATTTAGAAGACTCGAAATCTGCATAGGCTTAATTATTTTCAGGCTCAAGCTGAGCCATGGAAAACTTAACTGGACCTTGTTATATTGGCCTCTACAGAATCACTCTCCTGTAAGTTATGTGTTTAAAATAGGCTCTGGATTTCGTTAGGAAGAAAATACCAAAGAGAGCCGATCAGAACTGATATATCCGTTTGCTGAAAAATTTTTGATGACTTATCTAGGTTTCCTTCACATAAAGTCCCATTAAAAAGCAAACCAAACAAAAACACATTATTTTAGGATAAATACTAGGAGAGATTTTGTTTCCCTTGAAGAATGGTACACATTTTATTCAAAGACATGGAGAACTATGTAAACAGTCACTTTTTTCTTACTGCTTTAAAACGTCCTGGAGGATGATCAAAGCCAAATTCTCAGGGTGCCAGGAACACCTGTTTGAAGCCTACGTAGCAAGTAGAAATGCATTCCATTTTTCTTCCGTGTCATCTTGACAATCCCTTCTACTTTATATTTTCTGTGGTTTTTTCCACTGCATATATTATCAGTAAAATGTATAATACCTCATGTTCTCTGTAGAAGAGGTATTATACATTTTAAAACCAGAGGAAATAGAATTACTCATTTCTTAGTAGGAATTATGTGGCTAGTTTTTAGTTTTTTGGTTTTTTCTCTATAAGGATTCAGCATGTGCAGAAAGCAGGAAGCAGAGAAGCGATGAATGCAAGAAAGGAACTTGGAGAAAACATCTTCTAAGATGGCCCCCACTGATGCCCCTCACCCACTGGCCTTATACCTGTGTAATATCCTCTCTTGAGTGTTGTGGGACCTACGACTTGCTACTAAGCAACAGAGTTATGTCGGAGATGGAGGGGTACCGTGTCTGTGGTTAAGTTACACAAGACGGCGACCTCCGCCTTGCTAGCAGGCTCTCTCTCTCTTACTGGTTTGAAGAGGCAATTTGCCATGTTGAAGACAACCAGTTAGCAAGGAACTGAAGGTGATCTCCAGCTAGGGGCCATCAGTAATTCAGGCCCTCAGTCTCACAGCCATCAAGAAACCAGATCCTACCAACAGCCCTGAAAGTAAGCAAGGCTGCAGGCCCATCCCCAGTCCAGGTTTCAGATGAGAACTTAACCCTGCTCGACACCTTGGTGGTGGCCTCCTTGGCCCCCTGGGGCAGAGGACCCAGCTGCCTCATGCCCACGTTCCTAATCCACAGAAACTATGAGACAGGCATGTGTGTTGCTTTTAGCCAATGAGTCTATGGTCATTTGGTATGCTGCAATAAATGACTAATACAGAGAAACACTCAGAGTTTACTTGTTTTGTAATTTAACCTAGAACTCATGTTGCCTTATGGTTATGTTAACACATTAGGAAATGTGTTCAGCTGCCTACCAAGTGGATAACATATCTTTGTCTTTATTTTTTTCTATCAGTTAGATAGGTATTATACATTATTATTTTATCCATTTCTTTACGTCAATAATTGTAAGATTATTCCTTTTTTTTTTTTTTTTTTACCATTTGTAAGGCTATGCCTTTTAGTGGATTGACATTTTAAAAATGATGTTTATACATAAGCTATCTTCCAGACGTCAAAAGGATCTTTGAATGCCTGGGTAAAAAGGAGATAATAACCGTTACCCGGTAGTCAGAGGCCTGAAGGGCAAAACAGAAATGAATATGAAATTTATTGAAGACATGCTTTCTACTTCCACAGACTTTCCATAAAGCAAATCAGAACGTTTTTGCGGTTTCTTTTGAATGAAGAGAGGCTCTCGGGTAAATAATTATATTTTCTTAATGATTAATAAAAATCTTTGAGTCCTAATTTGATCACTGGAATGTTTTTTCAACTTTGCAACATAACTGAAGTATGCATGTTGTCAAATCCCTAGAAGGCTAGTTATTTTATTATCCAATGCTCTTTATCGTGTATAATATACTGTCAAAAATGTTTCTATAGTTTTTTCCCCAGAAGCAGCCTAGGCTTCGTAAATGATATTCATTCCAGTTAGCCCCTGCATGTCACAGGAATGCTACTTTTTAACTAGTTCTTACTACTTTACCACTTCTCTTATTCTCTGGTCCTTTTGTAACAGACCTCAGATTGCAATGCAGTTAAAATTAATGACTTAGCCAAACATGGTAGGAGTTTGACTCTGTTTCTTTGCTCTCCTTTTCAGCCTCTGTGGGGGATTTGATAACTTCTGTGCTCTAGAAACTTCTAACTGAACATGAAGAAAGCTGGTAAATCACTGTACTGCAGCAACAGCCAGCACTGCGGTAAACAGTCCAGCGTTTACTCTGCCTAATGACCCTAAAGCACATACAATATATGCTTCTCATCTGAAATCTTAGCATTGCTCAAGGCACATCTATGGGTATTTGGAATGAGCTTGCACAAATCCCCTGCACTCCATTTCAGACTTTACTTCACTTCTTTTCTCTTTATTTAGATCAGTGCAAACACCTAGAAGTTACTAGGAGTCAACACTCTAGATATAGGATTTGCAGGATTTTAATATGGGTACCTGCTGGTCATATAATTGAGATGATCTACACTGAAGTAGAAACAGGTTTACAAATTACTTTTTTTTTTGTAGTTCCAAACTTCATATGCACTTATAGCTATATCATTATTTTGGCAGCTAGGAACTGCTGCTACGTATTATTTAAATTTTGCTACTTTTATAAAAGTTCTGAATTTACTTGAAAGCTATCATGCAGCCAAATAATAATAAAATAGAAATATATACATTGGATAGGTTGAATATACTCACTAAACCCTCATGGAGACCTTCCCTGGAGGTCCATCCAGCCCCCCGTCCTCCAGCTTTTCTCTATTACAGCACCTATAAGTTTCTTTCCTAGCACTTCTCTTTTTTGTTTTTTTTTTTTGGCTGTGCCGTGCGGCTTGGGGAATCTCAGTTTCTTAACCAGGGATCGAACCGGCATCCTCAGAAGTGAAAGTGTGGAGTCCTAAACACTGGACCACCAGAGAATCATCTAGCACTTTTCAAAACTGATAATTACCTTAGTTACTTATTTGCTTAATTTTCTATCTTCTCCCTTCAACACAAGCTCCATAAGGACAGGGATGGGGTGTGTGTGTGTGTGTGTGTGTGTGTGAGAGAGAGAGAGAAAGAGAGAGAGAGAGAGAGAGAGAGATTATAAGGACACAATACCTCACGAAATATGGCAGAGTGGCTGGCATGTAATAATAATAGAAGCTCAATACACATTTTATTAAATGTGTAAATTATTGGGAAATGGGAGAAGTCTGTTACCAAGGTGAATGTCATGCCAGCCATGATGATGGCCCCTGGCAAGATTCTACTGGAGAACCTTCCATTGAATTATGCTTTTCAAATGCTTGTTCTCAGCAACTATACCAAATAATACTTTGTATTGTTGATGGAAGTTTTTGAATGAGTGATTTCATCATGTTGAACTTTGAGATCCCCAAAATCCGATTAAGCAATGAAAAAGTCCACTATCATGTTATCTAAGTCAGTCAGGGACTTAAATAATCGAAAAGGTCTAGATTTACCTTCGTTTTGATTAATGGGTAGGCAGAAGTAAAGACTGTTTCTTCTGGATTTTTCTGTCAGTGAAAGCTAAAAAGCTTTTCCTCTTTTTTATAACCACAATAAAAATTGTGTTTGTAATCTATCTAGTTAAAACGCCAGACAATATTATATCTTTCTCAAAATGGATAGATGTGAGAAACTTGAGAATTTTTAAATTAGATTCAATTTAAAAACACATAAACACGAAGCAATGAATTTAATTGAATGCCAATTAAAATATGGGCATGAAAGGAGGGTGATATGAATTGTTCACCCAAATATTGAGTCACCTGTTTAACCACTACAATAATGAATATTACTACTATGACTTTGATGAAAGCCCATGAACTTGAGGGCTGGAACAGCTCCTTCTGGCATTTAATCACACAAGAAGAAGCAGTGCAGTGCTGTGATGAAGAGTGTAAGGTCTGGGGCCACAGCGACTAGGTCTGACCTCTGGCTTCTCCACTAATTAGCTGTGTTGTCTTGGATAATTTAATTAACCTCTCTGTTCCTCAGTTTACTCATCTGTAAAATGAGGATAGTGTCAGTAACTTATGAAGCTGTTAAAGAAGGTCTTCACTTATAAAGCACTGAGAACAATGCTAAGTACAGCAGTCGTAATGATCATCTCTATGGCCTTAATTTTTCTCTCAGCTTGAATGTATTGCCTATTCCCAATGAAATCGAAACTCTTATGTGTACAATATAAATATATTTTAAAAAGTTTGTACCCTCTCAGCATAAAGCAACATAATAAAAACTCCTTGAATTGCATAAATACAATATTGTATGTTATATGTCAATAGGATTTTTACTTGTAGAAATAATATAAGCATAGTGATAAAAAATTATATCTAACTAATGACCTATCACATGAATAAATATATTATTACTCATCTTCCTTTGAGTTAATTTTCTAGGGAATCTCACATCCAACACACACACACACACACACACACACACACACACTCTCTCATGGCATCTTTGAGGCCACCTAGGTAAAGGGAGAAAGAAGACTTTGGATCATGATTGGTTTGGCTTTAATCCTATGATGATTCTACTCAATACCTGATACCTTTGGTCTGAATATAGTAAATACATGAGCTACTGTGCTACAGCTTTAAATTCATAAAATCCTAGTTTCATTTTTCAAAGAAAATTAGATTGACATTTGAAAACTGTAAGAGCTGTGTGTTTAAGGCAATTTTATCTAAATAGATATGTTATTTGACTGTTAAATTTCTTTTGTACATTTTCTATTTCTCCCAACAGACTTGATGCTCTGCCTTCATTTTCTCAGGCAATAGGTTGCTATTTTAGAAAAGTGAAACAAATACACTAACTTAGAAGATTGTTCTTCCAAACCCCAAATATCTTAGTCCCAGAAAAGGTAGTATTGAACAACAGCGTTTGCTTTCCTGGTAAAATTATTTCAACAATAAATGTCTACTTACTAGGGAAAAGTAACAGAATCCGTCTGACAGTCATTGAATGGATAATGCAGAAAATATCTTTCCCTTAGAAATTTCCCTCATTTAAATAGAAATAGGACTATGAAATTGTCCGGAACTCTTGGAAAATATAGCTCTTAAGTATTCTTTAAAGGAGAAATGAGAGTATTACCTGTGCTATTGTATTAAGGATACCATTTATATATAGTAATACTTTAGACATGTTCGGTCAGTATGATCCTTGACCAAAATGTATAAAGAAGGGGTAGAAACTGTTTCCAGAAAACTCAGAATGGAAGCCTACATTTCACAAAAGAGATAAATTAGGATTACTTTTTCATATTGCCAAGTGGTTTTTCAATTTGAAAGTAAATTTCCAGAGTTCTTTTATTAAATAATAACTGTTTGATGCATGGGAGTGTTTTTGGGTTGTTCGCTTTCCAGACAGAGAAACAACCTCAAAGCTAAATGTTAGAAATCACTGACAAATAATACAGCTAAAGCATCTCTGAAGTTTTCATGTAAGTCATGTAAAAAAATATGATTCCATTTAGAAAACAATCGACAAACATCTTTTGCAGAATACAACTATTACTTAAAGCAACGATGCATATAGACAAATTCCTTTCTACTCTGTTTTCTTCGTAAATTTGAAACATACTCTGGAAAAATCTAGCAACACATTTTTTTTTTCAGTGGTGTCTTGATTTTTAAGTAATGAGTGTCTTGATTTTTAAGTAATGGGCGAATAAAACATGCAAACATATACAGTCTAAGTACTAATGATAGAAACTGAATTTCTCCCTAACAGGGCAAGTCTTTTCACCAGATTCCTTTCTAAACCTGAACAAAATGTCACCTCTATAACTCTCTTGAGCATATGCCGTACTAAAAAACAGATGCCTTGATACTAAGAATACATTTAGAAACTGAGAAATTTCTGAATTTAAAGGATGATACAGTAGAACATATCAGTCACAAAAATGACTTGTTCCTTTTGCGGGGGTCAGAGCAAAAAGGGAAATAAAGCATTTTTGTTAAGATATATAATCTCATCTTGTTTTATGTGGTGAATTTTTGAAAAACACCTAAAACAGTAGAAACTCAGTCACCATCATTACCAGTCTTTGAACCCTCCATCGGGAGGAAAAGGCAAAAAGGTGGAGAGAGGAAAGGTTCAATCATTTAAGTCCCATACACAGACTCATTATCATAACAAAAAGCGCCGGAGGAAAGAGTTCAAAATATAAGAGCTAGGTGATTGAAAATCTATGATTACAGCCCAATTCACTCTATTTTCTCCTTTTCTTTGCCTTTCAAAAATCCATTTTCTGTAATTGACTATTTGCCCCAAAAAGGATGGGGGAGGGATTCTTATAATTCTCAACTTAAAGAATCGTTGCAGTCCCTCTCTCGTTCTGTAAAATGTGAGAATTTCCATTTCAGTTCTTTTCGGGATATGTTGAAACGATCCTTCCTTTATTCCTGCACTTCAGTACTTAAAGGAGAAGTGTCTTAGGGCTATAACATGTTTTCTTCCATCCCGATTCTCCCGGTGACTTCTGCCTTTCCTTCCCTTTTAATGGTGTGCGATTTATCTGGGGGCGGGATGGGGGCACGAGGGAGTGTTCTTTATTAAAGTCTGTTTTCTCCCCAGGGCTCGATTGCCCTCTAGTGGCTCAGAAGCAAAATTCGGAGGCTTCCACCATCTGGAAAGAAAAAGGCACCATTTTAAGGAATGTTCGTGCTGAGTTATCACCGCGGTTTTGTCTCCCCAAGAGAAGACGTAATCTCTGTATTTGGCCAGATTTTTTATGCTTTCTGCCTGAACCAGATAAAAGTACTTGGATTCTTTTATGACTTGGCGGAAACTTGACTACTTTCCATTGTTCTTCCTTCCTAGCCCTCTTTCCTCCGTGTCTTCTTTCCTTCAACAGTCAATTTAATGAAAGGAGGACTTGTGTGGTGTGGATATTTAAGGTCCATAATGAGTTACAAAACTTCTTGGAGTCTTTCCATATTCTCACCCACAAAAAATTTCAACTGGAGTATTAAACCTAGGCATTGGGTGGGATGGAGTCGGAGAATGCAGCGCCCTGAGTAAATTTGAAAGACCGTGAGTTATTCCTCTATAAGAAACTCATATTGGTATGCTGATCATTTCTACAGAGGTCATCAGAAAGCTAAAGGGTAAGAACACACCCCATTGTGCCAAAGAGAGACTCAGTTGAAGCCTCTTGTTGTGTGATTCCTTTTTTGTTCTCAGAGTGAATTGGTTTATATGATAAACTACATGGTCACCTGGTTAGCAGCTCTCAAATCTTACTACATAAATGCCCGAAGAGCAAACATAGTGCTTTCCTTTTTTTCCCCTCTGGGAATTATTAACAAGTAGCAAAAATACTAGAAACAAAGAGAAAAACAGAGGAGCAAACTCACCACCCGTGGCCATTTAATTCATTTTTTTTATTGTTCTACAGTGAAATGCTCCTTACCCAAACATTCTGCAGTGTGAGGATAAAGGAACCCTAGAATTGACACTTTCACAATTTGTAACATAAATCCTTAGCCTGTTATAAGCATTACCAACTTTCATCTATATAAATAAGAAACATAGATTCCTGTCTTCACACCCTTCTTTGTAACAGGCATGTTTGAAAAGTGAGGGGGACAGGCAGGGCTAGGGCAAGTCAGGCTTTATAGGTTGTCCACGTTTCTGTAATTGCACCCATCTCGCTTTCTTTTCTTTTTTTTAACGAAAGCTTGTATTTTAATGGCATAGTTACGGAAAATATTCAGCACACTGCTTCCCACTTTAGAGCTTTTTAATCATGGCATTTCAAACTCCTACAATAAATTATGCTGATTTTATGGGTCTCCCTTCTTTCGTAAATCTATTGGTCACAAATTTTATTTCTTCGTTGCAATCATTTGATATCAAATTATTTTGTAGTGTGTTTATGACATGCTTACCAAATTGGCATTTAAATATTTGTTATAGTTTTATGATGCAAAATTGGACCTATGGTGATTTATTTTACTACACTCCTACGAGAAGTTTCACTGCACCCAGCTTTCTAAGTTCAGTGGACTTAGCGTTTCCATGGGAGCAAAGAGAATTTCTCATCCAGGACCATGTCACCTGCTCTGAAGAACTGCGTGCTCTCGGGTAATGAGAGTTTAAAGCAACATTGGGAAAATACGCTCTAAGTATTTTGCCCCTTAGAGATGCCTGCATGTTAGAATATCCCCTCAATGGTACAGCCATCTCTCCACGAGTGAGAAGGCCACACTTGTACAAACTCTGAGATGTTCACAAGAAGTTCCTTCAGTGGGAACCAGAAACCCACGGTGACGAGCAGGATCCCTTCTGGTCTCCACCGCAGGGTGGCCCATGGGATCTCAACCTGTGACTTCTGATGGTTTGTGCTTCTGCGAGTGAGAGCTGGTACCTACTGTTGGAGTCCGTGGTTCCAGCCATTTGCTTCCGACTATAAAGCCCTGCACACCCCTGTCTTCTCAGTCCCACTTGGACTCTGCCTTTTCTCTCCGACTCAGCACTTCTTAGTCCCACACTGCTAACCGGAAACTTCTAGAATCCCTGCCCTATTCAAGTCAGCCATGAAATGCCAGGAATGGGCTGCCTCAGCTTCATCCATTTAGGTCACTAAATCAAATGTCATCCCTTCCCTTTAGAGAATATAAAGTATAACTGCTTTTAACTACAGAGCGGAAGTCAATCCCCATTTAGCACATCTTGCCTTTCGCCTTGCAGATTTTTGTTGACATGTATGTGGAGCAATGACGTTTGCTACTATAAAGCACATTTAATAGAAAAGAAAAAGAAGAAAAGGCAAATCAGAAGCCTAAAAACTGTAAGTCTGCAAATCCAAATCCACTTGGCTTTGGGGGACAATTAATCAGTTAGAACGTAAAGGTCTTTGAATTCAGAATTGCCTGAAAGTGCATTAGCCGTTCATTATTTCCCAGTTGTCAATATTTGTGTGAGGTGGGAAACAGGAAATGACGTTCTTACCAAATCAAACCTGACCAGGCTTGATACCTTCAGATAGACAAGTATGAACCATGACAGACACCGAGCCAAAGGAGATGAAATTGGGTGAGTAGAGAAAAAAGCTCTTCATAAATCCAATAAATAACTCCATGGAAGGAATGGTGAGTGCAAGATGAGTGTGTCAGGACTGATGGTTTTAAACCAAAAGAGACATAAATTTGTCTGAGATGTCTCTCACGTTTTTCGTCTTAACTGGTGTCAGCTTGTCATTAGAACGAATTGTTCTTACACTAATTATACTCTTACCCCTGGAAAGGAATTTTTTAAGACACATTTCCTGCAGGGTTGAAAAATCAAGACTTAGAGATTAAATGAAAGCAACAGCTGTCTAACCTGTAAATGAGAGTACATTTTATAGCATTAAATTAAAGAAACAATACATTGATATGCAAGCAGTTATCCAATAAAACTTCTATTTAATGAATACATATCCACTTCTCTTTAAATATTTTATATATATATGTAGCTTTTCAAACTGTAAACTAATAATACAGTTATTAGTTCTTCCTACCTTGGTTTCTAGAGCTGAGGCTGCTATCCTGCAGCTCTGATGGAAAGGACCAGAAACACTGGCTCTGACTCTGAGTACTGCAACAGAATCAGGCACCGTCAGGATTCTCATTATTTGGGAAAAAAATTTAAATGACTTCTATTTAATTTGCTCTGAGGAGACTTCTCACTGACTTGCCACCAAACCATCCTTTAATTATTAAATTTATTTTATTGAAGTATAGTTGGTTCACAACACTGTGTTAATTTCTGCTGTGCAGCACGGTGATTCAGTTATACATGTACATGCTTTCTTTTTCATATTCTTTTCCATTATGGTGTATCACAGGATATTGAATATAGTTCCCGGTGCTCTACAGGAGGACCTTGGTGGTTATCCATCCTATATATAATCGTTTGCATCTGCTAACCCCAAACTCTCAATCCATCCCTTCCCCACGTCCCTCCCACTTGGCAACCACCCGTCTGTCCTCTATGTCTGTGAGTCTGTTTTTAAATGACACCAGCTTCAGGGTAGTTTATCAAAGTGAAATAGAATACCCCAAGCAGCAGAGATTAGTGTGAGAACTGGAAATATCAATACATCACAGAAAAAGAAAAAAATTAACAAAAGAGCCACCCACAAAGAGTATCAGGGCAGGACAGAGTTTTTTTGGTTTTTTTTTTTGGCTGTGTTGGGTCTTCGTTGCTGTGCGAGGGCTTTCTCTAGTTGGGGCAAGCGGGGGCCACTCTTCATCGCGGTGCGCGGGCCTCTCACTATCGCGGCCTCTCTTGTTGTGGAGCACAGGCTCCAGACGCGCAGGCTCAGTAGTTGTGGTGCATGGCCTTGGTTGCTCCGTGGCATGTGGGATCCTCCCAGACCAGGGCTCGAACCATGTCCCCTGCATTGGCAGGCAGATTCTCAACCACTGCGCCACCAGGGAAGCCCCCAGGCCAGAGATTTAAAGTGAGTGATGTGCCAATGGATGGATAGTTACTTGAGACTGGGTATTACTGAAGGGCTCTCTTTTTAATCTTAAATTAAAAACTAAATGTCATGGTAAAATGAGGAGGCAGAACAATTTGGATAAAGGGACGGGGCCCACAGAGGCCCGGCGGCAGAAATACTCTTGGCGGGTCAGAGAAAGAGGCCATAGAGTGAGTCATGATTTTAATCTGTGTGATTGGAGGCCTTGAGAGGGCTTTTTTTATGAGTAAAATAACCAGATCTACATTTTCATGAAGATCACATGGCTGCTGAATGGAGAAAGAATTGGGGTGGGTGGGTAGCAGTTGAAGCAGAGGTCTCATGGTCATGTCCAGTGGGAAGTTCCTGTGGCTTAGAGGAGCATCAGTGGGGAAGAAGAGAAGGGGTCTATTTCACGCTTGGGTCCTCTGAGCACAGGTGGTGGATGGGATGGAGAAAGAGGAAAGGAGGAAGAGTCCATGGGTTTAGAGTCAGGACGCTGGTGTTGGGGGCACTTTTACCTGGGAGGCACGGTGATGCCTAAAGGACTTAACACATCCACGCTCCCCTTTTCTCTTTGCTATCCCTCCCGTTATTCTTTTTCTCTCCAGCTCTGCTTCGGCCACGTTCGCCACTTTGCTAAACCACGAATCTGGGGCACGCTCTGGCCTCAGGACATTTGCACTTGCTGTCCACTCTGCCTGAAACGGTCTTCCTTCAGACGTCCTCATGGCTGGCTCCTTCACCTCCTAGAGTTTTCATCCTGCCTCATCTTCTCAGAGCAGCCCTCCTTGTCGACTGTGTTTGGGATCACAGATCTCACCCTGCACTCCCTGTCTGCTTGCCTATTTTCTTTGCCCCTGTAGCACTCACACCATCCATCATACTATGCTTACTTTTCCTGCGTATTGTCTGTCTCTGCCCTATAATGTGAGCTGCACGAAAGCAGAGATTTTTTTAACATTATAGCCTGGGTATCCAGTAAAAGGTCAGGCACATGGTATGCACTAAAGAAAAATATTGGAAAAAGAAATCTAAGCATTCCCCTACCCTTACCTACCTCCCATACACAGTTGCCCAGACTTTTCCTAGCAGAGTATTTTGCATTTAACAGGTGCTGACTAAATGAGAGTTGACTTGTATATTAAAGATAACTACATACTAGACATGATATATAGTACGTACTTCATTCAATGCATATTGAAAGTGTGAGCAAGGGAGCAGGTCAGAATCCAAGAATGACTACGATTTTATTCCCTGTACCTCTCAGAAAGGATTGAAAATTAGGGGGCTTTTACGTATATTTCAAAAATAATAAATTACATAGCATAAATAAGGAATTAAATAGAATCATGAAATGTATTCATGTTTATTTCCACTTGGTTAATTTTGGTAAACTTTATTTTGTTTAATTCATTAAGAGGTAGTTTAACCATTACTACACATCATTACAGGGCAAAACTAGGAAAATATCTACTACAAATAGTCCTTCTGAGGGTTTGCCAAGGATTCACAGGCAGTAGGTAACTATTCTTACCACATTTTCAAAGAAGCCTTAACATGTGTATCAGTCTAGAGCTGTCAATGCAATAAAAATATCGAGAGAGGGAGAATGCCTAGCTACCCATTAAACTGAAGTTAGGAAGGAAACTAAGCAAAGCAGTGAGTAAAAGGAATCCATGTGTTCAAAATACCACTTCTTTATCCCCAGAGTCACAGTGTATCTTTACTCTGGAGAAGCATAGATCTTTTTATTCTCCTATCTTTCTTAGCACTTTTTTCTTTAGGTTATACTTTCTGCTGCTATGTTATTCCATACAAATATATAACTGGCTGTTCATGCATTATTAAGTCACCTCCTCTATGCTGCTTTTTTATGGTAACATGTGTCTATTGAAGACTCAAAACTTAGTTGGAAAAATTGAAACTAAGAGTATTTTAGGCATACTGTCAGGGACATAATTGGAATTTTGTGGGAAGGATAATATGTCAATCTTCTTAATCATTGTCTCATATGACATCTTCATTAATAAAGCAGGAAAGAGTCTTCTGTACAGTTACGGGAGAAAAATAACTGACAGGAGTCAACCAGAGCGCTTTCGTACATTTGTTCATTTCAATTAATACCCAAAATCTCTGTGGTTGAAGTGCTTTAGTGATCACAAAGGATTTTCATATACTTCTTGTTTAATCCTCACAACCATCTATTTGCAAGGAAAACTCTCTTGCAATAACAAATGAGAAAACTGAGACCCTAAGAGTGTAGGTAGTTGACCAAAGTCACAAAATTAGTCAATAGAATTGTTGATACACAAACCTATACATTTAGATGCTAAACCTACTATTTTCCCCATTACTCTTCAGATGAAAATTTCCAATACGCTAAATATGCTAAAAAGATGATTAACCATGGTCCCTACACTCCAACAATTTCTAGATGGGTAGGGTTTTTTAATTCATAAAAGACTATAACTTACAAAATCGTAGTCAGTGTGAGGCTGGATAATATAGAAATCTAAAGCTCTTCATAATTCGAATAAATAAAGCAAGACTGCTGTGATTAGGCATAAGGAACGACTGCTTTACCACATAAACTTAATTTAAAAGCTAACGAGAAGCAAAGCAACCTTCTTCAGCACGTGGACTCTGCCCTTGAAAATCATTAGGAGAAGAGTATAGAAAGAACTCTTCCTTGGAATGACAGTGATAGTCACATCCTGGAGTCAAAAAGCTTCCTGTGAAGTGTAGAGGGATCTAGTCTTTCACAGCTCCATGTTTCATTAACTCGCAGTGGCTCCGTCCTGCAAAGGCTAGAGCATGTGAGGACCTACCCTGTCTGAGATAAAGGATGCCAAAGCTCCCTTCAGTAACTCAACTTAATTCTATATCAAGTCATTCTTTTTTTTTTTATCGGAGTATAGTTAATTTACAATGTTGTGTTAGTTTCAGGTGTACAGCAAAGTGTTTCAGTTATACATACATCATATCTATTATTTTTCAGATTCTTTTCCCTTATATATTATTATAAAATATTGAGTACAGTTCCCTGTGCTATACAGTAGGCCCCTGTTTGTTACCTATTTTATATATAGCAACATGTACATGTTAATCCCAACCTCCTAATTTATCCCTCTCCCCACTTCCTCTTTGGTAACCGTAAGTTTGTTTTCTATGTTTTTGAGTCTACTTCTGTTTTGTATATAAGTTTATATCGTTTTTCTAACTTCCACATATAAGTGATATCATATGATATTTGTCTTTCTCTGCCTGACTTACTTCACTTAGTATGATAATCTCTAGGTCCAACCACGTTTCTGCAAATGACATTATTTCATTATTTTTTGTGGCTGAGTAATATTCCATTGTGTATATGTACCACATCTTCTTCATCCATTCCTCTATCGATGGGCATTTAGGTTGCTTCCATGTCCTGGCTATTGTACATGTCCTGTAGGGGGGTGCATGTACCTTTTTGAATTATGCTTTTCTCCAGATAGATGCCTAGGAGTGGGATTGCAGGATCATATGGTAGCTCTACTTTTAGTTTTTTTAAGGAATCTCCATACTGTTCTCCATAGTGACTGTACCAATTTACATTCCCACCAACAATGTAGGAGGGTGTCCTTTTTTCCACACCCTCTCCAGCATTTATTACAATATTTGTAGACTTTTTGATGATGGCCATTCTGACCAGTGTGAAATGATACCTCATTGAAATTAGAACATTCTCTAACACCATACACAAAAATAAACTCAAAATGGATTAGACACCTAAAAGTAAGACGGGATACTGTAAAACTCCTAGAGAAAATCCTAAGCAGAACATTCTTTGACATAAATCTCAGCAATATATTTTGGATCTGTCTCCTAGAGTAAAGGAAACAAAAACAAAAATAAACAAATGGAACCTAGTTAAACTTAAAAGCTTTTGCACAGCAAAGGAAACTATAAACAAAACAAAAAGCCATCCTACAGACTCAGAGAAAATATTTGCAAATGATGCAACTGACATATACAAAGAGCTCATATCAAAAAACATTAAAATATGTTTAAAAAAAAAAACCAATATCAAAAAAAAACCAAACTCAATATCAAAAAAAACCCAAACAACCCAATCACAAAATGGGCAGAAGATCTAATTAGACATTTCTCCAAAGAAGACATACAGATTGCCAAGAGGAAAAGATGTTCAACATCGCTAATTATATCAAGTCATTCTCACTCTAGTCCACCTTTGACCTCTCGTGCCTTGACTAACAAGGAGGAAATGTCCTTATTCATCACCTACTTGTGGAGACCACTCATAGAATTGGGTCCTTATTTTCATTTTCTGTATGACTTCAGATGACTCTTGTCTTCATTCATCCTCTAGAAACTCAAGTCTGCTTTCTGAACTCCAGCTGGCCACTGGGATCCCATTCTCAGCTTTCCTTCTTTCTGAAACTACTGCCCACATGCCTTTGTCTGCCTTTGCCTAAGGAAAGCCTGAAGGACATTCAGTACAGGATGTGTCACACAGTAGGTGCTCAATATTTATTGAAAAGGGATCTACAACAAGAAATATGTTCTGATCTTTGCCTTCAATGCAGCTTAGAGTCTAATAGAGAAAGATAAAAATATAAAAACTAAGTGTTACAGATGCTGTAATGAAAGGAATAGAGTATAAAACTGGCATAAAGAATTTTTTTTCTGCTGGCGGAGTCAAGAAGAAGACTTCTTGGAGGAGGTGAGAAGACTAAGTAAGATTAAATGAAGAGGAAGAATAGGTTTTTCTTAAAACAGTGGGAAGACAGATACACATTTTGAAGACAAAAAGAAAAGTTACTTACATGAAAGAAAAGTGTTTATATAGAAGCATGGCAGAAGATAAGCCTGGAAATTTGGGTAGATTATGGATGGGTGGAAAAATTACTATTTAGATATTTCAGAATAGCTGCAGTTTTCTGAGCACGCAAGTGATACAATCAGAGTGAGATCTTAGAGTTGTCTTTGGTGGCAGTTACCCAGATGTACGAGTTGAAGAAAGGAACTTGAAGAAGGAAACTAGCTGGTCAGGAACCAATTTAATTATCCCAGCAGTAAGTGATTAATGTGTGATCTCAGGCAATGGCAATGGGATTAAACAAGAGAGGAAACGAATTTTGGTGAATCGTGTAGAATCCACTCTCATTTCCTCCTACAATTCCACAAAATTCAGTACAGAAATGTGTAAAAGGTATAACACTACAAAAGAAAGGCAAGAAATGGGGACAACAAAATTGAGATGCAAAGAAGAATTGGAAGATATAAAAGCAGAAAATGAAGACTAGAGGAAGAAGAGAGACGGTGTCTGCAAGATGCAAGGGTGAGGGGTCAAGATGCTCGTGAATTCAAGCTCTGGAATCCAGGGAAGACTCTCTGAACGCTGAGGTGTAGAACAGGCAGACGGCACAGAGATGGGTTGAAACTTTCCATAAGAAGCGTTAAACCTTTGCATTCCCTCTAATTTTAAACAAGAAAAGTCAGATCCTAACAATGTCCTGACCCAACAGAAAATGGAAGATTATTCTCTGGAGAGACTTGGACCCAGAGACAGCAGACACAGTCAACGGTAAGAGGCCATATGAAAATTAAGGGATTTCCAGGAAGGTCTACACACTGAACAGTGAGATCCATAAAATACTTCCCCCACTTTTCCACAACTTTAGTAACAAGGCCTCTCTCACAGGTGGAACCCTAGGGGGTTCATCTCTTTGGAACCTCAGTGGTTCAAAAAAAACACTCAACAGAAAGAGGTAGTGACAATAAAAACAACTGCATTCCTAAGGATATTACAAGAAATTCCACTGGTCAATAAGACCTGAAATTGCATACAAAGCTTCTAATCTGTTTCTAGGGCCCTACTCTTAAATCTCAGGAAATCCATGCCACTAACTAGAAATACAGAGGAAAAAGAAAATAAGCAATGCAGAAGAACCAGAGCAGTGCAGGGGATGGCAGAAAGCAATCAAAGACACCCTATAAGCAACAGCCTTAGAGAGATGGAAGTATGTGATGCATCCATAAAATGAGAACACTGAGAATACTATGTTAAAATGGGAGAGAAGCTTTCACATAATTAAACTCTTGGAAATTAAAAATACAGTAGCAGAAATAAAATTAAATAGAAAGGTTGAAATATAAAGATGAGGGAATCTTCCAGAAGGTATCAATATAACCAAAAAGCAAAATGGGAAATAAGAATAGGTAAAATTATAGAGGTCTAATCCTAAAGTTCAAACAGTCAAATAATACAGTCCCAGGAAGAGACACAGAAGAAATTGAAAGAAAGGAAATTATATAGAAAGAAATAAGAAAACACCCAGAACTTAAATGTCTGGATTTATAGATTAAAAAGACTGATTAGTATCTCCCAAAATGGGAGAAAGATTTTCACAGCAAAGCACAACACAGTAAAACTTCAGGGAAGTGAGATTCAGAGAGAACAGGCAATCAGAATAGTATCTGACATCTGAACAGCAACTTTGAAGCTGAAAGAAAAAGCATTCGTGCCTACTATATTCTGTAAAAAATGATTTTCAATCTAAATTTTGAACCCAGACAAACTTTCAGCCAAATGAGAAAGGTAGAATAAAACATTTTCGTTTAGGCAAGTTCTTTAAAAAAAAAATCATCTCCCATACACTTCTCAAGAAACTACAAAAAGATGAACTTCATTAAAATGAAAGAATTACCAAGAAACAGGAAACTTGGAATTCTGATGGCAGGTCTAAAAGAGGACAGAAGTGTATAAAGCTCCCACAATGACGGTGAATGGAAAGCCCAGGAGAAGGGGCAGAGCAGCTGTTCTAGAGAACCTAGATCAGGGCTGCACAGAGCGGGTCCAGGGAGAAACTCTCCAAGAATAAAGCAAAATTGATAAATTATCTGATTTGATCAGTGGGTTGAAGGAAGGAGTTACCCTTCTCTCCAAGTGTCTGCAGATGAAACATGGCAATAGGTACATAGAAAACTTAAACCAAAATAAAACTAACTGGTACTAATCCCCAAGAAAACCAAAAGTTGCACCAGAAAGAAGTAACCACAGTGAACTTATGTGACTCTGGTGTGAATAACATTTATATAAACACAATAATGAAAATGCCAAAAGTTTATTTTACCAAAAACTTAAATAATTACATTAACGTGATCAGAAAGGGATGAGGTTAACATTTTAAAGAAATACATTCTTATCTTCCAAGGAAATGTATAAAGAGTTATTATAACTTTAAAAGATGGAAAATCACAAAGTAATACTATCAGCCTATTTTTTAGAAACATGGAGGTGAATCTCAGAAGCCACAGGTAAAATATTCAAAACTACCTCTTGGGACAGAATTCTAGGATGAGAAGTAAATGTAGACATGATCTACTATTTTTTGTTATAAGCCTTGCAGAACTCCTTGACATAGATTTATGTGATTTTTTTTTTTTTTTTTTAAGAGAGGGGCACTTAAACAACAGGAATTTATTCTTCACAGTTCTGGAGGCTGGAAGTTCAAGGTCATGGTGCTGGCAGACTCTATAAGCCAATCAGTCTATGGTGTCTTTTTTACAGAAGCCCAAACAGACTAAGATGGGGACAGTAAGGAATATCCCTTAGATTTAGATTTTTTTTATTGGAGTATAGTTGCTTTACACCGCTGTGTCAGTTTCTGCTGTACAGCAAAGTGAGTCAGCCATACATATACATATACCCCCTCTTTTTTGGATTTCCTTCCCATTTAGGTCGTCAGAGAGCACCGAGTAGAGTTCCCTGTGCTATACAGTGGGTTCTCATTAGTTATCTATTTTATACATAGTAGTGTGTATATGTCAATCCCAATCTCCCAATTCTTCCCACCTGCCTAGATTTAGATTTTTAAAAGAAGTAAAACTAAACAAGGAGTTATGGAATGTACTTTTTAAAAATAGCTACTTTTCTCTTTCATGATTTCCTTTTCATCATGACTAAACATTATATCAGCACCAATAAATATTACTAAGCAGATCATAATAATAATAATAAAAAAAAGACAGGGGCAGGTACAGATGTTATTGCAAAGAGGAATCAATGGATTAATGGGATGGAACAGAATGACTCGACTTTGGAGCAAAGAAGAAGAAACTTTAAATGATCCTATGATTTCATGCCTGTGTGACAGAAGAGAATTTTGGAAAAAATCATATAGGAGAGGAAATTGAAATTAGCTGGGGAATGAGGGGCTTGGTACAGTAGGAAGTATGTTGGACTGATTGGCAGTCAGACAACATGATTTCTAATCCTCATTCCATCCCCAGTTACTTTGTGAACTTGGTCTAGTAAATTTACTTCTGAAACTCACTTTCTCTAGGTCCATCCATGTTGCTGTAAATGGTATCATTTCATTCTTTTTATGGCTGAGTAATATTCCATTGTATATATGTACCACATCTTCTTTATCACACTAAGTAAGTCAGACAGAGAAGGGCAAATATTGTATTATATTGCTTAAATGTGGAATCTAAAAAAATGATACAAATGAACTTATTCACGAAGCAGAAATAAACTTAGAGACATAGAAAACCAACTTCAGTTTACCAAAGGGGAAAGAAAGGAGGAGAGATAAATTAGAAGTTTGAGGTTAAAATATGCATCCTACTATATATAAAATAGATAATCAACAAGGACCTACTGTAGAGCACAGGGAACTATATTCAATACTATATCTTGTAATAACCTATAATGGAAGAGAATGTAAAAAAAGAATATATATATATATATATATATGAATCACTTTGTTGTACAACTGAAACTAACATACCATTGTAAATCTTCAATTAAAAACAAAGTAAAAACAGAAAAATAAAACTCACTTTCTTTAGCTTAAAAGTGGGGAAGTTAAGCTCAACAATCTCCAACACCCTTCCAATTTGTTTAAGAGGAACTTAACTTTGCACGTGTGCTGGAGTTGACAGTGAAAGGACCAAGGGCCCGTGTGCTGTGAATGCAGAATGGGAATTAAGAAAGCCGTCAGGGTTGCAGAGGCTGAGTGTAGAGGTATCTATGTGGAGATCATTAAGGCTTGAGGGAGTAAGAGTATAGAGATGGAAACAGAAAGACAGAGGACAAGACTGGGGGTAATGCCCACCCCGAGTGGAAAGGAGAAGGAGATAAATGAGTCGTAGATGAGAATTTCCAGGAGGGGAAACTAGAACAGTGAATGTGAGAGTTTAAAAAGGTAAAACAGAATGGTTCTACTCATCCATTTGGCTTTAGAATTTTATGACAAGTTTAGTGGTGTTATGAATTCAGTAACGACTTCTGAATTTAAGTAGAAAAATTTTTATAGTAGAACCAATTAAAAGTTTTACAAGTCACCAAAGATGAGCTTTTTTCCCCTTTTTCATTAAATCATTGTAGGCATCACGGTATAGATGTTACCATTTGGGAGTATTCATGTGCATAAAGGTGGGCTTTTTATTTTTCACCTTTAGAAATGTGACAATGATTGAAATCTTGCCTGAGGCCATGAATTTTTCATAATAGCTAAGGAGAAATTCAGCCCAGCACTCTAAATCTCTGCACCTCAGCTGTGATCCAAGCAAGGTGAAATGGAAATATTTGACAGTATTTCACCAAGCCCTATCATGCGTACACATGCCACTTCCTCTATTTTTCATGCAAATTATTCATTCATACAGTAAAAACAAATCAGTACACACACACAAATACAAATTCACTTTTCATTTATAAGTGGTAAAACCCCTTTCTTAATTTATTGTTCTTCATTTTTATATACTAACTACTGTATTTTATACTTTAAATTCCTTATTCTATATGGTTGAGAGTATCATGCAATTATATAATCCATATATTTTCAATTTTAAATAGCAACATGATGACAAAATTTTATTAGATATGTATGTATATATACGTGTATACATACATATGTAGATATGTGTGTGTGTATATATACATATATATATACATCCATACACAACACACTTCTATAAGAATTTCTCAATATTGGCCACATGATATACTCTTAGTCTTAATTTTGTGTTATTATTTGTATTAAGTTACGAATATCTTTGTATAAATACTTATGTTTATTTTAGTTTATATTTTTCAGTTACTTTTTAGGTACTAATTGTATCTAATATGGCATTACTTGTCTTAAGATGTGAAAATTTTGTATGAGTCTGTTAAGTACAGTTATAGTGCCACTATACCCAAAATAGTATGCCAAATTACACTTTCACTGCTGCTATTTTAATAACTTGGAATATAACTTCTCTTCTGAACAATTATGTTAGTTATGGTGAGTAACCCAGCCAGTTTATACTGGGAGACTACTGGGATTAACCTTAAGGCAAGGTTGATGTTTTACCTAAACACTGCTAATCTTAAAACATTGGCTACCCATAAATATTTAGTTCAGCACAATAATTAGAACATTAATTAGATATAGATTAAGTAGATTTAAGCAGAAAAAGAAGTGTACCATCAGTCACTAGAGGGCAGCAAAGATTGGAAAAAAGATATGAATTCAAATGCTGATTCTTAATGCGGGGGTAATAAGACTGAAAGTTCTAGAGATACCAAAGGACCAGTTCTTCCCCCAAATGTTTCTGAGACATACAGTCTTGGCTCTTACATCGTCTTGGAATAATGAGCAGAAGACCTAAATAGACATTTCTCCAGAGAAGATATACAGACTGCCAACAAACACATGAAAGAATGCTCAACATCATTAATCATTAGAGAAATGCAAATCAAACCTACAATGAGATATCATCTCACACCAGTCAGAATGGCCATCATCAAAAAATCTAGAAACAATAAATGCTGGAGAGTGTGTGGAGAAAAGGGAACCCTCTTGCACTGCTGGTGGGAATGTAAATTGATACAGCCACTATGGAGAACAGTATGGAGGTTCCTTAAAAAACTAAAAATAGAACTACCATACGACCCAGCAATCCCACTACTGGGCATATCCCCTGAGAAAACCATAATTCAAAAAGAGTCATGTACCAGAATGTTCACTGCAGCTCTATTTACAATAGCCAGGACATGGAAGCAACCTAAGTGTCCATTGACAGACAAATGGGTAAAGAAGATGTGGCACATATATACAATGGAATATTACTCAGCCATAAAAGAAATGAAATTGAGATATTTGTAGTGAGATGGATGGACCTAGAGTCTGTCATACAGAGTGAAGTAAGTCAGAAGGAGAAAAACAAATACTGTATGCTAACACATATATATGGAATCTAAGAAAAAGAAAAAAAAAAGGTCATGAAGAACCTAGGGGTAAGATGGGAATAAAGACACAGACCTACTAGAGAATGGACTTGAGGATATGGGGAGGGGGAAGGCTAAGCTGCAATGAAGTGAGAGAGTGGCATGGACATATATACACTACCAAACGTAAAATAGATAGCTAGTGGGAAGCAGCCGCATAGCACAGGGAGATCAGCTCCGTGCTTTGTGACCACCTAGAGGAGTGGGATAGGGAGGGTGGGAGGGAGGGAGGCTCAAGAGGGAAGAGATATGGGAACATATGTATATGTATAACTGATTCACTTTGTTATAAAGCAGAAACTAACACACCGTTGTAAAGCAATTACACTCCAATAAAGATGTTAAAAAAAAAAAAGCTGCATCATCTTGCCATCTTTTGGAGGGTTGACTGCCACTTTAATTTGGTCATCAGTGAACAATAAACATACTCAGGCATTCTCAAGAAATGGAAAGCTACACTTTTACTGGGTTGTTTCCCAAGGATTATGGTAGTTCCAATTTTCTCTAAAGAAATTGTTATGAAATAGGCCAATTGAGATTTTCTGTGGAATTTCTGCTTCTTCAGAGACCAGATGTTTCCTAACGATTTTTGTTTCCCCATCTAGAGCAGTAAAAATAAAACAGATTTACATCTTCTAAAATGTGGAGTTACTTTCTGGGTCTTTAAGAACTGTGCAAACGTTTATAAAGAAAAAATATATTTTTTTATTGAAGCATAGTTGATTTCCAATATTGTGTTAGTTTCAGGTGTACAGCAAAGTGATTCGGTTATACATATATATGTTTATATTTATATTCTTTTTAAAATTTTTATTCCATTTTAGTTTATTAAAAAATACTGAATATAGTTTCCTGTGCTATACATTAAATCCTTGCTGCTTATCTATTTTATATACAGTAGTGTGCATCTGTTAATCCCCTACTCTCAATTTATCCCTCCCCTCCTTCCCCTTTGGTAACCGTAAGTTTGTTTCCTGTGTCTGTGAGTCTATTCTGTAAATAAGTTCATTTGTACTATTTTTTAGATTCCACATATAAGTGATATCATATAATATTTGTAAAAACAAAAATGTTATATAATTTATAATTTCACTGTCTATTACTACTAATAGAAAATGTTTTAAGTATTTTTAATAAATTAATAAGAAAGTGTAATAATAATATACCTTTTCCTTTTTGAATTCTCAATTTGTTGTTTATACATATTCACAAATTTATTAAATGAACATCCATTCTTTTAACATTGAAAAGGGATTGAAAACTTATTACAAATTCTGCTTGTGAGTGATATACCATACTTTTATTTTACATCTCAAAATTCAGATTAAAATGTATTGGAAGTCCTAAGTCTTTAGCATTATCTCAGTGTTGATTCTAGTGGGTTTTAAGATCCCAGAAAACATAAAATTGTATAGGGGTTTCTTTGGAAATAAAACACGCAAAGTAACAGAATGCTAGAGTTGTCAATTAACAAAATAAAATCATGTTTGTTTTATAATGTTGCCCTCCTAACATTGACCTTGACTGCTTACGTTGACTTTGCTTCGTGCCTATTGAAGTCTTGGCAATGATGTAGTTTGTTTCCTTGGAACTTAGAACTGTAAAGGAGTAACACAAGGTAACTTATCAAACAAGCAAATGTGTTTGCTGCTGGTCCATTTGGAAATGGAGGAACACATGAAAATTTAAAGACAAAGACCTCTGGATATCATTACAGACTTCCTATTTATCTGCATGAGGGAAAAATAATATTGGTTTGAAGTCTTCCTAACTAAGACATAAAATAGAACAGAGAAAAAGTGGGTGAGATGCATGAAAACGCACTTTCATTGTGACACAAACCTTCACATTACACCTAAGTGCTCACAAACCCCAGATCTAGTTTCCGGTCACGTGCTCCTATCTCATCTAAACCCTCTCCTCCTCTTGCTGTCTCTGTCCTGTCCTGGTGACATGCCCCCCTCCTCACCACAGAAACACAACCGATTGTCTCTTTCCTCAAGGCCCCAAGCAACCAGCCACCAAACTTGCTATCTTGCAAATGTTTCCTGAATCTCTCCTTCTAACAGACCTGATTATGTCACCCATAGTTACCTCCTAACAGTCCTCTCAAAAACACTATGTACATTGTTATCAGAACGCTGATAGAGATACCATTATTTTACTCCACTGCTTGAGTACCTACAAAGTCCCCGTTAATCTACAGAATACAGTCCAAATGCCCTAGTATGGCATACATGAGTACCATTACTTTTGATTTAAAGTTTATCCTTGATAAATATTTGTTGAACCGAAAAGAACTCAATGCCCAGTGTTCCTATGTTGAGACAGAGTACTGATACAAAACCAGAATTATAGCCAGGGGTTGTAGCAAAGGATTTAACATGAGGAAATTAAAATATATATAATGTCAGTTTAATATATTTCTTAGCATTGGAGGGAAATCTAGTGAAAAACAAACAGAGTAGACAGTGATTGCAGCAAAAATTGATAAGGTAAATATTGCCCAAATTTTTGCCAGAGGAGAATGGAATGGTATTGGAGATTTGTAGATTTAAATCCAACCATATAGCCCAAATACAGTATTTCTGTCTCTTAGCTACGTTTCTTTTTTCTCACATTTCCCTTTCAAGAAACCATCAACAGCTCTGACAAAAAACTAATTGCTTGAGACTTTCATAAACAATGAACAGTCACGGCTGGGCATTTCCTCTGAAGAAAAGTTGGAAATCAAAACAAAGATGCTTTCATCTCCTGTTTGCTCTTGGTAAACTAGCAGTGTTAGGAAAGATCTTTCATTTGTTCATTCATCTCCTCATGTGTCCAAGCACCCACAGAAAGTGTTTACAGAGCAAAACAGCTCATTTCTTTCCCCAGAAAATCAATCCTTTGCAACTGGTCCAGATTAACTAAAGCAGCACGAGTGAAGAAGAGGAAATAGCTTTGCTAGCCAGGAAAGAGACTGCGCCAAAGAAGCAAATCCTTCACTAAATCTTAAAAATGATAAAGGGGCTTGTCTCTTAGTAGACCCTAGACTTCTGAAGACATTTTTCCTGCCTTGCTTGATTTTCGATTTCCATGAAAGAATATTCTTAAGGATAGAATAGCCCTCAGTTGATACAACTGTAAAGAAATATTTCCTTTCTGTTGTTTTATACATTTAAAATATTTAACTACACAAACCTGTTTCTCTCTTTCAATTTGATCATTTGGTATTGTATATGTCTATTTGATCCACAATACATCCAAAAATTACTGATTTTGACTAAATTTAACATAATTCTAAAAGATACAAATATGGATCTGTAAATAATATGTAAAAATGAATCAGTATGAGGGATAACAAAGCAGAAAGAAAGTTCCTGGTGAGTTAGGTTCAGGGACATCTGAAGGGAGAATATGATGTCACCATTTCACAATATATACAAATGCAAGAAAAGAAAAATAATGCCAACAGCTAATTTTCTTAATAGATGCACTGCCCACACAAATCAATGGAAAATTATCAACAACCCAATAAAAAAATCTGTGCAAAGATGTGAATTTAGAGGAAAAAAATGCAAAGCATTTACAGTTTTGATGATCAGTCTCAATCAGAACAAAATCAGTGTAAATTAGAATTTATATTCTAACTGCATAACTGAACTTTTTGCATGTTGGACAACCCCATCTGCTGTACAACATGGGGCCTGTAGTTAACACCATAGTTTTGTGCACTTCAAAATTTGTTAAGTGCGTAGATCTGATGTTCAGTGTTATTACCACACACACACATAGGAGACTTTGGGAGGAGTTGAACATGGTTATTACCTTGACTGTGATGATGGTATCACGACTGCTTGCATATGTCCAAACTCACCGAAATACATGCCTTAAACAAGTGCATTTCTTTGTGTATCAATTATACCGAAATAAAGCTGTTATTAAAAATGGTATTGGGATATCAAGTTTTCAATTAATGCTTTTAGTGCAAAGCAAAAATCCTCTAATACACTGTATTAGCAAGGGCATGGGGAAACATTCACTCTCAAGGTGAGTTGGTATGAACACAAGTTGGTACAACCCTCTGGAAGACAATTTCACAACATCTATAAAATTGTAAATACACATATCCCTACTTAGATTTGATAATTCCACTTTTAAAAGTTTATTCTGTAAACACATGCCATAAAAATATAATTACGAAGATTTTCAGAGTGGCATCTGTGTGAGAGCAAGCCGCGAAGTTATTCAAAGGAATGAGGAATTTTTTGTGTCACTCCCACGTGAGACTTCAGTGATCAATTAGGTGAAAGAGCAAAGTGTGCCACAATTTGTGCAAAAATCAAGCAGAAAAGTCACTTCAAGAAAGAGAAACCTAAATATTGGAGATCACTTGGAACTGTGTGACATTCTGCACTGCTTAAACCTTGTGCCACGTCATACATTGCCTTCTCAAACAATATATATTGAAAAAAATCTTTTGAGGAAGACAGAGATAATGAAGCGGAGGTAGTGACATGATGCAGTGAGTGAGAACAATGACTTACAGTGTTGCTGAGAAGAGTACAGGAAACTAAATGAACATGGGGTCAACGTTTTATTGTTTCTGTTGTGATTATGGTCGCTCTTTGAACACAGAAGTTTAGGAAACACTCTGAGGGTCTGACTGTATACCAGTTGGCATGAACCAAGTGTGGGGGAGAAATTTGTTGCACAGTCAAGACAGGTGGATGGGTCCTGGAGAAGGACCAAGAGATAGAATCAAGGTGAACAGATGTGTCCACCTGTGATTAGAGCAGGGGCACCTCCATCTTAACAAGTAGAATGAAGAAACGTGTTTGACTGTGTGTGTGAAAGTAACAAAACACGGATGGAGGAGTTGGCCAGGTTGGAGAGGGATCCATCTCCCATTTTACTGCGCAGAATGCAACATCATGAGTACAAACACAGCTACGTTTTTATATTTTCAGATGAGTCAAGAAGAGGTTCTGATATCCTGCATCTAATCAATCCATGAATTATAAAGCTAAATCATCTTCTGAGAGTGAGGCTGGCCAGAGGAGCAGGGGTAACTTTGGGGAAAGAAGATCCAGGCAGCAAGTAGGAGAATCAGATAGGTCGAGTGTGTTTTGAGGCTTGTGGTTAACTTAGACTGAAACTAGTTACACTTTTTCTGTACTCAGCTATTAGGTTGCAAGCACGGTATAGGTAGTTGGATTAATCGAGGTTGGGGTATTGGCAATTATTACAAGAGAGTAAGGGAGTAATAAAGCAGATGAACCTGTTTACAAGGGAGTGAGTCTGATGAGTCACCTGCAGGCTAAACCTAGACCAAAAGGTAAGTGATGGTGGAGAAGGTGGAAAATAATACAGTAGCAGGAGAAATGGATTGAAGACCTGTATTAATCAAACAACACTCATCCCGGGGATTAGGAGAGAAAGTGAACCAGAAAAATAAAATGTAAGGGCGCAGTGGGATGTTTGCAACACAGACTGGTGATGACAGACTACATGGAGGAACCATAAAAGCAGGTGGCTAAGTGTGGACACTGGAAAGAGACTGGAATCGAAGAAGGAACTTTCTAGTCTTCATTTTCCAAGAGCTTTGACAGTAGGAGGCATTGAATTTGATCAAATATGTTTTTAGCCTCTTCTGAAATGGGTGCTTTTTTTCTTATTGGGCATCCAAATGTGTTACGTCACATGTTTCTAGTATTTATTCCTCTCACGGAATAAAAGTACTTGAAAAGAGTGTCATTTTCTTAATCGTCTGTTTTATGCAGTCTGCTAGGGTTTTATTTCGAATTTTCACTTTTGCAGCCATAAGAATGATTGCTCTCTGCCTTCAGAGCTCTATTACCTTCAAAGGCTGAACTGGATAGCTTTCCATTCTTTTCTATACTCTTGACTACAAGATTTGGCATGGAAATATTGAATCTGTTCCTTGTACATTTGTAATGTCATCTGTTTCTATTTAGAGTTTTATGTGGAAATAATTTTTCCATATGTACTTTTCATTTCCTATTTCTTGGTATACTTTTAGAAGTTTATTATCTTCCAAAATATCATTTATTTCATAGAAAATTTCAAGTGTGTTAACATTGAGGAGTATAGGGTAATGTATTATAATTTTAATCTCCTACTTATATGTTGTCGTATTCCCCTTTTCTCTTGATAAATTGGTATTTCATGATTACTTTTGCAGAAATTTAACTTTCCAATTTTTTCCCAAAGACTCAATTGTTATGTTTCCTTTGCAGTTCTGCTATTTCTTGTTTCTTTTAATTCACATATAATAGGTCCTTTCTTCCTACCTTTTTCCCTTTTTCCTCTCTTCAATTTTGAGGAAAAGGCAGAGAGGATGTGACTTTATAAGCTTTTTCTGAGCTATTCTAAGTTGAAGGCTTAGTTCATTTTTGTGTTATTGCTTACTCATAGAATCAGATCTGAGTGTGGCTTTGAGTCATTTATATCATTTTTGTAATGTAAGGTTCCCATTTTTATTATTTTTCCAAAGACTTATAAAAGTTTATAAAGGTCAATGACTTTTTTAATCTCAAAAGCCAAGTCGATGAGAGTTCAAATTTTGTTGGCTACTTTTGCTTTACAAACTGTTCAGTTTTTGAATTTAGTCTTCATAGCATCAGAGTTTTCGTTTTACATGTGTGTTAAAAGGACTGACTTGGAAATCTTATGTGAAGAAAAACATGAGTCGTTGTACTTGCTGTGATGTCTTAGCACTGAAATATCTCACTAACACTATCCCAGTTCACGGATGGTCCCTAACTAGCAGTTTACCTTTTCTTTGAATTGTGCTTTATCTTGGTGAGGTTTTTTTTTTATGTTGTCAGCTTTTTAAAAAAATTACTCAAAAATAAAAATTCTGTGAGTTGGTAAGTTATAATACCCTGGGAAAAAGAAGAAAGGATAGAAAAATACTATTATTACTGAGGCAGATATTATCTTACTAATAGGATTTAAAGTATATGTGGTATGGCAGTAATTCTTATTGCATGTCTTCTGATGTTCTAAGGACAAAATAATACCACTAATATCTACATAAAGCTTTGAATTTTATAATTGATACTTGACAAGTGTCAATTTTATGGCTGAAATTCCTGAGCCAATCATGACATGCTTTGCTTTTTCATGTCTATAATTATAGAGTCAAGCCATGAGAACGTAGCTCACTATATCCCTAACAATCAGACAATAAAACTGATGATACGACTTCATGCCCTCTTCCTGAGAAGCTGCAGGACAGACCACAAGACCCGATTTTCACTGAGGTTCTCTGTGTAGGTGTTGGCCCGGGTTACATGAACACTCAGCAACTGATTCAAGAAGATGAATTCTAAAACTCAGAAGTGACAGAAGAATAGCAAATTTATTTATGATACATGTGTTTCTTGTTAAGAAACACTTAAAAGTAAATAACAAAGTTGGAGTGTTCTCAAATGTCATGTGTAATGTTAAATGTTAAATGTTGATGTTCCAGTACTCAAAATTAGACTCATATGGGCATCCTGCAATAAAGTTTGATAAATTATCTAATCTTCATAGAGCTCTTTTTCCTAAGAATGGATTACTTTTTACTCAGTTCCTGTCTTTAAAGTTTTTTTTATTTTCAACTAAAATAATGTCCTCTTACGTTTGATTGTTAATCCAAACCTATTTCCTTCCTATAGAAAAATCCATTTCTCATTTATTTACTCAGAGCAATGCACAGCCATGAAGGCATTTAAAAATTCCTTCATCGTATAAACATTCAATTTTTTCCTCAGCTTGCTGGTCTAATCAGATCACAAAACAGACTTACTCCAGTTTCTTTATCCATTTTTACTGCTGTTTTTCAATCTCTTTTATCATCACTTCTTCCTTTGCCCTTAAACGTTCTGCCATTCTCTTTTCATCCGTATTTTCTGTCCAGACAAGTCCATCATTCCTGCTCAATTACTGCCCACTTGTCTATACCTACACAGTATCTGACCATCTTTTCAAAACAGAGGTCATATTATTCAACAACCTGATGACTTGTTTAACAACTACTATGTTGCGGACACAATACTAGGATGAGAAAATAAAATCTCATGAAATGTTGTCCTCAGAACTGAAGAGTTAGAGGTCCACTGGATTGTGGCAGTGACCTACTTCTAGAAATCCCAGTGACTATCCATTACCATATAATACATCCAGACTTGCAAGGTCTCCATGGCTTACAGGCCACCTTGCAATGAGCACCCTGTATCCTCTCTCTCATAGCAACAGCTTGGACTCTTTTGGAAATCAACCCCTTCTCACCCAGTGCAGCCACTTTTTAGAATAAGAGCATGTGACTCAGGATTGGCCAATCAATATACCGAATTCCTTGGACAACAGTGATTAAGTCAAGGGTGGACATATGAACCAGGCTTAGCCATCCTGGTCACAAAGCTTGATAGGAAATGACCAGATGACCCAAGGTGATCCAATAAGAAAGGATCTCAGGACTCAAAAGAGACATAAACCTTTTCCTGTAGACTTGAACTTGGGAGGATGTCAGTTGAAGTTAGTCTTGCCATATTGTGAAGAGAAAAAGAGAATCTCTCTGTATTAGTTAGGGTTTGGCTAGGGAAACAGAACAACAATAAGCTATATAGAATAAGGGATTTATTACTAAGATAAGACCTCATTCAACTGTGAAGGCTGCTGGAGAAATCCACAGAAGGACATTGCCTCTGTGTCTGGTGACAGCATTGAAACTGACATTCAAGGAGAAACACTGGGCATCAAATGGGGGGAGAATGAGAGAAAATTGGAACCCACAAAAATAAACTGGACCACATGAGGGCACACTAGAGCCTGAGCACACCTCCCACCTCCTCAACCTTGACTTCATGGCTGCCCTACTGAAGGAACTGATGTACTTCCTGACAACGGGCTGACACAGGCTTTACTGGACCCAGAGAAGCTGGAGGACCAGGTGCTGCAGGTGCTGGGAGAGCTGCAGGCACATGGTTGCCCCAGATCAACAAGGTAAGACAGCTGTCAACACATGCAAGCTACGTCATCACTTGGCCTCCTGCACTGACCCTCAGAGGCCAAGGTCTACAGCTTCATTTCCACTCTCCAAGTCTTGCTCGGTTTCACTTGTGGGAAGACCTAATCCAGAATCACAGAGGGAACAGCTCTGTCCTTCCAGCCTAGCAAAATCAACACAATACAAACCAGCACACTCCCTGAAAAAGGCGTCAACACAGGAGACCTGAATCTAAAACTCGAACAGAGGAAAACCCAATCCTGTGAATGTCCCCCAAGACGCAGCAGGCCCTGGACTTTTCAGCTGAGAGTCAACACTCTCCCTTTGTGGTTAAACACTTTGGATTGTGTTTCCTCTCACTTGACATCAGGAGATAGAACAAGCTGGCACTAAGAACAGAACACTATAAATGACAGACACCAAGTTCATAATCAAGGAGAGGGCAGGACTCTCATGAATCTGTGTCAGGGGCACAATAATATTTGTAATTTGGTTACAAAGGTTAAAAATAAGTCAATTTACACCTGTCTTAGCTTGGTGTTCACAACTTACCCTTAATGAGGCAACAGCATTTCTGATCTTGATATGAAAAACATAGGATTTTGCAGTGTGATTCTTGTTCTTATGGACCTCTGTAAGTTTTATAATAAAAAGACTAGCTTATGTTGTAATTAGTTCATCTGAGTGCAGACAGGAAAAACAAACTGTCTTAGCTAAGAAGTACCTTTCTTGCCTGAAACCCATTCAAGGTCGCTGAGAAATTTGAAAGATTAGAAAGCTGAATTCTCTCCTGCAAACTAAAGTTATTGCCAACAAAAACAAGGAAGTAGGAACAATAGCAGGAAATAATATTAAAACCTGTGAGAAGCCGTTTTCATCAGTCTCCTCCTAAGAAGCTGCTATTTTAAATTATTTAGAAAAGGAGGGTGATGACCTGGTCTCAAAGATACCACATGTGTGTACCTGGGAACTAGAATCAAAGTGGTCTATCTCCCCTGGTCAATATCAGTGTGTTAAATTACCGCAAGGCAGAAGCAAATTATCATTATCATTTAGATAATGATCCTAAGCAGGACCTGTGGGGTTCCTGGGCACAAAGGCTTTCTGTGTCCCCCGTTTCTTTGATTATAGGAAATAGGCTTCATTCAGTCTCTATGACCTTCCCTGAGTTCCAACAGGCAGGTTCAAACAGTTGCTAATCAGGGAAAGGAGGGGATACAGAGGCAAGGGAGGAACAGTCCGGAAACAATAGTGCAGCCTTGGGGCAGGGTCCTGGTTCCCCCTCAAGGGATACACAGAACAATACCTTTGAGCTGTTTTGCAGATACTATAACCCCTACCAGGTAGAGAATTTAACTGGAGGCTGCCCACAAGCACTTAGACCCCAGACTGGTGGAACCAGAAGGTTGATGATGCCAACTCCCGATGACCTCATCACCAACCAGTCAGAAAGATGTCCATGAGCTGACCACGCCCTCTTTGAACCATTCCTATAAAACACCTCACTAACTGCTCCAGGTCTAAAACACACAGTTTTAATGCCATAGGGCATTAGCCCACTGTGGCCCCCTTTGCCTGGCAAAGCAATGAAACTATTCTTTTCTACTTCACCCAAAACTCTGTCTCTGAGATTTAATTCAGTGTCAGGGTACAGAGGCTGGATTCAGCTTCAATAACTTGGATGAAGGCCATGGACAGAGCAAGGTGGCTGGAAGGCATTAGGAGAAAAATATGGGGTCTCGTTCTAATACAAATGCTGGCTTGAGGAGATATCTGGGTTTTAGTACTAGCCCATGGAATTGTCTGGAACACAGAGATTGAAAGCCCAGTTAACCTTTAAGAAAGTTGGCTCATCAACATTGGAACACAACAGGTTACAATTACAATCGCTAAAGCATATCCCAAATTCCTAAGGGATGGGACACACCCCACATACCCATCTCCTGTACGAGCACTGAGGACAAAAGAATAAGGGAAAATGCCCAGAAGAACAAAATCAGGGCAACGAATGCAGATCTGCTGACAAAAGAACTCTTTCTAGCACCGGAACAAACAAGGCAAAAAATCCTGCTATTTTTATTATACATGGTATGGACGCTTGGCCGCTGTATTTTATTTCTCATTTGCCCCATCCAGTAGACGTTTTATTACAAATATTTTTATTCTCTATAATTGTGTTTTGCATATGATAAGCTGTTGGAAGGAGTTACACCTCTGTTGGTTTGCTGGACCACGAGGAACTGCATCCAGACATGATGGATGGAACCGATATCAACCAGAGGCAGAGACTCAGAGCTGAATATGTAGCAGGAAAGAACAACCTGACTCCACACTGGATCTGTTTCTTTTGCTTTAGCCTTTGCATTCTATTGTTTTTCTACAAGTTAATCATTAAAAGGATGTTGCCTACACCTTAAAGCACACACAATGGCCCATCTCCGGAGAACCCTGACTCCCAGGCCAGAGGTAAAATACCTTTGTTTAACTCACAGGAAACATGCTGACGAGGCCCACGCACCTGTGAATGACTGCAGGAAGGAAGAAATTAACACTTCCCTCCCAGAGTCTGGCTGGAACCAGGAAAGATTTGCAACCACTGTGGAATTTTTTTTTTTTTTTGCTTTTCCTCCTCACCATCCCCTCTTTGCTCTATAAAAGGAACTAGCATCCAAACCTGGGCAAGATGGTTTTTTGGGACACTAGTCCACTATCTTCTTCATCTGTGGGCTTTCTGAATAAAGTTTCTATTCCTTGTCCCAGCACCTTGTCTCTGGATATATTGACCTGTTATGAGGCAAGCAGTAGGAGCTTAGGCTCAGTTATAGGTATAGTCACTGGGAATAAGGACTTTAAGAGTGACTCGTGTTTGGACATTAGGTGGCCAAAGGTACGGACTAGAGTGGACCTCCGTTGTTTCATAGCTGCCATGACCCATGTCCCCTGCGTTCTCCCAGTGGGGCTCCACTCTCAGCTGCAGGGCTGCAGGAGAACCACACTGTTGTCAATGGTACAGAGCACTGTGAGATCAGGAAGGGGAGACTGACCAAGCCAACCCAACCAGATTGAATCACAGGTCAAGCATGGGAGTGGCCAGAGAGAGCTTTGCCCTCCTTTTCTCCAGATTTGAACTGGGAAGGATATGGGGTAGAAAGCCTACCCAGAATGAGGAGAGCATCTAGTGAAGCATGAACCCAGCAGAGAAGGAGCAGGGCTGAGCAAAGCAGATGAGAAACTGGGTCGTGCTAATGAAGAAATGCCCCAAACATTTATCTAAACCCTAAATTTTCAATCACATTTATCTAACCCTAAATTTTCATGTCTTTCAGTCAAAGGTACTTGAGACTGAATTTGTTTACACTGTTAACAGGAAAATAAATCTCAACTAAACTTTTCAATTTATTTCTTCATCCTTAACCCACAATTTTGTACCATAGTCACACAACGCATAACCCAAGTCTCACATTCTGCAGACTTGACTCTTGGAGGGCTTCAGACTGAAATGTCCATCTTCCTTTTCTGCCTGGAAAACTTTGATTTACCCATTAAGTTTCATTACTTGTTCCCTCCTTTGTAAGAATCCCCCTCAACATTCCCAGAGGACTACAGTGTTTCCAAAAACATTACCATTTCTACCATGACCACTAAAACGATTTGTTGTGTGTATCTCTTAGATATAATTTAAAAAGGTGTTTGTTAATCAGTTGTTGTGTTTCTGTTTTTCACACCCTATTCATTGTTTTGACTTTCCATAGAAAATTACTAGATAGGATTTAAACAGTTTGTAGTAAGATACTGGTGGTAGCAGTTACATTGTCATTTCCAAAAAGTGTATCCCTTTTGTAAAGCCAGTTTTTTCAAAAAGTATGCCACGGAGCTTCCCTGGTGGCGCAGTGGTTGAGAGTCCGCCTGCCGATGCAGGGGACACGGGTTCGTGCCCCGGTCCGGGAGGATCCCACATGCCGCGGAGTGGCTGGGCCCATGAGCCACGGCCGCTGAGCCTGCGCGTCCGGAGCCTGTGCTCCGCAACGGGACAGGCCACGGAAGTGAGAGGCCCGCGTACCGCAAAAAAAACAAAACGAAACAGAAAAACAAAAACAAACAAACAAAAAAGTATGCCACTTCTTTTCTCCCCCAAAGGTTTAAATAATTGTTTATTTTTTAATATCTCTTTTGAAATTTTTATCTCCTATTGGAGCACAGTTGATTAACAATGCCACTCTCTCTTCTGAGTAGGAAAGTTGTCATTCTCGAATAACACTTTGCTCATTTGCACTGTTTCTGCACAGAGAAGAGACTAAATAGTGTTGACTCCTAATTGTGTTCAGATTTTGTGCACTTTTCTTGTCAAGTGCCTCCAGAATGTTTTCTTTTCTTTTTATTAACTCCCATTTCAGTAAGTACTTGAGTTGGCTGAAATAATCCCTTTCCAAGGCCCATAAACAAGAGTATCTTAAGGCTGACAATACTCTATCGTGAAGGCTTATGTTTTAAATATCTTATTTTATGTGGTGCAGTGCTATCTGATGCCCAAGGGGAAAAGTGACACAACAACAGACCACAAGTATCAAGACTATTTTTAGGTATTATTCTGGTGACCAAAACAGAGACATTTATTTCTAAGTTGGGATGTAACCAAAAAATATCACATCCTCTGTTTCCTTTAGTTCAACAAGTCCTAGATTGGTGTCTTATAAGCTATTTTTCATATGCTGTGGCACAATGTTAAGTGTTTTTATTCAGAAGCGGCCTGCTGGCTGAGTGCCCATTCATTGTATGACAGCATTTTCCCTCAGCTGTATCAGAACAACAAACCGAGAAGTTCACACTTCCTCATTAATTCTGGAAAACCCATACTGTGGATAGCATAGCATGAATCTTTTTAGGTCTTGACAATTTCCGGAAGTGTTTTATTTTATTACAGAACTCAAGAATATCCAAATTTAATAGCCAACAGTAGTTATGCTGAACACTGCGTCTATAAGTATCATAACTCTCTTAAAGGTAATCATTGTCTTGCTAAACCCTATGAGTTCGGTACTCAGAACAGGTAAGCCTGTCATTTTCAATGGTTTTTCATTTGATGAATGTATTCTTGTAATTGGGACTGTGAAAGATAATACAAGGCATCATTTTTAAAGTCTTGATGTTTCCCTACAATTTATGGGAAGAATTCAAATCCCTCAAGTCCTAAGGCTGAAACTTTAAGCATGTGAATCTCAGCACCCAGGTGAGACTGCTTACTCACATTTAAGGCAGAAATAGCATCAAGAGAAGGAAAAATGTGGATTAATAGAAAATGAAGCTTTAGCCTATTCATACTTTAGTTCCCATGCATTTGCTCCTCCACGTTTTGCCCTTTTATTAATGAGAATCTCACTCTTTGTACGTTAAATATTTACAATGAGACGTAAAAGAATGACCTTGGGCCCTGGGTCTGATTTCTCACCTCCTGCTTATATAACTTAGTTCAATTAATTTAATTTCTCTAAACCTCAATTCCATTGACTCTAAGATGGGAAACTGACTTTGCTTACCAGTTTGTTATGACTGTATTAGAGAAAATGTATAGAAAGCACATAAATTAAAAAAAAAATCCTGGTGAAACTCAACAAATAGTAGGTGTTCATAATAAGTCCTCAACTAACAGCATCCACCATGGTGGTGTTCGTCAACCATTGTGTTACTTCCTTTGGGCCAGACATCTTTACAAATGCTATCGACTTCAGCTATCACATAAGGACCAGGAGATGCTATTGTCTTGTTGTTGCTGTGTTGTTTTATTTTGCCATTACTGCCCCAAGTTTACAAATATAATGTACTCTACTAAGTTAAATTCTTAGATTGGGAGCAAAGGTCACTGATATTCTGGAAAGAAAAAAATGACAACAGAACGTAAGAGGACCATGCACATTCGCTTCCCGCCGCTCAGACATGAGCTCTCCTGGTCACAAGCAGTTGTCCTACTAGCCCACCTAAGAGTCACACAATGTCACTCTGTTTTCTCTGAGCTTCCTCCTTGTCCCTTTCAAATCAAATGCAGCCATCCTTGCCTGATACGTCCCTAGAAGAGAATCGATATTAGTTGTTCTAGATATATGTTTGGGTGGGAAAAGTGTCAGATTGACCATTAACCAAATATGATGGAGAGATTCATGGGCCCTCCACAGTGGGCTTTGAGTGAGTCTGTCCTGTCGGTTTGCCATTTTCATCCATCAACCCCATCTATTTACTGCTGACCTACACAGACGCGTAGCCATGTCAGAGGTGCCACGAGAAATATTTATCTTCCGAGACCAACAAAGAAAGCAGAGAACCTTTTCTTTTGAACTTGATGAGCCCCATTCTGGGTTCATCAGTTTTGAATCTGACGCAGCAGAGAAACAGAATGGTGGTCGCCTTGGTCAGCTGCAGCCCTGCCACTTGACAACACAGAGGGAGAGTCCATCAGCCTCCAGCCAGGGCTTGAGCTCTGATCCCTCCATCCATGTAGAGGGTTCCGAAGGCTCTCAGGGGGCACCAATCCTCAAGTGTTTAACAACGTGATGCTAAATACATGCCAGTGACCTTGTCTGTAAGGAAATTACAAAACAGTGTGTCCGTCTGTGAACGTAAGTACACATAAAACCAAATTTAAATAAATAACCATTCAAATATATAAAGCCCAAAAGAGTAAGTTTTGTCTAAATTTGCCAAAGGGACAGGTTTATACTGTTGTTAAGGCAAGTTAGTTAAGGTCAGTCCATCCCTATTCTCTTTGAGAGCTTGGACAAGTTACTTCAAGTTTTGGGGTGCAATTATCCATCCTACATGGAGAGCTATACTCAGAAGTTTGTTTTGAGAATTCACTGTATTGATATGAGCTTAGAACATTTTTCGAAAAACATTCAATAAGTGTTAGCCAATATTCGCTTTAAAATATACAGGAAAGAACAATGATTCTACACCAATTTACATAGTCCAGATTCAGAAATTGAAAAAAGAGCATTTTTAAATTTTAATAGACCACAGCATTTGACTATAGAAAATATAAACCAAATGTTTGGATAAATGCAAGAATCTCTTTGGGGTTTGCATTTGAATACGTTAAAATAGGACAACGCGTTCAATCTTCCAGGAATTTATTCAAATAAACATTTTTTAATATGCACACATGCTGAACTTCTTTCTATTTTTTTATCCGTACAAAGCTTGTTTTCAATTCAGATTTTCCATACCTGGTTTCTTTCTATAATTCAGGTATCAACTCAGACTTTACCTCCTCAGAATGGCCTTGTTTGATTACCCTATGTAAATTAGGCCCTTGCTCCCAAGAAATTCTCTATGACGGTGCCCTGTTTCACTGTCTGCGAAACCCTGATTATAATCAGAATACGCCTGGATTATCTGCTACTTGTTTCAATTGGTCTCCCTCCACTCTTGCTATGGTTGTTTACCACTTATCACCAGATAGCACCAGAGTAGCGCCGGTCTCATACTAGTAATAATAATAGCCTCCACTTATGGATTTTGTGCATAACTTACTTTGTGCGCTTTTCACGTATTGACAATATAATCCTCACAACAACCTTGCGAGATAGATGCTACATTACACTCATTTTACAGATGAGACAAAGGAGGCAAAGAGTGGGAAAATGAGTGCCCATAATCACACAACTAATGAGTTCTTAAAGCGCACTCTGGTCTACCCCTGAGGAGGCACTTAACACAGAGTTGTTAAATAAATGACTACATGTGCTAGGTTTGGGGCAAGGAGCTGAATATACAGAGATGAATAAGACCTAAAGTCTCAGGGCACAGGCCACATGAGTCTATGTGAAGGAAAAGATATAGTAAGTTAATAAGCAAGATAACACCTTGAACTTATACAGCGATGCCTGTCAATTACATCTCAATAAAACTGGGAAAAAATAAGCAAGAGAGACAGATTCAGTAAATACTAGACATCCTTTGATAGAAGCTTTACCGGGCACTAGGAGAGTAGGAACGAGAATGTGGCATTTCCTTTGGTGCTGAGGTCCGGTTTTCTTAGGGGGACGATGACTCATGGCTGTTTTAAGGGAGAAGAGTGAATATGGGAGCCTTAAATGGGACAGCACTGGGAATCTCTAGGTGAAACATTATATAATACAGTAGAAAATGCCTGAAAGATATAAACTAGCTTGACAACCCCAGAAACGCTGCGTGAGGTTTGTTCATACCACTGCACCTCAGTGGCTGTATGTGGTTCCCATGCAAGCCAAGCTGTTACCATGGAGACATGAACAAATGACCCAATGCAGGCGGAATCTTCAACCATCGCTAAGCTCTTAGAAAATCAGTGCCAACAAGCATTCCTCCACTATAAGCAACTCTACCTTTAGAAAAATTAAGCATAGGAAATGACATCATTCATTTCAAGGAAAGTAATTAATGTAGACAATATAAGCATTGGTCACTGCTGTCAGCAGATAAAAGAATTTAAAATGTTCATTCACTAATATTAAAGACTGCATTGTCACTATAGACTATAATTTAAATGTTGTTTTAAAATTGGGGGACTTGTTTTTGATCACCTCAAATAGCATTAATAAAGTACCAAATTTTACAAGTCCTTTATCATGAAAAATGCGTCTATTCAGTTTGAGAACACCAAGATATTAACATATACCAATCATTTAGGGAAAAAATAAGAAGAACTCTCAGCTTGATGATTGTTAAATTTGTCTCCTCTACAAGAATTAACTTTTAGTGAAGGAGGAGTAACGTGCAGCCTTCACTGGCATCGTATAACATATTTTGGTACATCATGTAATTTGGTAAATAATTTAAATTTTATTTCCAGATTTTATTTTCTTTTTTTGTCTTTTTTGTTTGTTTTTGTTTTTTGGGTTTTTTTTTTCGGTACACGGGCCTCTCACTGCTGTGGCCTCTCCTGTTGCGGAGCACAGGCTCCGGACGCGCAGGCTCAGCGGCCATGGCTCACGGGCCCAGCCGCTCCACGGCATGTGGGATCCTCCCGGACCGGGGCACGAACCCGTGTCCCTGCATCGGCAGGCGGACTCTCAACCACTGCGCCACCAGGGAAGCCCTTTGTCTATTTTTTTAAAGTAAGCCTTAAGCTCACTTTGGATCATATCGTTTAAGAATATTGTTCTTAATCATTCAAGAGAACTTAATTTGGTTATTTAGAGGGGACTCTGATCACAGATTTACGGTCCTTCCCAATTTCTTTAAGAGACCGAAAGCCTGGAAAGCTTTCATGCATCCTGCGAGCTGCATACCTGAATTTACAGTGACCATGTTTTTAATTACTTAGACTATGCTGAAGACCAAAGCTGTTTTTCATGTATTAGTGCACCTTCTTCCAGAAAGCGTTTGAAGCAACCTCTTGATGGGCATTTTCCAGGCACAGAGGGGGTTTTCAGTCAGAGGGGAGCTAGTCACAGATGTTTTGAGTGGAAAAGACTCAGCCCAGGCCAGGGAGTTGGTGGAAGAGCTAACAGACCCTGCACGTAGGGTCCGCTATGAGGTGACGCTTCTCTCCTTAGATTCTCACAACTACAAAAGCAAGGCCTTGCACGAGGCCCCTCATATGCATCACCTGACTTGGTCCTATGTAGAAAAGGCTATCTCTGCACTAACAAACTAAACTCTTCGCGATTCATTTGAAGAGCCTACAAGAGGACACAGACTGCTGTTGTTATAGAACAGAGAAGGCAGATGCCCAGCTCCTGAAAATAAGCCAGATCTCTAGGAAGTGCTCTGAATCAGGTGGGGTTGTCAGGGAGTTAAGGATAGAGGACAAAAAGCTCCATTTATCTTAGGTGTTTATTCCTTTAAAAGACACAAGAATATTTTCTTCTTATTCTTTTTTTGAAAATTTTTATTGGAGTACAGTTGATTTTTCTTCTTATTGTTTAATTGAAGAGATATATTTTAATATTTAATCGAAGCTGTATTTTTCCTGTCAAATACATTTTGTTTGTCTTGCTTTTTCACACACACGAACAGAATTCTTTTACATTTATTTTTTTCTTTTACAAATTGGACTGATTTCTTTTCTACTTTAACACATGCAGAAGGTTTGAAAATTCCACATACAATCAGTACCTGCTTGACTCACTGATACCACTTTTCAGAGAGAACTTTTTATTTCTCTTCAGCTACACTGGTGGTTACATGAATGACGTTTCTGGTAGACGTGTAAGTCAAAAACAATTGTTAGACACAACGCTCTAGGGGGTTGTTAGAGAGATGCTCTTTGTGTCGTATCTAAACTACCCCCCTTAACATTTGGAACTTTGTGTTTCATTCATTTAACCGATACATATTCTCAGGTACTTTGCTTCCAGAACATTGTTTGAATAATAAACAGTTATTGTTTCCTTGGTGCCTGGAATAACTTTCTGTTTTTCCTATTGATTACCATATCCTCAGTAATGAGGAAAAACTTAAGACGTGATTAATAAATCCTATATGGTCTACCTCATAATAATACCACTAGGAAGAGTCCTAAATTGTGAATTATTTATTCTGATAGTTAAAAAATTTCTTTTAAGTTGAAACACATGAAATTTATGAAAAGAGAAGAATAGCACATAGTTTTCAGTATTTAATTCCTCTGTTACTAAATTTTTTAATTCCTGGGAACTACCTTGAAAAGCATAAAATAAAGAACCTAATACATATTCATTTAATTATTGAATTTAATTATAATCACAAAATATTAACATGAAAAAAAGTTAAACGGTCATCTCACAGTAACCTCAATAGTCAAGCCTTTATTTTCATTTGAATTTCTTAAAAAAAATAGTTACCACTTTTCGTAGATCACTCAGTTAGCAATTGACAGAAGTAAAATAAAATCCAGGTCTCCTGCTGTCAGAATAATACTCTTCACTGAAACCATTTTTCCTCTATCAAGGCTTTTGGTTAAAAATTAATCCACAGTGCCCACAAATTATCACTATATTTTAGATTTAAACAATAAAAATGAAGAAAATGGAGTTGACTGCTGGGCAAACCCAGTATTTCCAGTATCTTTTTAAACTTCTTTTCTCATAATATACCTTTTCTTCTAAAAGATTAGTGCTAACGAGAGATGACTGCTTGTTTGCTAAGGATTCTGGACAAAGTTGGGTACGTGTGTGTGAAGAAGAGAAGAGCTGTTCCAGGCACGTCTGCCCTCACACCTTGCGTCCAGGTGGGATCACATGACCGAGTCTGGCCAAGCTGGTGTGAGTGGAAATGATATAAATTAGTACTTCTCACACTTGAGTTTGCATTAAAATCACATGAAGAGCTGGTTAGAATGTGTATTCCTGCGCTCCACCTATGGAGTTTCTCATGTAGCAGGTCTAGAGTAACGCCTGGGAATGTGCATTTTTAACCAGTTAGTAGGTGACGCTGATGCTATCCACCTCCTGAGAAAAAGACGGTCTTTTAATGAAATCATTATTTTATGTTATGAACAAACAAAATAGTAATTTCTGTCTATTTAGACACATGAATACGTTTTCTACTACCATCAAGTTGAGTTGTAGAAGTTGAGGAAATTTACAAATTTAGTTTTTAACGTGGATATTTCAAAGGAGGAAAATCCTGTTCAAACAGGGGATCATTATATGCAAAAAGAGGGAGGGGAGAGAGAAAGAGGAAGACCTACGAATTTAAGGCATGATTTCTCATCTCTAAATTAGTTCTAAGAAAGCACAGCCTGAAGAAAAAAATGATGCAAATAAAGTGAAAAATACACCAGCACGGATTTTATGGACCTAAGAAGACCTCTCCTGACCACCTTGATGATGTTAACTACTTTCTGATGTAAACTAGGACAATTAAGCCATCCCTAGGACACTTATTATGGCTCCAGAAATCACAAGCATGTGAAACACAGCTAAACAACTTGAAAGCAGACTCCCATTTTCAACCTAAAAAGAAGACAGAATGCTGGGAAAAACTCTGGCTCAGGAAACTTTCCTCTGGAGCCATAGTTATTCCCTTCCCTTTTGGCCCCCTTTTTAGTGTGTTTGTAGCTTCATCATTTCACTTCTGGCCTCACGTGCAAACAGCTTCTCCAATGCATCACTCTGTCTCCAGGGTTTCAACCCATTATTTCAACATCCTTAGGAAAACAAACAAGTACCCCCAGAGCAAAAGTTTATTTCACAATATGCCTGCTATTCCTGATGCCCTATTTCTGCTTCAACCTGTAACCTTTCAAATTAGGCTGTTTGGGGTCGCTTCCCCTTATTAACTTGAGTTCAAGGATTAGACTCTCCGGTGTAATAATTATTCAAGGTGGCCAAAAAGGGTTTTGCGTTTGTCTTCCTCGCCCTACCGCAGAGCTGAGAACTCTACTGAAACTTGTCATCATTTTCTCCTGCCTCTCTGGTAGGTATTACCATGATTTTGTGGTTGACGTATGTGAAGTAAAAAGAAGATGCAACTTGCCGAATAACACAGTCAACATTTTAGCGAAGCAAAGTTTGGAATAAGAGCCTCCCAAAGCCAATGAGTATATATTTTAAGGTATTGAACCTGATAGTATTAGTTAAGTTGTAAAATCCCCCAGATTTGTGATTGTCATGCATGGAAAATGGATCAATGATTTGTATTTAATAATCTTTTAGATTCTACATCCCATGTGGCAGATACTGTGTGTATCCTTCATCGTGATGGTACCAGTATATCCTGCTACCTTGAGATGAGAAGGAGATTGATGAATATTAGTTGAATCAATGTTGGAAATATTTTTTTAAATTATAAAATGTGCTTTTAAATCCCACTTATTCCTGGCTTTTTTTTTTTTTCTACTTAATGTAAATGTTAAGAGGGTAAGAGAATAGCTTCTGGAATAAGCCTGTATACCAACACTGAGTAAATGACCTCTCTGTAGCTCAGTTTCTCTACCTGGAAGATGGTAGAACGCCACCAGTTAACTTGTGAATATTTGTGAGAATTAACTATGAAAATTTACTTTAGCCTCTTAGATGCGTGCTGAACACATTGTAATCACTCAGTAACTGTGCTCTGTTATGGGATTTTCCATTTGTTACTAATAAATAGCTGTTGTTTTTTTAACTCATGATAGAAGTACTAATCATAAAGAGATAAAAAGGATAGAAATGAGATTCAAGAATATCACAAAAAGAAATACTCATCATAAAACAAATAAAAGACCTCATTACTATTGTTAAAATGATTTTTATACCATTGTCCAATGCACATGTCATTCTGATAAGGACCTTAATAGGTAAAGTGGATTTTCTTCTTTTCTACTCTTTTGCTCTAAGACAGGAAAATAAATATATGCCATGTTTCAAGGTAGCCCAATCCCTAATGAAAGTACGTGAATTCAGCCTTCAGGCCTCTGAACCACACAGTAGGCCAGGTGACATCATTCATTCAGCCTTCAGGCCTCTGAACCACACAGTAGGCCAGGTGACATCATTCATTCAGCCTTCAGGCCTCTGAACCACACAGTAGGCCAGGTGACATCATTCATTCAGTCACTACCACTAAGTGGAATTTCCACGTACTGCTCACCACGTGACTGTCTTCCTGCATTGCACCTCCTTTTTCCCTCTTTTACTTTCTCCCTACAGCTTCGTCAGCTCTTCTATTGTAATTGCATTTGGGGGGTTTATTTTTGTTGTTGGTGGTAGAGGTGGTGGTGGTTTTTTGGAGAAATTGCATTTTCTTCTCTCACTGTCTTTTTACTTTTCTCTCTCCTTAAGAAATAAAAATACCCAATAATACACAAGAGCCTTGCTTTGGTAGCAGAATTTGGGATTTAAACTATACAACCTCTGTAATTATTTGTTCTACAGAAGGCTTCTTTAAAGACTCATTTAGGACCAAACCAATGCTTTCAGGCATTCCCTGGTGACTGACAGCCTTTGCCACCCACCTTTAAATGAGTAGTTCCCCTGTCAAAGGCCTAGTCTCCCAGATAATTATATACAGTGCATCCTTTATTATTTTCTCCAACAATACATTGGAATCATACCAAATAAATCATGCGCTGGGGTATGAAATGCTGGTGAAATAAATGAACATGAAGATTTAGGGTGACATGTCCTGGGAATCAGAAGAACTTGTGATTTAACACATCGATCTCATTTGTTCGGGAGCTGACACTGGGTTCCGTCACTGGGAAGTAGCGTCGTAATATTACAAAGAATAAATATTCACCCGCCCCCATTGAGAAGATTACCTCTCTAAGAGAGTGGTCACTTATTTGGAGAGATTTGGACTCCTCTCTGGATACAGATAGTTTATATAATTGCTGAGCAATAAGTTAAGTTTTTCCAGACCATCCTTCCCTACGTGTTAAAGATAAAAAGGACATAACTCCCAAACCACCAGTCTGGCTCAGGTAAATATCATGTTCCAGTAACACTGGTGTCAATGAATGGTATGGAAGAGAATGCTCTTCTCAAGAGGTGAAATGGGAAGCTGCTTTTGAAAATAAGGTTTAGGAAAAAATTTTTATGCCATGAGATATGTTCACATTATGGTAATAGATGCAATAAATAGGATACAAATTTGGTTCATAATCACTATCGCATTATCATAATTATGTTTGTAAACATACGCACAGAAAAGGAATAGAGACATAAGTCAGATGTTCTCTTTGGATAGTGAGATCGATGACTTTTTTCTTTTTACATTTCTATGCTTACAAATTTTCCACAATGACTATTAATTTTTTTATTTGAAAATATAAAACTAATGTTTCTAAAGATATTTTGAGGGTTAAGGCATAGCACGTAAGGTAGCACTTTCTGTCTTCCCTCTGTTGATTCTCCTTCAAATTTTCTTGCTGTTCTTTTCTCTCCTTAACTGGTACTTTTGCCTCAGATAATGAACACCAAAGGATTATTGTATTAGAATTACTTGAACTAATGTTCTTTCTCTTAAAAAAATTAATGAGTGTTTACTCATTGTAATACTGGCCCATAATATAGCTCAAAATATAAAACAGGAGCCAGACTATCTGGAAAGAAGAGAACCTCAGCTCTGACAGTTGTTAGCTGGGTGATCCTAGGCAAGTGGCTTAACCTCCCTGGGCTTCGTTTCTCTGAAATGTCAAAGAAGGCTATTAACAGAGTCCACCTCACAGATTGTTGTAAGATGAAGTGAGCTATTCTGTGTAGACATTTAGAATAGCATCTCACATATATTAAGTTCTATATGCGTATCTGTATTCCTCCAGATTTGGGTGGACCTGCCCATAAGGGCTGTATTGCTATACACATACACGTGTGTGTGTATATATATATATGAAGCTTCTCTATGCCCCTGATAGACTCCATGATGAAACACAAGCACTAGTCTTGTTTCTACTAGGTCCCAACTCCTATCATGATGCTTGACACCTGGTAGGGACTCTATCCATATTTGTGGGATGAATAAAAGCATAATGAATATTACAGTCATAAATCTGTGTCTAAAAATAAAATCTGATATTTGAATATAGGACAGTCAGCTATCTGCAAATGTCAAGGCTACCCCCTTTTCGTGAAGAACAGCTAGCTAATGTTTTAGCTGAACAGTTTTTGTGGGCCCTTACACTATTGTTTGTACATTTCAAGTGAGATTGTTGTTCTTTAGTGACCTTGCATTCTTTCTTGATATAAAGCTTATGTTGAATCTAAGGAAAGAGTCATGTTTTCTGAATGGGATTGACATGAGTTTCCCATCTGACTTTTCTCGGTGTTGCTCTCCAAGTCCATATTGAAGGACAATAGAGACCTCTCTATGCCGTAGAAGCACTTCACACTGAGAAGTTCCACTGGCCTGGTCCCCTGACTCCGAGTCACAGAGCGTTGCTTGAGAATAACTTCACAAGGCATCAAAGCACAGAAGATGTTAATGACTGGCCCAAAATGGTCTGGAATTGCAAATGGTTCCAAGAATCCAAGGATATATTTTTTCATCCCATGTGCTTGATATTTAAGGGCATGTGTGGGGTATACGTCATCTTTTTTTTACTTGAGGAGTTAATTTATAACGGAGTATAACAGGTTTGAAGCTCAAATGAGCATGTTAAGCATACTTAATACTTCTTCATAAACTTTATTTTTATAGCATTAAGTGTGTTATGAAAAAGAAAATAAAGAGTATGCTATCTTAACCCTTGGATCAAGTTCAGAGTGTTGAGATCTTTCCAGTTCTGATTTAGTACAATCACAGGATGTGGGAGGGCCTTTCAAAACATTTAAGTGGGTCTATAAGCCTGAGACTGGAAATGAATCACAGGACCATTTTTCATCTTGTCAGTTGCCGACATCATGCTTAAGGAATTCCTACAGCAAAACATATGTCTATTCAGAGTATTAGCCAGTCTGTTCCCTGATACCAAATCAAAGAAGTACTTCCTAAAAAGGAAGTTTGAAAAGACGCAATCATCACTTCTAGAGAATATACGTGTGTAAAATTCATCATTAGTCAGGGTGTTCACGTGTCACAAAGATGTGGCCGTACAAGAGCAGATTTAACAGCTCACACACCCTGGGCAAAAGAGACGTTAATCCAGGCCTTAACAGTGTTAAGATTATAAAGATACTATCTATCAATATCTGGATTTCACCTAGCATAAAAGGAATTGTAAACCTAAGCAGAGTGATTTTGATAAATTATTGCCGATTTCCAGACATTTGGAGGAAAAGCCATAAGATTTAGTGGTAGAAATGCCTTTATTTACCACATCGAGTCCAGTATTTCTTCAGCTGGGGCTGCACTTTAAGATACAGTTGGGGTGCCTTTATAAATCTCTACCCCAAACCAATTAAGTCAAACACACTCATTGTGCGAACCCAGGCATCAGTATTTTTTATAGCCTTCCAAGTTTTTCTGCACAAAGCCAAGGTAAGAACCACCACTCTGTTACATTCTGCTGATGGCCAGGAGGGTAGGAGCTATCTCTGGGCAAAATGAGTGACTAAAGGCAACATTTACTATTAATATGCTGGCACTTTTTAAAAGCGCTTTCCCTGTAGTAACTTTCAATCACCCTAATGGGTGGAAACTATTATCCTCACCACCATTTTTCAGATGAGCACTCTGAGGGATACCACACAACTCGGAATGGCGGAATGCGGATTCCGATCCCTGTATTTGATGACAGAGTAATATTTATGTAACAAATATTGTTACAAATATTGTTCAGATAATATACCAAGCACAATGGCAAAATGCTTGCAATAGAATGCAATAAACAAGGAGATGCATTCTGCCAGTAAACACCAAGTTATCGGCAACTGTCTTACCACATGGGCTGGAATTAAACATGAAAAAATAATCACGTTGCCCTCAGTAGTATCCTGGAAAAATTGTTGGTACTAACTGGACCAATAGATGAAACTAACTAAAGAGGACCAAAATTCTGTATCCATTGACATATGTCTGGCTTCCAAGTGGTCCACAAAGTAGAATCACAGCCACTGTGATTCCAGCAACAGTGAACCAGACTGTAACCGTGCTGTTTTCACGTATTCAGCATCTGGGTGAAGCAATGCTCAAGGAGCAGAACTCATAAGAACAGAGAATAGATTCCACTGTGTAATTTATGTTCTCTCTAACACTCTGGAAATAGAATATTCTTTAAGACACGTGACTACAGTGAAAATGACCTAATTTATGTACAGTATAAGAAATGCATGTTTCCTGTCCTACATACTAATGCTGACTTCCTGCTTTCACAAAGAGAAGCCCCAAGCGGTTCACTGAGGACTTAAACTATATTTTACGCCATGGCTTGCATGAAGAATATTTCCTGTATTTAAGAAAATCCCATAGGTTGAAAAGCAATAGTGTGAAGATATCAGAAGCATTCTCTCTTTTATCTGGAGCTGAACAAGCCTATGTAGACCCAAATCTGAATAAAAGTGATCTTCTATAAGTAAATGTCAGTAAATGTGTTTGAAACAAACAAACTCATCTCTCCAGTGATCACCTACAAGTGTTATTTCAGCGCCATTAAAAAGAACTAGTGCCACCTTCAGAAGCATTTACCACCCACTGGTAAACCTACAATGAGGTCTTTATTACTTTAGCTGTTCTGCCATTTAAAAGAAAGTATTTATGTAGGGATTAAATGTTGCCATTAATAGTCATTTACAGTTCAGGGTGAATTAATGATTTAAGAGGAAGCTTTTCTATGATTTTAGGAAAGAGAACATTTGGGTCCTGAGACCTGGGAGGGGTGTGGGGAGGAGCTGACATCCAGATAGGGAGAAAGAAAAGGGGTGTACCCTCTGGGAATGCCAAAGGCGAATTCCAGCCCTTTCACAAGTTCATCCTGCAACCGCTTTTGGTAAGGAAGCAGAGGACACCTGAGAAACTAGAAGAAGTTTTCTTTTGTTTCTTGATGATACATATTTCCTTAGGCTAATTAAGGCTATGGATTTTACAATATACAAAAAGAATAAAGATATTTTAATTATAGGTAACTCCTTTAACACTGAACAAAACTGGAAAACAAGGAAATTGAAATCCTTAAACAAGAACAAGGAAAAGAAGAAAAGAAAGAGAGAAGAATTCACATCATTATCACAGTCATTCTCATCATCATCATCAAAATTTGGCTCAATAAATAACCAGCAAGACTAGGTGCTTTAAGAATTTTGACCAAAGGAGGTGAGTTTGCAAATAAGAGCTATATTAGCATATGTGAAAAGGTCACTGGCCGTACGAAAATGCAGAGAAACCACACTGCAAAATACATGAAGACTCAACTACATATGAAAATTAGATCAAAATAATGAGGTTTACGGATCATCTCCAAATGATAGAAATATTGAAATACTTTGAAAATACATTATAAAAGTATAAAGGTAACTTCAAGTAACCTTATGCTGAAGGAAGATGCTGATTCTGGTAACCGTACTGATCCAGAAAGTAATGCTTGCTTCTCTTTCTGTCACTCGATCCATTTCTCCCAAAAGAGACAGAAATAAGGAAGAGGGGGAAAAGTAAGTATCATAACCCTCACATATCAAAGAAAATAAGTTTCTAGCCATAAATATGAGGAGAAAAATAATGTCATCTCGAGAAGTTAAATATCTCTTTGTGAAGACAATAAATGTAATGTGACAACAAATGTGATCTTCCCATTTTTTGAGGAAACCTTTTAAGAAATAAATGGAAACGTTATCCTATCAGTTACTAATGCTGTAAAACAAATCTCCCAAATACTTAGTGTCATAAAACAATAATAATGCTATTATTTCTCATGATTTTTTTCTGCTAGGAATCCATAAATAACTTATCTGGGCAGGTGTGGCTCAGAGTCTCCCATGAAACTGCAGGAAGATTGTAAGTGAAAATGGGTCAGCTTGGGGGCGGGTCATCCATCTCTCTCTTCATATAGTCTCATAGCTTTCCCATGACATCTCTTCAGATGGAGAGTCTGAACTTCCTGATGGCATGGTGACCTCATGCCAGCAGAACTATTCATGTTACAGGTCAGGACTCCAGAGGGAGTGTGCCCGTGATCAAGGTGGAGGATGAATCTCCTCTGTGACATGGAATATAAGTCCTCTAAGTGCATAGGATATAAACCTAACCTCTCAATAGGAAGAGTATGAAAGACACACTGTCAGAAGATCTTGTGATTTGAACATCTTGGGAAGGAACAATTTTTCATAGTTATCTTTCCTAACCCACATGGTCTCCTGACAATATGTCTTTCATGCTTTTTCCACTGAGGAGTTACATTTAGATCACATGCAAGCTTATTTTTCACTAGGTTATAGCAACAACAAAGATAATAATAATATAATAAAATACAGTCTCTCACTTAATTCCATCATTACTTTCATTTTATACTTGCAAAAAGATTGAGCTTCAGAGAGTACGTAGCATGTTCAAGATCACACTGCAAACAGCATAGCCAACGTTGAAACATAGATTTATCTATTTCAAATTCCAGTTGCTTTCCATTATACTACATTGCTGCATGATGATTTTAATACTAACCAAACCAATCACCCTCATAATACTAGTTCATCACTGAATTTCTAATTTATCATTAGAAATTCATAAATAAATTTCTAATTTATATCATTAGAAATTAGAAATATCATAAATAGCACTCTAAGTGGAAACTCAGCACCAAACCCACAAAAATGGTGAACAAATGTTCAGGTTAGCCCGCAGAGTGCTTGCATGGTCTGCAAAGTTCAGACTCTTGGCTTGTCCATCAGTGCTGCTCTACAATATATTTAACTTTACTTACATCACTTGCCCATTCCATATCAGTTGTCACAGTTTTGTTTTTAATTTATTTCATCTAAATTCCTAACAGATATCTAAGTCTCCAGTTGAAAGAAGAAAATACTCTGAGGTATGAATTCCTTCAAATTCCCTCCCCTCCACATCGAGCTAATCTGTTTATCTCTTTTCACTCTATTCCTACTTGTGTCCAAAGCTAATCCTTTCCCCTCCCTTCCCGTCTGCTCTGAGAATTTTCTTTCTTAATTACGTCCACTTATTTTACCTTCTACTTCCCTTCACTCTTGGCTCTTTCTCTTCCTTTTAAAAACAAACTCATATTTCTCGTCCTGGAAAAATAACCCTTCCCTAGTCTGTTCACCTCCTATTTAAGCAACTTCCCTTCTTGGTTTCCTGTCAAGTCTAAACCACTTATCAGAACGGTTTACATTGGATGGGTTTCACTTTATTATCACTCGCTCTGTGACTCACTTTCTTCTGGTTTCAGCCTCTCATTTCTTTCAAGCCATTCTTTTCAGTGACGCAGCTCTCCATGAGGAGGGTATGATAGTTGAATATGCATCCTTTTGTAGCAAAAGTCCTTCTCCTAGCATTCATGCAGTGGTCAATATTTGCCACAGATAAAGAGTTTGCTTGATGACTTTTATCAGCTCCTCATTAAAATTATTTATCCCCTTTCCTTTGTGTAGATACCCATGAGTGGGACTGCTAGATCATGTGGTAGTCTTATTTTTAATTTCTTGAGCAAAGTCCTAACTGTTGTCCACAGTGGCTACACCAATTTAAATTCCCACCAACAGTGCATTAGGGTTCCCTTTTGTCCGCATCCTCAACACTTGTTATTATTGTCTTTTTGAAAATAGCCATTCTGACAGGTGTAAAGTGATACCTTCTTGTGGTTTTAATTTACATTTTCATGATGATTAGTGATGTTGAGCACTTTTTCATGTACCTGTTGGCCATTTGTATGGGTTCTTTGGGAAAATGTCTGCTTAGCTCCACCACATATTTTTAACTTGGATATTTAGGGATTTTTTTCCTATTAAGTTGTATGAGTTTCTTATATATTTTGGATATTAATCCCTTATTGGATATGTGGTTTATAAATACTTTTTCCCATTCCATAAGTTTCCTTTTCTTTTTATTGGTGGTTTCCTCTGCTGTGCAGAAGCTTTTTAGGTTGATGTAGTCCCACTTATTTATTTTTGTTTTTGTTTCCTTTGCTGTTGTTGTCAAATAAAAAATATATATCACCAAGACCCATATCAATCAAGGAGCTTACTCTTTATGTTTTCTTCTTTATAGTTTCATGTTTTATGTTCAAGTCTTTAATGCATTTTGGGTTAATTTTTGTGTATAGTGTAAAATAGTAGTCTAATTTCATTATTCTGCATGTGGCTGTTCAGTTTTCCCAAAACCATTTATTAAAGAGACTATTCTTTTCTATTGCATATTTTTGGCTCCTTTGTTAAGAATTAATTGACCATATAGGCATTGTTTATTTCTGGGGTGTCTTCTTTTTCATCTATCTATTTGTTTTTATGTCAATATCATACTGTTTTAGTTACAATAGCTTTGTAATATAGTTTGAAATCAGGAAGTGTGGTGCCTCCAGCTTTGTCTTCTTTCTCAAGATTACTTTGGCTATTTGGGGTCTTTCATGGTTCCATATAAATTTTAGGATTGGTTTTCTTCTCTTCTGGGTATATATCCAACTGAAACAAATTCATTATCTCAAAATATATCTGTGCTCCCACGTTCACTGCAGCATTATTTGTAGCAGCTAAGGTATGGAAACAACCTAAGTATCCATCAATAGATAGATGGATAAAGAAAGTGTGATTTCCTTTTCTTTCTCAAATATCATTCAACCTTAAAAAGGAAGGAAATCCTGTTGTTTGTGACAGCATGAATGAAACTGAAGGGCACTATGCTCAGTGAAATAAGCCAGGCAGAGAAAGACAGATACCTCCTTATCTCGCTTATATGTGGAAGCTAAAACTGAAGTCTAACTCATAGAAGCAGAGTGTATAAAAGCGGTTACCAAGGGCCAGGGGGGTGGGAGAAATAAAGAGAGGTTGGTGAAAGGTTACAAAGTTTCAGTTATAAGGTGAATAAGAACTGAGCATTTGATGTATAACATCGTGACTCTCGTTGATAACACTGTATCATATAATTGAAATTTGCTAAGAGAATAGAACTTAAGTGTTCTCACCAAAAAAAAAAAGGTAATTACGTGAGGTGATGGAGGTGTTAATTAAGTCAATGAGAGGAATCCTTTTACACTGTATATGTATGTCAAATTATTACATTGTACACTTTAAATACCTTATAATTTTGGCAATTATAACTTAATAAAGAAAAAAAGATTCAGCCCCATGACTCCAGTAAAATGTCAGTAGCTTGGAGAGTCAGGACAAAAAGGTTTTCATGTCTCTACTTTTCTCTCAAGCCCACACAGCTTTCAGAGTATGAGTTTTAATTAAAATTAATATCTAGATGCTTCTCATGGTTTAGTGCTTACCTCTTAAAGTCTAGCATGGCAATTTCAGCCAAAGAGCTAGAAACACTAGGAAGTGCCATAAGGACGTATTTTATTATTCCTGTCTTGACTGGCAGGGCTGGCAGTCATAATAAAAAGCTACAGATGGGGTGGATTAAAGAACAGAGTTTGTTTTTCCCAGTGTTTGAGGCTGACATGTCCAACATCAGGATGCCAGCAGATTTGGTTCCAGGTGAGAGCTCTCTTCCTGGCTTACAGAGTTGCCTTCTCCCTCTGGCCTCTCATGGCCTTTCCTCCACGTGTGCACACAAAGAGGGAGAGAGATTTCTGTTTCTTCTTCTTCTTATGAGGCCACTAATTCCATCATGAGGAGCCCACCCTTGTGACCTAATCTAACTCTAATTACCTCCCAAAGACCCCACTGCCACATACCATAACACTGGGAGTTAGGGTTTCAATATATGAATTTTGGGAGGACACAAATCTTCCATCCATAACAGCTACCCTGTAGCTGGTCCCAGAGTCACCCAAACTAACAACTGATTTTGAGATTGTACTTCAATCCAGAACTGTGAACTTCCTCACGAGCTCCAAGTTTGACAGGAATCATAAATGGTGGTTTCTTCTTCCAAGGTCAATGTAAGGCTTGAGGTAGACATCATATTCCCCATCATATATAAATAAGTCTCTGAGATCATTGTAATCTTGGGTCATGAGGAATATTAGTCTTGGATATTTCTGTGGACTCCAAATGAGGACACAAGTTAAGAATAGCAGTCAAAGAAGTAGATGGCCAGGTAAAGACAGTGAGATTGAATGTATATGTCTAATTTTGGTGCATCCGGAAATGACATTAAAACTCCAATTAAAAGATTAAAAAAAAAGCATACCTCAAAGTATGTGAAAAGGAGAAGAATATATCAACAACATTTTTTTGGAAGCTGGAAAGCATATAGATCACAGATCCAACCCAATCCTCACTTGAAAATCATCATTTGGCTAGGGTCCTGATAGGACCAAATATCTCTGTAACCAGGGTCCTGATAGGACCAAATATCTCTGTAACTTGGGGTAAAGGGAATATGAAATAAAGATGATGCATTGAAAGCTGTTTAATAAGTATCTAGATACCTAGATCCCTTTTCCATCCCACCCCTCCATAGGATATTCCATCCCCTAGCCCAGGAAGACTACATGGTTGATATATGGCCAAAAGAAAACAGAAGATCCATAGATTTGGAGAAATCTGTTGAAAGGATGAGCACAAACCAGAAATGGGGGATTAAATAAACATATGAAAACTGAATGATAAATTCTGAAACTCTATTGTTTCTCCCTCTGGGTTCTTAGAACACTGAAAGCCAGGGATTCACTCTCTAGGAAGCTGGAATTCCCAGAACTTGAACTCTGAGCGGCCATAGAGGGGAAAGGCCTAAAGAAACAAGCATTGAAGTTTTCCCAGCAAAGACTCAGCCAGGTGACCCAACAAAGCGACATGAAAGAAAGATAATGGCTTCATATCACTGGATCTGAGAGATGAATCTTAATCAGGATTCTAGGAATTCCTTAAGTTTACTCAGATCTCTTCAAGACAGGAAGAATTGGAGTCAAGATTGACTAAAGTAGGTTCTGTGTAAGGCTGGGAACATATAGAAAATATGGGTCCACACGGAAGGAATCTCATTTGGCACCTGTGGTCCACAGATCATGCTGCAGAAGAGATACAGTTCATGAGCTGATGAGGGTTGTGAAATGGCAGCTGATCGAAAGCACATAGACTGCTATTCCAGAGACAGCAATCAGGGCTGGACAAAGCTAGATTTCAAAGTAGGAGAGGCAGTTTCAAGGTTTCAGTTCCACGACTGCAACCAAGCATCTTATGGTCCCACAGCCTAGGCTTATTTCCAGGAGTCATACAAAGAGACAAAGCTGAAGTCCCTAGTGGAAGAGCTCAGAGAAGAAAATGGCATTTCCTCCTGCACTGCAGTTAGTCTGTTAATCCTCTCTCTGGGTAGGTCTAGGTTCATATCAAAAATTAGGTCCGAAAAAAAAAAAAATTAAGTCCAGTTCAGAGCCACATGGAGCTCAGCATGGTGCTATAGTTCAGCACATGACCCAATTTACTCATTCTGTGGGGAAAAATGAGCAGGCCTTGAACCTGGCACTCAGTTACCTCTTCAGAGCAGGATGAAGGAGGTGGGGTACAGAGAATCAACTGTGATTCTGGGAGGTACACCAGCAATGAGAGAATGGAAGACAGAAGATAAACCATTGAAGGGACAGATCAACACGGAAGATGAGTTACCAGCTGTGTCAAGGCGAACACCTAGAATGAACTAACACTTGGAGTGGAAAGTTACAGGAAAGATAAGGAAGCTTTATGAATTATTCCCTGAACAAGAGAAGTTCGAGGCTTAGGTCAAATGCTCAGAAGTAATTGTCTATCAGATCTTGAGGATGACAAAACAAACTGGACATAAGCAGATTGAGGAAGAATCAGAGACACAGTCATGAATTTCAAATACTTAAATCTTCATTTTATGAAAGAGGAATTAGAATTCTTTCTGGGATCTCTTATTATTACAGCTGAGTGTACCCCACTGAATTCTATGCCATGATCAGTTCACAGAGGCAGGATGGATCCCACTCCAAATGTGGGTCAGATGTGGCTGCTGCATCACTACACACGCGCTAAGAGGGTATGAGAAGGTTTATTGCCCACAGAATGAGGCTTTCTGGGGAATGCAGTGCAAGCTCCCAAACAGGTCTGAAAATGGCTTTAGAAATTGCAGGGAAAGGAGAAGGGTTTAGCTTTTGTTGGAATTAGGCAGTGGGGCTGGAGCGAGCAGTCCTGCTGGCAGATCAGGACTTGCAGGGTTCAAATTTACTGCTGGTGCCAAAGGAGAAAAAACCTGCATTTTCTTATCAGCTTGTTCAGATGTAGGGCAAAAGAGGAAGGTAAATGATGGGTTCAAAAGCTCTTGTCGGTCAAACATCAATAATGGAGTCAGATTCTTTATTACAATCCAGCGTACCAAGTTTTGAAATGGCAAGAGTTTTTCTTAGGAAGGAAAATTTCATTTTTGGAGATTAGATGGTGAAGAATTTATATAGGGCTAGCTATTGTCTTCTTGAGATTCTATGACTATATTCTTCCGTGATAAATGAGACAACTTAGAAACATCTAATTATCTCAATCCCTAGATTAAACAAAGATTGTTTCAAAAGTAGAAGCTTGGAGGAATATTATAATGTGCTTTGTACAGCAGCTGATATAACTTTAGTGTTATAAGAGATAAATAATAACTAATCAGATGAGCATTTTTTACCACTATTTTAGTTCCAAATCAGAGAAATTCACAATGAGTTGGTAGCATATGTAAATGTGAGCTGGGTTTCTATCACACCAAACCAATCTGGACAATTTAAGAAATGCACTTGATTCAAAAATGTCTTTTAAGTCTGACAGTTCCCAGATGTCAGTTTTAAGGAATATTGCCCTTTTAATACTTATCTGATAAAGTTTTAGAATTATTACTCATTTTTGCATAACACATTGTGTGCATAAGAAAATACACCTTGTCTTGTAATTATAGTCAAGGCCCAGTGTTTTTATTTCTGAGGGAAAAAAAGGGGGAATTAACACAGATATATCAGAAATAACACCTGCTAAATGTTAAAACAGAGGCACATGAATACATAGGCATCTTTACTACTATTCTTGTAAAAGCATATATATATATATATATATATATATATATATATATATATGTACTAACTTTGAAAAGATATTTTAAATTTAAATATTATGGCTAAAAAATGTTAACCTATTACTGAAGTTCTAGAACTGAAGGAGGTTGAAGTGAAATTTGCCAATACTACAAAAGCGGGTACTTAGATCCAGCTAGTGGGATGCTCTTCTATATTTCCCAATATTTTGGGAGGAGGATTAAATCAGGCATGTGTGTGCTGCATCTGCAAAACTATTTGGTATACCCGTCCACCTCCTCAGTCTTTGAGGTAGATCAAAAATCAGGTAGGCTGATTGATCATTTCCAGGGTCATTTCACAGATGGTTCCCAGGTGACTTGCAAGTTTCAGGCTGTTTCTACTTGGGACTGTCAAGGAGATCTCCTGTGCTGGCTTGACATAATCATTCAGTCCAACAACACGACGCTAATGAAGCTGCATTACCGTCCACCAAACACTGCAAATTGAAATGGCGAAAGTACCAGCCCTAACACACCTTCTGAGTAGTTTTTTGTTTTTTTGGGGTTTTTTTGCGGTACGCGGGCCTCTCACTGTTGTGGCCTCTCCCGTTGCGGAGCACAGGCTCCGGACGCGCAGGCTCAGTGGCCATGGCTCACGGGCCCAGCTGCTCCTGGACCGGGGCACAAACCCGCGTCCTCTGCAACGGCAGGCGGACTCTCAACCACTGCGCCACCAAGGAAATCCCTGAGTAGTTTTGATTGTAATAAACTGAAGAGAAAATTCTCACCACGTTAACACTTTGGTTAGACGATTCCATAATAATGAAGATCTCCACTTAATTTTCTTTTTTTCATTTTTTTATTGGAGTATAGTTGATTTACAATGTGTGTTAGTTTCAGGTGTACAGCAAAGTGAATCAGTTATATATATACACATATCCACTCCTTTTTAGATTCTTTTTCCATATAGGTCGTAACAGAGTATTGAGTAGAGTTCCCTGTGCTATACAGTAGGTCATTATTAGTTATCTATTTTATATATAGTTCCACTTTTAATTTTCAATGCACACTTTTAGTAAAAGGTACATTTGAAGATTAAATCCTTCTCTGTATACATTTCATTGCAGTTAATGTACCTAGTACTGTTTTTTGTGATTGCTGCTTATTATTACTTAAAAATTTTTTTCTTTATTCTCCACTTTTCAGCAATATGGCTACTTAAACTTTATGGAGGGACACAGAATAATTTTTCTTTCCAACTCCACTCTTTTTTTTTTTTTTGCGGTACACGGACCTCTCACTGTTGTGGCCTCTTCTGTTGCGGAGCACAGGCTCCGGACGCGCAGGCTCAGCGGCCATGGCTCACGGGCCCAGCTGCTCCACGGCATGTGGGATCCTGGACCGGGGCACGAACCCACATCCCCTGCATCGGCAGGCGGACTCTCAACCACTGCGCCACCAGGGAAGCCCCCCAACTCCACTCTTGATGCATGGAGTTTGGAAGTAATCACCAGGAAAGAAGGGCAGAGATGGAAAGCTAGATGTGTGAATCTGGGACTGATCCTTGAAACTCTGTATTACAAAATTGAGTTCAATAAAGTGATTATTGGCTTATTTGATAATCCTGCAAAAATGATTGATGATGAACTAAAATTAGAGATAATAAGAAGTTTAATAACCCACCCCAATAAAAATTTACTGTTAGAAATTTTAGCTATATATACTAAGTGAAAAATCTGTGGAAAATACTTAAAATATAAAGGCAAAATTTAAAGCATATAATCTTATCATATAGTAATATCTACTGTTAACATTCTGGAGTTTTACTTCCAAAAATATTAGTTTGTGTGTGTGTGTGTGAGAACGTGTTCCTTAAAATATTGCTTCATGCTTTGTGTCTATAAATAAAGATAAAAGTGCAAATAGAAGTATGCTGTTAGCCTTTATTTTACATGATGTTATGCTGTATTTTTCCATGCTTCTAAATTTCCTTCAAAATTACTAATTTTATATGACTGCATAATCTCCTATATTATCAATATGCTACAATTTATTTAACTTTTACCCCTATATTTGGACATTTAGTTTGTGTCCAGGAAGAGGGTTGAATGTCTTTGTCATAAATAATATTTCAATGACCATATTTGTATATGAAGATTGTACTAATCTCTAAGTATTTCCTTTGGACATGAGAAGTGATTTGTTGGGCCACAGTATTTTGGCATTACATTCATACCCAAATTTCTTCACAAATGGGTTGCATCCTATGGGCAGTCTATCATAATGCCCTTTGCACCACACCATTACCATCACTGAATATTGTCTTTTGAATAAATAACTTCAACAATATTATACAGGGACATGAGACACCATTTCAAGGTTATATTAGATTTGCATGATTATAAGCCAGATATATTTCCCTTCTGTGAATTTTACCTCTAAGTTCTCTTCACATTTTTTTATTGAGTTGCTAAAGCATTTTCAATTACTATTATTCATTCATAAGCACAAGGTTTTAAACTTTTTTCTTAAGTATTTTAAAATTCTTTGTTCATTTTTCAAAATCAAATGAGTTTGCTTCAAATAAGCAATAGTAACTCTCCAATGTTTTTAAATAAGCACAAGATTTGACATAGAAAAAACACCCAAAGGACATTTCTTTCTTTCTTCTTTCACAGGGACCTCTGGGCATGTTTTTTATGTTTGTATCTTTAACTTGAGGAGAATACATGCATCTTGTGTGAGATCGGAGTCATCATTTTTCTCCGACATCCCCTTCATCTTTCTGAGCTTTCACTGTGCGTGTACCCACTCACGCAAAGACAAGGAGATGTAATGAATTGTGGAAAAGGCTTCTTTGTGGGGAAAGAGTGCCACACACGTCTTTGGAATGGAGGGAATTTGACCCCAAGCAGACAGGAGTCACATTCCGTATCAATAGGGCGCTATGGCAGTAACTTTGATCAATTCCAACTATTATGTTCGTTTCAAGGAATAACAAAAGAACTGCTAAACTTTTCACAAGTTTCATTAGAGGGAGGCAGGGTGTTCATGAAGCAGGAACTGGTGTTGAAATTACCAATGCAACATTGTGTCAGGAGTGCCCGCCAGAATCTGCCCTTTGACAATGAGACCGTTCTTGACCTTTGACTAACAAACTGTGGTTCAGTTAAAACACTCTGGAAGTTCTCCAGTTCACATCTGCATGATATTGCAACTATGTTAAGAAAAGGGAAAGAAAGATACAAAAATATGAACATCCCTTCAGTTGTGTTAAATGGTGTAAGATACTTACTATATGATACACTCTTTTTAAAAATTCACTAGCCAATCAAAGACAGAGTAAAAGTATAAAAACACAATTAAGAATAATGAACGCCTGAACAATATATTTTTTTAAAAGTAAGTCTGATGCATGTATGCACATATGTTCATTGAAAATAGGCACAGGGACCCATGTCAGGTGCATAAAATAAGATTATATGTTAGGTCATAAAAAGACCTCATAAATCCAAAAATGTAGAAGTAATACAAGAAGAATTCCCTGATCATAATATACTGAATCCAGAAATTAATACAAAATAAGAAACAAAAATCTTTCCACTTGGAAATAGTTTTAAGTTTTGAAAGTTAAAATCTTGACATAAAAAATCTTTTAGATCAAAGAGCTGTAAACTAAAACTTAAAAAAATCAAGAAAGTAACGATAATGAAGATACTGTATATATCAGATATAAACCATAAAGAAAAAGAAATGAATAATAATTGAAATAAAAGCAAAATGAATGAGTTGAAATACGAAAAAGGGAGCAGATTAGAACCAATAACAAAATAATTAATTAGTTAAAATAAAACAATAAAAGCAAAGCTCATTTTTTTAAATCAATAAAATAATTCAACCTTAGCTATTATAATCAAGAATAAAAGAAGAAAGATAGCTAGTGCACAAGAAAATAGATCTCAAGAAGTAAACTTGGAAGCTTATTTCTTGAGTAGTTTAAAAATATTAAGACTACTTTCCTAATTACAAGTGTAACAAGTTTAAAATCTGGATGAAATAAGCATTTTCAAAGGAAAATACAATTTACCAAAGTTGACCACAGAATCTACATAAATCCTAAAACACAAAAAATCTAAAAGTTATATATAAAAGAGCTATCTCCTAAAATAAAAAGCACTAGACTTTGATAGTTTCACAGACAATTTTTCTAAACTTTAAAACAAATAATTCAAGTTAAACTATTCTACAGCACATTAAGATCATAAATTATTTTAATAAAGTGCGAGTTATATTGATATTAAAACATTTAAAAAATCATAAAAAGACAAATCACCAAAAAAAAAAAAAGCTGACCAATTTTCAATATTTAAGAAAATCTTAAATTAGCAAACCCATCTAGCAGCACATTAAAATAACCATGCATCAAGAACAAGTGGGATTTATTCCAGGCAAAAAAAATAAAAGATAGTTGAATATTAAAAATACCTATCATTATGTTTAATTCTCTTTATAGATCTAAGGTGAAAAAATTCATATGATCACTTTCCTGCATGCCGAAATGGCATTTGATGAATTTTATACTAATTTTTACTTACAAAGGAAAAGCACCCAAAATCAAAATTAGTGAAATATTCACTAGCACACACTTTGGGTCATGGGTGCTCACAAACAGGTTAAGCCCGGGGACCAGCGCCACATGGGAAAGCAACACGGAGAGCAGGAAGGAGTTGGCTCACCACCACTGCGACTAATGATCCAGGAGCTAGAGTCGTTGCAATTAGGGCAGAAATTTATTTTTATCAGAAGTTTAAAAGTACAAAAGAATAAAGTAAAATTAATAGTCTTTGCAGATGATATGGATGTCAATTGGAAAATCCAAGATTAGTTAGCAATAGAACAAAAATAAAATAACTTCAAAGCATGAAATCATAAAGGTATTACAAATAAATATGGATGCATTTTCGGTAACATTAGGGTGGAGAAAGAAGGCCTTTGTAACCATCATTGATAGTGCAGAACCCTTTAAAATAAGTGATAAAATTATCAGAGAGGTTTTGTTGTTCTTGTTGTTGTTTTAATGCCACTAAAAGGAAAACTAATCACAAAGCTATCATAAGCAAAAGAAAGACAAGTGACCAACCTAGAAATAAAGAGAAACTTTGTGGGAGGCAAAGTGTAATTTCCCAAATATGGAAATACCTAGAAATCATGAAAAGAGCCAACAACTCAACAGAAAACTAATCAAAGATATGAACAGTTCATTGAAAATCAAATAAAAATATTTCTGGAGAAATAAAAGATGTGCAACCTCATTCACCATAGATGAAATCTTAATTAAAATACTATAACATTTTTTATCTATAATATTCGTCAAAATTCAAAATGTTTGACAATACAGTCTGTTGGTGGGGTTATATGAAAAAATAAAAACACTTTCATTCATTTCTGATGGGAGTATAAAATACCACAACCCATGTAGAGGGCAATTTGATAAAACCTAACAAAATTTAAAATACTTTTATCCAGCAATTTTTTTAATGGGAATTTACCCTACAGAAACACCTAAAGTGATTTTTACATAGAAAGTTATTTTCTTGCAGTACTTTTCTATTAGCCATGTGACAACTAGTCATATCCATCTAAAGGGGGCTGATTAAATAAGCTATGGGGTAGTTACACATGTGAAGATTTAAAAAAAAAAAAAATTGAAGAGGGTTTTTAATACCCTGATATGGAAAATTCTCTAGGATACATAGTTAAGTGAAACAACAAAAACATAGTCAAGGTACATAACAGTGTCATATCCTTCATTTAGGGAGATAATGATACATATTTATATTTGCCTATATGTACATAAAGAAATGCTGGAAGTTTACACAGGAACATATAAAACATGTTTCCTAAAGGAGTTCAATCAATACAGGGCAGCCAGGGACAGGGGTGATGAATATCTAAATGCAGGCCTTTGTTATATCATTTGGATTTTTGAATTCCATGAATGCACTACAAACTCAAAAAATATTTTTTTAGTTCAATACTTATGAAATATTTTCCCAAAGCTTAGAATATTATAGAATTAGAAATGCTGTATAGCAAGTACTCAATGAATATTTGTTGAGAACATGGATACATTAGAATAAAAATTCTCTCTTCCATCAACAAACAGAAGGAAGAAAAGAAAGGAGGAGGTTAAGGAGAAACAGATAAGAGAGGGAGTGGGGAATAAATTCCACTTGACTTTTGTGTTCACACATTCTATTTTTATTTGAGGTTAATTTTAAATATAACATTTGTGGTCTTATCAGAAAGCATTTCATCTGAGCACAAGAGTTTAAGTAATGCTGTATCAAACCAAGATGCATTATATCCTGTTATGAATACATATTGTGTGAGTATTGAGATACTGTTTAAATATATATACCCACTGTGCATGCAAGTACATTGTGCTTCATTTGAAAGAAAATTTGAGGTGGATAGCACTCTTCCTTAATTTAGAGTTTTCAATCAGAATAAAACTTGATAGAAATGTTCTAATTTGGTTTCCAAGAGTTGTATTTCTGTTCAACTTGACTGCATCTTTGATTTAGTTCAGCCTCATCTTTCATCTGATGCCTTTACGGGGTTATTCGAAATGTGTTTCATTTTTCAGATTAGCACTTTGTATGTACGTATGTAGAGATGAGAATTACTGTATTTTTATTACTACTGTTAAAAGTTTACCCATAATATAAAAAGTAAATTTCAGGCAGTATAATACAGTTTGAAAAATTCAAACAGTGAAAAATTAGACATTTGGGAGAAGAAGGGGAATTCCATGGGTACCTAATCCAGCTGTGAATCTTTGCTCGGGGTTAGTTCCAGTAAGTAGTTCCTGAGTGAGATTTAATCATACTTATTCAATTAACTGTTAACTGCATCCAGCAATGGACAGGGAAGGTTGTAGCTCAGAGGGGCGGAAGTCTGTTTTACAGATAACACACTGTCCAGAGAATATGGAGAGAATAACAATAAGTATGGCAAGCAGTTAACATTCAGAACCCAATATATGAGTGTGATAAGGGTGGGAGGGCAGAGGGCCCTCGATCTGTTGTCCTGCAGGATGTCATCTTCATATGGACAGGTTGGCCATGTGACTTGCATCCTTCTCCTTCCCACCAGGAGTGTTTACTGTGGTGTCCTGGAGCTGATCAGTCATTGTATATTGAGTATACTCAAGGCAAATAACTTTAATCTTCATAAATCTCTGGAGAAAGAGATGCCACACTTAGGCTTCATGGAGATACCCCCAACATCACCTGGTGAGGTAGAGACAGTGCATAACACCAGAGGTCTGAGCTTTTTTTTAGTGCTGGATTTTTAATATTGATATTTAGCAATTTCATCCTGGATGTGCAAATGAGGTAAAAGTATCAAAGACAGACTATCATTTTTCACTTAAAAAGCAAAGCATGACATTGTGGTCCTTAACACCTTGATTCTTACCCTACGGGTGACACAAGGAAAGTCAGGTAAAATGTCCTACCCATATACGCTTCAGTCTGTATCCGCAAAGGAATGGAGAACAGTGCATTTTCTCTGTTTATATCCAGTAGAGAGACAGTTATCTGCCTCTTATTTTGAAAGGAGAAGGAGAAAAAATATATAACTTTTGCTCCTTTGAGAAGTGATGGCAAGGATCCTGGATTCTCACCCTGAACTTTTGGAATGCAAATACATCTTTCCAAGGGCCAAATAAACACTGAATGTCTCCAGCTTTTGTGACCTAGAGATGTTGCCAAGTTCTGGACTTCACAGGTTTGGGAATGTAAATAGCTAGGAAAAGAGTTCTCCAGTCTTTGTGGCACCTTGGGACTTAACCTAGGGACCTAGTCCAAATTATTGCAGATCTCTCATAATATGTGAAGAGTCAAATGCTTCCAGGAAAAATGAAAGCAAACAGGGCCTGTCTTTGTGTCCTAACATTTCCTTGTCTCAGAGGGCTAGGGCTTTTTAAGGTAGAACTGAGAAATCTAAGGAGATGTGTTTCCCCACAGGAAGGAGAATTTATATTTTTACGCAGGATGGAGAATATAAGCTTAATATTTGATACCAATATTCCAGGCAGGTATAATCATTAGTATTGCTCATTAATATTTTTATTACCATTTCCTTTTTTTTAATATCTCTATTGCAGTATAATTGCTTTACAACTCTGTGTTAGTTTCAGCTGTATAACAAAGTGAATCAGCTATACATAAACATATATCCCCATATCTCCTCCCTCTTGCGTCTCCCTCTCACCCTCCATATCCCACCCCTCTAGAAGGTCACAAAGCACCGAGCTGATCTCCCTGTGCCATGCAGCTGCTTCCCACTAGCTATCTGTTTTACATTTGGTAGTATATATGTGTCCATGTCTCTCTCACTTCGTCCCAGCTTACACTTTCCACTCCCCATGTCCTCAAGTCCATTCTCTACATCTGCCTCTTTATTCCTGTCATGCCCCTAGGTTCTTCATTTTTTTTTTTTTTTTAGATTCCATATACATGTGTTAGCATATGGTATTTGCTTTTCTCTTTCTGACTTATTTCACTCCATATGACAGACTCTAGGTCCATCCACCTCACTACAAATAACTCAATTTTGTTTTTTTCTTTTCTTTTTTTTTTTTTTGCAGTACATGGGCCTCTCACTGTTGTGGCCTCTCCCGTTGCGGAGCACAGGCTCCGGATGCGCAGGCTCAGTGGCCATGGCTCATGGGCCCAGCCACTCAGCGGCATGTGTGATCTTCCCGGACCAGGGCACGAACCCATGTTCCCTGCATCGGCAGGCAGACTCTCAACGACTGCACCACCAGGGAAGCCCTCGTTTCTTTTTATGGCTGAGTAATATTCCATTGTATATGTGTGCCACATCTTCTTTATCCATTTATCTGTCAATGGACACTTAGGTTGCTTCCATGTCCTGGCTATTGTAAATAGAGCTACAATGAACATTGTGGTACATGACTCTTTTTGAACTATGGTTTTCTCAGGATATATGCCCAGTAGTGGGATTGCTGGGTCATATGGTAGTTCTATTTTTAGTTTATTAAGGAACCTCCATACTGTTCTGCATAGTGGCTGTATCAATTTACATTCCAAGGAACAGTGCAAGAGGGTTCCCTTTTCTCCACACCCTCTCCAGCATTTATTGTTTGCAGATTTTTTTGATGATGGCCACTCTGACTGGTGTGAGGTGATACCTCAATGTAGTTTTGATTTGCATTTCTCTAATGATTAGCGATGTTGAGCAACCTTTCATGTGTTTGTTGGCAATCTGTATATCTTCTTTGGAGAAATGTCGATTTAGGTCTCATTTTTGGATTGGGTTTTTTGTTTTTCTGATATTGAGCTGCATGAATTCCTTGTATATTTCGGACATTAATCCTTTGTCAGTTGCTTCATTTGCAAATATTTTCTCCCATTCTGAGAGTTGTCTTTTCATCTTGTTTATGGTTTCCATTGTTGTGCAAAAGCTTTTAAATTTAATTAGGTCTCAATTGTTTATTTTTGTTTTCATTTCCATACTCTAGGAGGTGGATCAAAAAGGATCTTGCTGTGATTTATTTCATAGAGTGTTCTTCCTATGTTTTCCTCTAAGAGTTTTATCGTGTCTGACCTTACATTTAGGTCTTTAATCCATTTTGAGTTTATTTTTGTGTAAGGTGTTAGGGAGTGTTTATCCTCCATTCTGCAACTTTTTATCACTATATGAATGGAAGAGTGTTATACCTTTAAAGGTCAGAGCCTTGAGAATAGACTATCCTGTATATTGCAGGCTATAGACAACAGTCTTTTACGAAGGTGCAGAGCCAGCTGGACTAAGCACAGGCAACAGAGCACAAGGCTTAGAGCTAAAGGAATAGATCCAATATGGAGTCAGGTTTGTTCTTTTCTGTTATAAAATGACTTTTAACAAAAATTCTGAAGTTTCATAAGGGTATTGATAGATGAAGTTAATAGTTTTTGGGTTTGGTTTTGGTTTAAGTTGGCTTTTCTTATTAACCCATAGATACATCAAAGTGAGGAAAAAGAGATTTTTAAAAAAACTAAAAAATAGACTTGGTCAAAGACATATCTATTTTCAGAGATGCAAACTTGGAGAAAAATTTAACTTTCATTTTCAGTATGCTATCTATTACAATTTTAAAAACATTTATTTTAATGCAAGACCAGTTCATCCTCACAGATATATTTAGAGGTAAACTAAGATTTAGGAATATTAACATATTAAGCTTTTTCAGTGTTTACTTCCACTTTTATTTAATCACCACATAACCATGTCCTGGATTAATTGAATAAAAGAGTGACATGACTGAATTCTTCTGTTTATGTCTAGATGAGTACTATCCCTCGGTTCAGTGTTTTAAGACATCTTTATTCATATCTAACTGGACCTGCTCTTAGGCAACAGAAAGGCCAGCCTGTTGATGAGCAGGTGCTGTGAGTTGACAATTAAAAAATCGTAACATATCAAATCACATAAATATGTTTTGTACATAAAAGCTATTAGATTTGGGAGTAACAAAGACACTCTGGATATTAGTTTGAACCTCATCTTTAATTTTAAAATAATCTAGCTCAAACCAAAAATATAGAGGGGGGAATTTGGTGTCTGCTGTGGAAAGGTCATGGATCTTGTACTGTGAGGATGACTGGAGAGGGAAGATTGAGATCTTCGCACTTTGCTCTTTCAGAAAAGGACATAAAACCCTCCCCTTTCAGCACGAGGCTGAGAATGACAGAACAAAGTTGGCAACCTACTACAAAAGCCTGTTATAAAACTGTCAAACCCAAAAAGACAACTGTTTAAACTCTAAATCATTCTCAAGAATGAGAATGTAATTGGCTAGATATATATTTAACTATTCCAAATATGTAATATGGAATCTTTTATTTAGCCTCTTGAGACCTCTGTCAAATGATCAGAGATTAAACAAAAACAATGAGAGTACTTTAATTCTCTAGGTAGGTGTTTGGACCAAATGTTCTATTAAGTTTCTTCTTTAAATTAGATCTTTGATTTATAATGCAGAAGGAGGCAAAGGAGTTTGGTTTTTGTTTTTTCCTTAATATCTAAGTTGACCTTTTCTTGTTTAAATCTCAGAAAAGGGAGTAAGAACAGACATCAGTTTGAGTACCAACTTTCCCAACTGTTGTTCCCACAGGCTCTCTTGAGGAAGAGTTTCCTCCCTCATCGTGAATGCTCAATGACTCGACTCCACCAAGAGCCCTGGGATTCCAGAGGAAGTTTTGCAATGATACTCTGAGGTTTTGTCCCTGAGGAAGAAAGCAGGAATTTTAAGAGTTTTGACATATTATGTATCATTTTGTTACCGTTCAATTGTAAGTTTAAAAAAAACTGTTCAGAAGAAATTTTTCGGCACCAAATGCAGCATGAAGACCTCATGCAGGACTTTAAAAGAATAACCATCCTGAGCCCCAGCCCTGAGATGAGCTCATGATACCTGCGTTCAACCCCACTGGGAGGGGAGAACTTGAAGGTCGCCCAACACTTTCACGCTCCAGGCATCTGGGACCTGGAATGGGACCCCGTTTCCTCACAGCATTGCAAAACTGTTCCTCTCAACTTTCTGAGGGCCTTTGGATATTTTAAGTCATTCTGGATGACATCATATAGCACAGATTAGAAGGCCTATAATAAGAAAAGAGAATAATTCTGTCCTCTTCTCACCTCCTTTCCTCACTACTCCCCAAACCAACAACAAAACAATTTGGGCGATATTTCAGAAAAGGAATGTGATAAGGCCTGTTTCATTTTAAAACAGTAGTTGTTGAAGCTATTTCCTTAGAATTAAGCATCATGACGCTATGTTGCTTTCCTTCCAAAGAAGAGAGGCTAATATTGCTTTTTTGTTTGTTTTCAATCTAGCAAGTCACATGTCTGAAAAGAAATTATTGATATAATGGATGTGAATATATCGGAAATAGCTCCTGGATCTCAGAAGCCAGTGAATAAATGTGCATTTTTATAAAGGATAACAGACATGATTAAATTTATTTGTAAAAACAAAAACCCTTATTTAATTGATTTATATGTTTTCAACGGTTGTGCTTCCCAAACTTCATTGTACACCAGAGTCATCTGGAGACTTACAAAAGCAGCACCATGTTTTGCTTAAAGCAAAGGACCTCTGCCCTCATCTTCAGGCAAAGTCAACTCTGATTTCCACATGGCTGGGAGAACCAGCTGCTGAGAGCCAAGGCTTTGTAATATCATAGGGACTTTACATCAACAAAAGAATATGAAACATTGACATATTTAGCTGCTCATCTAGATGGTAAAAGTATGTATGACTTATATGGTAACTCCTTTCTAAGAGTTGTCTTCAAATCCTGTAGAAAATTAAAATATTTTCAAAGAAACTCCTCCCTATTCCAGAAATTTTTCATCCTAAGTACAATTACAATAAATTAAATATGTTTCTATTTCCAATAATTTGTTCAGGAACAAAATGTGAGTTTACATAAAGATCTTGTAAGAACCCAAGGTTGTTATAAACACGAACCCCGTCATTTAATCATGCATCTGTCAAATCGAAACTCTGAGGATGAAGTAACAGGTTAAAGTATAATTCAGTGAGTGATGAAAATATAGCCTCCCTTGAATTATATTTCATAAACTGACTACGTATCAACATTAACAATTTTACCAAGATAAATAATTATTCAGATGGGGACAAAGAACATGCAATAAAATATTTGGTATACTGGGTTTCTGTTTCTCTATATGCTTCTATTTTTTTCTATGACAACAAGTCTCCCTGTGTTACTTCAGAGCCCATCAGATGTCAGAGAGGGCTCTATGTGCTGACTGGCTTTGAGGGCAGTAAGCAATGATTTCTGTGGAGTGATCCAAGGATACCAGGCAGGCTTCCAAAACTTCGCATGTGCTAGCTGATGCTTGACATTCTATAGAGTCTTTACCCCCCAGATCAGTGATCCTAAGCAGTGGTGCCCTTCAGTGTTTTAAAAACTCTATTTAAAAATACAGACATCCAGGCCCCACCCAGATGTACTGAATCAGAATATTTCGGGGTTGGATAAATTATGTGTGAAAACATTGATCTCCGCTAAACACCAAACCCTGTCTCCATCCCATGCATGTTCCTAGCAGACCTCTCATGAGAGAGGTCAATGAGAGAATATTTTGCTCACTATTCTTCTTGATAACAATGAGAACTTGTATAAAATAAATTATTTTCTGGGAACATATACATTAACATTAAACCCAGAAAACTTATACAATATTACCAGACAAATCACTCTAAAAAATTTCACTATAAAGCTATTCTTTCCAAAACTCAAAGGATCAAACAGTTTCACAGGGATTTCTACCAAACTTGTAAGGTAAAATTAACTACAATGCAATTCATGCTCTTCAAAAAATAAAATAAAGTACAATGGGGAAAAGAATGTAAAGAACTCAAATACTCTTTAGGAAATAATTATAATATGGATTCTGAACCCAGAACAACAGCAGAAAGGAAAGCTGAGTAAAAATCATTCTCACTGAATGATTATGAATGTAAAAATAAAAGTAAATAGAATTCAAAAAGCACATTAAAATAATAATACAGCATAAGAACTGTTATTTACTCTAAGAATTCAAGGATGGTTAAACGTTAGTATATCTATTTATATAAATTTGAAGATTAATTGAGGAAACAATAAATAAAAGTCATATAAATGCCCTTCATACATATTTAAAGGGCATTTACCAAGAAGCTAACATAATTACTAGTATTCTCAATAATCTGACATTTAAGCTACCTGTATAAATCATGCTTAATTGGGAAACATTAACAGCATTTTAACTGAAATCAAAACTAAAACAAATATATCCTTTTTCCTCATTTTAATTAACACTGTTTTGAATGTATTAGTCAGTGCAGTTAGATCAGAGAAGAGAAGATATATGAAGTTTGAAATTTATATTATCATGATATTTAGATTATATGATTGTTTTCCAGGGGAAAAGAATAAAAGAATCAGCTGAAAAAGAATTATAAGCAGTAAAAATAGTTACTAAATTTGAGTGGAAAATTAAATATACAGAAATCAATAATCTTCACATCACTAAATAACGGCCAGTTGGAAGACATAATTCATTTGAAATAAAACAAAAAAAGTAAAATATCTAGGAATAAACTTAAGAAGCCTACAAGATGTACATAAATAAAGACTTAAATGCTACTAAAGAATGCAAAAAGAAGTTTGAACAATTATAAGGCACATGTTTCCATTAAGGAGAAAGACTTCACATCATAAGATGTTAAATCTCTTCCGTCAGCTTACAAAGTTTTCAAGATTACAATAAAAACACAACAGTCGTTTCTTTTGAGGACTAAACACACTGACCTCAAATTTCACAATAAAAAAATAATAAGAATATAACACCAAAAGCATGATCCATGAAGATATATATGATAAGCTGGTCTTCATTAAAATTTTAAAACTTCTGCTCTGCAAAAGACAATGTCAAGAGAATGAGAAGACAAGCTACAAACTGTGAGAAAACATTTTCAAAAGACACATCTGATAAAGAGCTTGTATCCATAATATACAAAGAACTCTTAACACCAGCAATAAGGATGCAAACAGCCCACTTAAAAATTGGGCTAAAATCCTTAACAGATATCTCACCAGAGAAGATATACTGATAGCAAATAAGCATACAAAAAGATGCTCCTATGTTACCAAGGAAATGCAAATTAAAACAATAAGGTACTACTACACAATTATTAGCATGGCCCAAATCCAGAACATTGACAACATCAAATGCTGCTGAGGATGTGGAGCAACAGGAACTCTCATCCATTGCTGATGAGAATGCAAATGGTACCTACAGCCAATCTGGAAGACAGTTTACAGGTCTGTTTTTTTCGTTGTTTTTTTACAAAAGTAAACATACTTTCACTATAATACCAAGAAATATGTCCTTTGTTACTCACCCAAAGGGACTGAAGACTTATGCCCACAAAAGCATCTGCACATAGATGTTTACAGCAGCTTTATTCATCATTGCCCAGACTTGGAAGCAACCAAGATGTCCTTCAGTAGGTGGACAGATAATTAATCTGTGGTACAGCAGACAATGGAATACTATTTAGCACCAAAAAGAAATGAGCTCTCAAGCCACAAAAACACATGGAGGAAACTTAAATGCATATTACTGTATGTGAAAGAAGTGAAAGAAGTGAAAGAAGCCAATCTAAAAAGGCTACATATTATATGATTCCAGCTATATGACCTTCTGGAAAAGGTGAAACTATAGAGACAGTAAAAGGTCAGCGGTTTCCAGGGTTTGGGGGTGAGGGGGAGAGATGAATAGACAGAGCACAGAGGATTTCTTAGGACAGTGAAACTACTCTGTGTGATACTAAAATGAAGAACGCATGTTATTATACATTTGTTCAAAGCCATAGGACATACAAGACTAAGAGTGAACCTGACGTGAACCATGGGCCCTGGGAGATGATGATGTGTTTCTGTAGGTTCACCAACTGTAACAAATGTACCATTGGGTCAGAGATGTTGATAATGAGAGAGGCTATGCCTGTGCGGGGGTAAGGAGTATATGGAAAATCTCTGTACCTTCCCCCTCAATTTTGCTTATAAACCTAAAACTACTCTAAAAAAATAAAATCTTAAAAAAATTTAATAAGAGAGTTCTTCCCATACCTAAGCTGTGGAAAGCTGAAAAGAAGGCTTCTCTTATTTTAACAACAAGAAAAAGCCAGAAAAACTACAAAATCATACATTTTCTTAAACCTATCAAAGAGCTGATGTCACAAAGTAACACCAAGTAGACTGGAAATCCAATAAGGGGCAGGGCCCCTAGGAGAGAGAGGGATGGTATGAACTGTCTCATCTAGGGCAGAACACAGGAAGATGCTAGGACCACCAGACAAGAAGGTAAGAAGGGATCTTCTAACATTTTAATAAATTACTGAAGACTGAGTATAGGCTAGTATGACATGATGAAACTGCTGATAGCCCCAGACACAAGGAGAACTTGCCTTTACTTACAAACCCTTTTCCACAGACTTCCAGGAGGTACACAAGTGAAAGCTTGGGGGCAGGGCAGGAGACAGGCATGGAGGAGGGGTTGGAGGGGGGATCCCTACTCCCTGCCACCCTGGGAAAGGCAAACCCTGCTCCCCTGGCCACCCCCTTGTCTCTTCAGAAGCAAATGCCTTCGGGAGAGAAAATGACACCTGTCAGCCCTGGGGCTTAAGTTAACACCCTCTGAGGAGTTCCCTTCAACAGGTTCAGTAATAGACTTATCCTGGCTGAGGAAAGAACCAATGAACTTGAAGATGGGTCAATAGAAATCAGCAAAACTTAAGCACAGAGAGAAAATAAGCGTAAAAACAAATAGAACAGAGCATCAGAGAGCTGTCAGGTAACATCAAATCATCTACATACTTGTAATTGAAGACTCAGAAAGAGAACAGACAGAGTACAAGACAGAAGCGATATTTGAAAAGATAATGGCCATAATGTTCCTGAAATAATGAAAGACAGCAAAACTCAGAGTCAAGAGGTTAAGAGAACCCAAAGCAGGATAAAAACACATAAGCCATATACAGAGACATATCACACTCAAACTGCTGAAAAAGATAAAAAGGAAATTTTGAGAGTAGGCAGAGGAGAGAAAGACCCACCACATACAGAGAAACAATGATGAAAATTACTGCTGCTTCTCATCAGAAACCACGTAAGTGAGAAGATAACGAGTGTTATCCTTAAAATTCTGGAAGAAAACCCCCCAAAATACGCTTTTGCACACAAAAAGTTAAACAAAAAGCCAGAAAATTAGACAAAACTTTGGTATGGGAGCTGATCAAAAATACTATGGTACATTCATGCAATGGAATATTTATGAAGCTGTTACAAATAATGAAGTGCTAATGGGAAACAATCTCAAAGGTTTACTATTAAGGTAACACAGCAAAGTTCCAAACTATGTGAAGAGCATGGCACTATTTGCTTTATTAAAAAACCAATATATAAGTTAATGCTTGCATATACACAGACTAAGTCTGGAAGGACACAGAAGAAAATGGTGACGGTGATTGCTTCCAGGAAAGGTAACTACATAGCCAACTGACAGCAGTTGGATGGGAGAGTTACATTTTAGAGCATATCATTTATTTTAAATTTTGAAGTCTATTTGCATTAGCAATTCAAACAAATAAATAAAATGCATTGTTAAAGAAAACTTAACACCAATAAAATAATTGTCTACTTTGAAGTCAGCAATGAACTTACCATAGGCTACATTAGTGCCAAGAGTCAAGTCTAAGTATTTGTGATATTTTGATTAAGCTGACAAATGAGAATAACAAAAGCAGCACTGCTATGAAGTCAGAAAGTCTAAAAAATGTCCATGCTTTATTTAAAATTTATTTTATATTCAAACACAGCTATCTTTATCCATACTTGCAACTCTAAGTTTATATAATATTTAATATATTACAACCCTTGGAAGTAAAACAAAGACTTTGATGAGTCAGCATTTCATTTAGAAGTCAGAATCATTAGTAGGGTGGTAACAATCCCTTTTAGGACACACACCAGCATTTTCTCTTTTAAGTAGCCAAGGATCCCTAGGTGCTAAGGGGCTCAGTGAATTCCCCGTGACAATGCCGCACGCATCGATGTGCAGATGTACTGGGAAGTGTCCCGTGAAAGGACCTTCCCAGTGTGAGAACAGATTCCAATTCCTGTCTCTCTCTGGAGTACTTTTGTTAGAGCTTCACTTTAATCTCAAAAGCCATTCACTTAAATTGTCCTTGATACATGCTACCCATTGCTCTCTGGTACACTTTCAGACTTCCATCAACTGGCACTCAGAAAGCTCCAAATCATTAAATTGAGGACAATTTCTTTCCTAAGTCTCTCTATTCACCTTACTTAACAGATAAGGGTAATTCTATCTCGCACCAACCCAGCAAAAACTTTATAAGTACATTTTCGATTTCTAGAGCAGAATTATAATTAGTGAGGACCTCAGAGACAGCCTTTACTCAGGAACTCAACACTGACTTATCTTGAACATGTTGTGATCTTGCTGAAAACAATACTATGTGCTCTTAAGAAAGTGTACAGAGAGAATAAGAAAAGAAAAATGGAGAATAATGCTAATGCAGATTTATACTTCCCCAGATCTGACTCCCAGAGAATTAAAAGTATAAGAAAGATTAACTACTCAGCTAAAAAAAGAACATTTTATTTAATCTTAAAATGTTAGTAAGATATTCAAATATTTCCTTGCTTAATAATTGAGAAAGCAACTGCTAATGTGGCTAGTCACTCGTAATGTGATTTAATTTACAGAATTTAGGGAGACAATACCATTAACTTTGGTAATATTTTCAAAAAGAAATACTCCCATATGTCTAGATAGATATGTTGAAAACACAATGTTATTCCCAACTTTTGCACATAATGAAAACAATAAAAATTAAAACACAGCCAGATAAACAGGAATGAATCAGTACTGATTTCTTTTCCACACGGAAGGGAGGTGAGGTGAGCTGTTGTGTTTTTTCGATTTTTACCTGTGGTTTTTTGCAGGCATTGGGATGCTTTCCCGTAAAGGGAGAGGGAGAAAATATTTTAGACTGTGTAACCCCAGTGGCCTCTGTGACAGGAACCCAGCCCTGCCGCTGGAGTGCCATAGACAGCAGATCAGCTAGCGGGCCTGGCATGTTCAAATAAAACTTTATTTACAAAAGAGGAGGCAGGCCAGATTTGGTTTGCATTGTGTGGTAGCTTGCCTACCGCTGATCTGTGTAATTAGACATGAATGATTCATAAAGGTATAGTGAAAAGCAAATAATAACCCCAAGTCCCAAATGTCATCAGCCACGTGTCTTTTGCGACTCCATAAGTGCAGCATCTGATATCACCTGATACCACTTTATTACCATACATTCATCTCCTTTCCTCTCGGATACACATTAATTATAAATGGTAGAATTGGTGGATTATGTTTTTATTTCACAGTGTCTTTTCCGATCTATGGTGAGGATCTCACAAAGAAAACAATATTGTTTTAGCAAATACTTTACAGAATCCCAGTTCTCCTATTGGCTATCATGGAGAATGCTGCTCTGAACGAGGAGGTACAGACATCTTTTCAAGTTAGTGTTTTGTTTCCTTTGGATGTACTCCTAGAAGTGGGATTGCTAGATCATATGGTGGCTCTATATTTAGTTTCTGAGGAATTTCCGTACTGTTTTCCATAGTAGCTGCACCATTTATATTCCCACCAGTGCACAAGGATTCCCTTCCCTCCACAGCTTTACCAACACTTGTTGTTTTTCTTTTTGATTACAGCCATTCTAACAGGTGTGAGGTGATATCCCTTGGTGGTTTTAATTTCATTTGCCTAGTGACTAGTGGACGTTAAGCATTTCTTCATATATCTGTTGGCCTTTCACATATCTTCTTCTAAGAAATATCTATTTAGGTTCTTTGTGAAATTTTTTTTTTTTTTTTTTTGCGGTACGCGGGTCTCTCACTGCTGTGGCCTCTCCCGCTGCGGAGCACAGGCTCCGGACGCGCAGGCTCAGCGGCCATGGCTCACGGGCCCAGCCGCTCCGCGGCACGTGGGATCTTCCCAGACTGGGGCCCGAACCCGCGCCCCCTGCATCGGCAGGCGGACTCTCAACCACTGCACCACCAAGGAAACCCTCTTTGTGAATTTTTAATTGATTTATTTGGTCTTTTGCTATTGTGCTGTATGAGTTATTTATATATTTTGATTATTAACCCCTTATCAGATATATGATTTGCAAATATTTTTTCTCATTTCACAGGTTGCCTTTTCACTCTGTTGATGGTTTCTTTTCTTAAGGCTTTTGAATGCTGTTCTCTCTTTTGATAGCATATGCAATACACAGAAATTGTCTAAGTCATAGGGTAGTCAGTAGCACAAACTAGATGCAAACACATGCTAGTTTTATTCTGCTCTATTTCTTCACCATCTATAACAAATAGTCGTCTCTTTGCTATAGTTATACAGTTACAAAAGTTTTCTCTATGCCCAGCATGGCTAATAAACATATCTAGATAGTTAAGTGATACATTGAGAGAAGTTTGGGCAACTCATATATTGATTAATATTTTGTGGCAAAAGATCTTTTAAATAGCAGAATAATTATATATCCCGGTACATTGTACTTAAGACTGTCTATTCTAGACTACTGCAAAATAACTGATGAGCAAGGGAAATTTCAGTCGTGTTTACGTAACATCATATTCCCAAATACCTTATCGTCATTAACAAGCTTTATTCTTTCAAGTTCTCTGAAGCCTTTAGAGTTGGTAGTAATACAGTTGACCCCTGAACAGCACGAGGATTAGAGGCACCAACCTGTATGCAGTCAAAAATCTGAGTATAACTTTACAGCCAACCTCAGCAGCAGGGGTTCTGCATCCCTTGATTCAGACAGCGTTGTCTGGTGTAGTCCTATAGGCCATATTTATTGGAAAAAATCAGCAAGTAAGTGGACCCATTTTGCAGATACAGAGGTGGGCTCCCAGGGGCTAACTGATGTCTACAAAATCAGACCATGAATGATAGAAGCTAAATTAGAACCCAGATTTTCTTCCTTTCTCATCGGATGTACAGTCTATTAAATTCCAGAACAGTTAATAGTCTTGAGGTAATCATATCAAGATATTAATATCAATCATATCACATAAGACAATAATATCAACCATATCACATAATAAACACTATAAATGTGACTCTAAACCCAGCACGTTGAGGTGTCCGCCAAGGGTGAAGAGGAGAGTTAATTCAGAAAAGCTTATTGGGGCACAGCGACAGAAAGGTCAGAAACATAGTCAAGAAAAGATCTTTTACAGCAATTAAACTACTAACAAGAACGGGACTGGCCCCAGATGGTAGGCGGAGACCGGCAGAGATCTGAGACAGCTTCTGCCTCTCCTGCAGGGGGCTGCAGCGAGTACCCTGGCTTCTCCCTAGGGAGTCAAGGAGGCCCTCCTGTCTATCCTTTCTGGAAACTCTGGGGCCTTGTTTCACCATCCGGAGAAAAGTCAAACTTATTTTCAGCTCCTACTGCTTCTTGGGCAAAGGGGCAATGGCATCGGTATATACCTGCCACCCAGCCTGATTGGTTTAGTCCCAAGGAAAGACAAGGCAGTTTGCCATCGTTTGGGGATTTGTTCCTAACAATGAGGAATTCTTACACAAGCCATCCTCTCTCCCACTGAATAGAGAATCACTTTCTCTTTCAAACAAGGTTTTGCATTTTCCATGCATGACGGTTTTTTAGAAACAAGAGAAAACAGTTCCTCTCCATGTAAAACAGGCAACTTTCTGAAGAGGAAAACAAAATGTATTCTTCATGGAAAGAATTTTGGTAGCAATAGAACTTTGAGTTCTTTCCAGAAAAACTCGTGTGTGTGTGTGTGAGAGAGAGAGAGAGAGAGCGAGAGCGAGCGAGCGAGTGAGAGAGAGAGAGAGAGAGATCTAGTCTTGCAGGGAGAAAATGAGAAAAATTCAGTAGTCAGAGTTCTTAGACACCATGATACAACATTACAGAATGCCTTAGTAGACCATTTTGCCTTTATAAAGACTAGAATTTTAAGTAGTTCTGTGCAACTATGTGGAATATAAAACCCAGACAAGATGCTTTAGCCTGGCTACTTGGTTCAACCATGCAGAAGCCTAAAGCATCACACTTGTTCACTATGGCCCTACGTGCAGAAGCTCAAAGCAGAGACAATGGCTCCGCATGAAAGCCACAACAGATAAAGGAATATAGCATATGCAGCCTACTCTCAAATGGTTCAGATAAAAAACAAAAACAAACCACAGTGTGTGTGTATATGTGCTTGTGTGAGAAAGAGACAGAGAGACAGAGAGACAAAGGCAGAGAGAGCAAGAGAGAATAACAAAGTCAATTAAGCAAGATGTTAAAAATTGGTCAATCGAGGTCAGAGACAGAACATCTATCATTTACTGTTGCTGAGGACCAACCAGAAGACTTTCCCCCCATCACAACATCTACTTCTCATCACTTGGAGCAGTGATAATTTGCTAATTCTATAGCAGGAAAGACTGTCAGTGTTTAAGTGAAATTCTTCATGTTTGACCATGAGTTTGTGGCATATGTTTAGTGAGGGGTTATTTTTTGTATATTTTCTCTTTGGTAGATGTGTGACAGTTTACTTGTTACTCAGTTTTCAGATTTATTGCCTGGTCTCTTGTGCAGGATGTTCTTGTGAAATGAACATTCCTGGGCTTAAATATCTGAGCAGAATAAGAACAGCTGAGTAATCGCTAGATTACATCTCTAAGGTCCTTTATCCCCCAAAATCTCTTTTGTATTTTACTTCCTCAATTTTCTTTTCAATTCCAAATGAATTTAATTATCTCCCCTCAGCATTTCTCTCTCTAGGGAGGAAAAAGCAATGCATTCATGGTCATGATTAAGGTGAAGTGAGGTTTCTTGTCATGCTTGTTCTTTCCTACATAATTTCAATTTCTTAATTGAGCCTAGAACTGAAAGAAACTTATTATAATAGGGATTCTAAAAATACTAACTCATGCCTAAGATTGCTTGCATTCTTATAAGTAAAAGAAAATTGTTGAAATAATTGGTTTGTTGCCAGTCAAATGCTTTCAATTTTTGTTACATCTCAGCACTGGCTTTGTAGAGTCATTGTTACACAGTTTGGCTGCAGTGCTAATCTGGCATTGGCTAAAAATATCCAGCATCAGGAAGGAATGATGTCCTGGGACAAACATAGTTGGCAACAATCTTTCCAGTGGTAACCAATGTTTGTTTGTTTTGTAAATCATTAGCTAAACAATGTAAAAGGCGAATGTATCTCCTCTTCCTTTTCTTTCCCAAGAATCTGAAAGGAACTGCCGGCAAATGCTGCTGAGAGGCAGGCCTGTGACCTCTGCCAGGCACTGGGTGTAGCCGGAATTCGCAGGGTGGGAGAGGTTAAAGGGCAAAGGGCTCACAGACCATCCTTCAATAGCTGCAACCCTGCGGGAAGTCTATGTCCAAGGATTTCATTCCTCCTTTCATCAGTAACACTCACAGACATCCTTGGCCATAATAGGGAGACTGCTTTAGGGAAAAGAAAAAAACATTATTATTTAAAAGTGTAATAAGGAAAGCAAGGAGGAGGGCCTGGTGTCTAACCTCTGGGTCCCTGAGTCTGCATCCCTTCCGAGCACAGTGATCTCTGCCAGCCCCAAGGAGGCCGTCAGGAAGATGCTGACGACGGGGACCAAGCTCACTGCTACGAGAAGGACCAGGAAGGACCCTAGGACCACTGAGCCCTGCAGACAAGCTAGGGAGCCGCTGCTTCACTGTGGAGCGCCAGCCGTTGAGAACCCTCTTCAGCCCCCTGCCCCAGACCTGCCCCTCTTGCCAGATGGAGGGGCAGGGGGGAGGGGAGGCACTCCCTTCACCCCTCTTGCCAAAGCCCTCTCTCTCTCCAACCTTCCTTCTCCCTCCATCCCTAGTGGCTCTAAATACTCCAGTCCCTCTTGGGCTGAAGCAGACCACGTGCACCCCAGGAACCCCAGTTTGGGGTGGCCTTTACTTTATAAAGTATCCAATTATACTGATACCTTTAAATAAAATCAATCGTAGGTACTAGGATGAACTTGAGCAGGGTGAAAATCATTTTTTTAATTCAGTGAAAACTCACCAATTAAAAAATAGCTTTAATTCACTCATTCAATAAACATATATTATGTACTTATTATATGCCAGGTTCTGTGGTCCACAAGGCAAGTCTCTGTGCTCAGGAAACTTGCAGGTAAAACACTTAAGGAAAATTTTACCCCTTAAGTATTAATTTTTTAAAGTAAAAAGAGATTAATTTGTGGTGGTTGAAATTTTTTAATGTGTGTTTTTATTGTGAAAGACATTTGTTTAAATGATGAAAATGCCAAGAATATAATTAAAAAATTTTTTTTTTACAAATTACAAGTGATACAATTCTTGAAGACCCTTTGACAATTGTCTGGAAAAATATACTAATAATGTTTTTTCTAAATCATTTTTCTAGCATTTTCATTTGTATTGTAATTTACTTTGCCACTCTACAAAGAGTGTTAAAAATCAAACGTGTATTTCCAGGGAGCTGCACAGTCAATAGATTAGAATATTGCTGTTTTGCAGAAAATATTTTTATTTCCTGCTGTGACATCCAGCCCGCTTCACGTTTTAAAGATTCAGACACGCAGCTGATTTTCACAACGCTGTTAATCTTCCTACAGAGACATTCAGGGGAAATTACCAAGTCAGGGTAGGAAAAAGTTAGCGCCATTTAAAAAATGACTTCTATTCAAACAATATTGTCATTGTCTAAAGGCCAAGGTCTTCTTGGAACTGTAAAAGTCTTCATGATATCAGGCCCTACTGTTTGTCAAGCAATAAGCAGTTCTTGCTTTCCAAAATACGCTCTATGTGTTTCTTCCCAAGAAACGCTATCCTTGAGGGAGAAGATGGCATTGTTTTAAAAGTACTGCTTAATGAAATCATTTTGCTATGATTGATTTTTAAATAAATATAAAACGATACTGATACTTTTATATAAAAATCAATGTTATCCATTAGGTTTAAGTAGAACAGGCTCTACATTAAGAGTGGAAATCATTTTTTTTAAGTCAGCTAAAACTCACCAGCTAAAAAATAGCTTTAGGGAAGCCACCCTCATTAATTTTTTAAAAAGTCTAACTCAACCATAAAATGACAACCCAATTAAAACCAGGCAAAGAATCCAAATTGGTATTTCTCCAAAACAAGATATACAAACAATTAAGAAATACATGAAAAAATGGTCATCTCATCAGCCATCAGGGAAATACAAGTCAAAACAGGAAAATACTCTTCCCACGCCTCCACCAGGATGACTACAGTCTTCACAGAGTGTAGCCTGTATGGCCAGAGCTCTGTGGAAATACATTTTTTGTTTGTTTGTTTGTTTTTTGGTTTTTGTTTTTTGTTTTTTGCGGTACGCAAGCCTTTCACTGTTGTGGCCTACTCCCGTTGCAGAGCACAGGCTCCGGATGCGCAGGCTCAGCCGCCATGGCTAACGGGCCCAGCCGCTCCGCGGCATGTGGGATCCTCCCGGACCGGGGCACGAACCCGCGTCCCCTGCATCGGCAGGCGGACTCTCAACCACTGCGCCACCAGGGAAGCCCGGAAATACATTTTTTAAAGTTTATTTAAATATTAAGTTAGTAGGGCTAGTATTCTCTAATACTGGTGTTAAAGCACTGCAATTAGAATGCTTGCTATTACCAAAAACATTGGAATACCTCTGTATTCCTGCGTAAAATTCTAAATATATAGGCTAATAACAGTATAAGTTTAAAATATTCTGATAAAAATGAGTAGTATGAATTTGAGAAATTAATATTTTAAATACTTGATGGAAATACTTTGGCTTTGCCTCCTAAATAAGAATGTCTGTCTGCTTAACGTCATTACAATTGTGCTGTAAAGAAAATGGAAGGAAAATTAATTCTGTTCCAAGAATGATTTAAGAAATAGGGAAGCCTCTTAGCCAGATGTGATACTGAAAGCATGGTTGTCTATTTGCAACTCTGCACTGAATAAAATGTCGGAAGGAGAACAGTCACTTCTGAGACAGGACCTGGCAGCCTTTCACTACCACCACAGAACTGTTTGAAAGCAGAAACAGAGGAATTTGCAAGTGCAATAGATAAAACAAAAATTAGAAGCACACTGGTAACTAAACTGAACGAACTAAAACCAGCAAAAGTAAATTGGGCACTGAATCTTAGAGGGAAAGATTCTGAAATTTTCACACACACAAAAATGGCTCATGAAGGCATTTGTTTCATAGAAAGTTTGCTTCATCAAGGACCACGAATCATTCATAAACACTTAACTCATGGAGAGTTTCCATGGAGACACAGAAGGCCCAACATGGAAACAATTTTTATAGGTTCTTAACCCACATAATGGCCAAAACTGTCTAGAATTGTGGTTACAGCTCAAGCTATAATGGCCACAAGCAATTCCATAGAAAAATCATTTTATTAACAATAAGGAAATAATAAATCACAATATTCTAAAGCAATAGACCACAAACATTCATGAGTTGCTATGCAAAGTGACATGTCCATATTTCTTAAAGTGTAGACTATTGATAAAACTATTGATTCTGTTTCTTTCCTTTAATATATTTTGTATGATTCACTGTGGTTGAATAAAACCAACATTAGCTGTTGCTATGGTACTTATGTCTTCAGGACACATTTCCTACAAAATAGTTTATGAAACTAAACTTATGTGAAGACATTTTTATTTATATGTATGGTGATACATACAAGGAATAAAAGGTATTGTTACAGGGCACGGATGAAATGCTATTTGATGCTAGTTACTCTTAACCTGTATTAAATAATCACTGCTGGTCTCTACACTTCCCTCCTCTTTCATTTAGTGGAAAGAAAATTGCAGGACTATTTTGTGCCACCACCATAGTGCTTCCTAGATGAGAGGATTACTACAACTATTTTGCTCCATCTTCAGATTTCTCTAGCCTATATCCCCTTTCTATTTTGGAAAGAAAAGACCTTCTTAAGAATGAATCATTTGAGTTGACACACTGCAATTCTCTTTACTCCCCATCCCACCTCTAATATTCCTGAATAAATTGAGAACTAAAATGCTGTTTTATTTCCTTATAAGAGTCCCAGTTATACTATCTATGAACAGGTAGGATCTGGTGATTTATTCCACTGTTTCTTGCATTAACTCCAGAGGACTAGAATTATGAAAAAGCTTACCTTTTCCCCTTCATTAGATCCATTGCTTTCACTGACAAAGAAATCTAGTGGTAGCAAGAGAAGCAGTAGGGCTGCATTTTTAGAATAAGAATAAAGAGAGAAGTAAAAAAAAGAGTAACCAAAGGGGGAAAAAAAAACTCTTGAAAGGAAGAGGATGAAAAAAAAAAAAAACAGAAGATGAGAAGAAAGGTTCTAATTGTAAGAAACTGAGTTGAAAATGCTAAAACTCTGATACAGGAAATACTTAAATTTAGACACTATGTTAATATTTAAGAATTGCAAGCATCTACTTTTTTAACACACTTTTTAGGACTTTGCAGGTCCAAATGCATTTAATCCGCACAGTCCATACTGAGTAACACATGTCCACGTGGTGAAGCCCATCACCACAACCGAAATGACGCATAGATCCAGCTCCCAAACTTGCCATCCCTTTCTCACTTCCCCCTGCTCAGGTAAACACCGATCTGCTTTATGTTACTATAGACTAGTACAGATTAGATTACTATAAATTAGTGTGTTACTGTGAATATAGCTAGAGTTACATATAAGTCGAATCACAACGTACATGTTCCTTTTCTGTCTGGCTTCTTTCCCTCAGCAGTTATTTTGAAATCATCCATTCTGATACATGTATGAATAGGTCGTCACTTTTTCTTACTTACTCATGTTCTATTGTATGGATGTACCACTGCTTCTTTATCTATTCACATGTGACACACATTTGGATGGTTTCCTGTCCCTGGTTATTACAAATCAAGCTGCTATGAACACTTGTGTACAAGTATTTGGGTAATTTTCTCGAATAAATGGCTAGGAACAGAATGACTAGATCATGTGATAGCTATATGTTTTACTATTACAGATATCGCCAGATTGCTCTGTAAAGTGGTTGTATCATTTTACATCTTCGCCATCAGTGTACGTGTGCTGTGTTCCTCTACATCCTTGCCCACATTTGGGGTGGTCAGTCTTTTACATTTTCGTCCTTTTTGCACAGTCTGTAGTGACATCCTATTGTGGTTTTAATTTCCATTTGCTAATATTAATGAGTGAGCATTTTTGTGTGTGTACTTATTCGCCATTTTTAAATCTCCTTTTGTGAATTGACTCCAGATCTTTCGCCTATTTTTGATGGCTTGGTTCTTTGTACTTATTGAGTTCTGAGAGTTCTTTATATATTCTGGATACAAGTCCTGGTATATGGCTTGGCTTTTCTTTCTCTTAAGAGTGTCTTTGGAAGAGCAGATTTTTAAAAATTTTGATGAAGTCCAATTTGTCAATTTACTCCTTGTGGATTATGCTTTTGGTAATGTATCTAAGATACCTTTGCCTAACACAAGGTCACAAAGATTTTCTCCTATGTTTACATCTAGAATTATTACCATGTTAGGTTTGACATTTAGGCCTATAATCCATTTTAAGTTAATTTTGTATACGGTGAGATATAGTATGGACCAATGTATTTTGTTTTTTGTTTTTGTATATAGATATTCAATTGTCCCAGCATCAATTATTGAAAGGACTATCCTTTTTCCATGGAATTACTTTCACCTTTGTCAAAAATCCATTGTCCCTATACATGTGAGTCTATGTCTGGACCTCTATCCTTTTAATAGATCTATTAGTCTATCTTAAAGGCAATACCACATTACTTGATTGCTGTGGCTTTATTAAACGTCTTGATATCTGTTAGGATTAGTCCTTTAAATTTGTTCCTTTAAAAAATGTTTTGGCTATTCTAAATCCTTTGTACCTCTGTATGAATTTTAGAATCAGCCTGCCAATTTTTACAAATCACCTGCTGAGGTTTTGACTGGGACTTATTTTATGACTGAGAATGTGAGTTATCTTGGTAAATATTCCACATGCAATTGAAAAAACTGCATATTATTCTTTTGTTGGGTAGAGTATTCTATAAATGTCCAATAGACCAGGTTGGAAATAGTGCGGTTAAGTTTTATTACATTCTTGTTAATATTTTCTCTTCTTGTTCTGTCATTTACTGAGAGAGGGGTATTGAAATTTCTGACCATAGTTGAGGACACTTCTACTTTCCCTTGCAGTTCTATCTGTTTAGCCTCATGTGTCCGTTACTAGAGGCATAAACGTTTAGAATTCTTAAATGCTTTGGATGAACTGATCCTATAGTATTAAAATTGTCATCAAGTTTGGAAACATTTTGGCCATCATTTCTTCAGATGTTTTTCCTGCCCCTACACTTCTCTCCATCAGGGACCTGAATTACATGAGCCTGCTTGAAATTTTCCTACAACCCACTGATGCTTTTCATTTAATTTTTCCTCTCTGCTTTTCATTATGTATAGTTTCTGCTACTATGGCTTTAAGTTCACTGGTTTTTTCTTCTGTGATGAAAATTGTTAATTCCATCCAATGTCATACATTGTAGCTTTAGCCTCTAAAATTTTGAATGTAGTCTTTCTCTACTGAACACATTGAACATATGGAAAACAGTTATAACTATTTGAATGTCCTTTTTTGCTAATTATTACATCTGGGCAGTTCTAGGTCATTTTTGATTTTCTGATTATTCTCTTCACTCTGCATTATGTTTTCTTACTTCTTTGCATGCCTGGTAAGATTCACTTTAATAAAAATTTTAAAAAAGTGAAATTTTGCCTTGTTTGGGGCTTTATTCTAGGATTCAGTTAAGGACTTGGAAATAATTTAAGCTTTTTGAGCTTGGCTTTCTGATTGTTTAGGCAGATCCAGAGAGGTACTCAGTCTAGGACTAATAATTTCCTGGTACTTGGGCAGGAGCTATCTTGAATTATGAGTTTTTCCAGCATGGCTACTGGAAACGGGAACTATTCCCAGGCTGTGTAAGTGCCAATCACTGTTCCTGCTGACACTTTTGGTTGGTTGTTTCCTTAGGCTTGGATGGTTATTTCTTCCCCTGCACTGACCAGTGCTCTGATGACGACTCCAAGGAAAATCTACTCTTTAGATCTCCAGGGAGCGAACTCTGTGCAGCTCTGTAGTCTCCAGGGCTCTGTCCTGAGAACTCCAGCCTCCTTGGTCTCCCCAGATCAACCTCACATCCAACTCTTCAACTCAGTAATCCACTGGGCTGCACCTGGGTCTCCCCCCTCTCCCGGCTGTGACCTGGGGCAGTAAACTGGGGAAATGATAGGACTTGCTTTCTTTTCAGGGATCGTTATGCTTTGAGTCTGATGCCCAGTGTCTTGAAAACACTTTTTACGTACTGTCTGTTTTTTGGGTGGTTGTTTTTGGTTTTTGGTTTTATCAAGCAGGAGGGTAATATTCAGTCACCGATACTATATCTTGTGCAGAAGACGAAGTTATCCCTCACCTTTTAAATACAACTAAAGGGAGAAAGTGTTGAGCGGTGTAGTTCTGTTGACCATATCGTCACTAGAGTTTTATCAATAAAAATAAATATTAACAATTAAAAACAACAACAACAACTAAAGGAACAAAGGAAAAAGCAACAGACAGTTAAAGAGACAGCAGGGAAAGGCTGAAAATGTCCTCTTCCAGCTTGTTTTGATAAGGTACAGTACCTGATAGCTCAGATCTCTGTTGCCGTTGTTAAAAATTATCTTAAACTTAGTGGCTTAAAACAACACAATTTTATTATGTATAATTCTACAGGTTAAAAGTCTGACACAGGTCTCAGTGAGCAAAAGTCAAGATGTCGGCATTTCATCCTGGAGGCTTTAGGAAAGCATCCATTGTCTTGCCTTTTCCAGCTTCCAAAGACCACCCACGTGCCTTAGCTCACGGCTTCCTTGCTCTGTCTTCCAAGACAGCAACCTCTCTGACTGTTGTTCTGGAGTCCTGTCTCCCTCTGACCACAGTAGGGAAAGATTCTCTGCCCTTAATGACCCATGGTGAGACTGTGCCCATGTGGAAAATCCAGCATTCTCTCGACACCCTCAAGATTCTTAACATAATCATCTCTGCAAAGTCCCTTTTGCCCTGGAAGGTAAAATATTCATAGGACTTAAGGGTTAGGAGATGGATATCCTTAGGGGATCATTATTCTGCTACCACAACTAAGATTTGGTGACGTAAGCTTTAGTATTCTATTCATTTTAAGCAATGAGAATGACATTCACAGAAATCCTTTTAAAAACATTCAGTCAAATACAAAGTTCTAAGAAAAGAAATTTGCTAGTTTTTCCTTTCCACCCAGTTGATGAAAAAAATTACTTGGTCTGACTGTTTTCTCTACCCAACCTACTGCTAAGCCCTCCTTTATTGGCCCGTAATACTGGCTCTTTCTCAGTCACCAAGATTAAAATAGTGAAGTCTAACATGCAATGAATTCTGTATATATATTTATATATCATTTTCTATATATTTATATTATAGATATAGATACAGATGTAGATATATTTCACGGTTGAGTTTTGCTTCTTAGCACTTATTCCTAAGAGTCTTCTCTAAAATTGTTGTGTTCGTTAATGTTACTTCTCAAACTAATTTCAAAAGTAATGTCAGTAATATAACAATAGTCAGTATTTATTAAGGACTTACTATTATATAAGGATTTAACCTAAATAACTCTTTTGGCATATGTAGTAGCTGCTATCATTTGATGAGCGAAGAAATGAAGCAGAGAGAGGGTAATTTGCCCAACGTTTCTGAAACAGTTTGCATGGAGGTCAGACCAAAGCCACGACACCCTGACTCCTGGGTCTGTACTCTTTTTTTTTTTTTTTTTTTTTTTTTGCGGTACGCGGGCCTCTCACTCTTGTGGCCTCTCCCGTTGCGGAGCACAGGCTCCGGACGCGCATGCTCAGCGGCCATGGCTCACGGGCCCAGCCGCTCCCTGGCATGTGGGATCTTCCCGGACCGGGGCACGAACCCGCGTCCGCTGCATCGGCAGGCGGACTCTCAACCACTGCGCCACCAGGGAAGCCCTGGGTCTGTACTCCTGATGCCTATTTTCACCGCATTTTAAGTTCCCGGAAGGCAAGGATCATGCCTTAATATTTTGTTTAAAGCATCTGGTACAGTGCTTCAAACACCTGGCACAGTGCTAGCTAGCACTGAAGTGTATAACATTTACCTGCTCAATTAATATGTACCCCTTTCATGTCTTTAACTATTAAGAAATTTAGATAGATTTGGTGTCCCCAAAGTGCTCCCCTGATTTCCCTGGGAGGAGGTGGGTGAGGAAGAGGTGACAGAGAGCACAGCATATAACTACCGTTAGTTTACATGTTGGTACAATAGACAAATAATGGTATATGGTTGCTGTGAGAGCTAGTCAGCCACGCGAAGAGCCTCATGATAGCTCACTGAGATCTGCTGTTCTTTGTCTTCATAAACACACGTATATACACCGGAATCTGGAATACTAGGCGTGATCCCTACCTTTTCATCTTAAAACAGTTCAACTTTGAAATTGTTTTCACTAGAATGGTAGAAAGCAGAGTCGCAAAGTTCACAAACTGTTGACCCTGCGGGCAGTTGTGAACAGCTTCTAAACCTAGGAGGAAAAAAGGCTCCCTTTCTGCTGACCCTGCGGGCAGTTGTGAACAGCTTCTAAACCTAGGAGGAAGACAGGCTCCCTTTCTGCTGATTAGTGAGGACATTTATCTCAAGGCCAGAATCCTCAGGTTTCTCAAAGCTTGGTTTCCATCAGTGAGGAAGGAAATAGCTGACTACCTAAACTTTTTTTCTACAACTTGGATTTATTTTAGTCTCATCATCCAGGACTAAATGGCTTGGAAGAAGTTTCCTACCTCTACTGGTTTCCTAGAGCTGCCAAAACAAATGATCACACACTGGGCAGTTTAATGCAACAGAAATGCATTGTCTTGCAAATCTGGAGGCCCTAAGTCTGAGCTCAAGTTGTCGGCAGGGTTGGCTCCTTCTGAAGACTGAGGGGACATCTGCTCTGTGCCCCCTCCCAGCTTCTGGTCACAGCCGAGCATCCTCAGTTCCTTGGCTTGTAGGTGTTTCCTTCCAACCTCTGCTTCCATTCTCATAGCGTTTTCCTATGTCTCTGCATCTGTGCCCAATTTTCCATCTTCAAATAAGGACATCAGTCATATTGGATTCAGGTCCCTCATCATGACCTTAACTTGACCAAATCTACAAAGACTCTATTTTCAAGTAGGATCAAGTTCACAGGTGATGGAGAGTCAGATTTTGACAGACGTTTTGGGGAGGACACAATCCAAGCCGCAGCACTGCCCTACCTGTTGAAGAGCTTACATGTTAAGAGTCACTTAAGCCAAGATTCCACTTAGACCTAATTATATGGATACGTTACAGAAGTCGGTGATTTGATCATATGACATCGATTATATGTGGAAACTAAAAAACAAATGATACAAATGTACTTATATACAAAAGAGAAACAGACCCACAGACATAGAAAACAAACTTATGGTTACCAAGGGGAAAGGGGGGAGGGATAAATTAGGAGTTTGGGATTAACATACACACACTACTGTATATGAAATAGATAATCAACAAGGACCTACTGTATAGCACAGGGAACTATTGTAATAACCATAATGGAAAAGAATCTGAAAAAGAATATATGTATATTCTTTTATATTATATATTTATATATTATATTCTTTTATATATATCCCCATATATATATATCTGAAATTAACAGTTTTCAATCAACTATACTTCAATAAAAATTTGATTTAATTTAATTTAATTTAAAAATTATTATTAAAGAAAAGAATTTGGTTTCACTCTGAAGACCATCACCTCAGGCATCAAAGTCCTCATGGAAATCAAGGAACATGTTCAGTTCAAACACCGTCCATTAAAATATGAAATGTATCATGTATAATCCTTCCTTCCTCAGTACCACTTACGTATTATTCATCAATCATGTGAAGCTTGTATTCCTTTTTGTCCTGTATTATGTGGTCACCCCCAGGTTCACCTACATCTGATTCGAGAGCCACTTAATCAGAAGCTATGTAATGGCTTCCTATGTGCTCAACACCAACTAAGAATCATGAGGCTACTGAAATTGCAAAGAATGTGATAAGAGAAGGGGTCAACCAGTCCAATCTTTTCACGGTGCTCAAAGGAGAAAACTAAGACCCAGAGAGGTTAGTTGTCTCTTAAGTTAACCCTCTAGTTAGTGACAGAGACAGACATCTCCAGGTATCCATTGTACCTAATCTATTCTTTCTTCTTCCTTTTTTTAAAAGAAATTTTTATTGAAATATAGTTAATTTACAATGTTGTGTTAATTTCAGGTGTACAACAAAGTGATTCAGTTATACATACACATATACATGTATCCATTCTTTTTCAGATTCTTTTCCCTTATAGGTTATTACAAAATATTGAGTAGAGTTCCCTGTGCTATACCTTAGGCTCTTGTTGATTACCTATTTTATATAGAGTAGTGTGCATATGTCAATCCCAGACTCGCAATTTATTCTTCCCTCCTCCTTTCCCCTTTGGTAACCATAAGTTTGTTTTCTATGTTTGTGAGTCTATTTCTGTTTTGTAAATAAATCCACTTGTATCATATTTTAGATTCCACATATAAGTGATATCATATGGTATTTGTCTTGCTCTGCCTGAGTTACTTCACTTAGTATGATCATCTCCAGGTCCATCCATGTTGCTGCAAATGGCATTACTTCATTCTTTTTATGGCTGAGTAATATTCCATTGTATAAATATACTACATCTTCTTTATCCATTCATCTGTCGATGGACATTTAGGTTGCTTCCATGTCTTGCCTATTGTAAATGGTGCTGGTTTCAATTCACTACTACCCCACGATGCCTGTATAACTCACAAGAATACATGTGGGGTTGTGTTGTCCCAATTTTTACTCTCCTTTGCTCTCCATCCCTGATTACAGACAGTGTGGAGGAGAGGGCTCCTGATTTTGTCTCCAGGAGAGGAATTCTCCCCTCTGCATTTCACTCTGAGGACCTAGAGTACATTATGATATGTGAATATGGCAAACCTTTGCTATTACCACTCTTTATCTAATAAATAATCTGGTAGGAAAAGCCAAAACCTCATTCAGATTCTGTGCAGCTGCTTAAACCATCTCAAAGTCGTCTTTCTTCCCCAAACTCTCCTGATTCTCAGCATTTCAATTTGCTCAAAAGAGCACTGAAGGGTTTGCTTGGGCAGCTGCTAATGTCTAGCTCTGGATATAAAAAAGACAGTTACACAAACAACAATCACATTCTTCATCAACAGTGATTTACGCCCTTGAAACTGGGCAATAAAAATTCAGACTGATTTTTTGTAAGTTATGCCTTCCTGCCTGCAATTCACTCATCCTTTCTCCAAGTTTCATTTTCTATACAATCCAAAATCTCAAGCACCATTGTGGCTTTGCACTTGCAGAAATAAATTTTAAAAGGAAGCGTGATTAATTTTGCCTTGATCCCTTTTTAAAGCCAAAGAGTAAATACAAATTTCAGTGTGCAAGTGTCTTTGCAGCACTAAACATATTCACTGATTAAGTAAGGTAACCACAGTCCAGAAAAAAAAACAGAAAAGGGAAGGATTGAGAACCTACAGGGGAGGAAGGAAAATTCAGTCAAAATTAAAGGTAATTCAGTTAGTTACTGAGCCAAATATCCCTTAAAGTTATTGCCAACCATAATTTTGATAAGAAAAATTAGGCCAATAAATTTGAACAATATAATCAATCTACAAAATTAGCTTGGAGCCCATTACTTGTAGCTTTAACAGAGAAACATGGTAAAAAATTTTTCTGGCAATAGTCAGATAATTTTATTTTCAATCTACATAAATTCCACCAAAAGCAACTTTGTAGAGACACAATATAGCATAACATTTAAATCAAGGGCTCTAAAGTTAGGCACTTCCTTGAGTTGAGGCCAGACGTAGCAATTTACTAGCCGTATGACCTGGACAAATTAATTAACCTTCATAAGCCTTCCTCAATTTTCTTTTGTCTGTGAAACAGAGGTAATAAATAGTCCCTGCCTCACAGGAATGTTGTATAGACGTAACGGGATAATGTACGTAAAGTACTTGTAGCAAGTTCTCCATAGATAATTCAGTATTATCTGCCTGAAAAAGCTGTGTCAAATAAGGAATTTGGAACATAAAATATGGAAAATGACAAATAATGGGTAAACTGCAGCAAGATGTTAACAGTGGTTAACATCAGAGCAGTGCAGCTATGACTGATTTTTTCTTTTTCCACTTCCCCAAAGTTTAAATGCAATTATATTATATTTAAAATGGAATATGATTTTATAAAAGTCATTAGGGCAAATATGTTACAATGGAAAACTTTAAGTTATTCTTTATTTTTTCTTTTTTTTGCCATACACGGGCCTCTCACTGTTGTGGCCTCTCCCGTTGCGGAGCACAGGCTCCGGACGCGCAGGCTCAGCGGCCATGGCTCACGCCCTGCCGCTCCGCGGCATGTGGGATCTTCCCGGACCGGGGCACGAACCTGCGTCCCCTGCATCGGCAGGCAGACTCTCAACCACTGCACCACCAGGGAAGCCCTAAGTTATTCTTAATATTTTTTCTATGGAAACTTTCAGTCTCTAGAAACCAGAATCTTCCTTACCCCCAAGCCCGTGCAACACACACTTCTCACCCCAAGATGAGGCTTTACCGAAGTCTACACGCCACAGGGCACATGCAGAGAACTCACAGCATGGCATTGATTCAGCAGCCCTTTACCACTGAGTTCAGCTTTAAAACATCTCTAGAATTAGAAACTCATGTTCTTCAGAACTCAAGAAAAATAGAACTGATTCATTTGTATAAAATACATATTGATGTTATCATATCAAAATTCTGGATTTACATTAACCATTTCCTTGCAATATATTGTCCAAATGTGATTTTACTAAAATTAACTGCTATTGATTGAATATTGCATTAAGGAATTGAGAAAATAAATATTTAAGTTGGAGTTAGCTTTTTCAGTGTCAAGATTATTCATGTCAAGTTCAATATTTTGAAGTCTAACTAAAGAATACGTGGTTTTAGGTGGAGAGAAAGGGGGGAAACCTGCTCGTTTATTTTTTAGCAATAAGTAATTCAGAAATAATTTATGGCAGCTTGTAGAAATACATTTAGTACAGCAACTATGTCCACTTAAGAGAAACTTGTTTGGAAAGTCAATTTATAACTTACAGTTAGTGGATTTATGAATAGTTCATTTTAAAAGTATGTAAAAGCCATACATCTTTAATATGTCAAAGCTAGTCGTTTGATTTCTTATCCTTTATGAATTTTGAAACAATATTTTGTTAAAAAGGGGAAAAAGTTATACATAAAAGTGGCTAAGAGGCTTTTCATAAAATTTCCTAATAAAGTTACAAAAGGTGAGAATTTGGCCATGACTGGTGAAATTTAATTTGGGTTTATTTTTTTATTTTTTTTCTCCTGGTAGCATTCTAAGAAAGGGGCTTATTTGCTCCCCTGGAATTTAAAATCATGAAACATCAGCATGTTGTTTGCATAAGCTTCTCTGGAGATGGGTAAACAGAGAAGACACAGAGGATGCTAGCAAGCATTCAGTGTGTCCCCTGGCAACATTCTCTAGAGGTGAAACGAGGTAAAAATAAGCATCCACAATGTCATGAAGCGACAAATAAGACATAAAAGAAATCGAACAACCTGCTGGGACTTTGCCCCAAGCCTCTTCAATCTTTCACAATCTGTGAGAAGAAGGCTTGGCCATAGACACCTCTTGAAAATGTAAGCGGAGTTTTAAGCATTGGCTGCACATGACGTCTTTTTTTTTTCACCTACAAAAAGGAGGCACCTCCTTATCTACCTTCCTGAAACTCCCAACAGGACCACATGAGTACAAAGTGTGAGTAACCCTGAAGGCATGTGTACTCAAGAGGTGCATTAGTCATACAGAGCGAAGTAAGTCAGAAAGAGAAGAACAAATACCGTACACTAACACATATATACGGAATCTAAGAGAAAAAAAAAAAGGTCATGAAGAACCTAGGGCAGGACAGGAATAAAGACGCAGGCGTAGAGAATGGACTTAAGGACATGGGGAGGGGGAAGGGTAAGCTGGGATGAAGTGAGAGAGTCGCAAGGACATATACACACTACCAAATGTAAAATAGATAGCTAGTGGGAAGCAGCCGCATAGCACAGGGAGGTCAGCTCGGTGCTTTGTGACCACCTAGAGGGGTGGGATAGGGAGGGTGGGAGGGAGAAGCAAGAGAGAGGGGATATGGGGATATATGTATATGTATAACTGATTCACTTTGTTATAAAGCAGAAACTAACACACCATTGTAAAGCAATTATACTACAATAAAGATGTTAAAAATAAAATAAAATTAAAATTAAAAAAATTAAAAAAAAATAAAGTGCTCTTCACTTCCTGCAGAGATTGGTGATAGCAAACTAAATGAAAAAGCATTCTTGAACTGTTATTGTTTTGGCCATCATTCTGAAATTTTTACGAGATCTAATGCAGATACCTCTGAGTAGGGAAGGTGAGACAGTCAGAGATTTATGCCCATCCAAGAAGCAAATGTATGATTTATGAATATTTTTCATCTCCAAAAATACTGAACAAGTTTTCCATTAATTTTTTTAAGGGATACTTTCTTTTTTTATTGAAGTATAGTTGGTTTACAAAGTTGTGTTAGTTTTAGGTGTACGGCCAAGTGATCCAATTTTATATGTTTACACACACACATATATATTCTTTTTAAGATTCTTTCCCATTATAGTTATTACAAGATACTGAATATAGTTCCCTGTGCTATACTGCAGGTCCTTGTTGTTTATCTATTTTATACATAGTTGTCTGTATCTGTTAATCCCAAATTCTCAATTTATCCCTCCTCCCCCCTTTCCCCTTTGGTAACCATAAGATTGTTTTCTATGTCTATGAGTCTAAGCCTGTTTTGTAAATAAGTTCATTTGTATCATTTTTTTAAGTTTCCACATATAAGTGATATCATATGGTATTTAACTGCAAAATATTCTCATTCCCATGAAATCCTTTTCTTTTTTAAGGATTTATTTGCAAAATGTTGAGAAACATGTCTTCTGTTCTTGGCAAATAAATTTGACGTTAGCAACTGCAGAAGCAGATGCCTGTCCACCCTGCTATCCAAAAAGAATAAAAAAGCACGCCAAGGTCAGAGCTATCTGAAAAAATCCATTCATGAAATATGAAGAAAATTACAGAAAATGAGAGACATACAAGAACGGCAGGAACCAATGATTCTGTTGCTGGGTTGCATTGACCTCAGTGGAGAAGGAGAGGCAGCCCACAGTGTTTATTAGGGTTCGTTTTACCATGAGTTCCTCACCTGGAATTGTAAAATTCTAGCAAACTGATCTCTAATTAGGGCAAAATCACCCCACTTAATTCCAGCTTCGTGAAATGTTGCAGAAGTTTTCCCACTATTCGTTGAGATAAAATATTTTTTTTAATATGAGTAGATCCAAACTCTAATCTGCAAAACAGACTATTTATCTTGAGTAACAAGCAACAATAGAAATTCATCCAATGTCAAATGGCTGGAATTAAATGAGAGACCTTTGCTGTTACAAAAGATATCCCTGAAAGGAAAGGTGACTTGTGTTTCCTCTGGCCGCACACATCAAAGGAAATGCCACACAAATGCTGCTTTTTTGCAAGTTTGTTTAGGTATGTCTTCAAAGGACTTGGATTTAGGCAGTGGGTTAATCCTTAACAAAAGAAAAAAACATGAACATGTGTCAAAGTTATGGAGGATCAAAGCTAAAATTACCAAGTGATTAATTTGTTCTAATGAAAAGTAATTCTGCAGAAGCATTTGGAAATCCAATGGTCTATAAAAGTGGTAAATAAATGCTTCCCGACCAACTGTTGCATGGGATTTAACTGTGACTTGAGCACTTTACTAATGATCCCTTATGCTGATCTGATATTGCTCATGTCAGCTTGGCTGTGAAGTTCCAGGTTGCAGACCCAGCCTCTGTGTTTGGAGACGGGGGAGAGCTCAAAGCCTACACGGAGACAAGTGAACATGTGGGTGAGCCACGACAGAAGCACAACTTGTATTTCCTGCTAGTAAGCTCAGGCAGGCAAATATCCTGACCCAGATTTAAGAGTTCTAGGAGGTGGCTGTCACCATTGGTCCCCCAGGCAAGGAGAAGTTCTAGTTTGCACAGGTGGTCTTGTCCCTTCACCTCTGCTCCAGGGTGTGGGGATGGAGGCCGCTGTGAGCACATGCCCAGCAGCTGAGGCGGGAGGGGTGATTGCTTTACTTCTTCAAACCCCTACCTCCTCCTCCCTGGACTGAAGGGGAACCTCATTTTCTCCAGTTTGGCTGAGAAATGACTGGAGATATACCTAAAAACTTAAAGAAAATAAAATATTTAACAAGGAGGCATTTCATAAGTAAAATTTTGACCCAAATGTAACTAATATTTTGGCTCGTATGTAATACCTAGTCCCTAATTATGTTTATTAGGGAGTCTCTTGATATTTTAGCCCTAGTTTTTAGAGAGACCACCTAGCACTAGATCCTAGACTTCTCAGTGGTAGAGACTTGACTTTATCCATTGCTGTCATCTCTGCAGTGTCCATCCAGAACAGGGCCATAAACAAGGCCCGTTCCTGTCCTCAGCTCTCAGCACCATACTGCACTGACATTTCCTCACTTCTTATAATATGGAAAGCAGATCCCATATACATCAAGAGGACATAGTCTATTCCAAGGGTCCCTGTGCAGGATTTACTTATTTTCTTTTAGTCCCCACCTCCATCCATCTTCTCCAGCCCAATTCTTTTCCGGTTATGTTTTTTGTGGTTTTTGTCAATTCTACTGCCATTGAGTGATTAGGTGGGTAACAGAGAAGATGCAGGCATGAAGGGCAGCAATAAATACATGTCTTTGGGTTGATTGAAAGTCATCAGAGGTGGCAGAACAAGAAAAGTCAAGGAAGGTATGGCATATAGAACATAAACCAAAGTGGTGTCTCAGGGATGTTTGATCATCCACTAAACACAGAACAAGAACCCCTAATAAGAAACACAAAAATCTAAAACTTACTGTACAGTTTGGTCTTTATTTTTCTGAGGGCCAGAAACCTACCATCATGTGAGATATTTACAGGCACTAGTTAGAGAGCAGAGTACAGACTGAGGCTTTCTGCTGGGAACTTCTCTAAAATATCCCCACTAACGTTATAGGAGCTTTCTCATTAAAACCCCAGGAGTTTCTGTTTTTAAGGCCAGAAATAAAAAAGAAAATTGTTTTTCAAGTTTGACTCTTCTCTTTGCCAAATAAGGATATTCTTTCATAGAATACACTGGAAGATTGGTATGTGAGGCTCTGAGGTTCATGAAATCTTCAGTCAAATTCCAGCTAGGAAGGGTCATTAGGAAAATTGCAAATCAATATTGTTTATATTTGAGTTGTTAAATACAACTTCACAACATTAAAATCTGTACCATGGTGATAGGTATCATCTGAAAATGCATAACTTACCTAATGGATCATTCCATTAACTACGATAGGAGAAGAATTCAAGGCACTCTTGAGTTTCCTATTGGTTTGGTCGTATACTGCTCAAACAAGTCCAAACGTATTAGTTATTCTTCCTTGTCATGTATAGATCTTACCCCAGGGCTGGGGTGGGGAGAAAAAGAGGGAAAAAAAATCCAAAAGATAAGGTAAGAAAATGAGATTTTCTAGGTAAATTTCAAAATGAATTCATTATCTTAGACCATGTTTCAGTATATACTTGCCATCTCTAAGTTATCTCCACACATTTTTTTAAAACCACTCCAATTGGACTTTTACCCCCACTACTCCAGTGACACTTTGCTTGAAGGTCATTAATAAGTGGTCATTTCTCAGTTCTCAGACACAATTTCTCACCCATTTGCAATGTCTTGTTTTTTTATATTTTTTAATTAAAAATTTTTTTTAATTTTCATTTTTTAACATCTTTATTAGAGTATAATTGCTTTACAATGGTGTGTTAGTTTCTGCTTTCTAACAAAGTGAATCAGCTACACGTATACATATATCCTCATATCCCCTCCCTCTTGTGTCTCCCTCCCACCCTCCCTATCCCACCCCTTAAGGTGGTCACAAAGCACGGAGCTGATCTCCCTGTGCTATGCAGCTGCTTCCCGCTAGCTATCCATTTTACAATTGGTAGTGTATATAGGTCCATGCCACTCTCTCAGTTCATCCCAGCTTACGCTTCCCCCTCCCCGTGTCCTCAAGTCCATTTTCTACATCTGTGTCTTTACTCCTGTCCCATCCATAGGTTCTTCAGAACCAATTTTTTTTTATTCCATATATGTGTATTAGCATACGGTATTTGTTTTTCTCTTTCTGACTTACTTCACTCTGTATGACAGTCTCTAAGTCTATCCACCTCACTACAAATAACTCAATTTCATTTCTTTTTATGGCTGAGTAATATTCCATTGTATATATGTGCTACATCTTCTTTATCCATTCCTCTGTTGATGGACACTTAGGTTGCTTCCAGGTCCTGGCTATTGGAAATAGTGCTGCAATGAACATTGTGATACATGACTCTTTTTGAATTATGGTTTTCTCAGGGTATATGCCCAGTAGTGGGATTGCTGGGTCATATGGCAGTTCTATTTTTAATTTTCTAAGGAACCTCCATGCTGTTCTCCATAGTGACTGTATCAATTTACATTCCCACCAAGAGTGCAGGAGGGTTCCCTTTTCTCCACACCCTCTCCAGCATTTATTGTTTGTAGATTTTTTGACAATGGCCATTCTGACCGGTGTGAGGGGATACCTCATTGTAGTTTTGATTTGCACTTCTCTAATGATTAGTGATGCTGAGCACCTTTTAATGTGTTTGTTAGCAATCTGTATACTTTCTTAGGAGAAATGTCGATTTAGATCTCATTTTTGGATCGGGTTGTTTGTTTTTTTGATACTGAGCTGCATGAGTTGCTTGTATATTTTGGAGATTAATCCTTTGTCAGTTGCTTCACTTGCAAATATTTTCTCCCATTCTGAGGGTTGTCTTTTCGTCTTGTTTATAGTTTCCTTTGCTGTGCAAGAGCTTTTAAGTTTCATTAGGTCCCATTTGTTTATTTGTATTTTATTTCCATTTCTCTAGGAGGTGGGTCAAAAAGTATCTTCCTGTGATGTATGTCATAGAGTGTTCTGCCTATGTTTTCCTCTAAGAGTTTTATAGGGTCTGGCCTTACATTTATTTCTCTAATCCATTTTGAGGTTATTGTTGTGTATGGTGTTAGGGAGTGTTCTAATTTCATTCTTTTACATGGAGCTGTCCACTTGTCCCAGCACCACTTATTGAAGAGGTTGTCTTTTCTCCATTGTATATTCTTGCCTCCTTTATCAAAGATAAGGTGACCATATTTGCATGGGTTTACCTCTGGGCTTTCTATCCTGTTCCATTGATCTATCTTTCTGTTTTTGTGCCAGTACCATACTGTCTTGATTAATGTAGCTTTGTAGTATAGTCTGAAGTCAGGGAGCCTGATCCCTCCAGCTCCATTTTTCTTTCTCAAGATTGCTTTGGCTATTTGGGGTCTTTTGTGATTCCATACAAATTGTGAAATTTTTTGTTCTAGCTCTGTGAAAAATGCCATTGGAAGTTTGATAGAGATTGCATTGAATCTGTAGATTGCTTTGGGTAGTAGAGTCATTTTCACAATGTTGATTCTTCCAATCCAAGAACATGGTATGTCTCTCCATCTGTTTGTATCATCTTTAATTTCTTTCATCAATGTCTTATAGTTTTCTGCATACAGGTCTTTTGTCTCCTTAGGTAGGTTTATTCCTAGGTATTTTATTCTTTTTGTTGCAATGGTGAATGGGAGTGTTTCCTTAATTTCTCTTTCAGATTTTTCATCATTAGTGTATCAGAATGCAAGAGATTTCTGTGCATTAATTTTGTATCCTGCTACTTTACCAAATTTATTGATTAGCTCTAGTAGTTTCTGGTAGCATCTTTAGGATTCTCTATTTATAGTATCATGTCATCTGCAAACAGTGACAGCCTTACTTCTCTTTTCCAATTTGCATTCCCTTTATTTCTTTTTCTTCTCTGATTGCTGTGGCTAAAGCTTCCAAAACTATGTTGAATAATAGTGGTGAGAGTGGACATCCTTGTCTTGTTCCTGATCTTAGTGGAAATGGTTTCAGTTTTTCAGCATTGAGAATGATGTTGGCTGTGGATTTGTTATATATGGCCTTTATTAAGTGTGGGTGGGGTTTGGGCCCAGCACATTGAAGGGTGTCTCCGAGCAGGTCTCTGAGTGTAGAGGTGGGGCCCTTGGTAGGGTGTAGGGGCAGAGCTTGGGCTCTGCACAGCAGGAGGGAGGCTCCAAGAGCAGAGGATTAGGCTGGGATCCCAACAGGCTCACCAGTGCCCAAGTGGACAGGGAAAGTGCTGGCCCTGTTCCCTTCCATTTCTTTGAAACCCTCCCCCACCTTCTCCCCCATCTCCCCTGTCCCCACTGGACCCCTAACAGTGGGTGGGTCCCTCTGGGTATAAGAACTTCTCTCCTCCCCCAGCCGCCCCTCAGGGATGCCAGTCCCATCGCGCCTCCACTTCTCCTCCCCCCCACTTCCCACCACACCCCATGCCCCACATCCTACCCGGTTGCTGGGGGTTCCTCCCGTCCCCTTAGGATTCCGTGGTCACCCACCAGTGCCTGGTTGGTGCCCTAGTTGTGCAGAGACACAAATTCTGTGTCATCCTAGTCCCCCATCTTGACTCCACCCCTCAAGAGCAGTGATCTTGACGATAAAATTAAATGACCTACATCGACTTACTTGAAAGCAAAGGCTCTCAAACTGAATTATAAAACCATAGTTATTTGCTACTTAGAGAGATTCATCTAAAGTCATATAATATAGAAATGTTAAAAATAAGTATATAGTAAAATAGAACAATGATATTTATGTTACAAACACCAGGGCATAATAAAAAGTACACAAAATAAAGTCTTTGTGAGACTAAAGGAAAAATCAATAAAAATATGAAGAGGAAATTTCTAACAAAACACTATTAGCTGATGGTGGGAAACAAAACAAAATTCTGAAAGTCTTTGGGAGTTTTTTTTTTTTAACTTTAAAAGGTGACATTAAGAGACACATATGAAATTTTCTAGGATTCAGAGAATATACCCATTTCAACTACTCATGCAATATTTACCAAATATTTTGGGATACGAAGAACATTTCAAATAAAAAATAAATATAAAGGCTATGTTCGATTGTCATAATTTGATAAAATCTGAAAAAAAAATGTTTTCATGCAACAGAGTTGATGCCTTATCAATAAAATAAAGGGAACTTAAAAAGTCAGACAAGTTACATGTCTTAACACCAAGTGAAAGAGTTTGGGTGGAAGCTGAGGATCTTTGATTTGATTTGATTTGAAAGAGAGAGAAGGCCCCAAGATCAAATTATATATACAGAAGCAGAAGAGCTTTAGTCCTGGTGTTAGGTGCTCTATGCGCCCAGAAGAAAAATGTTATATTTAGGTGGGTTGTTTTTCCTCTCTTTCCACTTGCAGGTGGTAAATAGCAAAACCACACAGGAACAAACTTATTCAGATATTAATCTCCAAAATATTCTTTTTTATTGAAGTATAGTTGATTTACAATATTGTGCTAGTTTCAGGGGTACATCCTAGTGATTCAGTTTTTTGCAGATTATATTTCATTAAAGGTTATTACAAGATATTGGGTATAATTCCCTGTGCTCTACAGTAAATCTTTGTTGCTTATCTATTTTATGGACTGCAGTTTGAATCTGTTAATCCCAAACTCCTAATTTGTACCTCCCCCTCCCTCTCCCCTTTGGTAGCCATAAATTTGTTTTCCGTGTCTGTGAGTCTGTTTCTGTTCTGCTATATACATTAATTTGTGCCACATTTTAGATTCCACATATAAGTGATATCATATGGAATTTGTCTTTCTCTGTCTGAATTACTTCACTTAGTACGATAACCTCTAGGTCCATCCATGTTGCTGCAAATGGCATTATTTCACTCTTCTTTATGGCTGAGTAGTATTCCATTGTGCTTGTATATCTCACACCTTCTGAAGCCCATTTTCTGTTACTGGTCACTGGGTTGCTCCTGTGCCTTGGCTGTTCTGATGCCCTTGATCCGCCTTCTCTCACTGTTGGCGCTCACCCAGGACGGGTCTTACTGCCTCTTGCCATCTGTCCCTCTTCCCTTTACTAGATGATCTCTCTTTTTAAGATACTTTGTTTCATTTCAGTGTTCTGCAGTTTCCCTACACTGTGCCTATGCTGAATGTATTATTCATCTTCCTTGAGATTTATGTTTCGGTTTTTCTCCACTTTGAGAATTTGGGTCTTGAATCGATTTTGGAAATTTGTGAGCATTGCTTCTTCAGTTATTGCCACTTCTCTCTGTCCTGTCTTTTTGGAATGCCTCACAGATACGTGTGGGTCCTTTCTGTGCTATCTTCCATAAAGAAGTCATCTTTCAGCGGTAATCTGTGATATTTCCTCAGCTCTATCTTCCAGTTTCTTCAGTTTCTGTAGAGCAAGAGCCTACTGTCTGATTTCCATTGCGTTTGCAGTCACTTATTATAACTGTCATTTCAAGAATTCCACCCTGTCCTTTTTTTCCCCTGGCCTCTTGTTCTTCTTACATACATATAGGTATATATTTAATATTTTTAATCATTTTCCACATTATTAATTGGCTTCAGGTTATTTATTGTTTCAACTGATTAAAGCAATGATTCTCCTATTTGTTGTTCCTGTAAACTTTTCTTTCATGGTAAATAAGTTCTTCATATTTTAATTTAAAATTTTGCACTTCCTTGAGAGGGGCTTGGTTTTGCCCAGGGTCTCATGTGCTGACTTGTTCTGAGAATGACCCTCCAAGGAAATTTTGCATTACTTCTTCTGTACATCCTAAGAGTACCCCAAGGACCACCTTTTATATTAATTTCTCAGCTCGGCAGTTCTGGCCTTCTCTGGTGCTGCAAAGTTAGCCTCCAAACCGGAAGGGGACGTAGGTTCAAGCTTCAGATTGCTAAAGGGAGACTTTTCCTGACACCAGACATAAGAGCTTCCTTGTCAAATGCTGGATGATGGGTAGATATTTCATGTCCACCTTTCACTAAAACTTCAGGTTTCTATGGCCCAGACTTTATGAAAGAATGTTTTTCACGCAGAGTTCTGAATCTTTTCCTTGTACAGCACCTACATGTTTGTTAAAATTCAAGTTCCATGTTCTCTTCATGTAGTAACTAACCCCTCCACCTCCAGGGTCAAGGCCACAGCATCAGCTGCTCCATGTTTATTAAGTTCCATCCCTTCTTATTTTCATTATCATATAAGAGTCCTATTATATTCTAATAATATAATGAATTATATTATTATAATATGACACTGTTGCCTGGGCATTTTCTTTTTTATATGTTCTCAGTGACACATTTTGATAGTTAGATCTTATCAAGCATTTCAAACATAGTGGGAGAGTTTCTGCATTTTTTTTTTGATAATTAAAAACATTTTTTTTCAATTTGCAGGAACTGAAAGCCCCTAAGTGATTTCTTCTGCTTTCTTCGATTTTGGATTTCATCTACACTTCAACAATTTCCGAATTAAATTTCTAAGCCTGTTGTTCTCAATCGGTGGAGGTTTTACCCCCGAGGACATTTGGCGATGTCTGGAGACAGGTTGATTGTCACAGCAAGAAAGAGTGTCACTGACAACTGATGGGCAGAGGCCAAAGACGCTGCTAGACATTCTACAGTCTCCAGGACATTACCTTGGCCCAAAATGTCAACGGCATCAGTGTTGAAGGACTTTGCCCATCTCACACCTCTCATCTGTGTTTGACGTCTCCACCTGGATGCACAGTGACTTCTGTCAAACAGAATATTCTTTTTGTCTTCATTCATCAAAGTTGTTTCTCACTTGATCTTTCCCATTTGAGTTAAGGGCACCATAATGAGCCTGATGGCTCAACTTAGAAACCCTGTGGTCATGCCTGAAAACTTTACGGTCAATTAGGTGGATTTCACCCTCTAAATACACTTGAATTGCCATCTCCACTCACCCCATCACGTCCGTCATCTCTCACTGGAGCTACTAGGTGGCCTTCTGTCCTATCCCCCTCCCTCCAAACTACCTGTCTCCTGCTTGTATTCCACATGGACCCCAGGGCGACCTCACTGCATGTGTGATGAAATCCAAACTCCCAGCAGGCCTTAGGTCCGGTGTGGTGGTCTCACCAATCACCTTCTGTACCTCTCCCTCATTCACTTCATTCTAGACAAATTAGCTTTCCCTTGTTTTCTGGAGGACGCTGCGCACTTCTCCAGCTCCGAGTGGAAATGCAGCACTCCACGTGCTGATGCTTCTGCCCGAGATGCTCTCTCCAGTTCGCAGGGTAAGTGCCCCTCAATCCTCTGATCCCAGCCCACACCCCTCCTATGGAGGCCCTCGTTTCTGCCCTAATCTGTAACATAGTTCCCCTCTCACAACTTCCACTGCAATTGTCAATGTTATTGTATATATTCTGCCCTAAATGTAAGCTTCAGAAAATCAAGAACCGTGACTGTTTAGTTCACTACTTCTTATTGGGCCTGGGATATGGCAGGTATTCAGGAAACATTTATTAAAGGAATTAGTTAATATGTAACAGAAATTACCAGGAATGATCGCTCACTAACACTGACTGAAGAGCTTCTGCAGATCTTGAACTTCGAAGGACTTCAAGCATTAGGTGTATGTGACTGAACATATACTATGAAACAAGTTATACACAGTTACTAAACGGTTAATGCATTATGTAATGTAAATACATGTATGCATACTATACATTATAAATGCATGTGTGTATACATTATATAAATATTTATGTGTATGCACATATATATTTTTATAATGTATATATTTTATGCATATATGTGTATTAAATATATACATATCTATGTATATAATATATGTAGACAGAAAATATACATTATATGTATGTATAACCATATATCATATAATGCATTAAATCTGTATGTGATACAAGGTAAATATATTTTATAATTTGGTTTTAATCTCCAAAGCTAATATTAACATTGGTGAAGATTTTGTGTAGCTGTGACATTGAAGACATTTCTCTCTCACATATTTATCCATCCCCTTACACTTCGACTGTCTTGGTCCTGAATAGCTCACTGATTTTTTTCTGTTTCATGAGGTCCTATATCCAATACCAAACTTTCAGAAGAATCACCTTATTTCTTAGTCTCTTGTTTTCTGTGGATCAAAATTCAGCTTCCAAGAGTTCATCATTTGCATTTTTATATCTTGAAATACAGGAGTAGCATTTTGCTACTCCTAGCTTCAACTGGGAGCAAGTGAAACCAGGTGCTTCAAGTCCTTTTTGGAATGTCATAGGGAAAGACATAGGGAAAAATAAATCAATGCTGTACAAATGCATGTCTTTTTTTTTTACATCTTTATTGGAGTCTAATTGCTTTACAATATTGTGTTAGTTTCTGCTGTATAACAAAGTGAATCAGCTATACATATGCATATATCCCCATATCTCCTCCCCCTTACGTCTCCCTCCCACCCTCCCTATCCCACCCTCCCTATCCCACCCCTCTAGGTGGTCACAAAGCACCGAGCTGATCTCCCTGTGCGATGCAGCAGTCTTGATAGAAGGAATTTAGGGAGCTTTGCTTTTCAACAGTAGCTTCTTGTAAGATGGGTCCTGTACTAACCAGTTCTATGGCTTCTCATTTTTACATGTGGTGATGGAACAGATTTGATAGTCTATCAGCTTCATAAGAAAGAATGTGGTATTCTAAAAAAGCACCTCATCTCCCCCTGAAACACTGGACTGAGCCATGAATTTCATAATACTCTGTGCATCGCGCGCTCAGATATCCCACTGGCCATGAGCTTTGATGTTGTTTCATGGTCACAATGACATACATGGCTGCCTGGAGAGTCCAGGTTCTTAAAACACTGTTCACGATGATAAAAGGAGAGACGTCTATGTTTACCTCTCAATCTTCCACAATCTAAAGGGAAAGATGTCTGTTTTTACCTCTCAATCTTCCACAATCCTCAATGACTTCATATAAGCCAACCAGATAGATGCTGGATTGTTGAGTATATATTGGGGACTTAACACCATTTTTAAGAGTGTTGTCACTCATACAACTGGCAACAGGAATGCAAAAAAAAAATGTTTCAATCATAGCAATGGTAACAAAAATTTTACAAAGGATCACTTTTGGGTCATGGAAATAAACTTTTTTATATGACTCTCAGTGAAAGTAAAAATTCTTTCCCAGCACAGAGCCGATTTTATATGAGTTCAAATCTATTCATTGTTTTTTCAATCTCTCGCTTCAAAACGCACCAACTAATCAGTTGAACAAAGCCCTAACTGGCTATTATATGTACTTGCAAACTAGCAAATTCAATTTTCGACATAACAACACAAAGTGAAATGAAGTGGAAGGCTGTGATTCTAAGGGGGCTTAATCCTCCTTTGTTCTGTGAACTTCAACAGCTTTCACGCCATAGCGGTCTCACAGCCCTTTGTTCAAGCTCACAACATCGAATGTAAAGAATGGCTTTACATTGTGATTTTCTTACCCGAGGAATCCAAATGCATCAAGAAAAATGTTCATCAAGGCTTGGAACAGAAAGAGGTATTTATTTTACACGTGCCCGAGTTCTGTGTAACTCAGCATCACGGCAAATAGATCGAGATTGCAACTCTGAGTTGAAATTCTCTTTGTCTCCTAGGAATCAGGAAGCCCGAACTCATGGCCCCAGATGATAACGCTTTTAAAGAGTAGGTAGCCATCTTGGGGAACACTGACAATGACCATTTCACACACGTGAGTAGAACCAGACGTGTGGGGGCTATTGCAAACTTGAGCGGCTGACGCTCTTCTCAATTAGACGGCTCTTAGTCAATGTTTCCACTTAAACACCTGGCCATGGTTTCTGCAATTTATCTCGGTGTGTATAGAGATACGAATTCTCTCAAGGAAGTGAGTCACTGCGACAGAGTGGTGAGAGGCCTTGGATGAACTTGGGAAGGCTGTGTGGCCCGATTGTCTGTCATAAGCACAAGCTGTGAAGTTGGGTGGATTTGGATATGAACACTAGGTTGTCACTTCCTGGTTGTTCTTAGACAAATTATTAACTTCTCCATTCTTTCTTTATCTCATGTGACAGAGTCCAGAGGACTAAAGTATTTACTATTTTTGAAGTGTATCACACCATGCCAGCCTCATAGTGTGAACCTGATAGGGGTAGCTATCTTTTTTTTTATTTTATATTGGAGTATAGTTGATTTACAATGTTGTGTTAGTTTCAGGTGTACAGCAAAGTGATTCAGTTATACATATACATATATCCATTCTTTTCCAGGTTCTTTTCCATATAGGTTATTACAGAATATTGAGTAGAGTTCCCTGTGCTATACAGTAGGCTCTTGTTAGTTATCTGTTTTATATATAGTAGTGTGTCTATGTTAATCCCAAACTCCTAATTTATCCCCCCACCTCCATTTTCCCTTTGGTAATCATGAGTTTGTTTTCTATGTCTGTGAGTTTGTTTCTGTTTTGTAAATAAGTTTATTTGTATCATTTTTTAGATTCCACATATAAGTGATATATTACGATATTTATCTTTCTCTGTCTGACTTACTTCACTTAGTATGATAATCTCTAGGTCCATCCATGTTGCCACAAATGGCATTATTTCATTCTATTTTATGGATGAGTAATATTCCATTGTATATATGAACCACATCTTCTTTATCCATTCATCTGTCAATGGACACTTAGGTTGCTTCCACATCTTGGCTATTGTAAATAGTATTGCTGTGAACATTAGGGTGCATGTATCTTTTTGAATTATAGTTTTGTCTGGGTATATGCCCAGGTATGGGATTCCTAGATCATATGGTAGCTCTATTTTTAGTTTTTTAAGGAACCTCCATACTGTTCTCCATAGTGACTGTATCAGATTACATTCCCACCAACAGTGTAGGAGGGTTCCCTTTTCTCCACACCCTTTCGAGCATTTACTGTTTGTAGACTTTTTAATGATGGCCATGGTGGGTAGCTATTGTGATTAAATTAGGAGATCTACCATACTGTTTCATGCCACAACCCTCTAGAACTCACAAAATATAAATGAAAAATTTGTACCAAATGAGCCTACATGATGACCAGATCTCCAACTGTATCATTCTCCCATTATTTGTCTTTTGCTTTATCTCATGCTCTTTTCAGTTGATTTAAATGGTGTCCAGTACTTATTCAAGAAACTTTTAAAGAGCTGAAAGATAAGACAAGCAAACAGTTTGTGGAAGTATTCATAAGGCAAAGCTGATTTAGCTGTCATCAGCCCAGGCAGTAGAAACAAAGTTATAAATTTCTTAAGAGCAACAATGTAGGGGAAAAAAGGATAGAGCTTTGAGGGAAGCAGGAGAATAGGACAGAATATCAAAGGCTCTGTCTCTCCATCTCAGAGAGGGAGGATAAATCAATGTTAGTGAGAAAGGGGAAGAACCAATGGAGATTTTACAAAGATGAAATGGCGGTATATGGCAGAAAAGTATTCTGATAGTCAGATATTGCACTGAAGAGGCTTTTAGACAAAATAAAATCGAAGGTTGCAATTCTGCAATTCACTAAAAACAAAATAGAAAGAGAAGAAGACGGCTGATAGTGGAGAAAGAGATCTGAGATGTTGAAGGGAGTTGAAGGGGATTATGCTGCAACAAAGGGAAGTAGGCTTATGGGACTGGCTTCTTGAACTTCACTGTCTGGTTCCCATTACTCTTCCTCTTCAAAAAAAAAAAAAAATTATCCATTCCTTTCAGGGCAGAACACTTTGCCAAGTATGCTATTTAAATACTGATTTTAGAACATTTCCTTGATCTGAAAGCACACTACCAAGATTGGCAAAAATCCAAGCTCTTTCTTCCTGGAGTCCTTGTCAGGATTTATAGGAGGAGTGTTTTTCTACCAAAGATAAAATTGAAGAAGAACAGAACGTTAAGTGCACAAAACACAATTCCTGATAATAAAATACATTGGCTGGAGCTATCATGAAGGATATTTGAGAAATTATGTAAGAGATTCTGATTCATAAATATATCTGAAAAAATAATATTTCTTTTTTTTAGTAGGAACATTTGAAGAACAGAAAGGAAAGGCTTAAAAAACTCTATATAAAATTAGCTTTTCTTATGTATGAAAAAAATTAGCTAACGCCTCTGATTTCCATTATACCACATATAGACACATATTAAATTTTACAGTTTCATGATCAAAGATTTGAAAATGGAAGCTGCTGAAGAAAAATGTGTTCCCTTATTTTCTTCTGCTGGATCCCAAGATCTAAGGCAGTGCCTGACACACAGTTGGCACTCAAGAAATATTTATTACATGAATAAAACAATAAAACTTGAAAGAAATCAAGTTAAAATAAATTCTGTAGTCACCACCAGCTCAGAGCTAATTAGTCCGGAAAGTCCTGAGATGTGGGTTTAATCTCATGGTTTGGGGCATCCCAACCTGAGTTCAAAGTCTCAATTCTGATAACAGTAAATCACTCAGTTTATAATCAACTGTGAAAAGAAATCAACCTGTTCATTAAGAAACAAAAGAAAGAAAACAATCTAGCTCTTTATCTGGATTTATTGTCCCACGTGTGTGGTGTGGGGTGTGTGTGTGTGTGTGTGTGTGTGTGTGTGTGTGTGACCGTCAATTGCTCTGAATCTTTCTCAGTGATACAAACACAGGGAACCTTCTCTGGTTGACATAGTTCCCTTTAAAGACTACTACTGGTGTGATGACTACAGGTGCAGAAAACACATTTAAGCCCACAGCAGCCTGTTTTACATACTGTTTCTGGAATATCTTTTCAAGTTATCTCCCATAGTCATGAATTTTCTCAGAATGGTTAGTCAACACACTTTGAACCTTAAAATATATAATGACCCACAATTATGTATGAAAAACACTTCAAAATTAGACACATCCTGCCTCACTCCTTGATTCCCTTGTGCCTAAGTAACTTCCAGAGCTTTTAGATCACTTCTCCACGTCCTCCCTGACACACTCGCCATTCTACCCCAACAGACTCTTTTCTCACATGGTTCTCCTTCTGAAGAACAAGAAATGGGATAAAGGCATACAATTATTCTTTGGAAACCACTAAAATGAATAAAGAAGATGGCAAATGAGAAAGAATGATGTCTCTAGTATAAAGCTATAAGATGACCATCACCGAAAGCAGAAAGCAGTGCGTTGATTTCTTTGAAAATAAACAATAGTGTTCTAAGAAACCTAAGAAGGAGAAGATGGGATTATGCCAGCAAAGACACTGCTGTTTTGAAATGAAAGAGACAGAGAAAGCAGGACAGAATGAAGAAATGCTGTCAAACTCACTAACTGCAGATCATGGGATTTCTCAGCCTGCATGATTCTACAAGACAGGACCATAAATCTCTTCAGTTATGAATGTGCACTACTCCTCAAGTAAACAGAAGGATGATGCTGAGGGTGATTCAGAGATCATCAGGGCTGATACTCTCACCACAGTCCCAAGGGACAGAACTAGTTCCTTCAGTTCTCACTTGGCCAGGATACCCCAAACCCGCTGCCATCCCAGACGTCATGTGGGCAGGACCTTTCAGAGAGCCGCAGGGGCAGAGCTGTGGGGATGACGCTGCCACTGTTATGACCCTGAAAGGTGGGACACCAAGCCAGAGAGGATTATTCTCAAGACTTTAGAGCCAATGAGAGTTGCCTTTCTAGATTTTGGACTTACTTGGAACCTGTCCCCCCTCCTTTCTTTCCTATTTTTCCCTTTCTGAATGGGAACGTTTATCCTTGACCTGCCCCATCACAGTATATTGGAAGCCCACAACTTGTGTGGTTTCCCAGGTTCAGAGCTGGAGAGGAATCTTGTTTCAGGATGAATCATACCTCAAGTCTCCTGCATATGTGACTTAGATGGTATTTAAATGAGACTTTGAACTTTAGAGATGATGCTGAAACAGTTTAAGACTTTTGGGGCTGTTTGCACGGAATTTATGTATTTTATATGCAAGAAGGATGTGAAATTTGAAGGGCTAGTTCTATAGACTGAATTGTGTCACCCCAAAATTCATATGTTGAAGCCCTAACTTCAATGTGATGGTATTTGGAGATGGGGTCTTTGGGAGGTTTAGACAAGGTCGTGAGGGTGGAGCTCTCATGGTGGGATTAGTGCCCTTATAAGAAGACACATCTGAGAGCTTGCTTCCTTTCTCTCCACCTGCACACCCCAAAAAGGCCATGTGAAGACACAGTAAGGAGGTGGTTGTCTGGAACCCAAGCAGAGAGCCCTCCCCAGACACTGGCCCTGCTGGCACCTTGGTCTTGAACTTCCCATCTCCAGTACTGTAAAAGGTAAATTCCTGTTGTCGAAGCCACCTAGTCTGTGGTGTTTTGTTACAGCAGCCCAACCTGACTAAGACAGAGACCAAAACCCTAACCTAGATGAGCTGCCTGACAGATGAGGTAGAGGGGGAGAAATCGGGGAACAGCAGCTGCTGCTGAGGACGGCACATGAAAATACACAGAGGCAGCCTGTGCTCTACAGCAACACTGGCCAACAGACCTTCTACAATGATGGAATTGCACTCCATCTGAGCTGATATGATAATAGAGTATCCATTAAACACCTGTGACTACAGAGCATTTGAAATATTGCTAGTGTGACTGAGGAAATAAACTTTTAACTTTATTTCATTTGAATTTAATTTGAATAGTTTCAGAAACTATTTCCTACAGTCTTGAAGGATATTTTTAAAACCCTTTGAAAAACTAGTTCGACTAAAAAGGATGAAAAAATTAAAAATCAATAAAGAGTTAATAAAAGCAGCAGAAGATGAAAGCTGAGCTTTCTAAAAAGGAAATTTGAAGATAAATTTGTTAGTGGAATTAACACTGAGAAGCAGTAAGAAGTAGAATAGATGCCGCTGAAATAAAGTCAGAGACAAATAGATGCCCCTGAAATAAAGTCAGAGACGTAAAGAAAACCCTTGAGAAAATAGTATCTTTTGTGAAGGAAAAAAATACAGAAAAGTAAACAAATAAGGAAAATACAATTGATTTGGAGGCAGATTCCATACACACATCATAAATATCTCCTTACCTGAAAACAACAAATAGAACTAAAAGAATATTCAAATATATATTGTAAAAGTATTTCTGAAATGAGGAAAAATATAAATATGTTGATGTCTTGTTGTGTTCCAGGAAAATTTGATATAGAATGACCAACTTTAAGACATGTCCTGAGAATTTATTAAAATTAAAGAATAAAGAAAGAATTCAGTGTGCATCAAAACTGGAAAAGCAAATCACCTACAAGTTAGACGGAAAAAAAAAACAAAACTGCAGGCTGGCCTCTGAAATCTTATCTGTAATGTTCAATGCCAAATGATAGGGTTGCAATGTCTACAGACTTCCAGCGACATTTTGTTTAAAAAAAATTATATGAAATCCAAATTTCCTATCACCAGGCTGTTGTTTAAACACATCAATAAAACAGAGTGTTATGCACAAATGAGCAGGTCTCTGTGAATATAGAACTCATGAGTAAGTCTGTAAACATCATCTGATGAAGAAACCTGTCAGCAAAGAGATGAAGGAGGAAAAACAAAGACGTCAGGAATGAGGAAGCTGTAACTGATGGAGGACAGGGAATCCATGCACAAAAAGCAATAAAGCACCTGTGACAGGTGGAAGCCGGAAGGTAAATAGTAAGAAGATCAACAATGTGAGCACGATGATACCTATTTCAGAAGTTGTTTTGGGAAGGAAAGAAGTGGGGGAAGAACACTTGAGAGCACGGACATCTTCATCTGTCATAGGAAGAATTCACGACGTGCTTTCTAAACTTTGTATTAGAAGAAGACCTAACTACCTTAGAAACCAATCAGAGGTTTTCTGTTGGTTGCAAGTATCAGAAAAACAACCAACCCAAATTAAGTTGAAGCAAAAAGGTGAATTAATAAAGGACACTGAGCCATTTCAAGGAAACCAAGAACTGGAAGGCATCTCCATGGCAACTAAGGCAACGGCAGCAACAGGACCACAGGCACCAGCCGCCCCTCCTGTCAGCTGTCAGCTCCTCTGCGGGTTCCCTTCCATCTTTCCTCCTTTCTCTGTAATCAGCTTTCTCCAGCTCATGTAAAGTCTGAGTAAGATCTCCAGAATATTGCCCATTATCACTTTAGTCCTGGTCTTCCTCCTTTTCAGGTCTAAAATGCTGAGGCACGTTTTCTGATTGACCCAGTCGGTCAGGTGTTCAATTCTGAACCAATCAATGATGATAGCAAAGAGAGCTGAATAAAGAGACTGTGTTTGCCCAGTGGAAGTCACACATGCATCCCTTAACCTCTCGACTATGGCCTGGGGGCCCAGGCAGAGGGGAAGTGAAATGGGGATGGGAGGGGTCCCCAGCAGAAGAGGGTTATTGAATGGACAATAGTAGACATAGGTTGTATTTGCCTCAGATATAATCTGAGCCACCACTTGTACCTTTGGCCCTCCACTCATGCACCAAATAGTTCAAGTTATCCCTTTCCAGACTGCTTTTGTCCAATGACTTGTAACTGGAAATACCGGCCCTTCAGAACGTCCCTTCATTCGGGCACAGCGATGGATACCTCCAGCCTGCTCATCTGCTCGGGTCCCAGGGTTTAGGAAGCACAAAGCCTTCCTGCCAAGCCGGGATGGGCATGTGAAGGAGAAATTGACATGTGTGGTTTCAAGCCACGGAGATTCGACGGCACTTTGCTCCTGTGACGTTACTTAGTCTATTTTATTGATATTCCATCCCCTTCTTGGATTTCCCGTGTGATTCTGCTCTGCCCATTGGCTGCTAACTGCATGCTGGTCCAACAATTCCCTCTAATGCACTTCATTACTCTTCCCTCCTGCTGTAAGGAAACACCCTCCGCAATATTTGACTTTCTGTCGGGGGGCGAGGGTGGTCCCCTGGGCTGTTAGAGTCCTGATGAGAGCATGCCTTCTTTACAGACCTGTCTTCTTCTCAAAGGATACAGATGCTGGCCTCGGGGGCAGAGGAAGGTAAAGCAATTTTACCACCACTCGTTCCAAAATGTTTGCGCTGACGTTTAATTTGTCGTGTGCTCCTAGATTTATTCCTCACTTAAAGTTTGTATTTCAGAGCACAAGCTATCTCTTCCTCCTGACTCTCCTGTGGCTTATTTCAAGATCCCTTCCCCCAAACCATCAAACCTCTTGGGGCTCTGATTGATGTCATACAACATGGCAATCCATTCTAATATGAGGAATTTGACAGAGAACATCTTCATGAACTGAACGTAAGAAGACAAAAGAAAATTAAAGGTTTACCTTCTATGGGGGGGGCCTCTTATTAATGGACTAAAGCAGTGGTTTTGAACCAGGGGATGATTTTGCCTTTCAGGGGATAGTTGACAATATCCGGAGACATTTTTGGTTGTCACAACTTGAAGGCACGTTACTACTAGCAACTGGTAGGTAGCCTGGGACAAAGTCAAGATTTAATTAGGAATCTACGTCCTTAATCAGGAAGTTCCTGCTCTGGATGCTGCCATGTCACTCCTCTTTAAACATAGTTCATCTCTACTTGCAACTAACAATAAAGTAAGACTAAGGAAATGACACAAATGGTACTGCCACAATTGTCACCAGAAGTCTTGGAAAAGTCTTATATTTTAACTGTCACTTGTTACCTGATGACGAAAGAGGAAGATTGACTCTCTCCTAGGAGATGCTATAAATTATTTCAAAATTCTCTTATGAAAGACCTGAATCTTGCAAGTTTCATTGTAATGTATTCTCACCAAGTTAGAGGCCGATATCTGACTCACAGTTTAATTTTTTAAGTACTAAAAGGTAAAATAATAATGTTGACCTCAATTCGTAATACTCCTGAGGATCTGAAATGAGGATACAGAACAAGATCTCTTGTTCTCCTAAACAGAAGTTGAGCCAATAACATAGAGTACTTTATGAGCCAGATAATGTCTCGTGTCCTAGAGCTAAAGAAAATGTTGGCACGTTTTGCAAAATCACAGCTGTTTCGGTCTCATTTAGTTACTGGTCCACTCCCTGCAGCCCAGTTTGCCTTTTGAAATATAGCTCAGCTAGCTATTCTGCAGCATGTGATAAAAGCCCCTGACAAGGGAGGGTTTTTCTGTTTGTTTTGTTTTTAGCTCTTTGTCTCAAAAGCCTTAGAAATCTTGACAAGTGCTGCTAAGAAATACACATTACTTTTTTTTAGAAAGAAGATGCATAGAGATTTCTGAATGTGTGCAAAATTGTGCATATTTTTATCAACAGATTAAATGCACTTTGGGAACATGAGTGTAAAAGGATACCTTTCTAAGGTGAAAAAAAGTGTTGAACTAATTTAACCATATGAAACGCTGATGTAAGAAAGTCATTTCTGTGACTTCATTCACATACCATGTGAATTTTTAGGCTACAAAACAAAGTCTGCCAGTAACCCGACTGAGTCAGACCTTTCAAGTAGATGATCAAGTAATAATTTTTAATAAATTAAAGGATTAAATGAAAACAAACTTAAGCTGTTGATCAAATGGTAGCGTTCAGTTCGTAAAATTATGTGACCCTGTTTTGAAAGTTGTTAAAGTTTCAAAATTTTAAAATCATGACTCTCAAGAAACTACAACTATTTGGTTCTGCAGTCAAAAATTTATTAAAGCAAAATTTTCAAAAAGGTAGAACTGCAACTCCTGTGCAAATGTAAAATGAACATATGTCAAAGATTTTATTCAAATAATTAACTAACAAGGGAACCAGTAAGATGGTAAGATCATTTCAAAGAGTATTTCAAAGCTAAATATTTACAGGCTATGTTAGGATAAGACGGTTGGACTAGATATAAAAACTGGTTAATGTCCAACAAGGTAATAAACTGTAAAACCATTAGGGTTGTCTCTTCCACCAGACAGAAATGATTTGCATCTCCCTGGGATAAAAATTGACAAGTTAACCTCTGCTTTAGAACACTGTTAAATAGTCCATTCAATAAAAAATCAAGCCCAGCCTTGCACTGAAAGAACACTTCTGGCTATTTCCAAGTGTCCGGAAACTTCTCTGACAAGTCAAATCATCTTTCATTCATGAAAGTTCTTAATTCTTGATGACACTATTTAGTTTTTAGAGAAAGGTCTTCATCATCTTTATTTGACCCATGTACAATTCCCATATCATATTTTCAGACTAGTGCCCTAAATGGGCATTAGCTGTTCTGTGCTAAGATAAACATTAGAATTTCATAAGACAGTCTGTAGATGGATCTACAACTAGGTTATTTTAGTCATTAGCTGTAATTTAATGTATATTTAAAAGTACAATGGTATAAACAGGCTATTACACAAGTTCAGGGATTATAAATATTTTGAGCATAAGTCTAAAACACTTTATATTTCAATAAGCTCCCCAGGTGCCTAATAAGCTTAATAAATATGAATACTATAAAGAAAACTTTAAACATAATGGTAAGACTCACCCAAAGCAAAGAAAACCCTAAATTAGTGTTTTCTTCTAGTTTATGATACCTGTTACCTAATTTTCATACCACCTAAAACAATGCTAAACGTACACCAAGAGAAGTCATGAAATCACTGTTAATGATATCAAATACATGCATACACAAACACAATCCAGTATAATGTTTGACTGTTCAGTTGTTTCTTTTATCATGAATGAAGGCAGCAAACATTCTCCTAGACTTCACTTCTGAAAAGCAGCCCATCTACAAAAACACAAAAACAAAACCAAAACAACAACAAAAAAACCACCTACAGAATAAAAAGCACACATCTTTCATTTCTAATATTTTTATTATACATTTTTTAGATATTTATTTTCATAATATCAGCTAAAAAAATAATCACAGAAGAATAAGCTTTTGTATGTCTGCCCAGGTAAACTGCTCTGTTTCAAATTTGTCAGGTTACAAATAAACGCCATAACGTGCGACGTGAACCAAACCACAGCATAGTGAGTATACCTGAAAGGCACAGAGTGTTCCCTTAGTTCCAGTAAGAGCAGAGTATTACTTATTAGAATGAAAAGCCTGGCCCTCAGTCATCCATTATTCAAAAATAATACAGCATGAATTATTCACTGATTCCAAAACAAAATACATTGTTGAAAAGCAAAGGTGACTAAAATAAACATGTGTTCCTGGACCTTACAATCAGACCCACTAGTGGGAGGACAAAGCTACCCCAAAATGGTGTAGCTTGAGATGCAAAATTAAAGCCGCTTCTGAGGACCATGGAATTCCCAGCATCAATTTCACAAATTTGGATAAGATGGTATATTCCATAAAAAGCATTTTAAAATGCAAATATGCCACATGGATAAGACAAGGTATAAGGCAACTTGACAAAGAGTTATTTGAAAGTAGAGTCTGGATCTCCAGACTTCTGTTAGGCCAATTTTTCATTAATGTGCTGATTATTGAGACGTAAAGCGATCTTAAAAAGCCCAAATCCAGCAGGCAGACGTGGAGACGCATGAGGGTCCAAGCGTACACTGAATGTGCAGGACCAGGGGAGGCACTCAGGGCTACAGAGGGGACACTGAAGAGAAGATCGTCTGAAGACCAGCTCCAAGGGTCCGCCAGCAAGGGAAGGTGCTGAGAATAGGGCTTGAATGCGACCCTAGAAAAGTTATAATTAGATGATTGAATGATTCCTTTTCCCTTGGTCTGTCTTCTCTTGTGTTCAACATGCTATTTTGACATTCTGCCCCATTCATTGGTGTAAATTATAATCTATAGATATGCTAGCCTTTATCAAAATGTCTTCAATAGTTCTAATTTACAGTGATATTGAGTGACCCTCGATCAGAACACAGAAAATGGGGTGCACTTTAGGAATAACATGCAGAACTGAGAAAACAGAGGATAGAATGCATTATAAACATTCTTAAATTGTATTTTTAAACTGAAAGAAGAAGTCAGTAGAATAGCTTCTTAATAAGGGATGGGGGGAGGGTAATAATGATTTGTTCAGGATTTGAAATCTCTATGTGACCATCTATCAAACACCATTATGTGGACACCTTCAAGGACATGAAGACTCAACACAGGAATACTATGTGTTCACGTCCTTCTACCTCATTAAAAAGTTGGTAGAGTTCGGAAAGAATTATTTGAGCCTAAACAATTTTGGCTGTTTCAGTTCTAGTCATGTGCTTTCATTGAGGAGAATTGATCAGCGTTGGGTTTTAATTGATGTTGTTCATATTTTTCATATTAGAATAAGCCAAACAATATATTTAAACACATTCAGTATCCGGTCCTATGGTCAATATCTGGACAATATCAATTAATTCAGCTTAAATATAATTACACAGAACAAATTAGAAGAAACCCACTGTTATTAATGAAATATACAGAAATTATAGTATATCCTTGGTAAAGATGACAAAAAGTGTAAAAAGAGCATCCACTTAACAAAAAGATACTCTGTAAGTATAGTTTCACATGTGTAAATACCTTATAACTGCTGAATGTCTAAGCCACTAGACGTAAGTTGGAGCGAAACTGAGAGAGCAAAACTACTTAACGTATAAATCTTCGGATATGGGTGGTTTCTATACTGGCAACAAATACCTCTCTAAAAAGGAATGGAAAATGCGATTCTTGAGCTCAGGATCACAGAGCTGGCTGATCATTTATAGGTACAATAGAATATACACTGGGGGCTTTACAAATAAACCACCATTTCTCCTAAGAATTACCGTAAGCTCTGAGGTTTCTGCAGATCATACGCCTCCAATTTCCAACATAGAGTTGCCTGTGCATAGTGTTGAGACTGCTCTATGTTCTAACAATTAGCAACAGAAGGACATCCAGAACCGTTCCCATCAGAGCAGCAAATTATTAAAGGAGTCACTACGTCTGATTCACACTAACCGACACGACAGATATTTTAACACGGCTAGCTGGGATAATAACTGCAACCATTCTGTGCTCAGGTGTTGCGACTCACAGGTCATGGTGTTGAAGGAAAATGTACACCTTTTGTAGCAGTATAATTGTAAAAGCTTTTAGAGTCTGCTTATAGTGTTCAGGCTCATCATATATACTTGATTAAATTCAGTTATTTTGTGTATTCATCGCTACTGCCTCATCCCTAAAAGGACTTGAGGTTTGTGTACTTGACCCCAAAACAAAAATGCATAAATATATGTAGAACTCTAGCCACAAGACCTTTTGCTACTCATTCATAGGTAACACTTTGGCCCCATGTGCAGTGATGTAGGTGAGCAGGACTTTGGCTCTCTGTTCAACTACATCGATAAGCTTCTCAATTCCTTGTCTACCTCCCTGACTCTCCCAGTAAACTTTATCAAGAAACAGAGACTGAAGGAGTTTCTGCCGTAAGTGCTGGCTCTTCAAAACAGAAACTGCAGATTCAGGAAACCTAAAAAGAGAAAATGATATTTCATTCTTTGTAATTGCTTGGAAATATTATGCCTTACCCAATGGCTCTGCCCTTCATTAATCTGGCAGAAATCACACTATCAGATAATACCGTGAGAATCAAAACGTTTTTTGTCACTGTCAAGCTGACACATCTCTTAATAATTACATACTAGAAGAATAGGTTTCAAGGGAACTGCACCTTCTATACCATTGAGAACTTGACATAAATACCAATGTCTAACTTAAGGTTACAATATGTATGCAAAGAGAGGCATGGAATGAGAGTGGATTCTGATAACCTGGAAAAATACTTTCCTTAATCTTAAGCTCCATTGCCCCCATAGAAACCACTTTAATCAGTCAAGTAGAATCGTAACCTTATAAGTGTCAACAAGGGGTTTTATGCAAGGAAATATGAGAAGAAAAATGCTGACAATTTCAGTAGAGTACTCTTCTAGAGGAGAAGATGCATGACTGAACTTAATGAGAAATAATCCAAAATGTACGTAGTAAAAAGAAAGAAATCATTCCAAAATGCCCAATTAAATAAAGAACTGCCTTTGGTTCAGATAATACTTCAGGATTTCTAAGAATCTGGGAACATTCTATTAAACCGGAATCCTAAATTGTTTTCAAATAAATTTAGCAAAACTCAAGTTTGAGACCCAGGGCATTCCACAATGAAGCATCTCTCTGGAAAACCTGAGGTCAGTTTAGAAGGATCCTTGCTGAATTACCTAAAGAGAGTGCATTGCAATTTCCGCTCTTCATGTAGGAAGAATAAAGCCAGGGGTCTAGCATATACATTATCTGAAGGACTTAGTAAAATTTCTGGTTCAAAATTACCTGCAATTTTTTGCTGAATCTCCAATTTGGCCTCTCTCCAAGCTTTCATTAAAATGCTGATGAAAGCACAGTACAAATATTGGGGTGTAATAGTAAACTTAGTTGTTCCTTAAAAGCTAAAACAGAACATATAAAAACTAAAACAGAACATATGCTTGTTTCAAGAGTACAGTCTGCCAGGAGTTTCAGGCCTCTAAGTACCTTCTCCAAAAGTCAGTGGGGCAAGCTGGGGAGAGCACTGAGGGAGCATGAATACAGCAATCCATGTGCTCCAGCATTTCTGATGCTGCAGAGAGACCAAAGGCCACAGAGCTGGACGTGCTTAAAGGATGCTAATCAGATGCTCGGAGCTCCCCGAAGACATGTCCTATATAATTTAGTGACCATAGTACTAATTAAGTAAGAATTTTTGCTCTACGAAGTACTAATAATCCATGATTTATAAATTCTATGGCCCTTGAACTAATTTAGCTGTGGCAGAATGTACGAGATGAAACTGCTAAAACCATGGATCTCTTTAGCGACTCATCCTTTTCATAAAGGAAAATCAAAAAAATTACCTGACTTTGCATTACACTGATTAATAGAAATATTCTATGCATAAATCTGGCTTAGCAAAGTCTTCATTTTTGCTGTTGAATGGGTAAATTACATATTCAAAGAAGATTTAACTTTAAACTCATTACTCCTTATAATGCATTTAAGGTTAAATCCTCTTTGAAAGCATAAATAAAACGTGATTCATATTTTTATGAATGTATAGGATAGATGGATTCTCCAGGCATACACTTAATTCTAAGAGGAAATGCAGGGATTTAAAGAAGACCCCGTAATACCAACTCAGTAAGTGATGTCTCTAGTATGTAAATTTTCCTACACATAAAATTTCCTGAACTTAGACACTTAGAAGAGAGAATCTAAGAGAATCCACATATTCTACCTTCAGTCCACAAACAGATGTGAAGAATGAATATTAACAGGGAAAGACACAACAAAAACTCATGAAAGTGGGGCTCCTGAAACTCTCATTGTCTCTAGTGTCAAAAGACCATAAAATCCACATTACCTCATTCATGGAGCTAGGAAGAATTGTTGAAATACGTTTCAGAGTTTTATTAACAAGAGAAATAGGAACAGCAGAAACACCAAGAGTCACTGCAGAAAAATTACTGGACTTGGACTTGGAAGGCCTGGCTTCTACCCTCAATTTTAGGCTCGCTCATGTGTCCCCAGCAGTCACTCAGTTTCACAAAAGGCCGGTTGACTGTTTCACTGAAGCACCCTTCTATCTTCAAGTTCAGACACACACCCCAGTTCCTTAGTGACCCTGATTTCTCACTAAGGTACAAAGACTATGAAGTGTGCTTTTTGGGGGGAAGCACTGAAATGTAGCCTCAGCCTCCATGGTTGGGGGCGAATAGCTCAGACTCTGCAGTGAGGTTCCTGCCACTATGGAGTGTCTTAGTTTCCTATATTTCCAAATCCTTCTTGAGTGTAAGCTCAAGATACTTTTCCCCATAATCTATGTCTATGGAAGGATCTTCAAATGCTCAGAAACCCTCCTACTTGAATTAAACAGCCATTGTCTTTGGCTACCATGTCCTACTCGGCCGACTGGCTCTGACTTCCCATGCGCTGATCAAAGTCACTGAGTTTATTCTGCCTTTGGACATCCTGCCTAGTCAATATCAGCTCGTCTGTTAGTTCCCCGGTCCTGTGCCCTGGTAATGGAGCCCCTGTCACCTGCTCACCCCTGCTGTGCTGCTTCCTATTCCACAGACCTCCACATGACTCCAACCTCACCCACATGGATTTTCACAGTGAGGGTCAAGCCACATGATGGAGGTGAAACTCAGTAGGACCTTGTAGGTTGCACAGGTCAGTGACGGTAAAACCTGGCGGCACCCTTATTCTGTTCCCCTTGGGTTTGGTTCCCTTCTCTGGGCTTCCATTCCCAGATTCTCTTTAAGGGCTACATTGATCAGACACAGGATGTGAGTCTTCTCCAGACCTTGCTACTTATTCAAGAGAAATGTAATGTCCTGCAGATGTTACTACATCAAGAAACTTACTCTTTGATGCCTTCTAACAGTTTGAAGTTCAAGTTATCTTCGCTTCTGTCAAAGAAACCCTTGTTGTCTATAAAGACCAAGTGCCTTGGGTCCTGCTTTCGCTGGACAATGTGGGCTAGAGCCACGGCATCCTGGTTGTCGCACTTCGCCCTCCGTCCACTCTGTACACAGGCATCTTCCTTCCGAGGTCGGAACCCACAGCAGTTTATATCCAAGCGATTATAAATCTTAAAAGGGAAAACAAAAACAATTCTGAGATGCTGAGTAAAAACAAAACTTGGGAAAGTCGGAAGATTTCCAAAGAATGAGCGCTTTCTAAACAGCTGACTTGCCAGGATCTAATTGGGGCCAGGCTCATTTAATTAAAGGCAACACTTAAAGTCCAAGGTTCATATCCTTCTGACTCAGCGATGGGTCTAAGCGTTGCCAGATCTGCTAACATCTCCAAAGGCAGGTCGTCCAAGCTAAGCATCTCCACCCTTAATATTCAGAGTTCCCACTGACATCATACACCGATGCGTGGCCAGAAGAATCTCTGCTCTCGTGCTACTCGGGACAGAAGATAGAAACAATTGTACTTTGACACATCCAGAAACCCTGAGTGATCTCAGAGGCTCTAAAAGTTGACTGCATCCCCTAACCTCTCTGGATTTCAGTATTGCAGTGTCTAACGCGAAATAACAGAGAAGAAATCTATTGAAAAGATGCGCGATCCAGTAATGATAGCCAAGAACACTCTATGTATGGAGCCCAGAGTTAGATTTTAAATAAGTAACCAGAGTGAGCAGAACAGTTGGGCCTATTGGTGTTTATTGTGGGTAATAAGGCTACTACCCTCTAGAAGAGGGCAAACAGATTAACTAGGAAAGGGAGAATTGGGTTACTTCCATTTCTTCTGGGCAAGGGAAGAAATAATATTTATTAATCAGGTTAAAGAAAAGCCTAGGCTCAGGAGTTAGATAAATTTAAACTCAAGTCTCTTCTCTCACACTTTTCAGCTCCGCGACCTTGTATAGATCCCTTTACGTTACTGACTCTCAGTTTAATTATCTGCATAATGGGAATGAAACTATTCACCTTGCGCATTTAGTGGGAAGATTAATGAAAGTGTCTGGACACACACCAGCCCTGACCCAGGCATCTAGAAGATACTCAAAAAAAAAAGAAAACTGTCATTACTATTGTTGAGACACAACGCACACACTATATGAAGTGATTTACCTCAGAAAAAGCTTCCAAGGCAAAAGGTAATTTCTCCATTTCAGTGAAGGAAAACTGAGCCTCAGAGGGGTTAAATAATCCGCTCTGCTACTTAAATATTAGTAAGTAGCAAATTTAAGATTCAGACACACTTGTGTTTTTCTTCAAAATGCCACGATTTCCCCCCAATACGTCACGTTGAATAGTTTAAGGCTAGTAGAAGATTGTACATACGCTCAAAATTCAAAAGATGGCTCAACACAGAGTGTCATTTTTATTCTTTTGTCACTAAACTCCCATCCTTTCTCTTCTTCCTGGGTTTTTGCAGATCCTGTGGGGCTGTGGCCACTTGCTAAGGAACGGATGCAGAAAGAGTACTACCAAAATTGAGCCTAATTTGAAACAACTCTTCATTCATTCATGCAACAGATGTTTATGTAACATCTTCTACCCCCTAGCAGTGGGCCAGGCACCAAGGCAAATGTCACCCATGGCCAGCACCCCTCCACCAGCACTACTTCCGGAGGAAAATGCAGTGGTTTAATCTTGTCTCACTACCACAGCAAACTTTGAGAACTGGACAAAGGACCCTCCTCTCTGTTTTCTGCAGATAAGTAGACTTGGTATCAAATAGCACACTTTGGGAAGCAGGAATTATAAGAGAAGTTAGCATAGGCCAATTTTCTATGAGGTTTATATAAAAGCAGTTACGTGGGATGGGGTGGCCCATGAACCACAAGCACTTGGACAGTTCGGAGGGTACAGTGCTGGTCAAGAAACAGTCTACAGATCAGGGAGGGCTCTGGCAGAACTGGCTCCAGGCAGCAGATCCACAGGGTCATGAACCTAACCAGTGGTTTATCCAAAAACGTCACATCGGCTGACTCCAGGGCATGGTGAGTTCCCGGGGCTGGTTCAAAGTTTCCCAAAGGTGGGCAAGAGTGCCCAACCATAGGACTGCAGGTTAAATGAAAAAAAGCGTAAGTTGGAAACTATTAGAAAAATGTACTGAGCCCTTTCTTCTCAATTTGATTTATTTTATGTGGCACCCTGACTGCCTTTGACTATAAGAGAAACCAAATGATACAGAGAGATTGTATATGCTCACCAGTTTTTGAGTGACCATCGGGGGGTCAGGGAGAAGGTAAAGTTAACTCTTCTAGAGAATGCTTCTCACCCGATGTCCCCCCTTTGGGGGTGGGGTTTTAAAAGTTTGCTTATTGGACTCAAGAGGAATTTTGAGAGTGGGCTGACTATTTTTGAGGGCTTGTCTATAAAATTATATTGCCAGTCACTTTCCAGTGTCTCTTTTTTATATACATTAGCTAATAATTCTCAAAGAATCCTTTTCCCATCATCTTCACATGTTTTTATCCAATTATAATGACATTATATACAGGGGGAAAAACTTAATCCTCTTTCATTTTGGCTACAAAATCAAGGTGTGTTGTGTTGGATATGTGTGTTTAGAACTTAAATTTTAACGACAGATCTACCAGCCAGTTCTTAAATGGTGCTCTGAACCCTAAGCTCTTTCTTCATTTTTGATTTCTAGTAGCGGGAAAGGACCAAGACATATAGCAATATTTCTGTTGTTTCTACAACAAGGACACGAGTATCATATATGCTATTGCTAAATAACAAGCACTTTAACGTTCAGGCCTAACTTTTAGTACTTCTGTAAATATTATACTTTTCTATTTTTAAGCTAAAAGAAAGCATTAAAAGTTAGAAGTGGGACAGACCGACTTAGGGCATCTTTTCACTATCTTCTACCATTGGACTGTTTCGAACAGTGCACTTTTAAAGGGTTTTGTCTGATCTCATTTTGAATCACTCAACAGTCTGTGATGATTTCACCACTTCCCTGTCAGACTGTTGTGCCCTTCAAGTCTCACAGACCTTGTTATTGAAACTGGGTGTGTGCGTTCAGCTTAACTTCTCTTCCAAAAATGTTTATCGTTCCTTTTGTTCAGATCTATTCATGTACCTGGTGGGTATGTTAACACATGTTGAGTGTGTGTGGTGTGTGTGTGTACACCTACAGATAGAGAATCAGATTGCAAGGCTTTAAATATTCTGAGTTTTACTTTGTTTTTCTTAGCATCCAACTATAGTAAATTATGTCTTTGTATTAATAACCTTGTCTAGCAAGGGCTTAAGCAGCTCTTAAATCTTGTTCCTAGCTCTTCCCAGAATTCTGTTTATAGTCTCCCTTTCAAATTGACGTTCAATATACCCAAAATAATTTGACCACAAAACCATAATCCACTCCCTTAAATTCAACACCATTTTGCTTGGCATTTAATTTAGTTATATATTGAATATACTTCCACTTACACTGAGCAGAGTTTACCCACTTTTTAAGGCCCAATAAAGCACATCCTAGACATCTATATATCCATAAATATGGTTTTAATATATGTATTAAACACATTTAAGTGTCGCATGATCAGGCACCATAGTTACCATCTACATGTCTATGTTCTTAGATAATAATCCTACAAAGAAACCTATTTGGGGGTAAATCTTGTCAGTTAAGCAGTTAGGTGTTGATCACCATTATTGCAACTTGTTCAAATTCACATCTTCTTACTCTTTAAAACAAGGAAAATCTTTTGCAAAATTGATCTTCTGAATCTGAAGATTCCTGCCAATGATGAGTTTCTATAAAATGACTCTTTCCTCTTTTAGGAAAATATATCTTTTCAATGTTTACCTAACTAAAATTATACTCAGAAAATTCAGGTGTTCCTGCCAATATTTTGTTGTTGGGGATATTTTTAGATATCTTGCATTCTTCTCAAGTTTCTTTTTTTAATCCCATTTTCCTTTTGGTAGTGTGAGTTTTGTCTGTAAGAAAAAGTATCATAAGAGTGACTCAAGTTATGTGCACAGAGCCCAAACCAGGATGTCTCAGCTGCCCTGACTAGCTCTCTAAGGCCCAGTAGAAACCTGCAGAAATCCAGTCACTCCCCATACTTCTGCACCCCACCCTTTCTACCTGTGTCTTCAAAGAGTGGATCTGTGGGAGTTTCTTCTTATCTCTTTTTAATTGCTAAAGTAAAGCAATTAAATGATTAATTTTATTGCCTGAACAAAGGCAATAAAAATATTCTAAACATGCTGCTAATATTAATAATGAAAAACATAATAGCAGTCATTTACTGAGTGTTTGGTATGTGCCAGGAATTGTCCACTTAATTCTTTACGTAGATTATTCGATCCTCATAGCAACCCTAAGAGCTAAGTGCTAACAAGAGTCCCATTTGATGAATGAGGACTGACTCAAGGTCCCTCAGCTGACACATGACAAAAGTCAGGCTTCCAACCCAGATGTCCATCACCCTGTGTTTCTCAGGGGCATCCTCCAACACGGTGCTGCAGAGAGATGAGTACATTTGTGCAGAATGTTAACTGACCCAACTTGCAATAAGTACTGGTCACAGGTTTCAGCAGAAACACAAAGAACTTCAGTGCAAGAGTTCAGGGAAAATTCATGACGGAGAGGATATTATAATTGAGTTTTAAAAGACAGGCAGTATTAGCTAAAAAACATGCAAAGGCATGAAGGTAGCAAATCCAAAGGCATCTTTAGAGAACCTGAGGGTATGTTAGACCAATGCTTCTCAAATGGTCTGCCATGAAAAACCTAGTGGTTTTGCCTTTTCTCTCCCCGGGCCCCATATTCCATTTGGCCTGTTGCTTTGTTAAAAGATGATAAAATAGAGATTATCGTATTAAGCGAAGTAAGACAGAGAAAAACAAATATCATATGATGCCACTTATATGTGGAATCTAAAAAAAAACGATACAAATGAACTTATTTACAAAACAGAAACAGACTCACAGACTCAGAGGACAATCTTATGGTTACCAAAGGGGAAAGGAAGGGAGGGATACGTTGGGAATTTGGGATTAAAATATAAACGCTATTATGTATAAAATAGATAAACAACAAGAACCTATTGTAGAGCACCAGGATCTATACTCAGTATTTTGTAATAACCTAAATGGGAAAAGAACCTGAAAAAGAACATATATACGTAAAACTGAAGAACCTAGGGGTAAGACAGGAATAAAGACACAGCCCTACTAGAGAATGGACTTGAGGATATGGGGAGGGGGAAGGGTAAGCTGGGACGAAGTGAGAGAGTGGCATGGACATATACACACTACCAAACGTAAAATAGATAGCTAGTGGGAAGCAGCCGCATAGCACAGGGAGATCAGCTCTGTGCTTTGTGACCACCTAGAGGGGTGGGATAGGGAGGGTGGGAGGGAGGGAGACGCAAGAGGAAAGAGATATGGGAACAGATGTATGTGTATAACTGATTCACTTTGTTATAAAGCAGAAACTAACACACCATTGTAAAGCAATTACACTCCAATAAAGATGTTTAAAAAAAAACTGAATCACTTTGCTGTACACCTGAGTCATTGCAAATCAACTATACTTCAAATAAGAAATAAAGAAAATGTAAATAAAATTTAAAACATTAAAACTGCCCCTTTACAAAGAAAACTGCATTTTATAAAGAAAGTTTAAATTACACAATAAAACATGTAATGAGTGGAATTGAACAATTCACTGTAGTAACTCATCCGACGCTTGGTACAGAGCAGGCACTTGACATACGTGTACCATGGACAGAATTCTCCCGAGAGCATCCGCTTTGCATTTGGCTATTTACAAAGCTCCTCCAAAACATTGTCTTCTTTGGGAAGACTCAAATGAACAAAACGATTCCGGTAGAGTAAGACGTGGGTCTTTTTAGAACAGCATCCAGTGGATGGAGTGGGAAAGATGGGCAGGGAGCAAAGAACAGGGCTGCCTGTCCTCCTCGTTTGCTTCTGGTTGGCGCCTTTACGTGGTTCAGTTTCACTAACTGTGGACCACGGAGTCTCACAGCCCACGGGGAGTCCATGGAACACCCTGCATGCAAGAGGCATTTGAAAAACAACACGCACACGTGACAGAAATAACAATAGCATTGTCATTTGCAGTTTTCTGGAAGATTCCTTTGAATTCCAGTGGTCTCACTTGACACCTCATTTGTTTTTAGAAAATGCACGGAGAGAAAACTTTCAGTACATATTTTATCTCAAAAAGGCAAAAAAACAGTGAGAATTGTCAGCCCCACCCTAGGAAGAGAAACACAAGCATATGGACTGACTTACTTGCCAGCTAATAACTCACGTTGGAAAATCCTCGTACTTGGATTTGTCTTGATGTCAATCAACGCACTGTTGCCGTGTTATCAGTGGAACCAGATTTGGATCCCTGTGGTCTAGTGGGTGTGTGGATCTCTACTAGATCACAGAGAAGGGCGACCTCAGACAAGCACCGCGGTCCCTATGGTACCTGTGATCACAGACCTAGGCCCATACCTTGGGAGCTCAACAAAGCAAAAGCAAAAGCATCCTTCTCACCAGTCTGCACCTGTATAGCTAGGGAACTCTCATCTCATGAAATAATAGGTTTCATTTTTCTTCTGTGCTACCATGGCAGCAGCTAGCCTGTTAGATGAGTATGCATTCAAATGTGACCAGCAGAGTAGCTGGTGAACGATGGGAAAAGTAAAAATCGTTTGCGGTACATAGATCTAACTATGGGCATCGGTTCCCCTGTGCCTCGGCCTCTGTAAACAGCAGTCATGGCTCTACACCGCCTATCCTCCAGAATTCCACGCTTAAAAATAACTATCAGTATATACCAAATCCATGCAGACTCTCCAGTTTCTGTCCCATTACTGAATCATAAGTAAAGACTAACAGTGTTTTTTTATATATAAGTAAAACTATTTTTAATGCTACAATACATTTGGATCTATTTCTACAGATGCAGTATTTGAATTCATGTACCTCTGAATAAATACCAGAAGTCAAACATCATTCTGCCACAGAAAGACTCTGGAAAGAGTCACTTGTCACCAGGCAAGTGACAATCTATTTTTAGAGAAAGAAAATTCACATTCTGTAATTTGCACAAGCAGAGCTGCGTGAAAATAGCCTGTCAAAGGCACACCCACCTTCCTGTAAAGATTTACAAAGAGCACTTGACTAAGAAAAACAGTAAATATTTTATGGAATTCTGATTTATAGAATGGATTTATATGAAGCAAATATTTAAAACAGCAATAAAATAACCTTAATATAAGTACACTTTCTTAAAAATACTTTCAATGAAATGAAGCAGCATTTTTAATGATTTAACCTTAAACAGGGTTGCCAATAATTTTTAAATGATGTACATTTACATCTCAGGGAACAGTTCATTCAAAGCTTTCCCCTTGCGTGACTTGACGTGTATTCATTTTTAGCATTCTTATGGAATTTCTATCTGTTTTATTTTCCTCTATTATGTAGTATTTTATTATAAGGACAGTGACAAAAATGAGTAAAGATAAACTAAATGACTATAGCAAAACACAATGCTGATTATGCTGACAAAGATTCTGTGCTTGACCAAAGTCAGGCTCCTGAACTTTCTCCGAGGCTTTTCACGCCCTTCCTTAAAAAACCAAGTTTTAGCAAGAACCCTGCAAAGTCAGTTTAACCAGGAGCCCTCACCCTTACAGCTACCTGATCACGCTCAATACCTGACCTGGGTCCTCAGCTTCCACCATCCCAAAGGTGATGTCTGAGCACCTGTCTTTAGCAAGAATCTGGTTAGGTCACTTTACCTGGAACTCCCCTTCCCCCGGATGTTTGCTCTTAGCCATTTTTCACCCCATGACCCCTACTCTGTCCCCTCCCCCGGCTATACGTTCCCACCTGCACTGCTGTATTCTGGGTTCAGCCCCATCTCTCTCCCCACTGTAAACTCCCACTGCAGTGATCCCTACACCTATTTCGATGATCGTGAACAAAGGCTGATTTACCATCTTTAACAAGCACCATGGAATAGTTTTTCTTTAACAATGATTAACACAACCTAATGTAACATACCCCAAAGTTATTGAAGCTTATTTTTTATGGAAATCAGCTCTCTTTGTAAGAAAGATAGACTGATTATTTTCTGGTTCTTTAAAAATAAATTGCTGCTTGAGAGTAGAATGGAGATTGCCAGGAGCTGGGGAGTCGGGAAGATGGAAGATGCTGGTCAAAGAGAACAAACTTTCAGTTAGAAGATGAATAAGTTCTGAGGATCAGACTATATTTAATAATACTGTATTGTACACTTGAAATTTGCTAGCAGAGTAGATCTTACACATTCTCACCACACACACACACACACACACACACACACACGGTAACTTTGTGAGGTGACGGAGGTGTTAATTAGCTTGACTGCAGTAAAGATTTCACAACATATATGTAAATCAAATCACCCCATTGTACACTTTAAGTATATGCATTATATTTGCCGATTATACCTCAATAAAACTAGAAGGGAAAAAAAGAGAAAATAAATAAACAAATTCTGCTTTACTAAATTAGACTTTAAAAACAAAGATTATTTTTACACACATGTATAGAATTTCCTGTTTGAAAATGTATTTGTTTCTATGCTCCCTGGGTTGGCAAATAGCTATAAAGTAAAGCCATTTATGTAGCTTAGATATGAAATCCCAGGATACTGCAAAAGCATTTTATGTCATGCCGTTACTAATTATCAAAATAAACCAAAAGGTTAGGTATCACATTACAAATAAAGAAAAGGCTCAGAGAGGCTAAGTAACCTGCCCAAGGAGACACAGCTAGAGAATGATGTGGATTTCTACCAACTTCCGCCTTTTCCACACTGCCTCCCAACATGGAGAAGACAAGATTCCTGCTTTCACAGAGATTCCAATCGAATGCCTCTAAGTATGATTCACTGTGTATCCTCCACATCAACCAACACCACGATTTGCACAATGCAAATACTCAATAAATGTCTGTTGGAAAAAATGAAGGAATGAATGCCAGTTCCTACTGAAATCTGTCTAATGCAGATAGCTAACTACTAAGAGACCTCTCTCTAATCAGGCCAGACCTCCATGTTTTCCTGATCCAGTATCTTGTAAAAAGCTCAGAGTGTTAAAATCAAAATCAAAGAATCTTAGAATTACAGAAACGTCATAACGCTGAAGTTACCAGAGACTATACAGGCAAAAGTGAGTTTATTTCAGAAAAATTACCCTAGAGACATAGTTCTCAAACTTTTTTATTTCAGAATGTTTTGGCACTCTTAAAAGTATTGAAGCCCCCCAAATCCTCCTTTATGTGGGTTATTTATCATATAGAAATTAAAACTGAAAAAACTTGAATAGTTACATATTAACTCATTTAAAAATAACACTGGTACACCCATTACATGTTAATATAACATATTTTTAGAAGAAATTGCTGTATCTCTAAAAATATAATAAGAGAAATGGAATTGTTCTTGCAAGTTAAAATGGTGTTAAAGGAAAAAACAGCAATGAGTTGAGCTCCTGATTCAAACAATTGTATAAGTGGTTTTCCTCAAGACAACCACTGCACTGTGGGAAGCAATAGAAGTGCTTTATACACACTTTCCACTTGCTCACCCAAAATATTAAAAAGATGTACACTTCCAGGTAGAGACTTATGAACATTAACAGTTTTTATTGCTTCATCAAGGACTTTCTTAAGTGCATCAGGCATTCATTCCATGGGTCTTTTCACATGAGTCCATTGGCCACGAAAGGAGAACAACTCTTGGTAGAGTCTGGGGCCAGCTTTGATTCATCCCAAGGCACCAACAGATTCACCCATGATTGCAAATTTTGTAAATATTGTAAAAAAAAGAAAAAAGAAAAAACTCTGAGTTTTGTGACCTCACAGACTCCCCTGAAAGGGCCACAGAAAAGCCATCACCCCAAACAGTCCCATTCAATGTGACCATAATCAGTAACAAATGTGAAAAGTCCCGTTTATCTCTTAGTTATCTGTGTCCATAAACATTTTGAATATGGTTGGGAAGAGCCTGTCACTAATAGAATCCTTATGGACCAGCTCTCCCTTAAATCTCTCTGAGTCTACTTCCTTGGGCAAAACAAACCATGAATCTTTAAAAAATAATTACATACAAAACACATATATATGGAGCCAGATAAATAGTTGCTTGTCCTCTCATTGTTGCTAGGGCAATACTGTTGGGTTGCTTTTTCCACGGTTTCCTTATTTACCTCCTGGCAGATTTATCTAGATTCAACGCTTAGACCTCCTGTTTTCCCGGAAAACAGCAGAGTCAAGGATGGTTTCAAACTGTCTGTGTTTGCATGGCATAGGATCAGTGGCGAAGCCAATCCCAAAAGCTAGCTCAAACAGTGCATTAAACAATCTTTGAGTCTCAAAAGATTATTGATGGAATCACACAGGCTTCCTCTAATCCCTGATCTCTCCAGCCCAGCTATGGATACAACAAGATTTAGGATTGATGTGTACTGACCAGGCACTAATCAATTTCAGCACAGCCTAAAAATTCCATGGCAAGGGTTGAAATAAGCAAAGATGACCTGTAATTAAGGAAAATAGACTGTGCTTTGATTAACAATTACATTAGAATTGACCCAGAAATGCTCAGGTGGTTGTCACGTGGCAATATGAGGTTTATGAATATAATGTATTTGACCCGACATTTCTCCCTTGATTCCGACAGATACAAGAGCAAAGACCTATGTCAACCCGCCCACATTTTACACACATGAGGCTTTAGCGTAATCCATGCCAGAAAGCTCTGAGAATAAATGCTAGACAGTAGGTGGAAAGGATACATAAAATTCTAAAGGCTTTGAAGTTGGAAGCAGACGTCTGAGCAACTCTGTGCTTCTTCACAGGAAGGAGATGCTTTGAGACACAGAGAACCCTTAACAGGAAGTGGGCCAGGATCCAGAGAAATACCTTCCTGCTGTAGAGGCCAGGTTGCCAGTAAGCTACGCCTCTGTCACGGACTAGGGTTGGTGTGGCAGCTCTTTATCTTCAAAGTTGCATCCTTGAAAAATCAAATAAATAGCTTAAATTCTGTGGAGTGAGAGAATGTGGTCTCTAAAAGGTCTCCACCGGAGAAAAGATGTCAAAGCCCAAAAGACAGACTGACAAAGGTCAGGGCCTTTGTATTTACTTTCTCCATCCTGTCATGTTCTTGCAGAGAACTGTTAGCAGCAGAAGTACATTCCATGTAAGGGCCATAAAACGTGAAACTATTTGCCTTTTGAAATAGTGCTGGTTTCCTAATCTCCACGAGGTTTTGAGTCGGCCTAACTTCTTAGTAGGAGGGATGATCTAACGCGTCAATTTCTGCAGGAGAAGACTTTACCAGCTTCCTAGATGGAGCTGGGTGTGTGAGTCAACCAAGGGGCCATCTTTTCTGGGAAAGAATCACACTGAGAAATGAGATAACAATAGTTCCCAGGCCTGGAGATGACATTGTGTCAGATTCGAGAGCCAAGACACAAGATCTGAAATGATACCTGAAGCCCATAGATTGGGTGGGAATTATCTACTAGAACACAGAAATCCCTCGGTCCAAGTTGGTTGAATTTAATCGAACCCTGTAAGCAGTATCCTGTATGCTTATAATTCCTAGTTTTGTTTATAAAGTAAAATGAAAAAGTACTAACATATGCTCATAGGAAAGATAGAACAAATGGTTGTGAAGCAAATTATTTAAATACAACACCTAGGAAGCCAAACATAGCCTTTCATATAATGTTAAAGGTCCAAAAGCACTAATGTGGTATCTGTCGCATTAAGTTCAGATGAGGAAACCAAGGCAAAGAGAGGTTAAGTAGCTTCTCAATGTTCAGAAATTAGTTATTGGCAATTGGAATTCAAACTTAGCAGACTGCTTCCAGAATCTTAGTTTCTAACTGTTAAACAGACTATATCTGAGGTCAAAAAGCAAGTTTTATACCTCCTAAATCTCCTTCTGTTATTTTATTTAATCTTTTGAAAGGAATTTGACCAAATCTTGGAAACTCAAATGCTCTCTAGAATACTACCCTTTGTCATCCTCATGGGGGAGAATTTTTATCCACTCAGTTCAGATACCCACGCTTCAAGAATAAAAGGTTACTTGTGCCTCTATCATATTTAACAGACCCAGTAAAATGCCATAGCCTTTGGGAATGTAGATTTTTTAATTGGGTGAAACAGAAAGAATGTTGTGTACAGAAAATTAACAAGTGTGTTCTGTATTCCCTTGCCCTTGCCGTAGCATCAGAGCAAGTGATTTCAGTTTGCTTCAGGCATAACTTTTCTAAGACTGCTCACAAAATCCACCCAGTATAATCCAACATATTCCCAAACACCATTTAAATAAGGCATATATTTGACTTTAAAATAAAAATTTCAGTGTAATTGATGAGAAGCATTATTGTATAAAAAATAACCATTTATTATGGTACTCATGAAAAATGGCCTAAGCTTGTTCATCTATTCATTTATTTGCTCAGTAAACATTTTCAATAAACATCTCTCTATAAACATTGTATGATGCTAAACATAAGAAGCAAAAAATAAATAAAATAAGATCTTACAAAAAATGTAAAATTTCTCTGGAGTAAAATCTATTAGAAAAGTCAAAAGAGGACTTCCCTGGTGGTGCAGTAGTTAAGAATTCACCTGCCAATGCAGGGGACACGGGTTTGAGCCCTGGTCCGGGAAGATCCCACATGCCGTGGAGCAACTAAGCCCATGTGCCATAACTACTAAGCCTGCGCTCTAGAGCCCACGAGCCACAACTACTGAGCCCGCATGCCACAACTACTGAATCCTGTGCACCTAGAGCCCATGCTCTGCAACAAGAGAAGCCACTGCAATGAGAACCCCACGCACTGCAACGTAGAGTAGCCCCCGCTCGCTGCAACTAGAGAGAAAGCCCATGCGCAGCAATGAAGACCCAATGCGGCCAAAAATAAATAAATTTTTTAAAAAGTCAAACGAAAAACAACAAAGTAAGAAAAATTATTTGAGACATTTAGGGTTGGATAATAGCTAACTTTCATCACATAAAAATGTTTTTATAAATCAATAAGAAAAAAGTTATGGAATGCAATAAAAACATAAATGATTTGAACAACCAATTCACAGGAAAAAAAACACAAATAAGCAATGTATGAAAATATGTTATCCTCAACCTCACTTGTAATGAAGGACCTGGAAATATATACAAGACCCCATTATCCTCCATAAAATCAGCAAAAACATTTATTAGTTTTCCACTTCCCAAAGTTGGTAAGAGAGAAGGAAGCAGACACTCTCACACATTACTGGTAGAATTGTGAAACACTGCAACATCTAGAGAAAATTAGCCTTCGTCTGTGACTTTGGGACAAATAAATGCTGGATGAGTCAAAAATGTACATCCATTCCCACAGATGCCACCCTTGTGTATATAGTTTGATCTACTTTTGTAAACAGTGACCAAATGAACTCTTAACAGTCAGACTAACTTCTGACTTTTAGATTCAGTGCTTTAACCAGAGCCAAAACTGGGAACTCCAATCTTGGTGTCTTACCTTGGATGGTTCCAGGTTAAAGTCTTGCAAAGGTCTCATCCTCATGAATTATGGGGGATGAGAAAGACTCCTCCCTCTATTGCACCCTTAAGAGATTATAATATACTATAATATACTATAAACATAATTTTTATATGCACTAGGAGACCTAAAAATTTGTGTGATTCACTTTATTGTGACATTGGCTTTGTTGTAGTGGTCTGACACCAAACCCAAAATCTCTCTGAGGTATGCCTGTATTTAGGATGCACTAAGAATCATAGGAACATTGCCAATCCATGTTCTTTTTCTCATGGTTTCCCCAACCTCTTTATCATTCCCAGCCTACGATCCCACTCAAACTTTCTCCTTCACTATTTTATGGCAAAATGTTCTTCTTCTTTTGACTGCATAACAGTAAGAACTTATATTATTTTTGGCCAGCCATCCTTACATGGATCTATCTTTTTGTTTTATACAGTATAGTTTCCTACCTAAGTAATGTTTTAAAAATGAAACTTGGTGTGCAGCATTGGGATAACCATCTCATACTGCTTCGCTGCCCCTGCAGTGGTTTTCTATGGTTTAATGCACAGCAGATATCGCACAAATATATCTTCATTGGTTGAATGATCGTTGGAGCTTCCCTTAACAGAAAGGAGAATGATAAAGACAGATGGTAGGTTGAGATTTAGTTGAAGGTTCCAAAATTAAAACAAATGTCACCAGAGACAACTTCTAACAGGGTTTGCCATCTAATCATTATAGGTTAGCTCTTCCGTTCATCAGCTGCAAACATCAAGGTCTATCCCTTCTCGTAGACTTCACCACAAGGTTCATGAATCTCCTCTCCATCCCCCACCCCCTACCATGGTCATCATCCTCAGGACCTTCAACATCTATGCTGACCACTCCCCATAGGGAATACCCTTACCTACTTCAGCCTAGCAATCTTCTTCCATTCTCCACTGTATTGCTACTACATGTTATCATACCAACATCTTCCATTAAACTAAGAAAAACTTGGTAGTTGTTATGTAATAATAGTTAAAAATATGAAAAATACAGTTAGCCAAACCTGCTAAAATCTCTATTTGGGAACTTACTAGCTAAGTAACACCAAACAAGAGAGGTAACTCTTGAGAAACAGTTCTCCATGGCATTTCTGCACATCTTATATCAAGTTTTCTTCTGCACTATCTCTTCAAGGATGCCAGTATAGCAAACAGCCTTGGAAGATACAATGAGTGTCTCCCTCTGGGGTGGAAGACAGATTTGTTTCCTGACCAGGATAATAAAGATAATGTCTCCTTCTGGGGCAAATGTTGGGCAGTTGTGTCAGCAGCCTCTTATAAGACTGGAGGTTTCCTCAGTAGGTAGAAAACCCCACTGGGTGTAGCGTTCAGTGGGGCGACTCCCCATCGCCCCAGTGGGACCTGAGGGCAGAGGAACATGAGTGATGAAGTCATTTGTCACTGACCCGGGAGGCTCTTGTCTTCTGCTATAGCATCTATGGCTGGCTAACTTGTTAACTTGCAAGCAGGGTAAGACCTCAGACCCTTCACAGTTCTTGACAGGAACTTCTTTATGCCTTAGTTTCCCTACCTGTACAATGGAGAGAGGGCACTTACCTCAGAGAGATAGTGTGCTAATTAAATGGGATAATGAGGCTATACATATACGGAGCCCAGCCTGAGTCTCACAGCTGCCCTTTTCATCAGTATTTGGCGGCTCCTTGCCAAACCAAGTGGCCTGCTCTCGGCTCAGTTCTCACTGGTGGCTCTGAGGCACGGACACCAGAGATCATCTCTTCTTCTCGAAGTTCCTCAACCCCAACCTGCACTAAATTGGTTTTCTTCCTATGTTTCTGTAGAAAGGCAGTCCTAAATTGCCACAAATATATGAATTAACAATACAAAAACAGAAAACCAGTTTTTCTAAGGTGGAAGAAGGGGAAGACAGTAATTGGAATGAGGGGGTAGGGAGAGTCACGAGATCTTCATCACAAGGAGGTAAGAGTTATTAAAAAACCTATAAAACATCAAGTCACTCAGTTATGTAGATAGCCAATATTTATTATTCTCCAATGTCTAATCTTAATGACATATTTGCAAAGAATTACTGGAAAAAAAACCAGAGGAAATGGTGGCTGTAAGGTATGTGGCCAAGTGACCATTGAAACAGTGTGGAATAATAGAAAACAGACACTTTTACTGTCAACAGATCCCAGGATTCCAAGCCCCAGATGTTAGTAGTTGTGAGAACTTGGGTGAGTTACTTAACCTCAAAAAACTTTGGTTTACTTACCTCTCAAGTCGGGTAAGACTCTCCACCTTGAAGAGCTGTTGATGGGTTATCTCAGTAAATTGTATCTATGATGGGTATGACTATTCCATGAGTAAAATACTGAAGAATTACTTATTCAGAAATTAATATGAGGGCCAAGGGACATTTCTGAATATTTCCCAAAAGGATATAACATCTCGTGATGTGGTACCAGGCTTGCCAAATACAACCTTATAGAATACCGGGCTTGCCAAATACAGCTTTATAGAACTTAAACTCTGGCTTCATAAAACCCCAAGGTACAGGAAATTCCTTAGTGGCAGACTTCTGTAACTCTGCATCAGTCTCAGATAACCACTTACTTGATTGAACTTACCTGTAACAAGAAATCAAAGAGAGCCATCTTGGACCATTCGTGGTGATGTATTTCAGTACAGCCCCATTCAGGTTTGGGTACGCGGCCATTCTGCCAGCACTTCTGTTTCAGCAACTGCTGATAAGTTCCCCAGGTGAGCTTAACAGAAGAGTGGGTCTCATTACTCGTTGGAGATAAGGATGAGTCCCAGAGAATGAAAGGACATGGGCGGCCATCTATAGAATCCAAAAACACACACAAAAAACACTTTTAGAATGTTACTGACTCAGCGTGTCCTCTTGGATGTCATTCAGTCTTTCACAGCTTCACACTCTCATCTGTCACATGTGAGAGTTTGATTAGATGACATTTATGATCACTTTCCCTTCTGAATATTTACTATTTTTATACCTCAGTGATGCTTCCTGATAGCAGTCTTATAAGATGGAAAGTTATTGTTAGACAAGGAAAGAAAAGTTTTTTTTAAACAAGATACTTTATAGATGTGGCAGGAACAGGCCACTAACCACCAATAACTACATCCTCTGGTTAATGTGGTTTTATTCCACATCTAAAAGCAGCCACCATGAAAAAGGAAAGAATCCAGACATTTATAATGATCTATTCAGTGTCTGAGTGGAGTGGCTCTCTATTTGTAATAACAACAGTCTGATTTTCTGAGGCCATATTATGATGTCAGGAAGAAAAAGAATTTTTAGAAGTTGCAAATTTAAAAGTGAAATTGTATGTTTCGCACCAGTCACTATAATCTCCAAAGAAAGAAAAAGGAAGCAAGAGGGTTTTTTTGTTTGTTTGTTTTTCTGATAGAAACAACAGCACTTCTGGTAATGGGTCATTTATTCACATAAAACCTCACAAAGTGTATTTAAGCAAATGTCATTTCTTCAACTTCCTGTGCATAGAATATTTTTTCAAAAAAAATCTGTCACTCGAATGTTTTTGTCTCATTCTTGATAGTTTAGAAATTTCCTTGGTGAACTGTACATTCGATGACACTGTAAGCTTAAAGCCAAAGCTTCCCTCTCAAGCTCCCATGTCTGTCAAATCAAGTCACTGAAAGATGATGAAGAGCAGCTTTGCTCGTAACTTAAAAATCAGAATGATCTCTTGGGGGAAAAAAAAAAATGACTAAGTCACAAAGGTCTGAAAAATCCCATTTAACTCATTCTTAACAGGCCTGGGCATTCGAATCCTCTGAAACTATGGCTGGAATGTCAAGACACACCACAGGGATTTTTAAAGCTCTTTCAAATGACCTGAGAGGTTCTCAATCTATAACTGTTTTTTGTTAAAGACTTTTATTTTCCCACCTTGCTTATTTGCCTTCATGTAGAGCTCTAATCTCTGGTCTTTAATGCAAGGACAGTCACTCCTCTAACCACTCCTGAATGTGGTGTTACAATGACCTTAATAATATTAATAGCATTCACTTACTCATTCTAATCACCTACATTCCAGTTTTGTTCAAAAGAAAAATCTTTCTCCTTTTAGCCTTGAAATTTAGGCCAGGGCCAGTAGCAAGTCGTTTAGATTGTGGAAAATAGGCCACGGTCACTGGTGTACAATTGAAAGAAAAATAGACAAAGAAACATGAACCATATATAAAGAACTTAATCGTTATCTCTCTCCTTTTTATTTCCTTTTACTGTACTAAATGATTTGGGGCTGCTGGGACCCAATTATCTTCTTAGGTATTAGATAAATATAATGTTAAATGTATATGCTCCAAATACTATGCCAATTTAAAAAATAATAATAATAAATTCTAGGTAAAAACAGGCCATCATGTAGTGGGAGACACACATAAACCAGTGTAACCAAATACATGTAAGAGACACAACACAGCTTTCAAAGATATGGGCACTTCAGACTTCTAAATATCAACACCAAGAGGCTCTATCACTCAGTGTCTTTGGAACAAACTGATACACAGCTAGCACTTTGCATTCTCAGGGCTGGGAAGTATTCAAAGGGAGTTGAAAAACACTGAAATTCAACAACACAAATCAATACACAAGACAGACAAAGCGCCAGTTTCCTCAGTACACAAGGCCCTCAGAGAAATGAGGAAATTATGCACATAAACAATTGAAACAGTTAACTTCTGTGCTGTTTTTCCTTCCCTTTAGAAACATTTGTTTCATATTTTAAAAGTAATTAAGAGTAAATCTACTCATTTTAGGAAATATAACATTAAAATGTATAGCTAAAAGATGACATGATACTATATATAGGAAACACTAAAGTCTCCACCAAAAAAACTATTGGAACTAATAAATGAATTCAGTAAAGTTGCAGGATATAAGATTAATATACAGATATCTGTTGCTTTTCTATACACTGAAAATGAACTCTCAGAAAGAGAAATTAAGGAAACAATCACATTTACAATCATATAAAAAAGAATAAAATATCTAGGAATAAACTTAACAAAGGAGGTAAAAGACCTATTTGCTGAAAACTATAAGACATTGAGGAAGGAATTTGGAAAATATACAAAGAAATGGAAAGCTATCCCATGCTCTTGGATTGGAAGGATTAATATTGTTAAAAATGGCCATACTACCCAAAGTCATCTACAGAGTTAATGCAATCTCTATCAAAATACCCATGACACTTTTCACCAAACTAGAACAAATAATCCTAAAATTTATATGAAACCACAAAAGACCCCAAATTGCCAAAGCAATCCTGAGAAAAAAAGAAGGGAGCTGAAGGAATCATGCCCCCTGACTTCAGACAATACTGCAAAGCTACAATGATCAAAACAGCATGGTACTGGCACAAAAACAGATACATATATCAATGGGAACAGAATAGAGAGCCCAGAAATAAACCCACACACCTTTGGTCAATTAATCTACAGCAAAGGAGGCAAGAAAATACAGTGGAGAAAAGACAGTCTCTTCAATAACTGGTGCTGGGAAAACTAGACAGCTACATGTAAAAGAATGAGATTAGACATTTCCTTACATCATGTACAAAAATAAACTCAAAATGCATTAAAGACCTAAATGCAAGACCTGAAACCATAAAACTCCTAGAAGAGAACACAGGCAGAACACTCTTTGACATAAATTGTAGCAATATTTTTTAAATCTGTCTTCTAAGGCAAAAGAAATAAAAGCAAAAATAAACAAATGGGACCTAATTAAACTTGAAAGATTTTACACAGCAAAGGAAGCCATAAAGTAAATGGAAAGACAACCTACTACATGGAAGAAAATACTTGCCAATTATATGTTTGACAAGGGGTAAATATCCAACATATATAAATAGCTCATACAACTCAAAATCAAAAAAAAACACAAAGATCACTTAAAAAATGGGCAGAAGACCTGAATAGACATTTTTCAAAAGAAGACTTACACACAGCCAACAGGTCATGAAATGATGCTCAACCTTGCTAATTTTCAGAGAAATGCAAATCAAACCACAGTGAGATATCAACTCATACCTGTCAGAATGGCCAACATCAAAAAGACTACAAATAACAAATGTTGGTGAGGATGTAGAGAAAAGGGAGCCCTCCTCCACAGTTGGTGGGACTGTAAATCGGTGCAGCCACTATGGAGAACAGTATGGAGTTTCCTTAAAAAGCTAAAAACAGAGCTACTATGTGACCCAGCAACTCCACTTCTGGGTATATTCCAAAGAAAACAAAAACACTAATTCTAAAAGATACATGCACCCCAATGTTCATTGTAGCATTATTTACAATAGCCAAGATATGGAAGCAACCTATGTGTTCATCAACAGATGAATGGTTAAAGAAGATGTGGTATATGTACACAATGGAATATTACTCAGCCATAAAAAAGAAGGAGATTTTGCCATTTGCAACAACACGGATGGACCTAGAGAGTATGATGCTTAGTGAAATAAGGCAGACAGAGAAAGACAAATATTCTATGTTACATCACTTATATGTGGAATCTAAAAATATAAAACAAACTAATGTATATAACAGAACAGAAACAGATTCACAGATACAGGTAAAAAAAACTAGTGGTTACCAGTGGGGAGAGGGAAGTGGGGAGGGGTGAGATACAGGCTATAGGATTAAGAGTCACAAACTACTGTGTATAAAACAAATAAACAACAAAGATATACAGTACAGGAAAATATATCTGTGATTTTTAATAACTTTAAATGGAATGTAAAATTACAGAACTATTGAATCACTATGTTGCACCTGAAACTAATAAAATATTGTAATCCACTCTACTTCAGTACAAAAAACAAATAAACAAACATTAAAAAACTGTCTAGCCTAGAAAACAGCAATCATCTACAATCTCCTACCCTAGTAACCGGTTCTGTTATTTGTATATTTACATCTGGTATTTTCCCATCCCTTTCTTTCACACATGAAAAAGTAAATTGTTTTTAGAAATTTAAGGAGTAGAGCTTACGGTTAGAGTTCAGACTCTAGAACACAACAGACCTTTTGAATTCTGATCCTACTACTTCTTAGCTTTGTAACATTGGACAAGTTATATAACCTTTTCAAACCTCACTTTCATCCTCTGTAAAGTGTGGGCAATACTGTACCTTCCAAAACAAACTCTGTTAAACAGGATCATACGTTTAAAGTTCTCAACCTCAGCCTAACATATATGCATATCCTGGAAAGGTTTTGCTATGACTATTTTTATATGCATGCGTTATACAATCACATAATTCATCAGCCTTCTAGCCCTTATTTGTTTATTGAACATCTACTATGTCTCAAGCACTATTCTAGGCCTAAAGCATACAGACATACATGCCAGGTTTTCAGTTGTTTGTTGTTCTGTGGGATTTTTTTGCTTTCATAGAGTTTACATTTCCAGCAGGGAAAAGAGGCAAAAATGACACAAGGGAAAATAAACTATTTGGAATCACCTTATGTATAGAGTTTATCATAATTGTTTCACTAAATGTTACATTGCAAACATTTCTCTTACACTTAAATATTCTTAAACAGTCACTTTAACTGTGATACAATAATGTAGCCCAGTGGTCAGCAAACTTGGTCAAGGGCAGACGGTGAGTATTTCAGGCTTTGAGGGCCATACAATGTCAACTAGCAAGTACTCAACCCCACTGTGATACGAAAGCAGTCAAAACAAAATATAAACAAATGGTGGTGACTATGTTCCAATAAAACTGTATTACACACCCTGGAATTTACATTTTTTGTAATTTTCAAGTGTCATAGTAGTATTATTGTTATTTGGATATTTTTTTCAACCATTTAAAATTGTGGAAGCCATTGGTAGCTCAGGGACCACACAAAACCCACAGACTGTAGTGAATCAATCCCTAATCTAGTGTATGGGTTTATTGTCTTTCATTTACCATTTCTCTCCTTTAAGTCTTAAAATTTTTTTTGAATGACACATTTTCTATTAAATGGTTCTCAAACTGCCACAGGGAGCTTTCAACGGATAGGAATAATTGGTTTTCAGTTAACATCCTCTGTTTTCCTCCACATGCATCTCCCCTCAGCAAAATATTCTGACTGCCACAGAAACACGTTCTGTCCTGCCATGCCTGGCGTCAGTCACCGCAGGGAAAGGGGCTTCCAGAGAGCAGGGTAAGAGGCAGTTCTCAGGCTGAGCCAGGCTGGATGCCCTTCCTTCCAGCCAGCAGGTCTTGCAGAGTATTTGTACACGTTGCCCAGGCTGGTTCCAGAGCTCAGAGCTGTGAGCAACGACTGTGAGGTGTATTCCACTTTGTATAAAATACGGCTGATAACAGAATTAAATGAACCTTGATAGATCTGAAGGGATGACAGAAAAATACCCTTTGAAAGCAGAAAACAGGTTAAAGCAACTTACCTGAAGTGGTTCAGAGGTGAAGGGTATTCATCTCTTCACATTTGAATTTGTCAGAATGAGGCAGTACTGGGCTCTCTAGAGAAATCTTAATGGTGAAGAGAGAAAATTCTACCTGTCAGAATGGGGAGGAAGTGGGCTTTTAAAAGAAATGTGGGTGTTCATGTGAATTAACGGTTATATAACTGTCTTTTAAAACACTGAGACTTGCCAGTAAAACTTATTTTTTCCAAAATCTGAATATCTCCCCTGAATTTTGATGTTCTCCCAAGTCGTTCTTTATTCAAAAGCACAAAGAAGACATTCTTGTGAGAAGACAAATGTGAAAATCCACTAAGAATGAATGCTCTACACAACCTCCTCTGCCCTGGTTTATCAGGAGCCCTTCACCTTGAACCAGTGACCAGTTTTGCTGAACTACAGGGGGAGTTATCAGTGAATGTCTGCATCTATCACTGGGCAAAACCAAGTAGAAACATCCTGAGCTCTGAAATCACAAGCCTATTTTATCACATGGGCCAAGTTCCAAGCTTCTCGTGAACAAGACAAAAAAGAAAGTGACAGTTCAGCTCAGAGACCTTCATTAAAAATAACTCCAAAACCCTCTAAAGAAAACAAAGACCGGCCAAACAAAGGTGAGGCTCACCTTTGTTATGGGAAACAAATTGTCATGTTCCATTGCAACTTCCAATGCATTGCAGGAAAACTTGAATGCTGCGGCTCTCTAATCTAAAAGCAAGTGTTGATGCGGGCGCACCTCCGCTGAGCAGGTAGCAGGTGTCTGGTTGTTAATGATCCCTTAAGTACTATCTGCTCTATTTTTCTACTGTGCCTCTCACAGTAGGGTTCTTGCGATTGAAAGTGGAAAAAGCAGGTAAGATCTCTTGGTTTAGGGATGGCGAATGTGGACAAGTCAGTCAATGTGAGGGAGGGTGAAATAGGATTCTGTGACAGTCTGGCCGGGGAGGAAATGTGGAGGATAAGATGCTTTTAAACATTGTTAATTCACTTATTCCCAAAGCACATATTTACCATTGTCCCCCACTATCTGGACGCATTTGGTTCCTGTGTTTGGGATAGAAAGAATTCAGAGTGAGGCATACCAGAAACAGAGGCCCTGCAAAATCCCAGTCCCAGGCAAGGCCTGGGCCACAGCTGGGAGTTTAGTGGAAGCAGACAAGCACGCGTGTAAGGACGATCAGGTTGCGTGTCTGCCAGTTGAAGAGTGTTTTAAAGGGACCAAGTGAAGGAAGGACTAAAATAAAGGCTGAGCTCTCAGAGCCAAGCCAAGCAACAAAGAACTGCCGGGCCCCAGCACAGCGAAATGAGCAGCTCTGGCCATTAACAAGGAGAAGAGCCATGTCTGAAGAGGAGCTGAGTGCGTGGGTGGGAAACCAAGTCACGAGTGTTGATCCTACACTTGACGCTGCATCTCTGGTCTCCACAGGACTCAAGCCCAGTCCTCCAGCCACCCTGACTGAGGCAACGGGCTCCCCAAGGCGTGAAAAGTGTGAGATCCAGAGACGCTGAAAATACGGCACTGTCAGATATTAGAAAGAATCAACCTCTATTAGGTTTTAAAAGGGGAAGGTGGCAGAGAAGCAGAATTCCATAGATTTTACACGTGTAGGTTCCATGCAGCCAACCAAATCCTCGATACAAGGGCTTGTCTTAGGAATCCAATTTCTGGGTGATTTAGAAAACCGTTCTTCCAACAAAAATAGAAATGTATTTAGTTACTTTCCTAACTGTTTCACTAACTGGTTTTCTCGAGGTTGGACTGAGTTAAAATAATCTCCACGTTTCCTCAAGCGTTAGCTAAGCATGAAGCACTTGTGACTTCCCTCTGCCACAGACGCTTGAAACAACCCAAACCATCAGCTCTACTTTAAAAACATACGACCCAGCAATCCCTCTACTGGGCTTATACCCTGAGAAAACCATAATTCAGAAAGAGACACGTACCACAATGTTCACTGCAGCACTATTTACAATAGCCAGGACATGGAAGCAACCTAAGTGTCCATCCACAGAGGAATGGTTAGAGAAGATGTGGCACATATATACAATGGAATATTACTCAGCCATAAAAAGAAACGAAATTGAGTTATTTGTAGTGAGGTGGATGGACCTAGAGACTGTCATACAGAGTGAAATAAGTCAGAAAGAGAAAAACAAATACTATATGCTAACACATATATATGAAATCGAAAAAGAAAAGGTTCTAATGAACCTAGGGGCAAGACAGGAATAAAGACGCAGATGTAGAGAATGGACTTGAGGACACGGGGAGGGGGAAGGGTAAGCTGGGACGAAGTGAGAGAGTGGCATGGACATATATACACTATCAAACGTAAAATAGCTAGCTAGTGGGAAGCAGCCGCATAGCACAGGGAGGTCAGCTCGGGGCTTTGTGACCATCTAGAAGGGTGGGAGGGAGGGTGGGGGGAGATGCAAGAGGGAGGCGATATGGAGATATATGTATATGTATAGCTGATTCACTTTGTTATAAAGCAGAAACTAACACACCATTGTAAAGCAATTACACTCCAATAAAGATGTTAAAAATAAATAAATAAAAACAAAGTGTCCTTCTTTGTTCTGAACCTTTGACTAATGGATGGGAACTTCTGCTTTCTAGGCCTGCCCTGGACTTCTGCTATAAAAATGGGAGCTCCCAGACACTTCCTGTCTCAATATTCCCTTTAGAAAAACAGGAACCGACCTTGACTTCAGAGGGTCGTGATGACGGAGTCACTGCCAAACTCCACAAACATTTTGCCAGTAAAGTCTTGGTTACATCAGGGGGACCTGGTCCTGGGCCATTTAATGCTGATTAAGGTAGATGAAGAAGCCATGAATTCCTGACTGGAGTGAGCTTCCTACGGTCGAAAGCTCATCACATCACCTCTCTTCTTCAGACCCTTCAATGATTTCCCATTATCTGCGGGATGAAGTCCATGTCCTTCCATAACATAAACCCACCCACTCTCCACCGCCAGCCCCTATTCTCCTTTTTCCAGAACGGTTTGCAGTTTCCACGCACACACTCCCTTCACAAGCTTCTCACACATGGGTTCTCTCCACCCTTCTGTACCCACCCACAGTGACTTTGAAGAACTAGTCTGACATAACTGCTTCTAGAACCTTCTGCAGTCCCCCTACCCACCCCCCTATACACACACATCACTCTCTGTGCCTGCAGGCTTCCCTAACCATATCTCCTGGAGGTCTTTACCCTACCCGTCTTTGTTTTTTTTTTAAACATCTTTATTGGAGTATAATTGCTTTACAGTGGTGTGTTAGTTTCTGCTGTATAACAAAGCGAATCAGCTATACGTACACATATATCCCCATATACCCTCCCTCTTGCTTCTCCCTCCCACCCTCCCTATCCCACCCCTCTAGGTGGTCACAAAGCACCGAGCTGATCTCCCTGTGCTATGCGGCTGCTTCCCACTAGCTATCTCTTTTACATTTGGTGGTGTATATATGTCCATGCCACTCTCTCACTTCGTCCCAGCTTACCCTTCCCCCTCCCCGTGTCCTCAAGTCCATTCTCTACGTCTGTGTCTTTATTCCTGTCCTGCCCCTAGGTTCTTCAGAACCATTTTTTTTGTTTTTGTTTTAGATTCCATATATATGTTTTAGCATACGGTATTTGTTTCTATCTTTCTGACTTACTTCACTCTGTATGACAGACTATAGGTCCATCCACCTCACTACAAATAACTCAATTTCATTTCTTTTTATGGCTGAGTAATATTCCATTGTATATATGTGCCACATCTTCTTTATCCATTCATCTGTTGATGGACACTTAGGTTGCTTCCATGTCCTGGCTATTGGAAATAGTGCTGCAGTGAACATTGGGGTACATGACTCTTTTTGAATTATAGTTTTCTCAGGGTATATGCCCAGTAGTGGGATTGCTGGGTCATATGGTAATTCTATTTTTAGTTTTTTAAGGAACCTCCATACTGTTCCCCATAGTGGCTGTATCAATTTACATTCCCACCAACAGTGCAAGAGGGTTCCCTTTTCTCCAATAAATGCCTCTCCAGCATTTATTGTTTGTAGATTTTTTTGATGATGGCCATTCTGACCAGTGTGAGGTGATATCTCACTGTAGTTTTGATTTGCATTTCTCAAATAATTAGTGATGTCAAGCATCTTTTCATGTGACTCGTGGCCACCTGTATGTCTTCTTTGGAGAAATGTCTATTTAGGTCTTCTGCCCATTTTTTGATTGGGTTGCTTGTTCTTTTTGATACTGAGCTGCATGAGCTGTTTGTATATTTTTGAGATTAATCCCTCGTTAGTTGCTTCATTTGCAAATATTTTGTCCCATTCTGAGGGCTGTGCTTTTGTCTCGTTTATGGTTTCCTTTGCTGTGCAAAAGCTTTTAAGTTTAATTAGGTCCCATTTGTTTATTTTTGTTTTTATTTTCATTATCCTAGGAGGTGGGTCAGAAAAGATCTTACTGTGATTTATGTCAAAGAGTATTCTGCCTATGTTTTCCTCTAAGAGTTTTATAGTGTCTGGCCTTACATTTAGGTCTTTAATCCATTTTGAGTTTATTTTCATGTATGGTGTTAGGGAGTGTTCTAATTTCATTCTTTTATACGTAGCTGTCCAGTTATACCCCTGAAGCCATTGAAATGCAGTCTGGCTTTTGGCCACTCCCCAGTTCCCCCACTTTACCAAAGAAGGTATGTAGTGAGCAAACAAGACAAGAGTGAAGCCCAGCACTGCTTGGAGCCCGCGCTCAGTAAACTTTTGTTCACTTATGAATGCATTTAGTTGACCAGCTCAACTTGATCGCTAAAGAATGATACCCTTAGGGCTTTTCTGATAAAGAACACAATGTGCTCTCCATCCAAATTTTCAGAAACAAGACATGATTCCTATATTCCTGAGTCAATATTTTAAGAAAGTTTGCACCCATGTCCAGGACTTCTAGGATTTTGAAATCAGTGTGTTTCCAAGTTGTGAGGGCATCTGGGTAATTCTCGTAACTCCCTGCAAAATGCCTCTGTCCTTACCTGAGAGCCTGGGACAACATGAATTGTGCAGCTGCCACTCCCCTGCTCTGGCAGCCATGCCACCAGCGTGCAGCTCACAGCACTGCTCGCATGGACTCGAGAGGAGAGAGGAAAGTACCCACTGTATTTCTCCTGCTCTATGATGAGACGAGGCAGTACAAGTCAGAGAACAGTGAGCACATTGGAATCGACACTGAATTTAAATGGAAGTGGGTGAGGGGCCTGCACTTTGTCATCCAAGCAGCCCTGACACACAGCATTCCTGGAACGAGGCTACCTAATCCAGTCTGACAGCTCTATGGCCGTAAAGCGGCATCCTAAAAATAACGCACACATAATGCATCTCCCATGCTGGGCATGAAAAACAGTCCGATGCTTAAGTGCTACCAAAATGGTGGCCCTTGGGATTCATTTGCATCTCTGTGCAGACTGCTGGGGAGCTTGGCCAAAGTGCTCAGTGGAAGATCACGGGGGGCTGGGGTTCTTCTGCTCTCTCCATAGACATAGTCTGCTTTGTCTTGTCTTAGATACATATTTTTAAATATTTTGTTTAAAAAAGTATTTAAAGGTATCAGTATCACATAGTATCTGGTGACGTCTATCATGATTGATGATTTTTGCAACGACGGTTTGGCAGAAAACATACTAATACATTCAGCCATATTTGCATATACACGATTGTTTACGGTAAAACAAGAAAATCTGGGAAGCATTGGCTTGTATTTAAACAACAACAGCCCTTGTAGCCGTGTTCAGGGTAGTATGGCCATACTTCCTTTGAGTGAAAATATTAACAATGTTAAGTGGCTGAGTTGAAAAAAGAAGTTCAATAGAAAGGTTGGCATAATGGTAAATCAGAAATCACCATGTTAAAATTTGCACATTGTTGTCACTATCCCATGATTATATCAAGTTATATTTGAGAGGTAACGTAGGGCAAGAGAAGCAACGTGAGGATACTTTAGTATCAGACAGAACTGGGTACAAATTCCACTTCCACTGCCCACTAGCTATGCGTCCTTGAGCAAATTTCACACCTCACCGAGCCTCAGGATTCCCATATATAAAGTATCAATACTATCTGCTGTGTGGAATTGTTAAGCAATGCAATAGTCAAATGGCAACAAATGCAGCATAGACACGCTGTGAGGCATAATACTAGGTTCTTTATAAGTTTACAACTGAAAAATACATCATTATTGCAAACATGGATTTCTTTACAAGGCCTTTGATGCTATATTTCAATTCACTTTTGTATTTCCCACACAGATACGCATAGCATGAGACTCTGGTCTAGTGGTCATGGCTGGATTTTGTAGGGTGGTATCCTCCTGGCCCTCCCTACCTAATTACAACCTTGTCCTTCCCCAAGTACAACCTTCCCATTTTCTGGGATATCTTTGGAGTGACACCTGTCAGAAAATGGTCCAGTATACAGTTCAGGGCCAGTAAACCTGCTAATTTCATATATATATTTTTGGATTCAAGGGGAGTCATCTAGAATTCAAGTTATACGACCAAGAACCTGTCCCAGAGGAACCTGAGCTAGTGGCTCTGGGCCGATAGGATCACCTGTGTCAGTTTTACAAACAAACAAACAAACACATAAATACCTGAAGATGAGCTTTATCATTGGGACCTTTTGTCTTTGGACTGGATGAACAGAAAGTTCATCTGAGAGGCTGAGGCAGACATATCATTCAGTCACAGCCTCTGACACTCTTTTACATCTCCCTTTGCATCATATGTCTCCTTTTTACAGCCAGGTAATTTACATGACTTTCAGCAAAGGTATTTAATTACACTGGGCCTCTACTTACACATCCACAAAAGGCCTCTCGTAGAGTACCCACCTTATAACAGTTTAGGAGGATTTATTGAGATAATAGGTGCATGGTACTTAAAAGAGTGCCAGTATATGGTAACATTCAATATTACTCTTGCTATGGTTACGGTTGTTGTCTCCTTGAGAAATAAGAGGTTCCCATAGCCCATATCTGTGCAGCAGTACACAAGTCATCAATGTCTAGTTGTGTTAGATAATCAGGTATACAAATAGGTCGTGGTGATGGAGAAAGAAGACACACCTTAAGGACCCCCAAAAGGATTTGGTGAGGAAAGCAGATTGATAAAGAGGAAAGTCTTGGAAGTTACAAGACAAGGGCTTGAATTCTTTCTGGACAATTAACTCATTGTACGACCTTGAGCTGCCTTCTTCTTATCTTTCTTTCTTCTCAAAATTGAGGTAGGAAAGTATCTCCTGCATAGGTTTCTTTGAAAGATTAACTGCGATAAGCCAAATATCTATATTCGACTCACAAGAGACTAGCGATGTTCTTGGTACTAAGCATGAATTTATTTTCACAAACATTCATCAAAAGTCAGAGAACAGACACAACACTTAAGGCAGATTATTTACAGGACTGGCTGACTATCCAGTCTCCCAGATATGAAGAGATCTCCTCCCAGACCAAGCCAGATCATCAGAGAAATGCATACCTAAGCTGAGTTCTGTTTTTCCTCCTATAGAAAACTCGTTATCAAATTACATTACAGAGTGAAGTCACAGACCATATATTGATGGTCCTCACAAGAATAAGCTCCATAAACCTTATTATTTGCATAATACAGAGGCTGCCAAGGATATTTTTCTTTACCTTTTCAATGAGTTATTTATAAGAATCTTGAGGAGAAATCCCAGCCTGGATTTGGGACTAAAATGGTAGCACTTGTCCTGAGTTTTTGAAGCCAGAAGCAAGTACAGATTTACTGTTTGGAGTCAGTGAAACAGACCAAAAATGCATTCTTGCATTCCTTCAAAAATATTTATTGAGCAACTACTATGTGCCAGACTCTCCACTGGGATCTGGACATTCAATGATGAACACGACAGGAAACGTCTCTGCCTTCACAGATCTAGAGCGTAGTGGGAAAGAAGAGATGATTAAATAAGCAATTATAATTATACAGCAATGATACAGAATGAGCCAGAAACAGATGCTGGGTAACAAGATAAGATCTATCACCCCCTTAGATACCTAGGGAGGTGCAAATAAAGCTAAGCTTGGACCAAGAGAAGACTAGGAGGACCCTAGAGGGAAGAGCCACACATCTGTGGAAATCAAGGGAAGAAAGACACAAGTCAGGAAAAGACTAGAGGTAGGTGAGTGAAGAGAGATACCGAGAACCTAAGACTGTTAATCCCCTACCATGACCAGAACTGATCTATTTATGTACTTTGCATCAGTACAATGTCTCCATGAGTAGAATTATATTGTGTAGGGTGCTCATAACTATATATCATGTCCTAGCCTCCTGAGGAAACTGGTCTGATTTTATGACTCTCAGTAACTACATTCTAGTAGAAAGTATCAAAGAGAGAATAAAGAAAGTTCCGGTATTACTTGAGATACAGTCTTAGGTATTTAACTCATCATATTGAGAGTCATGTCAATACAACCTTGTTGGCTTCTTTCCATCATCACTTACTTCTGCAAAGAGAGAGGAATACCAGTCTACACTGGAATTATAAAGGCCTCCTTCAAATTTAATGCAACTGCCTTCTTCATTCCCAAAGATGCTGGATATTCAGAGAATAGAATTAAATACCTAAGAGGTATCCTGACACCAAAAAGTTTAAGCCAGCAGGAGACCTAGGTTTTAGTCCTAGCCCTGTCACATGAAGAAATGATATGTATCCAGAGAAAACGCTAATTCGAAAAGATACATGCACCCCAGTGTTAATTGCAGCATTATTTACAATAGCCCAGACATGGGAGCACCTAAATGCCCACTGACAGATGAATGGATAAAGAAGATGTGGTATATACACAATGGAATATTAGTCAGCCAAAAAAAGAATGAAATAATGCCATTTGCAGCAATATGGATGGACCTAGAGATTATCACAGTAAGTGAAGTAAGTCAGACAGAGAAAGACAAATATCATATGATGTCACTTATATGTGGAATCTAAAAAAATGGTACAAATGAACTTATTTACAAAACAGAAACAGACTCACAGACATAGAGAACAAACTTGGTTACCAAAGGGGAAGGGGAGGAATTAGGAATTTGGAATTAACAGATACACACTACTATATATAAAATAGATAAACAACAAGGACCTGCTGAGTAGCACAGGGAACTATATTCAATATCTTGTAATAAATCATAATGGAAAAGAATCTGTAAAAGAATATATATATGTATAACTGAATCACTTTGCTGTACACCTGAAACAACACAGCATTGTAAATCAACTAGACTTCAATTAAAAAAAAAGAAATGATAGGTGAGGCTTGGAGGCTATATGAGTAACTCAGTGAACATGGAACCTCATGTGCTTCGTGTAGTAACACCAACAGCAGTATTTATTGAAGATTTACTGTGTGTCAAGCACCAGGTCTACGTGTGTTCCCTGTATTAACTAGCGACAAACTCATGAGGTGGGTACTGTTGTCACTTAGAGCTGAGAACATGAGCGTTTCTGGGTCACAGGTTGGTAAATTCAAACCCAGGGGTCCAGCTCCAGAGCCCAGGCTCCTAACCACTACTTTCCTCTCTCAACTTCCGTCCAGGAGCTCCCAGGGAAGCTGGAAGGACAGATCAGAGTACCATGCCTCATTCAAGCACGCATCACCTCTTCTCAGGGCCTTTATGACATGAATGAACGGCAAGGGAGCCTTCCAGGGGGACCCTCTGCCCTGCTTGGTCCAGGAGAGGCTCCGTGTGTGCCTGCTTCTCCATGCCCACCTGCATACTCCCTCTCTCCAGGGTGGACAGAAGTGGTAGCGTCACCTAAGCCCAATGGCTAAGAGCTGACGTTTTGAAGTTTACTGGGCCTGGGCGCAAAACCCAGCTTAACCATTAACATGAGGCCAGTTACTTTGCCTAAATAAGCCTCAGCTTTCTCATCTCCCAAATGGAGATAAGAATCGCACCTACCTCCTAGTACTGCTGTGAGAAACACAGGAGTCAAGACCTATAGAGACTCTACGTCTCAGGCAGCATCGTGCTTAGCAAATAGTGAGCACCCTCTAGAAACGAACTTGTATCACCATTTGATAGAATGTCTGAGAGGCTTCTCACATCAGCATCACACTGGTGGAAGACTTTGTGAATTTGAGGCATCGAAACACACCTGTGAATCTGCAGCGCTTAGCCACGAGCCAGGCTGAGTAGGGAATGCTAAGTCTTTCTAAATAAACCAGTGGTGCTTCAAGAAGTGCCCATTCTAAGACTAAATTATACCCCTGAAGCCATTGAAATGCAGTCTGGCTTTTGGCCACTCCCAAGGCTTTAATCCATTCCAGTCCAGACTCCATGGGAACTGGGCTGAAATGCTATGTTTTGTAAGGAAATAGCCTTTGAGCTTATAATCTCTTTGGGGTCCATTTTAGCCTCTTGGACCAGCCTGGGTTCAGAGTGGCAACTTCTGGAATCACTCTGCTTTCAAACACAGCCAAGGACCCACCCTACTTTGTGTTGGAACACTGGAATAGCCTTAGGATTCAGAGAAAATCCTTTCTGTGGCATGAGCACTGTCACACCCCAGCCCTGACGCCTGCAGCTGAATCGGCAGGCTGCACATCCCGGAACCTGCCACGATGTTTGTCACCTGACGGCATCTCTCGGCACTCAGGCTCAATAAACCATAATCATGGACTTGGACTTGGAGAAACCACGTGGCTGGTCAGTATATACACTGAACAAATCACCTCTTTTGGCCTCATTTTCTTTGTAAACTAAAGCGGTCACGTCCATCGTGAAAGATGAAGGGGTTGAATCTAACATGGTCTGGCTCTGGGCCTCTTAAAAAGATTCCATCTGCCGAAGAAAAATAACCCTCTTTGCCTTTATTTTTAAAAACCTCCAGTGCGCAGGATTCTACTTACTTCCATACAAACCCAGTTACTAATATGCCTGACTGTCAGCAAGCTCTCCGCCTCCACCCCGGCTCTCTCTCCTGATCACACAATTGCCACTGGCTTTCATCAGGTGTAATACGCCTTCGGGAAGCGCGGAGAGGGAAACGGAGAGCACAGATTGCACAGCGGGGCTTCTCGCGCGTGTGCAGCACAGCATCGCCCGCGCACTCTCGTGTCCTCCCAAAGCTGAGAAAATCGAGGATGCCAAGCGTATGGAAAGACGTGCTGCTGCTGTCCAAATGGGAAAAGCGGGCGGAGAAAATCATTTAGAAAAAGAGGCTGAGGGAAAAGAGAAAATCAAGCCCAATGCAACAGCTGCAAACAAGAAGCCCGGGAAACGGTTACCTTGGATGAACTCGGATTTCCTGCTCACAGAAGGCAGGGTCCGGTTGAGTCCCAGGATCCTGTCCAGGTGGAAGGCAAACACCTCGCTCATGTCCAGAGGCTGCTTGAGCAGCCCGCAGGGGCTGGGGCCGCAGACGGGCCCCGCGGGCCGGCCGGTCCCCTGCAACACCAGCAGGCGCGCTCTGCTCCTGGGCCAGGCCGGCTGGAGACCCGCCACCGTGCCGTCGGCCAGCAGGCGCATCCGGCCGATGTCTTCTCCGCTCAGCCACGACGGGGCGCTCTCGCTGTAGATCCTGATGTTGCTTCCCTCGGCCCGGGGCAGCTGCACATCTGCGTCCCCACCTTGAGCTCCCACACCCTGCATCCACCCCCAGGGTCGCTCCCCAGCCTTGGCCAGGTTTCCTCCCCGGACGTGCCCGGGCACTTCAGCATCAGCTGCCCTTGCAGCTTCCTGAGGCCGAAGGGACGGTCCGACCAAAGTCCCGGGTCCCGGGGCCTGAGAAGCCACCGCATACTTCTTCCTGCGCTTGGGTTTCACGGTGCCACGGATGCTGGCGGGCTTGCTGCGCTTGGAGCGCAAGGTGATGTACACCACGTTGGGCTGCAGCGTGGTCCCATTGCCCTGGGACTCGGGAGGGGCCAGCGTGCCGTCCAGGGGTATCTCAGGGAAGGGGACCTCGGCGGTGGCCCGGCTCCAGTGCGGCCCCTTGCGCGCGCGCCCTCCGTGCGGGGCAGAGGCGCGCCCCACCTGGCTCACCAGGAAGCCCAGGTAGATGGCGCAGGCCGTACCCAGCAGGAGGTTCCTCCTGGTCCTGGGGCGCCGGCTGCTCCAGAGTTTCCGCACCCTCGGGACGCACAGGGAGGAGAGGAACCAGTTTATGAGTTGCCCTGGCTTGTCCGGACAGCTCATTTCTGAGCTTCGTCCACATGCTGCACAGAGTTTAAAGTCTGCCGTTGGCTCCTTCTGGCATGATGCATGGTTTGCTGAACGCCGCTGTCGCCTCCACTCAGGTGTCTACGTGGTCTCCAGTGGGTCGAGGAGGAAGTTAAGGGCTGGTGATGGAGCCGGGGAGGCTTCTGACACTGGCCACAACAGACCTTCTAAACCCCGACAGCCTCCCCGAGGAGAAGTCTGGCTAGTTCCTGGGAATGAATGGAAACAGAGCGAACTGAGTCACAGTCTCAAACTCGGTCAGTTCCTCCACAAGAGGAAAGAAAAACGCGGAACCTTTTCCTTTCATCACTATCACCACGAAATGATTTTTTAAGTGAGGTTTAAAAAAAAGTAGAAACAAGATAGATGTATAGATTTGATATTCAGTTTCAATTAGTGAAAACCAACCACCAAAATCCAAGACTATTTTATAACTTGTAGCTAGAGTCATTTAATTTGATCCTGAAGGAAAAGCATTAAAATTGGACAAATCCAGGCTTTTCGTTTTGAAATTCAGAAATAATTTAAGAAAAGTAACCATCCTATTTATTTTTAAAAGTCCTGCTTTAACTAGTTGGACGGAAGCACCAAGTATTAGCATTCAAATTCAGAAACATATTCTCTTAATCGTATGGTACAGTCTTTTCTTCATAATATATTCCATTATCGTACTTTAAGGGTTATCATAATATAAAGGCATACATGCCCATGTATCTCGGAAGCAATTACATTTATTCAGTCACACACACACACACACACACACACGTAAACACAAAACACACATCTAACTGTTCTTTATTCCTTTTCTTTTCACCAAAGTCAGCTGAAAGAAGAGAACCAAAAGCCCTCTAGCTCTACTTTTTCACACTATTAAAAAGAAGAACTGGTAAAAAGCAACCTTACTTACACAGCTGGCCCCGTGCTTGGCCCCAGGAAGAATGCAATCCCTGACTCTAATGCAAAGAACTATTAAAGGCTGAGGCATGTAAGTAGAACATATTTCATGGTCGAGAGTGTTCCACATTTCAAATATTTCAGCTCTGCTTTCAAAGCTCCCTTGAAAACTCCTGATTGCAAAGCAAAATGGGTACTTGTTCACTGGCTGCTGACAACCCACTTTTAAGATGTGTAAGGGTTTCTTTTTTTTTAATATTGTAAAAAATAAACTTTAATTTTAAATTCTGGAGAAAAAAAAAGCAAATGCCGTATTTTTCCACTTATTTTTAACTCCTGGGAGCCCTCTAGTGTCCTGTATAGAAACAGACTCAGAAGTGTCAGTCTTTTTGGTGTTAAAAAGCATTAGAGAGTGTTCGCTTAGCAGCAGTGAAATAAACACCTCATGAGGTGAAGGCATTCACCTCTCTGTCCATCCCAGCCACCGGGGATTAGAGCAGCAACGTTGCCAGGGACTTACCTTTCCATCCTGGCTGTGTCCAGAGTAACACTGGCCTCCCACCGCTTCTGAGAAGAGAAGGCCCAGAAGTTCAGAAAAAGGCAAGAAAGGGTTAATGCAAATGAGGGAGAAAAAAGAACAGGCCGATAAGAGTACACATCGGTGGGAAGAGACGTTTATAGTGTGCCGTTGCCCGGTGCAACAGTTCACAAAAAGAAGTTGTGGATTCTCCCTGATTGGAGGTTTCTTTTAAAAACAGGTTAGTGATTGCTTTAGGTGGCTTGCATGTCCGGGCACAAAGGCAGGGGTTGATGACCTCCGGGTCTCACTTAGACTTATTGTTTTTGCTTCTACAGCAAATAGAGTCTAGAAGGCACGCAGGCAGGCAGGGGCCAGGGAATGTTTTCCCCACAGGAAAAGAAGGTTGTTATGGGGGGGTGGGGGCAGGGAGTGGGAATTAGAGTATGGTGTGTAATTGTAAAAAGACTATATTTAACAATGCGGAAAAGATCAAGGCATTGGAATACATGTAGAAGGAAAGGATAAACTTCCAAGTGATCAAATACCAAAAATTATACTAGAACTGTTCCTGTAGCTCTCAGACTCAGCCCATGCTTCCTAGAAGCACCCATAGATTCTGGCTAAACTGCATGAGAACTTAAGCATCAAATTGATTTCCTTTGCTCTCCAATACTCTTTGTTTAATTTTATTTTATATTGTAGAATAGACGATTAACAATGTTGTGTTAGTTTCAGGTATACAGCAAAGTGATTGTTATATATATACATGTATCTATTCTTTTTCAAATTCTTTTCCCATTTAGGTTATTACAGAATATTGAGTAGAGTTCCCTGGGCTATACAGTAGGTCCTTGTTGGTTGTCTGTTTTATATATCGTAGTGTGTATAGGTTAATTCCAAACTCCCAATCTATCCCTCCCTACCACCTTCCTCCCTGGTAACCATAAATTCATTCTCTAAGTCCGTGAGTCCGTTTTGCAAATAAGTTCATTTGTATCATTTTTTTTTTTAGATTCCACACATAAGTGATATCATATGATATTTGTCTTCCTCTTTCTGACTTACTTCACTTAGTGTGATAATCTCTAGGTCCATCCATGTTGCTGCAAATGGCATCATTTCATTCTCTTTTATGGCTGAGTAATATTCCATTGTAAATATGTACCACATCTTCTTTATTCATTCGCTGTTGATGGACATTTAGGTTGCTTCCATGTCCTGGCTATTGTAAACAGCACTGCAATGAACATTGGGGTGCATGTATCCTTTCAAACCATGATTTCCTCCGGATATATGCCCAGGAGTGGGATTGCTGGATCATATGGTAGCAATACTCTTAAAGCACACTTCCATGAGCCCAGAATTATTTTCTAAATAGTAAATATTAACTTTTTGAAAGGAAACGATAACCAAGCCAGTTTGTAAAACTATCTTGTTATTTTCAGTATTCAGAAGAATAACTGACCTGAAGTCTTTAAAAAGTAAAAGTAAGTCTTTGGCAGAAGCCAGGTTCTACTAAGCAGAAGACTCTGCTAGCTGTTTCCAGAGGTTTCTTTAGCGGCGAAATGCTTAGGAAGTAGATAAGAGTTGTCTGGCTTAGCAAACTTGGTGGACTCCTCCTCTCGCCCCTTGACACCTCATTGAACTGCTTGGGGGCCCTTCTCCCAGCCCTGGCATCTGACAGGGAGTCAGCACTGCCGAAGGGGAAGGTCCCTGGTAGAATTAGGAACCAGCTCGTGGAATCATGGGTGTAGCCAATATATTGATATTACAAATACACTGGATAAACAGGGCTCAGTAGATAGAAAACAATTTGAATCATTCTTCCCATTGCCTATTCAAACTCACTCTGGGCACTAGTAGCCCTTTTCAACTGCTTTGGATAAAAATTCAGGCATAATTTCTGTAGTCCGACTTTTTAAAATTTCTCCATCGTTTGAGCCGCAGACACACACATACACGCACATAAACGAATCAACAGTTAGATTCTATGTAGTAGTCGAGATGTTCACATTTCTTTTATGTTTACAGCATTTCCCCTCTCGGGCAGCTTGCTGTTCCTCAAAAAAGTATGGCCAAGGGCTTCCCTGGTGGCGCAGTGGTTGAGAGTCCGCCTGCCGATGCAGGGGACACGGGTTCGTGCTCTGGTCCGGGAGGATCCCACATGCCGCAGAGCGGCTGTGCCCGTGAGGCATGGCCGCTGGGCCTGCGCGTCCGCTCTAGGGGGGAAGGTGCAGTCACTTTGAAGATCGTGGCCTCTCTGGCTGGCTGTCGATGTCTGCTCAGCCCCTTGGAATCTGGCAGCCCACTATTCTGTGGAGATCACCTTGTTTCTTCAGGCCCTTTTCTTGGAAAGCATTTGAAATAACCAGCAGGCTGGCTTTCTCATTTGGGCCTGTGTGTATCGCCCACAAATGGTCCAACAGACACAGTCACATCCTCTGCCTCAGCAACCTCAGGCTCCCCAAGACAGCAGCCGCCTTCCCAGGCACAGGGATCTCACACCACACTTTGGAATGTGCAACCATTCCCATCTGTTGCTCAAGGTCACGGCTGAAACTGAACAGAAAGGTATTTTCTCCTGTCAGGTATCATGGGGCTCCAGAGCGAAGTTCCATTCGGTTTTAGAAGAATAAGCCTGAATTCCTTGAGTGAGTCACGGTTTGAAATTTTGTTGTCGCGATATAATATTCACATACACCACGTGAGGACACATGGAACACTCAAAATATTTGTTACTGCTCTGAATATTATTAGCTCAGAGAGACTGATATGATAATATTACCTCATACCTGAAGTATTCTCTCTCCATTAAAAAATAGATCTATGAGCAAAACAAAGTGTAAAGGTAGACGATAAGACAATGGTGTGGCCCATTAAAATAACCGGGAATTTTTTATATCTTTATGGAGAAGTAACATGGGTTTGTGACAATGCTCCATTTCTTTTTCTTTTTTTTTTTTTGGCCATGCCATGCACCTTGTGGATCTTAGTTCCCTGACCAGGGATTGAACCTGGGCCCCTGCAGTGAAAGAGCTGAGTCTTTTTTTTTTTTAACATCTTTATTGGGGTATAATTGCTTTACAATGGTGTGTTAGTTTCTGCTTTATAACAAAGTGAATCAGCTATACATATACATATGTTCCCATATGTCTTCCCTCTTGCGTCTCCCTCCCTCCCACCCTCCCTATCCCACCCCTCCAGGCGGTCACAAAGCACCGAGCTGATCTCCCTGTGCCATGCGGCTGCTTCCCACTAGCTATCTACCTTACTACGTTTGTTAGTGTAATCACTGGACCACCAGGGAACTCCCTAATGTTCTATTTCTTGACCTAGATGATATTTATTTGGGAATAACTCCTTGGCTATCCATTTACTATTTGTGCGCTTTTCCGTATATATCTTATCCTTTAATAAAACTGAAAGAGGTGGTGGGTAAACAAATATTCATTTATATTCTTTATATTGTGGATATAGCCGTTATACCCCCATACAGAAAGGGAGTGAGAGAGTAACAATGTTTTACACCTTTTTTATTTACAATGAAGAGGTCCTGATACTTTCGTCATTCAAGAATTAAATTAAACACTTGAAGAACAACGAAATCACTGAAACTTTGAAGAATAGATGACTAGGTCCCTTCCAGCTCCCCAGAGGTTCTCCTTTAATTGCTGTGAGGAGCAGCCCAGAAATCCATAGTGTGAAAAATGTCCAGTGTGCAGGGTTATAATTCACTCTTCTAAAGGTTAAATGGCTAGTTTCAGAGGCAAATTAACAGCTTTTCACAGTCAAGTGACACGCGTTAGGTTTTACTGTCAGGGAAATAATCTTTAAATCCTTCAGTTCTTCCAAGGGAAGGATCCACGTGTGGAAAGGCTGTTTCTCCTTCAACCTGGGAGAAGTCCAGGACCAGGGCCGACAGTAGGAAGGACTCTCCTTTCCCCATGTCTGTCAGGTGTACTGTTTGCTGCTACCGTGGGAACAAGCTCACCCACCAGAGGAATACGGAAGGGCTCCAGTCACTGAAGACCTAAGTATTAAGCTTTTCCTTGCTGTGGTTGACCCAGACTTGTTACATAGGCTATAGACCCACAGATGGATACTCTATCCCTGGTCTGTGCTGTCCAGACCTGCCCCAGGGTCCCTAACACTTGCTCACCATCCTCCTGACCTGTAGGACCCACAGCTCTCTTAGAATCATAATCCTGGCTGTAGCCTCGGTTCTTGGGTCTGACCTCTGACCTGCTCGTCATGAGGAATTTGCTAGTACTCTTGCTACCCATCCTAACAGCAGGCCTGGGTGGGACCAAGCTGGCCTGACCTGTTTCTGAAACTCTCTTAGCCTGATAAGTTTTGAAATTTTGTTACAAAGGGGTTTAATTGGTACCAAGAAGTTGGTGGTTCCTTCAGTAGTGCTTAGATCTGTCTTTAAAACCTTATGAAGAAGTTACAGGTTTTGTGTTATGTGTTGTAGAGATACGTGCACTTTTATCTGACACTGATGACACACTGCTAAGGACATTTCTCCTACTGACCCATGCCACCACACCTAGTCTCAATAGGAGAAGGACTTTCAAAGAAAACCCCATGTCTTCTCAAAGCTAGACTTATCGGGCTTCCCTGGTGGCGCAGTGGTTGAGAGTCCACCTGCCGATGCAGGGGACGCGGGTTCTGTGCCCCGGTCTGGGAAGATCCCACATGCCGTGGAGCGGCTGGGCCCGTGAGCCATAGCCGCTGAGCCTGCGTGTCCGGAGCCTGTGCTGCGCAACGGGAGAGGCCGCAACAGTGAGAGGCCCGTGTACCGCAAAAAAAAAAAAGATAATCAGGTACATTCTGCTGGCTACTTTGGATTCAAACCTTCAGTGATTTTTGCCTTTATTTAAAATTAGTCTCTGGTAACCGCTGGGAGGCTACAGTCAGGAGATCTTTAGCAATATAATTGACATCACGGGGCGTTTGTCATACAAGGTATTACGGTGTGGATCACACCGGGAAGGACTTCCCCTCGGGTGATTTGACATCTTCCAGCTGGTTAGACCTCCAGAACAATATTACCAGAACAATAATGACTGATGACAGAAGTATAAAACTCTAATATTCATTTTACTTTTCTTAATAGTAACACCTCATAGGGTTGGTGTGAGGATTAGATGAATTAATAAATAAAAGCCCTTAGCATACCAAAAAGAAGTTAACTCAGTCATTACCAGGACACTGTGGTGGGGAAAAATAGACCTTAGAAATATTTACTTATCATGGCCAGAAAGAGATTCAGAGTTGACCACCGCCTTTTGCTCACAGCTCACGGGAAGAGTCACCGAGTTGTTGGATGGTTTTAAACAGTCCTTCTCCAGGCAGGTTTCTCCCTCCTATGCAGACACTTGTAAGGGGTTATCAGAGCCTGAGGTGTCTGTTGCCATATCTTTAGACTCCTACATTAGTCTTTTTGCTTTTTTCATTTAAAATATCCTTGCAGCAAGTACTTTGTGACAGGCACTGTCGAGTTCCTTTGGATGTAGCTGTGGAGAAGAGGATTGACCTTCTTCTAGGATCTCACCATCAAGGGGAGTTTGGGATCCCATCTTCCAGGCCAGACTCCCCAAGAGCTTTCAGCTCTGTCTGTTCTCCACCCTCTTCCCCAGCCACCACCTTAGGACCTTCCCAGACATAATGTCTGGTTTCAGACCCAAATTCTTCCCATCCTGTCTGGTCTCAACACAGCTAAGCAGAGCCCTCCTACACACAGCCTCAAATACGACAATTCTAATCAGGCCAAATTTGCCATCTGCCAAGTGGCAGAACGAGACTTTGATTAGTTTTATAGATTATTCATTTTAGCTTGATGAAGAATTCAACTACCAATCTGTCGTAAGTTTCAAACCAAACCAGAGCTTATTTTCACTTATTGGACCTTGGAAAAAAAGACATTGTCCTTTTCTTTAAGAAAAAGAAAATCCTTTAAAATTAGTCGAATTTTAGCTAACAGGTGAATAACTTTCCCTCTAAAATATATTAATTTTTAAATAAATTTAAAAGATGAGTATGGAACTTCAACAGCTGAAGCTTTTAACTGTCTGAGAAGCTTAGTGAATCTAAGTTCATCACTAAACATTTTATCACTTTTCTAAGTTTTCCACAGAGAACACAATTCAAGAATAAAATGTGTAACTTCTGCTTCAGCATTGTGTCAGAGGCCATTACTCTCAAAGACCTTCGTACTTTAAACCTAGGCTCAGGACAAATAAGGAAAAACATATAACCACTGTTTGCAAGTTCTCTAAAAGAAACAATTCTCAAATTTAAATTTTCCACAACAGAATATCAGTTTATATGAGATGACTATCAGAAATCACCAATATTCAAAAAAAGAGAAATTTTAGAATTAGAAACCAAAGATAAATTTAGTATCCACTATATAAATAATGTTTAAGGGACAACAAAGTGACCATGCAATAAGAGGGGATTAAAAATGATTGAGCACATATTTAAAAGAAATTTTAAAGTAACATTTAGAAATGATAATAGAAATTAAAACTCAGTGGATACAATTTTGAGCCCTGGGCCCAACAGTGTAGCTTATACTGAATGAAATCTTCTACCAAAAATAACTTTAAAAGTTGTAAACACATATAAGCAATCCTTTGAAGGCCTTGGAGAGCCAGCACAAATGGTTTGCAGCAGCTGGAATCCCTAGAAAGGGATACACACAGGGGACTCGCGTCACCTCAGAAGTCTCCCGTGGGCATCTTCCAACTTGTGGCCAGGGCAACAAGGGCCCGAGAAGAAGGCAGGGGTCTCACGGGCCGAGACACATGTGGGGTCCGCGACGCCAGAGGCGCTGGGTTTGAGGAGAGAGGATCGTCACAGACGGCAAGCCCAAGTCTGCATTCGCCTTTCCCTCACACGGCTGGACACATGGCTGGGCAACCTTGGGCCGTGAGTGTGCAGAGCAGGCCTGAAGGAGGGCAGGAAACAGCATCCATCGTCGGGGTCAAAGGTAAGGGCCAGGTGCTCCATGGGGTCCACCAGGGGCTGTGAACTGGAGGTCAGGAAAAGTAGAAGCAGTGCTGTTGGCACCCCTCCCCTGCCCACGGCCCAGAAACACCACCAGGCTTTGGAGGGTGACCTCCATCCAGGGGGCAAGGTGCTGATGTGCAGCTGGGGCTAGCACATCCACCCGGCCCCCGCAAAGGGCAGTGTAAGTGAAGGGCACCTGGGCTCAAGCCCCTCTGGGTCCATGGCGCATCCCCCCAGGCATAGAGCCTGGGTTAGGAGAGGCCCGTTTCTCCAGCAACAGTCGGGAGCTACGCTGACAGAAGCGCTGAATTCTCTCCCTCACAAGAGAGGACCTTTTTGATCTTTCCTGCACTCCTTTCTGCCAGATGAGCCAGTTGTCCCCTCCTCTCTCTCCCTGATTTATTCTTCCTCTGTACGTCAACCCCTCTGCTTATTTCCAGTACTCTACTTATTCCGTGGTATTGTCATTTGTCATTGGTGCCATGCTTTTCTTTTGTTTCCAGGCAGCAGGAAACCTAAAAACCCAATTCAAGCATCCACAAAAAAAAGTGGTCTTGGCTGGTGTCACTGGAACAGGCAGGGATAGAACTGGCCTCAGTGTCGCTGGGTCACGTCTGGCTATGATTCTCTGTCACTCTCTTGGCTGTGCCCTTGTCAACGGCAGACTTCCTCAGGTTGATCCCCAGGTGGGTGGCTTCCTGAAGCAACAGACTCTACGTGACCCCTCTCTCACCTCTAGGAGAAAAAAAAATTGTAATCATCTCACAGCCACCAAACAAGATTTCTGGGCTTTGTGCAGAAGCCAACCCCTATAGATGAAAGAATGTCATATAGGTTTACACCTTGGTTACCCGTTCACTGCTGAACCAGTAACTATAGTAAATGACTTTGAATTATCCCTGGAGCTGCGTGTGATGTTAATCCCATACAAATCCCTAACCTCCTGACTGCTACACAGTGGGAAACGCTTAGAATGGTGTTGGGTAGACGAGTAAAGCATCGTTATAATCACAGTAGGTTTTTTTCTATTGTCACCATAAAATCATGAGAGCCTGTAAGAGAGAGAGAGTCCTGACATACCTCTGTGCCTTCAGATCCTACTCGTGGCTGACATACGATCAGGATTCTACAGATTCAGATTCATGCACCTGAATGAATGGGCAAATAAAATAATAGTTGATTCTCCTCAAAACTATATTTGTCACCAACCATTCCTGTAATTCTTTTTTTTTTTTTAAGTCTAGTCTTTTGAATTTATTTTATTTTTGGCTGCATTGGGTCTTCGTTGCTGCGTGCGTGCTTTCTCCAGTTGCAACGAGTGGGGGCTACTCTTCCTTGCCATACACGGGCTTCTCATCGCAGTGGCTTCTCTTGTTGTGGAGCACAGGCTCTAGGCATGTGGGCTTCAGTAGTTGTGGCACATAGGTTCAGTAGTTGTGGCACGTGGACTCAGTAGGTGTGGCTCGCGGGCTCTAGAGCGCAGGCTCCATAGTTGTGGCGCACAGGCTTAGTTGCTCCGCGGCATGTGGGATCTTCCCGGACCAGGGTTCAAAACCGTGTCTCCTGCATCGGCAGGCGGATTCTTAACCACCGTGCCACCAGGGAAGCCCCCATTCCTGTAATTCTTAAAGCATATTGTAGTTGCAGTAATATTTGTACAACACCTCATTTTTCAACCCCACCCTGCATGGTTGTAAGTTTTACCTATTGCTTTTTTGTGGTCCTTTCACTTGATTTCAACACATTACTGATTATATTTAGAGCTGCTATTAATACAGACTTCAATTGCTGTCCTGTTTTTCCCCTTGAGCAGTGAAGCAGTTGCCATGGAAACAGAATCCAATACCTCTCTCTAGAGCTTCACATCAATGCAGTTTGATGAGAGGAACTCACACACCACCTCCTACCTCTCTTTTATAAGTCTAAAGATCTATTACCTCCAAAAGATGCAAGTCATCACAGGGGTGAGGCACCTTTGATGAAGTGTGGGTTTGACAGCTTGTCCAAGAAGATGTATCAGAGCTCTCATCTGGAAATAATTCCCTAATCAGAGTTAGAGAAAGTTATTAATGCTTGAATTGACAAAAAAACTCCAAGTCACAAGGTAGATTTTATTTATAGGTCGGAAGAAGGATCATTTTAATTGACAGCACACGATCAGCACAAAGTCACAGACTCATAACCACATTACCTGGTGATTATGTGGTGGAAGCATCATTCCCCCCAACTCCACCTACACAAAACGTGAGATTTGAAATCTAATCTAGGTGGGCTGATGGGGGAGGGGAGAGTAAGGCCCCAAGCCTCTCTGGGAGGGGCAGCTCCTCTCAGCCAAAGGCGAGGGCAGTTCTCTGGAGGAAGCTGTAGTAGTTCTAAGCTTGAGCTCCTCTACTCTGAGCGGCTGCGGGAGGGCACACTGGCTACAAGAACTCTGTGGGGAACCAGCAGCCTCAGCTGCTGAGTAGAAATGATTGATCACCAAGTCCTAAATCCTCAGTTGGAACAAATTTTCCAAGACCAAGCTTTGACCTTGTCAGCACTCCAGAATCTTTTATCTGGTACCTGGATGTGCTATGATGGAATTTTCTATCCTGTCCTGAGGTGTTTGCACAGAGTCTACCTCTGTGGGTGTATCTCTGAGGGTAACCTGGGTTAACCCAAGGATGTGGTCTGGAGAAAACCAGGATGGGGTGGATGCAGGGGACAAAGAGGCAGCAGCGGAAAGATTACAACACTAGAGCCTACTGTACCATCAAGGACCTAAAGCATAGGGATCTAAGCAAAGCAAGTAGCCAGTGGACAAGCCACATCCAAGTCATCATAGGGGTATTGACTCTTAGGTACTGGCAGCTAACAGCAAGCTCATGGATGAGACACAAAGCCTAAAAGGTACATGTACAGACCAGAACAGGATCAATAGACAGAGATCGGTACCAGAAGAGGAGAAAAGGCAGAAGATGAGGCTGGTCTGTAAGAAAACAGACAGGATCCCATCCTGATTCTGTGCTGAAATCCCAGTAGGTTTTGTTGCGGGATCTTTTCCTTAGTGCAATGTTTTTATATTTGTTTTCTTTTTGATTATCTGCTTGTTTGGTTTATAATCCCGACCTTATCAAGATGAGACCTTAAAGATGACACAGTATATTTGTTCTTGGTGTATGTTTTCTCTGTCTCAAGGAAAAGGAAGATTATCCATGAGCTGGATCAAGGTTGATTCTCCCAAGTGCCTTGGTTGCCACGATTTTGTTCTTTGCTGTGTTAACCTTTGCCCTCATCCTAAACCCATCCCAGTGTTCCCAAGGAACATTCAATTCCCATCACTTTTCTAGGAGAGGAGGAGGTCAATATTCTTAGTGGAGTGTATTCTACATACCACCAGATTTGGAAATATTTTTTGTCCAGACTTGCACAGGGTCCCCAGCTCTGATACTGCACAACAAAGCCAGACCACACTTGACCCATGTCTACCCAGGACTCAGGGGCATTCAGGGTTGCCAGGTTCTCTGCAGGTACTAGTTGTGGCTGCTATCTTGCTTTCTTCGTACTAAGCCTATTTCCAAGGGACTGGGTACAGATCAAGCTCTTAGTTGATCTGCTTTGGACAAAATTCCTGACCTGCTTCTACTCTACCTCTTACTTGTTTTCTCTGTACAACTTAAACCCCGCCCTTCCTGCCTGCCCCCACTGCTTCACTGTGTCCATCTTCCTTCTCCCCTGTTCTTGTTTTAACAATCCTACTGTACTCCCTACTGCCCCTCCATTCTAGGATGGCTAGGACGGCCTGACTGGATAGACTGAGACGGTGTCATGTCCCGGGAGAGCTCAGAGCAAAGCCAAGGCCATTGTAAAGACACTGGCTTTTACCCTAGGGAATTAGAGAGCCCTGGAGGGTTTTCAGTTGAGAAGTGGATGCGGTCTAAAAATGACTGAAAATCATCGCTCTGATTGTTGTTTCAGGAACAGATTGTGGTGGGGGGTGGATCTGCAGACAATCAAAATAGCTCTGATTGGGACGATGGAGCCCTGATACATGGTAGTCACAGGAGAGGTGGTAAGATGAGGTCAGATCCAGATGTATATTTTAAAAGGCAAAGTAAAAGGATTTCCTGGAGTTTCGAATCTAGGATATGAGAGAATGAACGGAGCAAGGCTGACTCCACAGGTTTTACTCTGAGCAATTATTTAAACACTCACATACTATTTCAGGGCATCACAACTATTCCAGACATTATTCTAAGCCCTTTGCCAATCACAGCTCATGTAATCCTTGGAACAACCCTATGATATAAATGTTATTAGCATCCCCATTTTATGGACGAGGAACTTGATGTACAGATTGCTTAAATGACATGTGAATGTAATTGCCATTAGCTGAGAGGGATCGTCTAGGAGGTGAACAGATTGGAGCAATATAAGGAGTTCGCTCTTCTACTTTTCAAGATCTAGAGAACACTAACCACCCACCTGTCCAGGCTCAGTCCGCCTGTGCTTTCATGGTACACATGTCTTATCTGCAAGTGTTGTGTTAGGTACTGCAGGTTGGCACCAGGGCTCCCACAGCTTGGTCTAACTCTGGAAATAGTGGTATGATGGGAAATGTTTCCCAGTCCCTTGGAGGGGGGAGTAGGATTTTCTGAGTATTTGCTGATTTCTGTGTAAATATTCAATTTCAAACAATGTAATTTTATTGAATATGGAGTTTGAGAGAGATGTATACAGTCTCCCATCAGCTGCACCTCACCACTAACTGGAACCTTTATGATAATTTTAAAGGGTTAGTGACTATCTGTCTACCTATCTATCTATCTATCTAACTATCTACCTATCTACCTAGTATTTGGGGCCCCTAAATGAGGAGGAGAATTTATGGTTGGAGACATGGCCAAAGCAGATGGTAAAAGTAATTTAGACTTGAACTAGAGGTTGAAGTATGGATGATAAAGCAAGAATAGACAGAATAAATCCAAGGATGTGGAATTATGAAGGGACTACATAACTATAGGAGAGCTCAGAGGTTGAAATAACTGATTCTTGGCTGATGGCATGAGGGTCCAGAGCAGAGATGACCAGGATGTAAACTGAGGGGACTCCAAGGCAGGTCAGCCAATCAGGAGTCTCTGGAGTAGGTAAAGGAAGAAACTCAGCCAGTGTAGAGAAGAGGCATCAGAGGACCCCGAGAGCCGGCAACAGCAAACACACTCAAGCTTGGTGTCTGCCAAATGACCACTTCTACAAACTGTCTGCCTCTGTATCTCCAGGAGTTCATTTCAAAAAATATTTTTGATGCAGTGTATCTGGGTTGAGTCAAGGAACTATGTGCTTCTTAAAAGCTTCCTAAGTCATTTATAGATAATATCAGGTTTGGAAACGTGTTAAGTACCAAAGACAGAAGGAGTCAGGATATCAAGGAATCCCAAGAGCCAATAAAAGTCACCTAATTATGAGATTAGAGTTTAGGGCCAGGACAGCAATGCCTGAAAGGAATAGGACCCAGGTAACAAGATAACACAGTAGCCAAGTAGCAGGATACATAGGTAGGAGCTGATGCTGAGACCTGGGCACGAGGACCATGTGAGTCATCCTCAGCAAGTGTTCACAAGGGTCCCAAACGTGTCACCAGGAAGTTTTTAACTTCTTGGCAATGGGTCCAAGAGAAAAATGTATTCAGGGAAGTGACATGATCATTTCACTTTCACAGAAGGATGGTGGGCAGAGTGCAAAGAAACAAGACTAGAAGTAAGAAAACTAACCAAGGGGGAAATCAAACAAAAGATGATGAAGGCGTGAACAATGGCTGTGACCATAGGAATGGAAGAGTGAGGTTGGTTTTAGAGACATTTCAGAGTTAGAACTGCCATAGGATATCTGATTGGATATGGAGAGGGAGGGATAGGGAGAAATGGAGGATAATTCTCACATTTCTGGATAAAGGGAGAGGAGGAATAGGGAGAAATGGAAGAGGATCCCCACACCTCCAACTAGGGCGATCTGGTAAACAGCATGCTGCAGGGAGATAAGCACCTAAGAAGAAAAACAGAGATGAGATCAGGACTCTTGGTGGCAAATAAGAGGAAATAACTCAACTGGCTCAGACAAAAAATGGCTTTTCTTGTTGCATGGAATCAAAGAAAGGCTTGAACCAGCAACGATGTCATGAACTGTGGTAGCTACTATGCTGTCTTCTCAGAATGTATTTTCATATCCCTTCTAATCACAGTCTCCAGGTTTCGAGTACAGCTATGTCTGACATATTCACAGACACAGGAGAAGTGGATGAGCAAGGACTGGCCAGTCAGAGTGCCCCACACTTTTGGCCAGAGTGACCAACTCAGAGGTGGTCATAAGACGTGAGCTTTTGAACATACATGTCAAGGTGTATAGATACATTATAGTTTTTTACCTGTTTCAGATACTTGAATGCACATTTCAGGTATCTTCACAGAGGTCAGAATGAGGCATGGATCTCATAATACTTTAGAAAGTATATTAAAAATGAATAACCAAATCACTGAAATCAGAGACATTTTGACTTGAGAACTAACACTACCACTGATGCGCCGTGTGGATCTGAGCAAATCAACTTTTGAACCTTGCTCAGCCTCGTCACCCATCAGATGGAGGTAATAATAGCGTGTAACGCTCCCAGTTGGTCTAAGAACTGAACAAAATAATGCAGAGAAGGGTCTTCATGCAGTCCCTGCCTATGGTAAACACTCCATAATTATTATTTATCATTAGTATCATTATCCTCCATCCAGAAGTCTTCATTTTAGGGCCCTACTAGTGACCTTCTCTCCTGACTTGTTTCTACCCCCCCCCCCAAGCGCCTGCCAGCTCTTGTCAGAGTACCCATCAGCACACCCCGACCTTGCCCCACTGTCCTCCCACCACAGGTGTCATGTTGCCTCCCTCTTACCCTGTGAATCCATCAACTGGAAACGCTGTTGAAGAAAAACCACACGTTCACACCAACAAGCAAGTGGAGAGGCCATGTACGTTCACAGGCGGGCACGGTAAAGATTATGTACACGACAGGTATCATGGCTAAGCCCTGGACTCAAGAGATTTTATATTTTTGATGAGTAAAATCAAGTAAAACTTTTAATTAAATGTGATACTAGGAGAAGTTTTTGGTCTCCAAAGATGGAGAGTTTAAATTACCTCGTTTTTAGAAAATCAACAAATGAGCCCTTTGACCACACACACTTAAGACAAGTCCTTTGTCTGTGACAAAGTTGCAGTGACCTGTAGACTGAAGTCAGGTGTTGTGGTTTGATCAGTCACCATGTAAGGTAGAATGAACTCCATCTCTGAGAATATTGACATCCTTTGTTTATTGTTATTATTGGTTGATTTGTTTATTTGATTCTGTTTTGTTTGAAGCATTGAGAATCACGTGCAGGTGATGAAGCCCAGAAGGCAGAAGCTGCTCTGCTGAGAGACCCAGCAGGAGCAGAACCACTTCAAGGCCCAGAGGACATCATGGTGAGGAGAGACTTCCTCCGAGCTTCTTCTAGAACTAACGGTGCCCAGCACCTCAGGAGCTGCAGCATCATGAGCACAGCGGTGGTGCCACATTCATCAGTCATGGCAGCAAGAGGTCTTCTGACGACTGTGATGCTGGTAGCTGGTAACCTAGGGAAACTAGAACAGGAAAAGAAGAAGATGAAAATGTCACACGGGCCCCATGATCACCTGGGAGGCTTCCCCTTTGGGGACTGGCAGACGTAATTGCGGGAACTTGGATGCTGAGGTCTTGTAAACATACTGCAGGAGGCATTGTAATTTCAGCTTTAAAAATAAAAGAAGTCAAATTTTATATAAACCAACTGGTGAGGACTTCTTTCAACCTCCTTATATTATGAATTTAAAACATGAGGTACAAACTCCTTAAGTGTCTTGACCAAGATTACCCAGGAAGGGAGAATGACGTATGCATCAAGATTTTGAGCTATAGTATGTTATAATAATATAGAGTAAAAACCTAAAAGTTGGTTTGAATGTAGAGAGTAAATATCTTCCTTACCATTCATCAATCCAGAATCAGAACTGTAAGTAAAGCCAGGTGAGAATTTATCAGAAAACAGTAATTCTCCCAATACAAGCTGCAGCCATAAAAGGCAGTAACAGCCCAATTCTTGGGGTGACCATGGATTTCATACTGAGAATTCTTATTGTCTGAAATCACGAACTATCAGAAACATTTCTGTTTGACATTATTTCAGTAAAGATAAAACACCAGAGTCTGGTCTGGAGGAGTTTAATCATTGTGATACTCTGAAGCAGCCTTGATTGGCAGTCCATGTGCAGAGTTTCAGCAAGTAGGTCTTGGACACAGCATTTGACATCTACGTTAACTTTGTTTCCAAGGAAAACATAACTGTGGGTTCACTTCACAGGCCAGAATTGATGGTGGCCCCTTTACACACAGCCTGACTTTTCTTGGAGCCCATCAAAACACCACTTCATTTACACTGCACCTAAAGGCCACTCTTGCAAAATCCCATAGTAACTCTTTTTTTTTCCTTTCTTTGGTGAAACTCCCCATGGTTCCTTGGATGTGCAGTCTCCCACATGGCAATGAGTCAGTAAAGCTGACTTAGTTGGTACACAGGTTTGTCTCTGGTGGTCTTAGGCTGATTGAGCTAAGAAAAGACAATTTCTTATATTTTATTTTATTTATTTTTCAAATTTCTTATATTTTAAATGTCTACTCTTAATTATCTGTATGATATCCTCTTCCATATGCAGAAGTCACGAAATAATCTAATTGCAAAACAGAAAAACGTTTATAGCTTAAACGTTTCCATGCTATAAACATAGAACGTTCTTGAGATCAAAGAGGAAGAAAATCAGTGTTTTAAAAATGAAATACACACATATTTGGTTTTCTTTTGCTTTCCCAAAACCCAGCCTGTGCCTCTTATAATACAACAGTGATCAATAAAGTGTTTTTTCTCCTTAGTTGTATGACTGAGCGACGCTTAGTGACAACAACCAGCATCACTTGAAAGATACTGAAAAGCTTAGAATACTGAAGAATTTCCACAACCTCCTTCCCAGTCCTCATCCTTAACATATGACCTTATTTTCTACTTCACAGAGAATTAGGAAAAGATCAGAAGGGAATGTACACAAGCCTCCAGCACATCTTCGCCACCTCCTGAAGCTGCACATATGTACTTTTTCCTGTGTATGACCTTCCTGTGCATCCAACAAGGAGGCCTCCCTCGGCTCTGCACTAGGATCCCATCTGCTTGCACCCACACAAGGACATTGTTCCAGGAATTCTCTCCTTTCTTTTCCCTGGTGGCCCACCCTCAAGACAGCCCTGGATGATCCTCAGTGCTTGGTACCTGCACCGCGATGCAGTCCCCTCTCACACTGAGTCAGGGATGGACTGTATAACCAGCAGAATTCTGCAAAAGCCCCAGGGTGTGACTTCAGATGCCAGGTCATAAAAGACAATGGCACCTCTGCCTTCTGGGAGTTCTCACTGTGGGGAAGCCACACCATGACATGGGGATACTCATGCAGTCCTCTGATGAGGCCCGTGAAGGGAAACTGAGGTCTCCCCCCAAGCAGTGAGGGCCAACGTGCCTGGCCCATAAGCAAACCTCCTCAGAGGTGGCACCTCCAGCCCATCCACATCTTCAGATGCCTGGAACCATGGCCAGCATCTCCATGCAGTTTTGGGGGAGACTCTGAGTGAGAACCCCACCCAAGATGCTCCCAAATTTCTGACCCACAGAAACTGTGAGAGAGGACAGATGTCCAGTGTCCCCCAAGGCACTGCATTTGGGATAATTTGTTACACAGCAATAGATAACTAATACATCTCCTGTGATCACAGGACTTGAGCTGCTCCCCATCTTTCCCAGAGGAAAATCCAGAGTCCCCTGTAGGCCTTACGAGGCCCCTCCCATCCTGTTCACCCCATTCTCACCACCCCAGGTCCACCCACGGTGACCTCCTTCTCTTCCTCAGAGCCCTGAGACGGGCCTCAGGGCTTCTGTCCTCACTGTTCCCTCTCCCCTCCCCCCCCCCCCAGCCATCCCTCAATGTCTCCCTCTCTGGGAGGCCTTCCCTGATGACCCTTCCAGAAACACAGCTCCCCACATACAACCACACCCACATCCACACACACTTGTCTTTCCCCCTCCTTTATTTTTTCCTTAATACATCTTACTATTTAATAGACCACATGTACTGTTTATGATCTGGCTGCCCTCATAGCTGAGAGCTGAGCTGGTATAGGGATTGTTGTCTGTCCCCAGTGTCTATAACACTGCCCAGTTTACTGTACATCTGCCATAAAGATGTCTTGGATGAATGCATGAATGTTGAGGATGCAAGGATGCAAAATTAATAGTACCTTAAAAATGCCTGACATAGGCCTTTGTGATCTGACTGCACTTTATAAACCTGCCTCTAAAATTTACCACTAGTTTATACAGCAAATATACAGGTCCTTAGAATCTGCACCTTTTGTTTCATCTTGATTTTCTTCTAAGTTCTCTGTGTTTTAACTTTTATCCCTATTATTATGTCCTCATTCTACACTGCTTCAAAGACTTCATGAAATTAATATAAATAAATGAAGGTAAGTAAATAATGTTAGTGTTCTCCTAAACTCAGAATAGGTGATTAAAACTATCACTGGTTCAGTACATTAGAGAATTGTAAACTTTTTAAGGAATAAAGATCTAATTTTTTGTGAACCCTATTTTTAAAAGTCAGCAAAAGGTAATAGTTTTATTTTTCATTGAGGTAAACTTTATTGTGAAATAGTTTACATGAAAAATAAACTTTGGATCAGGACAGGAACATTTATTTTTAACATTTTGCCTCATCAATTCTCAGTATCACAGTGTATTTTTTCTAATGTCAGGTTATTCTTGGAAAATTTCGTTTGCTTTCTGGATATAATAAAACTCTTCTTGAAAATTATTTGTGATAAACTGATTCCTTCTTTTCCAAAGAACCCAGGGAGAGTTCTTTTAAAGACTACAGTGGATGATTACACTATCTAGTGAATAAACAGGTTTTTTCTGCCTTCACACAATTCATAATTTCTCATTATGTATAGAATCCTCAAATTTGGGAGCAGGAGAGCACACCCAGTAGGATCGTATACGATCATTTAGCAACTACTGGAGGGAGGGAGAGTAGCGTAGATTTTGGAAAGCCCTTACAGCCATACTTACCCCCAAAGAGTCATAAAATGATAAACATCTGTTCAATGATCAAAATGGGAAATAATTGGTTTTGATTCTAAAGGAAAGAATAAAATAGTACTTCTCAGGATATGTTTCACTTTATAAGTACTTCTCTTATTTAGTGAATGGTTGAAAAATACAATCAAATAAAAAAAATATATAGGTATATACCTTATCATGTTTATGTGATTGATATATTTACCTGGCTGAGGAAATAGTGTAATTGCCATAAAATAATCACAAACTTAATACTTTTGTAGGTTTTTTAAAATTTACTTATGTATTGAAGTATAGTTGATTTACAATGTTTCAGGTATACAGAACAGTGATTCAGTTATATATATATATATATACACACGTATCTGTATATATTCTTTTTCAGATTCTTTTCCATTATAGGGTATTACAAGATACTTAATATATTTCCCTGGTTTTAGATCTTTCTTTTCTAGTATATGTATTAAATACTATAAATTTCCTTCTGCGCACTGCTTTCACTGCATCCCATAAGCTTGATAAGCAGTATTTTCATTTTCATTTTAGCTCAATATAAATTTTATTTCAAAAACTCTTCTTTGATGCCTTAGTTATTTAGAGGCGTGTTGTGTAATTTCCAATATTTGGGGATTTTCCAGCTATCTTTCTGTTATTTATTTCTAGTTTAATTTCATTGTGGTCTGAGAGCATACTTTGTGTGACACATATTCTTTTAAATGTGTTAAGATGTGTTGTACAGCCTAGAATGTAGCCTATTCTGGTTAACATTTTGTTTGAGCTTCCTGAGCTTCTATGTGAGGTTAGTGTTTTATGTGTTGTCTCTTGTGATTGGATGAAATACAAAACTGTCTTTCAGATCCAGATGATAATGGCGCTATTCAATTCAACTATATCCTCACTGATTTCATGCCTGCTGGATCTGTCCATTACCAATAGAGGGGTGCTGAAACTGCAAGTGTAATAGTGCATTTATGTCTCTTTCTCCCTGCAGTTTTACCTGGTTTTGCCTCATGTACTTTGATGCTCGTTTGTGAGGTTCAGACACAGGATTGTCGTGTCTTCTTGGTGAGTTGACCCTTTATCATTATGTATCCCTGAAAATTTCCTTGTTCTGAAGTCTGCTTTGTCTGAAATTAAAATGGCCATTCCAACTTTCTTCTAATTAGTGTTAGCACTGTGTATCTTTCTCCATTTTTAATCTGGGTCTTTATAATTAAAGTGGGTTTCTTGTAAACAACATGTAATTGGGTCCTATATGTTACTCACTCTGTCAGTCTTTATCTTTTAATGGTGTATTTAGACAATTCACATTTAAAGTGATTATTGATAGTGGTGGATTAATATGTACCATATACTTTTTTCTATTTGTTGCCCTTCTGCTTTGTTTTCTTTTTTTGTCTTCCCTCCTTTTTTCTGGCTTTAATCAGGGATTTATATGATTCTATTTTCTCTCCTCTCTTAGCATATTAATTATACTTTTTAAAAGATTTTAAGGGTTTCCCTAGAATATGCAGTAAACATTTATAACTATTCTAAATCCGCTTTCATATAACACTATACCTCTTCACAGGTAGTGCAGGTTCTTTATAATAAATTATTCCCAGTTCCTCCCTCTTATCCCTTATAACATTGCTGTCATTCATTTCACTTACCCATAAGCTATAATCACCCAACTTATTGTTGCTATTATTATTTTGAAGTGAACTATTAGATGAATTAAGAACAAAAATAAGGTCTTATTTTTACTTTCATTTATTCCTTTTCTCACGTTCTTCCTTTCTTCATGTAGATCCAAGTCTCTAACTATATCATTTTTCTTCTCTATGAAGAACTTCTTTTAACATTTCTTCCAAGGCAGGTCTACTCATGAAAAATTTCCTGTTTTTGTTGTCTGAGAAAGTCTATTTCCTCTCCACTTTCAAAGGATAATTACACTGGATACAGAATTCTACATTGGTGGATTTTTCTTTCAGCACTATAAATACTTCATTCCACTCTTCTTGTTTGCATGGTTTCTGAAGAGAGAAGTCTGATGTAATTCTATTCTTGCCTTGCCATAGGTAAGGTATATTTTTTCTTCCAGCTTCTTTCAATATTTTTTTTTGTCTGATATTCTACAACTTGAATATGATACACCCACATGTAGATATTTTTGTACTTATCCTGTTTGGTGTTTTCTGAGCTTCTTGAGTCTCTGGTTTGGTATCTGCCATCAATTCTGGAAAATTCTCAGCCACTATTACTTCAAATAATTCTTCTCCCTCCTCTCTTTACTGTCTGGTATTCCCATTACTTATATTTTACACTTTTTTGTAATTTTTTCATAGTTCTCGAATATTGTTCCTTTTTCAAAAAAAATCTTTTTTCTCTTTACACTTAAATTTGAGATGTTTCTATTGACATATCTTCAAGCTCATAGGTTATTTCTCAGCTGTGAAAAGCATTCTTCATTTTGTATTGTTTTTGTTTTCCAGCAGCTTCTTCTGATTCTTAGAGTCTTCATCTCTCTGCTTATATTACACATCTGTTCTTGCAAGTTGTAAACTTTTTCGAGTAGCGATCTTATCATGTTAATTATTTTAAGTACTTTAAATTCCCAGTCTGATCATTCCAAAACCTCTACCATATCAGAGTCTGGTTCTGATGCTTGTTTTATCTCTTCAGACTGTGTTTTTTTCTTGCCTTTTAGCAAGCATTCTAATTATTTACCAGCCACACATGATGTATCAGATAATAGGAACTGAGGTAAGCAGGTCTTTAGTGTGAGGTTTTATGTAAACATGGCCAAGAGTCGGGCTGTGTTTACTGTTTGCTGCGTCAGAGGTTCCACTTTCCTTTAACATCCTTTGTTCTGTCTGCTGTCTGCCCTTGTGTTTACTTAGAAACTCCTTTCTGAATGGTGTCTGTGTCCTGAAGCTCTCTCAGTTGTAATCCACTGTTATTGTACTGGAGAACTTTTAATAGATCGTAAGGTATTGGGAAGGAGAGGCGTTCTATAATCTTATGATTGAATCTCCCTTTTTATCCGGCAGGAATCCCCAGGCTATTACCTTCAGAATAGTTGTTCAGCTTTTTTCTTGTTGTGATGACAGGCATGACAAACTTCCAGCACCTTCAAATGTCCAAGTGGGAAGCAGCAGTTCTTTTTTTCCCTCATGTGAGAGAGGGTAGAAGAGGCACAAGTTATCTAATTGTTCTCCCTGGAGGTCAGATGGAGCTCTGATATTGAAGTTTCCCTTGAGGGCTAGCCTTTGTTTCAGGAAAAGGAAGCTTTGGGTATACTTTAAAATGATTGCTTTCTCCCTCCCCTTGCCAGAGGCAAGAGAGAATTTTTCTCTGATCTTCACAGGACAACCTTGTGGGGCTCCTGAAGGTAAAACTGGAAAGTGTGGGTGCTCCCCTAAGGCTGAGTCCTTGCTCCCCCAGAGTTTTCCATTCTCAATTAAGTCCACCCTCAGTCTCCAGCTATTCACAGATCACAGATTAAGTGTCTCCACCCATGACTGGCTCTTGTTCCTAGTCAGCTGGGATTGTCTTGAATTCATTCACCTATTTCTTCAGTTTTCAGGGAGGTGATTTGTCCTGGATTCTCTGGTAGATGTAAGAAGAATTGTTGATTTTCAGTTGGTTCAGCTTATCTCTTGTTGTGATGGCAGCAGTGACAGTTTCCAAGATCTTCATGCATCAGAGTGGAAACCTGAAGTCCTAATAATAATATTTTATATCCATTATATCTTTTGATGACATGAAAGGGTGCCAATGAAAGATTAGTCGATCTAAGAAAGAAATGGAAAATTTTATTCAAGCCAGTCTTGAGGATTATAACTGAGGAAGAGCATCTCAGAAAGCTCTAAGAACTATTGTGCCCATTAGAAGTCAAGGCACAGTTCTCTAAGTGTTTTCAGACAGAGGGCTGTACATCAAGTGACAAATTACTGGCAGTTTAGATGATCCAGATCTAATCGGCATCGTGGTGGGACATGTGATCCCCTACAAGGTCAGGAAGGAATGTTGTCTTTTAAGGAGCTGTCTTGTTAATGCTGGGAGAATGTTGCTCGTTGTGGTTGAGCAGGTATTCCTACAAATGGGGGAGGTCTGGCCGGTGCATAATGCGGATACACAATGCATAGTGCCGGCAGAGAGGGGGCCAAAGGTCAGAGAAGGCTTTTTTATGTTTAAATTTTTCTTGTCTTGCCATTAAATACAAATTTTTATTTCACAAGGTTGCGGAGCACAGGCTCCGGACGCGCAGGCTCAGCGGCCATGGCTCACGGGCCCAGCCGCTCTGCGGCATGTGGGATCTTCCCGGACCAGGGCACGAACCCGTGTCCCCTGCATCGGCAAGTGGACTCTCAACCACTGCGCCACCAGGGAAGCCCCACAGATCTTATTACTGGCATTTAACCTACAAGAAAACGGAGGCTGAAGGAGATTAAATAACTTTCCCAAAGACAAAGGGCCAGTAGATGAAGCATAACCCACATCTTCTAGACCTGCCAACACAGACATGTATGTTCAATCATTCATGCACCTGAAGCAGTGTGAAAGGAAAACTTCCACGTGAGAGAGGAGCGTCCACATTTCAGTTGGCTCTGTGGCCCGATATAAAAAGCCCTGCCCTGGGATATTCCATAATAAATGTCCTCCAGCCTGACTCAGACCCCAGCTCCCGTTTAGATTTTAGGGAATTCACAACAGTGGGAGTCTCAGCTTCTCAGTATGAATCTGGAGCAAGAACTAACCACGTGACCATTCACCGAGGTCTCTTGCAATCACAAAATGAAGCAGTGCTAGGCTGCATTTAGGCTCCATATTTTTGGAAGAGAGAGTTTGTCTATGCGTGTGTCTGTGGGTCTGTGGGTCTGGATATGTGAAAGAGGAAGTTATTTCATTACAATTTTTCTGAACTGCTAAATTAAGCCTCTCCCTTAAGTGAAAAGCCTTAGCTTCTTTGATTCTTTAAATGACATGACACGTTACCTTCCCACCTGCTTAAATACACTATAGCTTATGAATGTGAATAATATTTAAAGCAGGACTTCCTTCCAGGATTTCCTCTGCCTTCGGATTTTCCTTATGTTTTCTCGTGGTAACTCCACAACCATTACCAACCACTGCAATGTCTCCGTGTGCAATGTCACTTCCTCAGAGAGGCCTTCCTTGACCTCTTAGACAGGACAGAACCCAGCACTTCCTCTTTCTGAACCTACATGTTCATATCTGTGTCCCTCGCTATTCTGGAATCTTCATGAGGGTGGACTCTGCATACGTCACAGCTGCACCCCCAGGGCTGACAGTCTAGGATGGACCTTTCTGCAGGATAGAGATGTTCTATCATCTGCAAGTGATTGCTGAGCACTTGAAAAGTACAAGTGAACTACTGAATTTTTAATCCCAATTTAAATTTAAATAGCTATAAGCTGCTAGTGGCCACATATCAGATGGTGCTAGTGGCCACATATCAGACCACTAGAGGAGGACTAGAGCAATGTTTCTCAAAATCTAAATCAAGCTGTCAGGAATCTGCTTCTTGATCCATGCTCCAGGTAATTCTTACCAGCAGTAAAATGTCACAACTGCTGGTCTAGAATAGGCTTCTCAATCCTGGCTTCACATTAGACCCACCTGGAGGAGGTTTTAAAAGAGAACAGTGTCCCAGCCACACCCCTAGAGATTCAATTTCAGTTGGTCTGTTGTGGGGTTCAGGTATTAGTATTTTAAAAACGAAACAAGACAGAAACTCTCCCCTGGAGGCCGTTACAGGCAGTCAGGCTTGAGCATCTAGAAGATCTGTTCTCACTTGACCCTCAGAATAGACCAAATAAATACACAGATAAACGGTCTGGGGGCGTTTATAAAGGATCAGTGATTACAAGTGAAATCTTGTGATGTCCGAAGAGATAATTAGTGACATTAGTGGTTCAGATGAATTTCTTGACGTTCCATGAAAAAAAAAATTCAGCTTTAGATAATCTCTAACGACTGTGTGAAATTCCTTGTCCTTTTATCCATAAACGGTACAAATCATACCAAGCTCTGGGACATCTGGAGAGGGTGACACGCTCAGAGTTCCCTAAGCAATCATCTCTTAAAATACACAAAGGCCTCTCTAGTTTGCTGGTTGATTGACAGAGGGCCTGGTGACTTCACATGGAGTCACATGACCGTGCCCTGCCCAGCAGCTGGAAGAAGGTGTTTTCCAACCTGCCGCTCCGGGCAGGTCCCGGGTCTCCTTTGCTAAGTCCTCCCCGTTCCTCCCCCCTCCAGGTGCGTCGGTCACCGTCTCGGCGGTAAGGAACGGCGCCCGGACTAGCGCGGGAACGTGGGTGCCGGAGTCCCGCCCTCCCCTCCTGCAGGTGCACAGGTAAGGGTCCCACAGTAAGTCCAGACTGGCCGGGTGCCGGGCGCAGAGGGAATCAGGCGGGTGCAGGCTGGGCACCGGCGCGGGAGGCGGCCGCGCGGGTGCAGAGCCCAGGGAATTTCAGCCCCGGCCCTGGGCGCGGCGAGGACCGCAACTCAAGGAAACCCGAGCAGCTTTGCAGGGGGAGTGTCTGATGATTTTTCAAAACATGCTCCTGATTGAAAAAAAAATCAAGGCTCAGAATAAGTAGATTCAAGCACTGCTAATTTTAGCCAAGACACTGGAGGAGCTTGCCAGGGGATTTGAGGAAATTAACATGAAACTAAAACCGAATCTTAGGCGAAGAGGAGCAAACAATATTGATCAGCACGTACTAAACGCTAACAAAAAGGTCTCCGTAGAGAGAGGTTTACAGGAAAAGGTTTAAATTACTACGAGAGATTTAAGGGAGAAGCACTATTCAATGAAACAAAAGTACTAGAACAAAAATAAATGAATATAGTTTAACAATATATCAGCATATACTTACACATGTGAAAACTACTTTAGTCTAAAGTATATTAAGTTAATTTAAATTTTATTCAAAAGTAATTTGAGCCTTGTTAACTCAACAGGTTTGCATTTTAAAAAAACTGGGTCTAGTGTGTGCTAGAGTGATATTTTTTTCCTTTCCACAGAACTTCATTGATTTAGAATGAGGTAGATTCTTCCTTAAAGATAGTAAACATTGCCAACCCACAATGAAATCAGATCACATACTTCCTGAAATGTACCAGAGGGGCATGCAATAAACTTCATTTATCTGCAGGTAATAACTAAGTAACACTGGCTGATGTTCACTCAGCAGTCAAAATGCAGTGTATGCACCGTGATTAGCACACCAGATTATTCTTTCAAGGAAATCTGAGAGGTCTAGGGTTGTCAGTATTCTTCAGTGGAGACATCGTTTTGCTCATGTTGCAATTTTTTTAAGCGTAGACATTCTCTTCGCAATGTGCTTATAGAGGGGTTTTTTCCTTAGCTGATTTTAGTTCAAATGGAAACAAAATAAGTTTCTTAGCTGGACTTAATCACATGTCCTTAGTCCTGTGATATCCTTCCTGGATACCTCCTGCTCCTCTGACCTATTGCAGCTCTGGTATTTTAGCAACAATCCACTAGCTTGACCCTTGAGCCAAACCCACGTAAGCTATTGAGGGAAGCCACAGGGCTGAAACTTTCTTTGCATCTAATAGTAAGCCTATTATTATTTTTACTGAAGTAGTGTTACTGTGTCAGTGTTTAAATGTCTTAGCATCTCTTCCTCAACTATGGTCTTAACAGCATTTTGTTTTATTTTAAGAAAACACACAAAATTTTAAATAGATATCTTTTTTGCTAAAATTTATTCATCAATTTGAAGTTATTCCTGTTTGGGGTTAAACTATGTTTAATAATACCAAAGAAGATATATTGTAGGTAGTTGTATATTTGACAATTCTCTGCAAAGAACCCATAAGGAACAATACGTGAAAAAAAAATGAAACACCTTAAATGTAAATATTTATCATTGTAAAATAAAATAATAAGGAAAGGTAATTTCAGGTGTACTTTGTTCAATACACATCCACAAGAGGTTATCACTATAATATTAAATTTGGGGAAAAAACCCACTAGATTATTTTAAATTCCATTCCAGAAGATTTATGTAGAGAAGTGAATGTATCAAAAGATCAATGTGCAAACTGATTTCACAATGGTATTGTGGCATGACTCTGGTTACCTCCTGGGTTAAAAATGACTGTGTTATCTTTTTCTCATGTAGCTTGTACAACTAAAAAAGTGAATTATGCTCAACACGCTTTTCCAAATGTTATCTTATGAAAAATGTCTGGTTCTTAGCTATCTGGGTTTTGGCCCTTTAGGAAGCTAGCACTTTTTAATAAGCTCAGCAGTGTTGTCCAGTAGAATTTTCTGCAATGATAGGCGTGTTCTACGTATAACCTGCTCTGTCCAGCATGGTAGCTGCCGATTGTATGCAGCCGTTGAGCACTTGAAATGTAGTTAACTTAGCGAAGGAGCTGAGTTTTCTTCTTTTACTAAATTTTAATGAAAAGTTAGTTACCCGTATGTGACCAGTGGCTCCCGGATTGCACAAGCATCTGACTAGCTGTTCCCCTTTGTTCTGCTGGCTGGTTGATAGTATTGCGCAAGACACAACTGCTGATCTAGTGCTGTCGGGGAGTCCTGAAGGTATTTTTCAACAGCCTTCATCTGGAAGGGATTTAAGAGATATGTTTTTTTCATTTCATTTTTAATGCCATTTGTTGCTTTGTTTTCATATTACGAGCAATACACGTTCACTGCAGACTACCAGAAACACATAAAAGCGTAACGTAAAAATTTGCTATCTCCCATAATCCCCACCCTCCAGAGATAACTATTTTAGCATTTTGACACATTTCCTCCCAGTGTCTACCTATTTTTTTTTTCAATTGAGGTATACTTGACCTACATCACTCTGTTATTTCCAGGTGCACAATACAGTGGCTCGATATTTCTATGCATTACAAAAGGATCCCTACAATAAGTCCAGCTGCCATCTGTCACCACACAAAGTTATTACAATATAATTAACAACTTTCCCCTCACTGCACATTTCATCCTTATCCCTGGGACTCATTTATTTTGTAACTGGAAGTTTGTCCCTCTTAACTCTCTCACCTATTTCACTCACCCCCCGACCCTGTTCCCCTCTGGTGACCACCTAGTTGTTCTCTGTATCTAGGACTCTGTTCTTTGTTATGTTTGTTCCTTTGTTTTGTTTTTCAGAGTCCACATATTAGTGAAATCATATGGTATTTATTTTTCTCCATATGATTGATGTCACTTAGCCTAATAGCTTCTAGGTCCATCCATGTTTTCACAAGTGGCAAGATTTCCTTATTTTTATGGCTGAGTAATATTCCATGTTGTGTGTGTGTGTGCATGCATGTGTGTGTGTGTGTGCGTGTGTGTGTATATATATATGTGTGTGTGTGTGTGTGTGTGTGTGTGTATCACATCTTCTTTACCCATTCATCTGTTGCTGGGCACTTAGGATGCTTCCATATCTTGACTGTTGTAAACAATGCTGTAATGAATAGAGGTGTGCATATATCATTTTGAATCAGTGTTTTAGTTTTTCTTCAGAATGATACCAAGAAGTGGATTTTCTGGATGGTATGGCAGTTCTACTTTTAGTTTTTTTGAGGAACCTCCATACTGTTCTCCATAGTGGCTGCACCAATTTACATTCGCACCAACTGTGTAGAAGGCTTCCCTTTCTCCATACCCTCTCCAGCATTTGTGATTTATAGACTTTTTGATGATGGCTGTTCTGACAGGTGTGCGGTGATATATCATTGTGGTCTGATTTGCATTTCTCTGATGATTAGTGCTGTTGAGAATCTTTTCATGTATCTGTTGGCCAAGGGTGTGTCTTCTTTGGAAAAATGTCTATTCATATCCTCTGCCCATGTTTTAATTAGGTTATTTGTTTTTTGATATTGAGTTTTATGAGTCCTTTGTATATTTTGGATATTAACCTATTATGAGGTATATCATTTGCAAATATCTTCTCTGATTTAGTAGGCAGCCTTTTCATTTGATTGGTAGTTCCCATGCCGTGCAAAAACTTTTTAGTTAGAGTAGTCCCATTTGTTTCTGTTTTTTAAAGATTTGTTTATTTATTTATTTTTGGCTGCGTTGGGTCTTCGTTGCTGTGCGCGGGCTTTCTCTTGTTGCGGCAAACAGGGGCTACTCTTCGTTGTGGTGTGCAGGCTTCTAATTGCGGTGGTTTCTCTTGTTATGGAGCACGGGCTCTAGGTGTGCGGGCTTCAGTAGTTGTGGCACACAGGCTCAACAGTTGTGGCTTGCGGACTCTAGAGCAGAGGCTCAGTAGTTGTGGCGCACAGGCTTAGTTGCTCCGCGGCATGTGGGATCTTCCCAGACCAGGGCTCAAACCCGTGTCCCCTGCGTTAGCAGGTGGATTCTTAACCACTGCGCCACCAGGGAAGTCCCCCATTTGTTTTTTTATTTTTGCTTTTGTTTCCCTTGCCTGGAGAGATAGATTCAAAAAACTATTGCTAAGGCCAGTGTCAAACAGTGAACTGCCTATGTTTTCTTCTAGGAATTTTATGGTTTCAGGCCTCACATTTAAGTCCTTAATCCATTTTGAGTTTATTTTTGTACATGGTATGAGAAAGCAGTCCAGTTTGACTCTTTTTCATGTAGCTGTCCAGTTTACCCAAAACCGTTTATCAAAGAGGCTTTATTTTCCCCATTGTATATTCTTGCTTCCTTTGTCATAGATTAATTGACCACATGTGTGTAGATTTATTTCCGGGCTCTCTATTCTTTTCCATTGATCTATGTTTCTGTTTTGGTGCCAGTACCATATTGTTTTGATTACTGTAGCTTAGGAGTATGAAATCAGGGAGCATGATAACGCAAGCTTTTTTCTTTTTTCTCAAGAAAGAAAAAAGCTTGTGTCATCTTTGACTTCTTTCATCAGTATCTTATAGTTTACTGAATATGGGTATTTTTGCCTCCTTAAGTAGGTTTATTCCTAGGTATTTTATTCTTTTTACACGATAGTAAATGGGATTGTTTACTTAATTTTTCTTTGTGTTCTTTTGTTGTTAGTGTATAGCAATGCAAGAGATTTCTGTATATTAATTTTATATCCTGCAACTTTACCAAATTCATTGATTAGCTCTAGTAGTTTTCTGGTGGCATCTTTAGGATTTTCTATGTATAGTATCATGTCATCTGCAAACAGTGGCAGTTTTACTTCTTCCTTTGCGATTTGGATTCCTTTTCTTTCTTTATCTTCTCTGATTGCCGTGGCTAGGACTTCCAAAACTATGTTGAATTATAGTGGTGAGAGTGGGCACCCTTGTCTTGTTCCTGATCTTAGAGGAAATGCTTTCAGTTTTTCACCATTGAGAATGATATTGGCTGTGGGTTTGTCATATATGGCCTTTAGTATGTTGAGGTAGGTTCCCTCTATGCCCACTTTCTGGAGAGTTTTTATCATAATTGGGTGTTGAATTCTGTCAAAAGTTTTTTCTGCATCTTTTGAGATGATCATATGGTTTTTATTCTTCAATTTGTTAGTATGGTGTATCAGCTATTATTTTTTTAAATATGTTTTTCGCCCCTTTTCTCTCCCTTCTCATTCCTACACCCCTTAATGTGAATGTTAGTGTGTTTGATGTTGTCCCAGGGGTCTCTTAAGCTATCCTTCTTTGTTTTATTTCTGTTTTCTGTTTAGCTTGGGTGATTTCCACTGTTTTGTCTTCCAGTTCGATGATCCCTTCCTCTATATCATCTAATCTACTGTTATTTTTTTCTAGTGTATTTTTTATTTCAGTTATTGTGTTCTTCACCTCTCTTTGGTTCTCCTTTGTATTTTCTAACTCATTGTTAAAATTCTCACTGTTTCATCCATTCTTTCCTCAAGTTTGTTGAGCATCTCTCTGATCATTACCTAAACTCTGTATTGGGTAAATTGCTTACCTTCACTTCACTTAGCATTTCTTGTGGAGTTTTATCTTGTTTTTTCATTTTGAAAATATTCCTTTGTCACCTCATTTTTCTGGTTCTTTGTTTTTGTTCTTCTCTGTATTAGATAGGCTGGTTATATTTTCTGATCTTGGAAAAGTGGTCTTAAGTAGTAGACATCCTATTCATCCCAGCAGCACACTCCCCGCTGGTCACCAGAGATGTATTCTCTAGGGGTGCTTCTCATATGGGCTGCATGAGTCCTTTTGTTGTGTTAGGGCCAACTACTGTGGGTGCACTGGAAGGTGTGGCTGGCCCTCAGCCCAGTTGATTGCCAGGCCCTGCCTAGTGCAGAGGCTGCTGGCCACTGGTGGAAGGGGCCAAGTCCCAGGATGGCTGGCTATGGGGACCATGTTGTCCCAAGGCTGGTGCCCACTCACTGGTTGGTGAGGCCAGCTCCTAATGCAGCTGGCTGAAGTGCACCAGGGGGTCATGTGTCTAGTGCCAGCCCAAGTATGGAAGCAGAGACTCCGCTCTTAAAGAGAGAATGCAAAGTCTCACATGCTGTACTAGTGGTCTAACACTAGCTCCATGACCCCTAATGCAGAATCAAGTCCTGGGGTGGCTAGCTGCAAGCCAGGGGGTCCTGGAGCTAGTCTTGTCCTGCTGATAGGCAGGACCAGGTTCTGCAGATACTGGGGACTGGGGAGGGGGGCCACCTATGGCTTCTGCTGGCTTGCTAGTGGGTTGGACTAGTCTCTGCACTGCTGGCTGCTTGGCCTCGGACATCACAGGACTGGTGACAACTGGCCTTTGGGTGAGGCCAGATTCCAGTGCTGATAGGCTAGTGGGAGGACTTCAAAATGGTGCTTGCTAGCACCAGTGCCCTAGTGGCAGCATGAGCTCCTGAAAATGGCTGTTGCCAACATCTGTGACCCCAGGGTGAGAACTGCTTGCCTCCTGCCTCTCCAGGCGACTCTCCAAGATCAGCAAGAGGTCTGACCCAGGCTCCTTTCATATTACTGCCTCTGCCCTGGGTCTTGGAGTGTGTGAGCTTTTGCATGCACCCTCTAAGAGCAGAGGCTCTGTTTCCTACAGACCTCTGGTTTTCCCAAATGCAAGTCTCACTGACCTTCAAAGCTAGAAGTTCTGGGGACTCATCTTCTCTGTGCAGGATCCCCGGTCTGGGGAGCCCAATGTGGGGCTTAGACCCCTCGCTCCTTGGGGAAATCTCTGCAATTGTGATTATCCTACTGTTTGTGGTCACCTACCCACGGGTGTCGGTCTCGACTCTACTGTGTCTTCACCCCTCCTCCCATCACCTTGTGGTTCCTTCTTTATATCTTTAGTTGCAGATGATCTTTTCTGCTAGCCTTCAGGTCATTTTCATTGATAGTTTCTTTGTAAATAGTTGTGATTTTGGAAGGAGGTAGGCTCAGGGTCTTCCTTCTCCACCATCTTGGTCACCTTCAAGAGATTGTTAAAGAGATCTTTAGGAGATTCTTCTATCTGTTCAGTTTTTTAAAAAGTCACAAATATAATTTCATGAACTATTTAAACTAATACACACCTAGGTGGTGCTACTGTTGAAGAAAAGTGCCTTTACCTCTAGGGGATCCTGAGTATATAGCAACAATACAACTTAAATGTGCCCTTAAGCTCGTGTTAAATAGTAGAACAGCTTGTGCTCAGAAGGCACTGATAGGTCTCAAAGTCTTCACCCGTGCTTTGTCATTGACTTGTCACAACAACCAATTGAACTGAACAGGATCCTGGTCCACAAATCTTCATGATACAATCTACCCACACAGAAGAATTTCTTTACAATATCATACAAATTGTATCCAGGTTTTGGAAGAAGTTAGGTTTTCAAGCTCTGAAGACAAATTTTGCTTGTTTTATTGTTTGTTTTGTAGGTCAGTGATCAAAAAATATTTGTTGCCAACATAACTGAAAAAATGAATGAATGAACATGGGGTGTGAATGTAATACATAATTTCATAATGTCTTAACTTTTTATCTGGAAGGACTCTTTCCGTACTTTTGACAAACTCAATAAGTATCATGTATTGATGACAGTTTGCTCACAGATTCACAACTTTTTAATTGTTTCATTTTTATTCCTTTTATTTCAGAAGCTCTTGAAAAGTACATCAAGTTGAAAGTGAACCAGCTTGCTCTCGGGCAGGACCAGAGCCATGAGCAATAATGGAACAGACCTCACCACTGGTTTCATCTCCTCTATTGTAGCCATCCTTTTGTTTGGCTCAAACTTTGTACCACTTAAAAAATATGAGACTGGCGATGGTAGTTATGTTTCCTTCATTGTTAGTCTTAAATTAATTTTAAACGTGAAGTTCACTTTTTCTGTCTTTTTTAAATGATGGCTATAAAAATGAATTTTGCTGTACCTGAAGCCAAGTGAATAGAGCTTAAAAAAAATCATTTGGCAATGCCCATGCCATGTTATCTGACTGCTAGTCAGTATAGGATAACCTTAAGATTGTGTTTCATCATAAAGCTAGGATGGGGAAAGCCTTTTAGCCATATCTGTTATGTTTAGAAAAGAAGGAAGTTAGCTCTACTGATAACACTTGTTTTGCAAACACAAATTGCCACCACAATTGATATAATAGAAAACAATTTGCACCTAACACGAAATCTGTGTTTGCCTATGAGCAATGTTGACTCTGACAAACATTAGGTGAACACAGAAAACTGCACCCAGATGAACAAAGATGCATAGCAATGCACAAAATGTGCTCACACACACCCCTTCACACAACCACCAGGTCTGTTACACCACACCCTTACACATCTGGTGTTCAAACCCTCATTCACCACCTTCCCAATAATTCACAAGCTACAGCATTTCTGACATCCATTTGCATAAGCCAACTTCAGATCTTTTTTAAGGTAAAGTTCCATATTTATTGCAGCATTTGTGAATGTCTTAACCACTTAACCAGTGTAAAACTGCACTACCATCTTCTTAGGCTCCTATCTTTTCTTAATAAGTTGTTGATGGAGTTTCTGAGTGTTGTGTCCTTAGCCCCATTTTCCCCCTAAGCTCTGCAGGCTTTATCACATGATTTTACACAGTACGGTGATGTTTAGGAACACACATGTCACATTATGGTAGAACTGACTGTAATGTGAATTATAGGGAAGGAGAAGCAGTAGTTGTTTTTATCTACCTGCCTTTCCTGTTAAAGCCAGGAGGAGAAATTGGAGATGTTATGGTGAAAGCCTGGTGGGAGGCATTGTGTTTTCACTCCAATTTATGTCTTTTTTTTTTTTTCAACTTTATCTCAGCCTTTTTTCTTATGTCTTTATACCACTAAGACAATAGAGTTACAAATCCTTTCCCTCCAGAGCCTTTCTTCTTCTCCCCTTTGGAGTTAGAACAGGAATGAAAAGTGCTAAAAAAAAAAAATAACAAAAAACATACTAAGGGTTAGAGGACCTGACTTTTGGGTGTTCTACAAGAACTGTGTGATCCCAGACAAACCTTATCCACTCTTTTGTTCTCAGTTTCTCTTTTGTAAAATGAAGTTTCCTTTCATCTCTGTGTTCTTACTTTTTTGTCTTAGAGGTTAACAGCCTTTTTTTCTCTCCTCCACCGTGAGATTGAATAGAAATAGGGAAAATTTTCCAATAGAGTCAAAAGTGCTACACTGAGTTATAACTACCTTAGTATTTTTTCCAATGTCGATGTTTTCTGTATCCTTTTAATCCCTAAACCCTCCTTCTAAGCCTCAGAAAAGCACAGATACACCTCATATCACCATGTGACCTTCAAGTAACTGGCAGAGCATAGGAAGGGGAGTAGCCCTGACCTAGAAGGCTAATTCTCAGGTCTGGAATGTCTGACTCAGTGCAGACACTCAACTCCAAGTGCATGAGACCTACATATGGCCATAAAGGACTTTATGTTTATCCCAAAATGGCACATACGATCCCCAAAGTTTTAAATTACTATCATGCTATTGTGAAGTTCTTAATGCCTTGTCTTTGGTGAGGAATGGCACTAAGTATAGCATCTGAATAAAAGTATATAGTCTTGGTCTTGCCAACATTCTTTGGTAGAAAATTTTTGATCCCTGTTAAGCCGGAATGCACAGTGTAGAGCAAGCTTTGGAGTCCAGTTGAGTTTAAATTCCAGTTTTACAGACTGTTAGCTATTTGGACAAGTTGCTTCATCTCCGGTTCATTTTCTGTCTTTGAATTAGGGTTAATTATGATGCATAGTAGTTACAAGAAATATAATAAACATGTAAAGTGCCTGGCATAGAGGCATGCAATAAATTGTGACCATTACTATAATAATTCACTGATATTCCTAAGCGCACTAATTCCTTAGATCAGTTTGAACCAATGACACCAGTTTTTTTTTTTTTTCCAGGAATGTTTCTCCAGTGGGTACTTTGTGCTGCCATATGGTTGGTTGCCTTGGTGGTCAATCTGATATTACATTGCCCTAAGTTTTGGCCTTTTGCAATGGTTGGGGGCTGCATTTGGGCAACAGGTAATATTTGATATAATTTATTCTTTAATCACTTTATGCTATGATCCAAATAAATCTGGTTCCTAGTAGAAGGAAACTAAATGAACAATTTAGTTTCTTTCATTTATATGCTCCATAAATATTTTTGGTACGTTTCCTGACTCTTTCCTTTTAATGATTTCTTTCTTAGTTCCTGGTAGATAATTGTGATAGTAAAATTATTACTATATATTATATGTATAATTATATAAAATTATTATAGGAAAAATGTTTCACTTACTATCTGTTCAAGCATAACTCATGTATTAGTTTAAGTGCTCTGGTCTTTCTTTCTTTCTCTCCCATTATGTTTGTCAGAAAATATTTATTAAACAGTCGTTTCTACTACTATCATCTTTAGGACTTGTCCTTAAAAGTAGACAAACACAGACACATTATCATTTCAAAAGCACTGGCAGAAAAACAAAAGCAAACAAAAACCTTCCCTCTGTTGCCTTCTCACTGTTGCCTGAAGTTATATAACTAGAATTTACACCTTTGCTTGGCCAATCAGGAATGCTTTTCTTCTATTAATATAAATACACCCCAGGAGAGTTTTCTTCTCTTTAGCAAAGAGAATCCCAACTATCAAGGCTCTCTAGAGGCAATTTGATTAAAAGCAAATGAATTTTTAAACGTTAAAAATGTATTAGGTAACTACTTAATTTGAATCTCTACAGAATTAAGTGATTTAGTGAAGATGATGAGTTGGAGGACAAAAGAGTTAACTTTTAAATTTCCACTAGAGTTGTAATTATTATAGCTCACTTATACCTTCGTATGCTTATGATTGTCATGTCTAATGGGAGAGGGGAACAGAGAAAGCAACCATTCATCCTGCAGATCTTGACAACCACCATAGTATCTCTATTCACCCAGCAGGTCCCACTGGGAGTCGGTGGGTTAGAGTCTAGTTTGAGAACTGCTGCAGACGGGGATGCTGTAGGTTACAGTAGCTGATTGAATGTGGGGAGCAGAGGAAAGGGAGGACCCAATGGTAATGTAGGGATTTTCTCCTAAGTGATTAGGAGAGTGATGGTGTCATTGACTTGGATGAGGAAAACGGGGAAGAGAACGTGTCCGAAAGGGAAAATAATGAGTTCAGCTGGGACCTTTTGAGCTGAAAGTTCCTGGTGTTGGAAATTTCTTTTTTTTTTTCTTTTTATAAATTTATTTACTTTTGGCTGTGTTGGGTCTTCGTTGGTGCATGCAGGCTTTCTCTAGTAGTAGCGAGCGGGGGCTACTCTTCGTTGCGGTGCCCAGGCTTCTCATTGCAGTGGCTTCTCTTGTTGCGGAGCACGGGCTCTAGGCGTGTGGGCTTCAGTAGCTGTGGCTCACGGGCTCCAGAGCACAGCCTCAGTAGTTGTGGCGCAGGGGCTTAGCTGCTCCGCGGCACGTGGGATCTTCCCGGACCAGGGCTCGAACCCGTGTCCCCTGCATTGGCAGATGGATTCTTAACCACTGAGCCACCAGGGAAGCCCAGGAAATTTCTTATCGAGACTAAAACTCTGGAGAAGGTCCAGGCTAGCACTGGGAGCATGTGACTCTAGCTGATAGCTGAAATCATGAAACTAGTCAAGTACCCAAAAAAGAATATAGCAAGAGGAGGGGTGTGTTCTAGGGAAAATATTCAGAGGGCATCTAAATCCGGAAGGTCTGATGAGAAAGAGAAGCCAGAGAAAGAGAGAAACAGGAGGGAACTGGGAGATGAAGAGATCTTGGAAACCAAGAGAGGGAACCTTTCCAGAGGAGATTGACTGAGACCAGACAGCCAGTCAAGAACTGGAAAGACGAACCATGAATTTAGTCCTGAGCACGAAGCACTGGGTGCAGGACTCCAGAAGACAAGTGGGTGAGCATGGGAGAGCAAAGTCTGGGCCGTACTGGGACAGGGACATCTGCCAGCGGTTGGCCCTGGTTCGAGTCGTAGGGGATGGTCACTACCGATTTTATCATTGACCAGTTTCTGCAAAAAGACATAAAACAGAGACCTAGGCTAAGGACGAAGAGCATTGGTGCAGTTAGGCAAGGAGCTAATTCAACATTTTCTCTGTAGGATGTTGCCCTAAGCCTGGCTCTTTTAGCAGTCATAATCATGAGTTTAAATGCCAAAATATGTGGCTGTTTTATTTTTAAAATGACGAATTGTGCTTTACTAAGTTTGTCCAAATCCCATAAGCTTTTTTTTTTCATTTTTATTAAATCTTTATTTTGTTTTATTTTTTAAAATTTTTATTGGGGTGTAGTTGATTTACAATGTTGTGTTAGTTTCTGCTGTACAGCAAAGTGAATCAGTTATACATATACATATAACCACTCTTTTTTAAGCTTCTGTTCCCATATAGATCATTACAGAGAATTGAGTAGAGGTCCCTGTGCTGTACAGTATGTCCTTATTAGTTATCTATTTTATATATAGTAGTGTGTATACGTCAATCCCACTCTTCCAATTTATCCCTCCACCCCCACTTACCCCCTGATAACCATAAATTTATTTTCTACATCTGTAACTCTATTTCTGTTTTGCAGATAAGTTTATTTGTAGCCTTCTTTTAGGTTCCGCATGTGAGCAATATCATATGATATTTGTCTCTGTCTGACTTACTTCACTTAGTATGATCATCTCTAGGTCCATCCACATTGGTGCAAATGGCATCACTTCATTCCTTTTTATGGCTGAGTAATATCCCATTGTATATATGTACCACATCTTCTTTATCCATTCCTCTGTTGATGGACATTTAGGGTGCTTCCATGGCTACTGAAAATGCAAATCAAAACTACAATGAGGGGTGAGCTGTGACAAAGCGAGAGAGAGGCATGGACATATATACACTACCAAACTAAGGTAGATAGCTAGTGGGAAGCAGCCGCATAGCACAGGGATATCAGCTCGGTGCTTTGTGACCATCTAGAGGGGTGGGATAGAGAGGGTGGGAGGGAGGGAGACGCAAGAGGGAAGAGATATGGAAACATATGTATATGTATAGCTGATTCACTTTGTTATAAAGCAGAAACTAACACACCATTGTAAAGCAATTATACCCCAATAAAGATGTTAAAAAAAAACACAAAAAACTACAATGGGGTATCACCTCACACCGGTCAGAATGGCCATCATCAAAAAACCTGCAAACAATAAATGCTGGCGTAGATGTGGAGAAAAGGGAACCCTCCCATGAGCTTCAGCTGAAATTAAAATAAAAATTAATTCAATTGATAAACTTGTTTTCTGTATTGGAAATAACACCTTTCTCCTGTATATTTCATCTACAGGAAACATTGCGGTTGTCCCAATTATCAAAACCATTGGTTTGGGCCTTGGAATCTTAATCTGGGGATCATTTAATGCCTTAATCGGCTGGGCAAGCTCAAGGTAACACAAAGCAAAGTGTTTCAACTATGATTCTCTGCACTCACCCTCTGTGTAAGGCCAGTGCTAAGCATGGGACTAGCTGAGAGGAATAATGCTTGGTTCCTACCCTCACAGAGGCCACTACTGGTAAGGCATACACATAACATATGCTACCTTGAATTACTATTTCCCTTAAGTTCTAAAGAAGTGATCTGACACTCTGATCAAGATAAAGTAAAGAATTGTCTCTAGGGAACAAAGCAGGGAGAGAGAAAGGACACTGATATTTATGTTCCCTTTCTATGTGTGGCAGTTTGCTGGACATATTATATACATTATTCCCATCTCATTTTCACAACTGTATGAGGTAAGTGCTATCTTATAAGAGAACTGGCACACAAAGAAGATGAGGGACTTGCTGAAGTTCACAGAGCTAATCAGGCATGGTTCTAAAGCCCATATTCTTCCCTCTGGGGTCTGAGCCAGTGTCAGCAAACCCTGGTCCAGCTTCCCAGCCATTTTTGTAAATAAAGTGATATTGGAACACAGCCAAACACATCCGTTTAAGGAGTGTCTGCGGCTGCTTGTTCCCTATAATGGTAGAGGTGTGTAGTTGCAAGAGGCCACCTAGCCCGCAAAGCCTAAAATATGTACCCACTGGCCCTTAAAGGGAAAGTTTGCCAACCTGCAGCTCTAGAGCTGAGCTGTCCAGATCGGGTCACCGCAAGCCACATGTGGCCATGTGTATTTAAATTTAAATTAATTAAAATGTGACAAAGTTAAGCATCGAGTTCCTCGGCTGCGCTGGCCACGTGTCAAGTGCTCTATCACCGTATCTGGCGGAAGCTGCCCTATGGTCTGGTGCAGCCTGGGAACAGCTTCATCTTCTGAGAAGATCCTTTTGGACTGCACCACCCTCGGTCAGCATTAAGATGAACGTTCAAGTTGAGTTTGGGAAAATAAATAGAAAGGGGGCTTTCACTCTAACCTTGCTTTCCGGGCCCCTCTTCCCACTCAAAACACTACAACAACCTCAGTTATAACAAAGCCAGCTAAGTTCCAGTACATTCTTTCCTGTCCTTTCCTCATCCCCGCCCTGCTTTTTACAAGTGCTATTGTCTTTTTCCCGTCCTTGCCTCCTTTCTCTGGCCCTGGGTGGTTCACAGTGATGGTCGGTGATGATCAATACAACCTCAAGACATGGGGAAAAAAAAAAAAAGAATTTAAAGGGATGCCAAAGAGCAGCGATCTTTAACCAAGCAGTTATTGAATCTATTTCAAGTATTATACAAAGTAGCAGTCAACTCACCAGCATTCAATTACCCACTTAATCTATTTTTTCTTCCTTCTTCCTTAGTCTTAATGAGAAAGGGACTTTTCTTTTAGACAAGTACTTTTACATATACTAGCTCATTTAATCTTAAGAAACCTGTACGTGAGGTGTAATTGGAGGTGTAATTGTCCCAGTTTTAAACATGGGAAATTGAGGCCCAATAAAGATAGTTAACTTATCCAAGTCACAGGTAGGAGGTGAGGGACCTAGGATTTCAATCCAGGAATCTGACCCCGAGTCCATGGCCTTAAACACTGTGATGAACACATATTCAACAATATCTTCTTTGATATGACTCTTTCCATTTCCAGGTTTGGCTGGTTTGGAATGGATGCAGAAGAGGTGTCAAAACCACTGCTCAATTACATCGGAGCCGGGCTGTCAGTAGTAAGGTACCTGGCCATTTTTATGATTTAACTCTTCTTCCCAACATTCAGGACACTTGTTAAAGATCCTGATGTGTGGACATTGCTTTACACCCACGTCTCATCAATCAACATGATTTTTTCTCAGATTCTTCATTTACATTGACAGGCATGGCTTCAGGGGACAGAAAGTATCAGCTCTGGGGTCAGGGGCCCCAGCCTCAGTGGTCAAAAGCTCTGAGACCCTGGGAAACCTTTTAGCTGCTGTGAAGCTTATTTTCATTATCTGTAATATTCAGAAAAATCATAGCTCATAAATGAGGATCAAATGGAGTTAAAGTATTTTGCGAACTAGAAAATGCTATAAGTCAACGTTATTCTGGCTTCCTGACGCTCTGAAATAGCCACTGATTCTCTCTTATTACTCAGGTATTCTTTGCCACTCAGTTTCCACTTTCCTGTCACGTCACTCAGCTCTTCTCAACCCGCTCACGTAACCACTCTCTCACCTGTGACAACACACACTCATGTAAATACCTGTTTGGGGATGTCTAGTTATATTCACTGGCTGAATGGAAGTGTTCAGCCCATAAAACCATCACAGAATTAGGTCACCTTAGATTCGGTCCCTTTTCCTCTCTAGACTCCATCTGTGTTTCCTGTCAGCGCCTCTCATAATGGATAGTATTGCCTGCGAAGGTTTTAGTCTTTTTTATTCTTCAGGGAAAGAACACTGTATTTCCCTTCCTCCTGCAGTTGATGGCTTTTCTCCAAACACATTCAGCAACAATCTCTTTGTCGTTGAAATGTTGCCTTAGAGAGTTCTTCCAGGCCAATCGGAGAGGAAATAACATTGATTCTTCTAAAATAGCAGATTCTTGACATTTTTGGTTAGAGGCAATTTTGTATATTTTGTACAATTCACAGAGCATTCAAGCTTTGAAGAGCTCTCTCAGAAAACATTTCTTTACGCCCCAAAATTGGAATGTAGAATGCCTTCGTCTTGACTTAATGATAATTTGAGGCCAATTTATCCACTCCATCAGGCTTTGTTTTTCTCCACGTTCCTTCTCCCTTTAGAAAGTGTACATTCTCTAAAATTACAAATTATTCACGTTCTATCACTTCTACTTGTGTGACCTTGGGCAAATCACTTAATTTCTCTAAACCTTGGTTTCTTCATCTGGGGATAAAGTGGGGCTAATAATTGCACCAGCCTCATAGGATATTTTGAGGATTAAATAAATATGTTCAGTGCTATGTGTAGGGCTAGACACATGGCTAATGCTCTATATGGCGGGTAATTTTAATTACAACAGTCACTCTTTTAATTAATAACTATTTCATGTTTGGTTACTGTTACCCCTTTGGGTCTATGTTGTCCAACTCAACAGTTAACTAGCCAGCGTGTCTGGGAGTCACCCAACTTAGTCTGGATCTTGGTCTGAGGCAGGAAAAGGCAGTGATCTCTTCTGTGGTGCATCCTGGCTCTCTTCTAAGTTTCTTTTGTTGACCTGAAACAAATAGACGGCCAGATTGTCCCCAGCAAAAATGGGTTTATTCAGGACCAGCAGAGAATTGCAGTTCAGGGTCTGCGACCATGGCGAGCCAGTACAAGTCCCTCACATCAAGGGAAGGAGAACGCTTTTATAGAGAACACAAGGAAGTTGGGAGGGTTATAGTAAACGAGGCGTCCACGGCTGTCCATTGGCTGAGGCCTGGCCAGGAAGGAAGAGGGGTCTGTCTCTTTCCCGTTGGGCTCTGCTATGATCCCAGGGCATGTGAGCTCCCCATTCTGCTCTCTCGACTCTATTTAACTGAGTTTTCTGTTTGTTAATATTTTTTACCCTTTACTAAAAGGAATTTCTGGAACCTTTCCATTTTAACTCCGTTAAATCAGTTTGTTCTGAAAGGAATTCATTGAAATGACTTGGAGTTTCGTAGCCAGTATAAGGAAACTTGGAATCTGGTTACATTGGTTTAGGATGTTGCTTTTCTTTTTAAAATGGAAACAATTGCTCCCATCCTCTGGACAGTCAATTGTAAAGCATTGCTAAGGTCATCTCTAGCCTTACATCTTCCCTACGTGTTATCCAGGTTAAGTATCAGTCAGTTTCCATATCCAAAACCACCCCAGGCATCTTAAACAGCAGAGGATATAGCACAGGGAATTGTTGACAAAAAGTGTTATAAAGCCCAAAAGAGCAAAGGGAGAAGGTGGCATCACCCAAAGCCCCAGGGCACCCACCCCAGCTGGCACTGTGGGGAGAAATGTGTCTGCCCTGAGCTGCTGACACCCCTGCAGCCACCCAAGGCAAGATGATGCCCGACCCCACCCCACCCCCACCGCTGGCAAAGCCGGGATGAAGCACAATTTGGGCAAATGTAGTTTTCAGTCTTCTAGTCCCCATGGTTCAGGGTGGAAGTGGAGCGCATGCCAAGAAAAAAGTCCAGGACACTCTCTTAGACGTGCTTCAGTGAAGATCCAGGAGTCGGAGTTCTCAAGAAGACAGATTTCCTTTTCAATTAAAAAAAGGCTTTGAGGACTTCCCTGGTGGCGCAGTGGTTAAGAATCCACCTGCCAATGCAGGGGACACTGGTTCGAGCCCTGGTCCGGGAAGAGCCCACATGTCTCGGAGCAAATAAGCCCATGTGCCACAACTACTGAGCCTGCACTCTAGAGCGCTCAAGCCACAACTACTGAGCACACGTGCCACAACTACTGAGCACACGTGCCACAACTACTGAGCCCACGAGCCACAACGACTGAGCCTGTGTGCCACAACTACTGAAGCCCACGTGCCTAGATCCTGTGCTCCGTAACAAGAGAAGCCACAGCAGTGAGAAGCCCGCGCACCACAAGGAAGATTAGCCCCCACTCGCAGCAACTAGAGAAAGCCTGCAAACAGCAAGGAAGACCCAATGCAGCCAAAAATAAATAAATTAAAATTTAAAAAAAAAAGGCTTTGATTTATCCTTGAATCTACTCTCCGTTCTTTTCTCTACTTCCTTAACTTGCTTCCTCTGTAGAGTTGTGTTGTGAGGAAACCCAGATCTTTGATTCTAGCGGTTAGCTTTCTTCAGAGCCACAGTCCTTACGTAGAACTGCGAATCAGGCTAAACATCTCGACGTGCATGCCCCCCGGGTGCCTCCTACTCCGTCTCAGGTGGGGCTACCTGTGGAAGGGGACCCTGCCAGGTCAGGGTTTGTGCCAGCCCTGCACAAACCCTGGGCTGCTGGTTCCTTTCTATTTGCCCTCAACATTTCCCACTCAGAATTACTTTTCTTACTTTAGCCTTCCCTGAACACTGGTCCCTCTTCCTGCGTTCCTTCTCTCCGTAGAAGGTATTAGCCACAGTCATTCAAATTCAGAACCTCGGGCATCTTGAATTTTTTTTTCCTTTGTACCCGACCCCATATCAAATCCTGTAAAATTCTTTCTGAACCTTTCACAGGTTCCTCCTCTCCTTTCCCTCGGTCCCATACTACCTACCCACCTGTATACCATAAAAATCTCACATCTCAGTTCCCTAGTTCCATTCTTTCCTGTTGCCAGTATGACTTGCTTGTATCTGCTCTCAAATCAGGACATCACTCTTCTATTTAGGAAGCCCTGAAGGCTCCCCACTGGATTCAGAATAAATCTGTCTTGTTAATCCACCATGTCCTCCACAGTTAGAGATTCAGCACTTCTTCCTAGCACAGTTTCGCCCTGGGTTGTCAGTTCACTGACCCAGGATTACTTATCATACCCGACACTTCCTTCAGCCCCAAAAGCCCTTTCCTCTGCCTCCCTGAAATATCAGTTAAGATTTCCCATCCTGTATGAAGTTTTCTTGATTTTCTTCTTCCTAATTATCAATAGAATGGATCACCCCTAGTCTCCCATTGTATTTTGCACTTCTTCTATTACCCACATTCTCAGGGTCTGTGTTGTATTATTCAGACAATCCTCTTTATCCTTAAACTATGAGATCCTGTAGGACAAAGGCTGTTATTTTCTTTGTGCACCATTTCTCCCACCATCACTATCAGACTTCGCTGCACAGTGCTTGATATATAATAGATGCTTGTTGAAATCAGTTGTCAGTGTAGACACACACGTGAGTTTTACTAATAGTAAGTGTATAGGGTTGCAAATCTAGGGAAATTGGAAAGGTTGGAAGTATAGAGAAGTACCCTTGTGTATAACATATTGATTTATTTTTAAAGTTTCCCATGCTTTTGAAAGCATTCACAGACTCCATCATGGAACTTTGTGTTTGACACACTGTACCAAGTTCTTCAAGTCTGTAGCCCGGAAGACCTTGTAATCTATTTGGCTTTGTGTTCATATCCATAAGATACATCTCATTACCTTGTCCTAACTTAGTGCCACCAGATTCCCTCTTGACCTAATCGAGCTGGATTCTTCTTTCTGACTCACCCATTTCATGTCCAGTATACAGGCTCAGACCACTGATTCCTTAGTCTTCATTTCTTCCTCATGCTCAGCACCCCATCTCCCATCCAATTTGTAGTGAAACTTCTCAACTAACGTATTTTGAGATTTTATCATGTGCCAAAAAATACCCCGAGAATTTTGTAGCCATTACTATTTAATTCTCATCACAGTTCTGTAAAGTGGGTATATCTCCATTTTTTATTTTATTTATTTATTTTTATTTATTTATTTAAAAAAAATTTTGGCTGCATTGGGTCTTCATTGCTGCGCGCGGGCTTTCTCTAGTTGTGGCGAGCGGGGGCAACTCTTTGTTGTGGTGCACGGGCTTCTCATTGCAGTGGCTTCTCTTGTTGCGGAGCCCGGGCTCTAGGCACACAGGTTTCAGTAGTTGTGGCTCGTGGGCTCAGTAGTTGTGGCACGTGGGCTTCAGTAGTTGTGGCTCACGGGTTCTAGAGTGCAGACTCAGCAGTTGTGGTGCACGGACTTAGTTGCTCTGTGGCATGTGGGAGCTTCCCAGACCAAGGCTTGAACCTGTGTCCCCTGCATTGGCGGGTGATTCTCAACCACTGCGCCACCAGGGAAGTCCCTCCCCATTTTTTAGATGAAAAAAGTTGAGGGTCAGAGAGGTTAAGTGATTTGTTGGAGGGTCACACAGTTGTTTGAAGAAGCACTCTAGGGCTTTTCTCTGTGTCCTTCAAGTATATTTCTAACATATCATCCTCTATTGCTATTAGAAAAACAGATGGGTCTATACAAAGCAGAGGGTTTTCATGGTAACTTTGAGGAGAAAATGCAGTTGCAGTGTCTAATGTTAGCTTTGCGAATTAACATATATATGAGCACACACACATGCCTATTTAACAATTAAGATAGACACATATAATCAGGTTTTATGCATTCAATTTTACTGAGTGTCAGGTACTTCGAGGACCTTGAAGCAGATGGAAAATGTGGTTCCTATCTTCTATTGAATTGGAAAGTCTTTAGAGAAAAAAGATTACATGGACCTGTGGCAGATGGTCTGGACCGTGTGATGACGATTCTCAGTGTTTTGGGAATTCAGAGAAGAGGACAATAGGGGAGGACCAGCCGGGGGTGGGGCTCCCTCCTCACAGTCAGCACTTCACGTCTTCTCTAGTTTGGGTAAGAGGTGAGGACACGGTATGTCCAGCTAAGGAAGGCTCACAAGCGGGACGTACAAGCTTGGAGCAGGGGCTGGTCAGGGAAAGAAGTCCATGGGAGAATTATGTTGAGAAAGGTTGAACGGGGCATGAAGCAGAGAGCAGTAAAAATCAAAGCAAAACTTGAATTTCCTATGGAAGGGAATATGGAACCATTCACGTTTATAAAGCAGCCAAGAGACTGAACTAAGGAAGCTAACTCGACATTTTAAATTTTTGTACAAAAGATAGCATATCTGGGTTCACTAGTCTGCACTCAGCTACCTATACTATTTCAGTCTCATGTGTGCTTTGAAAACTTGTTATATTGCTTTAACTTTTGAACCATGCAAGTGTTTTTAAAAAGGAATATCAAAAGTATACCAAAGTTGTTAGTTTCCTTCAGTTAATTTAATATTTTAACATATTTTAGCATTTTGGCGTGGTTCAAAAGTCAAGGTCAGTGAGGCATTTGTTACAAAGATACTGGACATGAATAGTCAGTGCCTTGGGAGAGAGAGGTTAAAGGGCAAAAAGGCATTAGGCTTACGTGTGTTTTTATCTCTTAAAATATACTCTGGAGGTCTTTCCATATCAGAGCACAGAGGGCATCCTCATTCCTTTTTTGTGGCTGTGTCATATTCCACTGGATGATCATGAAGGTCGGCTCACCTGAGTGTGTCTGTGCTTGTGTTAGAGGTCCCGGAGCGGGACTGGTAGGGACAAGAGTGGACACACCTATGCCTTTAGTACATGGCCTCAGGGTCTCCCCTGCAGGGGTCACACAGTTCTGCACTCACACCAGTGGTACTTATCTCCTCGAGTTTGTCCAATTGAGGATGTTAAGCTTTGGGGGAGGGGGGTTGTCAATAGAACAGGTGAGATATATTATTTCAAGGTGTTTCCATTTGTGTTTTTTACCGTGTGATTCCAGGGTTAAGCATGAATAAAAAGAAAGATGGGGCCATTGACTGAAACAAGAAAATCAGGAGAAAGATCTGATTTGGGAGGGAAGCTTATGAGTCTAGCTTTTAAGCTGTTGTAATTGAAGACAAGGAGAGATGTCAAAGAGAACAGCGGTGCTGGAGAAATGGCAGGACCCCTGAAGAGGCAGTTTGGAAGTAATCATCGTATCATTAAGATACGATGTTTTCCCTTAAGTTCAGGCAACTTAATGTGAACCAGGGTTGTGATAAATGTCACTAAAATTTATTTTCTTTGCAGTGCTTTCATATTTTTGTTCATCAAAAGCAAAATACCAAATACCACATATTCTGTGGACACCACACCATTAATAACAGAGCATGTGAGTAGAGAATGAGAACCACCTTGATCTGAAACGTATAATTAAGACGAAAGGAAAATGCATGAATTTGAATGCAGATAAGCGGGTAATGGGGTATTTTTTTAAAATCAGGGCTATCTGAAATATTTTAGCATATTTATTATGGCTAGGTCTATGTAGCCATCAATATTTCCACAGTAAAGATGCTCAACAAATACAGAGGTCTACTTCTTTTTATTAACGGTAGATCCCTACTAGGAGATGTGCACACAAGCCCATATACTGAAGTAACTTAAGGATTTCCGCAGTACGGGAACACTGAATACTGAGAAGGAACACGAAAATGACTTTAGAAAGGGGGAGGAAGGAGGCTTTAAAGTAGGATTGGGAGAGGGCAGGGGCCACAGATAAGACAAAGCCAGTGAAAGGGTAAATCAAATCACACGAAAGTGGGAATTAGACTTGACTTTCTTCTATTTCTCTTTTCTGCCGTATCCCATTCCACTCAAAGGTGAAGACAGGAAATAAGTAAGGAGTCACTGTTTTGACCCTGAAGAATATAAATTAGTCTGGAATAGCAAGTCTAGGTTAAACAGGGGCAATCTTTACAAGACAGCCGCAGCACTAGTGCCAGCGGCTCCACATACAGAAGTGGTTCCAGGGCAAACCGCCACGGCCATGAGCACAGACTCCAGCACCACGGATGCTGAGTGTCTCGTGTGCCTGCCCAGGGCCCAGTGCTGGCTGCCGCCACCTCCCACCCACACACAGAGGCGCTGCCTCCCTGGAAGGCGCTGCCTCTACTCTTTACTTCAAAATGAATTGCTTCTTCCCCTTCCTTCTTCCCCTATCAAAACTTTTATCAACTAAGGTGACAGAAACCTTAGTTAAATTGACACTAAAGTCAAATGATAAGTAGCTTAGGTGTTAGAGGAAAGATGTATTGATCCGTAGGCGTCTCTGATCAGGGAGATGTTTCAGAGAGAATGAAGGAGTGGGATGGGGAGAAGGTGTCTGGTATTCCTTGCCCACTTTAGGGACCCAGATACCTCCTAACCACCTTCCCTGCAAACAAAGGGGGAAGAAAGGAAAATAAATGCAACTTGGCAAAAGCTACAGAGAGGGCTAACGACCTTAGATTTTTCCATCAAGACGGAAGTATGTAAGCAAACTTAAGTTTAAAGATACATAGAAAGTATTGGTTACGATGCTGCTATACATCACGAGCGGCTCGTGGGGTGAGAAAGCGTGATTGCCAAAGGAAAGCTTGACTTAGCACATAACGAAGAATTCAAAGGTACAATAGTTTCTCATCTCTTATGAAAGCTTTAGGAGTATGGCATCAAGGAAACTTCAGCTAGGAGACAAAGATGCTTACATTCAATAGTAGAAATATTCTGAATTTGCTCATAACTTTTCCTGACTTAGAATATTAGCTAATCTCAAAACAAGGCTGGAAATGTTTCGTTAGCTAATATAGTTAAAGAGGCTGGATGACAATATGCCTACTGATCTTAGGTATTCCACAGTAGAAGAGTCTAAGTTCTAATTTCTTTACAAGTTATTAAAATTTGCAAATAGAATGCAAGCATTAATAACTTTTGTTAGCTTTGACAGGTGTATCAAAATAGCCATTTAATAAACTGTGAAAAGCATTTGAACAGAGAAGTTGCCCACTGCCAGACCATTCTGAGTGACAGAGAAACAGAATCAGAAACATCTGAGTCTAGAGATGCCCACGGAATCAGTATGCAGGGTGACATGGTCATATTTTAAAGTGCGTTTGAGAGAGAAGAGAAAAACGCTGAACATCTTCTTGTCACCAGTGTGGTTATCAGTTGAATGCTGTTTTCCTTTTGATTTTTGCCAATGTTTTCAATAGGTGGTTAACAAAACTCAAGACCCCGATCCTGAACATTCCTGGGTGGATAAACTTTCTACAGTGCAAAACCGCTTAGTGTAAGAAAAGGTTCTCTTATTCTGTTTTATATTTGGTTAATGCAAGAGTGAAGTCATATTCATCTGAGTTCAAGACGAAAATGGTAACACAAGCTTTGACTTCCTAGCTCCATGGTAGAGAGACTTTCGGGTCGCTTGCTGAATTTTAAGGTACAGAGGACCTTGGTCTCGGTGCTCCAAGGAATTCCTAAGCCACTGCAGTGTCTCTAGCCAATAAGTAGCTGACAAAAGCAATCTCATTTTGCAGGACTTTCATGCCTAAAGTAAAAGTAAAGTTAAAAAAAAAAAAGAAAAAGCAAAGTAAAGTAAAACCATAGGCCACAGAGTATAATGGCCAGTATGCTCCCAGCCATCCCAGTCGAATTAGGGCCACGTCTCCATTACATTATCCAGGATGCTCTCCACTGGAAATCCCTCCACTCGTGTGTCAGACAGTTTTATAATCCCAAGATATTTATTGTCAAATACAGTAGAATATTTTGTGTCTGTGTAGGCCCTAGCGCCCACCCCCAATTCTTTGTATCAAGACCAGGAGAGTTAGGTTCAATGACAGCCCTTATATTTTAGGGTTTTGGGGGCTGACAGAGAAATATGAGAATGTTTATGTTTTATGTATGAAAATTTTGTATATTTTATATAAGAAATATGGATATGTAATAGTATGTAGCTTGCATTTTTCAGTTGAGGGATGTTTTAGACTTTCTGTGGTGACACCTCAAGAATAGGAGGCATGTCCTCTGTTAGTATATACAGTGACCTCACAGTGGGAAAGAGGCAGTACTGGGTGCATAATAGATGCTCAATAAATATTTGAATAAATGGAATGAATGAAAGAATGAACTAACCCACACGCTTTGGAAGAAATAAATACGTTGCTATTTTTGCTTTGGAATAAAATAGATATATCAAACAAAACATTTTTCACAAAGCATTGCCTTTGTTAAGGGAATATTTGTTAAGAAGAATGTTTTCAGTTGTCTCATTGGCCAGCCTAGTCTATTAATCTGGTCCGCATTTGGGACCCTCCTCCAGGACCAGATGGTCTAGGCCTCCCCAGGATGCAGGGGTTTCCATCATGAACAGAGCTCACTGGCCATGTGAGTACCTACAGTCTCATATTCCTTAAAACATCACTAAAATAGACTTCATTTTTTTGGGGGGGCCACACCCTGCGGCATGTGGGATCTTAGTTCCCCAGCCAGGGATCGAACCCATGACCCCTACAGTGGAAGCGTGGAGTCTTAACCACTGGACCATCAGGGAAGTCCCTAAGCATTTGTTTTCAAGCTTGGAAAGGTATGGTTTTTGCCTAAAACTCTTTCCTGTTTCATGCTATTGTTCTTTATATTAAGCCAAAGGGATTGTTGTAAAATATTATTCACCTCCCTGCCAAAACCACTGGAAGCCCTTGCTTCACGCAGATATGGCCCAAGTCTGAGGGATCAATGTGACCCTAGTGCTTAAGGCAAAACGTTTTCTTCTTACAGGAAGTAATGTTTTACCTGAAATATTCAAATGATTTTGTTAGGGAATTCCCTGGCGGTCCAGGGTTAGGACTTGGCGCTTTCACTGCAGGGGGCCGGGGTTTAATCCCTGATCTGGGAACTACGATCCCACAGGTTGTCAGCACAAAAAAAAAAAAAAAAAAAGGTTTCTTAAATTATGTTATTAAATCAGCACTTCCCCTTGACCATGCCTAAGACATAGGCAAGTCTGTGGATCTCAGCAGTTGTTTTGAACAAACGTGTGTTTGGTCCTTAGTCTATTCTGGTCATTATTATTATCTGTGCTATTGTCACAGAGGGTTAAAAAAGAAGCATAGGGCACGGTGTCAGTCTACAAATACTGCATAATTTAACAAGAGAGCCAGGTTTATTTATGTCGCCTGTAGAATATGATGGCAATACTCTCACCTACGTAATGACAATTTATCATGATAATCCACTGCAGCGTCTGTAAATCATGTCCTTCCACCATTAGATGGTGGAGGACGGAAGCTGCATCACAGCAAGGTGGCGTCAGATACCTCGACCCTGCAGGGCACTCCTGGGGCTTTTGTTTGTCACCCCACTTGAGATAGATGGGTGATGGCTACACAATGCCTTGTGATTTCCATTTTGAAGCATGCTTTTGATATGATCCCACGTGTGCGTTTGGCAGAAACATTGCTTTGGGCCCAGATGAATAGTGATTTATTTGTTTTTAAGGGGCTGCAGTCTCGCGGTAATATCTGGAATACTCTATGGATCCACATTTGTGCCAATCATTTACATCAAGGACCACAGCAAGAGAAATGATAGTATATATGCAGGGGCAAGTCAGAACGGTGAGAGGAAAAAGTTATTTTACTTTATAAATAAACTCACTACCCATGTATCTAGTTAAGAGTATAAAAAGAATGGGACTGTGGTGGATACTGGTACATAGATTTGTCGATGAAAATTCAATTAACAGTCAAGTTAAGAAGCGAAAAAAGGGAATTTTATCTGAGCCAAACTGAGGATTATAGCCCAGGGGACAGACTCTCAGAAGCTCTGGGAACCGTTCCACCTGTTAAAAGGCAAACGCACTGTCACATACGTTTCCGAGACAAAGGATCGTACATCAAAATGACGTACCGATATTTTACGTAAAGTTCACCAAGGACACATAGTCCACCGTAAGCAGCTGCAAAGGAGCAGCAGATCACCATGGCCCGCTGCAGAGCTGGGAAAGAACAAGTCTTTTAAGAAGTTATCATACATTGGTAGCATCAGGAGCAAAAAAGAAATTGATCTTTCCGGTCAGGCAAGCACTCCCATTCTGAGAAGCTCCAGTTAAAGTGTAATGCAGATGCGTACCTCACATTAGGGAGGGAGGAAGCCCAGACAGACACAGAGAGAATTTTATGTCTAGATTTTCTCGGCGTGCCTTAAAATAAAATTTCATTTCATCAGATTTGATCTTACTTTGTCATTGCAAGTGGTGAGTTAGAAGGGCACGGGAAACTAAAAATAAAGGACTGTTGGAATATTTTCATGTGATCTTTAACATACAAATAGAATCAATTTTAGGCAGGATTCGTTTCAGCTACTTGGATCTTAACACATGGTTTCTGGCTTTGCTGCAAGATTTGGAGATTATTTTCCAGTTTGATGATCTCTAGGAAAATATGTATTCTTCTCCTCTTTAAAAAAAAACAAAACAAAACCCTGAAGTGTAGCACATAGTACTTTAAAATCAAATAAAGGTCAAAATATAGCCTGCTTAGTATATCATTTTTCGAGCACAGAGTAACGCATTGAAAGGCCCAATGTAATGCTGCCAGATTATCTCAGTTTCTAGCGCTAGAATTAATCTCTCAAGACGTCACTTCCACACAGTGTGCAACAGCCTTCTGCAGGCTCCGAGGAGGTGAGAGTGTCTAATTCAGGATCCTGTGATTATACTGAAACGTGGCTTACACCCACGAAACGATAAAAGAATGATATCGTGGTTAAGACAGTTCTACATCCGTGGCACAGGAAATGAATGTCATCTGTGATCCAATAAGGGAGATTTCTGGAGGGCAAGTCATGAGGGAAAGATTGATGGAGAAGCTGGGATTTGAACTCTAAAGGAGCAGATAGACTTTGAGTGACTACCATGGTCTGTTTCTTCCTTTTTATACTCAGCCCCACGAACAGTACTCAAACTTTTATTAATTTCTGTCTTTTTTTAAAGATTTTATACAAATACCTTTTGTATTTTTATTCTTTTCATTTTAAAGGATAAAAACTAACAAAAGTAGAATAGCATAGGATAAATTAAGAGAGAAGGAAAAAAGAGTGACAAAAAAAAGAGCCATGAATGAGTCGAAAAACTGTGCTACACTTGTACACTTGCTAGTGATGAGTCATCATTTGGCTCTAAGATTTCTTACAGCCACAAAGGGAATCAGATCAGTCCCAGAATTCAGCAAACACAGGATAAAAACAACTAATTGTTCAGGAGTACAGTTGTTCTTGGTACTGGGACATAATAAACAATGTCCTCAACAATCTCTTCCCATAAATAGTACAATCAGTTCTTAGGGATCTTTCTTATGACAACTCAGATGTCGTCTGATAGAGATAACACTTTATTCCAATTTATTCAAAAATAATTCAAGGGGGCATATTTTTTTAATGTCACTTATTTAACAGTCACATAAATGGTATATGCTCTGTGCTGGGCACTGTTCTAGTTACAGTAATAACTCAAGGGACCCTCCTAGCAACCCTACTGGTTGGATACCATTATTATTCCGGTTTTACAATTGAGAAAATTAAGACAGAGAGAGAGTAGGTAACTTACCCAAGTCTCCAAGTTAACAAGTGGTGGATTGATGAGTCCCACCAGGTTGTCAGTGTTTTAATCACTAGATTACGCTGCCTTTTCTGGTGGTCTTTGGGTAGATGTGTTGTGATATGACTCAGAAGTAGGATTTAAGACTATAGAAGAAGAGACAAACCCTTTGACTTTCAAGATTTTCTGGCTAAACAGGGCCACTCATCTTTCTCCAAATTTAGTTGAGACATCGAGCCCAGTGTGACCTTCCCAGTCAAGAACCTGCATTACACCCATCTGTTTGGCCAAAGGACCCTCTGCTTTAAATAGTCAGTGGAGTTGGATTTCTCAGATATTGGGCCACCATCTGTGTTATTAACTCCCCCGTGTAATTAGGTTTATAGAAAACAAATAAAATCCTCTTTGGAATAACTTCCTGAATGTCCTTCTGTATAGCTGCCTGGGTGGCTGCCATCTGCAGCCTGGAAGCTTGTCTCCAGATTGATCAATACACCATAAAAAATGAGCACTTCTAAAATTTTTTTACACACCATCCCCCAACTACAGTCTACTTGGAGATTTGCTACAATGGCTATAGCCATCAGTAAAATTAGGTCTGATACCGATTCTTAAAAAAGGAAATATGTTCTTTGTTATAAAGCAGAAACTAACACACCATTGTAAAGCAATTATACTCCAATAAAGATGTAAAAAAAAATAAAAAAGGAGATATGAACGTTATAGTCACATAATGTTTGTTGTTTCTTATTTAGCTTTCCAAGATAATCATAAAAGCCAGTCTTTTAGATTTGATTATAGTAACTAACTTCTTACTATTTTAAATATGTTAATTAAAATTCTGTATAAATAACATGTAGATGATAAAAGAGAATTAATGCTTCCTTTACATTTAAAGTTGATTTGAGTGAGTTCGTTTTATTCTTAGGACTCTAGATGTATTTGAAATGACTAAACTGATATGCTTGAGAGTTTTCTAACCTGTATTTCCAGATTTAGACTACGTTTTTGCACACTTCAGTGGCATCTTCCTTGCAAGTACAGTCTACTTTCTGGCCTACTGTATAGCCATGAAAAATAATCCTAAACTATATCCCAAAGCAGTCTTGCCAGGTAAGAATATTAACGACAGAAACTCTTCTTACTCTGTGAAGTAAATCAGTGAAAGTATCATGCCCTATTCATTTAGCTTGAATAATCGTCTTCTGGAAACCAAGCCATTCTCTGTGTGAGTCCGTTTTTGTGTGTCTGTGTGCGTACGTGTTCATTCCCTCAGTGACTTTGGCCCAGTTCACCGCCAAATATGAAGGATTTAAAAAACATGAAACTGGGTTTGAAATGCCAAGTCATTATTACAGAACCTAGAACTTGAACAATGAATCTAAGATTGTTTCCTGTGCTGAAACATCTTGTGTATTGAGTATCAGACTTTAGTATTTCTTCTTCACCAACTAAGGATGTATATTGAGAGCCAGAGTCCTGGGGCTCTCTCTATATTTTTATTTATCTATCTATCTATCTATTTATTTATTTATGGCTGTGTTGGGACTTTGATGCTGCCCTCGGGCTCTCTCTCTTTGCAGTGATCGGGGGCTACTCTTCATTGAGATGCATGGGCTTCTCATTTTGGTGACTTTTCTTGTTGCAGAGCACAGGTTCTAGGCACGTGGGCTTCAGTAGTTGTGGCTCGTGGGCTCAGTAGTTGTGGCGCACAGGCTTAGTTGCTCCACAGCTTGTGGGATCTTCCTGGACCAGGGATTAAACCCATGCCCCCTGCATTGGCAGGTGAATTCTTAACCACTGCACCACCAGGGAAGTCCTGTATATATTTTTAAAGTGTCAACAAATATGAATCTCCAGTCACTTGGGAAAATAAACATTTTCTCCAAAAATTTAGGGGAAATTATTTTAAAGTTTAAAAAAGTTATGTTAAATGCACATGCTTTTGGATTTAATCAGTTAGGCATTGGTAAAAAAAAAAAGTGTATATATAATGAAAAGTTATAATTTCTCACTTATTTAAGAGTTTGCTGTAATTCGATATGGAATATAGATCCACCAGTAAAATTTTTTAAAGAACAAAATAAAGCATATGTCCGAGATTCACTTTGAGTGCCTGATTCATTTAAGCCAAAGTGTGCCACGGTACCACTATACCGTTATAGAAAATGGTAGGATATTTACTGAATGTCTAGCTAAAGTATCCTGAAAATTTTAGCTGCTATTTTTATTCAAATTCCAGGAGGGTTTTTTTCCCCCCTTAGCTAAGCATCATCTTGAATTTCACATATTTTTTATATTGTCACTAGGGAAAACATTTTCTCCAAAAAGTTAGGAGAAATTATTTTTGAGCTTAAAAATGGCATGTTAAATGTACATGCTTTTGAATTTAATCCACAAGGCATTGATGGTAATATATCTGTGTGTGTGCATATATATACATACACACACACATATATATAATGAGAAATTATATGTATTATAAATATAATGAGAAATTATAATTTCTCACTTATTTAAAAGTTTGCTATAATTCAATCTGGAATATAGGTCCACAAGTAAAGTCTTTTAAAGAACAAACTAAAGCATATGTCAGAGATTCACTTTGAGTGCCTAATTCATTGAAGACAAAGTGTGCCACGGTACCACTATACCATTTTAGAAAATGGTAAATATTTACTGAATGCCTAGCTAAAGTATCAAAACTTTTAGCTGCTATTTTTATTCAAATTCTAGGAGTCTTTTTCCCCTTAGCTAAGCATCATTCTGAATTTCACAGATTCTTATGGTCATGGTTTAGAGTAAATGGTGTTTGCAGAATATGTTCAGACCCAGTGTCTTCCCTGGGTCCCCCTCCACTACCCAATCTTTACCTCAACTACTATTTTGGGTACTTGATTTCATGTCAATAAGGTAAAAGGTGATCTTTATACCCACAGCAGTCAAGAAAAGAGAAATCATTTGGTTTCCAAAATGGTCCCAAAACATGGCTAAAAAACCCATGTTGGCCGTCAGTGTTGATAGGAGTGTGTTGATCTGAGCACTTTAACATTCCCGCTCTACCTGGAGTGTGGATTTTTCAGGAGGGGAGGTGGTTGGTAAACGTGTGGTGTGTGTGTGTTTCAGGATTCCTGTCTGGAATACTCTGGGCCATTGCTACCTGCTGTTGGTTCGTAGCGAACCACTCCCTCAGCGCTGTGGTCAGTTTTCCAATCATCACTGCTGTAAGTAGCTGAACTGCTTTTCCGAATTTTTGTTTTTCAAACGTAAATCTCATTTTTCTCAAGCATTCTTAGTGAATCACTGAAGCCTGTCATGGAGTTTAATTTTTCAGGAGTATAATTAGTATAACAGATTCATGTAGATAAACTGATACCCTCTAATCTCATGTCCTTGATCTCTAAGGGAATATTGCTAACCTCATTTTAGCAGGTTTGTTAATCTTTGATAACCTTGCAGTTTTTGTTCGGACGTTTTACCTAATTTCGTTTGGGATACATTGTAATTTGCTACTGATAACAATATTCATCTCTATATAACAGTTTATAGATGTAAAAAATGCTTTTGTGTGTATTATCACACTTGAATCTCATGACAGCCGTGTGAGACAGAAAGTATTTCGGCCCCTGTTCATAGGGCCCGTCAATATTTTAAGGAAGGCTTTCAGGAAGTGCTGAAGCAAAGTATTGTCTCTGGATGGTAGCATTTATCATGCATTCGTAATGCAGTTTGCTTCATCTGATGTTTTTAGGTGCCAATCATGTAGCACATAGGTAACAGAAAAACAAAAATGTTTCTTTTGACATAGGCAGGACAGGTATTGTCAGGCTTGCGCCCATTTTGAAGATGAGAAAATTGAGGCAATAGCTGACAGAGTCGTCTGAAAGAACATGGCTACGTGGACATCTCAGGGTTTCTCAGGAGAGAGTTTCTTGCATGCAGGACTACATTTTGCCTTTAGTATAGAATCCAATTTAGAATGTTTCAGGTTCCTTATGGTACTAGGACCGAGACACACACACACACACACACACACACACACACACACACACACACACACACGAATTAATTGCTTTAACGTTGAGCTCTTATTTCTACTCTAGTATCTTAGATTGTTAAGTTGTTTACCTGCCTCCCTGCTTCCTAAATCATCATCATAAACAAAATTTGCCTAAAACATTTTAGCAGCACACCTGTGCAAGCCTACAAAACTGATCTTTTCAAACACGTCGTCTGGTCTAAAATACAATTCCATAAAAGTTTGAAACATCCTTAAATTTTAATTTAAATTCTGGGTTTCAAACAGCATATTTTGACAGTTCTGTGTTCATAAAACTGTTGGCTTTATTTTTTATTTGAATTTAGTGGTACACTAAAGTGAACTATTTTAATAGGTTAGGTTTTTTTTAATTTAAAGGGCTCACATTTTGACATTCTTAATTTCTATTGCGGGAAAATGTTATCAACATTGAGCAAGTTATAAGGAATATATATATATATATTTTTTTTTTTTTTTTTTTTTTTTGCGGTACGCGGGCCTCTCACCGTTCTGGCCTCTCCCGTTGCGCAGCACAGGCTCCGGACGCGCAGGCTCAGCCGCCGTGGCTCACGGGCCCAGCAGCTCCGCGGCATGTGGGATCTTCCCAGACAGGGGCACGAACCTGCGTCCCCTGCATCGGCAGGCGGACTCTCAACCACTGTGCCACCAGGGAAGCCCTATGAGGAATATTTTTAAGTTTAAGTCCTCATCATTGGAATGGCGAAAGACCCAAATTTTTTCACAGAAAGGGTTTGTTTCTCATTATTTCAAAGATATTTAATGCTAGAAGTGACCATATAACAGGAAAATGTAATGGGCAATGGGATATATCACTTACCAGTGAAATGCTTAAAAGTAAATTTGTAGAGCAAAGTATACAGTATGATATGCACCTCGACTAGGGATGCAAATGTTATTTGACAGTCATATCCCACTACATAAGGAGGAATGACACATTAAAATAGATGCAGTCATTAATCACATCAAATTTAAGCAACTTTTTGTATAAAATACACAGATAGAATTAAGCCACACAAGACAAACAGAAATACAAATAGAAAATGAAAACTATGATACAAGTGAGAAAGTCAGCAAATAACACAGAGAGTAAATAGTTATGTGATTAAACACTGTTTTACTTTTGCTTGCAAAAGGGAGTGAGACAATGTGATAACTAATTCTTTTTAACTGGTAACATTATTTCCTCAGAAAAGACCAGTTATTTTCTAACACTAATATTTTGTTCGCTTTTGTTTTTTAAACACTAAATTCTTAATAGAATTTATCCTATGGAGCCTTATACAGGGGACGTGGAACAATAATAAATAATATTCTTCACAAAAATTTTATAGTAGATAGAGATATGGTTTTCCTCCTCCTGTTTCTTGTATTAAGTTATGGTAAAGACTTCGCACAAGACAGTAAAGCCCAATTCAGTGGAAATAAACGGCTACGGCAGGTGGGGTGTAGGCAAAGGGCCAGTGGAAGTGGTCACTGTGGCATTTGGAGACTCGCCCATCAGAAGCGTGATTCTCAAACACTGTGATGAAAGCAGGCGTCTCACCCACCACGTGTGGCTTCCTCTGGCCCCTGAGGATTGTTTCCAGGAGGGACAGGTATTTCCGGGAGGTGAGGGCCTAGGTCTTTATTGCTACTGGGCTCTTGCTTGGTTTCACTGTCATTAGTTCAAAGACAGCCTTATCTGTATGCAGAAAAGATTCGGCCCTGCCCTTCAGGATCTTACCTTCTTCTTCATTTTATTTTCATGGTAGAGCTAGACTGGTTTTAATTTTAACTTTTTTTGCTGGAAAATTTCAAAGATACCCATCACCCAGCTTTAACAATTCTGAATACGGTCAGTCTTGTTTCATCAAGAGTGCATTTTTCAAGTCCCAGCAGCATACCCTTTTACCCTAGGACATGTATTTCCATTCTTAGGACCCATTGGTGACTAGACTGAGAGTTCCTTGAAAGCAGCATCTACATTGTTTATTGGCAAATATTCCATTAAAAAGAAAAAAAGAAAAGGAAAAGAGAAAGGAAGGAGAACAGCCCACGTAGCAGGACAGCAGGCTGGGTACCTGTGGTCCCGGTCTTCCTCAAGGAATTGAACGGCCGAATCAGCTTCTCAGGAAGGTGGAGCCTCTCCAGATGGCTCACGCTCACCTTCTTTTCCAAGGCTGACTTATAAATGTGTAATTTGTACTCGTTTACGATAGAAAACTACGCAATCCCAGTGCCAGGACAGCTGTGACTCTTATTTAAGATGCCCTTCTCCGTTGACCGTCCTTTGCCAAACCAGGGTCCACGCACACTTAGACTTCTGCTTGGTACCTCTTGGTATTGTCTTCTCCCACGTACTCTGAAGGGATTAAAGAGGATAAAATTCTTGAGTGACTGTCATGACAGCATTAATATTTACACCCTATTCTATCATTTCCTCCCATCCTGCCCCAGGTCACTATGAATCTGCGAAAGGGCCCAGGTGCTTCTTGTTCGGTTTGGATTTTGAGGCTTAGGACCATACGTCATTGGTAGAAGACAGTTCCTTTGACCTATTTCTCTGGCTCTTTTGATCTTGACTTTTCCAGATCCCAATAAACAGAGAGTAGTGTGTTCCTATTGCTTTGCTCACCTGCCAGCAGTGGAGTCCAGCTTTGCTGAACCAGTCATGTAGACAGTTGGAGTGGTGGAGGGGAAAACAGGCTGGGATTGTTTATTTGAAACTCTTCCAGAGCGTGTGCAGGGTTTGAAAAGGAATCGTCAAAATGCTGATACAGTACACCTTCTACACAAAGACTGCAATTAATCTAAATTCCAGTGTTTTCCTTTCTCAGTGAAAAAAATTAATAAACTTTAATAGCTTCAAGTTTTCAGCTATTTCAGTTTTCAGAATCTTCCTTTTTCCATCTCATTTCTTCTCTTTTGTGCTGTATTATCTCATTCCTGTCTTTGTCTCCTGCTCACTAACCTGTTGTTTATTTTTCCTTACACGGTTTTCCCATCTTCCCATAATACTATCTGCAGCAATCACTAGAGCATAATGTGAGACATAGCTGATTACTGTGCAGTAATATCAGCTAAAGAGAACCTTAAAGTCCATGCTGCTCCCATATGCACATTATTTTTCAGGTCCAAAAGAACACACTAAAATTTCTTTAGTTATGATATTATCTAATGCCAAAGGAAGTTATAAGTTTATTCATACACGTTTTCCTCTTAAGCCCATTTCTAGAATCCTAAGGAACTAGTTCACTAGAAAAAATAAACTATTTGCTTATTAAAATATTTTATTATAAATTACATTAAAGAAACACATTGTATGGCATAAAATATTATAGCATCATCAAAATAATAAAAATGAAAACCATAGAGAAAAAAAAGGAAAAAAGTCTTCATTTTTTCACCTAACGCTACTTAGTTTAACTCAATGGTGAACTCAGATTGAGATTATGAAATTTTTTCCTGACAATATTGTTATATTTTTACAATAGAAGTTTATTTGAGGAAAGTGTCAGATCAGCTCTTCACCTTACTGTATTTGTGTAGAGTACAGTCACAGAAAAATAACCAATTTAAATAAAGTTCTTATTTTTTTTTAAGGGTCCAGGATTTATAGCTGCAATGTGGGGTGTCTTCATGTTTAAGGAAATACAGGTATGTACACGAAAGGTGCAGGTCCAGTTGAGAAGGGTATTTAATACTATGTGTTATTTTCGGAAAATTGCATGCAACATGAATGAATTTGACAGGTCAGATGTTCAAAGTGCTATCATCTCTAACTAGGAAAGAAGATATTAATGATGTGACAATTATTATGAACATGTTTTTCTCCACCCCAACTTCAGGGAAAAATGCTTTAGTTGACTTTATTTTCCTGTAAGAGATTTTGGTTAAATAATCCAATAAAATATGATAGAGGGGAAATTTTATCTACTGTAAAATATGGTAGATAAACAAGATGAAATATTTTTTATCCCAAAGATTAAAATATCCCTGAGGCAAATGGAATTTGGGAATAGATTTTCTGTTGGCTCTCATGCCTCCCAAGGTCTTCCATATCCAACCACAAGCTTTACAGGAAAACAGTGTGGTAATAGGTGACAACTACCTCTTCCCTCGAGTGTAAATGGTGCTGACATTTTTTTTTTTTTTAATTTATTTGGCTGTGCTGGGTCTTTGCTGCTGTACGCAGGCTTTCTCTAGTTGTGGCAAGCGGGGGCTACTCTTCGTTGTGGTGTGTGGGCTTCTCATTGTGGTGGCTTCTTTTGTTGTGGAGCACAGGCTCTAGGTGCACAGGCTTCAGTAGTTGTGGAACGGGAGCTCAGTAGTTGTGGCGCATGGGCTTAGTTGCTCCGTGGCATGTGGGATCTTCCTGGACCAGGGCTTGAACCCATGTCCCCCGCACTGGCAGGTGGATTCCTAACCATTGCACCAACAGGGAAGCCCCCAATGGTGTGGACTTAAAATTGCATTTATCAAATAGTTCTAGGATGTGTGTGTGTATTCTCATTAAAAATTGTTTTAGGATTTTTCCCCTTTACCTTTATTTGTGGAAAAAGTCTTCAGTTGAGCAATCTATCTGAGTAGTATTTTGTAATAGTTTTTACTAAAAAAATATATAAACTAGAGACACTGTCAAGGCATCATAGATATAATACTTTTTGTCTTAATAAGCAGCAAATAATTCCTATTTCTAAGAAGATCTGATGTTGCTAATCTCTGGGAGCCATAAAGTGAACATGTCACTGGATAATTCTTAAAATGATTATTCAGCTTTACATTTAAAACATCATTTCATTCATTCCAAATGAAATGTTTTGACTTAGAAAGCCATAAGATGTTAATACAAGTAAGATTTTCAGATTGAAGAAGTAACAAATTTGTTTAGAAGGTATTTGGATCATGGTCTTAATTTTTGTGTTTTTAAATTTACAAGACAATTTAAAACATTTATAGACCCATAAGTTACTTTTGTGCACATGGTTCTTACTTATTTTAGTTAGGGTTGCTTTCCACAGAAAGTAATTCTATGCCTAAGGCATGCTGTAAATCTCTTTGCCAATATTTCATCTGCCTCGTGAAGGATAACGATTTCTATAGAATTGGGTATTATCCAGCATAACACTCTGAAGCCTTAGAAAAGAACAAGTAAGTAACCATAGCTTATTTACAACTATAGATATAAATAAGCACAAACTAAGAATAGATTTATTATGAAGCATTTAAAAATTATTTTAGTCACTACCACAGTAATAATGATACTGAATTTAAAGTCTTCTTCCCTAGATACAAGAACTCCCTTGAGAGAGAGAATCCCTAACCATTGGGCCTCGTGTTAATTCTTCAGAGTCCTCTAAAAAGACACTAAGCACATTCAAAGAAATGTTTTTTTAAGACACCTCTTAAAAAATCAGCTCAGGCCAAATAGAGGAGGAACTTTGAAAAATGATAAAACATGAGCAAGTAGGGTTTAATTCAGGAATGCGAGGATGGTTCATAATATGCAAGTTAATTAATGTAATTTATTATACTATTAGATAAACAGAAAGAAACTCTGTGACAATATATATTCAAAAGGCACTTACTAAAATTAAAAACCAGTTTTTAATTAAGAAAACAACCTCTTACAATAGTAGAAACCTCTTACAAATAGGAGGAAGCTTTAGTTGATACAAGATGTCTATCAAAAAACAATAGCAAATATGTAACTAAGGTGAAACATAAGAGTTCTCTGTCAATTCTATCTCAATAGAACTGAAAAAAATAAGAGTTCTCTGTAAGTTGGAAGTCATAGATTCTCCATCATTGCTATTATTCAGTATTTTCTGGAGATCCTGGCCAGTGTGATAAGATAAAATTAAGAAATAAGAGGACTAGATAGAGGAGAGAAAATTGTCATTTGCATATAACATTCTCTTCTTTAAAAATTTAAGAGTATCAGCTGAAAATCTTGAGACCCAATAAGATCATTTACTAAGGCACTGAAATATAGGATAAATATTCAATCAATAGCTTTCCAATATGTCACCAAGAACCAATTAAAAAGAGGAAAATAAATGCTATTAATACCTACAAAAAATTATAAAAATAAAAGAAAATAATTAACAAGAAACGTGCTGGATTTATAAAATCTTTTCCTCTACTGCAGAAGTTTACTACAAAACATAAAAGACTATCAGAGCAAATAGGAGACTCATATGTCCCTGATGGGACGGCTCACTGTGGTTTAGGCAGCACCCCCAATTACATTCAGTGTAATTCAGATAAAATCCCAGTGTGTTTGATCTGCAGATTTGAGAGTGAGTGCAAAAGTTTGGCCAAGTATGTAAGTAAAAATAGAGAGAGGGCAAAGCTGAAAGCACAGCGAGTTTTGCTGACCTCTTAACTCTAGTTTAAAAAGCCTTACAAATCTGTCTACAAACAGAACTTAAGGTGTGTCCAGCGATACTTGTTCAATGCAGATACTGAGTTGCCTCTTGACAGCAACTTTAAAGGAAAGTTTTAAATACTTCCCATGCCAACGAGTTTAACAAAGAGTTATCAACTAGACAGTGATACCAAAATCCTATCTGAATTTTTTAAATTATTTTTCTTAAAAAGAAGATAAAACCGTAGAGCAAAACAAAACCAAGACGGTTACCTTTATGACTCATAGGTCCTATCAGCTATGTCTTGAAGCAGTCCTCAAAGACACGTATTTAAAAGTCTACAGCCTGGAGCAATAAGGACTTAATGGGAGATCCAAGCCCTTTTTGAGTGAAAGAGTTTAACGATTTTATTTCATTTTAATGACATCAGTGCTCTGTTTGTCCGCTTTGCCCTTGAGACCTTCTTTTATATCTGATATCTGTTCTTCTTTGGGAAGGTTGTTTTAGAATCTTATATTTAGCTATTGTAAACTAGACAGACATCATATTTTTAGCAACACATTTTAGTCAGTGTGTCCACAGAAATCCCAATGTAGGGGATTGTTACCACAGCAATTTACAGGTCCATAGCAACGCCCAGATAAAGAATGAGATGATTTGTCATTTTAGTAGCTGTCTCAGAAATCCAAGTTAAACACTTTTCTTTGCTTCGGGAAGGAATGTTAGCATGATCTTTCTAAGAGTCAACATTCACCTTTGACAAAGGAAAACTATTTTGCCCAAATATAATCAGTCTTTTTATCTAGGACACTAGGCAGTTTGGACAGATTCTTAACCTTAAAAGGGAAAAAATTTTACCCCCTAAGGACATTGTTCTTCTGTCTACATAGACAATAAAATAGAGAGCTTATGAGGTGTTCACATAATTAGGTGGTAAAGTGCTGATAAGTGAGGCCCCATATATTGTTCTTTATTTCAGTGATTGCATCAATTGGCTAATTTACAAAGCACATTTGGAAATTGCCCGAGTGTATTGATTCTTTGAACAAATATTTATTGAGCGCCCACTCTGCACCAATACTGGCATCTAGGCAAAGGCTGCAATCTTTAAGACTAAGAAAAAGATGTCAGGGACCCTTAACGCCTTCGTGCAGGAGTGTGTGTGTGTGTGTGTGTGTGTGTGTGTGTGTGTGTGTGTGTGTAAATAGGCTGCCCTGTGCCTGGCGAGGATTTGTGCTGTCTTTCACTTGTAGAGCTTGAATTAGAGTGACTTCTGGTAGGGTTGGTGCTGACAGTGAATCAGGTAATTCAACCAGCCCAACCCAACTTGCAAAGACCACTGTGGTCATCAAACAGACGCAAAATCACCCACTTTAACCCAACTGTTTATTAAGATGAAAAAAAAGGGGATATACCTTTTTGACTATATATTAATTGTCATTAATCTTAAAAAAAAGCTGGTAATAGTATCATATGATTTGACTATCAGGAGATCTCAGTGTAATTGAGACCCTATATTACTTGCCTCAGAGTATTGGGTCTATATTTAAAGAGCTATATAGACAGACTGGCAATCATTCAGAAGGAGACATCCAGGACCGTGCGGGAGCTTGAAACCGTTCCATTTGAAAGATAGTCAAAGGAGCTAAAATACTGACCAGGGAAAAAGATGCTTCAGGGATAAAAGACATTTATTTTTCAATGTTTGAGGGTTTATCTTGTGGAAGAGAGATTAGAATTGATCTATCCGTACCCCTAGAGATTGGACTTATGAGAAATACAATATTTCTACTGCGCACAAGACGGTATTTCTTTGTTAAGGTACAGAGGGACTGGCTGCAGTGGGAAGTGGTCCTCCGTGCTTCCATCTTTAAGACAACATAGCTGGGCGAGTAAGCTCCATCTCTGTTTTTCCCTTGCCCTTTAGACTGGTCTCTGTCTCTCCGTCTTCACTGCATTGTTTCCGCCCAGGAGGACTGCAATCACCTTCTCATTGGTCCCCTTGCATCCCTCCTGGCTCCCTCCAATCTGTTCACCATCTGCAAAAGCGTGGGCTTTACAAAATGCAAATCCCATCTTTTCGCCACACCCAGCTCTGCCCATTCCTCCGATGTTTTCCCACTGCTTGGAAAAATAAAACCAAAAGTAGAGCATGGCCTCTGAGATGCCTGTGTGCTCAGGCCCATAGCTTCCAACCTCATCGAGCTCCACCTAACTCACGGCTGTAGCCTCTTGGACCTTCTCTTAATCCCTGGCGAGTACCATGTTTCTCTTGCAGCAGAGCTCTAAACACACATTCCTTCCACCCAGGATCTCTACCAGCTGCCCTCCTTCCCTATTCAGTTCATTGATACTTAGAAGCTCAACTCAACCTCAAACCTCCCACCTTAAGATTCCTTGGTAACACACAAACAGCCTTGGGCGTTTGCTTATTAGCCTCTCTCTGTCTTTTAACAAGCCTTTCTGTAATGATTTTATTCATTTCTGTCTCCCATATTATGTGAGTAACTGAATAGGGGCACGTTTTTGTTCACCGTTTTAACCCCAGCAAGTGTGGATGCATAGTGGGAGCGCACATGTGTTTACTGAACGGTTAAAGGATGGAGGATCTGTGGGGTTTCCAGAGAGTCAGGAAGATCAGGCAGAGGGGGTAGCAAAAAACATACAGGAGGTAGACCAGATGGTTACTAAGGTCCACAGCAATGTTGAGAGTCTGTGCTTTTTGCATATTTGGTTCAGGTTTTCTTAATGACAGTTATTCATTTTTATTACTTAGGGTCGACAAAACTACCTGCTGATGATACTTGCATTTTGCATCATCTTGGCTGGAGCCTTATGCACAGCTTTTTCTAAAATCTAACAACCACAAGGCCAGCAGATGGCAGCAGTGCTTGAGAACACATCTCTCCTGGACACAGAGACTGTGCTGAGAACAAGGTTCATGTTCATACAGCAAATGGATCTCCAACCATCCCGGATTAGGGTAAATGATATTTTTCCCCCACAAATGTGAGAATGAAGGAAAACACTTTCAGTCGAGCATAAAAATGAGAAATTCTTCTAATGAACTATTTATGAAGCATTACATCCAAGGATGCTGCTTTAACGACAATATGTACTTACTGGTGCATAATCTAGAAAACCGTGTGGATTTCGTATACAAAGAACTTGGTACATGTCCAAATTTCCAACATATGAACCTCATTAGTGAAGAGAGGCATAAAAATATTTGGGAAGGAGTGGGAAGAAGACTTATAGTGGAATTAGAATCCAAAGATATCTGGGGCCTTTGCGAGAAAAAGTAAATGTCAGAGTTGGTAACAGAATGTGAAAAGGGCCATTTCATTATTTTTAGCCCAGACTTATTTTAACCTCAAATGAATGTTGCCCAGTTCTCCATCACCCACCTGACTTAGCTCAAAGTGCCTTTTGATTATCTCCAGATAAAATCCATCCTCAGAGAACAAAAACTTCCACCGTTGAGAATGTGTGTAACACATATACATACATAAACAAGTACACACATGAATACACATGCATATATGTATGTACTACTCCAAATTGGGGGGAGATTCTAGAATTGGTGAAGTGAGAGTCTAGCTTATGGGAGTGAGAATTTTAAGGGACCAACACACTCCTTTAGATGTACAATTTAATTTTTTTTTCTGAAATATACTTTTCTAAAATCCCTCTTGTAACCGGTGGCTTTCTTCCTGTTTTAACTGGCGGTTTCCACCAGGTAAAAGAAAATCACAGAAAATGATAGTGTTCTTTAAGAAAACTGAAATGGAACTGCTAGTACAATGTTTATCACCGTGGTTCCCAAACTGTCAAAATAGTCGAATTAAAAAACCTGGAAGAGGGCTACCCTGGTGGCGCAGTGGTTGAGAGTCCGCCTGCCGATGCAGGGGACACGGGTTCGTGCCTCGGTCCGGGAAGATCCCATGTGCCGCGGAGCGGCTGGGCCCGTGAGCCATGGCCGCTGAGCCTGCGCGTCCGGAGCCTGTGCTCCGCAACGGGAGAGGCCACAACAGTGAGAGGCCCGCGTACCACAAAAAAAAAAAAAAACCTGGAAGAGTGCTGTGTCAATTTCACCCACTCCCTCTCCTAGAAGCACTTTACTTTGTTGCTAGGACAGGCAGAAGGTGTGTGACTCCCTAGCTAATCTGTATGGGTTCAAATCCCGCCTCTGCTTCATCTTAATTGTGTGACTTTGGATAAAGGTCCTGCACCCCCTGTATCAGATTCCCCATCTGTAAACTGGAGATAAGGGTAACATCCATCTCACATGGTTACTGGGATGTTCAAATTAGTGAAAATCTGTGAAGTATTTTCATGAGTGTCTGGTGCTTGGCAAATATATAATTCTTTTTTTTAATTCACTTTTGGCCGCACTGGGTCTTCGCTGCTGCGCGGGCTTTTCTCTAGTTGCGGCAAGCGGGGGCTACTATTCATTGCGGTGCACAGGCTTCTTATTGCGGTGGCTTCTCTTGTTGCGGAGCACAGGCTCTAGGCACGCGGGCTCAGTAGCTGTGGCTCGCGGGCTCTAGAGCGAGGGCTCAGTAGTTGTGGCACACGGGCTTAGTTGCTCCGCGGCATGTGGGATCTTCCTGGGCCAGGGCTTGAACCCGTGTCCCCTGCACTGGCAGGCAGATTCCTAACCACTGTGCCACCAGGGAAGTCCCTCTAATTCTTAGCTATTGTCATATGTCTTGTTTGAGAAAGAAAGCCTGTGTCTGTAGATTGGAGAATACTTTGTAAGAGCTACTCCTCTCACCACCATCCACACTCAAACAACTCCTTATGCCTCTGTAAGAGCTCAATTTAAAAATGATCCTGGAGTCCCTGTTTAATTGTTGAAATGTGAATATGAATAAATATTTGATTGTAACATCTTCCAAAAATTCATTTTAACCTAAAGTGTTGATATCTTTGAATCAACTGACATGATACGAAGCTATTTTTCTTGTTTAAATATATTTTAAAATTTTATATTAATGGCATTGAATTATTCTTTAGCTGAGGTTGCCAGTTTGTATGCAAAATTTTAAATGTGAAGTAAAGCAATTGCAGAGGAAAAATGCAAAAAAAAAAATCTTATTACCACTCCACAGTTTCTGCTACCAGATAGTGCCTATAATGTTAGGACAGTAGTGTGGGAGAGAACAAGCTTTTTCAAAATGCTTACCAAACAAACAACTTTTTATGTAGAGGTTAGTCTAAATGGGCAATTTCCAAATCTCCATTCCCTTCGCTTACCTTAGGAAGTTAATGCCCACGGTTCTTAAAGTTTGGGGGTTTCCTTTTTCCTTGTCTAGTGTGGTCAGATTCTTGTGTATGCATTCCTTGTGGCTTGGCTCTCTGTCTCTGCGTTCAGAGGGCAGTACCTTAGGAGGGCATAGCCCCCAATGAAGCTGGCTTCCAGATTGTGGTAATTTTCTACTATCAGAAGAAAAATGCCTGATTACCAAAAATCCCTAACGAGTTTTAAAGAATTAATAGTACAGACTTTCCCCTGAGCTACCAAACCTCCTTTTAGTCCTGTTACACTGATTTATTTGTGCTTATAGAGTTGCTACCTACTAGCCTTGCATGTATCACTATTGGGAGAGCTTCTGAAAAACACATTGAGTCAAAAAAGGTGAGTTGTAGAGATGGGTGCACGGTGTGATACCATTTAAATAAATTTTTAAAAATCAAAGAACTATGTACATTTTCTGTGAATCCATATGTATGCAACATATTAGAAAAACGTATGTACCGAACTCATAATAGTGAGAATAAAATGGTGACACTAGGTCAAGGTGACCTTGAGCATTACCTGTAATACTCTAATTTTTATGGCAATGAATTCATCTATGTGTTCTTTAATATGTGTCAAAGAATCAACGGCAGAAAATCTCAGAAGCATATGTCTAAATGTTAAAGTAATTCAAACTAGGTACTGTTTAAAATATCAAAGCAAGAATACACACACACGAACACACAAACTAAAAACACAAAGATCAGGACAAAACTGGGAAATTTTCCAGTGTGGGAGTCCCACCTCCTAAAGGTGGAAGCCAGAAACTCGCTTTCCTAGCCTCCCTGTGGTAGGATCTAAGGGTTTTTCTGACCATGGAGCCTCCAAGCCCAATTCCATGGTCCTGCGGGAGATTCTGTGAGCTACCTAATAGAGTTGTTGCAGAAATTTGGCCTCATTAAACAACAACAACAACAAAAACTCACAAATACCTTGTAGTCTATTTTAATCAACTTTAAGAGGTATAATTTGCATCCAATAAAATTCTCCCATTTTAAGTGAACAGTGCTATGAGCTTCAGCAAATATATATTCATGTAACCACCACTACACCCTAGATACAGAACGTTTCCAACAACCCAAAAAGTTCCCTTCTGCCTCTTTGTAGCTAACCGGTGATCTGTTTTCTGTCGTTCTAGATTACTTTTGCCTATTCTAACGTTTCATATAAATGGGATCATATACAATGTACCCTTCATATCTGATTTCTTTCATCTTCTAGCCATTTTCAAACAATTTTTACTGATCTGAAACAATTATAATGCATTCTCAATCGTTCTCCCTAGTGGAAGAAAGCAAAATAACAACTAAAGCAGAAATGATTAACATTTGGAATTGTCATATTTAAGTGTGTGATATGTCATGTTCCAGAAAGTCACCATTTTAAATTAATAGTATGGTTAAGAAGAATTCTTAGCTACCCTTTGAGTCCATCCCCACTCTATAATGTTCTCTTTTGAGGGGCTGTAAGATATTAAACTGCTTAAACTAGATGACCTCCATTTTCTACATGTTGAAAAAAAACGCCTGTTCTTGGGTTTCTTACAATGACCTAATGGATTATAATCTCTGGGGCTGGAAAGTATGAATTTGCATTTTTTACAAGTACTCTTGGTGATTCTTATCACACTTGTGCTCTAAAGTTTTTCTATTTGTGGCTTATACCTTGCTATCTAAAAGATTTCAAAGTACTAGGTTATTACAAAATAAAAAAGAATATTGTCTTCTACTCCTAGAGGAAAGAGAGAAGATATAAAAGAATAGGTATCCACTTAATTTTCTGAAGATTTTTAGGAGAAAAAAATGAAAGGTTTGAAACCATCCTGTTTATGTGGAATTTTTGGCAAAAAATAACAGTAATAATGACTGAGCATCATATTACCTTTTTTGGCTCAAACCACGTAACTTCCACACATCGAATCATCTCTGCCTGGTGGCCAAGTCTATTTTCACTTCAGATTATGCAGACTGATTCTTTCTCCAGTATAAAATCTCTAACACAATTCATGTTGACAGGATCCCATGAAAACAAACGAACAAAAATTCCAATTTCCAACTGGAGATTTTGCAAGAAGATCTAGTGAAGCAAATTTAAACACTTGAATACACTGTTGGGTAATACTATCATGTGGAGATTTTCATGATGTGTCTGAGACTCTAGTAAAAACAAGTTTATTATAAACACACAAAAGAACATGCAATTCTTAAGAGGTTCTCCTCTGGATCATACCTGATCGGACATTAATTCGAATTTCACTCACTTATCTTGAAGTCAAATTAAGCTCTATAGAAGTAAACATGTGGAAGTGTGTAAAAAACATGGTTCAGCCTTTTAAGAAATTTGTGCACAGTCTGAAAAAGGAAACTCAATAGATTCTCTCCATGTGTGTAATGCGTCTTTCAGCTGAAACCTGACACAGAGCTGTTGAAATACAAAGGAGGAGGGTAAGTTGTCATTGACTTGACTGGTCACAGCATTATGAGCTTGGTGGTCAGTTCATTCACAATAAATTTCTTAAATACATAAAACGTTTTAGTAAGTGATAAAATTCCATAAATTTTGATGGAGAAAAACATGGTAAGACTATGCTCGAAATAGTGTTTCTATTTGGTTCAAAATATGATATAGTAAGAGAAGGAAGCTTTGGGGAAACTTTGAGGTTTACTTTTATTGAGGCAATTGGTGAAATTTGCTGGGTGATAGGCCATGGGTAAGAGAAGGTCGGTGTGTGTGGACTGAACTGATGCTTCTTCACAGCAGCTCCTAACGATGTCTGCTGTATGAGGAATGGAAACCAGCAAAGAGCAAGGGGGAGTTGCCCTTTTCTGATCTTGCAGACAGCTCTCCACTGGTTTTCAGTGTATAAACATCTACAGAGAAGCTTCTTCATCTGTCTTACAGCCCCAGTGAAGAGTGGACACCCACTAATGACCCCACTGACATGCTGGGGAAAGACACCCAAGAACAGCTCTTTTGAGGACTTCCCTGGTGGTCCACTGGTTAAGACTCTGCAAGGGGGAAGGGGAGGGTGGGATGGATTGGGAAATTGGGATTGACATATATGCACTACTATGTATAAAATAGATAACTAATGAGAATCTACTGTAGAGCACAGGGAACTGTACTCGGTGCTCTGTGGCGACCTAAACGGGAAGGAAATCTAAATAAGAGGGGATCTATGTATACGTATAACTGACTCACTTTGCTGTACGGCAGAAACTGACACAGCAGTGTAAAGCAACTATACACCCTCCCCACCCCCGCAAAAAAAAAGACTCCATGCTTCCCTGGTCGGGGAACTAAGACCTCACAGGATGTCTAAAGCCCCACACCCGAGTACTCACCCCAAGGGGATTAGCATCTGAGATGCGACTGAAAGCAAATAGGAACAGTACATTGTAATGAAAAGCAGGTTCAGAGGAAACGTTACATTTTTGTTAGTAACAGGAAATATATCATACTTCGAAGACTATAGAGAAAATCACTGGATGGTGTTAGGGCCCCTACATACTACCAGCAGTGGAACTGTGGGCAGATCATTTGATTCCCCTGGATTTCATGTTTCTGTTTTTAAAGAAATAGTTTTTATTGTGCAAGTAGTAAAGTTCAAGTTTGAGAAATTTAAAATTGTCAATCAGAAAAATTATCTGACCAGAGTAACCACGAAGAGCACTAGGTATGATTGCTGGCTTAAGAGACTATAGCCTGATATACCGTGATAATAATGTACATGTCTGTGTTCCTAAAATATTCATTTTAATATGCCTGATAAATATGCATGGTAAAATTATTTAAGGCATTAAATAATTCATTGTCTACTTTTTAAGATTAAGTAGTGCAACAGATCGAGGAAAATATTCTTTCTTATTATTTCTGCATAAATTGTAACATATATAAATACCTAAATCCCAAGTATATAAGTGGTATTATCCAATACAATTTACTACTAACAGTTTAGAAAAGTGTAGAATTGGGACCTCTCCAAAAAAGAGCCATTCAACCTTAATAACTAGGGGAAATGTAGTCAGGTGAGTTAGTGAAAATGGGATATTCATACAAACTGAGGCACTTGGTTGCTCTACCTTTAGTTATTTTGACGTATGCTAAATAACCATTCATTTAATTCATCTGAAGAAATACATTTTCATATTTGACCACCAGGAGGCAGTATAGGCTTAGTTGTGATAGTCTTTATGTTAAAACATGTAAACTTTTTTTTTTTTTTAAGTTTGAGCTTCCTCACTCTTCCCCGTCCCCACCCCTGCCCTGCCTTGCCCTGCCTTGCCCTGCCTTGCCCTGCCTTGCCCTGCCTTGCACCTCTCTTCGGAAATGACTATAATTTGCCATCAGTGGATTTTTTTTTTTTTTTGCGGTACACGGGCCTCTCACTGCTGTGGCCTCTCCCGTTGTGGAGCACAGGCTCCGGACGCGCAGGCTCAGCGGCCATGGCTCACGGGCCCAGCCGCTCCGCGGCATGTGGGATCTTCCCAGACCGTGGCACGAACCCGCGTCCCCTGCATCGGCAGGCGGACTCTCAACCACTGCGCCACCAGGGAAGCCCCCATCAGTGGATTTAAAAACTATGCACTAGGAAAGAAAACTGCTATCTGCCTTATATCTTACATGTACCCGTCGAATCCCCAGTGTGACGTCTGCTTTTCAGTCTGTAAGTTTTCTCGCCTTTTCAGCTTTATTATTTGGACTTTATCATTTGGTTTCCTAGAAGTTGAACACATCACAGAATGAACCCACACCTAGAGTTGTTCAAACAGAAGGGTGTGTCGCCTTAGAATATTCAGGACCTAGAAGAATTCTCGCAGCCCGTGCTGCCAACACTGTGAGTAATGCCGAGCAAATACTGAGCTAGAAGTCTCGTAATTCTCTGAGCCGGTGACAGAACCGTCATTACTAAATCGTCAGGCTGAATTGCCTCAGGTTTCTCTAAGATGCTCTAATAATTCTTCAGCTTCATTAGGCATTTTAGGTCACAGAGACCTGGGACTATTTGCCCTGCTATTTTTGAAGAAGTTTTTGCAACCAAGAGGCAGGAATGTTTTCCCAATAGGCTATTAAGAAATCCTACGCTGTATCTGGATGGATTCTAAATATGGATTCTTAAGGGTCTTCCCATCACTGGTAGACTGGCTTGTGGAAGGCGAGTTCTCAGTTCCTATTTCCTGGGTACAGAACGATGTCTTACTAAGGTGAACTGTTTGACGTAAATGGAGTGGCAAATGAGCCTGATGTCTGTTTCAGCTCTTAAGTGCCTAGTGGAAAATTACCGTGAAACAAGTTCCACGGAGATAGGAAAGCTGGACATGTCTAAAATGCTCAGATCAGAAACGGAGATATTTTCCAGAATCTTCTTAATTTCTCTTCATTTACACAACAGAAGTCATTTAGAATCCTGTCTCTTCATTTACATCATCTTGTGACGCTTCCTATTGAGGACCTCAGGTCTGAAATTCCAAAATCACATATAGGTGTTGCCTTAGTAATAAAACCTTCAGCTTTCACATGGAAATATAACATAGTTCTTAAATAGGTGGTAAGAAAATATATATAATTAACTCTCACAATATATTCCAATAGGATTTTGTGCATTTTATTGGGGGTGGAGGGGTTGAATGACAACTTGGTATTTATCCCAGCACCATTTGTTGAAACATTCTGCTTTTCTCTGGTGTTCTGAAATGTTTTTAATGAATGCCAAATTCCTATAGGTACTTGAATAAATCTGTGGGTCCTGTAATCATTTTTTGTGCTAGGACCACCGAGTTGTAATGTACTGGTTCTTTGGGGGTTTTTTAATGTACGTTTCCTTTATTTATTTATTTATTTATTTATTTACTTATATTATTTTTGGCTGCGTTGGGTCTTTGTTGCTGCGCGTGGGCTTTCTCTAGTTATGGTGAGTGGGGGCTTCTCTTGTTGCAGAGCACGGGCTCTAGGCACGGGCTCAGTAGTTGTGGCTCACGGGCTCTAGAGCACAGGCTCAGTAGTTGTGGCGCACGGGCTTAGATGCTCCGCGGCATGTGGGATCTTCCCGGACCAGCAATGGAACCTGTCTCCCCTGCATTGGCAGGCGGATTCCTAACCACTGTGCCTCCAGGGAAGTGCTGTAGTTACTGTCTTAATAACATATATTAAAATTGTTTAGCTTGTCCATTATTGTTGTTATTCTCTTTCAGGTTATTCCAGGCTATTCTTGCATGCTTAATTTTCTGGATGAATTTAGAATAAGTCTATTAAGTTCCAAGCAAACGCATATAACAGCAATGAACATCTGTTTGTATTTTGTTTGGATGGCATCTGAATTTGTAGATTTACTTCAAATATTGAATTATATTTTAATAACAATTCAAATAATTCAATATATAAATTTCAAATATTGAGTCTTCCTATTCAAGAGCATCTAATATCTTTGCACATTTTTAAAATATTTTGGTTGTGCTACTGCATGATTTTCTATCTTATTATTATTGTTTTAGAGTACCAGTTCTTGGTTTTATCAATTCTACTAATCTTTCATATATCTGTTGTAATCATTTTAATACTCTTTATTTTTAATCTGAGTTAAGTGGTTAATTCAATGTTTTATTCTACTTCTTTTAGTAAGTATAAGTTCCTGGGCCTATTAATTTTTCTATAAATATGGTTTTAGACAAGTCACATAATTTTTGATATCTAGAGTTTTTATTTTCATTTTCTAGGGATTCTGTACTATCAATTTCAGTATCCTGCTTTACACAAGAATAATTAAGGCAGCACTTAAAAATGTCCAGGTGGTTAAAAATTTTAATTTTATTTTTCTACTTTCTATTTTTCACATAATTAATGCAATCTATATTCTTTCTATTTATTAAAATATACTGAAGAATTTTTTGTGCGCTAAGATAGGATCTTATTTCTATAAATGCTTAATGATGTTTGAAAATAAGGTGTCATAACTGTTCTCAGACTATTAAATTCAGTGTATACCTATTAAATCAACCTTATTTATTGTCTTTTTCATAGCCTTTAAACAAATATTTGGGACCCCTGCTGTAGACAACTTAAAAGTATAAAAGAATATTAAAAAAGAAATCACACACCATCCCATAAAACTTAGATATTACTATTAACATTTTAGTTTATTTTCAAGTGTTTCCTAAGGATATTTTATTTAATCATGCTATGCAGTATTAAATATTATTTTTCATTTATTTCTACATGAGTATTTCCTATGGTAAAAGAGAACATTTTAATTAACATTAACATTTTAATGGATATACAGCATTCCAATATATCCAAGTCATCACTGACCTAACCCTCTCCCTCTTGTAAAACACTTGGGTTGTTTCCAACTGTTACTATAATTAATCCTGTTATGAGAACCTCTGTGCTGGATCTTGGAAGTATCTATTTTCTTATATTAAAGTCCTGGAGAGTGAATTATAGGGCCAAAGAGTACAAACAATTTTAAGACTTTTAAAATGTATTGCCAAATTACTTTACAGATAAATTTGTTTTGTTTTGTTTTGTTTTGTTTTTTTGCGGTACGCGGGCCTCTCACTGTTGTGGCCTCCCCCATTGCGGAGCACAGGCTCCGGACGCGCAGGCTCAGCGGCCATGGCTCACGAGCCCAGCCGCTCTGCGGCATGTGGGATCCTCCCGGAACGGGGCACGAACCCGTGTCCCCTGCATCGGCAGGCGGACTCTCAACCACTGCGCCACCCGGGAAGCCCCTGAATACTATTTTAATCTTTCCAGTTGGATAATCAAACCTAAGCTCATTGTCATAATTTCCATTTTCAATGAGCCTGAATATTTCCTTATGTTTGTAGCCATTGACCTCTTCATAGGATGTATGTTGCCATCATCTTAATATAATTGGTCCATAGGGACCTGTATTCAAAGTTCCCACCAACTTGCCAATGAACTTCCAGTGTGCATCTCATTTGTAAGTTAGAAGTTGTTTATATTAGCTATAGGTTAGAATGGAACAAGAGAGCTGGCGCACTACCAAACTCTATGAGAACAACGCAAAAGAACTTTCTGCAAAGTTGAAGATGCTTTGTATTTGCACTGTCCATTATGGTAGCCACCAGCAACATGTGACCATTGAGCTCTTGAAATGTGGCTAATGTGACCAAGGAACTGAATTTTTTACTTTATTCCATTTCCAGTAATATTAATTTTAATAGCCACATATAGCTAGTGGTTGTCACACTTGACATCACAGCTCTCAGCCATTTGCCCATCTTAGGGAACGGGTCAGTCTACGTTTTGTAATTGGCCTACTAAATCCATAAGCAAGAGGGAAAAAAATAAGATCACAGGGCAAACTACAGAGTGTGAGTCAAGCTCAGTAAATGTAGTATAGACTCAATATATTTTTGTTGGTTTTGAATTGAAGTGGCCATGTTCATCTAGCATATTCATGTACAATAGTCATTAATACTTCTTCAGTGCTTACCCATGTACCGATCTGTGTCCCAGTGCCTTTCACATATTAACACACAATACTCACAGCAAGTCTTTAACATAGCTGCTCTCAGTTTCTCCATTCTACAGATTAAACAACTGAGGCACAAAGAGGCACTTACCTAGGGGCATACAGCTAGTAAGTGCGAGCGCTGGGATTCAAGCCCAGCTGGTCTGACTCCAGAATCCATGCCTTTATTTTATTTATTTCTTATTTATCTATTTGTGGCTGCGTTGGGTCTTCGTTGCTGCGCCTGGGCTTTCTCTAGTTGCAGCGAGCGGGGGCTACTCTGTGTTGTGGTGCGCGAGCTTCTCATAGCCCTGCCTGTATTTCTTGTCTGGCCTCTGATCAATTTCTATTGATTGGGGGAGGCCAAGAACCCTGGTCGGTATCAAAAGCCCTGTGCAGTCATATTCAAGACTATAATCAATACTGGAGAGAGGCAAACGCTGGTGGACAGGAAAGTTGCCTTAAATCAGAACGCCGGCAGTCTGGGGAGATGGCAGACTCAACTGTCTGCAAAACAACAACTCTGAAGATTCCGTTCAGCCGTGAAGGTTTTTAAAAGCAAAAAGGGAAGTGATCTCAGTGAATCACTGAGCTAGGGGGTCACAGCTGTCGCCGTCCCCCGCTGTGTACAGGCTGCCGACTTCTTGTGATCTTTCTCTAGATGCTGTCTTGTTCACACAGCTTGTTCATGAGGTTACTGAAGCTGGGGAAGGGATCTGGTCCTCTATTAATTATTTATTCTCAATTTCTACTTCTTTGATCTATGGAAACAACCAGCAAATTAGGCAAGGTATTGTGTGATCAAAAGATTTTGAAAGGTGTGCTAGGGCCGGAGATGAGTAGAGCGTCGGGGTGCCTCGTTTAAGGTTAGTGACAAGACCAAGGGGCCTCCAGCAGAGAGCTCCTTCCTGCCAAAGGCTGCTTACGATATCAGAGAGGCAAAAGTCTAAAACCCGATCCTGCCACCTACTAGTGCTGTAGTACTAGACCATTTGATTAACCTCCCTGAGCCTTGGTTTCTTCATCTATTACGAAGCCACATTATTGGCCAGAGTGCTGAAGACAATCTGTGAGACAGCAAAGTTCCAGAGGCTGGTCACACAAAGAGAGGATGAGCCCAGAGACAAAATGGCATCAGCAGTCATCAGACCAGGATGAACTCAGAAAACGACCAAACCCCAAATTGGGTTAACAGGGTTGCAGGGACAAAGCAAACGCAGCAACAGCTAGGATGAAGAAGTAATTTCAGTTGCATGCCAAAGTCACGGTAAAAGAAAGATGATGTACCTGTCAGAACTCAAAACAACCTAGGGGCAGGACAGAAATAAAGACGCAGACATAGAGAATGGACTTGAGGGCACGGGGAGGGGGAAGGGTAAACTGGGACGAAGTGAGAGAGTGGCATGGACATATATACACTACCAAATGTAAAATAGATAGCTAGTGGGAAGCAGCCACATGGCACAGGGAGATCAGCTCGGTGCTCTGTGACCACCAAGTGGGGTGGGATAGGGAGGGTGGGAGGGAGACGCAAGAGGGAGGGGATAGGGGGATATATGTATACGTATAGCTGATTCACTTTGTTATAAAGCAGAAACTAACACAACATTGTAAAGCAGTTATACTCCAATAAAGATGTTAAAAAAATAAAATAAAATAAAAATAGTGGAAAAAATAAAATAAAATACCAACTCCGCCTAGCACAGTTATTTGGAGGAACAAGGGATTAATGCAAACGAAAACATTATTATGCAAACTAACATCCTATAACATTAACTACCCATTAGTGTGTTTTCAGTGCCCTAATCAAGTATCTTAGGAGAGAGATTTCACTTACCTCATTATCCTAGGAAATATAAATGTAACTAGTAATCAAATTAATAGTTATTCTAAGAGGATGTCTTTGCTGCCTAAATTCAACAGGATTAAGACATGAAATCTCAGCACTTATTATTTAGGATTTTTATGTATTCTACTTTCTCTGATGGATATTTACTTTTGTCAGGGAGTGGGAAATTTCCCCTGGACCCCTCTTGAGTTCTTGTGGCTAGACTAATAAGAAAATTAACACAAGACAGAGTCACAGGTGAAAAAAAAGAAAGCAAGTATGAATTCATGCTCATGGAGGTCTCATAGAAATGGGACCTAAGAAGTGGTCAAAGCAGGCAGGTTTTATAATTTTTAGACAAAGAAACAATACATTTGTGAGGAATTGACAGGACAAAAAACTTAGGCTTTGGGCGTTCAATTAGTGAAGAATCTAAACAGTGTTTGGGCTTGGGGTAGTAAATTTAAAAACAAATATGGTTTGTTTATACAGGCTTCTCCGCCCAAATTCCCTGTCTCTGACAGTAAGGATGTCCTTGCACCTCTAGACGCAGGGAGATCACCTTTCACAGGGGAGGTTTATTTCCTGCTTTTCTGGGAGACAGAGAAGGGTCAATTTTCTTCTTGGATTGCCTGCTTCTCCAGAAACTTCTATTCAAAGTAATCCATATGCAATTGTGGCATATTTGGGGGAGGCCTGGCCTGAGCCCCGATTCTTTGTTTTTTAATATATAGCAATTGAGTTGTTCTTATACTAGATCAAGGGTCATCAATCCTGTATGCCAAAGTTAGCCACAGGGAATAACGATTTGTTGTGACATTAGGTTGCTTGCTTCTAGATACGTCAGCGCCACTTACGAAAGGGTGTGCAATGCAGTGACTGATACAAACAGACTAGCATTTTATTGACCCGAGTTAAACTCTAGCTCCACCACTTGGTATTTGGGTAAACTCTGGTACATTATGCCTTCTAAGCTTCAGTTTCTTCTTCATTTGTAAAGGTACATAAAAGAAAAATTCCGGGCTTCCCAGGGGGCGCAGTGGTTGAGAGTCTGCCTGCCGATGGGCAGGGACATGGGTTCGTGCCCCGGTCCGGGAAGATCCCACGTGCCGCGGAGCGGCTGGTCCCGTGAGCCATGGCCGCTGAGCCTGCGCGTCCGGAGCCTGTGCTCCGCAACGGGACAGGCCACAACAGTGAGAGGCCCACATACCTCAAAAAAAGAAAGAAAAATACCATGTTGCATAATGGGGGACCACAACGAGTTAAGTGTCCCAGGTAGGTGTTATAAAATGAGGCAGAAGAGGTAACTAGGAGCATAGGGGGCTGGTCATGGATCTGTAAGTCATTTCTAGAAAGCTTAGAATTTAGTCAAAGGCTGCCAACTTTTTCAAATGTGAGAACCCCCTTTTAACACTGATGAATTTAGGACCTCCACATGATGGTAACTGTGCTTTTAATATTCACATACATTAAAAATACACAATGTCTGGGCTTCCCTGGTGGCGCGGTGGTTGAGAATCTGCCTGCTAATGCAGGGGACACGGGTCTGAGCCCTGGTCTGGGAGGATCCCACATGCCGCGGAGCAAATAGGCCCGTGAGCCACAACTACTGAGCCTCCGCGTCTGGAGCCTGTGCTCCGCAACAAGAGAGGCTGCGACAGTGAGAGGACCGCGCACCGCGATGAAGAGTGGCCCCCGCTTGCCACAACTAGAGAAAGCCCTCGCACAGAAACGAAGACCCAACACAGCACAAGTAAAAGAATAAATTAATTAATAAACTCCTACCCCCAACATTAAAAAAATATATATACACAATGTCAAACATTACCACAAGTTCACCACAATTGAGGAAATTATTATTTATATTACTAGTCATAACATGCATCTACAAACTTTTGAAAAACAATCATGTAATTATGTATGATGTATTATTATTTTTGTTGAAGTATAGTTGATTTACAATAATTGTGTTAGTTTCAAGCAAAGTGATTCAGTTACACGTATGTTTTCATACTATATTCCATTATAGGTTATTACAAGATATTGAATCTAATTTCCTGTGCCTATGCAGTAAATCCTTGTTGTTTATCTATTTTATGTATAGTAGTGTGCATCTGTTAATCCCATACTCCTAATTTGCCCCTCCTTCCCTCCCTCTCCCCTTTGGTAACCACAAGTTTGTTTTCTATGTCTATGAGTCTGTTTCTGTTGTGTATGTAAACTGATTTGTATTATTTTCTAGATTCCACATACAAGTGATATCATATAGTATTTGTTTTTCTCTATCTGACTTACTTCACTAAGTATAACATTCTCTAGGTCCATCCATGTTGCTGAAAATGGCATTATTTCATTCTTTTTATGGCTAGGTAGTACTCTATTTTATATACAGAACACATCTTGTTTACCCATATTCATTTGTCCATGGACACTTAACTTGCTTTCATGTCTTGGTTATTGTAAATAGTGCTGCTATTACAGCACTATTATTGGGGTGTATGTATCTTTTCAGATTAGAGTTTTTATTTTTTCCAGATATATACCCAGGAGCAGGATTGCTAAATCATATGGTAGCTCTATTTTTAGTTTTTGAAGGAACCTCCATACTATTTTCTATAGTGGATATTTTTTCAGATTATAATCAAATTTTTCATCCAGCATAGATCTGCAAACATTAACCAAAATATCAAAATATCATCAAAGGTTTATAGGCTACAAACTGGGTACTCTACTCTAGTCCATGAAAAGTCAATGAAGCTTTCAAACTCTAGAGAGAGATGGTCAGAACTGCACGACAGAGCAAGACCCTGGACAAGGAGAGCTGAAGTGGGTACGGGGTCAATTGTTCATTTGAGATTTCCTGCATGAGGGCAGTGAAAACGTGAAATGCTCGAGAGTTAACTGATAGCATAGGAACGGTGAAGGAAGGGGAAGAGTGAAGGCTAAACACAGGAATGACCAGTAAATGCTGATGACATTAGCAAGTAGGAAGAGACTTAGAAGGGAAGGTGGTCCGTTCGTTCTGGACATGCTGATTGGAGCTGCCATGAAGCAGGAAGATGCACAGTGGACAGTAGATAAACACTTCAAAGTTGGAGGAGTCCACAGCGCAGAGTGATAGCCTCAAGCTCATGAGGTCACACGGGGAGAGTGTAGAGAGTGAAAAAGAGGGATAATAGCATGAATTGTGGGAAAGGCCAAGATTTAAGGGGTTGGAAAGGGAAAGGAGAGTGTGAATGAGACAGAGAAGGGTTAGGGGCATCAAGGAAAGCCAGAAAAGTTTGGGACCCTTGAGTTCATGGTGAGGAGAGAGTCTGAGTAGAAAGGAACAGTGCAGTTCCTGCAGGATCACGTATCACCCTGGGCGGCCGCTACAAAGTAAGAAAATGAGACTGATGGAGTGAGAAGCAGCTCTAGAGACAACCTAGTCCAGTCAGAGCCCTCATTTTGCAGATAGGAAGTTGAAGTTCAGAGAGGTTTGGTGTCCACCGTGGGTGAACTATAAATGGCAGATCTGGAATCAGGGTCAATCCTGTAACAGCAAGACCAGGACTCACCAACCGGTACTGAAATCTGAGGGTATCAAGTGCCTGAGAGAAGTAGCCAGGTTGTTTTAAGATCAAAACTAAAGACGGTATAGTCCTTACGAAACCACTTTCATTTCTAGGGATTTTTTGGCCTGAGCATTTTATCAGCTTCAGCTCACTGGCTTTGCCTAATTTGCAAATCTGTAAAACCTGCAGTGGTGTTTTATCCCAACACAGAGACACTGTGTGTCCCTCGCATGGCTCCCTGCCAAGTCCAGGTCACAGTGACAGCAGAAGCCACTGCACAGGAAAGAGACAGCTATGAGACAACTGACGCATAACTGCAGCACCTGCCTAACACTTAAGGCCTGGACTGGCCCTCTCTCTCTACCCCCAAAGTGTGTGTGTGTGTGTACGCACATGTGCGTGTGGGTATCAACAGAGATGTTTAGATATATGCGACACTTTTATATTAGGGAAATTCTTATGTTGAATAATCCTGTGGTAAATATAAACAATTTGGAAGGGAATGCCAAGTTTGTTTCCACTTTTTACGGCAAAACTAGTGGAGTGAATGTTTTGCAGTCACTGTAAGTGTATACCTTTCACAGTTTTGACAGATATTTATGAGAATTTAACATCTTGATTCAAAATGTTTGAATATCATAAGTTTCATAAAGTTGAAACGTTTTAAGGTCTTCCTTTTTGAATGGTGTTTGCAGACTTTTTTTTATGGAAAGTATACGAGGTTTTTTTTTTTTTTTTTTTGAGAGCACAAAATATTTTATTTAACCATTTGCATTTAGGAAACATAGCAGCTCCCTCCTCAGAGGAAGCTTCTTGAGTCAAAAGTCGCTGGCAGTCAAACACAGAGAACGACGACGGGCAGGGCTGAGGAAGCTGAGGCCGCCAGGTGGGTCTCGGCCCAGGAACTGCACCGATCGCTGACCCTGGGACATGAGAGACTGCCTGTCAACAAGGTCAGCCTCTCCCAAAGGGACGAATCAGTGAAACATTCTGGAACTGAAATGATGGTTTCAAAGTCCCTTCTGGGTTTAATCTTACGAAATTCTATTCACAGTGGATTCTGGGAGGCCCTAATCCTTATGGCTGTTTAATAGGGAAATCTTATCAGAATCTAAATTTCACATAACATCTATACTTAAAATGTTTCCTTGCAGAAACTTTCTTAAAATTATTTTCTCAGCTCCTGGACTAAGAATCATTTTATAAGCAAACACTATCACTTCCCTGCAAAGCAGCTTTGCCTTCTCTCCCGGACAACTGAGAGCTTTTTAGCAATATACCAATTTCATTTGGAACAGTCTTCTGACTTGAACATTATTCTTTTGATCTTTTTTTATATTCACCAGCTGAAAAACAATGCAAGGGCATATCATTTATCTTTTGACTATAGAGAATTTCATTCTGTCTAGTAAGTCATTCTGTAGCCTCAAGTCACCTAACTTTAAAAAAGGCAGACTGCTTCAAAGAAACCAGCTGACCTTCCTAAAGATGCATCATTCATGACCCCCAGCTCTTCAACTAAGCTGCCTTGGATCTATGTGAAATAAACACAACCTGTTTCGAAATAAATTCCTGGCTACTGAACTGAGATACTGAAAGCACGCTCCTCTCCTGCCAGGGCCGTCGCCTCAAGCGTGAGTGTGTAAACCAACCGGCGTGTCAGGAAGCACCTGGGAGTCTATGCTCTGCCCACAGTCTCCCTCAGGGCAACTGCTAAGCGACGTACCTATCAGACACCGGGCACAAAGACAGCACAGACTCCAACTTCTCTAAGTACAGAATCTAACACATTTAGATGTTAAAAAAGGGAGTGTCTAAACACTTTAAGAAATGACAAAGAGCAAAAGGACACTCGGAAAAGATGTTTACAGAAGCAAGAAGGAACCGCACTAAAATTTGCACACCTATCCTAGACTACCCTAAACTTTCCGTACAATTTTGAGACTTACAGCAGTAACTGCTCTTAAGGGTGTATGAGTCACAAAGAACAAGAAATAATTGATTTTTTTTTTTTTTTTTTTTGCCTCTTGCTGTATCTTTGTAAGGTAACAGCGCCTGGAACCCTAAGAAAGGGCAGGGGGAAAAAAAACTGCAGGGAGGCTGAAACTTGCAAAAGTATCAACCTAGGAACAACTGTCTGTGACGCAGTTTGCTTCTTGCCGCAGCAGGGGATAGGAAATACCTCTCTGGTTAACATCTGCATCACGTGTATTTAAAACAAAATCTTAATAAGCAACTCACAGTCTCCAAACCACTTAACGCTTTTCAGGTAAAGGGGTAACAACTGATTTTAAATGGCTGTGTCACGTCCAGACGCTCTACCGTAGTACTTTCATCACGCAAAGGGCAGGCCGGCTTACACATTCCTCTGCCCCTTGACACAAAACACAGCGCTCGACCTCGGCTACAACCTCTTGGTCACCTCGCCATGACGTTACCACTAGACACAACAGGCTGGTCCTTGGTTCAGATGTCAATCTACCTCGTCGCCCGCGCGGCTCAGCAGAAACCCTTCAGCCAATGAACGCAGAACTTCAGAACCTTGGAAGCCAAGGGCACACTGAACTCCTACAGAGATTCCCTGTTCCTACTGCTTAAAAAGTTGCAGGTCTGGCTTTTCTTCCAGCCTTTGCAACACAACCCCACACTGAGGCCACCCACTGAGGCTAGTGTCCACGCAGCTGAGCCGGTAGCCCGTGCAGGCGAGGGCCACGTGGGCCTGAGCGGGCAGGCAGCCAGGGGGTCCGCTCGGCCCGCCCAGCCCGCAGGCCCCCGCGACCCGCGCTCCCGGCCTCCGGCGCCGCGCGCGGACACGGCAGCCGCCTGGGCACCCCCGGCTCCGAGTTTTGCTTTTGATCTCGAGTGCAATGCAAAGAAGTAGACCGTATACTGCGGATTCCATGTGAAACGAGCCTTCCAGAAAAAAAGAAATCAGTTCCTGTCCCACAGATTCTGAAGAGCGCACGGAGCACGATTCACAAAAAAAACAAGCACCCCAGTAATTTGCAGGGAACAAAACACAAGGCAAGGAGTGTAAGAGATGTCTTGCCTTCCCTGGGAAACAGGAGTGTTACTGAGTGCAAACTTGTAGCGCTCGCTGCACGACAGGCGGGTAAATCCAGAGACAAGGCGTTGGGACGAGGAGTTGTGACTTTATTCAGAAAGCCCGCAGACCAAGAAGATCGTGGACTCGTGTCGCAAAGAACCATCTTCCCCGACTTAGAATTCAGGACGCTTTTATATTGAAAGGGGAATCCGTGTTCCGCCAGACTCCGGAGGAGGTGTGTGAATTCCTTCCTTCCTGCGGCCATTCACCGGTGGGCCTGGTCAGGATGTTTCCTGGGAGCTAAAGGAAGGTATTTACTTAATGCTCATTACCTGGGGAGCAGGGTTAGGGTTAGGGTTAGGGTTAGGGCCCCCAGAGACGGGCCATTGTGTATAACTGAAGCTTCCAGGCACCATCCCTTTAGTGATGAACTTGCGATAGAGCCCAAAGGTTCTTCCCTGTTACAGACGCCGCTAGGGTGAAGGGTTGTACTGTTACTTCAGCAGTGGTGGGGAGGGGAGTTCTCTCTGATTTACAGAGCAGTATTTACTGTGAAGTGATGGCACATGTTTTGCTAAAGTTTCTCATATTTTCTCACATAACCCCGATTGTTTAATTTTATATATATATATTATATATATATATATATATATATATATATATTTTGCGGTACGCGGGCCTCTCACTGCTGTGGCCTCTGCCGTTGCGGAGCACAGGCTCCGGAGGAGCAGGCTCAGCGGCCATGGCTCACGGGCCCAGCCGCTCTGCGGCATGTGGGATCTTCCCGGACCAGGGCGCGAACCCGCGTCCCCTGCATCGGCAGGCAGACTCTCAACCACTGTGCCACCAGGGAAGCCCTAATTATATTTTAATATAACTGTTCAATGATAAAGCACACTATAATCAAGAGCTATGAAGCCATTATACAAACTTGCTACTTCCATTCCCCCAGGGTTTTTGAGGGGGGAGGGGGCTCAGTAGAAAATAGTTTTAATTCAGTAAAGGGGAAGAAAGATGTCAAAACATTGTACCAATTTACAGGTGAATTTAGTTAGGTTTCACAAATGTATTGAAGATAATTTATTTCCATAGGTTGAAATTTTTAAGGTCTAAAATTATATTCAGCTCTTGGAGGAATCTGTGCTCATGGCAAACTCGAAAACCTCTTCCACACAGAGAAAAGACAGTGGCTTTAAAACTTGATTAAAATACATAGATCAAACCAGATATCACAAGTAATACTGTTTTATTGTCACCATGTTACTGCATCCTTGGCCTCAAATGAAATAAATTTCCAAACATAAATCGCCTAGAGATCAGTGCTGTTCCTGAGCATTTCTCTGTGTTGGAGAGAAAGCACACGTGTGGACTGTGTCCCCTGAAAAAGGCACTATATGGGTTCTCGTGGAATACAGCTACCCCTGCCCCTGTAGTTACAAGAGGAGTGATGGTGTGTCTCAGGAACTACGCGGTCATCCGAGCCCAAGCCGAGTCTGGCTGCCGCTCTCATACTGACGTTCCAGGTCAAATCACTTCGCTCATTTGTTTCATTATCTTAAAGAAATTATAGGAGTACATCGCTGCAGCAAGAGCCCCAGTGTTATATTTATAACTCTAATTTCCTGAGAAAGGTACAGAGTCCCATACAAGATAAACCCAAGGAGTAATATGCCAAGACACATCGTAATCAAATTGACAAAAATTCAAGATAAAGAGAAAATATTAAAAGCAATACAGGAAAAGCAGCAAATAACATACAAGGGAATCCCCATAAGGCTATCAGCTGGTTTTTCAGCAGAAACTCTGCAGGCCAGAAGGGAGTGGCAAGATATATTTAAAGTGATGAGAGAGAAAAACCTACAACCAAGAATACTCTACCCAGCAAGGCTCTCGTTCAGATTTGTTGGAGAAATCAAAAGTTTTACAGACAAGAAAAAGCTAAAAGAATTCAGCGCCACCAAACCAGCTCTACAAGAAATGCTAAAGGAACTTCTCTAGGTGGAAAAGAAAAGGCCACAACTAGAAATAAGAAAAGTACAAAATGGGAAAGCTCACTGGTAAAGGCAAGCATACAGTAAAGGTAGGAAATCATCCTACCTAATATGATATCTAAACCAGGAATCATGAAGAGAGTGCAAATGCAGGATATTGGAAATGCATTTGAAATTAAGAGACAAGCAACTTAAAACAATCATATATATAGAGAGATTGCTATATTTTATATCCAGGAAAACTGATCAGCTCTCACTAATTCTAAAACATAGCTACAAATTCTTTTGAGTATTGATACACAGTCACATCACCTGTAAAGAATAGCAGTTTTCATTTGCTAGCCTTATTTCCTTTATTATTATTTTCTTTTCCAGTGCAACACTGAATAAAGTGGTGATAGCAGGTAATGTTGTCTTGTTCTTGCTATTAAAATCCACCATTATTGGAGCTTCCCTGGTGGCGCAGTGGTTGAGAGTCCGCCTGCCGATGCAGGGGACGCGGGTTCATGCCCCAGTTCCGGGAAGATCCCACGTGCTGCAGAGCGGTTGGGCCCGTGAGCCATGGCCGCTAAGCCTGCGCGTCCGGAGCCTGTGCTCCGCAACGGGAGAGGCCACAGCAATGAGAGGCCCGCATACCGCAAAAAAAAAAAAAAAAAAAAGAGCCACCATTATCTATGATATTTGCTATAATATTTCTGGTAGCTACTCTTATGAGATAAAGGAATTTTATTTTATACCTAATTTGTTTGAGGTTTTCTTTGTTCTTTTTAGTCACGACTAGTTTTTGTACTTTATCAATTCTTTGTCAGAAATAATGATATGATTTTCCTTTTTATATTTTTATTGTAGTGATTTATGTTAATTTTTCTAACGTTTAACCTTTTATTTTTTTGGATAAACTCAATTTGGTTGTGAATATCTACCCTACACATACTGGTTTCTCCAATATCACTAGATCCAGTTTAGTAATATTTTAAGATTGTATGTTAACTATAGGCAAATTTGGCTTGCGATTTTCCTGTTTTCTACTGCACTTGGTAGTTGCCAAGGGGATGATGAAATATAGCTCCTGTGCTTCTGGCTGCATCTGATGGTTTTATTGCCTAACCTCTGCTCCTCTGGATTCTGCCGTTCCCATGGGAACTGAGTAGCTAGTCTGTAGCTGACCCCACCTGTCAGCTCTAATGGAGAGAGTTGCAGTGTGGACAGCTTTGCTCACCCTCCCATGAAGCCCAACCCGCCCTCAGGGAGATCTAGGGAGCCCGGTCACACCTGGGATGCAGGGAGTGAAAAACAGGTTCGGGTCATGCATTCAAAGTCCAACCTTTCCATTTTATCCATTTAACATAGATATACCTATACAGGATATAATATCTGTATATATGAATTCTGTATTGCTTTAATTTGAGCCGTTCAATCTAAACCGATGTACAGGTGTACAATGACAAATTTAAATGCTTAGTTATTTTTCCCAACAAAGTATAAAATAAGCCTCGTCCGACAGTGGGATTTGCAAACTTTTGATGTTAATGGCTTTGCTCGCTTCCTGGCAGGGCAGTTCAGTACCCAATTTGTAACAGAGCCCGGAGGTTGAAAGTTACCTTTAAATACATGTACAAATAGTTGTCAAAAGTAATGTTATTAAAATACGTTTATTATCCCTGAAGAAAAAAAGAAGAAAACCCGTCACCACAGACCTTCTCAGTGACGCTGGTGTCCCCTCACCAGTGGGGCTTCTTGACCTGGTGAGCTGCGCCCTGCGGGTCTTCTGAGGGAGACATTACCATTCCTCATGCCCTGAACGCACCCCTTCCTCCTCGTTCTGCCTCTACTTCTTTAGTGCAGCGCATAGCTTTCCAGTCTTCTGGGTGCCGAGCTAAAAGGTATTGCAACTGGTCATGCCAGAGAGTCAAAACCTTCAGGGTAGAGATAAAGGCAGTTGCTGAGGACAAACATTGTTTCTGCAGCTTCTGTCCTCAAACAGGAGGAAACAGGCCACTTCTGCAGAGGGTGCAAGGGGATCTGTGGATTGAAGGTTCTCAAATGCCTCTACTCAGATCCATCTCATGTCCCAAGTGCCACTCTCCCTGAACAGAGCCCTGACCTTGGCATGGAGACTTCTCTGGGCTGAAAACTCAGCATCCCGACATCTCTTCCAATTGTACTTTAAGTCCTGTGCCTACATCACGGTTTACCAGGACTTCTGCTTGCAGAAAGTGAAAGTCTCTTGAAATATTGTCAAAAAGGTTCTTTGGGCTTCCCTGATGGCGCAGTGGTTAAGAATCCTCCTGCCAATGCAGGGGACACGGGTTCGAGCCCTGGTCCAGAAAGATCCCACATGCCGCGGAGCAATGAAGCCCGTACGCCACAACTACTGAAGCCCACACGCCACAGCTACTGAAGCCCGCATGAGCCCGTGCTCCGCAACAAGAGAAGCCACCGCAATGAGAAGCCCGTGCACCGCAACGAAGCTTAGCCCCCACTCACCGCAACTAGAGAAAGCCCGCGCACAGCAACGAAGACCCAACGCAGCCAAAAATAAATATTTTTTAAAAAGCTTCTTTGAATGTCACACTAAACTTGAGGTCGTTAATTAATATATCCAGGTCTGCCGTTTCTTCTTGTCAGTAAATAATTGGCAGTTAGCAGCAGACATCTAATTCCATCACCCTTATAGGTACAATTTCCCCCGACCCGTTCAGATGCTCAAGAAATTTCAATATCTAGTACATCCTCTTTCATCTGTAGCCCATCCCAATTCACCACAGGTGAAAGTCTTTGCAAATCTTATCGATACAGCAGTCTAGGGGCTATCAATACTTCATCCACCACCAATAATGGGATTCCCTTTTGCCATCCAGTTGAAATTAAGCAAATCCTATCTTTATGGTCTGTTTCATAGGCCCATGCATGGTACCACCGTCTTAGATGTGATTCCCAAGAAGCAGAGCCTGACAAGAAGATCGTTGTTCAAGATTCATTGAGTGAGTATTCTCATGAGGAGAGGAAGGAAGACGGGGTGAGGAAGGGAAAAAAAAACGCTAAGAGGAATGTGGTTTCAGCCTGATCTCACAGGAAGGGTTGAGTGCACAAATCACCCTGTAGGGTTGGTTACCCTTCAGGTAAGAAGACTGGCCTTTTGTGCCCCCTTGTCATTCAGACATCGGCTGTGGACTGCCCCTGGAGAGGGCGCAAAAGTTTCCAGGTGACCTGGGTACCATCATCACAGGGCATTTCTTCAGAGAAGAGGGGAAGCCCTGAGCTGTCAGTAGCCAACACTCACAGCAGCTGAGTCATGGGTGTGTTAGTCAAATCAAGAGAATCCGGGCACTGCAGCAAACACCGTGATTGCGTTTCTAGGGTTGCCACCTGTTCTACGATCAGGAGGTCACTTGCTTCAGAACTATCATTTCACGGCTATAATCTGTCACCACAGTGAGAAAAAGACCACCCACAAGAAGCCACCACAAACAGAAAGTCCCTGTAACTTTGCTACCACTCTTGTCTCAAGATTCAAGCCGAGCTGTTACAGCCTGCATCCAAAAGAAAGACGCTCTCCACACTCACTGCCCCTCGGCATTGACAGAAAAATACCTCATGGTCCCTGGGACCCTGCTAACACTCCAGCGAGGGGAAGACACTCTCCACACTGCCCCTCAGCAGTGACAAAAAATACCTCATGGTCCCTGGGACTCTGCTAACACTCCAGCGAGGGGAAGACACTCTCCACGCTGCCCCTCAGCAGTGACAAAAAATACCTCATGGTCCCTGGGACTCTGCTAACACTCCAGCGAGGGGAAGACACTCTCCACGCTGCCCCTCAGCATTGACCAAAAAATACCTCATGGTCCCTGGGACTCTGCTAACACTCCAGCGAGAGGAAGACACTCTCCACGCTGCCCCTCAGCATTGACCAAAAAATACCTCATGGTCCCTGGGACGCTGCTAACACTCCAGTGAGGGGAAGACGCTCTCCACACTGCCCCTCAGCATTGACCAAAAGAAACCTCATGGTCCCTGGGACTCTGCTAACACTCCAGCGAGGGGAAGACACTCTCCACACTGCCTCTCAGCAGTGACAAAAAATACCTCATGGTCCCTGGGACTCTGCTAACACTCCAGTGAGGGGAAGAAAGTTCCACATCTCTGCTTGCCAACAGAAGCAGCAAAAACAGCCAGTCCAGATCCCTTGTGGGCACGTGTGACCGACTGAGCTTAAATCAGGGCTGGAATCTAACTGCGTGGGGCCCGGTAAACATTGTTTAGCTTCTCAGCCCCTTGGTTCTGGACGTCTCATCAAAAGGTGGGAGCAATGATGGTCAGCATCAGTCCACTAATCCATCTTCGTCCACTCTTGTTATTCAGAATCTATCTCCAGTATTTCAAGTTCCGAATAAGAACATCAGTACCAACAACAGGCTGACAACAAAAATATAATAATTCAACTTATCCCCAGGAAACACGTCTCAATCTTTATATGGCAGAAAATGTCTTAATTTTGCCTTTACTCTCAGGTTAGAGTTTAGCTGTGTAGAATTCTAGGTGAACAACAATTTTTACATCAGAACATTGAAATTACTATTTCACTGATTTGTAGTATTGACTGCAGCCCCTGAGAAACCTGTTGTCCGTCTAATCATCCTTCCTTTATAAGTTAGCTGGCTTTTCTCTCTGGCAGAAGAAGTTTTTGTCTTCTTATTTGGTTCTGCAATTTCACTGTGGTTTTTCTAGATGTCATTTATTTTTCTCTTTCCTCCCGGATCTTGGTGTACTCCTTTAACCTGAGAGCCGTCTTCAGTTCTAGGAAGCTCTCAGCCATTATCTCTTCTAAGACCACCCTTTGTCCTATCTTCCTGTTCTTTTTTCCTGGAATTTTATCAGCATATGCCTAGGGATCCTTTTATTCTCTCCTCTCTGAATCTTAGCAACTCTTTCATATTTTTCATCTCTTTATCTCTATGCCTAATTTTTCTCTGTGCTTTCATCATTAATCTTTCAATGAACTTTTTCAATTCAATGATTACACTGTTCACACTTTTAGTTGCATTTTTAAAACTTCAGTTTCTGTAAATTTAACTATTCTTAACATTTTTTGGGGGGAGGAGTGTTTCCAAAATTACCTGTTCTTTCCTCTACGCCTAGTTTTGACCCCTTGGTCGCTCAGATGTTTTTATGTCTACAATATTTATGCATGTAAATGTTCCCATTTATTGCATTTTCTGAATCTTGTTAATGTCACTTGTTCCTGCTGGTTTTTGTCATTTTTACTATATGTGGGAGATGAGCTTACTTTCCAGAGTAGTTCAGTGTTAAATCTGCTTGGAGCAACTTGAACCAGTACTTCTGCTTTCTAGTCTCTTATAAATATTTCCATTGTCATTAAAGGAAAAAACAAAACAAAAATGAAAACTTCAAACTATAGAGATAAAGGAGAACCATGTATGCAGCAGAAATTAACACAACATTATAAATCAACTATGCTTCAATAAAAAAAATGTTTAAAAGGAGAAAAAAATAAAATAAAAGTTCTTTTTAGTTGAAAAAGCAGTTCAGTGTTCTCTGTGTTGTGGGAGAATTTCTAGAGTAATTGTGAGTTTCTTCTTTCAAGGGTCTGGTGGGTTTCATAAGTTTAGGACCAACTTTCTGCCAGGTTTGCACCTCGGTGCCCTGAGCCCTGTGGGGAGCTCAGCTCCAACCCTCTGCACAAAGCCACTTCTAGCCCCAATTCCCTTGGCTGGCCTTCATGCGTCAGCTAATTCACTGACCTGGGCTGGAATTCCCTCTTCATCACTTTACCTGATGGTTCTCCTTGCTTTGAAGCTCAAGTATACACAAGGGTTTGGGGGTTTTGTTGTTGTTCGATTTATTTTTGTAATTTTTATATATGGAAACTTGCAAAGGATTTCCCATACCTGCTCAGTCTGTCCTAGCAATCAAAAGTATTCTCCATGACCAACAGGTCTTCCATATCCTGAAAAAGAACAAAAGGGCAGTGGCAGTATCCCTCTAGGAATTTGGTGAAGCAGAATTGTTAGCAATAAAACAGTTTCTTGAGCTGATCTTAACTTGTCACCTCCTAGATAGGAGACGGATGGTCCCTGGGGGAGGAGACAGAACCCCATTGTACTTTATTTCCCCTTACTACACCCACAGTTGTTACTGGTAAAATCGTATTTGGGTGGAAGAATAAAGTATCTGTCTATGCCAAATACATTTGCAGTTAAGATGAGATGTTATACCATCCTGTAGTAAGAAAAGTCATTTCTTTTTATTCTATAACCAAGGTCTTGGATAAACAAAACTTAGTGAGAACAGGCCCAGTTGCTGGATTTCCTGATAATGTGAAAACGTATTTCTCACACAGAGAATCCTTTCAGCCCCTTGTCATGCTTCACACTCCACCTCAGCCCCCTCTCCATCCTCCCCCACTCAGCACAGGAGTGTCATCCTGCAAGGCTGCTGCGTCTTCCCAGAGACTCGTCTGCCCAGCCCCCACATGGCAGCAGATCAAGACAAGGCCAGCAACCCCACTGCGTAATGAGTAAGGATGATTTCAGGGACCACTGGCCTGCCTTGTGGACCTGCACCAAGGCTGCCCAAGACTCCTGCTGGCGTTGTTTAGATTTCTGCAGCTGAGAAGTGCAGCCATCCCAGATGTGCACACACGTTTCTGTGATATAGAAACCCTTGGAAGCGGGCCCGAGGGAGCTCTCCCGCCATGTGACATGAAGTGGGCATTACCATTTTTTCCCCCTTAAAAAGAGGGAATAGTCAATAAGTCTGGACCCTCCTGGGCCCAAGACCCCCTTCTACCTGCTCTCCACATGTGTGCAGCAAGTTAAATATTAAGGTTTTAAATTATAGAAGGTTTTCTTTCTTCATTTTCTATACTGATTTGGTTTTGATACCATTCTCTAAATTATTTTTTGTAGATGTTAACTCACTATTTCTTCTTCGGTCTTCTAAAAATGCTAGGATCAAGTAAAATAGGACGGAGACTTTTTTTTCCAAAATTAGTTTCTTTGTTTTGACATCAACCAGCTACAGGTCCACGACAGGTGGGCTGACGTCTAAAAATATGTTAGCAGATACACTTTGCATAATACTAAATTAAGGAATCCACCACTAACACAAATGCCTTTGCAATTAAAATGAAACATTTGTTCTTGGTCTTGTTGTTCTTAATATCAACCAATATATAGAGAATTAAGTAATTTTTTAGAGGAACTAACATGCCCTGATTGAGAGCAAACTCCAGGAGTTTTTCTTAGGAAACATGCTTCTATATTTTAAGATTAAGCTCAGAACTTAATCTCCTTCTTAGTCCTGGGAAACACACTAGAACTTGAAATCGGGTGTTTTGGAGTGAGATGTTTTGGAGTGGGAATATGTGTTCTCTTTGAAAATGCAATTTGAATATATGTGTTAACCATGTTATAACTCTGCTGCTTGCTTTAGAGACTGCTTTTCCTAAGTGGATTTAACTTTAGCAGGACTCAGCACTAAATTTCACCTCCTTGAAATGTGTTTGTGTTACTGACCAAGAAGTTCTCAATATGTATCAGTCAGAAGCTGAATGTCCTACTTGATTATGGATTCAAGCTAGATGGTAAAGTTTAAGAAAGCACTGGACTGGGTTTGGCTACACTTAGCATACATGACTCAGAGATGGCTCTAGATAGAGTCATAAAAATATTCACATACCAAACACTATTCTAGGTTCTGGGGTCTGTGTTGTGGTCTCATATTTAGTCTCATGGAGGCTACCTTTCAATTAGAGAGACAGAAAATAAACAAAGGCGCGCACGTGCACACACACGCACGCACGCAAACAAGAATGTCAGATAGTTCTAAGATCAACGGAGAAGGTGAAACACGTAATGTGATGGTGAAAAGACAGGTGGAAATAAGAGACTATGTAAAGTGGGTCATCAGGGAAGGACGTTCTGCAGAGGGGCTACTGTGCTAAGGCCTGTTGTTGAGAAGAGGCCAGAGGGAAAACCCAGTGGAAAAGCATCCAGGCAGAGAGAACCACAGGAGCAGAGGCCCTGAGAAGAAACAAGCCAGGGAAGGTGAGGGGTAGAAAGATGATCCGTGTGAATAAAGTACGTGAGGCAGGAAGGAGGAGGTTATAAGTGGAGATTGGACAGCTGAGCTGCAACAGAACCGTATGGGGCCTTGCACCTGTCCATAGGCACTTTGAACCTGATTTTAAATGTGACAACATGGAGAGGGTGTGGAGAAAAGGGAACCCTCCTACACTGTCGGTGGGAATGCAAGTTGGTGCAGCCACTGTGGAGAACAGTATGGAGGTTCCTCAGAAACTAAAAATAGAGCTACCATATGACCCAGCAATCCCACTCCTGGGCATATATCTGGAGAAAAACATGTTTTGAAAAGACACATGCACCCCAGTGTTCACTGCAGCACTATTTACAATAGCCAAGACATGGAAGCAACCTAAATGTCCATCGACAGAGGAATACATAAAGATGCAGTAGATATATACGATGGAATATTACTCAGCCATAAAAAACAATGAAATAATGCTGTTTGCAGCAACATGGATGGACTTAGAGATTATCACACTAAGTGAAGTAAGCCAGAGAGAGAAAGACAAATACCATGTGATATCACTTGTATGTGGAATCAAAATATGACACGAACAAACCAATCTATGAAAAAAAAACAGAATCGGGGACAGAGAAAACAGACTGGTGGTTGCCAAGAGGGAGGGGTGTGGGGAGGGATGGACTGGGAGTTTGGGGTCAGCAGATGCAAACTAGTGTATAAAAGATGAATAAACAACAAGGTCCTACTGTACAGCACAGGCAACTATATTCAATATCCTTTGATAAACCATCATGGAAAAAATATTTTATAAAATGAATGTATACATATGTATAACTGAATCACTTTGCTGTACAGGAGTAACTAACACCTTGTAAATCAACCATACTTCAATTAAATAAATAAATAGATATGACAGCAAGTCATTTGGGGGTTTGAAGGAAGGAGTTTCCGTGGCTGTATTTATAGGATCCCAATATATGTGAGAATCAACTCTAATATTTGTACCCTTGTATTTTCTTCAGAGCATTTATTATAACATTATTTAATTGCTGGTGGGTGTCTTTTTTTTAATGTCTGCCTTCTCCCTGGAAGCCCCATGAGGGTAGGAAAGAGAATGTTTTGTCTCCCACTGAATACCCAGAAGCTAAGCGAGAGTCTCTATACATACACCATGGGTGCTCACCCAACACGCGCTGGTGGATGAATGACTAGATGTTAGACGTCTATTTCCAATTCCTCTTAAGGTCACAGGACACTGAAATTGCCCTCTCCAAAATAACTACAAGACAGCTGCACCGAAGAATCGATTCCAGGCACCATCCCAACGTTCTCAGCAGGACTGCACACGCTGAGCCCAGAAAATACATATTTTTATGTACTTTTCAATATTTGAAATCAGTGTACTTGTTTCTGATAAAACATAGAGAACTCAAAGAATAAAAAATATTCCCCACACAGAAAGAAAATAAGACAGAGCTCAACAGATAGGATTTTAATAGCTATTGTTTTATGTGGTAGAAGCTCTGTAATGGTTTCTGTCATGAACTGAAACCACTGACAGAAGTTTCTGTCAGTTCAGTGAATTGAACAGGCCAAAACTACATTTCTAAATAAAAGCACTGAAAGGGATTTTATGGCCATTTCCTTCCAGCAATTCTGCCCTGGATAGAACCATTACAGCCTAAAACTTTGAAACAATAAACCCACAGTAGTTTTGTTCAAGGAGAGACTGAATCTTTCTGCTCTAAAGATACTTAGAATCATTTCAGAAAATCAAACCTGTGTATGCCTTCCTAGAAAGAAATCGTTATAGTGACCATGTTTATGGCCACTGCCAGCCTCTCTCCTCAAGTGGCTACATGCTGACTCCACCCAAACCTCCAGTTCTCCTGTGTGTATGTCTGCGTATTTCAGTGTTGGCTTTTTCACTTCTTTATTTTTTAATTCCACCAGCCACCAAGTCATATTCAAAACTGCCAAGGGCGATCACTAAAAACAAATCACAGACAGGTCATAAGAATGGGCATGTCAGCATTTATCTTTCGTAATTTCAGGATATTGAAACATATAATTGCTTATAGTAGCCATAAGTTTGCTCCTTTTTGTCTGAACAGGTGACTTACAAACAAAGAGATGTATCAGAATTTCCCAAGAAGTATTTTTGTTTAGTTTTGGTTTGTTTTCTTGTTTCAAAATACACATGCGCCTCTGTTCTAAGTTAAATCTCTGAAAGTAGGATCTGGGCAAGTGTACTTCTTTCCGTTTTTGTTTTGATATCATTTTAAACCTATAAGAAGGCTAAGAGAATAATACAAAAAACTGCCACCTACTCTTTATTCAGAATTCTCGTTCTTTTGCTGCATAACCAGTCCCCCAAAAGTTAGTTACTTAAACTAGCCGTGATTTTTTTTAGATCGCAGATCTGCAACCTGGACAGATCTCAGAGAGAAGGCTTATCTCTGCTCCAGACAGCATCAGCTGCGGTACTGACCCAGCTGGACCAACTCTGGGATGGGTCCTCCTTTGCCTGGCAGGTTGGTGCTGCCGTGAACTCCGAGCCCAGCCAGCGCTGGGCTGTGGACCTCAGTCCCCGCCACTGTGCTCGCTACGCGGGCTTCCGCACGACCTGCTCGAGCCACCTCTGAGTGTGGCGGCTGGTCTGAGACTGAGCCAGGCACAGCTGTACTGCCTTTTATTATTCACCCTGGAGAGTCATGTAGCATCATTTCTGCCACGGACATGCCCACCCAAATAGAGAGGGGGGAAATAGACCCCTTATATTGGTAAAAGAATATGGAATGAGAGCTATTATTGCCAGCATTTTTGCTAAATGCAATGTTCCACAGCTGGAATCAACAATTATTTACATTGTGCCCCATTTACTTTATCATTGTCCCTAACTATCTATATATTTATTTATCTATCTCTACAGAGATACAGAATGTCTATATATACATAGACTACATATACTTAAGTGTGTATTTCCTAAAAACAAGAGCATTATCTTTTGTTACCAAAGTCAGGAAATTTAATGTTGATCCATTACTGTTGTCTAATCCACAGTCCACATTTGAATGTTATCAACCGTTCCTTCCCTTTCCTCTGTATCCATAAAGGATCTTATCAGGCATGTGTATTTCTTAAATCTCCAAAGGTGCGTCTGGTGGGCACTCTTAGTCTAGAATAACACGTGAATATTTGGAGACAGACCCAAGTGTAAATCCCAGCTTTGTCACTGACCAGGAGCATAACCTTTGGCCAATTACTTTAGCTCTCTCTGTCTCAATTTCCTCATTAATAAAAGTGGGGAAATTGTTGGCTACACTATAGAATGGAGGGGAAATCTGCATGGTGCCTGCTTCCCAGCAAATCTTAGCTTTATCTCTTTCACTCATTAAAACTACTAACTGATCACACAAAATGGGGTGCTGGAGGGGACAGGGACATGCCACCTTTCAGCCTCCCTCACTTAACTCTAACCGCATAGGACAGCAGTTCAGCAAGAATTCAATCATGCTTTTACCAAGGCTGCAGTCGCTTACGTGGGGTGTAATGTTTGGAGCGTGTGCACCGATTCACTCCCACGTGAGCCAATTAGCTTCTGTTCTGCGCGCTGATCTCAAACCCCAGCAGCTTTCTTTCCTGCCCAGACAACTAGAGAACTAAGCAAGAGCAGCTGAGTGAAGGGTAACAAAGCCATGCCCTCTTAGTACTCATCACACAGCAGCGTCTCCCAAACAGCAAGATGGCTTTTCATGGTTTATTTGATAAGTACTGAAAAGAAAGAGCAAGTATTACTTCCTCCCTGGTCTCTCATTACTATTTAAATGTAAACTAAAGGAAGAAATTCTTATTGCTTATTTTCGTCCTGTTAAATATGCCCTAGGATGCCCGCTGCTATTGGCTCGGCTGTTTACTCATAGCTCCTCAGAGTTCTATGGGTCTGTCCTGCCAGCGATGTCATGTGAAGTGCCTTTATTAATTTTTACACGCCTTGATGATGTCATCGCTAAATAACCCTTTTTACTATATATAAACATTTTAGTTAAAAGGTCCCTAAGCAACTTGATCCATTTTATCAAGAGTCATCAGACTTTGGAATGACATTTCTTTTTTTAACATCTCTATTGGAGTATAATTGCTTTACAATGGTGCGTTAGTTTCTGCTTTATAACAAAGTGAATCAGCTATACATATACATATATCCCCATATCCCCTCCCTCTTGCATCTCCCTCCCACCCTCCCTATTCCATCCCTCCAGGTGGTCACAAAGCACCGAGCTGATCTCCCTGTGCTATGCGGCTGCTTCCCACTAGCTATCTATTTTACATTTGGTAGTGTATATATGTCCATGCCACTCTCCCACTTCGTCCCAGCTTACCCTTCCCCCTCCCCGTGTCCTCAAGTCCATTCTCTATGTCTGCATCTTTATTCCTGTCCTGCCCCTAGGTTCCTCAGAACCTTTTTTTTTTTTAGATTCCATATATATGTGTTAGCATACAGTATTTGTTTTTCTCTTTCCGACTTACTTCACTCTGTATGACAGTCTCTAAGTCCAACCTGCGCATCATCTCTCTGTGTGGCACAGACTGCCCTCTGCACTGTGTGGACACTGCCATCTCTGCAACAACAAGCAATCTCCCTGAGCAGGTCTGGTGTGATGAGCACTGGCCAGGGAAGTTCTGCATGGGCAGCCCCATCTCCTGTCAACACCTGGAGAAGTCTCACCTGAGCTCTGCTTCTACAGATATCCTGAAGAGATGGAAAAGGAAGAGCAGGCCATTGCTGGAAAGGACGTAACCAAGGAAGAATGTCAGGGTGAATGGGCTGCTCCAGCCCCCGAGTTCACTGCTACCCAACCCAAGGTCGAGACTGGTCTGCAGGTGTGCGGACCTCCCTGCTAGAGAGAGGTGACCAGCCTGCACTGAGCTCTGCCTGCAGCTAACAGGCCCTGCCTGCACCCCACCAAGTGACCTCAGCTGTTTTCTGTTCTGAGACAGAAAACAACAATTATTGGTAAGGCTATGGAGCAATAGAATTTCTGTACACTGCTTGTAGGAATATAAGTTAACACATCACTTTGAGAACACTTGGTCAGTATTTATTCAAACTGAACATATACCTACCTTATGACCTAGCAGTTGTACACATACTCACCAGAAATTCATGTACTTATTCACCAAAAATGTGGAGAAGAATATTCTCTGTGTTGCTATTCTTTTTATTGCTATTTACGACTGAGCAAAACTAAAAACTACCCAAATGACCATCAACTGCAGAATGAATCAAGTGTGCTATTTTTCACAGTGGAACATAATGAACACATTGAGAAGGGGTGAACTCTGGGCGCACACAAGAATGACTCTTCCAAACATAACGCTGTCATGCTGAGTGCAGTAAGCCAGACAGAGAAAGACAAATATCATATGATATCACTTATATGTGGAATCTAAAAAAATGGTACAAATGAACTTATTTACAAAGGAGAAATAGACTCACAGACATAGAAACAAACTTATGGTTACCAAGGGGGAAAGGAGGGAGGAAGATAAATTGGGAGATTGAGATTGACATATACACACTACTATACATAAAATAGAAAACTAATAAGAACCTGCTGTACAGCACAGGGAACTCTATCCAATGCTCTGTGGTGACCTAAATGGGAAGGAAATCTAAAAAAGAGGGGATATATGTATATGTAAAGCTGATGCACTTTGCTGTACAGCAGAAACTAACACAACGTTGCAAAGCAACTCTACTCCAATAAAAATTAATTTTAAGAAAACCACAAGAAAACACATAACATTGAATGAAAGGAGCCGTACAGAAAAGTGTGCATGTTAGGTGATTCATCAGTGTAAAGCCCAAGGCCGTGCATAACTAATCCATGATGCGAGACATGTCTCCCCTGGAGGACGGTAGTGACTTGGCCAGGGTGGAGGGGCCTTGAAGAGAGTTTCTGGGCATATATAGTGATGTGTTTCTTGATCCTGGTGCCATTCACAAGTTTGGTTCATTTCTGGCAATTCATCCATCTGCACACATGTAGGATTGGTGTACTTTTCTCTCATATGCTATCCTTCAATAAAAATTGTTTTTAACTTTATGGTGATTTCATTCGAGTAAGAGTATTTTCTAAGTTTACTAACTAAGAAATAATGTGTGATTATTTGGATGGAAGAGTCTGTGTACTTCCACCGTGCATCAGATTTTCCTTTTACTTTCTCTGAGACAAACTCATGTATTTAGTATGGTACAGAGGAGTTATCGATGCAAATGCTTACGCCTGACAAAGCCTCCCCCATCACTCATTTCCTTTTTTGACTCTTATTATACAGTAAATATTTGATTTTAAGTAAGAAAACGATATGTTCAAGATGGAAAGAATAAAACTTTTTATAGCTTCTCTTTTCTGAGAAACCAGATGTCAGGAAGAATAAATTAAGTAAAATTAAAATTACATTTATGGGTGGGGAGAACCTTAATTCCACTGTGATTATTGACTACATAGTTGAATGCCCCCCTTTCTAAAGTATATATCCTTACATTTAAATTACTTACATACTTTTAGAATCCACAAATGACATAAACTTCACTGAGAAATATTTTTAAAGTAAAGTAAATTATGTGAGAGTACATTCCTTCGTTCACAATACATTAAAAAAAAGGAGCCTTTTCTCTTTGAACCAAGGAAGCTATCTTTCCATCATATGTACATAAAATAAATCCCCATCACCACAAAGGGGTTCCCTTGAGCCCTCTCATTGTTAATTCCCTCCCCCCACCCCAAAACCCTGGTAACTAACTACTTATCTGCTTCCCATTACTACAGTAATGCCTTTTCCAAAATGTCATTAAGCGAAATCATGGAGTATGTAGTCTTCCGTATCTGGCTTTTTTCACTGAGCTTAATATTTTTGAGATTCACACGGGTTGTTAAATGTATCCATAGCTTATCCCTTTATTATCTGGATTTATCACATTTGTTTATCCATTCACCAGTGGATAGACATTTGGGTATTATCCAGTTTGGATCTATTATGAATAGATAAATAAAGCTTCCATGAACATTTACATATAAGTGTACGTGTGGACAAATATTTTCATGTCACTTAAGTAAATACCTAGGAGTGAGCTTGTTGGGTCATACAGTATTTTTAACTTTATAGGACGCTGCCAAAATGTACTGCAAAGTGACTACACTATTTTGCATTCCTCTCAGCAACGTATGAGAGTTCCAACTTCCTCATAGACCTGCTAAAACTTGGAATTGCCAGGCTCTTTAATTTTGTCATTTTAGTACATGTATGGAATTCTCATTATGGTTTAAATTTGCACGGCTAATACTATTAGCATCTATTCATGTGTTTGTCTTCTTTGATAAAGTGTCTGTTCAAATCCCTTACCCAGTTTTTAAATTGGGCTTTTGACTTCTTGTTATTGAGTTGTAAAGTTGTTTATATATTCTAATAAAAGACATAAGTCTTCTATCAGATATATGTGTTGCAAATAATTTTTTTTCCCTAGGCTGTAGTTTGACTTTTAATTTTCGTGACCTTGTCTTGACGTTTTCCCTTCTGGTATCATGCTCCTTCAGTCATTCATTCATTGCTCATTCAGCAAATGTGTGTTTGGTGCCTATTAGCCCTCACAGTACAATCAAAATTTTTTAAAAAAGAGCTTTCTCCTTTTCCACGGGAAAATGACCTTGGGTTAACCATCTCATACTGTTTCCCTGGAAATGTGAAATGTCAGCTATGTTACTAGTCAACACAATTTATGGCAAAAATGATGCCTGGTTGGAAACAATATTAGCACAGGAGGACGGGAGTGGACTACAGATACCTGGTGGGAAGCCACAGCTTCGGGGCTTCCCTGAGGGCACTGCTCTGGAATGGGCATACTTCTTGGGGATTTCTAGAAGACATTCTCACGGGACAAATACTATGGGCCGTGGACCTGCTAAGCGAGGGTGGTACCTGCACCCACCCCTGTGGTCTCTTTCCCTTGAAGAGCTAGAGAAGAGGTTCCCACAGAAACTCCTGCTGGTGACGCACTTGATGCTGTGTTCCCATCGACTCTGATGTGTGCCTGGTGTCACGATGGCTCATCGTATCCCACACATGTATCTGGCTTGCTGAACCCAAGACCACTGCCGCTGGTCAAGCAGAGCGTGTGGTTTGGACCCCAACACATGACGCACAGAAAGCTGAGTGACCACAAAGCCCTCGCTTCGGTCTCCATCATCTGACCTCCTCGAAGGGGAGACAGACGACAAAGACTCAGCATCACGGCAGGTGGGGCACTCTGTTGACAATGAAGTCACGTGTGGGAAATAGAGAAGGACAATGACAAGGGGCTGGCATGTTATAGAGTGTGCAGGGAGGGCTCTGTGACAGGGACCTCTGAGCAGAGATTTCAAGGACATGAGGTAGCAGCTTAGGTGGATATCTGGGCGAGAGCTTTCCAGGCACAGAAAATAGCAAGGGCACTGGTCCTTAGCAGAAGTGTGCTTAGCGTGTGCAAGAAACAACAAGGAGCTGGCGTGGCAGAGCAGAGATGGAGCTGGGAGGCCGTCAAGCTTTGGGAGGGCAGATCTTATCTATAGGGCTTTGTAAGCCAGCTGAGTCCAAAGGAGGCATCGCAGGTTCTGAGAGGGGGCGGGACCAGGCTGCTATATGGAGAACAGACGTGAGACTCAGGGTGGAGGTGGGCAAACCAGTGAAGCTACTGCAGTGATCACATGGAAGGCAGTGTGGGAGCCACTAGGACACTGCACTCCAAGGGGTGAAAAGTGGTCAGACTCCAGGTGAGTTTTGAAGGCCGGGTTTTGTTTCCAGATTAACTTTTTCTTATGAGGAAAAAGAAAAATGAGTCAAGGTTGATTGTAAGGCTTGTGATTTAAGCATCCAGAGGGGTATGTTGCCGCCAATTAAAATGGGGAAAATCGGGGGTTTCCCTGGTGGTGCAGCGGTTGAGAGTCCGCCTGCCGATGCAAGGGGCACGGGTTCGTGCCCCGGTCCGGGAAGATGCCACATGCCGCGGAGCGGCTGGGCCCGTGAGCCATGGCTGCTGAGCCTGCGCATCCAGAGCTTGTGCTCCGCAACGGGAGAGGCCACAACAGTGAGAGGCCCGCGTACCGCAAAAAAAAAAAAAAAAAAAAAAAAGGGGAAAATCGGAAGAGCAATTTTGGAAGGAAAATTGAGAGGCCCTGTTGCCCATTTTAAAATGCCCGTTAGACATCTATCGAGAGATGCTGTATAGATTGTCAGATGGAAGAGGTTCTGGAAAGTTTGTGAATAAAGGTATAAATTCCAGAGTCATCAGGATATGGATGGTATTTGAAACCAAAGCAGTCCAAGAGCTGGGCCCAGATACTTATTAATTGTTAATTTAATCGAGCACAAGAATTTCAATGGATTTACACATTTTTCAGGTTTTAATTCTGCTTGGGAATTTCATCATTTTTCGGTAAAGAGGCATGAGCACAAAGAGCTCTATAAAAATAAGTGTAGAGTACACAGTCCTTGCTTTGCATGTGTGTTACTAACAAAAAGACGACTCCAGAAATGCAGTACTCCCATCAGGACAGGGACCTTAGAAAATACTTTTTTCTCAATTTGCTTCAAAGGAAAAAAAAGCCTTCATTCTAGAATGCTTACATTCATGGCAGGATATGGTTCACATAAAAGTGGACTGTTATTCAACATGAAACATTCTAGGCAACTTAATTTTTATTGTCTCCAACACCTGTTGTTAGGAAAGAGAAAACAAAATGTGCACAAATGTCACATGTGCAGGGTCACCATGACCGGTGGCTTGATTTACATTCTCTATGAAAACAATCAGAGCAAAGACTGCTTAGAGCCAGCATATCTAGATTCAAGCATCAAAAGGTAAAAGTTGCCGGGCTACAAGAAGGGAGGGCTTCCAGCTCTGCCTGGGAGATAGGAACTGAGGGTCCAGGAGGAGCAGAGTCTTACTTTTCACTGTATCCCATTGTGCTCATCCTGCCCAGATTCCTTTTTTAAGGAAATACCGTGTTTGATAAAATATAAATCAACTTCAATTAATTAAATCAAAATGAAGTCTAAGATGTTAATGGAACTGGAGATACTGATGTCAGCAGCTCCTATGGAGCCAAAAAGTCCCGATGGCTTCAATCACCATTAAGTTTATGGCTTTAGGTTCTATCAACCGGACGAACGTTTCCTTTTCCCTCTTTCTTTGGCCCCCGCAAAACAACCTTTAACTTCAGTGCTTTAGGTGCAGTTAATTTGTTTTCTTTTCCTCTTTTCTATTAGCCCCTGCAAGACAAGCTTCTAAGTGGATTGAGAATTCTAGCTAGATTGGCAACCTTAAAGAACATAAACATTTGAGAGATTATGATTTCTTACCATATGCAGCTCAAAAAATAAATGACACTAAAGAGCAAAAGTGCTTATGGTTGGCTGTTGAACAACACGGGTTTGAATTGCTTGGGTCCACTTGTAGGGGCATATTTTTCCATAGTAAATACTACATTGATCCATGACTGGTTGAATCCATGGTACAAGGAGCCCGAGGTACCCAGGGCGACTGTAAGTTAAAATGTCGGGGGGTGGAGTCTCCCGGAATCCCACGGTGTTCAAGGGTCAACTGTATTTTTTAAATGAAACAAAACGTGCATGTGTGGGGGAAACTATCTGGCTTCTTTCTATGTCTCCAGATTATTCTTTGGGGGACCCTTTGCAAAACGCTTTAAGCACCTACTCAACCCAGCACACAGACCAGTGTGGTTCTAACTGATACATCACAGAGTTTTTATCTGCATGTTATTAATTTCTCTCTCCTTTCTGCATCTTTTCCCTTTGCCTCTTCTCTAGTATTCTGTACACATCTGTACACATGTGTATTCTGCCCACACACTCATGCGCCCAACCCTAGATAATAATTTGTGACGAGGATAACGGACAATTCGCATCACCCTGCTGTGTGACGACCATCTGACAAGCAAAAGGTATGGCACAGGGCATTTAAAGGTAAGGAAACTATTTCACCGCGAGTGTAATATAACAGATAAGCCAGCTTATCTCCATAAAAGATTAGTTCAGATACTGAGCCATGATGTGTTTGAATTCATTTAGGGGTCCTGCTGATATCTGGGGATGTTCATCATCCCTAAGTGATGATGCGCTGTGTGCTTCTCCTCCCCTGGGCTAGAACACCAAATATCTTGCCGTTAGATTCCCTTTGTTTCTTCAACTTTTCAAGCTACTTATTTTAGAGTGTCCATGCTCACATCCTGTGTCTTCTGTCTGTAGAATCTTTTTGCTTCCTTATGTTAAAATTGGATAATATGGGGTCTGCAGATGGAGATGCCACAGCAACCTGTGACACTACTTGGCTTTGCTGTTCTCTTCTAAGTATCCCACCCCACCCCTCTCCTGTTCCAGATGTTTGTATTTAGATGTGTGATGGGAAGGGAATTTTTTTAATTTTTAAGCTTATAAAATCTTCATGACAGCCTGTTTCTCTGAGTCAGAATTAAACTAGGACCTGGTGTGACTCCCATGTCATGGGGCTTTCATGAGACAAAATCTTTTGGTCTTCCCACTAAAGAGTCTATATATTTCTTTAAGTTACTCAGGGACTCAGAGTCACAGCTACATAGTCACTGGATTCTGGTTGTCATAATAGAAAATATCTCTGATTCTTTTCTGCCATTTTTTGGCCAGTTTCGTGAAGCACCCAGAATAAGAACACCACCCTAGCTCTTTTGCTCCCTCTGAAATCACTTGTTAGTCTCCAAAATGCAAAGGGAATTTTTTTTTCTTTCTGGAAAACATATATCTGGGTAAAGCTTTTAAAACTAGAACTGGATATTTTGTTAATTCAAACTCAAATTTAGTGACTATACTAGCACACAAAAGGGAAGAGGCTCCTTTAATAGGCTTTTTATTGTGGTAAATGTATGACTATAATTTAACCATTTATAATCCAAGAAACAATATGTTGTTTACATCAAAAACAATTCTAATATCTTTTCTTTGTCTTAAATCAGCTTCAGTAAGGTATTCAAAGTGACATTCATGTATTTTAACATATTTATACTCCTGAGAAGCCATCATCACAGTCAACGTAAAGAACACATCAATCACTCCCTAAAGTTTCCCAATGCCCCACTGGTAGTCCCGCCCTCCTGTTCCACTGCAATGGCCTTTCCTCTATCCTCAGGCACTTACTAGAATTTTATATAAATAGAATCATGTGATATGTAATCTTTTTAGTTTGGATTCTTTCACTCAGGATGATGATCTTGAGATTCACCCATGTGTTGTATGCTGAGTGTTAACCTATTATGTGGATTTACCGCAACTTATTTATTCACCTACTGATGAACATTCAGGCTGCTCCCAATATTAGACTATAACAGATGAAGATGTTATGAATGTTTGTCTTCAAATATTTGTGTGAACATGTGCTTTCATGACTCTTGCATAAATACCTAGGTGTAGAATGGCTGGATTATAAGGTAGGTGTATGTATAACTTTTTGCCAAACAGTTCTCCTACATGGTTGTGCTGTTTTCCATTCATACCAGGAGTTTATGAGAGTTCCAGCTGTTCTACATCGTTGCCAACACAAGACGTGGACAGGCTTTTTAATTTTAGCAATTCTAGTGGCTCTATAGCAGTATCCCAATGTGGATTTAATTTACACGATGATGAGCATCTTTTCATATGCTTGCTTGCCATTCATAAGTCTTGGATGAAGAGTCTATTAAATCTTTTGACTATTTCTATTGGAGTGCTTATTTTCTTATGAGGTATTGAACATTTTTTATGTATTCTGGGTAGAAGTACTTTATTAGATATGTGATTGCAAATATTTTCCCCAGTTTTGAGCTCATGATATTTTAACCGTATCTTTTGGAGAGCAGTTCTCACTTTTGATTAAATCCAATTAATCAATTTATTTTTGGGGGGATGTTGCTCTTGGTGTTGTATCTAAGAAATCTTTGGTCTCCATCTTTTGGTGTCATAGCTAAAAGATCCAAGATCACAAGATCTCTTCCTATACATTTTACAGGTTTAGATTTTATATTTAGGTCTATAATCCATTTTGAGCTAACTTCTGTATACTGTACCAGGTATGAATCAAAGTTCATTCATCTGCGCACAGATGTCCAATTGTTCCAACACCATTTGTGGAAAAGACTATTTTTTTTCTCCATTGAATTTGCCTTGATACCTTTGTCAACCCTCAAATAACCATTATATGTGAGTCCCTTTCTGGACTCTTTATTAAGTTCCAGTGATAGGTCTATTTCACACCATGACTACAGTGTCTTGATTCCTATAGATTTATAAGAGTTTTAAAGTCAGGTAGTTTATGTCTTTCAACTTTATTATTCTTTCCAACATGGTTTGACCTATTCTCTTCCTTTGAATTTCAATATGAATTTTAGAATCAACCTGTCAATTTCTACAAAAATGTCTCCTGGGGTTTTGATTGAAACTGCCTTGGATCTATCAGTCATTTGGAGGGTGGGGGAAATTACATCTTAACAGTATTGAATCTCTGATCCATGAACATGGTAAATCTCTCCATTTATTCAGGTCTGTCTTAATTTTCATCAGCAGTGTTTTGTATTTCTAATGACAGTGCAGTGCCTGGAACCCAACAGTAATTTTGTCATCTTTTGTTGAACGGAATGGAAATAAACCTATAATGAGAGAAATCAAGCCTTATCGTCAACTTTTAATAAAAGTATACAGTGTATAATAGCCCTGCAAAAATTATCCTGATTATCAATACACGTTAACAAGAATGCCATTTAGAATGTTATACAACTTCATACTGATTAGATAACATCTGCTTAGACAAGCTTAGTAAATTCTCAAATCAATCTTGGTGTAGTTGCTAAATAGGTTAATATTTTAAATTCCCTTTTGAACCTGTTCCGTTTCCCTTCTTAACTTCTTTTTCCCTGGAGGGGCTGGTATAGAGTTAGCCTTTCTTTATGTAAATCTCACTATTAATTCTCCTTTTGTGTATTCAGGCAACCAATAGCCACACTCTCACCCATTCTTTGCCCTCTGCTCCCGCTTCATGAATAACTGACTCCGTAACTATTACCAGACCATCCTACTCAGGGGGCCGCAACGCTCACGAAGCATAGAACTGAACTGATTTCTCCCATGCTGCAATTCGCATTCAGTACCTGGAACAAACATTACAAGCCCTTGTTTCCCTTCTCTTACTCCACAACTATACATGAAGCAGGTTTATACATATTTTAACTGATGCAGACCATTGTGCTTTTCTTTCCTTAAATAAAGTCCATCTTGAAATGGATCACTGATTTCTTTCTTTCATCTGAATAGAAATTATACCATATATCTTTAAATTTTTATTTTTTAGATGCCTTAGTTAGGGATAACAATATAATCTATAGGACCACATAATAAGAGAAATGGAAAAAAACAAAACTTAAATCATTAAGTTATGGTACTACTACCTACTAGAAGGAAACACAGGAATTTGAGAAAACTTATATAAAAAGGGTTTAATTTACTATAAAAACCTTAAGCTGTGAGTTCTGATTTAAGGGTCAGAAGAAAAAACGGCTACTGGTGGTTGTATGCCTCTTGTGACTTGCTGACGGGAGGAATTAAAGTTAGAATTGAAGTGTATATATAGCCCTGAAGAACAGATCATCTGAAATAGTTATTTTAAAGAAATATGCTGTAGTAGATTTTAACCAAGTTTTCATAATAGAAAGTAGAAATAAATAGACCAGAATCTATTAAGGATATATTGAATGTTTGCTTTGAATCTAATAAGAGGAAAATCAGCCTAATTTTATAGTTTCCTGTTTTTTGCATTTTAAAGATTTTGCCCTTAAATGTCGTTGTTTTCCTTCAGCTAGTTTGAGCTGTCTTGCTGGAGGGCTATTTTTATGAAATGGAACCTTGGACCAACAAGATAGGAATTGTCTTCGTTAGAGGAATTTACTCCCATCCAGGATGGGACACTTGTCATCAAGAGATAAAGGTAACATTATTACAGGAGAGAAAGAAGAAATGTTTCAACACATCTGTTGAAATCTATTTGACAGTGAAGAGAGTCGACTCTAAAATGACATCATTTTCTATAATCCAAAGAGGCATCTAATTTATCTGGAAGCCAGTAGTTTTCACTCCTGATCACCAGCGTCTCCGAGATTCCAAAACAACCTCAGGGTCAAGGCTTAGTTGTTCACCCGCGGGGGCCAAGATTGGTCTTTATCAAGTAATCAACCAACTCAGGGAGGATGAGAAGATAATGCAATAGTTTACGTATCCTAAAAACAATGAGTAAATTATAGTTTTACATGTTAAGGAAAAACTAAAACAGGGCACGATTTCTCAGGGCACAATCCACAAGTGCCTTCAACAGAAGTAGCTGAGGGAACTCTAGAATCTACTTTTGTATCAAGCTCCCCAACTAACTGTCATGCACATTAAAATTTGAGGGTCATTGTTCTGAAGTTTCTCACTTGAACCACTAGCCAATACGAAAAGTACAAAATGCTTCTTGTACAGTATACACAGTACACAAGAAACAAGAAAGGAGTTAAAAGAGGAGAAATCTGTGTGGGCTGCTATCAGAAGATGACATTGAACATACATAACTTAGGCTGAAACTTCAGAGAGAAGAAGAAGATGCTTCTTCTAGATTTTAGAAGCAGAGTGATACAAGGCAAAGAGAGGCATGTGTAAGCCTGCAACGTGAAAAGTCTGAAAAGAGAGTGGCCAGAATCTTATATGGGACATAGTCTGGGTGATGGGCAAGGTAAAATCATATAGATCATGTATGGCTTGATGTAGTATTCATCTTCTTAAATTTGATGATAATTTGATTGAAAAAAAACAGGTAAGGAATTAGATCTAGCAACAGTATAAATAATTATTTATATATATGTGAATAGCAATGGGAAAAAAAAAAACAGAGGTAAGGAGTTTGGCTAAGTAACTGCTTCAGAAAAGATGCACTGAAGGGAAGAGAGAGGTCCAGGCTTGGTGTGTGACAGGTCGTCTCAGTGTCCTGCTACAGAGACTGAATAAGTGTGAGAGAATGTATTCTATCTCCGCTGATTATTCCTTATACCACAGAGTATAGCCAAGAATTTACTGGGGTTTTTTTTTTTCATTTCATTGGAAAAAAACATAAGAACAGAACAAAATCTAAAGGGTCAATTTGTTTTATTGTCATTAATAAATAACTCCAAATATCTAGTAGCCAAAAGATTTCACAAGCATTATTTTTCCAATAAACAAATCAGACTTGAGAAGAGCCTTTGCTGTTAAATATGGAACCCAATTAAGACAGTAAAGATACCAATTTTCCAATCACTGCCATCTCACTGCCTATAATGCACATTTTGAGTCATTGAATTGGCACATAACACATAAAATAAAGATTAAGTCAATCTTTAGTAATCCAGATGTTAAAAATAAACACATTCTGAGAGATTTCCTTTTCTGCATTACATGCCTGTCTAAAGGACTTCTTGGCTTCATAAAATTGAGTCTGTCATCTATCTTTTCTTCTAAAGACCCTATGCAAATTCACTCTATTGTCAATGCAGTAAAAACTCTTGCTATATTATATTTTTAGGACCTGATGTTGCATACATTTTGGAAACTCTTCCCCTGAAAAGGAATTCTAAGACCAAAACACTTAGAAAATGTTGAGAAATACCACGAAAAATCATTTTAATGACTTGAGGCCATGATGGCAGGGGAAAGCAATCAATCTAAAGGGAAATCTATGCAAGGAAGTGGATGAGACTGTTTCTGGTAATGTGTACGTGAAGGGATACCACTTATCAGTAAGGTTTTTGTGGACCCAATACTAGCATTATGCATGTAGCATGTGATGTCGACACCTCTCCCCTCAGCCCCCTTGAGTGCACCTGAAGCTGAGGTCCACACACCTGGGAAGCTAACTTCCTACCTCAAGGATCTGTTTCTCTTCTATGTTTGAGGTTGATTTTTGACCCTTACAGGACGACGAAGTACTGGAGGGCTGAAGAGTTAAGATCACAATGACCACCTTCAAACAACAGGGGACGAGATTTGGTGGGTAAATGTGCCAAACTTCCTATCCTCCAGAGGGACAGGCCAGGGTTGCTCCACATAGTTTCTGAAAGCGTCTCCCACAAGGCTGAACCCCAACTGCACACAGCAATAGCCTGCTCACTACACAAACTCTTTTGGCTTTTCTTCTTTCTCTCTCCCTCTTTCCCACTTCATTGGCTTGGATCTCCCTCAAAGGTTCATTTCTTGGAGGAATTCAAACTAAGCAATGTACTAATAAAAAATGAGAGATGAGTCTAGAAGGTGTCTCCAAGAAACTCCACTGCTACACAGAATTAAATTAAATCAGATATCCAAGGGCATCCAACACATAAGGCGTAATTTATTTCAACACTTCTTTAACATTAATAGGCTATATTATTGATTTAGGAAATTAAATTTTCATGTTTATTACACATTCCCAGAAATTTATTAGTGGCCCTTAGGCATATATTTTGCAAGTATTATAGTCATCAGACAGGACTTGGGTGTCAGCCCCTAATCAATATGGTCTGGAATATATTGGGAAAACTGCTTACCATTTTTAATACCTAAGATGTCCATGAAGAAACACGTCAACAATAGCATGTTTAAAGGGCTTGACAAAAATCTTGCTAAATGGGGACTTCGCTGGTTGAAGAGACATGCTAGTGCGATAACTAGGGCTTAGAGTAGAAAAGTTAAGAAGATGAAAGGGAATGTAGAGAGATCTTCCTAGTTTCTTTAAGATTCTGTATATGCTTCCTCGGTGCAAAAGCACTCAGGGTTAGGAGCTCTCTTGTTTCCCATCTTTACTTGCTCTCTCTTCTTCCTGTCCACTGACCTAGACTCTGAGTCAATTTTTTTTCCATCAGAGCAGATATTAGAAATGGAAACACTAACAGGATAGTTGTGAAGGCAGAAAGCTATCAAACACTGGTCTGCTCAAACCACCCTCATTCCCCCCTCTTTCCTATCCCCAAATTTCCACCTTCAAGCAACCTTTTTCCCAAATTTATTTTTTATTAATTTTTATTGGAGTATAGTTGCTTTACAATGTTGTGTTAGTTTCTGCTGTACAGAAAAGTGAATCAGTTATATGTATACATATATCCTCTCTTTTTTAGATTCTTTTCCCATATAGGTCATTACACAGTACTGAGTCAAGTTCCCTGTGCTATTCAGCAGGTTCTCATTAGTTACCTATTTTATACATAGTAGTGTGTATATGTCAATCCCAATATTCTAATTCATCCCACCACCACCCCTTCCCCCCTTGGTAACTATAAGTTTGTTCTCTACATCTGTGACTCAATTTCTGCTTTGCAAGTGAGTTAATCTGTACCATTTTTCTAGATACCACATCTAAGCTATATTATACGGTAATTGTTTTTCTCTTGAAACTGTTCTGGTATTGGGAACAAGTTGCTGAAAACTTGGCATATTTTGAAACTTTGATAATCCAAACCTAGTTTTTCCAAATTGAGAATTGGGGCTTGGGGGTGGATAATATCTACCTAAAATGAATAATTTACAACAAATGTGCTTTTTGGGGTTTTTTTGCTTTAATGTCTCCTTTTAATTTAGCAATATTACCTCTAATATTTTTGTAGAGGTCTCCAAAACTACGCCTAATGTATAATGACAATTATGAGGAATTCTTCATAGTATTTCATCACTTCTAACTTCCTTTCCAAAGTTACTGATTTTAAAGCTTGTTTTTCAGCACTAAAAGGAGTACCACCAGTTAAACAGTATTTGGATACCTTTTTATGTCATCTAAAAATATTTTCAATCGTGATAACAGTGAATGGTAAAATAACAGCAAAGTGGTCACCACAACCCCTCATACAAGTCCCCATTCCATGAACAATAGCTGGGTTCCCAAGATGCTGACCTAGGGATGGACATTTCTATTTATCAGCTGAAGTGGTGTCATGTGACAGTAGTGTAAACAGTTTGCAAGTCACTTGCCAGACCAGCCTTGAAATAGTCTTTGTTTTTATGTGCTATACATAATACACATTATCTCACATTTTTCAAAAAGAGAGATTGCATTAATATTTTATGTTACTTGGTTGACAATTCCCATAAAATAAGATAGACATTGTGTTTAAATGAAATTTTCAGAAAAATTCTAAATCACAAAATTGTCTGTGTTCAAGATTGATGGTAAATTAAAAGCTGGTCTCTAGTAACATGACAATCCAAAATTTTTTATGAGTCTTATGACCACTAAGCATGAATTCTGATCTACGATATTAACATGATAAGAACATGTAAGAAACAAAGTAAATAAATGAGAAGTTTAAAAAATAAGTCGTCTGGATAACCTGCACTTAGGTAGAGTTGGAATTCTGTTCCTGCTGGCTTTGCCAGGAAGTTTTTTGTTGGAGATAACAGTGCTCAGTAAAAAAGAGTAAGTAAATAAGAAGAATAAGGAAAAGCAATTGCCTAATCTCTTCTGGAGTCCTGGCAATAAGTATAATGAGATGTAAAAACATGTGAGTATTCTGTTATAATCATAGCTTTAACTAAACAAAAAACATACTTTACTGGTACTAAAATTTCCTCCAAGTCAATAAACTTTATATGTTTATTTTAGATGTAAGCTATAATATTTTAACAAGAAATCAACTTTATTCCCACATCTGTTTAGCCCAGCATGGCCTTTGAAATTTTGATAAATAATTTGGTAAAAGTGAAAGTAAATTTGCCTTCCATTGTAGTCATATTAATTTTCTGAACAAAAAAAATTTATTCAGGGAACATTTTGACTCTACAAAGGATACATTTCTCTATAATTATAGCCCCTTATCTTGCTTGGCTGAGCAAAGGTAAGAAAGAAACTGCTCTGCATGTAGAGAGATAAGCTAAGTACACAGAAAATAAGAAGGTATGCTGGATATTAATAGAAAAGCTGGATATGAAAAACTATTCTCCATTTAGTTAACTATGCTATGAAATAATAAAATGATTACAAACTGGAAAAATTGACTTTGCAGGCATCTTTGGTATTGTGTATTTAAAAAGCATCACTTGCTCTTTTCCCATTTAGTTTTTAAGTGAAATGAACTAACATTAGAAATCCTTGGACTTTGAAAACGAACCTTTTTTTATTTTTTTTTTTATACAGCAAGTTCTTATTAGTTATCCATTTTATACATATTAGTGTATATGTCAATTCATCACACCAGCACCATCACACCGTCAATCAAGTCCAGGAAGCACAGAGAGTCCCATACAGTAAAAATCCAAGGAGAGACCTGCCAAGACACATATTAATCAAACTATCAAAAATTAAATACAAAGAAAAAATATTAAAAGCAGCAAGGGAAAGGCAACAAATAACATACAAGGGAATCCCCATAAGGTTAACAGCTAATCTTTCAGCAGAAACTCTGCAAGCCAGAAGGTTGTGGCAGACATATTTAAAGTGATGAAATGGAAAAACCTACAACAAAGATTACTCTACCCAGCAAGGATCTCACTCAGATTTGACGGAGAAATTAAAACCTTTACAGACAAGCAAAAGCTAAGAGAATTCAGCACCACCAAGCCAGCTTTACAACCAGTGCTAAAGGAACTTCTCTAGGCAGGAAACACAACAGAAGGAAAAGACCTACAACAACAAACCTAAAACAATTAAGAAAACGATAATAGGAACATACATATCAATAATTACCTTAAATGTAAATGGATTAGATGCTCCATCCAAAAGACACAGGCTGGCTTAATGGATACAAAAACAAAACCCATATATATGCTGTCTACAAGACACCCACTTCAGACCTATGGACACATACAAACTGAAAGTGAGGGGATGGAAAATGATATTCCATGAAAATGGAAATCAAAAGAAAGCTGGAGCAGCAATTCTCATATCAGAAAAAATCGACCTTAAAATAAAGACTATTACAAGAGACAAAGAGGGACACTACATAATGATCAAGGGATCAATCCAAGAAGAAGATATAACAATTGTAAATATTTATACACCCAACATAGGAGCAGCTCATTACATAAGGCAAATACTAACAGCCATAAACGGGGAAATCGACGGTAACACAATCATAGTAGGTGACGTTAACACCCCACTTTCACCAATGGACAGATCATCCAAAATGAAAATAAATAAGGAAAAACAAGCTTTAAATGACACATTAAACAAGATGGACTTAATTGATATTTATAGGACATTCCATCCACAAACAGAATACACATTCTTCTCAAGTGCTCATGGAACATTCTTCAGGATACATCATATCTTGGGGCACAAATCAAGCCTTGGTAAAATTAATAAAATTGAAATCAGATCAAGTATCTTTTCCCACAACAATGCTACGAGACTAGATATCAATTACAGGAAAAAATCTTACAAACACAGGGAGGCTAAACAATACACTACTTAATAACCAAGGGATCACTGAAGAAATCAAACAGGAAAACAAAAAATACCTAGGAACAAATGGCAATGAAAACACAATGAACTAAACTTATGGGATGCAGCAAAAGTGGTTCTAAGAGGGAAGTTTATAGCAATAAAATCTTACCTCAAGAAACAAGAAAGGCAGAAATTAACACACCATTGTAAAGTAATTATACTCCAATAAAGATGTTAAAAAAAAAAGAAACAAGAAACATCTCAAATAAACAACCTAAACTTACACCTAAAGCAATTAGAGAAAGAAGAACAAAGAACCCCCAAAGTCAGCAGAAGGAAAGAAATCATAAAGATCAGATCAGAAACAAAGGAAAAAGAAATGAAGAAAATGAGAGCAAAGATCAATAAAACTAAAAGCTGGTTCTTTGAGAAGATAAACAAAATTCACAAGCCATTAGCCAGACTCATTAAGAAAAAGGGGAGAAGACTCAAATCAATAGAATTAGAAATGAAAAAGGAGAAGTAACAACTGACGCTGCAGAAATACAAAGGAAAATAAGAGGCTACTACAAGCAACTATGTGCCAATAAAATGGACAACCTGGAAGAAATGGACAAATTCTTAGAAAAGCACAACCTTCCGAGACTGAACCAGGAAGAAATGGAAAATATAAAGAGACCAATCAGAAGCACTGAAATTGAAACTGTGATTAAAAATCTTCCAACACACAAAAACCCAGGACCAGATGGCTTCACAGGCGAATTCTATGCAACATTTAGAGAAGAGCTAACACCTATTCTTCTCAAACTTTTCCAAAATATAGGAGAGGGAGGAACACCCCCAAACTCATTCTACGAGGCCACGATCACCCTGATACCAAAACCAGACAAAGATGTCACGAAGAAAGAAAACTACAGGCCAGTATCACTGATGAACATCGATGCAAAAATCCTCAACAAAATAGTAGCAAACAGAATCCAACAGCACACCTAAAGCATCATACACCGTGACCAAGTGGGGTTTATCTCAGGAATGCAAGGACACTTCAATATATGCAAATCAATCAATGTGATACACCATATTAATTAATTGAAGGATAAAAACCATATGATCATCGCAATAGATGCAGAGAAAGCTTTCAACAAAATTTAACACCCATTTATGATTTAAAAAAAAAACCCTCCAGAGAGTAGGCATAGAGGAAACTTACCTCAACATAATAAAGGCCGTATATGACAAACCCACAGCCAACACTGTTCGCAATGGTGAAAAACTGAAACCATTTCCACTAAGATCAGGAACAAGACAAGGTTGCCCACTCTCACCACTATTATTCAACATAGTTTTGGAGGTTTTAGCCACAGCAATCAGAGAAGAAGAAGAAAAACAGAAATCCAAATCAGAAAAGAAGTAAAACTGTCACTGCTTGCAGATGACATGATATTATACTTAGAGAATCCTAAAGATGCTACCAGAAAACTACTAGAGCTAATGAATGAATTTGATAAAGTAGCAGGATATAAAATTAATGCACAGAAATCTCTGGCATTACTATACACTAATTATGAAAAATCTGAAAGAAATTAAGGAAACACTCCCATTTACAATTGCAATAAAAAGAATAAAATACCTAGGAATAAATCTATCTAAGGACACAAAAGACCTATATGCAGAAAACTATAGAACACTGATGAAAGAAAGTAAAGATGATACAAACAGATGGAGAGATATACCATGTTCTTGGATTGGAAGAATCAACATTGTGAAAATGACTCTACTACCCAAAGCAATTGACAGATTCGATGAAATCCCTATCAAACTACCACTGGCATTTTTCACAGAACTAGAACAAAAAATTTCACAATTTGTATGGAAACAAAAAAGACCCTGAATAGCCAAAGCAATCTTGAGAAAGAAAAATGGAGCTGGAGAAATCTGGCTTCCTGACCTCAGACAAAACTAAAAAACTACAGTAATCAAGACAGTATGGTACTGGCACAAAAACAGAAATATAGATCAAAGAAACAGGATAGAAAGCCCAGAGATAAACCCATGCACATATGCTTACCTTATCTTTAATAAGGGAAGCAAGAATATACAATGGAAAAAGACAGCCTCTTCAATAAGTGGTGCTGGGAAAACTGGACAGCCACATGTAAAATAATGAAATTAGAACACTCCCTAACACCATACACAAAAATAAACTCAAAATGGATTAAAGACCTAAATGTAAGGCCAGACACTGTAAAACTCTTAGAGGCAGAAAACATAGGCAGAAAATATAGTCATTTACGCTATGACATAAATCACAGCAAGATCTTTTTTGACCCACCTCCTAGAGAAATGGAAATAAAAAAATAAATAAATAAATGGGACCTAATGAAACTTAAAAGCTTTTGAACAGCAAAGAAAACCATAAACAAGATGAAAAGATAAACCTCAGAATGGGAAAAATTATTTGCAAATGAAGCAACTGACACAGGATTAATTTCCAAAATATACAAGCAGTTCATGCAGCTCAATATCCAAAAAACAAACAACCCAATCCAAAAATGAGCAGAAGACCTAAATAGACATTTCTCCAAAGAAGATATACAGTTTACTAACAAACACATGAAAGGGTGCTCAACATCACTAATCATTAGAGAAATGTAAATCAAAATTACAATGAGATATCACCTCACACGAGTCAGAATGGCCATCATCAAAAAATCTACAAACAATAAATGCTGGAGAGGGTGTGGAGAAAAGGGAACCCTCCTTGCACTGTTGGTGGGAATGTAAATTGATACTGCCACTATGGAGGTTCCTTAAAAATCTAAAATTAGACCTACGATACGACCCAGCAATCCTACTACTGGGCATATACCCTGAGAAAACCATAATTCAAAATGAGTCATGTACCACAATGTTCATTGCAGCAATATTTACAATAGCCGAGACATGGAAGCAACCTAAGTGTCCATTGACAGATGAATGGATAAAGAAGATGTGGCACATATATACAATGGAATATTACTCAGCCATAAGAAGAAACGAAATTGAGTTATTTGTAGTGAGGTGGATGGACCTAGAGACTGTCATACAGAGTGAAGTCAGAAAGAGAAAAACAAATACCATATGCTAACACATATATATGGAATCTACAAAAACAAAGTGCTTCTGAAGAACTTAGAGGCAGGACAGGAATAAAGAGGCAGACATAGAGAATAGACTTAAGGACACGGGGAGGGGGAAGGGTAAGCTGAGACGAAGTGAGAGAGCGGCATGGAGATATATACACTACCAAATGTAAAATAGATAGCTAGTGGGAAGCAGCTGCATGGCACAGGGAGATCAGCTCGGTGCTTTGTGACCACCTAGAGGGGTGGGGTAGGGAGGGTGGGAGGGAGACGCAAGAGGGAGGGGATATGGTTATATATGTATACGTGTAGCTGCTTCACTTTGTTATACAGCAGAAACTAACACACCAATGTAAAGCAATTATACTCCAATAAAGATGCTAATATATATATATGACCTTATAACACATAGAATATACTTTGTATGTATAAGCAAAATAGTGAGCTCTGAAGTCTCTTGCAATCACACCTTTCTTTAAATGGTTTTGTCTCCAATTTGCAATGCATTTAGACTCATTCATTTTAGTGTATTTTTAATTCTTAAATATTGCTTTTTTAATTTTTATTTTGTGAATATACATATACTTACACAATTCTGAAGTTGAAATTTTATAACTAAATATAAATTTAACCAAACATAAATAAAGTCTTATTTCCATCTCTCCCTTATTGACGTTGTTGCCCCCTACCATAGGTGGTACCATGTAAAAATTTACCATGTTAAATTTTAGCATATCCTTTCAGTATTTCATTTTGCAGATAAACAGATATACGCACACATGCACACTCTCCCGCTTTCCTACACAAAAGATGATATGTCTTAAAGGTGTCAGTCTGCACCTTGCTTTATTCACTTAAGGATGTATCCTGATACCCACACCACATTGTTGTGTAGAGGATTTTCCTCATTCCTTTACATGTCTACCTAGTATTCCACTGTGAGGTGTACTACACATTCGGGATGTGTTTGTTTTTTCTCTACTATTATTACATATATATGCATTTGCATTTGTATATATTTACTTATAAATATGTGATTCTTTACTATATTACACATACATAACACATATTGTATATACAAATAACACTACGAATAATCTTTTGCTGACACCAGTCCTATTTATACTGATGTGTTCTTGGATTATATTCCTAGAAATTGGAATCAATTTAATCTCCAAAATATCAGAGAATATTTGAATATATTCAAATATATTCGAATATATTCAGAGAATAAATGAATATGTAATTTGGAAAAATACTGCCAATTTTCCTTTTATGGGGGACATAACCATTTTGCATTCCCACCACACCATATGAGAGTGCCTAGTTCATCAAAACCTTGCCAACAGTATGTACTGCCAAACATTTGAAATGTTGCCAACCTGATAAATGAGAAGTAGTACCTCAATATAGTTTTAATTTGCATTTCTTCTATTGTGAGTTTGAGGATCTTTAAATATCTTTAAAGATGATTAAACTCGACACATGTACACTACCAAATGTAAAATAGATAGCTAGTGGGAAGCAGCCACATAGCACAGGGAGATCAGCTCGGTGCTTTGTGACCACCTAGAGGGGTAGGATAGGGAGGGTGGGAGGGAGACACAAGGGTGAGGGGATATGGGGATATATGTATACATATAGCTGATTCACTTTGTTATACAACAGAAACTAACACAACATTGTAAAGCAATTATACTCCAATAAAGATGTTAAAAAAAATCATTAAACTCAATTTTTACTTCTTCTTGTCAACTATCATATCATTTGCCCATTTTTATATCTCTATTTGTCTTTCTCTTTCTTATTTTTAGTACCACCTTTAAATATTAGAAATACAAGATACAAATATTTTCTTCACAATGTGTGATTTTTCTTTTGTTTGTTTATGGTTATTTGCCATGCAATTGTTTCTAAGTAGTCAAATATATCAATCCTTCCTTAAATGAGAGAGTCATGAAGTTTTAGCTGTATTCCCAACAATGGTAATAAATTTTGGATAATTCATTGTCTTACCCAGACACTATTGCAAACAATGAATAATATCTCAAAAAATGAATATAGTTAAAAACCAGTTTGTGACACTAATGATATCACTATTCTACCTAACGATCAAATTGAGTGCACAATTTTGACTTTATTAGTACTTTTGTTCAGCCACATTTTATGATATTATCATCTGCACCAATCCCCTCATTTTACTAAGGACATAACTGAGACTCAGAGAAGTGGGCTGGTTTCCCAGCACTCACCCACTGAATTAGGGGAGGTAGTTCTTGGGTTGGAACCAGTGTTCCTAATTCTTCCCATACTGTCTTAACTTAGGGCTTCTTGGTTTCTATATTCATAAATCACCATGATAAGTATAAAGAACTATGTTCTTTATACTTTACTTCTTAATGAACAAACCTGCCTTTTCATATCTTACCTCTTTTTTGGAAACCTAACTAGGAGTTATTTGTAGTTTTTCTTGCTTAATGGAGAAAAGACAAAGGTGGGAACACAAAGATGACATTCGCAGTCTCTTGGTTACACATCCTTCTTTCCACATGCTGTGAAGAAAAACTGCCAGGTAGATATCATTTCCCAGGTTTCTTACGCCACCTTTCCCAATATGGTAGGTTGTGTTTTCCTGCAATTTCTCTCTCTCTCAACTAGATATTTAAAAGTAATGAATTTTCCTTGCGAAAACTGCCTGAGATAGTTCAAGTTTCTCATTTTGGTGGCTCTGTCTATAGAGCATCCGCATTCACAGCGAGGGAAAGTAAATCACTGATAGTAAGTCTTCCTCACTGGAGAGTCTAAGGAAAGTAATCCAAAGCACATGGGTCACAGAACAGTGAGGGGCAATTCCAGGAAGGAGAAATCCAGAGAAAGGGCAGCCCCACATCTGGTGAATAAACCTGGACCAAGTCTTTAGATGACGCCTGAACCACGTATGCCTTGGGCATCAGGAAGCCGACTTAATGAAGATCTGTGCTGTAACCACTGAAGCTATGAAAGTTTCTAGTTTGAACAAAACCAAGCTAAGTGTTTGCTAAAATAAAGCATATACACTCTTTAGACGAATACAGCAGAACCCAGTACCCACAAAATAATGTTCACAATATCGAAGAAGAAATACACAATTACCTGATGTACACAGAACTAGGATAGTTTGACCAATACTCAAGAATAAGAAAAATAGCAATTAACGTGACTAATCCTGAGATAACCTAGATGTTGGAAACACAAGACAATAAATTTAAAACATAAAACACTCATCACAGAAATAGAAAATATGAAAAGAACAAAAAAATTAAACCAGAAATAAACAGCACCTAAAATTTTAAAAATAAAAAGTGTTAGATGGGCTTAGTAACATAATTTAGTTAACAGAAGAAAAATATATTAAATTTAAAGAGAGATCAATAGAAAGGAGAGAAATTTTTAAAAATTAAAAAAAAATTTTTTTTAATTTTTTAAATTTTTTTTTAAAATTTTTAAAAAACCTGGCATCAGGTGTATATAATAATATCAAAATTATATGACATATATTAATTTATAAGTAAAAGAAGCGCAATGAAATCCAAGCATAATAACTATGGAGAAAATCACACGTAAACACATCATAGTCAAACTGCTGAAGACCAAAGATAACAAGAAAACTTTGAAGGCAGCCAGAAACAAAACAATCCATTAAATATTGGGAGAAAAGAAAGTTTTAGGCCAGGGATTACTCATCAGAAACCCTGGAGTCCAGAATATATTGGTACAATATTTAAAGTGAAAAATAAAATAAAATAAAAGTAATGGGTTTTCCTCTGTTCTACTAAAGTTGGCTCTTACCACACTGTTTAACCATATTATTATAACTTTTAATTCAGCCTAATCGCACAAATATTGCTTTCAATAATTAATATGAGCACTCTTTAGAACGTGTTAGAAGCCGGAGAAGAGAAAAAATTAATCAGTAAGAAGGAAGAATATTTATATTTTATCTTTAGCCAGAGATAAATTCAATCATCCATTTCCTACACACACACACACACACACACACACACACACACACACACACATCCCTACTTCTTATTGATGACTGTTTACACTCGCTCCTATGATTCTACTTTCTTTCTCTACTACATTTGTTCCAACTTCACTGTCTTTGATTTTACTTTTTCTCATATTTTCTAATCCAAAATTGACCAGATGGTTAAGAAACCCAAGATACCAAGTGCTCCATGGATTTCTTTACAAAGCAGTAAATATGCCATGTGTTTTCGTTAATAAAAAGAGCCAAAATTACTTACCATGATCTTTTTTACAGCCTTGGTCATTAATATTTTTAAATATTTCTTATTCACCACTTTCATAAAAACAAATTATTCAGACAATGACTCATTATTGTACAATTTCCTTAACTAGCAATTACTTTATTCTCTTTTTAATAAGAACTGAAATATGTATTTTGCTTAAAACGTTTTTTATTCCATAACCAAGCAAAGCATGTTTTAGAAGAATTCATCAAATCACCCACTGTATGGAAGAAGTATCATAAATTATAGTGCTATGTTTTAAAAAATGTAAATACAGTTCTCCATTGCTAATGCAAGTTTAATAGACTGATTCATCACAGGCCCATTAAATTACTGAGAGTAATTGAAGGACTTCTCTGGTAGTACATTGGTTAAGACTCCGTACTCCCAATGCAGGGGGTACAGGTTTGATCCCTGGTCAGGGAAGATCCCGCATGATGCATGGCACAGCCAAAAAATTAAATAAATTTCACAAGTGATATGTGAAAATATTTTTTTAAAAAAGAGTAATTGAGACTAAAGTGATCAAGATCTTATTCAATCATAAGTATCACTGACCAACGAAAGCTAGTAAGAAGAGCAAAATACATCTATTGTTTTTCTCATAACTGAATATCTAGAGTTCAGTAAATATCAACTAAATAACCCCCTCCAATTAATATTTTAAATTATAGATCAAAGTACAAATTCTAGACTGTAATAAATAAAAACACATCCACGGTCAAGTAATTAATTTTATAACATCGCAAGTCATTTTCACAAGTTACCAGACCTTTGGAATATTTTTGAGCCTGAAAGCCTTGCCTCTCTGTTCTTTTATAATAAGTCTCCCTTGGCCAAGCTATTATCTTACCTTTTTCTCAACTCCATGTCTTTTAAAACTAAGAGAATCTGCCCAAAGCATCATACAAGTTTTCAAAGCATGTTTGGCCTAAAACATTCAACTACATGAATCAAAATTGACTATTTTACCAAAATTTTCCAGACAAGTATTGATACCTCAATTTTTGAGTTTCCTTCGCTTCTGTAACATATACTTACTATATGCAAAATCTAACATGTGTTATTTATGTAATGCAGGCACTTTTTAAAGCCATAGCTGGTGGAGTGAATTGAATTGTATTCCCCCAACAGATATGGCTGGGTCCTGACCCTGGTTTCAGTGAATGTAACCTTACTTGGAAACAGGGTCTTTGCAACTTTAATGAAGCTAAGATCTCAAGATGAGCTCATCCTGGATTTAGAGTGAGCCATAAATTCAATGACTGGTATCCTTTAGAAAAGTTAGAGAAGTTTGAGACACAGACTCACAGAGTAGAAGGTGATGTGAAGATGGAGAAGAGATGGGTGTGATGAGTTAAGAGATATCAAAGATTGCCAGCAGCTTCCAGAAGCCAGGAGACAGACAGAGAAGACAACTGTGGGGGAATATACATTTTTGTTGTTTTCAGCCACCAAATTTGTGGTAATTTGTTAGAGCAGCCTTAGGAAACTAATACAAATGGTTAAACAGTAAGACAAGCAGTAGTTGCAAAAACTAGTTATTCATACGCACAAGGTGTATAAGATACACCAGTTTCCAGTTTCTACCTGCAGTTTTACTTATACAAATTTACAAATCAATACTTCCAATACTATTTACAGTTTTGAAGCTGGGTGGCTGACATAATCCTCCAAATTGTAGAGGCCACTTGGAAAATATCCTCTTTTCTTTTTACGGTAGCCTGCCTTATCTCTCAGATTGTTTCCTTTTGCTCTGTCTCCAAAAAAGAGTTTCACTCAGTTCTCCAAGGGCAAATTTGGAGAAGACATTTCCCCTGGTTCTCTAGAGAACGTCGTTGGCAATACAAAGAAAGAGATGTTTCTGATGCTGTCTGGGTGGAAGAGGAGCAGATACCTAGACAATTACTCTGTTCTCTCAGCCTCAGTTACAGAAGAAAGACCCTTGGTCCCTGGAAGAACAATATTCCTCAAAAACATACCTGAGTACTCTTGGTTGAATTCTCTGATAGTCTATGGCTATTTTGAGTCAGATAGTTATTCTCTCCTGAAGTGTAATATAGTCTGGGCAATATATTCTCATGAAAGAAGAGTATAAATCATAGAATGTTCCCAATGCACCCATCTTAGAAGCCTTTCATTCATTTGTTCAGTAAACACTTATTTAGCCTCTGCTTTGACTCAGGCACTGCAATAGGTATAGTAAACACAAAACCATTCAAGAAATAACCTTTTCTTGGCCAACAGGTAAAGTGAAATAAATGCTCAACACTACTAATCATCAGAGAAATGGAAATCAAAGCCATAATGAGATACCACTTCACATGTGTCAGAATGTCTATCTTTAAAATGTCTACCAATAACAAATGTTGGTGAGGATGTGTAGAAAAGGGAACCCTCATAAACTGTTGGTAGAAATGTAAATTGGTGCAGCCACTATGGAAAACAGTATAGATGTTCCTCAAAAAAACTAAAAATAGAGCTACCATGTGATCCAGATATTCCATTCCTGAGTATTTACCTGAAGAAAATGAAAACTAAAATTCAAAAAGGAACATGCACCCCAATGTTTATAGCAACAATATTTACAATAGCAAAGGTATGAAAGCAAACTAAATGTCCATCAGCAGATGATTGGCTTAAGAAGATGTGGTATATATATACCATGGAATATCACTCAGCCATAAAAAAGAATGCAATTTTGCCATTTGCAGCAATATGGATGGACTTAGAGAGTATCATGCTAAGTGAAATAAGTCAGAGAAAGACAAATACTCTATGTTATCACTTATATGTGGAATCTAAAAATTTTTTTTAATGAACATATATAAGAAAACAGAAACAGACTCAGATATAGAGAACAAACTAGTCGTTACCAGTGGGGAGAGGGAAGAGGGGAGGGTCAAGATAGGGGTATGGGATTAAGAGACACAAACTACTGTGTATAAAATAAATAAGCAACAAGGATATATTGTACAGCCCAGGGAAATACAGCCATTATTTTCTAATAACTTTAAATGGAGTATAAGCTATAAAAATATTGAATTACTATGTTGTGCACCTGAAACTAATATAATATTGTAAATCAATTATACTTCAATAAAATAAAATGACTCTGGAAAAGAAAATAATTGGATCTTTCCCTCAAGTGGCTAGAGGAATCGGAAAATAAGAAAATAAATTACAGTGTGGGATTAAAAAGAACCATTACAGAGATGTGGACAAAATGTTATGAAAACAAAACAAGAAAATGGAGCAATAAACTCTGCCTGAAAGCACTTAGAAAGAGATCACCCTCCAGACTTCCAGGAGGGACCCACAGAGGTGGCTACTCCCATGTGAGAGATGAAGATGGTGGAGGGAAAATAAGGACAAAGGCGAGGGGTGTGCAATGTTCCAGGATTCTCACGCACCTTGCAAAGGGGGAGCGTGTGTTCTCCGGCCCTAAAGGGAGAGTTAGCCTTATTCAAATTAATCCAATCTGCATACTTGTCACGGTGAGGATTAAGCTGTTGGAATCTGAATCGGCAATGCCAAGAGGGAAAGAATCGGCTAGAAACAGCCACGTTGGAAGCCGTAGGTCTCCTTCTGGGTCTCGGTGGCCTCTCTGTAGAGCCCCTTGGTGCTGTCGACTGAGTATTCCCCAGGAAAGCCTGGGGCCACATACCCAGGACATGACACATGGCTTCACATCATTGAAGAAGAAAATGTTCCAGAAGAGAAGCAGCTCTAGCCCAAACAGAGGGAAAAAATCAAGCCCATCACAAAAAAGAGAGAGAGAGATTCTAAATTAAAACGTTCACATTCCTTCATGCTGAGTATATTCAATTTTGGTTGTCAGATCACCTTGGTTAACTATTGCTTATCCCTGCACTTATATGTTCCTGTGTGGAAGATGTATAGAGGCATTTCTATAAAGGGATGCAACTAGGTTTTAAACAAACCTGAATGAACCTGCAGCTGTAAGTGAAGGGGTCTCTCTTCATAACCACCCAAGAAGGTCATCTACTATTGTGGTGAGATGCTCATCTACAAATGAAACTTAGCTCTTTATCTTTTCCCCTTCTCTGGCTGGAAGTGTGGCAGACAGCCCCCCAGAGGTGGGGGATTGGAGGTGGCTCCAATTCCAAGGGGAGCGTGGGCATTTTGGAATAATCAGAGGCTGATGCCAAGAACAGGAGGAGATGGCTTTTGAGGCACAGAAGGTAGCCCTTTCAGAAGGCAAGTGTTTCCAAAAATGAAAGCTTTCGAAAGAATATCTTTTAAGAAGGTGTTTAATAGTTCCATGCTACAGTAAAAGGGAGTTTATTCAAACTATTTAAAAGTTTTTATGAACAAAAGCTGCTTGTCTCCCAGTGATCCCTGAGAGCATGGGAAAGGGGATTTGTTGTTGGATTCCTGAGAGGGGGATGCTTCACTCAACCCTGGACCAGTGCCCCAAGCATCTGGAACCCTGGGAGTTGGGTAGTTACAGAACTGAGCGGTGAGAACTGGCATTAAAGATGTGTTGCTATAACTACATCAGAAGGGAAAGGGAGGGTGAACTCACCCAGCTGAATCTCCATCTACCAACACAGGAAGTTAAAGAGAAGGTCTTAAATTGAACAATAAAAATAACTGTTGGCACATATTATTGAGAACTATGGAAATAAACACCAGAGGTAACAGCTGAAGGAGTTGTGAATGGTTGTCTATGGACACCAGGAAAGAAGGGCAGAGACAGTCAAGCCAAGAGGCATCCTTTTAAAAATATAAACCTTTATTATAAATAATGAGCATTCATTCCTTTTGCAAAAATGTTTAACTTCAAAGAACCAAAAGGAAAACATACTGTATTATCTAAAAAAAAAATCCAGAACTGATGTTTGATTTAACTAATGATAATGAGGTACATTTTATATAAATCAGTGTGCTTTCATCCCTTTAAAAAAATCTAGTAATTTAATATTTTTTCTATAACTCTTCACTAACTGGTAAGAAGTCCACATACTCTCAGATTTATAACCAAGCACAGGAGGTTAGCAGCTGAGGTACACTGGTCAGAGTTGATTAAGGATCTCTCTTTTTTTTAGATTCCATATATATGTGTTAGCATACAGTATTTGTTTTTCTCTTTCTGACTTACTTCACTATGTATGACAGACTCTAGGTCCATCCACCTCACTACAAATAACTCAATTTTGTTTCTTTTTATGGTAGAGTAATACTTCATTGTATATATGTGCCACGTCTTCTTTATCCATTCATCTGTCAATGGACACTTAGGTTGTTCCCATGTCCTGGCTATTGTAAATAGTGCTGCAATGAATATTGTGGCAGATGTCTCTTTTTGAATTATGGTTTTCTCAGGATATATGCCCAGTAGTGGGATTGCTGGGTCATATGGTATCTAAAAACAAGAAAAAGGAAATTGTCCTGGGGCAGGACAGGAATAAAGATGCAGACATAGAGAATGGACTTAAGGACACAGGGAGGCGGAAGGGTACGCTGGGACGAAGTCAGAGAGTAGCACTGACATATATACACTACCAAATGTAAAATAGATAGCTAGTGGGAAGCAGCCACATAGCACAGGGAGGTCAGCTCGGTGCTTTTTGACCACCTAGAGGCGTGGGATAGGGAGGGTCAGGGGGAGACGCAAGAGGGAGGGGATATGGGGATATATGTATACATATAGATGATTCACTTTGTTATACAGCAGAAACTAACACAGCATTGTAAAGCATTTATGCTCCAGTAAAGATGTTAATGGTTCTGAAGAACCTAGGGGCAGACAAACCTATAATTCGAAAAGATACGTGAACTCCTATGTTCACAGCACCACTATTTACAATAGCCAAGACACAGAAACAACCTAAATACCCATTGACAGATGAACGGTTAAAGGCGATGTGGTACAGATATACAATGGAATATTACTCAGCCATAAAAAAGAATGAAATAATGCCATTTGCAGCAACATGGATGGACCTAGAGATTGTCATACTAAGTGAAGTAAGTCAGACAGAGAAAGACAAATATCATATGATATCACTTATACTTGGAATCCAAAATATTACACAAATGAACTTATCTATGAAACAGACTCACAGACTACCATCTTATGGAAAAAACCAAACGAAATTTTTGGCCAACCCAATATGTGTGTGTGTGTGTGTGTGTGTGTGTGTGTGTGTGTAACTGAATCACTTTAGTGTATGGCAGAAATTAACACAACACTGTAAATCAACTATACTTCAATTAAAAAAACAAAACAACAGTGATACCTAGGCCCTATGCCTGATAAATTAAATTCAAATAACTGGGTGTAGGACCCAGGCTTTGGTATTGTTTAAATCCTCCCAGATGGTTCTAGTATGACCCTAAGTTTACTAACCACTACTGTAGACATTTGTTTCTGTGGTGGCTCTGGTGTCAGGTATGCAGTTTGGTGATTATGTCACAGAGGGCCCAGAAGAATATTTTCATCTCTGCTTGGTCCTTCCCTGTGCCAAGGTCTTGAAACATGCTACTGTAGACTGAATGTTTGTGTCTCTCCAAAATTCATACGTGAAACTCAATGTGATGGTATTAGGAGGTGAGGCATTTGTGAGAGGATTAGGTTATAAGGGTGGAGCCCTCATGAGTGGGATTAGTGCCCTTATAAAAGAGAGTCCAGAGAGCTCCCTCCTTCTATACACCATGTGAGGATACAGTGAGAAGGCAGTCATCTCTGAACATCTATGACATCAAATCTGTTGGTGCCTGTATCTCAGGATTCCCAGCCTGCAGATCTGTGAAAAATAAATGCTTGTTGTTTAAGTCACCCAGTCTAAGGTATTTTGTTATATCAGTACAAACAGACTAACACAATGTCTACTCCAATAATGGAATCTATATTTATGCTTCTTTTATTACAAAGGCTTTTGTTGCTACTTCTTTGGTTTTTTATCAGAATATCCAATGTTTGGCAGGCCCCAGTAAAACAGATAGAATGGAGAGAAACAATAAATAATCAAGGAAAATAAAAATGTACACCTGACATAGGCAGATAATAGGAAACATCAAAAACCTCCCTCATTAAAACTTATGAAAATTGTCTCAGTTCTTTAATTTATTTTGCTTGCACCAGTCCCCAGACACCCCAGATCTGAAACCAGCTGCCTTGGGACCCACAGGCCCATAGTCAGCTCTGCTATGGGACTCAACCTCACCCATGAGTGGGCAGGCACCAGACCCAGACCCTGGTCCATGCAGCCAGCTGCAACAGCACTTGGCCCTGCCACCACTACCTACAGTAGTCCACGCTGCCACAACAGAATAGAAGGGCCCACTCAACCCACATAGAGGGCACACTTGGTAATATAGCTCTGGTGACCAGAGGGGTGTGCACTGCTGGGTCCCCTAGTATGTCTCCTACATAAGGCTATTTCTCCAAGACAGAGAATTATAACCAACCTACCTAATACATAAAAATGAAAACAGAGAATTAGGCAAAATTATGTGACAAAGAATGTTCCAAATGAAGGAAGAAGATAAAACCCCAGAAGAACTAAGCGAAGTAGAGATAAGCAATCTACACAATCAAGAGTTCAAAGTAATGATCATAAACTCAGGAGAGGAATCAATAAACACAGAGAGAAGTTTAACAAGAATTAGAAAATAGAAAGAAGAACCAAACAGAGCTGAGGATTACAGTAACAGAAATGTAAAAACACACTAGAAAGAGTCAACAGTAGATTTGATGATACAGAGGAACGGATCAGTGAACTGGAAGAGTAGTGGAAACCACTGATCTGAACGGAAAAAAAAAAAGGAATTTTTAAAAATGAGGACAGTTTAAGGGACCTCTGGGACAACATCAAGAGAGCTATCATTCACATGATAGGAGTCCCAGAGGAGAGGAGAGAAAAAGGCAGAAAATTTATTTGAAGCAATAATAGCTGCAAACTTCCCTAACTTGGGAAAGGAAACAGATATCCAGGTCCAGGAAACACAGAAAGTCCTGGTCAAGACAAACTCAAAGAGGCCCACACTGAGACATATTATAATTAAAATAGCAGAAAATAAAGATAGAGAGAAACTTAAAAGAAGCAAGAGAAAAACAACTAGTTAAGTACAACGGAAAAACCATAAGACTGCCAGCTGACTTTTCAGCAGAAACTCTGCATGCCAGAAGAGAGTGGCATGATATATTTATAGTGATGAAAGGAAAAAACTACAACCAAGATTTCTCAGCCTCATGAGGATGTCATTCAGATTTGAAGGAGAGACAGAGAGTTTAACAGACAAGTAAAAGCTAAGAGGAAAGGAAAGGAAAAATATTATTGGTAAAGGAAAATACACAGTAAAGGTAGTAGATCAATGACTTAAAAAGCTAGTAGTAAGAATAAAAGACAAAATTAGTAAAATCATCTATACCTACAAAAATGGTTAAGAGAGACACACACACAAAAATAAAAAAGATGTAAAAGTTGACATCAAAAATATTAAGCATGGGGGGTGGTAAGATGCAATGTTGTTAGAATGCATTTGAACTAAAATATCATCAACTTAAAATAAGCTATATATATGTATATAACATATATATGTGGCTAAATATAAACTTCAAGGTCACCACAAGCCAAAAATCTATAATAGATACACACACAAAAAGAGAAAGGAATGCAAACATAACACAGTGATAGTCACCAATCACAAAGGAAGAGCTCAAAAAAGAAAGGAATAGACAGAAACTATGAAAAAATAAGGAACCAATTAACTGAATGGCAATAAGTATATATGTGTAAATAATCACTTTAAATGTAAATGGGCTAAATGCTCCAATCAGAAGACACAGACTGGCTGAATGGATACAAAACAAGACCTGTATATATGCTGTCTACAAAAGAGTTACTTCAAATCTAAAAACACACCCAGACTGACAGTGAGGGGGTGTTAAAAGGCACTCTATGCAAATGGAGACAAGAAGAAGGCTGGAGTAATAAGACTACAATCAGACAAAATAGACTTTAAAACAAAGACTAAAAGGGAAAAAGAAGGACCTTAAATAATGATAAAAACATTGATCCTACCAGAAGATATAACAAGTGTAAATATATATGCACCCAAAATAGGACCACCTAAATACATAAAGCAAACATTAACAAACATAAAGGGAAAAACTGACAGTAATACCATAATAGTAAGGGACTTTTAACACCCTACTTACAGGTTATCCAGACAGAAAATCAATTTAAAAACACTGACCTTAAGTGACACATTAGTCAAATGGACTTGACAGACATATATATATATATACATTCCATCCAAAAGCAGCAAAATATACATTACTTTCAAGTGTACATGGAACATTCTCCAGGATAGATCACATGCTAGGCCAGAAAACATGTCTCAATAAATTTAAGAAGGTTGAAATCATATCAAGTATCTTTTCTCACCACATTTCTATGATACTAGAAATCAACTATAAGAAAAATAATGCAAAAATCACAAACACATGGAAGCTAAATAATATGCTACTAAACAAAAAATTGTTCACTAAAAAAATCAAAAAGGAAATAAAAAATATCTGGGGACAAATGAAAATGGAAATGCCATTTTCTAAAACCTATAGGATGCAGCAAAAGCAGTTCTAAGAGGGAAGTTTACAGTGATACACACCTACCTTAGTAAATGAAATCTCAAATAAACAACCTAACTTTACACCTAAGGGAATTAGAAATAAAATAACTAATAAAACCCAAATTTAGTAAGAGGAAAGAAATAATAAATAGCAAAGCAGAAATAAATGAATAGAGACTTTAAAAAACTAGAAAAGATCAATGAAACTAAGAGTTGATTCTTTGAAGAGATAAACAAAATTGATAAACTTTTAGCTATACTCATTAAGAGTAAAGAGAGAGGGCCCAAATATATAATCAGAAATGAAAAAAGAGATGTTATGACAGACACCACAGAAATACAAGGGATCATAAAGAAATTACTGTGAACCATTATATGACAATAAAATTGACAACCTAGAAGAAATGGATAAATTCCTAGAAATGTACACTCTCCCAAGACTGAATCATAGAGAAATACAAAATATTAACAGACCAATTACCAATAATGAAATTAACTCCAAAAAAAAATCTCCCAAGAAAATCCAAGACCAGATGGTTTCATAGATAAATTCTACAAAACATTTTAAAAGAGTTAACATCTATCCTTTTCAAACTATTCCCAAAAAATTGCATAAGAAGCAATGATTCTGAACTCATTTTACAAATAACGATTCTAAATTCATTTTACAACTCATTTTACAAAGTTACTGATTCTGAACTTTGTCTGGTTTGGCATCACCCGGATACCAAACCAGGCAAAGACACCACAAAAAAAAAGAAAATTATAGGTCAATATCATTTATGAACATAGATGCACAAATTCTCAACCAAATATTACCTAACCAAATTCAACAATACATTAAAAGGATCATACACCATGATCAAGTGAGATTTATCCCCAGATGCAAAGATGGTTAATACCAGCAAATCAGTCAGTGTGACACACCACATTAACAGACTGAAGAATAAAAATCGTATGATCATTTCTATAGATGTAGAAAAATCTTTTAACAAAAATTCAACATCCATTTATGAAAAAAACTCTTTTAACAAATAGGTCTAGAGGGAATATACCTCAATATAATATAAGCCATACATGACAAACCTACAGCCAACATTATATTAAACAGTGAAATGCTGAAAGCATTTTCTCTAAGATCAGGAGCAAGACAAGAATGCCCATTCTTACCAGTTTATTCAACATAGTATTGGAAATCCTAGCCAGAGTAATTAGACAAGAAAAAGAAATAAAAGGAATCAAATTAGAATGGAAGAATTAAAACTCTCACTGTTTGCAGATGCCATGATGCTATATATAGACAATCTAAAGTCTCTACCAAAAAAATTTAAAACTAATAAATGAATTCAGTAAAGTTGCAGAATACAAAACTAACAAACAGAAATCTGTTGTGTTTCTATACACTAGCAGCAAACTATTTGAAAGAGAAATGAAGAAAACAATTCAATTTACAACTGCATCAAAGAGAATCAAATATCTAGGAATAAATCTAATTAAGGAGGTAAAAGACCTGTACTTAGAAAATTATAAGACACTGATGAAAGAAATTGAATACGATACAAAACAAATGGAAAGATACATCATGTTCATGAATTGGGAGAATTAATATTGTTAAAATGACCATACTACCCAAGGTAATCTACAGATTCAATGCAATCCATATCAAAATACAAATGGCATTTTTCACAGAACTAGAATAAGTAATTCTAAAATTTGTATGCAGCCACAAAAGATCCTGACTAGCCAAAACAATCTTGAGAAAGAAGAACAAAGCTGAAGGTATCACAATCCCTGATTTCAAACTATACTACAAAGTTACACTAATCAAAATGCTATGGTGGGGCTTCCCTGGTGGCGCAGTGGTTGAGAGTCCACCTGCCGATGCAGGGGTCACGGGTTTGTGCCCCAGTCTGGTAGGATCCCACATGCCGCAGAGCGGCTGGGCCCGTGAGCCATGGCCGCTGGGCCTGTGCATCCAGAGCCTGTGCTCCACAACAGTGAGAGGCCCGCGTACTGGAAAAAAAAAAAAATGCTATGGTGTTGGCAAAAAATCAGACACATAGATCAATGGAACAGAATAGAGTCCAGAGATAGATCCACACTTATATGGTCTATTAATCTACAACAAAGGGGCAAGAATATACAATGGGGAAAAGACAGCTTCTTCAGTGAATGGTGTTGGGGAAAATGTATGGCTACATACAAAAAAAATCAAAGTAGACTACTTTCTCATACCATATACAAAAATAAGCCAAAAATTGATTAAAATTTAAATGTAAAGCCTGAAACAATAAAACTCCTAGAAGAAAACATAAGCACTCTTTGACATCAATCTTAGCAATGATTTTTGATCTATCTCCTCAGGCAAGGGAAACAAAAGCAAAAATGAATAAGTGAGACCACATCAAACTAAAAAGCTTTAGCACAGCATTGGAAACTATCAACAAAATTAAAAGGCAGCCATTTAATGAGAGAATATATTTGAAAAACACATGTCTGATAAGATGTTAATAACTGAAATGTACAAAAAATTCATCCAGCTCAACATCCAAAAAAACCCCAAAAAACCTGAATAAAAAATGGGCAGAGAACCTGATCAGACATTTTTCCAAAGAAGATATACAGATGGCCAGCAGACATATTAAAAGATGCTTAACATCTCTAATCATCAGGGAAATGAAAATTAAGACCACAATGAGATATCACTTCACACCTTTTAGAATGGCTACTATCAAAAAGACAACAAGTAACAAGCATTGGTGATGTCCACTCTAGCCAGTATTATTCAACATAGTTTGGAAAGTTTTAGCCACAGTGTCAGAGAAGAAAAAGAAATAAAAGAATCCAAATTGGAAAAGAAGAAGTAAAACTGTCACTGTTTGCAGTTGACATGATACTATACACAGAAAATCCTAAAGAGGCCACCAGAAAACTACTAGTTCTCACCAACGAATCTGGTAAAGTTGTAGGATACAAAATTAATGCACAAAAATCTCTTGCATTCTTATATACTAACAATGAAAGATCAGAAAGAGAAATTAAAGGAAACTATCCCATTTACCATCATGACAAAAAGAATAAAATACCTAGGAATAAACCTACCTAAGGAGGCAAAAGACCTGTACTCAGAAAACTATAAAACAATGATCAAAGAAGTCAAACATGACACAAACAGAGGGAGAGATATACAATGTTCTTGGATTGGAAGAATCAATATTGTGAAAGTGACCATACTACCCAAAACAATCTACAGTTTCAATGCAATCCCTATCAAATAACCAATGGCATTTTTCACAGAACTAGAACAAAAAAATTTGCAGTTTGTATGGAAACACATAAGATCCTGAATAGCTAAAGCAATCATGAGAAATAAAAATGGAGCTGGAGGAATCAGGCTCCCTGACTTCAGACTATACTACAAAGCTACAGTGATCAAGACAGTATGGTACTGGCACAAAAACAGAAATATAGATCCAAAGAACAGGACAGAAAGCCCAGAGATAAACCCACGAACTTATGGTCAACTAATCGATGACAAAGGAGGCAAGGATATACAATGGAGAAAAGACAGTCTTCAATAAGTGGTGCTGGGAAAACTGGACAGCTACATGTAAAAGAATGAAATTAGAACACTCCCTAACACTATACACAAAAATAAACTCAAAATGGATTAAAGAACTAAATGTAAGACCAGACACTATAAAATTCTTAGAGGAAAACATAGGAAAAACACTCTTTGACATAAATCACAGCAAGATCTTTTTTGACTCACCTTCTAGGGTAATGGAAATAAAAACCAAAATTAAAAAATGGGACCTAATGAAACTTAAAAGCTTTTGCACAGCAAAGGAAACCATAAACAATATGAAAAGACAACCCTCAGAATGGGAGAAAATATTTGCAAATGAAGCAATGGGCAAAGGATTAATCTCCAAAATATACAAGCAGCTCATGCAGCTCAATATCAAAAAAACAAACAACCCTATCAAAAAATGGGCAGAAGACCTAAATAGACATTTCTCCAAAGAAGAGATACAGATGGCCAAGAGGCACATGAAAAGCTGCTCAACATCACTAATATTAGAGAAATGCAAATCAAAACTACAATGAGGTATCACCTCACACCAGTCAGAATGGCCACCATCAAAAAATCTAGAAACAATAAATGCTGGAGAGGGAGTGGAGAAAAGGGAACCCTCTTGCACTGTTGGTGAGAATATAAATTGATACAGTCACTATGCAGAACAGTATGGAAGTTCCTTAAAAAACTAAAAATAGAACTACCATACAACCCAGCAATCCCACTACTGGGCATATACCCTGAGAAAACCATAATTCAAAAAGATACATGCACCCCAATGTTCATTGCAGCACTATTTACAAAAGCCACGATATGGAAGCAACCTAAATATCCATTGGCAGATGAATGGATAAAGAAGATGTGGTATGTTTATACAACGGAATATTACTCAGCTATAAGAAGGAGTAAAACTGGGTCATTTGTAGAGATGTGGATGGACCTAGAATCTGTCATACAGAGTGAAGTAAGTCAGAAAGAGAAAAACGAATATTGTATATTAATGCATATATGTGGAATCTAGAAAAACAGTACAGGTGAACCTATTTGCAAGGCAGGAATAGAGACGAAGATGTAGAGAACAGACATGTGGACACAGTGGGGAAAGGGGAGGGTGGGACGCATTGGGAGATTAGGATTGACATATATACACTACCATGTGCAAAACAGCTAGTGGGAATGTGCTGTATAGCACAGGGAGCTCAGTTCGGTGCTCTGCGACGACCTAGATGGGTAGGATGGAGGGAGGTCCAAGAAGGAGAGGATATATGTATACATATAGCTGACTCACTTTGCCGTACAGCAGAAATTAACACAATATTGTAAAGCAACTACTCCAATTAAGAAAAAGGTACTAGACAAGAAGCCCTGGGGTGTAAGAGTTGGACTTAATATTTTTTATCTTTATACCAATCAGTAGTCCCTTGACCAGAGTAAATATTAAGATCTAATAATACAATGGAGAATAAAATAAACCCATAAGGAAGAAAAAAATTACAATTCCTCCTCCCTATTATTAGCTGACAATATCTTAGGGTCAAATACATGTGAATATCCAGGCTTTAATTTTCATTTCCAGGGTTCCTCTGCTAAATATTGTGTCTCCAACATTAAAGTCTGAGCACCTGGAAACGAGTGTCAAAAATGGAAAGAAAAAAAAAAAAAAAAAAAGGAAAGATATACAGGTATGTTTTATATTTATGTTTTTTTCTCTTTGTTTTTTCTTTTTCTTTTGCCCTACCCAGGTACGTGGGGAGTTTCTTGCCTTTTGGGAGGTCTGAGGTCTTCTGCCAGCGTTCAGTGGGTGTTCTGTAGGAGTTGTTCTACTTGTAGATGTATGTCTGATGTATTTGTGGGGAGGAAGGTGATCTCCATGTCTCATTCCTCTGCCATCTTCCCAAAATTCCCCATCCCTTAAGACTTTGAACCAGTGATTTTTTTTTAAGCTGAAAGTCTTTATTCATTAGCATAAAGAGATGAAAAATATTGATAGAGTCAATTCAGTAAGCATGTATGGTACATGAACAAGGCAAAAAGCATTATTCTAGGCACAGTAAGGAATAAAAATCTAAATAAGATGCAGTCTCTTCAGGTATCTCACTAGCTAGTAGAGGACCTGACACAATGACCAACTGCCATAGAAGGTGAACCTTAATTGTCATATTGGAGCAGATGCAGTGAGAGATTCTTCCACATGAGATTTTTGCTGCAGAGATCATTACACCTAATTCTCTGATTTTTGAGTATATAAACCCACAGACAGATGGTACCCCACAGGTTTGAGGAGAGCTCTTCTCCCAATCTTCCCATGAACAGAGCAGCTCTCCCAATAGCTACCTTCCTTTTCACACCCTAACCATCCGTCAGACACCATCCACGAGCCTGATAATGTTTTCTTTTCCAGCAGATTGTGGGGCAAGCTGCACTTTTTAGGTGTTCCAAGGGACTGAGTCAGGATTAGCTGTCATTTCCGGAAGATGGCAAGACACCTGTTCTTTAAAAGAGGCTCTGCTTTTGAAATGGAAGCCTCAGATTTCAATGCAAATTGTCATACGGAGAAGTGAGATCAGGGAACTTATAAAACTCCCGATGCTTTAAAGGAAGCAGAATGAAGTAAAAATAAATAAATAAAAGACTTGACTGGGTGGTTTTGAAGGACTAGCTTATAGCTGAACTAGCTTATCACAGGACTGGCTTATAAAACAAGGCAACTTCTTTTCTGCCTGCCATGCTGCCAGACACCCAGTAATTTTTTTCCAGATACTATTAAGTTCCCTCATTCTAAATCCATACATGCCTGTATGTTTTTTTTAAAAGGGATGGATCTTACAGATATTAACTGAATTATTTTGTGCTATAGCCTCTCTCTGTCCCAAAAACATGGACAACAAGCCTTTATGGATCAAATCTATTAAAATCCCTTGATTTCCATCTCTACTAAATCAAAGCTACTTTACTGAGCAGGTAGGTCTCTAATCCTGTCTTCTTATCAGCAGACACTAGCCAAGAGCTGTTAAGTGGTGCTCAGGGGATGCTACTGTGAAGACCAAAGGACCACTCAGGGCTCATCTGTAAGCTGTTCTTTGAAGTTCCTCTCTAGACCCGATGTTTCTCTGACAGATTGGGGTAGATCACAGGCCATGTCCTTCTGCCACTTCAAACATTCGAGACAATAAAATCCCAAACCACTGGACCTGTTTTTAATTTGAAATCTATTAGCCTTTATCGTAAAGTAAGGCATGTTTATTATAGAAAAAATGAAAAAATGCAAATAAACAAAAATAAAATACATTTTAAATATTTATAATTCCAACTACCCATAGCAATTATTGTTAACTCTTTGGTATATGTAGTTGCAGACTTTTCTGCACACCAAAAAATATTCTAACACTATGTCTACTGTTTTGAATCACAATATCCTGACAACTTTCATCTAACAAATACACTTGTACAGCAGACTTTTTTTCAAATGGCTGCATAGTATTCCACTGCACAAATAGACATACATTAATTTATTTAGCTAATTAGCGATATTTTTGTAAATACAAATAGATATGTCCTTGTCTTCTTATTACAAACAGCATTTCAAGGTATGTATCTGGTGCTAAGTATCTGTACATCTCTTTAGTTATTTCCTTAAGAATATCTATATTTTAAAACACTAGATTTTTCCGTATGTTTTCTTATTTTCTTAAACAAGAAAGAGTAAGACAAAGTATCATAGAATCTTTGACATATTTGAATAGAGCTCTGTTTCATGATTAATGATTTATTTGCAGTTTTTAAGTCATATGTTCTTAAAAGGTCATTGTAATTATTTACAATTTATATGCATGCATCAGAAAAGCATTAAAGGTGAAAGAGAGATGAGAAACCATACAGAGAAAGAAGAGAGTTAATTTTAATATTCTTACAGCCAAGGTAAAAAGAATACATTACAGGTGAGGAAATTCTCATTGTCTGATAGAAAGAAGTGCATCAATTCAAGAGAGTCAAACATTTTGTCTGGCAATAGGGATAAAATATGTATCCCATGGGTCTTTGTATAAAGATATTGACCAATGAAATTTTTTTCATCCAACATGTCTTATTCATAAAGTCAAGGGCACGATATAAAATTTATTTCAGGAAAAACATTTTTATAGGAAAAGCTAATCTAGTCCAAGTAGATGGCTTTTGATCTAACTTGCTACAAGGATAGAACCTAGAGGAACTTATCTTAATGGTGTCCTATACGGCTTCTTTCCAGCATCTCTCATTTTAATCAGAAACTGGAAGGAGCTAAATAAGCTAGGGACTCCAGCACTGCCTGACCACAGGATAAACGTCTACCTCAAATCTTTGAATTTGGTCAAAAGCCTACATAACCACTATGCTGAGCCCCAGAGAGCAAGAAGTAGGTGACTGGGCCTGGAAGTATTTAAGGACAGCTATAATTGTCAACGAGCTGCCTTGACCATAGAGGAATTTCAAGATCGTTTGGGTAGAATGAAGGTTGCCAACTCGGAGGTCACTAACTGTGTAACGGGGCCAGGCGTGAACAGCGGGAAACTGGGGATGCTTACCTGAAGGCTTCACATTCACAGACAACAACAGTGTGGCAGCCAAGCCCCTGGCAGATTTGGGGCTGTAGGAAGCCAGCTGGGCGATAACCCATCTGGAGCAGCCATGCTTCCTGTTGAGCCAACAGAAAAGGAGTTCACTACAAAGTATACAGCCAATTTGCCGAATAAAAATATTCCAAGTATTCGCTATTTGAATACTGGACTTCATCAGCCAAGAAAACCTATTTTAGTTCTCTTATCAGTAGCAGGCAATCAGAAAGAAGGGCTCCTTCTAATCTATGATAGTACCACCACATCATCAGTATAGAGATTTGTCTGCTCTTCTAATATTTGCTGTAACAAAGGGATAGGCATGCAATTAATGTAAATAACAACAATAATCAGACTATTGATTTGTGTTAATAAGAAGAGAGAATAGAATATAGTTTTCTGTTATTTCCATTTGAAATGGATCAGAACACCATCTTATCCATCTTGGCTTTGGAGAGAGTAGCATGAAGAATTCTTAAGCCCTAGAAAGTTCCCTGTGCCATCGCGGCTTCCTTCTCTCTGTAGTTTAGCCATTTTTTGATATAAACAGTCAGACTGAAAGACGCACTATTGAGGAGCAGAATAAACTTGAGAGAGAAGCAATGACTTTTAACCTTACTCTAAGGTCAAAGCAAATATTTCTGGAAAAATAACCCATGGGGAGATCATCTTTGAATAAAGATTTTCTATGGCTCAGTTTCTCACAGAGTTGATTCCAGGCATTCCATTCTTTCCACACTTAAGTTAACAAATGAATCCTTAAACATGTGACATTTTTAAAACTATAAGATTTTCTTTAAATTAGATTAAAATAAGTCCTAGTCAAGTTAGTACACACTGATGCTTCTATACTACCCTTTACAAAAGATTAAATTCACAAGAGAAGAAAAACACCTATCAACATAGAATTTCCCTTATCTTTACCTTTGCCTCTACCCCATTTTTTTTCAAGAGTCTAGACCAACACCGTTTAATGGTTTAGCTACTAGCCACATGATAGCATCTATATTTAAATTTAAATCAAAATTAATTGAAATTAAAAGTTCAGCTCCTTAGTCCTATAAGCCACATATCAAAGCTCAGTGGCCACGTGTGTACTGGGTACCATATTGGATGGCACGTACTTAAAACATTTTCATCACAGAAAGTTCTTTTGGACATCCGTGGGCTAGATAACATAAAAAGCCACCAGAACCTTGCTCATAGAGAAAATTACATAGAAACTTGCTGGGGGAAACAATTTTCTTATAAATACACCTGCTGATTGAGGAGTCTCAATTTGTTGGAGTTTAATTACAAAATGACATTTTTCTTTCAACTATGCCCACCAGCAATCTTGGATCAAATCTGCCTCGCCAGCTGGGTGATTGCTACCTTAACAATGTCTTAATTCTAAAATGATTCTCGGTTGCTAAAACAATCTTTTTTTCAGTAATCAGGATTTGATGCTATTCATTTTCCTAAAAGTTAAATCTCACACTTGACTCAAAACTCTTGCCCTCTCTTACCCTCTTCCCCCGCCCCACACAAGTTTTAGTCTTTGAAGCAGAGGGGGAGTATGATTTGTCCCAGAGGCACCTCCTTTTCTTCCTTCTTACAGATATTTGCTGTTCTGATTTGAAAACAAAATGGAAATGGGAATGAGGGTGACAACATTTTTATGTAATTGTCTCCACAATGCTGGTTGAGAGGGTCCCTACTTTACTTCTAGTTTAGGCTGATTCCATCTGGTGACGGTGACCTCCGCATAAGTGATGTACATGTGAAGTTTCACACTGGACCTCTCTGTGTCTGAAATACTGCCAGTCTACCAAGAGCCCCTCCAAAGGGCCACATGTCTTCTTCAACTTTACCATGACGTGTCTTCAAACATCAGGAGACACGGTCAAGCATCTCCCTCTTCTTTCCCAAAGTGAGGGAGGAGAACTGAAAAGAAAAGTGTTGGGGAGCAAAAACCTTTCCCCTACACACTTAGGTTAAGTACCTGGGGGCCTGCAAATTAACCCAACCAAAGACAGATTTAACAGGAGAAAAGGCACACAATTTTTATTAATATATATGTGCAGAGGAGTTCACAGAAAATCAAAGAGGTGATTAGACTCGGGGGTTATATATCCTTTTAACAAAGGAAAGAGAGCTTGGCCTTTTAGGGACAACAAATCGTAGGGAAATGACTTGGAAATATATGGGGGAACTAATGGAAAATAAGAGCTACAGCAAGTCTCCCACATAAGAGCCTTCAAGTGGGAACTTTCAAAGATGAGAACGTGCGTTCGTATGTCCAATCACATAAGTTAGTTCACGTGTCTGGTGAACATTGTCATGTGTGTGCATCCTCTACAAGTGGTTGTGCTTTTGTGTACTTTAATGTACAGTACTGTATAGAGTACAGTAGTACAGCACCTTTATTTCAAGCCCATGATGTCCGGAAGCAAGTGTAGAAGCATCAGTAATGTAGCTGGTACTGCTGAGAAGCGCCAAGCAATAATGATGGAAAACAAAAGTGAAAATAACTGAGAGTGGAGTGAGGTGAAAAGATGGTACACGAAGGTCGCAGCAGCCATTCAGAATGCAATCCAGTGCTACCATGTTATCTGTGATGAGAAAAAAAGAGCTACTACCCAGACATCACTGGATCGTTTTTTCAAGGGGGTAGATAGAACTGAATCCAGCAAGGAACCAGAACCTGTGCCGTCAGAGTCAGGCGTGAGTGACATTGCAGCTTTCCCTCCATCTCCTGTTGCTGACGACCCTTCAGCTCTACCATCTCCCACCCGCCTCCCTCCTCCAGTCAGTAACTCTTCTCTCCTGTTCACTCGATGCCAGCCCCTGGATGCCAGCTGTTGTGCTGTACTACTGTACTTTTCAAGGTGCTGTACTGTAAGATTAAAAATGTTTTCTTTTTTGTGTGTTTGTTTGTTTTTCGTGTATTATTTGTGTGAAAAGTATTATAAACCTATTCCATTACGGTACTAGATAGCCGACTGTGTTAGTTGGGTACCTAGGCTAACTTGGTTGGATTTATGAACAAATTGGACTTACGAACGTGCTCTCGGAATGAAACTCGTTTGTATGAAGGGGACTTACTGTATATTAGTAAGATTGTTTATGCAAACTCATCTTGGTGTCAACTTCCCTTCTTCAGTGATGAGTTGTTCTTCTCACCCCAGTGTGTTGGGGGCGACACCTTCCTCAAAGGGAAATGTGTGCCCTGCTTTTAGGCAGATAGGGAAAGGGCAGAGGCTTCACCCCATGTTTGCTTTTTCTCGATCGTCTTCGGTTCAAAATAATGCTTATGACAAAGTGGCATGTTTTGGGGTGGCATATTCTAGTATCTTTAAAAAGCATTCATACTTTTAGCTACGGAAGGACTCTGCAGATTCTGCAGCTAAGTAAATATGTAGAAGAAAATGTTTCAGTCTCCCCTTTTTTAAGACACCCCAATCTTCATGAGGATTTTATTGAAGCTGACTCACTTGGTTCCATGGATGGAAAAGCATCATTGTCTCCTCCTTCAAGGGCAGGGGAGGCAAGAACCTCCAGCCATAAATTGTGGATGTCCTCCCTTCCTGAAATTCCAGGACAGCGTGAGGGAATGGAGATGGGGAGGGAGTGGGTGGAAGAGAGATGGTGACTAGAGGTGGTGGCGGGAATCAAAGCCACTTAGTAAGCCCTGGTAGCTATTAGGGGCTTAGGAATTCTTAGTGCCTTGTGTCTTCAGCTTTGGGTTTCAGCCACAATTCCAAGACAACAAGAAAGTCAAACTCCAACATCCTCTTACATAGGCAGTAGATATTAAAATCAGCCTTAAATTTATGCCTTTAATTTCTCATCCAGCCATAATAAAGAAGTTTTAGTCATGTGGAGGTATGTTCCAGGACAGTTTCCAAGTCAGAATAAGTAAAACCATTTGCCTTTTGATGCTTAGTATTTTATAGTTTCAAATATGCTGTTTGCAACCAACCCTAAGGGTGAAAGACTCTAATTCATCTGGGTGGAGAAAAAACGTAACCAACCAGTTTCTCACGGTGAGAGGCCATGAGATGGAGCCAGCCAGCAGCTGAGAACCGGCAGTCAGTTCACAGGAGACGAGGCCCCAGTGTCCACAGTTCTACCTGGAAACTTGAGGACTGCCCCTGCGTAATAAATATTTATCACTACATCTGAATGAATCAACATTAACATAGTGGTTAGAAGCCTGGGCTCCGGGGTCAAAGGCCTGAGCTGATATTTCATCTCTTGTTAACTCTGAACCTGAGTCAGCTGCAGAACTTTCTGAGTCTCTGTGACATCCTATGATCATGTGTTTTGGGTAGCTTTGACTCTTTATACTATTGTATATTACAAATATTAATATACGATAGTATATTATACAAATCCAGGGCTTGCATTACGGTTAAACAGTTGTTATTAAATTTCACAATACATTCTAACAGAATCAGAATACATGGATTTTTTTAAAACTATTTTTTCTTTTCTACATTTATACATTTGGTCTTGAGCACTTGCCCAATTATTTTCTTGGGATAAATTCCAGTGAAGGAAATTGTTGTGTCCAGGGGAACGTGTATTTTATTTATGTTTTTATTTTATTTTATTTTTTTAACATCTTTATTGGAGGATAATTGCTTTACACTGGTGTGTCAGATTCTGCTGTATAACAAAGTGAATCAGCTATACGTACACATATATCCCCATATCCCCTCCCTCTTGTGTCTCCCTCCCACCCTCCCTATCCCACCCCTCTAGGTGGTCACAAAGCACCGAGCTAATCTCCCTGTGCCATGTGGCTGCTTCCCACTAGCTATCTATTTTACATTTGGAAGTGTATATATGCCCATGCCACTCTCTCACTTCGTCCCAGCTTACCCTTCCCCCTCCCTGTGTCCTCAAGTCCATTCTCTACAACTGCCTCTTTATTCCTGTCCTGTCCCTAGGTTCTTCAGAACCATTTTTTTTAGATTCCATATATATGTGTTAGTATACAGCATTTGTTTTTCTCTTTCTGACTTACTTCACTCCATATGACAGACTCTAGGTCCATTCACCTCACTACAAATAACTCAATTTCGTTTCTTTTTATGGCTGAGTAATATTTCATTGTATTTATGTGCCACATCTTCTTTATCCATTCATCTGTTGATGGACATTTAGTTTGCTTCCATGATCTGGCTATTGTAAATAGTGCTGCAATGAACATTGGGGTGCATGTGTCTTTTCGAGTTGTGGTTTTCTCTGGGTATATGCCCAGTAATGGGATTGCTGGGGCATATGGTAGTTCTAGTTTTAGTTTTTTAAGGAACCTCCATACTGTTCTCCATAGTGGCTGTATCAGTTTACATTCCCACCAACAGTGCAAGAGAGTTCCCTTTTCTCCACACCCTCTCCAGCACTTATTGTTTGTAAATTTTTTGATGATGGCCATTCTGACTGGTGTGAGGTGATACCTCATTGTATTTTTGATTTGCATTTCTCTAATAATTAGTGATGTTGAGTATCCTCTCATGTGTTTGTTGGTTATCTGTATATCTTCTTTGGAGAAATGTCTGTTTAGGTCTTCTGCCCATTTTTGGATTAGGTTGTTTGTTTTATTGATACTGAGCTACATGGGCTTCTTGTATATTTTGGACATTAATCCTTTGTCAGTTGCTTCATTTGCAAATATTTTCTCCCATTCTGAGGGTGGTCTTTTCGTCTTGTTTATGGTTTCCTTTGCTGTGCAAAAGCTTTGAAGTTTCATTAGGTCCCATTTGTTTATTTTTGGTTTTATTTCCATTTCTCTGGAAGGTGGGTCAAAAAGGATCTTGCTGTGAAGCACCCATGAATTATTTTAAATGCTGTAGAAGGAGAAGGAGGAGGGGGAGGGGGAGACGGGGGAGGAGAAAACTTCCAAGAAAACATTTGACAGCATAACTTGTGATCAGTAAGTCTGTCATTTGCCTCACACACTACCCATCCTCTGGACGGCACTCCTCTCCTTTGCTGGGTTGCACTTTGTAATGGGATTTTTTGTTCAGGCACCACACCATTTTTGGTGCAGTATTCCTTTTTTTTTAGAAGTCCTATTACCATGTGACATTTTTCCAGATTGCTTTGTCCATAGGAGCCACTGAGATCAACCGTTTTTTTGAAATGCATACCTTTTATGCAAATGAGAATATCGCAAGGATTCAGGTCACAAAGTTTGACCTAAGAACACACTTAATACAATCAGGCCTCCATATCTGCGGGTTCCTCATCCACAGATTCCACCAATTACAGAACAAAAATACTTGAAAATTTTTTAAATTCCACAAAATTCCAAAAAGCAGGACTTGAATTTGCCACGCGTGCTGGCAACTATTCCCATAGCATTTGCCTTGTATCTACAACTATTTCCACAGCATTTACATTGTATCAGGTATTATAAGTGACCTCGAGATGATTTAAAGTACACAGGAGGATGTGCATAGGTCATATGCAAATGCTACACTATCTCATACGAGGGACTTGAGCATCTGTGGATTTTGGTAATTGAGTAGGGGGTGGTCCTGGACCACTCCCTGCCCCCCACCCCATGGATGCTGAGGGATGACTGTGCTAAGAAGAGCCTCCTGTGTCTGTTTTTCTCTCCAACCCACTATTTGTAGCATCACTAGAATAAGGGGAAATCTTTTCACTGAGAAAAAATCGGAAAGCGGAATAATCTTTTTAAAATTCAAGTAAAAAATGAATTTATTTTCCAAATTCTTGTTGACTAACAAAATTCTATAATCAAATTAAAGGTAGTTTATATGAGAAGATAAGGGTGGAAAAAATAATATAGGCACCGCTGTGGCCTGACTTGTATCCCCCCAAAATTTACATGTTGAAACCCTAACCCCCAATGTGATGCTATTTAGAGATGGGACTTTAGGAAGATAATTAGATTTAGGTGAGGTCATGAGAATGCGGCCTTCGTGATGGAATTAACGACTCTATAAGAAGAGATACCAGAGTGCTCTGTCTCTTTCAATCCCCACCATATGAGGACACAGTGAGAAGGTGGCCACCCACAGCCAAGAAGAGGGTCCTCACTAAAAAATGACCACTCTGGCTCCCTGCTCTCAGAAGTCCCAGTCGCAAGAACTGTGAGAAATAACTGTGTGTTGTTTAAGCTGCCCAGTCTGCAGTATTTGGTTACAGCAGCCCAGCTGACTGAGACAGCATTCCACATACTTTTATTATCAATGAAAGGTTTTTACAATGTTGAAATAAATGTGTGTATTGTTATAGAAATACAGGTATATTACTTTGAGTGGAATCCCTGGACACTTAGAAACAAGGCACAAAAAGAAAAATATATTATTCTAGAATAATTTGTGAATATCTAAGTAAAAAGAGATGGTCATGTTCCATTGGCTCCCTGTCTGAGGGTCATGTGAGTCTAGTGCTGACCGAGCAAAACCTCCTGGAACTGAGCACACAGTGGGAGGACAGACCAATCCCCGGCTGAGATTCACTCAGAATCTACCTGCCGTACTGGTTGACAAACAAATTCAGTTCAAATATAAGAGGTTTAGACCTTCCTCACTACTGTGAAAGATTGAAATAAAAATATAGTGCCGAGTTTGGGGTTGACATATACACACTACTATATTTAAAGTAGATAACCAACAAGGACCTACTGTATAGCACAGGGAACACTGCTCAATATTCTGTAATAACCTAAATGGGGAAAGAATCTGAAAAAGAATAGATATATGTTTATGTATAACTGAATCACTTTGCTGTGCACCTGAAACTAACGCAACATTGTAAATCAACTATAGTCCAATGTAAAATAAATTTTTTTTAAAATACAGTGCCAATACGATATAATTGAATAAGGCTCTTCGATCACTACATGTGAGATTCACACTGAGCCACTTCCTGAAGACCTTGGGTTAATTGCTTAACTCCTCTGGAATTCAGTTTCCTCATCTGTAAAGATGAAAATGGGAATAATAGGCCTGCATCACTGAGTTGTGAGGATGCTAGGAAGGTGCCTGGGTTACAGCAAACTCCCCACTGATGTTTAATGCCCTGACATATCTGAATACGTAATATGGTTCATAAACTAACATTCATCCAGAAAACTAAACACAGACTCCAAAGACTCCGGAAAGCTTTAACAAATCTTTTTTTTTTTTTCAGACCCTACTGAGAACTCAGTAGGACTTTTACCAGTAAAAAATACATCCCCACTATGGAAACAGTAAGATATGGAGAATTCCATATCATTCCATATCATTCCAAACATAAGATATGGAGAATTTTCGTAGCATATATTTATTGATCCACAATTTTGGATGAGAATTGAAGAAATTCAGAAAAAAAATGTTCATCGCGTGTATGTGATTAGTTTTGTCAGAACACAGATATAATTGAAACAACTATATTTTAATTTTGATACGTTTTACAAAATTATACATATCTTCCCAATGGTCATGAATCAGTTTTCATTACAGACTTAAAGTAATTTTTTAAAAATTCAGGCAAAGAAGCTTGGATTTAAGAAGTATTTAATTGTTCTTTCATGGTACCATTTTACATTCCAAACACATTGCTTTTTTTTTTTGTAATCTTAAAATCCTTTATAGCTTAAAAAATAATAGCCGTCATCTGAGCCTTCAATGAGTATAGTAGTAACATCAAAGATCACTGATCACAGCTCATCATTACAAATATAATAATAATAAAAAAACTTGTAATATTGCAAGAATTATCAAAATGTGACATAGAGACATGAAGTGAGCAAATGTTCTTGGAAAAAAATGACATCAATAGACTTGCTCAACACAAAGAGTTGCCAAAAACCTTCAATTTGTAAAAAAAAAAAAAAAAAAAAAAATGCAGTGTCTGTGAAGCGCAATAAAGTGCAGAGCAATAAAATGAGGCCTGCCTGTATCTTCTTTTAGCTCCATAAGGGGGTTTTATATCTCTCAACATACAAGCTCCTATGATCATTTGTTTATTCACCTAATTATAGCTCTAACGTATGTTCCAAAAGGATATGTTGTTGGAATTAACTAGCCAAATAAGTATTGAGAAATCGAATCCAACTCTCATACCTAGCCATTCTGTAGAGATAAAGAAAAAATTGGCCACACCTCACAGGCCCTTATTAAAAGTGTTAATTTTTACACTTGGGAAAGGCCAGCTGTTAGATTTAGAACCGAAATGAAATATTTCTAGGAGGCAGTGCCTCATCGTTGGTGCTTCTTTCCAATATTGCCATTGAAGACGACCCACTTTGTTTGAAAAATATTTACTTCAAATTTCCAACGCAACCAACTCTAGGAGCTGCTGCTTTTTTAATGTCATTAAAGAGACATACAAATATTTTGAAATTTTAAACATGTCCTCAAGAATCATTTTATGAGTATTTATAAAATGATTCAACCTGAAGGAGATGTAGGTGATATAAAAAGAAATTTCATGTAAACTCAATGTCTTTGCTGAGGTGAAAAAAAAAGTTAAAAACTGAATTCTATAGGAGCCTGCACGTTAAGAGATATAAAACCAAACACATGCTTTTTTGTTCAATCTGAAAATTTCTGCCTTTTATGGGAGCGTTTCGACTATTGGGGGATTGTACCTTCAGGACCTTTAGGGTGTTCTTTTCGCCCTTGGCCTCAGGTACTTTTCTTACACACACGCACTGGTCTATTCTCAGGGAAAGACTCTAGGGGACCCTCTACAGATCTTTGAAGTTCTCTGAAGCTCCCTTCTCTCTGCCTTGTAAATTTTTTTATTGAGATATACTTGTCGTATAACACTGTGTGCGTTCAAGATGTACAACGTGTTGATGTAACACATTTATATATTGCAATATGATGACAGCTGTGGCTTTATTTTACACCTCTGCCACGTATAATTATCATTGCTCTTTTGTGGTAAGAAATATTAAGATATAGTCTCTTAGCAGCTTTGAAGTTTATAATACAGTGATGTTGATGATAATTGCTATCCTGTGCGTTAAATCCCCAGAGCTCATTCACCTTCTAGCGGCAAGTTTGTACCCTTTGACCAAAATCTCCCCCAACCCCAGCTCCTGGTAACCACCACGCTAGTCTCTGTTTCTACGAGTTCAGCTTTCTTAGATTCCACAGGTGAGTGGTATCCTGCAGTATGTGTCTTTCTCTGTCTGACTTCTCTCACCATGCACAACGCCCCCAAACTTTCATGCCTCAGCCTACCCAATCTCCATCATCTCAACTCAGGGTACCATGACCTCCACCTGGCCACCCCTCTGCCTCTGCCACAGCCTGAAAACTCTCTCAGGCAGTGAACCAGGGCCATGGCAGGCCTCACCTCACCTGTTTCTCCCCTCTCAGGGATTCTTGTCCTCTGTCGCTTGATGGCCCACGTCTTGAGCAGTCATTGTTTCATGTATTAGGTCCAGTTTTTGGTGTTCAAGCAAAAGGCTAAATCCAGTTCCCTGTTACTACAAAAGGCCTCTCTCCTTGATTTCTGAGATTAAAATGAGCACCTGCCCTGGGAGAGCCTTGGTTGTCCTCTCCCCATTGATGGACATGGAACCTTTGATTCCCTTCAGTTTACTCCGCGATGCTTCCCAACGCCATGAATGGCCAGTCTCACTACTGCTCCAGTGGGATGGTGGTGGCCCAGGGATGGTCCTCTAGCCTCTTCCTCACCACAGCCCGGCATGCTCTCGGGCGGGGTCTCCACGGCACGGAAGGAGGAGACACCAGTGCAAGCCCAGTGAGCATATTCAAAGACCCCTTGCCCTTGACCGCTGACTTGACTATCATCTTCTCATTGTATAGTTTTTAATTTTTATTTTATATAGGAGTAGAGTTGATTAACAATGTTGTGTTAGTTTCAGATGTACAGCAAAGTGATTCAGTTATACATATACGTGTATCTATCCTTTTTCAAATTCTTTTCTCATTTAGGTTGTTAAAGAACATTGAGCAGAGTTCCCTGTGCTCTACAGTAGGTCCTTGTACTTTTATTTAAACTCAGCGCTATTCATTCCCTTTACACATTGTGTATAAACTATCTTAGAGAAAAACTGCATGCACTTCAGCTTTTCATGTCTTCTTCCTTCCCCACCCAAGGCCCTCCCCTATCATTTACAGCCCGGGAAGAATGCAACCCAAGGTCCCTATGCTCTCCAGCCTCCACTCACCACCACCACCCAGATCCACTTGGTACCCCAAGGGGTCTCAATGCACATCTGGGGGGAAGCCAGGCCACATCTCCATGCCCTGCTTACACCCCTAACAGTGGCCCTCAGCCCTGCAGCCACAGGGGGAGCAACTCAAGCTCAGCTGAGCCTGCAGTGATCCATCTGGGGAAGATGCCTGAGTGGGCATCAAAGGCAGGCTTGGAGCTTGAACGCCAGCCTGTGAATTTCTACAGGGAGAATTGGGGGCGGGGAGAGAAGCAAGAGGGAGGAGCTCCTGGTGGCAGGTGCCCTGGCCCCATGAGGGGGATGGCACCCAGGGCTCTAAGGCCAGAGCTGCCCCACTGTAAACCTCTCCTTAAGGAACCATATCTAAAGGTACTTAACTATTTAAATGCTTCTGGTAAGAAACCTGCTTCTCTGTACCTAATGTGAATTCCTTGGAAAAAAAATCAGACTCATAAATTTAGTGGCAGCAAATCTAGAAAAACCTGAAGGCTTCAGCAGAAAAATCATCCCCTCACTGGTGAAGTGGCTTTCTGGCAGACAGTGACTAAAATAACGAGGTGTCTGGCGGGCAGATCGCAAGAACTAAAATGAAATAAAGTGTGCTTCTTCACAAAGTATTGGCCATCATTCTAACCAGCATTTGCTTATGAGCTATGGTTGTATTTGTCTGCAGTGAATGGGCTCCAGGAACTTTGATTCCCATGATGGGGCTTGAATGCCCAGCGAATGTCTTCATGTAGACGTGAGCCCTCCAGGGAGCTCCTGATGCACCTGGAAACCATCATAGGAAGAAACGCTCTCTGCCAAAGCTTCCCTTCCATCCATTTCACTGCAAGCACTTGCCCAAACTGCACCAGCATCTAAGTTTGTCATGTGGAAATAAAAGGAAATCTTCCAGATAAAGAGCTGACCACGCGCTGCCAAGATAATTCGTCACTAGGTTTGTTTACACACATTCACAGCTGACTGAAATGCAGTTTATTATTCCTTTGGGCTAAGCGAAACTTCTCACTTTGGCAAAACAATCCAAAAGGGCTTTTATCAACTAGCAAGATATTTTTATTGCCTTGGGTCAGTGACAGAATTAAGAGATTTGTTTACGTGTTTCTTCTATTACATTTTTAGATGAAATTCACAAACCAAACAGGAAGCCTGGCTTCATCAACCCACAACAGAAGGAAAGTGTCATATCCGAAAAGAACTTGTAAAACTTTTTAAAAAGTAACATAATGTTTGCAACGTATTACAGTGACAGTAAGAGACAGAAACTGGGTTTGATTGAAAGTCACACGACAGCATCACACACTGACATTTTACACAGAAAACTTACTTCCTATCTCCAGAGGAAGACATAGAGAGATGGCAGTAACTTTCAAAGCGAAAAATGATTGGAAATTATCTTTAAACTCCTGCTGGGCACACATATTGCTGTGTCTGACAGTAATGCTAGCTGAAAGTTAAATGAATCTTACCAGAAAATTGGCAAAATGGAGACATTCGAATAAAATATATAAACCTTTATGTCTTTGACTTGTCTGAGAACTTGAACGTCTTCTGAGATTCAAAAAGACATAGGACTGGGCTTCCCTGGTGGTGCAGTGGTTGAGAGTCCGCCTACCGATGCAGGGGACGCGGGTTCGTGCCCCGGTCCGGGAAGATTCCACGTGCCGCGGAGCGGCTGGGCCCGTGAGCCATGGCCACTGAACCTGCGCATCTGGAGCCTGTGCTCCGCAACAGGAGAGGCCACAACAGTGAGAGGCCCGCGTACCGCAGAAAAAAAAAAAGAATAGCGGCCGATACGATATACATAAAATAGATAATTGTAACTAAACATGGTTTTTTGTTTAAAAACCGCTAACCATCATCTGAGCCTTCCGGGAGTCATAATCTTTTGCAGTAGTAACATCAAAAATCACTGATCCCAGATCACCATGACAAATTGAATAAAAATGGAAAACTTTGAAACATTACTAGAACTACCGAAGTGTGACACAGAGACGTGAAGTGAGGGAGCCAATGCTGTTGGGAAAGTGGTGTCAACAGATTTGTTTGATGTGGGATTGCCAAGGACCTTCAGTCTGTAAAACAATGACACACGGTATCTGCAAAGTGCAACAAAGTGAAGCACAATAAATTGGGGTATGTCTATAATTGCTTCCATAATGAGTTTCCAGTTTTTATCTCGTTTCTTCCTCACAGCAACGCTTTAAAAGTAGGTATTAACCTTCTCGTTTTTCAGACGAGAAAACAAGTTTAGAGAAGTTAATTGATCTCGCTCAGGGTGAAATCAGTAGACAACAGAAAGGACGTTTGATTTCAAGTCTATCTACCTCTGAAGGAGGTAATCTTACTGCATTACTTTATCCTGACCTGCCCCCCCCCAGGTTAAAAATAAACCAGTAAGGTGAACTTTTAATACACAGTCTTTTGTTAGAAAGCGTTGGTAATAAGGATCTGAATTCTCGTTCCCAGGAGAGGGTGACAGGTCTCCAAGCCGGGCCCCTGCTGTGTGCGTGTGGTGGACCGGGTTGTGGATTGTACCTGTGAGCTCATATCTGGTATGAGGGTCAAAGCTTTCCTGCCAGGCTGAGCTAGACTCAGGGCTGCCAAACGGTGTGGCAAGAGGCAGCCATTCATGGGAGTCGTCAGGTCGGATAACAGCTGGTAAGAAGCAGGGGGTTACGTCACGAAGATGAAGGGAAGCCCTTCCTTCCATGTACTAACACTCACATGCTCTCCTGCCTCTTGTAAGCACCCTGGTGATTGTATCAGGCCCACCTGGATAACTCAGGACCCTCCTCTCACCTCCAGAGCTTCAGTGTCTCACACCTACAAAGTCCTTCCGCCGTATACGGATACATCCTCAGATTCCAGGGATTAAGATGTAGACACGGGATGGAGGATAATTTAGCCTACCATGGGCACGGGCAAGCATGCTTCTAATTCAAGCAACAGAACGCATGGAGAACACCACAGCCCAACATGCAAACCAGTTAGGAAGCAGCAAACCACATGCCCATCCTTCAGTGTTTCATCCCCCCCACAGCTTGTCCGGACTTCCTTCCCTAAGTCATGCACATGAGTGTTGAAGGATGACTGTGTGCATAAAAGCAGGTGTGGCAAACAGCAAAGGAAATCTTCATTGAGAGCCTACTGTGTGCCATGGACTGGGCACCAGGGATACAGCAGTGAAGTGCTCATTCAAGAGAGGCTGACTCGGGGGGATGATTAGTTTCTTGGTACAAAACAATTTTAGTTTATTATCCTATTACATTTTCCAACAGCCCTTTTTGTCTTTCTCCTAATAACCTATTTCTCTTGATCTTTCTCCTCTGGTTTAGTGCTCCTTGGTTGGGAGGTTTTTTTTACTTATACATATGAAAGAGAGGCATTAAGTAGCATCTTAACGATCCTCTGGGTCTCATCAAGAAACCAAAATAGAAAAGCTATTTTAAGCACATCAAGTTTTAAACCTTCTTCCAGAAAAAGTAATTCCCTTGGCAAGGGGGATAAATTAGGAGTTGGGATTAACAGATACACACTACTATATATAAGAGATAACCAACAAGGACCTACTGTATAGCACAGGGAACTCTACTGAATATCTTGTAATAAGGTATAATGGAAAAGAATCTGAAAAAGAATATTGTAACACACACACACATATATACACATACATATACAACTGAGTCACTCTGGTGTATAAACAACACGACATTTGTAAATCAACTATACTTCAATTAAAAAGTCACTGAAGGGCTTCCTTGGTGGCGCAGTGGTTGAGAGTCCGCCTGCCGATGCAGGGGACACAGGTTCGTGCCCCGGTCCGGGAAGATCCCACATGCCGCGGAGCAGCTGGGCCCGTGAGCCATGGCCACTGAGCCTGCGCGTCCGGAGCCTGTGCTCCGCAATGGGAGAGTCCACAACAGTGAGAGGCCCGTGCACCGCAAAAAAAAAAAAAAAAAAAAAAAAAAAAAAAGTCACTGAAAAAATTGACTTTACCATAAATTACAAAAAAAGAAAAGAAAAAGTAATCTCCCTTTTCAAGGCATGGAGAAAACCCTGCACTGAGCCAGTACAGAAGATCTAGAAAGTAGCAGGTGGACGGAGCCACAGCTGCAAGCAGCACGCATGTGCTCTTTGTGGACTCAGTAAGCGTGTCAGTCAGGGTTTAACTAGAGAATCAGGACCACGACGACTAATAGGGAATAAGGGATTCATCACTAGGATTAAGCTTAACGACAGTGGGAGAAGGTGAGGAAAGAAAACTCCAGAAGAAGGTAGGCTTGGGGAATCAGAGAAGCCTCAGTCCCCAGGAACACAGAGAGAGCTGGTCTGTGCAAAGCTGTGTGTCTGCATCTGGCCGCGAGTCTGAAGCCGCCGTAGCTCGGCTGAGCCAGAGAGAGAGAAAAATCTGGCTGCTAAACTGGAGAAATCAAGGGAAAACTCGAACCCATGAAGAGCAGCTGGAACTCACAAAGACGGACGAACTGAAACCCACCGGAACCAGTAGGGCTGTGCCTCTGTCCCCATGGCAACTCCAGAGATGCGCAGAGATACCTGCACCCTTCACCACAAGGCAGTGCTGAAGCTGAAGGAGGACGCCCCGCCCCCAGGTACATCCGCAGACCGTGGGCTGCAGCAGAGCCTGGAGGCTGCACTGAACCTTCCCAGTGTCATCACCGCGGCTCTCTTAACCTCGCACACGTGGCACCCGTTTCTCCTGTGGCCAAACCTAGCCCAGAATCACAAGGAAAGGAGATTCCAGCACAACTTTCCCGTATGTGTGCAATTCATTCAGTCTCATTACCCATGTCTACTGTACATCAATTCTTACTTTGTCGCCTTTCCTATCCTAACATTCCCCAAATCCTCCAAAGCAGTGCTTCTCAAACTTGAGTGTGTATAAGTCACCTGGGAATCTTCCTAAAAAGCATAGTCCAGCCCAGTAAGTGGCGGATGGGGCCTGAGAGTCTGCATGACGGACATACCATGTCTTTACACAATGAGATTTAACCCTCAGAAACCAACATGCTGCGGTAGCAGTTTTCAAACTGTGCTCCAGGGGACTTCCCTAGTGGTCCAACAGTTAAGACTCCTCACTTCCGCTTCAGGGGGCGTCGGTTCAATCCCTGGTCCGGGAAATAAGATCCCGAATTCAGCGCTGCCCCCCAAAAATAAATAAATAAATAATAATAAAATAATAATAAAACAAAATCTTTAAAAAAACAATGAAAATTAAATTTTCATGCGCAGAAAAATATACATGAATTCCCTGATTGAGCAACAAAGACTAAAAATCAGTTGAATTTGAATGACCTTGCACCTAGTTGAAAATCTATTTTAGCATTGTTTTTGAAGAATGGAAATTAAATACTCCACTCTGCATTATCTGCACTGCACTATGAAAACAATCTTGGAATAACACATTGAGAGCATAGGCTTGTTGATCACTTTATTAGCGACCTTTGCCTATTGGGTAATACCAGATTTTCCTCAAATATGTTTAATAGATTAACTGGCTTCCCATCATGACTTTGGGCTAATCACTAAACTTAGAGATTTTACTTCTGTATCTATATTCAATTCAATTCAACAAATATTCACTGGTGCTAAGTATATAACAGATGAAATGCCTTAGGATACAGCAGGGTTAAGTCACAGTTTCTGTTTGTGAAGAGATTTGCTTTCTATTAGGAAGAATAAAATGACTGGCCTTAAAAATCTAAGAGGGAGAGGGGGATGTAAAAAGGACAAGTGTGCAGGAGTGCAAAGAGAAAAGGGATGACCATTTGGGATGGTCTACTTGGGATGACCAGGAAGACCTCAGGAAGGAATTGGTATTGGAAGGGACTCTTCAAAGGATGGATAGGATCTCTCCTATTCACAAATGGGCAGGGAAAGAGTTTCTGGTGAAAGACACAGGGCGAGGAAAGGAAATTAGAGAAATAGAGGTATATGGAGAACAAGATGTATGAGACAGGATTCGAACAGGGCAGCAGAGTCACCGTGAGTGTTACAGAATCTGGATTTGCAGTAGGAGCTGGGTCTCACACAGCTGTGAGAGGAGCCTGGAAATGAGGCTCCGAAGGAGGTTTTGCAACTGTCAATCTGAGAACCAGGCACATTAGCAGCAAACTGGCCTGGAAGGGGGTGTTCCTGGGAGGAGGACACCTGGGAGGGGGCTCCTGGGAGGGGAAGTCCTGGGAGGGGGCTCCTGGGAGGGGAAGTCCTCGGAGGGGGGGTCTTGGGAGGGGGACCCCTGGGAGGGGAACACCTGGGAGGGAACACGGCAGAGGCATGATTTCCATGGTGTGGAATTTATTCTTAATTAGTTCCCAAGGGGCTCATCGCCAGTGACGTGAGAGTGATGCTGGAGGTCTATTTTTTGCAGGTTCAGGTTGAAAAGCCCGAGACAGATCTCAAACTATCCAGTCCAGCCTGGGAAAATATCTCTGGGCAGGACATCCTAATCCGTTCAGCCTTGAAACGTCCTTATTTAAGAGAGCTCCACGGCAAGGCTGTCCTGCTGGTGTATTTGAAAGGGGTTCGGGTGCTGAGACGTTAATCCTCCAAGGCTACAGGTCTGTGCACTGGCAGCCAGGGAGCTCCTAGACCAGTTGCCTCGGGGCGCGAGCATCTCTATCCAGGGCCCCTAGGAGGTGACCTAGCAGAGTGATGACTGGCCCAGCAGCCCTCCCAGTGCAAGCAGCGAGCGTGATGTGTTACAGCTTGCCCTTGCTGTGTCCCCATGGAGCAGTGAACCGGTGAGCGGTGTGCCAGCACCTGTGTGTCTCTTTCAGCCGCCAGCTATAGCGTCATGTCTGCCCATCACGGACGAGGAGCTACAGAACCGCTGGAGTTCATGTCCTAGATGCCCACGGAGCACAGCAGGCAGCCTAAGTGTCCTAGCAGGAGTGGGAAGGGGACAGGGAGGAAGATAAGTTCTTGGCGGGAAAATAACCTAGGCAGTGGCTCTCAACCTTTGCTTTCGCAGATGTGTAATTATTCTGTGCGTCTGTGACTAATTTGCTGCTTTTCTGATTCAAACCAGCTCCAGGTGATGGCCTTTAAAACACACCCACATTCTGAAAATTAGAACCTCATCATTAGTTTGAAATTCTGATACAAAGTAGTTCAAGTAGATTCAAAAATCCATTAACAGTAAAAATAATTTCAATGTTTCATCTCTGAGGGAAAGAAAAGAGGAAGGGCTGCTTGAAATACAATTTCAACTGTCACAAATACTTTACTGGAATGGTTGAAGAAAACAGTTTTAATATTTTAAATCATATACCTATGTGATCAGAATTTTTCTTTGATGGTGACCATCAAGGCAGTGAAGATATCATCCCCCAAAATTATTCATCAGGGATTAAATACAACCATCGAAAGCATAGAACCTAATACTAAATATTATGTTCATGAAAGCAAGTACAAGTTTCTCCTTTAAAAGATTGTATTTGGAAATTTTAAGCACATTCGATACTGAATACCTATAAAGAATATATGTATATCATATAAAATAAGTCTAGTTGATCTTTTCACTAAACACGGTATAATTGCCTTCAGATCCCGTCCTGTTTACTGCAGTTCATTGCACATTGTAATTTTAAACTTTTCTATGTACTCCATAATGTTAAAAATAAAATGGTTATAAGGGACTATTTTTGAGAGTGAAGGTTAGGACATTTGGGGGGTCAGAGAGACACAAAGGAATCCTGCAGCTCCAATTCTCCGTAGCCCAACATTATATCCCAAGGGCTGGCAACACCAGGAAGAATATTGACCATTGGGACCCCTGGATGAGGGCTCCTCTGCAACTACACGTCTGACCCAAGTTCATCAAGTGCAAATGGTGTTGAGGAGTAGCTAATAAGTCGTCCTCTCAGTATCAGTCTTCCTCTGAAGACTATCTTTTTTTCTTTAATTTTTTAAATTGAAGTATGGTTGATTTACAGTGTTGTTTAGTTTATGGTGTACAACAAAGTGATTCAGTTATACATATACATATATATGCATATTCTTTTTCAGATTCTTCTCACAGCTTATTACAAGATACTGAGTAAAGTTCCCTGTGCTATAGAGTAGGTCCTTGTTGTTTATCTATTTTATATACAGTAGTGTGTATCCGCTAATCCCAAACTCCTAATTTATCCCTCCCATCCCCTTTCCCCTTTGGTAACCATAAGATTGTTTTCTATGCCTGTGAGTCTGTTTCTGTTTTGTAAATAAGTTCATTTGTATCATTTTTTTAGATTCCACATATGTGATATCACATGATATTTATCTTTCTCTGTCTGCCTTACTTCACTCACTATGATAATCTCTAGGTCCATCCATGTTGCTGCAAATGGCATTATTTTATTCACTTTTATGGCTAATATTCCATTGTATATATATATATCTCTCTCTCACATCTGCTTTATCCATTCCTTTGTTGATGGACACTTAGGTTGTTTCTATATCTTGGCTACTGTAAATAGTGATGCTATGAACATTGGGGTGCATGTATCTTTTCGAATTATCATCTTCTCCAGATATATGCTCAGGAGTGGAATTGCAGGATCATATGGTAACTCTATTTTTAGTCTTTAAGGAACCTCCGTACTGTTCTCCATAGTGGCTGCACCAACATACATTCCCACCAACAGCGTAGGAGGGTTCCCTTTTCTCCAGCATTTGTTATTAGTAGACTTTTTGATGAAGACTAATTATCTTAATGGAGTCCTTTAAAAGTTGTAGATTGGAAACTGCGTTTTAAGAAGCCTATCTGGCTGCAGCTATACATGGTGCAGCAGAAAGGGGGAAAACTAAGGAAGGAAGGGGACGTGTGCTCTTGCAACAGTCTGAGAACAAGAGTGATGATGCAGCATCAGAGTAGAGCAGGTGTGGAAAAGAGAAATGAGGTTCTCGAGGCACCCTGCAGACAACATCTTCACAACTTGGATGTAAGGGAAAAAGAAAAGTTGGAAGAAGTCAAATATGACTGAAAGCTGGATCTTCAAGAGGATGGTAAAAGAAAAATTAAGGAAGAAAAAGGAAGTGTTGGTTTCAGGAGGAGAATGATGTATTGGGATCCAGACAGGCTGAATTCAGATCCAGAGAGAAAACAATATAGACTGTCCATCCAGAATATCAAATAGTATTCAGAATACGAGCAGAAACATGCTCAAATATGCAGCATCATTTTCAAACAGAAGGAAGAACAAATTGAATTGATAGTAAGTAATAGTAACTCAGACAATAATAATTCAGGTAAAGGTTTTGGAGATTCAGGAAGTGTTTTCCATGTTTCGTGTTCTTCCTCTGGACAGGCTTGTAAATGGTTTTCACTCCCCAGCTGTACCCCAAGCCTGAGGGTTACCTCATATAGGCAACATGTAAAGGCGCTGGGAAATTTGTTGGCCTGTGATATGCTTTTAAAAAATATTTTTCATGTCTAAAATCTTTTCAATTTGTAGTATTTTCTTAAAATGATTTTTCCTTTTTTACTACTCAGCCATAAAAAAGAACAAAATAATGCCACTTTCAGCAACATGGATGCAGCTAGAGATTATCATACTAAGTGAAGTAAGTCAGAAAGAGAAAGACAAATAGCATATAATATCATTTATATGTGGAATCTAAAATACGACACAAATGAACCTCTCTATGAAACAGAAACAGACTCATAGAGAATAGACTGGTGCTTGCCGAGGTTGGGGGATGTGGGAGGGATGGAGTGGGAGCTTAGGATTAGTGGAGGCAAAATGGTATATACAGAATGGACAAACAACAAGGTCCTACTGTATAGCACGGGGAACTATATTCAATATCCTGGGATAAACCATAATAGAACAGATGTAGAGAACAAACCTACGGACACCAAGGGGGGAAGTGGGGAGGGTGGGATGAATTGAGAGATTGGGATTGACATATATACACTAATAAGTATAAAATAGATAACTAACAAGAACCTGCCATACAAAAAATAAATTAAATTTTTAAAAAACATAATAGAAAAGAAAAAGAATGTATATATATATATATATATATACACACACACACATATATAACTTAGTCACTTTGCTACGCAGCAGTAATTAACACAACACTGTAAATCAACTATAGTTCAACTTAAAAAGGGACCTTTCCTTTTCAATCTAGCAAGACTCAGAGAAATGATATTTGCTCCTAACAAATCACACAGCACTAAGGTAGGGGGAGGAGGGATGTGCCTCTATCAAACGTCACCTCCACGAACTGAGAAGTAATCAGACAGTATGTTAGCTTCTTTATTACAGACAAACGTGAAAATAAGTCACCATCCTTCTGAATATTAGTCATTGGGAAAATGTAAATTAAAATCTTAAGACGGTATGTTAAAGCTCTTGACTGCATTGCAGATATAATGGCTAAGGGTGAACAGAAGTCCAGCCAAACTGAAGTTCATTCCCTCTTGCCGGCGAGATCATCATGGCACCGAGGGAAACGTCCTTCAGCGCATATCCTTGACCAGAGCAAATGAGTCCAGGAGACATAATATCATTATCCCTGTCAAAGCCTTTCTCTCTAGGGGCTTATACTGTCCCAGAGAAAAATGCATGTAAATCTCCCATGAATTGCAGGCACATTACGTATTCTATGAAACGTGAAAGAAGCAAGCAATGCTTCATTGTTGAGTTGAAATTGCAGACGAATGATTACAATCTTCTTTTTCAGGTACTGTGCTGTTCAAAGGGACAACTGGGCTTTCTTTGGAAAAAAATATGGAACAAGACAAAAAATTACCCTCTGCAACAGTCTAATAGTCTTGCCAATTTTAAGAAACTATAGAAATAGGTCATAGATCTGTTTTGTTTGTTCCCTGAGTCGTCACCAGAAAAATTAAATCAATAACATATAAAAATGTCTGCAGTTTGACATTTAGGAGAAGACGATGGTGGTGTTTTTTTGTTGTTTTATTTTTTATTTACTTACAATTTACATGTAATAAATGGCACAGCTTTTAAGTTTGCTGAGTTTTGAGAAACGTATGCCTCCATATAACTGAAATGTATACACCTATAACTGTGCTCCAAAGGGGCCCACATTTAGTTGACTGCCCTGCTACTACTACTGTCTTGAAGTTCTTAATAATTTCATCTTTGATCTTGTGTTTTATAAATAGAGCCTGTTTGGAAAATAGAACAAGACAAGCATCTATGGTTCCTTATTACCCCATTGGCATCTGGTCTTTGCAAAGCCCCAGGAGGACAAAATTCCAGGGGACAAAGGAGGAGTGGGAGTTCAGCTCAGTGAAACTCAAGGCAGGTGAAGCACCTTACCTCTTGGAATGAACAAACGCAGGCACCAAATTCTCAGAAGTCATGATTCCCATGCCAATCAGAACTTGCTTCCAACACAGGAAGGAAGTAACAGTGTTATAGGAAACACCAATGACCAAGGAAGGAAATGTCATATCCTTTCCTATTTTTGTGACTCCCCTGCATTGGCCAACTACTTATGCTGAAAATGGTGCTCTAAAAGGAAAGGGAAGATAAGGCAGAGTGTAGCTTACTCATCATTAAGACTAAGATACAGAGTGTTGGTGGAATGTTTGTGTGTCAAGAAATGAAATTAAATCAGTTAAATTAGTTTTGTGCATTTCCACTGTTTGGATAAGAACAAAAGACAGATGCATGTATGAGCTACAAAACACAAACAGTGTCATTTCAGTTATGTAAGATAAATGTTCTTCTATTTGCATTTAGAACTGGCACTGAACAATGTAAAGATGAACAATAAATTTGAATATTGAATACTAAATTTAAATCTAGCCATTTTAATTGTTAATTTTTCCTTACTTTGAGCAACATTAAATAGCAAGTAAAATGCCATGATAATTCAAATAGCAAATAAAGATGTCATGATAATTCAAAAGGCTTCAGACAACATTAAATAGCAAATTAAAATGCCATGATAATTCAAAAGTGGCAGAAAGAAAGAGCTTTACATCTTAATACCTTTAAGGGCACTTTTCCCTGCTCGTTGAACAATGGCTCCACACTTTCCTTTTGCACTGGGCTATTCAAATTATGTGGCCGGCCCTGCTGCCCCATATACAGAATCTCATAATATTGTTTCTTGTGTGTCTTTTTAACCTCAACATAAAGCTTTTATGAGATACATACATGTTGTATGTATAGAGATTTTTCATTCCCTCCTGCTGTTAAAAGAGTATTCCACTGGATAACCATACCATTCCCCATGTTGATGGACATATGTATTATTTCAAGTTTAGAGCTAATAAGAATAAAGCTGCTATGAACACGCTCATATAAGTCTTTCTGTGGATATATGTGGATATATGTTCTAGGCGTAGAGCTGCTAGATCATTAAATAGATATATTCATAAATATATATGAATTTGACAGATATACAGAAAGCATTTTACAAAACGGTAAAAAGTTCTTTATCCTCGTATCCCTACTATCCTGATTTTTAAAACATCGACACTTCCCCTTGTTTGCTTCAGATGGCTTCTTTTAAAGAGTAAAACATTTGATACGGCTAATTCTCTACCCGCAGCTAGTTTCCCAACATCACAAGAAGTAACATGAAACCAAAGTTGGATCGTGCCATTTCAAACATATTTTATGCACGTACATATCCAAAAACTATAAACTATGTATACCTTTTTTAAGCATGATAGAATTTATATAGAAATGGTATCACACCCAACATATTCTGTTGCTTCCTTTTTTTCACCTTACATTATTGAGATGTAGTCATTTTGATAACTTTCTTTACTTCTTTATTTCATCTTTTCCTTTAACTAAACCTTTCATTGTTTGTGGTTACCATGACGTTTAGATACTGCAGTCTCTCTCTCTCTCTCTCTCTCTCTCTCTCTCTCTCTCTCTCTCTATATATATATATATATATATATATATATATATATGATTGTTTTAAGTTGCTGATCTCTTAATTTCAAATATCCTGCATTCGTACTCTCCTCTTCTCACAATTGCTGGTTTTGATATCATATTTGTGCATGGATGACTTCCTACCTTTACAGTATGTTTGCCTTTGCCGGTGAGCTTTCACTGTAAGACTAAACCAGAGCTTACTTATTCATGTGTCTATGGACTGACAATTTGGCTGATGCCACATTTATCATTTTCACTATTACAAACAACACTGAAACAGACATTCTTATACCTTTCACCTCGTCCACCTACAAGAGTCTATTTAAGGTCAATACATAGTATATGTGCATCTTTGACTTGACTGACAATTGTGAATTATTCTCCAAAATATTTGTGCTAATTTACATTCCCATAGCGATGTCAGATTCTCATCCTCACCAAAATGTAGTATAGTCAGACTTTCAATTTTTGCTGACTTAGGGTTGCATTGTCCAGATTACTGAGATGTTGAGTATCTTTGCATATGGTTATTGGCCAAATATATTTCCTCTTTTGTGAGTTGTCTATTCATATTCTATACCTATTTTTTCTATTTTGGGTGTTTTTCCAATTGATTTGTATCTGTTCTTTATTCTGGACACAAACTTTTTGTTCGTTATGATGTTGACAATATAATCTCCCAGTAAAAGATCTGGCTCTTAATTTTGTTTATGGTTTTTGGAGTCATACAGAAATGTTTCATTTTAGTGTAGTCAAAGATTTCCAATTTTTATTGATGACTTGTACTTCATTTGTCTCAAGAAGTCTTTTCCTATCCTGATGTCATATAGATATTCTCCTAAATTTTCTTTCAAACGTTTTAAGGGTTAGATTTTCATAATCTACCAGAACATATTTAGTACTTTTACAGAGAGTGAGAGACTGATATGTAATTGTACTTTTTCCCACCTAGTTGGCAATCTTTATCCTGTTTAACAGTCTTTTACCCCCACTGGTCTGCAGTGGCACCTCTCTCATACTCCAAATGTGTGTGTGTGTGTGTCTGCGTGTGTGCATTTGTGGGATCTATTTGCATCTCCTGAAATCAAATTCATGCGTATTTAATTACCATCATTTTATAAAAAGTCTTGGAGTCTGGTGGAACAAATTAACCTTTTCTAATAAGTTCTTTCCTATTTAGAATTGTTTCTTATTTAATAACTCCAAAGGGGGGGGATTTTGTGATTATGCAATATTTTCTTTGGACTCTATTAAATGTATTGTTGTTCTAGGCCTACACATGGTCACCAGTTTTTCATAATTCAATCTCGAAATTCCTGTTAGTAATATGCTTCTGTCATAGAAAACATTGTGGCAAATAAAAATATGCTTGCAGATCTCTATGAAGTTTACTAAGCATTTTACAAAACACTATCTTGTGATTTACAGTAAGGCTACAAAATAGATTTTCTCCCATCTTACAATGTGCAAGCTTCAGAGCACATAAGTAAATTGCCCAAGTTCCCACTAACTTGCTGCTAATAAGCAACAAATCCAGGTGTCTAATTCTAATGTGTGACCTTTCCAATGAATCCTATTATCCTTTTGTAATAACTGTTATGGTCTCTATTATTACTTTTTTATAAGTTCACTTTTCATAAGTAGATCATCTGCCTCTCAGTTATATTATAAGATTATAAAGGCAAGAAGACAGTGCCTTAGATACAGAGGTACCTACTAAATACTTATGGATTAATTACCCAAAATATACAGACCTAACATTTAAGTTATTGATTTTTTAAAAATAAACTCTATAAATGAAGAGAAATGAGACCATCCTGAGTCTGTGTTATGTGGCATCATAGGGGAAGAAATACAGTGTAGATGTTGAAATAGAAAAACAGACGGAAAGGTTGTGGTGGACATTCCAAGTGAGCTCTACTCTCACTGTCCTTGATGTACATGAGTAAACATCTTGTCCTGGGGATAAGTTGAGGCCAGCTGGTTAGAGCTAGCTGTATAGAATAATGCCAAACTTTGGATTTTATCCTGTAGATAACTATGGTATAAAATTATTAGTACAAAAAGAAATGAGGGAATTCCCTGGCAGTCCAGTGGTTAGGACTTGTAGCGTTCACTGCCGGGGCCCGGTTCAAATCCCCTGGTTGGGCTACTAAGATCCCACAAGCCGTGCGGCACGGCCAAAAAATAAAAATAAAAATAATTAAATAAATAGATAAATGAGTCAAGAAGGAACAAAAAGTTATGGGCAAGTTTATTTCTAACATGTTGTCATGTCCACATACTATTTGTACTATTAGTTATGTAACATTTATCTTTACAACGGATTCACTTTCAAAACCTGGCAATAACATATGTGAAATCACAAGCTAGCTGTGCTTGTCCTAGCTTTTCCAACATATTCAAATAAATATATAACTCTAAAGATAAAGACGGTTACCATGTTGTGCATCCCTGGGAACTAAACACTCTTATAGTGAAAAGTTTTGCCTTGGCACTTACCGGTAATGTGACCTGTGCCGATTACCTCACGTCCATGTGTTTCAGTATCCTTCACTGTGAAATAGAGATAATATCAATTGTTCAAAGTTGCTGCGATGTTTGCATGATTGCAAAACTACAGGGCAGGTGCTGGGCACGGGGTAAGCACCAGCCAATGTTACATCCTCCCTCCACACTCAACTATTAAGCATCGGGGCAAATATGTCCGCACACATGTTCTCTGTCTTATGCCTATAATATCTGTTCAGCGCTCAGTCTATTATTTTGAAGATTTGCTATATCTTTGGATATTTTAAAAAGAAAATAGTTTTAAAAGCGGGTTTACAAAGGAAGAAGTATTAACATTACATAATATTGTTTTCAATGCATTGTACTTAGGTACATGTATAATATGCTTTATTTCAGCAGTGCTTTTTACTTATGGAAATGGCATTCAGAAGCAACTTTGGCATCCAAATGTGTTTCCTTAATTTATTTGGCAGAGGAACAAAGCCTAAGCCATTTTTACGGTGCTGTATGCTACTCTGATTCTCAGCTTCAGGGATCATTTCATAGGCAGAGCACGATCCTTCATGTTGAATGCACAATTTGGGGGAAGATTACAGAAGGAAACTCTCAGAAAGGAGCTAGAAGAAGAAAGTGATTTAAAGCCCCATGGTTTGTGGCAAATGTATAATTTTTAGCACACCTGTACAAATTCAAGAAAAGAAACCCTTTCATAACCTTGATCTAACGAATTGTATATTACTGAGAAAGCAATACAAATATTCCCTATTGATTATTCAGAAATTATGCAAATGAAATTTATTACTAAAATAAATTGTTAGTTAGCCCTATAAGCCAAGAATGATACTGATTGGAGGAACCAAAGGTAAGGAAAGATTAAACCAGACTTTTCCTTGGGAAGCATTCTCATACTTTGGACATTACAAAGTATAAAATAGTTTTGTTCTGTTCTGTTTTGAAATGTTGTCTTGACCCAGTTGTGAGGCCCTAGTTAGAGGCCGGCCAGTTCCTCTCCTTGAGGAGTGGATTCAGTCCATACCCCAACCTCTTTCTTTACCTTATGGGGCTTTCACACTCAGGGCCATTATGCACCCACCCTAATCACCTGGGCCAGGTACCGGACACCTAGGGATGGCCCCAATGCCAGCAGCACACTGGAAATTATTCCAATTAGCCAATCCATATGGAGCCCGTGGAACCCAGCCTAGCTCACCTTGCTTGCCATCCATGGCTCCAGCTTGCTCTTACCCTATCCCCGTGCATCTGCCATGTGACCCTGAGTGGCAGCTTCGCTCGTTTGGAGTCTATGAACCAAGAGTCCTGCAGTTCATTTAGCCCAGCCTTTGTGTTACATCCTGCCACCCCAGAAAACTTAAATCCAACCTAATATCTCACATTATAAACGTGAGGTAACAATAAACAATGTAAATAATGTTGTGCTCTTCTCTGATTTGTTAGTGACTAATTTCTCTCTAAATATAATTCGTTATTTTTACAATTGCAATTCCCAAAGAGTACCTTGAAGCCCTCCACTGGAATACATCCAGGAGGTGAATTTTGGACACAGATACAGCAACTAATATTTTCTCAAATAACCAAAATATTTTGCATGATCTTAAAATCTGAGTCCATGGGGTAAAAAAAGTGTGGGAAAGGTGAGAATTGTGAAAATACAATCAATAAGAATCCCTCATACCTATCACTGATATTGACCTTGCTAAGTACAGAAAAGGCTGGTGGAAGTTTTAAAGGATGGTTAAATTTTAAGTTCATCAAGGATCACTCAGAGCATTGCATTACTTTGCCCAAACCCTCTACTTACCAAAAAACAATGTATTTGTTTATATGTCTAATCATATTTGTAAACTAAGAAAGCCTATACTAGTGGAAAGAACCACAGCTATAGCATCAGGCCTATCTGGGTCCCAATCTTGACTAGCCACTAGCTACCTTATAACATTGGGTAGATCCTTCAAGGTACTTTTCAAATATTACATGTACATGTATTTGTAATTGTCACATGAGTGTATGAATGTGATGATATCATTCACACATGTTTAAAACACTCATTTTTTTCAGTCTTTTCCTTTTTGACACACTCCTCTATTCCCTGTCATCCCTGGGCTTCAGCCCATGCCACGTGCCCGCCTCCAGCAACACACTTCCAGGGGTTGGCATCAAAGTTTATCATCTACATTTTTCAAAGTTTAGACAAGACACACAAACATATACACACACACACACGTAGCATATATATCATACATATCACTCCTGCGTAAAATAAAATCATAACCATCTCATTACACACACACACACACACACACACACACACACACACGTTTCTTGCTTTTTTCACACAACAGCTCACAAAAATTCCACTACCTCTATTAGTACAGTTATAATTATTTTTAATTGTGTATCTATACTATAATTTATTCAACCATTCTTCTACTGATAAACGTGTACTTGGCTCTGTTTACTTGTGCATTCATTTATTCCATTATTCATTTGCTTATTCATTTATTTTCGCCATAGCAAATAATGCAGCAGTAGATATCTTTGAAAACATATGCTTATGTACTGAGACTCATAATTCTATGAGACGCTTCCCAAGTGAAGGACTACTGAGTTAAAATGCACATGTATTTTTTATTTTTAATAGATATTTCCTGATTGCTTCTTCCAAAAGTTGTCAAATTGATATTTTCACAAGTATGTTTGAGAATTTATGTTCTCTGTATCCCAGCAGCAATCGCTGTTAGCAGTCCTTTTAAGTTTAGTCAATATGATACATGTGAAGTGGTATCTGGTTATCACTTTAAAATTGCCTTTCTTCTGATTATTAGTTAATTTGGCCATCTTTCAGTTTTTGTTGGGCATTTGGATTTGTTCTTAATGACCTAGTCATATTATGTGTCTATTTCTTACATTAATAGATGAACCATTATATTGGTTATCTATTTGTTTTGCTAATTATAATCTTTTAATCAAATATGTCTATCTTTATTTGCATAGCTGCTCAGTTTCTAGACTTTCTTAGGAAGATCTTCAACAAACCTAGACAGTGCATGTATCCTAGATTTTATTGTAGGCGTTTTATTATCTTATTTCTCAAACTTAACTTTTTAATTTATTATACGTGATGAATCCCCAATCTCATCAGCACCTTTATTAGAGAATTAACCTTCTGCCCCAAAACACTAGCTTTGTCAGTCACTCAATTTATTCTGAAATATTTCACAGTTTTGCTACTATTATCATTTTTTTCATTTATATACTATACTGAGGCTTATTTCTAGAGTAGAGAACAATATGATTTTTAAATTTAGCTAATATTGCTCACTAAAGGCCTGGAACCTAATCACAGGACTATTGAACACTTCCCTTCCCCTCACAATTTATGAACAAATTACTTAAAGTTTATTTACAGCAGTTCCTTTTACCCAGGAAATCATGTTTCAGTAAGAAGAAAAAAATTACAAGACATACTAGAAGGCAAAAAAAAATACAGTTTGAAGAGACAGAAGAAGCATCAGAACCAGACTAAGATGTGGCAGGAATGTTGGGATTATCAGACTAGGAATTTAAAATAACTGTGGTTAATCTGCTAAAGGCTCTAATGGAAAAAGTAAACAGCATGTACGAATGGATGGCAAGGTGGGCAGAGAGATGGAAATTCTAAGGAAGAATCAAAAACAAATACTAGAGGCCAAAAAAACTGCAGCAGAAATGAAAAATGCCTTTGACGGGCTTATAAGTAGACTGGACATCTCAATAGAAATCTCCAAAGTTGAAAAGTATACAATGTCTGCTCTCAGACCACAATGGAATTAAACTAGATATCAATAACAAAAAGAGAGTTGGAAAATCCCAAAATACATGGAGATTAAACAACACACTTCTATATAATGCATGGTCTGAAGAAGAAATCTCAACAGAAATTTTAAAATATTTTGAAGTAAGTGAAAATGAAAAGACAACTTATCAAAATTTGTGGGATGCAGCAAAAGTAATGCATGAAGGAAATTTATAGCATTGAATGTATGTACTAGAAAAAATATCTAAAATCAGTCACCTATGCTTCTATCTTAGGAAACTAGAAAAATGAGCAATTAAATACAATTAAGTAGAAGAAATAATAAAAATTAGAGCAGAAATCAATGAAAATTGAAAACAAAAAATCAATAGGAAAAGTCAATAAAACCAAAAGAAGGAAATAAAATGTGTACCGATTGGAAAGGAAGAAGTAAAAACTGTCTCTGTTCACAGATGATGTGATCATCTACATAGAAAATCTGAATGAATCAACAAAATAATTCCTGGAAATAATAAGCAATTATAGCAAAGTTGCAGGATTCAAGGTTAATATACAAAAGTCAATTGTTTTCCTATATGCCAACAATGAACAAGTGGAATTTGAAATTAGAAACACAATACCATTTAATTAGCACCGCCAAAATGAAATATGTCAGTATAATCTAACAAAATATGTTCAAGATCTATATGAGGAAAACTATAAGACTGATGAATGAAGTCAAAGGAGAACTAAATACATGGAGATATATTCCATGTTCATACACAGGAAGACTCAGTGTTGTCAAAATGTCTGCTCTTCCCAACTTGATCTATAGATACAATGCAATCTCAATCAAAATGCCAGCAAGTTATTTTATGGATATAGACAAATAGATTCTGAAGCACACATAGAGAACAAATGTATGGATACCAAGGGGAAAAGGGGTGGGGTGGGAGGAATTGGGAGGTTGGGATTGATACATATACACTGTTGACACTATGTATAAAATAGACAACTGATGGAAACACACTGTATAGCACAGGGAACCCTACTTAATGCACTGTGGGGTCCTAAACAGGAAGGAAATCTAAAAGGGAGGGGATATACGTATATGTATGGCTGATTCATTTTGCTGCACAGCAGAAGCTAACACAACATTGTAAAGCAACTATACTCCAACAAAAATTAATTAATAAAAAAAAATTAAATAAAGTTGTATGAAGAATCAAAAGACCCAGAAGAGCCAAAATAACGTTGGAGAAGTACAAAATTGGAGGACTGACACTAACCGACTTCAAGACTCCCTATATAGCTACATAATCAAGACAATGTGGTATTGGTGAAAGAATAGACAAACAGAGCAATGGAACAGAATAGAGAGCCCAGAAATAGACTCACACTTAGAGTATCGTCAACTGACCTTTGACAAAGGAGCAAATGCAACAAAGATAGTCTCTTCAAGAGGGTACTGGAACTAATGGACACCCAAATGCAAGAAAAAAGAATCTAGACACAGACCTTATACTCCTCATGAATATTAACTCAAAATAGATCATAGACTTAAATGTAAAATGCAAGACTATAAAAGTCCTAGAACATTACATAGGAGAAAACTTAGATAACCAGATATAACATCAAAGACATGATCAATGAAAAAATCATTGATGAGCTGGTCTTCAGTAAAATTTAAAACTTCTGCTCTGCAAAAGACAATATCAAGAGAATTGCAAGACAAGCCACAGACTGAGAGAAAATATTCCCAAAGGACACATCTGATAAAGGTCATTATCCAAAAGACACAAAGAACTCAACAATAAGAAAACAAACAACCAATTTAAAAATAGGCCAAACACCTTAACAGATACCTCGCCAAAGAAGATATACACATGGCAAATAAGCATATGAAACGATGCTCCACATCTTATGTCATCAGCAATTGCAGATTAAAACTATGAGATACTACTACACAGCTATTAGAATGGCCAAAATCCAGAAGCTTGACAACACTAAACGCTAATGATGATATGGAGCCACAGGAACACTCATTCATTGCTGATGGGAACATAAGATGGTACAGACACTTTGGACGACAGTCTGGCAGTTTCTTACAAAGCTAAACATACTCTTAGCATTTGATCCAGCAGTCGTGCTTCTTGGTGTTTATCCAAGGAATTGAAAACTTATGTCCATACAAAAATCTGCACATGGATGTTTATTGCAGCTTTATTCATAATTGCCAAAAAGACTATTCATGGCCAGTCCTTTGCTGGTGCACCTCTATACTACTTAGAAAGGGCTCCTCTACTTCAAGACAGTTTATTACCATCATTAAGATATGATTTTGTTAAAGCAAGACACTGTATTGCCATCCACCAGTATATTATAATAATGCATATACAAATATGCAGCGTCTTTGGTGTGAATACCCCTCACCCCTGAGTTATGTAATGGCATAACCTGTGGTCTTGAGTCAGGTCCCCATAAGCATGTAAATTAATTAAATGTTTCCTTTGATAAAAGTGAATATTTATGGAGTACCAGCTTCAACTAACATTTGCATGCTAGTGTTCAACACAGTGCTGAAAACGTAGTAAGTGGTGGTGACATCATCAGAGATTATAAGAGTATTAACCCATTTGATCCGCAAAAAAGAATTCTATGAGGTATATACTCTAATAACTAAGTAGATACTAAAATGCAATATACACATTCCTGAAAAACATCACATTCTGCAAAATTTTGCACTAAAACTAGCAGGGTTTATGGTGGAGATAGGATTCAAAGAGACGATTCAAAAAGTATGCAACTTTGTAAGCACTGCATTAATAAAATTTATTTAAAATAGCACACTTTTAAAATGTGATAAATACCTAACAATTAAAGAAATGATAGTTTATGTGTAGTTTGCCTCCTTCTCAATAATGTAGAAGAAATGTTACAGAAAACACAGAGCTTTACCTTCCTAAAAATGTGGAGTTTGCTGGCCTGAAGTGGGTATAAGAAAGAATAAAGGGGACTTCCCCGGTGGTGCAGTGGTTAAGAATCCACCTGCCAATGCAGAGGACATGGGTTCGATCCCTGGTCCAGAAAGATCCCACATGCTGCAGAGCAACTAAGCCCATGCGCCACAACTACTGAACCCGCATGCTGCAACTACTGAAGCCCGCGCACCTAGAGCCGGTGCTCCACAACAAGAGAAGCCACCGCAATGAGAAGCCCGCGCACCGCAGCGAGGAGTAGCCCCCGCTCGCCACAACTAGAGAAAAAGCCAGCGTGTAGCAATGAAGACCCAACGCACCCAAAATAAATAAATATTTTTTTTTAAAAAAAGAGAGAATAAAGGTGCACAGAGCGGACAGGAACAAAAGTCAGGAAGAAGCATACAAGCAATCACTGCTAGCCAGGTGGTGGGGTCAGACACGTGTCCTAGCAGATCAAAGGTATCATCCCCGTCTTGCAAATGAGGAAACTGAGGTATGGAAAGGTTGACAAACTTGCCCAAGATTGACAACCAGTAAGTGCTGGAAACAAGATTTGAACCTGAACTCCATCACTTTGCTAAACTTCCTGTTTCAGATTTCATAAACGGTTTCAAGAGTGAATCCATCCCTCGTATCAAAACACACATAACAGTAACTCAGGAAATAGCAACTGATTGATTGAATAATTCATATTTTTCATATACAGAGGGGATACACAATACTTCCCATTCTTAGGTACTACAGTAACTCCTAAGGGGCTTGGAGGGTTTTTTTGCTTTTTAATTATTTTTTTTACAAATTTTCCTGTTGGCTATTCTTCTTTTTCAGCTTTATTGAAGAATAAGTGACAAATACAATTGTAAGATATTTAAAGTGTACTCCTGATGATTTTATATTCATATACATTGTGAGGGGATTAATACATCCATCACCTCACATATTTATTTTTTTGGTGAGAACATTTAAGTTTTACTCTCTTAGAAAATTTCAGTTATACACTACAGTGTTATCAACTGTATTTATCATGTTATACGTTAGATCCTCAGACCTTATTCATCTTATAAAGGAAAGTCGGTACCCTTTTACCAACCTCCCTTTATTTCTCCCACCCCCCTGGCCCCTGGCAACCACTTTTCTATTTGTTTCTAGGACTTGACTTTTTTTTAGATTCCACATATTTACGTGATACCATGCAGTATTTGTCTTTCTCTGTCTGGCTTATTTCATTTACCATAATGCCCTCCAGGTTTAATAATTCTCCTATAAATTGGTACTCCAGTTTATTCCACGCACTTATATTTCTTGCTTATATTTCTGCATACTTATAGGTAGAAATATATTCTGGTCTAATCTTATGGTAGGTTTTATACTATCTTATTCACTGCATTGTGATTCTTTTATATCAAGTGCCTACTTTGCCACTAGCCAACGGACTTGCTATTCCTTCTCTGCACCTTGGAAACGACTCCCAAGAGGTGGGAAATCACCTGTCTTTCTCTCTGCTGCTCACCGCACACCCCAGGTACTGTGTTGATCTGAAGGCAAGATCTGCTACCATAACCTGTGCTCTGCTCCCTCCCCCGCTTCACATTCCCTCCCTTTTCTGTTTAGGAACAACATGAATTTATAGAGTAAAAAGAAGGAGAAGCAGTATATACAGAGTCATTCATTATAGCTCATGTGTTGGTTTATTTTGTTTTTAAGAAAACGTATGTTACATTTTTCAAAAAAAATCCATCAGTTTGTCTGATTAGCTTTTTACCTTGGCCTTATATCAAAAAATTACGTTTCACATTTAATGTATGAAATTGCAAAAGGCCATATCCATGTGTTCAAATTAACTTTTGGGGATGTGAGTGTTCTAGGAGACTTTTGTTTCCAAGTTTTAAAAAACACTTTGGTCTTTAGAAATACTTTTAAATTTTTTATCACAAATATAAATCTGTGAACCCATATCATCCTTCCCACAAACACCTGACCCATTTCTAACTCTGAGACTCTCTATTTACTGGCATTTACAAAGCAAAAGAGGTAAAAAATGCTCTTGGTAAATTCATGCCTCTCTTTCTGGTTTTGAGCTAAGCATTTTTGAATGTGTTTTATTAGAATGAGAGACTTTCAACACACACACACTGTGCCAGCCACATAACCTTGTTGCTATGATGTGAGATGGTCTCCACCTTCGTGCTCTCCCAACTCTCACATCATCATTCTGACTGAGGCAGAAGAAGAGGTCATGGAAGGCCATACTACCAAAGCTTTTTCCAATTTTAAAACATCCCTGTGGCCATTTCACAAGGGATTGGAATTTCGAGCACACAAATCAGATGAGTTTGAGGCTGGTTCCATGATACTCTGCATAGTAATTAAAAAATCCTGTTAAGTTGCATCATTTGCCAAGAAACCTCTGAGCCTCTCTAGACCTGACTTTGAGTCTGCATAAGCAAAACCAGAAGGATTACAGAACAATTTTTTATCTGTTTGAGTCAAATTCAGTAGCTATTTTTCAGTTATCCCTATGGAAGTGGAATAGCACAGTGGCTAAGGATTCAGGCTTTGTGGATACATGTTTCAGTTGCCTGCTGGTTGGGTGGGGTTAGACAAGTTGTTTAACCTCTCCAAATTTTAGTTAGTTTTTTTTTTGTTTTTTTTTTTTTGCGGTACGCGGGCCTCTCACCGTTGTGGTTTCTCCCGTTGTGGAGCACAGTCTCCGGACGCGCAGGCTCAGCGGCCATGGCTCACGGGCCCAGCCGCTCCGCGGCATGTGGGATCTTCCCGGACCGGGGCACGAACCCGTGTCCCCTGCATCGGCAGGCGGACTCTCAACCACTGCGCCACCAGGGAAGCCCCCAAATTTAGTTTTCTTATCAATAAAATGGGGAATTAAAGTCAATAATTTGTGTAAAGCATTAACACAGTGCCTGACAATAGTGAGTATTCAATAAATTCTATTTATTAAAATAGTAGAGCAAATCACACTTTTAGTCTTGGCTACTACACACAGTATATTCAGATCAAGGATCATCCAGACATTGGGAAATGACTCAGAGTTGCTCTGCAGTGGGTCTGTTGCCATGAACTAGACACAACCTGAGGAAACATATTTTAGTCCAGGTTTAGTAGAGTTAAAATTCCTCAGACTAATTGAAAAATTCATGAAGGGCAAGCAATGAATGTTTTACACACTGTGATGTTATTCTCTATAACTTTCCTTAAACTTAGAATTTTTCCACAGAATGGTCAGGAAAACTTGCAATGAATGAATCATGTTTCTATAACCAAAATATTTGTGATATATTAAATATTTCTAGGTACTTAAGTCATAGAAACTATAAATGTAGACAGATATTTTCAACATCAATACAAATTTTAAACTGATGCACTGAAGACTTGAACTAGCCATTATCAAACTGTTAAGTCATCCGTCATGCCAAGACAATTAATGCTAATAAATAAATAAATAAACAATGAATAGATGTAGAGAACAAACTTATGGTTATCAGGGGGGAAGGGAGGAAGGGATAAACTGGGAGACTGGGATTGACATATATACACTACTATATATAAAATAGGTAACTAATAAGTACCTACTGTATAGCACAGGGACCTCTACTCAATACTCGGTAAGGATGTATATGGGGAAAGAAGCTAAAAAAAAAATTGATATATGTGTACCTATAACTGATTCACTTTGCTGTACAGTGGAAACTAAGACAACAATGTAAATCAACTATACCGCAATAAAAATTTTTAAGAAAACATGATTCAATGAAACGTATGAACTTTATTAAGAATTCAATGTATCTCAAGCTGTGTAGTAGGAATTAGAAATTGTAAGATTAAATCCTCACCTCTCGAGAATTAATAACTGAAAAAGGAAGCAGACAAACAAGTCGTAATTTAAATGCACCTTTTAAGTGCTATAATAGAGACATGTTTAACTAGCTAAGAGAAGCAAGAAGAAATCCAAGTTGACTGGGGAGATGAGAGGAGCCTGGAAAGCTAGAGAGAACTGATCGTCCTCGAACTGTACCTTAAAGAACGAGTAAGAACTTTCCAGGCTGGTAGAGTGAATATAGCATGGAGGGATGAACGTACTGTATGGCAAGCTTGTACCTCCTGACACACTGGCCTTTAAATCAGACCAAAACACCCGCACACAATTTTCCCACATGGCTCAGAAATGCAAGTTTGGAGATAAACAGAGCTTCTCGGCCTCATGTCCCTCCCACACCGCTCACTAATTCACCCCTGACTTGCCTGTCCCTACGCTTCTGCTCCACACCCTGACTTCCTTACTACACCTCCCCCATTCGGTATTTGTGACCCGCTAGACAGTTAGAAATTTCTTAGACTCTGGTACACCTACAAGACTTTGGACTTCATTGCTTCCTTTCATGCACAGAGAATCACAACCAATATTTTAGAATTTTCCCTCCCAGTTTATTTCCTAAATAAAGACACATAGAGATATTGATTTGGACATGTGCATGTATACATGATGAGGAGAAAAGAAATTTGCTACGTGAAAACATACTACAGCCCAACCTGAGCCAAGCACGGTAAAACTGACACCCTTTTGCTCCACTGAGCACCTTTATGGGTTGGGCTCTATAAACATGAGCCCAGAGGAACTTCGACCTCATCAGAATGAAATAAAGGAAGCATTGCTCCCTCCATAAACAAGGTGAGACACAAAAATACGAATCTACCTTTGGTTAAACTAGAGCAATCTGAGCCTCCAAATCATAAAACAAAAGGAAGCGTACAAAAAGTTGGGAAGGTCAGACAGAAGGTACAGGAAGATACGAGGAAAGAACAATTGTGGCTGAAAAGCTCAAAAACGCCAGCAAAAACTCAGTTCTCTAAAGCAAGTGGCATGCCCTGAGATATTTTTAGGAACTATTGCATACAAGATAAATGAAGCATGTAGACTAATAGTGGAAAGCTCCCTGGATCCTATTTGCCATCAAGTGTAAAATATCTCATGGAGTAGAGATAAGTTAGGAAACACATAGAGGAGCTATATTTGGGCAACCATCTGAGTGGGAGGCAAGGATGATTAAAAACAGACTATAGTGCCATTTTGAGTTGACTAGAGAGGAATAAAAGCTAAAAGAATGTATTCAGCCCCATGTCATAAGTAGAATTCTCCTTATCAAACTCTTCTGAAAAAGAAAAAAGATTATTCAGGAAAAATTCATGCAAAAATAAAAACAATAATGAAAAAAGAAAACTACATAAGATCTATTTTTTAAAAGGAGGCAGGCAACAAGGAAAATAAATAAATGGCGTGTAGACTAATTACTGAAGAAATAATGACATGGAGCAAATAAAAATGGTAGCCAAACATACTGTGCTATGTATGAAAAGCATGGGGAAGCAAGAGCCTTTTTAAAACAAAAACACAAATCAGAGATACTAGAACTCAGAGCAGTCACAGCAAAACAACAATAGAAGGTGGAAAATAAGCTAGGTCAGCTCAAGAAAGAAGCGCAAGGAGAAAACGTCATCACAGAAGTGAGAATCAAATTGGAAGCAGCACAACAAAAAATACACACAGTAAGAAACTAGAGCATGGTTATACAAAAATTGAGTAAAATAAAAAGAGCTAAGATTTTTAAACATTAGAAAGGAAATGGTGGCTTAGGAAGACAGGTGAAGGAGATCCAACGTTTGCATATATAGTGTTACCAAAGAAGAAAATCAAAGGACTAGAAGAGAAAGAGAAAAAAAAAAAAGACATAAATTAAGGAAATGTTCCAGAAACAAAACAATTAAATCACAGATTGAAAAGAACATTTCTACAAGAAAATGGAGCAATATTAATAAATAATAATAATCACTTATATTTATGTTTTTCAGGTAGTACCTCATTTAATCCTCACAACACTGAGATAGGCAGTGTCATTATCTGCATTTTACAACTGTAATAAAACTGAATTAGAGAAAGGTATCTAAGCAAAATGATCAAGTGACCTCTGTAGTAAAAATTCTGAATAGGTGTGACTTCTGTAGAAAAAGATAATTCATCATTAAAGACAACAGAATAACACTCACAAAGTCCTCAAACAAAGAAAGTACAACCCAAGAATTTTATAAACAGACAAACTGTCATTCAAGCATAAAGACAACCGAAAAATACTTTTAAATACTTTAAAACCCAGGGAACAAAATTTGCATAAATCTTTCCTTAAGAAACTGCTAGAAGATAAACTTCAGTTTATCTGAAGTAATGAATAGAAAAATTACTGCAGAAAGATTGGGGCTGAGTATTGATTCCACTTAAGTATAGGACCAAGAACAAAAGAACTATTTTCTCAGTCTACATCGCCAAAACTTAGTCAAAAGATAAATTAAAGTCTTGCCAAAAATTATCAAAACACAAAGCAATAATTTCTATAATATGGAGATTGCTCCTATACCATAATCTAAGTGTGATAAATTGAATTATTTTTCAATCCTCCTCCTATGGGATAATTATACATCCCCTGGCTTGTTGTACATAGGTGGAGACACTTTTGCTTTGACCAATGGGCTATGAACTGACACGTGTCACTTCCAAGCATTATGTATGCTTTTTGTTTGGCTCCTTTTGCTGGACACAAGATTTTTGAGATTTGCTCATGTTGTTACATACATCAGTAGTTTGTTCCTTTTTGTTGCTGATTCATATTCCATTGTGTGAGTAGACCACAGTGTAAGTATCTGTTTTCTTGTGGATGAACATTTGGGTTGTTTCTAGTTTTAGGCTATTATGAATAATGCTGCTTTGGACATTCTTATGCAAGTCTTTTTGTGGACATGTCTTTTCAATTCTCTTGGGTAAATACTTAGGAGTAGAATTACCAGGTCATAACGTATCATAAAATAAACCTATGTTTAATTTTATATAAAGCTACCTGTTGGAGGAGGTCACTGAGAGGATATGACCACCAGGTGGCCTGAGACCTGGACTCGGACGATGGGAGACTCCTCACTCCTGCCCCTTGTCCTTGGAATGTGGGCTCTGCCCACCGTTCCTACACTAGGGCCATTTCAAGGATGCAGCCTTGAGAGAGTAACTGTTGTCAGACTGAATATATGAGTGAACCCTGTTAAGGCCTCTCTATAAACTTTGAGACTGAGGAAATCTACTCATCTTGCGGCGCCCAAGACTGCCTCCTATGTAGGTTCCCTTGTTTGTTAAAGCTGCCGTCTACCAATGTGGAGGGGCCCTCCTCGTCCTTCAGCCTCCCCCTGAGCTCTGTGTACAGGGGCCAGCTTTGAATTTCACCTGGGAAACTCCCAAAGTTTCAAACCAACACTCACAGACTTCCAAAGTGAGAGTTCTTCATCACTGTTTGGTGTTACCAGTCTTCTCAACTTTAGCTATTCCAATGGGAGCAGAGTGGGAACTCACTGTGGACTTGATCTGCACTTCCCTGGTAACTCGTCAGGTTGAGTATATACCATTTGAATAACCTCTTTAGTGAGGTGTCTGTTCAAGAGATTTGCTCATTTTTATTGTGCTGTTCATCTTTTTTACTTTGTTCTTTACATGTTAATTTCAATGAGGGACAGCTCTTCATTTTCTTTCTATTAGTTAGTGGATTCATTGTTCCTCCCTAAGAAATTTTGCCTACCCCAGGATCATGACGATATTGTAGAAGATTTTATTTTTATGGAAGAAGTTTCTTTTTCCTCTAGAAATTTTATAATTTTAGTTGTTAAGTTAGGTGCATGTTTCACTCAATTTGAAGGGCAGAGTGTGATGAATGTCAAGGTTCACTCTTTCCCAGATATTTACCAATTATCTCAGCTCCATTTGTTGAAAAGACTTTTCTTTGCCCACTGAATTAAATTGAACTGGCAACTTTTCAAAGAGCAATTGATGTCTGGGTGTCTATTTGGGGACTTTCCATTCTGTTGCATTGATCTGTTTATCTATCCTAATATCAGTACCACTCTGTCTCGATTTCTGTAGCTTTGCAGTAATTCATGAAATCAGACGCTGAAAAGTCCTCTAACTTTTTCTCCTGCAAGTCTCTGCTGACAATTCTAAGTTCTCTTTTTCCCCTCTATATAGAGAGAAAATCGATGATTCAAGAGAGATAATAATTGTTCATGGTATGTATACAAGATTATCCATATTCCTTGTATTATCTATATCTTCTTGTTTGCTGTACTCTTTTTTTCCTTTCTGGCTGCTTGTGTTGGGTCTTCACTGCTGCACGTGGGCTTTCTCTAGTTGCGGTGAGAGGGGGCTATCTTTGTTGCGGCACACAGGCTTCTTATTGCGGTGGCTTCTCTTGTTGCAGAGCACAGGCTGTAAGCAGGCGGGCTTCAGTAGTTGTGGCATATGGGCTCAGTAGTTGTGGCTCACGGGCTCTAGAGCGCAGGCTCAGTAGTTGTGGCACAAGGGCTTAGTTGCTGCTCGGCATGTGAGATCTTCCAGGACCACGGCTCGAACCCATGTTCCCTGCGTTGGCAGGTGGATTCTTAATCACTGCGCCACCAGGGAAGTCCCAATTTGCTGTATTCTTGATGCTCTGGCATCTGGAGCCTTGCTGATGGGAAGGAGCCACTAATTCCAGGTTAGCTAATTCCTAGAGAGAGTAAAGGGCTTGCCTGGAAGCATATCTTTTTTTTTTTTTTTGCGGTACGCGGGCCTCTCACTGTTGTGGTCTCTCCCGTTGCGGAGCACAGGCTCCGGACGCGCAGGCTCAGCGGCCATGGCTCACGGGCCCAGCCGCTCCGTGGCATGCGGGATCTTCCCGGACCGGGGCACGAACCCGTGTCCCCTGCATCGGCAGGCGGACTCTCAACCACTGCGCCACCAGGGAAGCCCTGGAAGCATATCTTTGATATGAAATCCAATCAATTGGAGTCATAGACCCATATGCCTCACTTTATCAGGCTCTTGCTGTCTGGGAACACTATCCCCATGCCCCATCACCACAAGGCCAGTTACTAGACAACTAGGGGTCACCCTAGCAGCCCCGAGCCCACCAAAATCATTCAAAATACCCATTCCCAAACCTGCTTAGCTTGCTTACCTGGTCCATTCCTTCCCATGAAAACCACAATAAAGGCTCCTACCCAGCACTTCCTCTCCCCTCTCTCCGTCTACTCATCTTGCCCTGGTGCTTTCCCGTGTGACCTCACATGGCAGCCAGGCCTCCCGTTTGTAGGGGGTTGTGAGTATAATGGAAACTTCTTCCTTCACAGCCATCATTTCTGTGTCTGCACGTCTTACCATACCTGCTCAGCACACAACCCAGGTACCATTAAAACAATCACACATCACCAATACTGGGATTTATCATTTTAAAATTTTGTATCAATTTGATAGCCAAAATTGAGGTTTTATTCTCAGTACCATCGCTTGACTACCTAGGTATTTTACAGTTTCCTCTGTGTGTTTGTTTTTTCATATTTCTTTATTGAAAGAATTTTCCATGTTCTTTGTTCATTATTTCATTATGCTTTGTATTGTTTTCCCTTTCACCTCGGGTGAGAATGCACAGACCACGCCTGAACTCTCTCAAGTGGTGCCTGCTGGGGTGACAATAAATAGCGCAATATGGCAGAAAAACCGTACATTTGGAGAGCAGATGGAAACGCAGGTAGAAGCCAGTACACGGAAGATCATGCATTACTCGCGCAGGAAATTGTGTGTGTTTAGTGCAATGTCATAGCTGAAGGGACAGGCAGGACTGGAGTGCTGACAAGATAGTGAGCAGTCATTACCATACAGAGACAGACCGAGACTTTCAAGGGAAGCATATCCAAGAACAAAAAGAAAACTCATAGCAAAAAAAAGCCCAAACCACGGAAAGACAACAAAACTGCAAGACAAATACAGAGGCTAGAAAAGGGTACAAAAGGTGATTGGGGTCAGAATGAAGGAACACAAGCCTCAGAATGACCCAAGTGAACCAAGCTGATGGTGATCAAATTTAGACAAAGAGCAGACCCGGGTCATTAAGATGGAGACGGACAAATCCAACCTCAGGGAATGACAGAAACAAGGATTATGCACCCAAGAATTAGTCACAAAAATAATACTAATTAATCAATAAGTAAATAGAGCAGGAGGAAAGTTTAGAGGTGATGAATGTGTTTATGGCATAAAGCGTGGTGATGGTTTCACAGGTGTATACTTATCTTCAAACTCATCAAGTTGTATGCATTACATATGTACAGCTTTTCTATGTCAATCCTACTTCACTAAAGTGGTTTTTATAATGAAGAACAAATGCCTGGTGGGGTGAAGGACGTGAGACAGTTGTTGCGAAAAATAAAAAAGGGATTGATTAGAAGTAAAAGTGCTATTGAAGACCCAGATAAAATAGGAATTCACAGATGTGTCATGCAGTCAATCGTTATGCTTTTGTAGGATTTTCTACCAACATTCAGAATATCAGGAGTAACAATGAAGAAAGTGGGTAAGCTCCACGTTAAATGTACAGAATTCTCTAACCGTTGTAAAGTTTATTGTCTTTTCTAACCAATCAGACTGTAAATTCCTGGAAAGTGGGGACCTGTGTTATACGACTTCTCATGCTTTACATCTCCTTGCTCCAGGTCATGTACAGATGAGCATTTAATACGTAAATATTAATAAATATGATACTGATGTTTCTATCCTATTTCTTTAAGTGCATATTGCAACTGTGTTGAAGATGTCCAATGTCACGAGAAGTTCACGTGTTCATCCCTATCATGTGAACTGAAATACCTTTTTTTATACAGCAGGTTCTTATTATTTATTTTATACATATTAGTGTACATATGTCAATCCAAATCTCCCAATTTATCCTAACACTAGCCACCCCGCTTTTCCCCCTTGGTATCCACACGTTTGTTCTCTATGTCTGTGTCTCTATTTCTGCCTTGCAAACAAGTTCATCTGTACCATTTTTCTAGATTCCACATATATGCATTAATGTACGATATTTTTCTCTTTCTGACTTGCTTCACTCTGTATGACAGACTCTAGGTCCATCCACCTCACTACAAATAACTCAATTTCATTTCTTTTTATGGCTGAGTAATATTCCATTGTATGTATGTGCCACATCTTCTTTATCCATTCATCTGTCGAGGGACAGTTAGGTTGCTTCCATGTCCTGGCTATCGTAAATAGTGCTGCAATGAACATTGTGGTACATAACTCATTTGAATTATGGATTTCTCAGGGTATATGTCCAGTATTGGGATTGCTGGTCGTATGGTAGTTCTATTTTTAGCTTTTTAAGGAATCTCCATGCTGTTCTCCCTAGTGGCTGTATGAATTTACATTCCCACCAATAGTGCAAGAGGGTTCCCTTTTCTCCACACCCTCTCCGGCATTTATTGTTTGTAGTGTCTGGCCTTACATTTAGGTCTTTAATCCATTTTGAGTTTATTTTTGGGTAAGGTGTTAGGAAGTGTTCTAATTTCAATTTCATTTCTTTTTATAGCTGAGTAATAGTCCATTGTATATATGTGCCACAACTTCTTTATTGAGGAGACTGTCTTTTCTCAATTGTGTATCCTTGCCTCCTTTGTCATAGATTAGTTGACTGTAGATGTGTGGGTTTACCTCTGGGCTTTCTATCCTGTTCCTTTGACCTATATTTCTGTTTTTTTTGTGCCAGTACCATACTGTCTTAATTACTGTAACATTGTAGTATAGTCTGAAGTCAGAGAGTCTGATTCCTCCAGCTCCATTTTTTTCCCTCAAGATTGCTTTGGCTATTCAGGGTCTTTTGTGTCTCCATACAAATTTTAAGATTTTTTTTCTAGTTCTGTATAAAATGCCATTGGTAATTTGATAGGGATTGCATTGAATCTGAAGATTGCTCTGGGTAATAATAGTCACTTTCACAATATTGATTCTTCCAATCCAAGAACATGGTATATCTCTCCATCTGTTTGTGTCATCTTTGATTGCTTTCATCAGTGTCTTATAATATTCTGAGTGCAGGCATTTTACCTCCTTAGGTAGGTTTATTCCTAAGTATTTTATGCTTTTTGCTGCGATGGTGAATGGGATTGTTTTCTGTTCTTTTGGTTTAAACTACACAATGAGTTTTCTTATTTAAAACACAGTCTAACTTGTCAGAGTCACACTGAAATAGTGTGTGAGGCTTGGATATAAAAGAAGCACTAATAAAGTTCATGACAAGCATAAACTACAGCCTAGCTACAGAGATAAGCTAGACATCAAACACTGAAAACTATTTGTGTCAATAACCTGTCTGGACCACTACCTCAACAGAGGTGTTTGAGGTCACACTGCATACAGTCTCTGTGTTTCACAGGCCATCTGTTCCAGGCCATGGGAACTACAGAAATAAGATGTACGAACAGGAAACTTCTGGAAGCCATTTAACTCCATTTGACCTCACATTCTCCCACTTCATACTGTCTGGAGCCTCTTAAGCAAACAATCTAATGTAAGTGGAGAGTAGAAAATGAATATATACGAGATCAGTGCATGAAACACAGGTAGCCAGGGGTGACCTCTATTTGGGATCACATTATTATTACGGAAGTTTCAACATATTAAGAGGTCAATTTTAATTTAATGTTTTAGAGGAATAATGAATAGCTATGTTGCTATAGTTTTTAAATGCCATGTTCTTTATAAATAGCACACGAAGAGATTTTTATGGGGAATTGGCTCTATTCTGAGGCAATTATGAAATACAGAATTTAACGCCAATCAATTTTTAAGCTAGTTGTTAATAGATCCTCCTTGCCTCCCCCCCCCCTTCCTCTTCCTCCTCACATAAATCTATTTTCTTTGGCAAACAGCAGCAACTACAACTGTAGTGATTTTCAATCCTGGCTTTGCATCAAAATTACCTGCAAAACTATTTTAAAATATTGATGCTGGACCTTTACCCACAGATATGCTGATTCTGTGGAACTCATATGGGGTCTGGGAATATTTACACATTATTCCATAGGAGATTCTGAAGCATTGCTAGGAGTAACTATCCCTGTCTTAATTTCTATCTTGAACAATTGATAGATAGTACATAAATTACAAGCAACAGGGATCCAAATGGTTTACACAGATGCATTTTAGTTCCAGAAATGAATACAACTGCGATGTGTGTAACAGTAGTACGGACATTCCATGGGGATTGGTGGGTTGATGTAAACACAACTCCTCACAAATCCTCAGGCCTGGTTGACGATGACGCCTCACTGAAAACACATGATAGCACATTTTGCATCCACTGAGCACCAAGAGATAACAGCCAGCCTTTTCAACGGTCCTGACAAAAGTGACATCATCTAGAGATTTCACTGACCCAATAGGAACAAGGGTACACTCACGCTCTCCTCCTTCAGACAATGATTTCTGGATATTGTACTTGTCTCTCTTTTCTGAGATTTATGTGACCATTTCCCTGAGAACTAGTGTGTTTTCTGTTTATAGACAACACATGTAATCTTCTTGTTCCCCTTTTTCTTTGAAAACCAGGAAGTTTAGAACCACACTTTTTGCTCAACTTTAGTAACTATGTAAAACACTACTACCTGCATGTTTACAGTCTTTCTTCCCTGCTTTGCATTATTTTATATTTTCCCTCATACAGATCTTGCTTAAAGAGTTTCCATTTTATTACATGAATTAGTTTAATTTTCCATTGAGTCAGCTTAACATGGAAAGTGATGGTATTGGAATCATTTCTAAATACAGTTACATAATTAACAAAATAGTTTAATTCTCAGCCAAAGGAATATTGAAAGGTCATCATGATGAGCCTTCCTGAGCTTCTCAGAAACTAAAGCAATTTAGAGGTAAATTCTGCCGTACAGATGTGTCATCATCACCTTCATAGATAACCTCGGTTGCAGTTCACTCTAAACTCAAATTTCTCCAAATTGGGAATCAGCAATGATCATCTTACTTAGTTACACTCAGGAGGCTGGGGGATAGGCAGACAGTCAGTCACCCAGGTCAGTCAGTCACACCAGACAAAACACCTAGGTGACATTTGTGATTGTAGATACACTGATTTATGTCATCTTTCCTATCTTCACTTCCTAGAGTAGCAGCCCTTATTTTAATTAAAGGATGCAGTGCTTTGACTCGTCATTGGCTAGGAAGGTATCTGGTATATTTTCTGAATAATTATGCATATAAGAAAGTCAATCAGCTTTCTCCAGAAATTTTTCAAAGTCTGTCCAGAACAAAGGTCTCCCAGGCCCTTGTAACCATTCAATATTTATGAAGAAGAAAGCAAGGTTTTTCATTATATTTTTTTAAATTGTTCTCAAAGATTTCTAAAGAGAAATCACACTGGAGTCTTAGGAAATGATTTTATTCTTCTGTTATGTTGTGATATTGTTGTCCGAAGACTGTGATTAGAAATGGTCAAAAGTTTATTTCCATTGTTTAAGAATGGGTTTATACCCATCACTACAATAACAGAGAAGTAGTACACAGTAGAGAATTAGTCAGGTAAACACTCCAGAAATCTAGGACAATTTCATAACTGCCAACCCAAGGCAATATTTTACAAGGTGGAATCTTCTAGATAAGAAGAATAAAACAGAATCTACCACCTTGAATATTCATCTTAGCTAGAGGTGGTGTGGTAGACATAATATTTACCCACTATCTTGTACCTTGTATCCTGAGGTACATTATCTACTTAATGAAGATTATTGTTGGAGCTGATGTCTTTTTCTAAGAGTTTATTTGAGTAAAAAACAATTCTAAGTGTGCAGGACCAAACTGCAAGTGATTAGGAGAGCTCCACCAACAAGAAGGAGTTTTATAGAGAAAAGGTGAAAGCACAGAAAGCAAACTATTGATGGGCTATAGCTTACAATCTAGTTGGCTATTTGTGATTGGTTGTCTTTAGCTTTCAATTTTGTAACCTTGCACTTATAAGCTTAGATTTGAGGTTGTTTATGTTGGCCACCATGGCATTAGAACATCATAGGTCTAACAGCCTCCTTGTTTAATTAATTTAACAGTTCCCCCTTTTGGTCATCCCCACACATGAGCAACTGACCAAAACTTTGGTATTTTCACCACTCTCAGTCACGATCTGAGTGAAGTTACTCTTGTCTTGTCCTGAAATTCATAGGTTGTGGTGTCAGAAGCTGATGACAGAGTCATGTCCTGTCTGTAGAGCAAGGGCTGCACATTAGAATCACCTTATAAACTCTTAAAATTCCCAAGACCAAAGCCAAATCCAGCCCAGTTGGATCAGAATATCTGGAGGAAAGATCTATGCATCAAATTTTAAGCTCCCATTAAACAGCCAAATTTGATGTCTAGCGTCACCTAAAACCAAATAATTAAATTATTTTTAAGTTATATGTAACTTGAATCAAGAATCTCATTACAGAATGAATAAAATAATCCAATCAATCAATGATTTCACTTAAAGATCACTCTTAGTAATGTGTGCTCTTTTTTCTACTGATATCTCCTTTTCCTTAAACTAACAAGAGATCCCGAATTAGTGTTTTCATGGTAAATTGAGTGAAATTCCGTAAAACATTTTATTATTAATTTTATTCAGGATGATTTTTGACAAATATTATACTCTTGGTTTAAATTTTAGACAGGAGTCTCAGAGCCAAATCATTACTCTAAAGGACAACAGACTTAATCTAAAAGGCAAAATTTGTTTATAAAATATTTAGAAGGAGGGTCTATTTAAAAACACATGATTTATTCAGAATGAAAACACAATGAGCAAATTCAAATGAGTCTTGAAAAATAATTTGAAATAAGGAGTAATTCTGTTTTGCTCAAGAAAATTGCTACATTGGGGGGAAAAGGTCAATGGATAGTAAACTTCCTTTATCTGTCATGTGTCAGTTTCAAAGAGTAAACAGGGCTTGCCATTCCCATGTCTGATTCTTATGAAATCTCATTGGTTTATGAATTCATTTGGAAGACAGTGTCATTAGTTTATAGAGAATACCTAAATTCCAGGGATTAGACATAAATTCTTATCTGTACTGTGTGTCAACTTAATTTACAGTTTCAAAGGATGAATTGAGGTACAAAGACATTAAATGACTCAAATAAAGTGTAAGTTTACTAATTTAGTATTGTAATACCGACATTATCTCAGTATCCCAGAATCCCAGTAGTTATCATAATAACCTCTTTTTCCATGAGCGCATCCCAATTTATACAAATTATTGTTCAAGATCCTTGCCAGGGTTTCAACTATCTCTTTAAAAAAAGTAAACACTTGTACCTCTTTCAAAGCTCTCCTCTTTGAGATTTCCAAAATTAATGGTGAAATTTAGTCTTTTGACATTGGTGAGTGGAAACATTCATCCCTGATGGGGAAGAAGACTTCCATATCCAATAAAACGAACAAATTTTTCAAGAACGATTCATGTTTATGGAAAGATCCACATGTAGTGTTCCCAAGTCTGCCTTTCTGAGCCATCTGCTGTGTCTGTCATCAGGCCAGTCGCATAAACCAGCACCTGGCCTTTCCCAAAATTGCCTGTTTTGTATCCATGAATCATATTGCTGACTTCAAGTGGTTGGTAACTCTTGCTGTCAAAATTGGAGTTTTCTGACACAGCAAGGGTAATGTGTGCTGATTAGGAATGGGTTGTCTAGGGAAAATGGACTGCTTATTTTCATGAGAATACTAACCTCAAACTGGAATTTCTATAGTAATTGCATGCTTTCTTCTTTATGTGCTGTAGAGATATATTTTAAGATTATCAAAAAACAAAGCCCAATATAGTAATATTTAAAAGAGGGGCAAATATCTATAGCTGAAACTCCTGATCAGACAGTTTAGCTGGTATCTGGCACAAAAAAAGACTGGCATTTGATATCTATTTTATGCCATAATTCCCAAGTGATCTTTACCAGTTACCAATATTATATCAGTATTTTTCAAACTATGCCAGTCAAGAAGTCAACACCCAAGATTACTTAGTCTTCCCCCTACTGAGATGATTTACCCAAAACCTCAATGCCATGCCTTTCTCTAGGCTGGGAAGTACCACCCAACTTCTAGACATAGCGTTCTCATTTCCAGAGATGAGGAGTTATATCCATGTAAGACCCCTTTCTGGTCTCTGTATTTCTGTTCTGTTAGATCCTATTTCCTGGCCTCTTGTCCTAATCACACCCCTGCCCCCAAATTTCTCCTCCAGGTCCTCGGCAGAACTTCCCATGACATCTTTGACTGTGATGTCACCATCCCTTGACTCTGATGTCAGCTTCATCCTCTGAATTTATGATACTTGCTTTTCTCAGATTCAGTGTAACTCATTTTGCTTTCTCCAGCTTGTAACCTCATGCTTTCCTCTCATGTCTCCTCCACAAGCTCTCTGGATACTGTGTCATTTTCTCCTGACCGATCTCCACTGCAATCCACCACCCAGAACTGACAGCTGTACGTGAAACACATATTATATACAAGCTGGGAATTGTGCATATTTACCAAGCAGGGCAGTGGTGATCCTTTAAAAGACAATAGATGGTCTTTATTTCACATGCTAACATGAATATCTCAATAAATAATTAAATGGGTAGCTCACTGAGAGACAACTTTAAAAATAATAAATAAATAAAACCCAAAGAGAAAAACAATGTGCCAAAGACAACAGATGGTCAAATAATACAGCATGTATAAAACATTTGGGTAAAAACCAATTTGTTGAGCGGAGTGGACAGAAAAGGCCAAACAAAATACACTAGAGATCTTCAGAAACAAGAGGAGATGTGCATCTTTCAGAGAATCATTTCATTGAAATAGAAGAATATCTAACCTAGTGATTTTAAATAGAATTATTTGACTTCTTTTGGAAATAACTTTTACAAAAATCCTATTTTCCCCCCATATTCAATCTTTTAATGAACAAAGCAAACCCAAAGCATTTTAACTGGTGCACTACTCAGTGGGACCTTCTGTAATTAGTTTCACATGTGATTCTTGTGCAACTACTCAAGAAAAGGAAGAGATCTTAAGGTTAAAAAAGATTTATCACGTTTCATCTTTGCTCTCCCAGTGTGTATGCACACACACACATAGGCACACATAAACTCTCAAATCGCCCTGGGAATAATAACCAGGGTCATGCAAGTTTACATCCTTTATGGGGGCGAGGGCCAGGGCAGGTTATGCAGCAATTGCGTAAGGAAACCTCAGCTGTCTCTTTATTCTTATGTAGCAGGAATGTGAAGGCAAAAATCACTCCCTCACATCAAACTGGCATTATAACCTTTGAAGGAAACATAGAACAAGGACAGTCAACCTCAGACTGGAAACATTTACAGGAAATATGTCTAAGAATATGAGACAGAGTTAAATAAATGTCTAAGACCAATCTGAGGAAGGACGCTCAGTTTCTAGAGGCAGCTACTGACCATCCTCTGAGGGATCTGCTGAGACATTTGCTCTCTGGCAGCACTGAGGCCACCATCTCCCAAATGTAATGAAAACGAAGACAAAGAGTATCTCCCTCGTCAGGAGCACACACTGCAAATTGAGACAGAACTAGTTTCAAATCCCAACCACTTAAATGCCACTGAAGCTCTGTGACTTTGAGCAAGTTCCTTAGTTCTCTAAGTCTGAATTTCCTTATCTTAATTTCCATTACATGGAAAACTCTTGGTTCTGGTGTTTGGCACAGGGCACATACTCAACAAATGTTAGCTGGAATAATAAACACGAATAACATGAATAACCTGATATTCAGAAGCATGCCATTGGTTTCTTACTAGACCCCCTTTGGTTCTTCAAGGACCTGACTTTGTCTTGCAGTTTGGTAGGTCCCAAGTTGGGAGTGATAAAAAAAAAGCCTTGCCTAAGAGACTATAGGCTGAATTCATGGGACAGGCTAAGGCAGGTGGCATTATCCTGATTAGAAAGGGAGAGAGAGTGAAAAATAAACATAAATCTATGCCAGGACAAGAGGTACAAACATGGCCATGGAAAGTTATGAAAAGTTAACTGTGTAACGTGAGGTAGTGAGTAGATGAACAGCTACATGGAACTGAGGTCAAGTTCTAAAGAGAAGACAGCTTCATGGGTTGGGTTGTTGGGTTTTTTGTTTGTTCTTTATTTTTTTAATTTTTATTTTATATGGGAGTGTAGTTGATTTACAATGTTGTGTTAGTTTCAGGTGTACAGCACAGAGATTCAGTTAGGCATATACATGTATCTACTCTTTTTCAAGTTCTTTTCCCATTTAGGTTATTACAGAATACTGAGCAGAGCTCCCTGTGCTATACAGTAGGTCCTTGTTGGTTATCTATTTTAAATATAGCAGTGTGTATATGTCAATCTCAGACTCTTGGGTTGGGTAGTTGTGATGGTTAATTTTGTGTGTCAACTTGACTAGGCCAAGGGATGCCCAGGGAGCTGGTGAAACATGATTTCTGGGTGTGTCTGTGGAGTTGTTTCTGGAGGAGACTAGCATTTGAATTGGAGAACTGAGTAAGACAGGTGACCCTTCCCATCGTGGGAAGGCATCCTCAATTTTTTGAGGGCCTGAAGAGAGCACAAAGGCAGAGGCAGGTTGAATTCACTCTCTGCTCAACTGATTGAGTTGGGACATTGATCTTCTCTGCCCTCGGCACACCTGGTTATCAGGCCTTCTAGCTCAGCTTGTATCTACACCATTGGCCCTCTGACACTCAGGCCTTTCAACTACACCACTAGAAATCCTGGGTCCCCAGCTTGCAGATGGCAAATTGTGTGACTTCTCAGCCTCCATAATCCCCTGATAATAAAACTCTTTATATATATTTTTTTCTCTCTCTCTGTCTCTCTCCCTACCCCCCGCTGGTTCTGTTTCTCTGGAGAACTCTGACTCACACAGGACTGTAGAGCAAGTCCCCTCCATACGAGCCTTCAAGTTGCGAACTTTCAAAGATGCGAACGTGCATTCGCATGTCCAGTCACATAAGTTAGTTCACATGTCTGGCGTACACTGTCACTTGTGTGCATCCTCTACAAGTGGTTGTGCTTTTGTGTACTTTACTGTACAGGACTGTATAGAGTATTTTATTTCAAGATCAGGATGTCTGGAAGCAAGTGCAAAAGCAGCGGTGAAGTGGCTGGTACTGCTAAGAAGCACCGGGAATAGGAGGCCCAGGGAAAGGATGAAGAGAGACAAGAGGAAGAAGTAACTGAAGAACTGAAGAGATTCACGACGCAGGAAATGGCAAGGGGATTTCCTTTATTTGAGGGGACACTGTTAGTTTCTTCAGGCACAGGACCTGAAGGTAGAACGGTACACAAAGATTGCAACAGCCATTCAGAATGCAATCCAGTGTTATCACATCATCTATGATGAGAGAAAAAGAGCTACTACCCAGACACCACTGGATCGTTTTTTCAAGAGAGTAGATAGAACTGAATCCAGCAAGGAACCGGAACCTTTGCCGTCAGCGCCAGGCGTGAGTGAAATGGCAGCTTGCCCTCCGTCTCCTGTTGCTGACAATCCTTCAGCTCTACCACCTCCCACCTCCTCTCCCTCCTCCAGTCAGTAAGTCTTCTTGCCTGTTCACTCGATGCCAGCCCCTGTATGCCAGCTGTTGTGCTGTACTACTGTACTTTTCAAGGTGCTATACTGTAAGATTAAAAATATTTATTTTTTGTGTTTGTTTGTTTTTATGTATTATTTGTGTGAAAGGTATTATAAACTTATTACACTGCAGTACTATATAGCCGATTGTGTTAGTTGGGTACCTAGGCTAACTTTGTTGGACTTATGAACAAATTGGACTTACGAACGCATTCTCGGAACGGAACTCGTTCCTATGTAGGGGACTTACTTGTAGCATATTTTCCCTTATACCCTGTGTTAAAGGCTGTGTTTTGGTAGCTCTCCCAGTTCTACAGTAGAAGAACTAGGTTTAGATGACTTCCTGGAGCAGGAAAACCATGTTAATTATCTGCACCAACATAAGAGATGGGATTAAAACATTAAAATTAAACATTAAAATTTTTTAACATTAAAATCTTTTAACATTAAAATTTTCTCATAGATTACCTGCTCCCAGGCTAATGAGCCCACCATAAAGGTAACCCACTAACACATATGTTCTGTATGATCCCCCTGGATAGATGATGTCAATAGTGTGACTTCAAGAGGTAATTTTTTAAAGTTAGCTCTGTAATTCTAGGAGCATAGCAATTGCAGTAGAGGAACAGAAATGAGAAATAGGAAGCCTTTTCCAGTAAGAAGAACCCATGCCCAGTGAAGAGCAGCACCTCTGGTCATTGGGAATCTCACCTGGGGACTCTCCACAGCTCCACAAGTGCAGGCTGCAGGGTCCACGGACAACAACATCACATAAAGGATCCTTTCAGCAACATTATGACCATGGTATCCCTACTTCCATGAGTCCATCATCTTGTAAATATTTTCCTACAGAGACCAAAATGCCAATATAACATAAACCACATTTATAACCTAGTGTCTTATTTCTTAATACTCTGCCATTGTCAATAGCGAAGCCATCCACTCATTGTCACCTGTTATTCACTTTTATAGATATTGTCTATAAAACACATCTTTGAAACTTAATAAGTCAATTCTGACATTTATAACCTAGAAAACATTTGTATCTTCCTCTTGGGTTCTACAGCATGTCACTTTGTGTTCACAGCACCTTTGGAGATGAGAAGAAAGACCTCTAAAAACATTCACAATTTTATCAAGGTAGACAACAGGAAAATATCTAAAGGATTTACTCAACAAGAATGCCAAAATTATCAAAGGAGGAACCATTAGTATGCACACACATCTTTCAGCTTCTGGCTTGACACCCGACTGCTTTGTGAATGCTGGTAGCTTAAAAGACACCTGCCTGAGGACAGGAATAAAGATGCAGACATAGAGAATGGACTTGAGGACACAGGGAGGGGGAAGGGTAAGCTGGGACAAAGTAACAGAGTGGCATAGACATATATACACTCCCAAATGTAAAATAGATAGCTAAACCTTGTAGCTGGAAGATACAGAGTTCCAGGAAGAAGCTATCTCAGAAAAATATTGCAGATTTGATATTATTCTTGAGAAATTATTAAGAACTTGTGAGTGTAACAAAAACAAATGCAACAAATTAGAAACATAAGTAAAATCTTCAGGAAAAAAAACAAAAGATGCCTAAAAAAATGAAATATAATCAAAGCGTAATGGGAGCCAGAGCAAAAGTAGTTACACAGCCATAACAAAGTAAATAGTATTTGCTGATTTTCAAGTTTCAGAATCCATCACTAAATAAAAGCAGAAGAATTAATTATAATTACTAAATAAAATTTATTTCTTATCAACCTTAACAATTTAAAGTGAAATGCCAGAAATTTAGTGAAAAAGAGAAATAAAAGTTGAAGGAAAGTCACATTCCAATGTGGGGAGTAAGAGTTATTGCCTATAGTATGCAACAAGAATTTAAAATACATTATTTAATTAATTATTTAAAACAGGCAGAATACTCTTTGACATAAATTGTAGCAATACTTTTCTTTGTGGGTCTGTCTCCTAAAGCAAAGGAAATAAAAGCAATACTAAACAAATGGGACCTAATTAAACTTAAAAGTTTCACACAGCAAAGGAAACTGTGAGCAAAATAAAAAGACAACCTACTGAATGGGAGAAAATAATTTTGCATTTTTCCAAAGAAGACATGCAGATGGCCAACAGACGATGAAAAGATGCTCAACATCTCTAATCACCAGGGAAATGCAAATCACCACAATGAGATATCACCTCACACCTGTCAGAATGGCCATCATAAAAAAAAAAAAAAAGAACACAAATAACAAATGTTGGCAAGGATGCAGAGAAAAGGGAACCCTCCTACACTGTTACTGTTAGTGGGAATGTAAATTGGTGCAGTTTCTAAGGAGAACAGTGTGGAGACTTCTCAAACAACTAAAGATAGAGCAATTCCCAGCAATACCACTCCTTGCTTTGTATTTATCCAAAAGAAACCCCAATGTTCATAGCAGCATGATTTACAATTGCCAAGATATGCAAACAACCTAAGTGTCCATCAACAGAAAAATGGATAAAGAGGATGTGGTATATATATATATATATATATATATATACATATATATATATATATATATATATATATACACACACACACACACACACACACACACACAATGAAATAGTACTCAATCATAAAAATGGATGAAATTTTGCCATTTGCAGCAACATGGATGGACTTGGAGGGCATTACACTAGGTGAAATAAGTCAGACAGGGAAAGACAAATACTGTCTGATATCACTTATATGTGGAATCTAAAAAATACAACAAACTAGTGAATATAACAAAAAAGAAGCAGACTCACAGATAAGGAGAACAAACTAGTGGTTGCCAGTGGGGAGAGGGAAAGGAGGAGGGCCAATACAGAGGTAGGAATGTAAGAGGTACAAACTATTAGGTATAAAATAAGCAACAAGGATATATTGTACAATACAGGGAATATAGCCAATATATTATATAACTATAAATGGAGTATAACGTTTAAAAATTATGAATCACTATGTTATACACTACTATACTTCAATGAAAAATACATAATTTAAATTTATCTTGAGGAACAAAAGTAAAATAATAACTATATTGGCATAAAGTAGAAAGGAAATTGAGTAAATTATGTGAGCTGAATTTTATCTCTTATAGCAGAAAAGTGTCTAAAATTAAATCAAGTGTCTAAATCATATTTAAAATTAATAAATCAAGTGTTAATGGTACATGTATTCTATATGCAGAAAGGCTGAAACTTCAAGAAGAAAGCATTGAAAAGTAGCTTCCTCTGGGAAGGAAGAAGTGTGACTGAGAGCTTTTCTTTACAAACCCTTAGCTACTCTTTGATTATCAACTGCGCACATGTTTTGTTTTCCCTAATTTTTTTTTTAATTTTACCATAATGAGGTCTGTAAAATTCTACTCCCAACCTGTTTGTCTCACTTTATTTCTCATTTCTCTCTCTCTTTCTCCTTCTCTCTCATGAAAACTAGCTGCAACCAAAATTGACTATCCAACAGAAACTCATCAATCAGCCTATGTTCCCTCACGTGTGCCATGGAGGAGCTCTACTTGGTGCTGAAGACAACTAAATCCAGCTGGAGCACCATTTCCTTCGCCAGCAGAACTTGTCTTGTCCTCTTGCTTGCCGCTGCAAACACTCACACCACCACCACCACACCGCCACCCACTGTAAGAGCACATTTTTGAGAGCTGATGCCACTTGGTCTTTGGCTTAGCTTAGATCTGTAGCTTTGAAACTCTCTGCTACTTCTCAGCTACTGTGAGGTCTCTCCTGGAATTCAGCTCTGTGGAACCCTCTTCCCCTACTTGGGTCATGGTCTCCTCTGCTAACATAATGACCCACTTCACATGACTGGTCTTCCCCCAATCCTCAGATGCTGCTTACTTTGCATAGAGGTCACCGTGTGACTTGGTGACTTCTTCCCCATCTGTCAGAATCTCACACATTCTCCCAGGCCCACATCAAATACCAACTCCTCACAATTTCTTCTCTGTGCTCCACAGAACTTTGCTTCCTCTCTGTAATAGCAAAGGTCACCATGACTTATCACAAAGTTATTATTTATGTACATTTTTACACTTCTCTCAGTTTTAAATTCTTTGAGGCCCAGGACTATGTCTTGCTCATCTCTTCTCTAACATAGTAAATGGAATAATTCAAAACATATAATACTCATTAGATGAAAATTTAATAATTTCTTTTGGTGAGTCAATTTTCACGGTTATGCTTTGAGCAATTGGGAGTTATTTTCTATAAGTTTTGTGGGGAAGCCTCTTTTATTTTCTTCGCAAGCATTTATTCTATGTTACTCTGTTATTATATTATGGCTCTTATGAAATAATTAAAGATGGTTTGCAAAATAATAATATTTAATGAGGTTAATAAAATGGAAAATGTGTGAAAAGGAATCATACATGCAAAACATATTTTCCCTGATTGAGCCTTAATTTTGTTGGGTTGAGCCTCCTCTTCTAGGAGTTTCATGGTTTCAGGTTTTATGGTCAAGTCTTTAATCCATTTTGACTTAATTTTTGTGTATGGTGTAAGATGGTGGTCCAACTTCATTCTTTTGCATGTGGCTGTCCAGTTTTCTTAACACCATTTATTGAAGAGTCTATTCTTTCCCCATTGTATATTCTTGGCTCCTTTGTCATAACTTGATTGACCATATATGTGTGGGTTTCTTTCTGGGCTCTCTATTCTCTTCCATTAATCTATGTGTCTGTTTTTATGCCAATACCATATTGGTTTGATTACTACAGCTTTGTAACATAGTTGGAAATCAGGGAGCATGATGCCTCCAACTTTGTTCTTTCTCAAGACTGCTTTGGCTATTGGGGGTCATGACACCTTAAAGACTTTTAAGCAAGAGAGTGATATGAAAAAAATAGCATTTAAGAACAACCACTCAAGCTGCAATATAGAGAATGGATTGAAAGAGTTAAGACTGCATAGAGGAAGACCAACGTGGGGGCTGACACAATAATCCACACAATGGATGAGGTGCCTTCAATAAGAAAAGGGCAGTGGAATAAAGAGTAGACTCAATATATTGATAGGACAGAAAACTAACAACTTGTACAAAGAAGGGAGGAATCAAATACCCAATTTCTAACATTGGCATTAGGTGGGTGATTGTGCTATTTCCAATGTTTTACAGAAGAAGAGGCAAGCAAGCACAGAAGATGATGTCATCACTCAAGGACATGTTGACTTTTAGGAGCTGTGATGATAGAAATGTAAATATTTAGCTGGCTGTTGGATATAAGTCTCTAAAGTTTAGGAAGAACACAGGATTGTAGGTAAAATTTGGGGAGTCATCTGCATAGGGAACCAGTTTTTAGCCATGGGACTTAATGAGGATTATATTACATAAAGAAGAGACTTACATGCAACCTAAAGGAATAGCAACCTTCAAGAAATGGGTGGAGGAAGAGATCCTCAAAGGGACTCTATAAAAAGGTAGAAAAGCAGAAAGGGACCAGGAGCACGGGATGTCACAGAAGACAAGGGAAAGGTAAACCGAGAGAGAGGGAGGGGTCAACACAGCCATGCTGCTCCAAGGTTTAGGGGATTATGGAAGTGAATAAGGACTGCAGTGGGGTGGAGAATGAGTTGAGGGTGGATGTTTGAAATGACCACTACAGAGAATGTGAGAGCAAACTGACTTGGAAAATTTTTTTAATTGGAGTTGCTCTGAGTATCCATGTGAAGTTGGAGACCCTGAATATGTCCTGGTGAAAATCTACATAGTTATGCAATATTCTCCAGCAGCGAAGAGCAGAGACAGAAGAAAAATAGTTACATGGTTAGAGTGATCCAAAACTGTGTTTTTTCCCAGCAGGTGAGAAATAAGGATGAAGGTTCACCTGGTTCGAGATTAGCAAGAAAATGTTAGCCAAGGAATCTAAAATGAATAAAGAAAAAAGTGAAGAAGATGGACAGGGGAAGACCAAGGAACTAGATATTTAGTTATTAACAATAATCAGAGCAATACTGGCTGCTGGTAACAAACACCAATATTTCTTTTTTTTAATTTATTTTTGGCTGCATTGTACCTTCATTGCTGCGCGCGGACTTTCTCTGGTTGCAGCGAGCGGGGGCTACCCTTTGTTATGGCGCGTGGGCTTCTCATTGCTGTAGCTTCTCTTTGTTGCGGACCATGGGCTCTAGGCGCATGGACTTCAGTAGTTGTGACACGTGGGCTCAGTAGTTGTGGCTCGTGGGCTCTAGAGAGCAGGCTCAGTAGTTTTGGTGCACAGGCTTAGTTGCTCCATGGCATGAGGGCTCTTCCCGGACCAGGGCTCGAACCCGTGTCCCCTGCATTGGCAGGTGGATTCTTAACCACTGCACCACCAGGGAAGTCCAAACACCAATATTTCAATGGCTTAATACAGTTCCATCACTTGAGTGTTCTTAAGATAGGTGAGGGGTTCTACTCCAACAGTCATTCAGGGACATAGTTTAACAGATGACCTAATATTTTCAACATATGCTTTCCAAGGTCACCCCTGAATAAGACATTCAGCGAGCACGCTGGAGAAAGTATGTTTGCTTCTTACCACCTGGACTTGGAATTATCACACATCATTACACTCTGGGTCCTTGGCAAGAATTAGTGCTGCCACCTAAAATGCAAGAGGAGCTAAGAAATATAATAACTTGATTGGCAACCATTTGCTAGCAAAAACTATATATTAAGGAAGGGGAACATGAATTTTTGGTACAATTTTGAAGTATATCATACAATATTATTGACCCTAATCACCATGCGGTACACTATTCGATCTCCAAAACTTACTTATCTTCTAGTTGCAAGCTGGTACCCTTAAACATCATCTCCCCACTCCGCTCACCCCGCCTAGACCCCAGACCCTGGTAACCAACACTCTACTCTCTGTTTCTACAAGTTTGGCTTTTTTTTAGATTCTACGTATAAGTGATATCATACATTATTTGTCTTTATTTATTCTTACCTTTTCAAATTAGACAATTTAAAATTAAATCCCAAGTCACACAAATTCTTTTAAGTGCAAAATTCTGAAAACTCTTTTAAATAGCATAGGTAGGTATTTAAATTAAAGTTCAGAAGTCAGCAAGGACAGACCTCCTTATACACTAGACATACAGTAACTATTGTTTATATCATTTGCTGCTAAACAAAGAAAATGCATTCAGCTAGTAATCACAGCCTATTTATACAAAAGAAGTCACTTTCAGTAGTTCAGTGGAAGAAGCCACACATTAACTTGGAAGTGCCTTAAGACCTATGTACATTATTTGAATAAAGTAAATCACTTTAGGTAAATTTGTTTGGTAAATACTTCACCTGGATGCAATATGACCTTTGGCAATATTCCTTGCTCCTATAACTATTAAAGTCCTTCTACAAGACACCTTCACAGTGACATTTGCTTCACTGTACTTAAAGTGGCAATGTGACCTAAAAACAGGTGTTTAAATTGGAATTAAAGATACAGAAGGTCCAGGCTTGGATCCAACAGTAGAGCTTGGCTTTAGGTCTTCATAGCAGAACTTTCTAAAATCACTGGGCCTCAAATATTCCATTTAAAATGCAAGATTTTCTTGTTAACATCAAAAATAAGCAATGTAAAATTAGCCTCTTGTACACATATGTAGTTTCTCCCACTGGTCCCTATGCTGTGATTAAAAAGAACATTTAACATGCTTCAAATCCCTTCAGATTCCTAAGACAAGTTTTCCCAAAATAAGCAATTCAAAAGATAAAATAGTTTTATTTTATGTCACTGATTGATCTTCTTCTAGACCACCTGGGTTTCTGGTTAGCACCTGGCACAAAGCCCTGTGACAATTTTTAACCACTTTCAAAAATTCATTTTTCTGAAAATTAAATAAACATACTTTTCCCCTGAGATCTTCTTGCATTATTACTGTGGCTTGTTTTCCAAATTGCCAACTTGAAAAAGCCAAAGGAATTAGGAAACCCTGGCTTTCCAGCTTTTCTCCAAGATGCCTCACAGGACAGCCTCTGAGTGACGGAGGTAACGATGGCCCCTCCATAAAGCTCCAATCGCTGGAACCTACGTACCATGGAGTGGGCTGACAGATTAGCTCTACACGTGGCCCACCTGTATTTCCTTGCTGTGAAGCCAGGTAGCAGCCTTCGAACTAAGGGTCAGGGACTCCCAAAAATGCTAAAAGGGAAAGCTGCAAAGGCAGTGCCGTAATTCATCAACCAAGACTCTAAAACTTCTGGTTATTAGCTAATGAGTGGTCCAAAGCTAAGCTGCTGGCAGTCCCCCAGAGGTCTAAGGGACTTGTGCTACCAGAAAGCCCAGAGCCTGGACCAGATCAGTGGTTCCCAAATCACGATGCATAGATAGGACCCTGGAGAAGTTTGCACTTGTCTGCAGTAAAATGAGAGAAATAAAGACAATGTCATCACTTTTAATGAAACTAAACATATTCAACTGAGATAACTCTTCTGTGTTTGAATGCTATATCTTCCCTAATTTTGTGGTATTCAAATATCCTTACATTTATAACATGATGGTGAAAGATAATGGTAAATATGGCTTTTGTTGTTGTTATTAGTGTTTTTACTTTGCAAAATTGTTTGGTAACTATGTTGTCCCCATTGTTTTTATTAAAATTCTAGTTAATTATAAAAGAATTCTTTTTATGTGACCATCAGATCCAAAACCTCCTGAAGGACTCTAGACCTTTATACATGTAATACCCTATGATTCTTTTTAATATAATAAAGCGTAGCCTGATGGAATCTTAAAGAAACCGCTTTCACCATCCTCTGGAGCTGCACTGTCAGGTATAATGGCCATGACCACACATGGCTGTCGAACACCCGAAGTGTGCCAGTCCAAACTGAAATGTGCTGTGTTGCATGTGTGAAACACACACCAGATTTAAAGACAGTTAAAAGAAGGAATAAGATATCTGATTCATAATTTTTATATTGACTGCATGTTGAAATGGTGCTAATTTAGATACACTAAGTTAAATAAAATGTATTATTAAAATTAATTTCACCTGTTCCTTATTTAAATATATGGCTACCAGAAAATCTTAAACCACATATGTGGCTCATGTTTTATTTCCATTGGACACCCCGGTTCTAAGTCAAAGTGTGCTCATGGTTAGTTAGTCATGGTAAGATCCTGCGCTTTCTGGCAGTGGCTTGTTTGCGTGCCTCTGCAGTCAACTAGACCACGAGAGCTGACGTACATCTGTGACCCAGCAGTGTCACCTGCCTCACTACAGCCTCTACTCCCTCTCATCGTCTACATCCCATGGTCGTGACACTCGTCTTCCTTATTAGTATCCTTTTGATTTATATCAATTCATTGCTCAGATATTAATATCAACATATAATATAAATCCTACTCTGCTATCTTAATTAATCAACCTAATGTCTGACCGTCTCCAACAACTGATTACCCCCTGGCTCTCCACTAACATTTCTTGTTATTTTCTGGCATAACCCATCCATTGCTGCTGTTTGCACATGCTTATCCCTTGCACTCACTCGTTTTTGACTTGAAATGTTGTTTCTAGCATGCTCTATTGGTAAACGAGCTTCCCTGTCTCCACACTCACTACCCAGATATTCTTCCCGAACAAACCTTTCAAAGTTGACCCGCCTAGCTCTCTTTCGTCATCTCCTTCACACTCTCTCATATCTCATTTACTATATTGTGTTCACGGAATCAATTTGCATTCCTTAAGAGATTCGGTAAAAAATATACTTCAGGTAATCCATATATGTGTATTCTGTCTCCATACTAATCTATAAATTACTTCTGTGTGTATTTATTTTTATTGGAGTAAAGTTGCTTTACAATGTTGTGTTAGTTTCTGCTGTACAATGAAGTGAATCAGCTCTGTGTATACACATATCCCCTCCCTCCCCATCCCACCCATCTAGCTCGTCACAGAGCACCGAGCTGAACTCCCTGTGCTATGCTGCTGTTTCCCACTAGCTTTCTATTTTACACGTGGTAGTGTATTTATGTCAAACCTAATCTCCCGATTTGTCCCACCCTACCCTTCCCCCCCATGTCCACATGACTCTTCTCTATGTCTACCTCTCTGTTCCTGCCCTACAAAGAGGTTCATCTGTACAATTTTTCTAGATTCCACATATATGTGTTAGTATACAATATTTGTTTTTCTCTTTCTGACTTACTTCACTCTCTATGACAGACCCTAGGTCCATTCACATCTCTACAAATGACCCAATTTCACTCCTTTTTATGGCTGAATAGTTTTCCATTGTATATATGTACCACATCTTCTTTATCCATTCTTCTGTCGATGGGCATTTAGGTTGCTTCCATGATCTTGCTATTGTAAATAGTGCTGCAATGAACATTGGGGTGCATGTGTCTTTTTGAATGATGGTTTTCTCAGGGTATATGCCCAGTAGTGGGACTGCTGGGTCATATGGTAGTTCTATCTTTAGTTTTTTAAGGAACCTCCATACTGTTCTCTATAGTGACTGTATCAATTTACAAGAGGGTTCCCTTTTCTCCACACCCTCTCCAGCATTTACTGTTTGTAGATTTTTTGATGGCCATTCTGACCGGTGTGAGTTGATATCTCATTGTGGTTTTGATTTGCATTTCTCTAATGATTACTGATGTTGAGCATCCTTTCATGTGTTTGTTGGAAATCTGTATATCTTCTTTAGAGAAATGTCTACTTAAGTCTTCAACCCATTTTTGGATTGGTTTGTTTGTTTTTTTGATATTGATCTGCATGAGCTGCTTATATATTTTGGAAATTAATCCTTTGTCAGTTGCTTCATTTACAAATATTTTCTCCCATTCTAAGGGTTGTCTTTTCATCTTGTTTATGGTCTCCTTCACTCTGCAAAAGCTTTTAAGCTTCATTGGGTCCCATTTGTTTATTTTTGTTTTTATCTTCATTACTCGATGAGGGTCACAAAAGGTCCTGCTGTGGTTTATGTCAAAGAGTGTTTTTCCTATGTTTTCCTCTAAGAGTTTTATAGTGTCCCATCTTACATTTTGGTCTTTAATCCATTTTGAGTTTATTTTTGTGTATGGTGTTAGGGAGTGTTCTAATTTCATTCTTTTACATGTAGCTGTCCAGTTTACCCAGCACCACTTATGGAAGAGACTGTCTTTTCTCCATTGTATGTCCTTGCCTCCTTTGTCATAGATTAGTTGACCATAGATTCGTGGCTTTATCTCTGGACTTTCTATCCTGTTCCATTGATCTAAATTTCTGTTTTTGTGCTAGGACAATACTGTCTTGATTACTGTAGCTTTGTAGTATAATTTTAAGTTAGGGAGCCTGATTCTTCCAGCTCCATTTTTCTTTCTCAAGATTGCTTTGCCTGTTTGGGGTCTTTTGTGTTTCCATAAGAATTGTAAAATTTTTTGTTCTAATCCTGTGAAGAAGGCCATTGGTAGTTTGATAGGGATTGCATTGAATCTGTAGATTGCTTTGGGTAGTATAGTCATTTTCACAATATTGATTCTTCCAATACAAGAACATGGTATATTTCTCCATCTGTTTATGTCATCTTTGATATATTTCATCAGTGTTTTATAGTTTTCTGAGTACAAGTCTTTTGCCTCCTTAAGTAGGTTTATTCCTAGGTATTTTACTCTTTTTGTTGTGATGGTGAATGGGATTGTTTCCTTAATTTCTCTTTCTGATTTTTCGTCGTTGATGTATAAGAATGCCAGAGATTACTGTGCATTACTTTTGTATCCTGCAACCTTACCAAATTCACTGATTAGCTCTAGTAGCTTTCTGGTGGCATCTTTAGGATATTCTACATATAGTATCATGTCATCTACAAACAGTGACAGTTCTCCTTCTTCTTCTCCAATTTGTATTCCTCTTATTTCTTTTTCTTCCCTGATTGCCATGGCTAGGACTTCCAAGGTTATGTTGAATAAGAGTGGCAAGAGTGGACATCCTTGAATTATTCCTGATCTTAGAGGAAATGCTTTCAGTTTTTCACCATTAAGAATGATGTTTGCTGTGGGTTTGTCATACATGGCCTTTATTATGTTGAGGTAAGATCCCTCTGTGCCCACTTTCTGGAGAGTTTTTATCATAAATTGGTGTTGAATTTTGTCAAAAGCTTTTTGTGCATCTCTTGGGATGGTGATATGGTTTTTATTCTTCAATTTGTTAACATGGTGTATCACACTGATTTGTTTGCATAGATTGAAGAATCCTTGCATCCCTGGGATAAATCCCACTTGATATGGTGTATGATCCTTTTAAAGTGCTGTTGGATTCTGTTTGCCATTATTTTGTTGAGGAGTGTTGCTGAGTCCATGGTAATTCCTATAGTGGATCTTAAGGTGGATTTTGCTGCTGTGCTTAACAGGAAATATAGTTTTCAAAAGAAAAATTCAATTGTCTATTTCTCTGTCTTCTCATTTTGCTTAACTTACTGTGTTTGGTGTCTCCTTTTCACAGGCTGCAGGTTCATAGTTCTCGTTGTTTTTGGTGTCTGCCCCCAGTGGGTAAGGTTTGTTTAGTGGGTTGTGTAGACTTCCTGGTGGAGGGGACTAGTGCCTGTGTTCTGGTGGATGAGGCTGAATCTTGTCTTTCTGGTGGGCAGGACCACGTCCGGTGGTGTGCTTTGGGGTGTCTGTGAACTTAAGATTTTAGGCAGCCCCTCTGCTAATGGATGGTGTTGTGTTCCTGTCTTGCTAGTTGTTTGGCATGGAATGTCCAGCACTGGAGTTTGCTGGTCATTGAATGGAGTCAGGTCTTAGTATTCAGATGGAGATCTCTGGGAGAGTTCTCGCCAATTGATATTACATGGGGTTGGGAGGTTTCTGGTGGTCCAATGTCCTGAAATAAGCTCTTCCACCTCAGAAGCTCAGGCCTAACACCTGGCTGGAGCACGAAGACCCTGTCAGCCACCTTCTGGGAAGTCTGAGTTCTTCTGCCAGTGTTCAGTAGGTGTCCTGTAGGAGTTTTTCCACATGTAAAAGTATTTTTGATGTATTTGTGGGGAGGAGGGTGATCTCCGCATCTTACTCCTCCTCCATCTTGAAGGCCTTCCTCCTCCCTTGTTGCTTTTAATATTTTTCTTTGAATTTAATTTTTGTTAGTTTGATTCATATGAGTCTTGGTGTGTTTCTCATAGTGTTCATCCTGTATGGGACTCTCTGTGCTTCCTGGATTTGGGTGACTCTTTCCTTTCCCAAGTTAGGGAAGTTTTCCACTATAATGTCTCCAAATATTTTCTGAGACCCTTTCTTTTCCTCTTCTTCTTCTGGACTGCCTATGACTTGAATGTTCATGAGTTTAGTGTTGTCTCAGTGTTCTCTGAGATTGTATTCAAATTTTTCATTCTTTTTTTCTTTATTCTGCTCCTGAGCAGTTATTTACACCATTCTGTCTTCCAGCTCACTTATTCATTCTTCTGCCTCAGTTATTCTGTTATTGATTCCTTCTAGTGTATTTTTCACTCCAGTTATTGTGTTGTTCATCTCTATTTGTTTGTTCTTAATTCTTCTAGATCTCTGTTGAACATTTCTAGTATTTTCTCAGTCCATGCCTCCATTCCATTTCTGAGATTCTGGATCATCTTTACTCTCATTACTCTGAATTCTTTTTCAGGTAGATTGCCTATCTCCTCTTCATTTATTTGGTCTTGTAGGTTTTTACCTTACTCCTTCATCTGTGACATACTTTTTTGCAGTCTTTTTTTTTTTTATGTGTGGGATTGTGTTCTGTCTTACTGGTTGTTTGGCCTGAGGCTTTAGCACCGGGGTTTGTAGGCTGTTAGGTAGAGCCTGCTCTTGGTGCCAAGATGAGGACCTCCAGGAGACCTCACTCCGATGAATACTCCCTGGGGTCTAAGGTACTCTCTTAGCCCAGTGGTTCGGACTCAGAGGTCCCACTGCAGAAATTCTGGCCCAGTGCCCAGCTTCTGAGCCAAGATCCCACAAGTTTTCTCTTAGAAAATTAAGAGATATGTTAGAAAGAATAAAAAAATAAAAATATAGATGAAACAACAACCAGAAGGTAAAACAGAACCACAGTAGTAAAAAAAAAAAAAAAAAAAAAGGAGAAGAAATAAAAAGCAGGAAAAGGCCTTGGCTGTGGGGGCTGGGGCTTAGGCAGGGGCGGGGTTTAGCCAGTGGAAGGGGCCTACACTTAGGACCCACAGGGCTGGAAAATGCTCTGCGGGGGGGGGGGTGTTGGGGCTTAGGCTCAACGCAGCAGGAGGGGCACAGGTGTGTTTCTGGCCTTGGAGGGCAGAGGACCAGGCCCAGGACCCCAGCAGGCTCACTGGGCCTGAATGGATTCGGGAAACACCCATGGTGCCTCCCCTGATCCTCCAGTATTGGAGGGTTCCCCCCACGCTCTGCCTTTCCTCCTCTCCCTGCCACCCACCATGCCCCAAGGACCAATGCAGCCCAGAAGGGGACTTTAAGGGCCGGGGACCCAGCCTGGGAGACCAGCAGGCCTCCCAGGGCCGAGTGGGTGGGGGAAACGCCCACCGTGCCTCCCCTGATTCTCCGATCCAGAGGTGGCCCCCTCCCTCCTACACCCCCAGGACCAATGTGGCCCAGAGGGGGCCCCGGAGAAGGGAGGACCAGGCCCTGGAGCCCCACAGGCTTTCCAGTGTCGGATTGGGAAGGGGAAATGCTAGGCGCACTCCCCCCAATCCTCCAAGCCCCCAAGGGTCCCTCAGGTGTGGGAGCCCCTCTCCCCTCCAAGCCGCCCCTCAGGGGCACTGGTCCTGTCCAGCTTCCACATCTTCTCCCCTCTCACTCCCCCCATGTCCTACTGGTTGTTCAGGGGTTCCTCCCATCTCGTTGGGCACTGAGGTCCACCACCAGTGTCAGGCAGTCGCCCTAGCTGTGGGAAGACACATACTCCACGTCCTTCCCTGCCGCCATCCTGACTCCACCCCTATACATTACTTTGAAGCAGAGTATTACATTTCATGAAATGACACATCTATATTGCATCTAAAACGTCAACTATTTGTTCTCCGAATGAGGCAAGTAAAGACCAGAGCATTCAAGTGACTGATCAGAGTTTACACATCTCATCAGTGGCAAAACTGGGACCGTAACTCTTCATCTTCTACTGGTCCTGCTGGAACAAGCTACCTTTACTTTTCTAATTTACTCTTCCTTCCAGCATGTGGGAGACACCCCTTGCATAAATCAAGCAGTCTCAAGTGCACCAAGCAGAGGTATCTGCCACAGACTGGGATTCTTAGGCTAGGCCTAAGGGCACTTAATCTCCTGTACGGCTGACCCCACGGAGTGAAAAGCAAGCCAAATCACAGGCAAGTGAGCTGGGGTTAGAGGCAAGGCTGCTATGGTTGCAGGGGAGCTGAATGCAATCTAGAAACCTGAAGCTGGACTCTGATGACTGAGCATGTACAAAGGGTTTACAGGAAAGAGGCGAGGAGGAAGGATGCTCAGGGAGAGGGCAGGTGGCCAGACAGGGAGCAGCAAGTCTAGTTTCCAGATCCCACCCCTTCTCTCAATCAGCTGCACTGTACTGCTTCTTTCATTCTGTTCATCTTGCATTAGGTAGGCTCAATCTGGGTAGAATGAGCCTGAAACTTGAGTGCCTTCATTTACAATAGTCTGAGAGAACTAAGTAAGGCAAGGTTAATAATACTAAACTCTGGAGATAGTTTGCATTTAACAAATGCCATCAACTGGTATTTACTGAGTAAGATGACAGATGATAGATAAGGTAGAGAATAGATTAGATAGATAATAGATTAGATATATTAGATACATGATATATAGATAGGATAGATAATAGATTAGATAAGATAGATTAGATTAGCTAGGTAGATCAGATAGATGTATGATAGATGATAGATAAGATAGATAGTAGAGTAGTTAGATAATAGGTTAGATAGATTAGATAGATACCTAATACATAATAGGTGATATATAGATTAGGTAGATAGATAATAGATTAGATAGATACAGGATAGATGATAGATAGATAATTAGAGAGAGATAGAGAGATAGATAGATAATAGATAATAGTTAACCAGGTGTTGAGCTAGCTAACACTGTCCTCATCTTCACACTGTCAGTTCAGCAGAGGATCACTTAATTCTATTGTGTCAAAGGCAACACATGAATCCACATGGGACTTGGTTTACCATTTAATCATTGATTCTCTGCTAAAATGACATAATAGCTTCAGATCATTTCCATCTAGGGTGAAATTGTTTAGATTTTGTACAAAATATATTTTGAAATACCTGTACCTATCCGTTGCTCTGTCCCTGGTGCACATTTTGCTTGATATCATTCCCTAGAAGTCATTTCATTCCAGAATCGTTTAATTAATGCTAACTTGAGACGGCTAAAATTGTCTTTTGATGTGGCTTAGCAATGATGAGCATCTCAGAAGTGTTGCCTGATTGACAGCTGTCTGTTAGAAATGCATCCATAGGATGAACGATGTGGCAGCATACATTTTAGCTCTTGGATTGCACTTATTTTTAATGTATGGGTTGGCTTACCGTTATCTGAATATCTCTACATCATGAGGCCCTAATTAAGATTTTTACCAACCTCTTTCATTGGGACTTTCCCAGGTCTACAATCAAACAAACATTTTATAAAATGACTGTTTCTACTGCTGAAAATGATGATGGCAAATAGGTTCAGAAGCATGGACCAAAGTCCTTAAATATCATTCTCTAATTTTAAAATATGATACTGAAGAACATTATTATAGTGTTCCTTCAGTCATAGCGGAATGGAAAAACCACAAGATTAGAAACTTGAATCTGCATAGTACAGACAGGTTAATAATGCTCATCTGGCTTGACTCGCTGGGTTGTTCTGAGAGGTAATTTTCAAACAGAAGATATTGTTACTATTCAGAGAGCTGCAATAAGGTTTCAAGAAGAAGTTCCAAGGTAACAAAAGTTGTTGACTTCTGTAAGCCCGTGTCAGCTACAGACGTGAAGTGGAAACCAGGATGCACTCAGCCAAGCAGAGGCAATGACATCACAGGTTCTATGGGGCTCACAGTGCAGGTTGATCATTGAACAACGTGGGCAGGAAGGGAAAGCAAGGCAGGGACAATGTCTCTTTGGGTTTTTTTGTTTGTTTGTTTGTTTTGCTTCATTTGTTCTCTATTTTTTTAATTTAATTTTTATTTTATATTACAGTTGATACAATGTTGTGTTGGTTTCAGGTGCTTCACAGCAAAGTGATTCAGTTATACATATACATATATCCATTCTTTTTCGGATTCATTTCCCATATAGGTTATTACAGAGTATTGAATATGTTCCCCGTGCTATACAGTAGGTCCTTGTTGGTTATTTACTTTATATATAGTAGTGTGTGTGTTCATCCGAAGCTCCCGATTTATCCGTCTCCCCACCAACATCTATTTGTTTTTAAAACTTTTCAAAGTATGTCTTCAAAACTGCAAAACAAGAACTAACACAACATTGTAAATCAGCTATACTCCAATAAAAAATTTTTTTAATAAAATTAAATTTTTAAAAACGGCAGAACAAGAAAGTGAGAAAACACTTTATTTTAAATATAAGTAAGAAGAATTCTGTTTCAATTATCTGGTAAAAATCAATATTTAAACATTGTTCAGGGAAGTCTTTTGCTACAGTGAAGTTCTTCTCAACCAGGAGCAAGTTTGCCCCCAGGAGACATTTGCCAATATCTGGGAACATTTTTAATTGTCACAACCTGGGCGTGCTATCGACACCTAGTGGGTAGAGGCCAGGGATGCTGCTTAACAGACTACAGTACAAGGCAAAAGACAGCCCTTCACAGTAAAGGACTCTCTGGCCCTAAGTAAAAAATAGTGTCTGCTGCAGTGTGTCTCTGATACGCTCACTTTTTTCCCACCAACATGCCTATATAAAACTAATATTCCAGATTCACTGTCTTTGCTAGAAATAAGAAAAAAGTGTTATCCTGAAAAATCAAATGTCTAAAACTGTTCCTCAGGGTAAATAGCTATGTTACCAAAATCTAATATCATCTTAATGAAATGAGAAATTATTTTGAAGCTTTGCAGGGATAATTTGAGATTAAAAATACGTCACAAGTATATATTGCTGAAGAGTATTCCCTGGCTGCTGGTCAATTGTGTATGTCTGTGACATCAGGCAAAATGTTCAAAGCTGACGAAATAACATCAGCATTGCATCAAAAACCTCTGTATTAACAGCTGACTTTATGCCGGACACTTCCCCAAGCAAGTTCCTCAGCTTCACTGTTGAGAAGCTTCTGATGGGTCTGCCCTTGACATGTCCCACAGCATCCTTCCAGGAAGCACTATTTCTAGAATAATTGTTTAAATTATTAACCACTTAAAACAATTCTAGTATTATTATAAACAATAAACATTTAAGAAACACTTATTGAACATGAAATGAGCACTCAAATCCAGTTAACCGTAAACATTTCTACCAAAAGAATGGGGTTTTCACTAAATAAATCTGCTGAATGAAAAAGGAATTGTGAGGATGCGTATACCTCATTTCTCATTTCATGGTGTTAATTACTTCCACAGGAAAAAAGAAAAGCAGTGTCAGTGTAACCGTACAGCCACCATGTAGAAATAGAGGTCAATGATATATTGGAGTCAATGACATAAAGTCAAGTAATTTAAATAGACTCTACATGAAGAGTGGTTAGGAGACTAACTTCACAAACAAATTTCTCATGTCAAAGTGCTACCCTTTGTTCTAGCAATAAGTGACCCCGTTGCAAAATAAGAATGATATAACCTAGTTTAAAGAAAATGCATTCGTAATGCCATTTGCAGCAACATCGATAGACCTAGAGATTATCGTACTAAGTGAAGTAAACCAGACAAAGACAAATATCATATGATGTTTGTCTTATACGTGGAATCTTTAAAAAATGACACAAAAGAACTTATTTACAAAACAGAAATAGACCCACAGACATTGAAAACAAATTTGTGGTTACCAAAGGGGAAAGCTTGGGGGAGGGATAAATTAGGAGTTTGGGATTAACAGATACACACTACTGTATATAAAATAGATAAACAACAAGGACCTATTGTATAGCACAGGGAACTCTACTCAATATCTTTTTTTTTTTACCATCTTTATTGGAGTATAATTGCTTTACAATGGTGTGTTAGTTTCTGCTTTATAACAAAGTGAATCAGCTATAGATATACATATATCCCCATATCTCCTCCCTCTTGCATCTCCCTCCCACCCTCCCTATCCCACCCCTCTAGGTGGTCACAAAGCACCGAGCTGATCTCCCTGAGCTATGCGGCTGCTTCCCACTAGCTATCTAGTTTACATTTGGTAGTGTATATATGCCCATGCCACTCTCTCACTTCGTCCCAGCTTACCCTTCCCCCTCCCCGTGTCCTCAAGCCCATTCTCTACGTATGCGTCTTTATTCCTGTCCTGCCCCTATCTATTCAATATCTTGTAATAACCTATAAAGGAAAAGAATCTGAAAAAGAATATGTATGTATATACATATTACACATATATGTATAACTGCATCACTGTGCTGTACACCTGAAACTAACATGATATTGTAAACCAACTATACTTCAATAAAAATTAAAATAAAAAAGAAAATGCATTCCATGCAAATGTTCTTTACATTTACATGCTTTTTCCCCCCACTGCTAAAAATAATAACAGTCATCATCCAATGAACGGCTGCCATTTAGTAACCACCCACAATGCTCTAGAACCCATGCCAGACATTCAGTGTGCTGTGTGCTGATCATCACAGCTACCTGGCTGGAGAGATGTTTTCCTCCCGAGAGGTAAGGCTCAGCCAAGAATTAGCAACTCCACAACTCTCAAGAAGCAGACTGTGACTCAAACCCAGGAAGGTTTGACTCCACAGCCAATGACCCAGCGTGGTCTCCACCGTAGTAAAACTCACAAGTCTGAGAAAATTTAAGATTGTTTTGTCATCGCTTTAGATTGTTCTTTGAACAATATCCTATCCTTCAAATGCCTAAACTCAGACAGCTCATAAAAGATTGCTGCAAGTTACTCTTTAATTCTTGCCTTATAGCTAATTCCACAAAGGCATTTTTGCCCTGTGTAGTTCTGTCCATTTCCCAGTCCCCCGTCGTAGGGGAAAAAACACTTTGGGCTTCTGATGTACCTCCAAGCTCGATGTCTGTCTCTCTGCATGACTTTGATCAGTTCAGACATTTGTCAGAGTTCATACACAACCTCCTTTGTAGACTGTCACAGGGCATGCAAGCATGATGCTCGGAGTCAACAAGAAGAGCCTGTGTGTTCTCTGTCTGAAACTTTTCATCCCTGCTCAGCTTTGTCTGTGCGTGTGTGCGTGTGTGTGTGCGTGCATGTGTGTGTGTGTGTGTGTGAAGAAGGATATTAAGACTTTGGAGAAGGCGGGTGGGGAGGAGAGATTCTGAGAGAGGAAGAAAGAAAAAAGAGGGAATGGAAAGAGAGAGAGAGAGTCAAGGGGAGAGGAGGGGGGAGCAGCTGCTTTGTAGCTGCTAAGATTGAGACAGAAATAGCACACAACCACCGTGAGCCGATGCGACTCAGAAGCCGGGATCAAATTGTATTCACTTTCATTAATCAGTTTCTCTGAGGGAAGGAAATGACATCCGGTCCTGTCTTCCTCTACATCTTGATTTTTGGAAAATACTGTAAGTATGCTCAGCATTTAATTTTGTCTACCTTAGGATTTTATGAAATAATCAAAAGTACGAATGTTTATTACTGACATGAATGCTTTTAAGGTGCAACTGCCTTTTCTGATAAAACTGTTATCTCACTTCAGAATGATTCCTCTGAATACATTTCTGGTATTTATATGAAAAACCAGAATACTAACATGCCATGTAAACCTATGCTTCGTAACAACCAATTGGTTTGATATTAACAATTGTTTTATAAGCCATGGTATATTTCAAGAGGAGTGGTCCTTAAAGAGATTGTGTTCAAGGAATGTGCCCATTGGCACATCCTGGGGAGGTCTGTACATTTGCTCCCGGCTCCTGTGTGTTTATAGCGCTTCATTATCCTGGCCCTTTGTGATTTGTATCGTAGGTATGCCTCCTTAGGGAAAGATGCATTCAGAAAACTCCTTTTTTTATTTTGAGCACGGTTTCTCACTATTCCTTGAAAGAAAAACCAGGGAAAGCAGAAAGCGATGAAAACCACAGACACATGAGGAGCCCAAATGGACATTTTACTTTGGCTATCATGACAGTTTTTGCTTCCTCTCCGTATACATGTTTTATTTTCAGAAAATCTGCTTTTTAATCAAAGGAAAGAGTTTGTTCTTCATTAAACCTTATTGAAAGTTTATTAGGTAAATAGAAATAAAATGTTTCTTAGGTAATACATGATGAGGAAAGTCAAAGCAAATCAAGAAAGAAAACTTTCTGGGTCCGTTTCATACCTTGTGATGCTGGGAATTATTAAGCTGTAACAAATTTAGAATTCATAGGCATGCTTCCATTTCTCTGTCTCTTAAAAGTTTGTAGAAGTTTTATTTACACTAAAACATTCTATTGAAGAATACCTCAAAGTAAATTTCAGTCCTAACTCTCTCAATGCTGATGGCATGCACTGCACCAAAGTGATTTTTTTCCTTTATCTCCAGTCTTCCTGACCTCTTAGTACACCTCACCTTGTCAGTCGAAGATGTGGGGTTGCACGTAACCAAGGAAATGACTCCAAATCCTTTGGAAACATTCTAGTTCCTAGCTTTCTCCGTCTCTGATCTTATTGCTGACATTCCCATTTTTTAACTAGAGGATGAAAAGTCAAAGTGCACACCATCACCAAAAACTGAATGTTTCTAATATAATCCAAGTGTTTTGACTTTGGCAGCCAACACCCTCATAAATCCATAACATATTTTTCTATCTCCTCTCCTATTTCAATAAAATGAGCAGATTGAATAAGCCAAAGGAATACTTCCAAATAGGCATTCTAGGATGAGGGATTCAAGGGAATGGAAAAGGTATTCAGGGCAGGTAGAGAAGCAATTTGGCTAATGTGTTAACCAGTCATTTGGTAAAAATGTTCTATGTTTAGTAAAAAAGTTCTATGTTCTCTTTTGTCAATAAAAAATTATCTTCATGAGCAGAAAATAGGTAATAGTGATGAAGATGATAATCTTCAAACCCTCCAACATTTTAATTTTATCTTTGGACCTTTAAAAAATTTTGATAATGCATTGTCAACCTCCTCCCTCCATGCCTTCCAGAAGCAGAATTGGGCAAGCAAGACTCCTGGCTACATGCTGTCAACAGGGTGGGTGGGCTGGAGGGGCATTTGACAGGGGCCCCCAACCCAGCAGCCCACACCCATGACTCACCAGTTAGTTTATCCCATCATCAAGCCCCACCAGTGAGAGGATTTCCTGGGCATATAGCAGAAGAAGTCAACCACATAATGACAACGTCTTAAATCTCCATAACTAACTCCATGGTTGTTGTTAGTGGTTTGTTTGTTAACACACTCTGCTGTTGCCTTGAAAGGACAGTGTGCTATCATGGAAGATTGAAGGGGCTTGACAGCACTGCCCTGTACTAGCTCTATACTTTTCCACAATGACTTACCCTCTGAGCCTTAGTTTGTAAAATGGCAATAAAGTCTTTTACCCTATCTACCTCCCAGAGCCCTTGTGTCCGGTTCTTTATTACATTAAGTGACCTCCTTGGATCTTCAGAACAACTCTATTATGTAGATACAATTAAGCACATGAGGAAGGAAAGACCAAGGACATTCAGTACCTTGTCACAAGACTCAAGCTAATAAATGCCACGATTTGAATGCTTTCGTAGTCTACACTCTCTCCCAGACCGTGAACATTCTCAGTAGAGATCATGTATACCACAGGGCTTTGAAAACGGAAAGCCCTTTATAGACCTAAGCAATTATCAGTCAGCCTTTTAACCAAAAATATTTATCGAATGCCAGTTACTTTAATAAGCAATAAGACTAAAGGGTGTCTACAGCATGGTCCCCGCTCTGAAGGGTTAGAGTGGAGGAGAGGGAAAGTTATCTAGGGCCACCAAACTGTGAGACAAGGGCAAAAGCCTAGGGGTGCACAGAGAGGGGTGACATTAAGATTCAGAAAAGATTTCCTTTCAGCTTTGAGAATTTCTTATTCTTAAAAAATTCCTCCATCTGTTGTCTAATTAGCTGTATTGTGCCAATGTTAATTTCTGAGTTTTGATAATGTACTCCGGTTAGATAAGATGGTTCCATTAGGGAAAGCTGGGCGAAGGGTATATGGGACCTCTTGTACTATTTCTGCCACTTCTTGTGGGTCTAAACTAGCGCAAAATTAAAAGTTATAGAACAATCCCCTGAAAGAATTGTATCCTAAGTCTTTATCAGCACACGCTTTACTCATTACTTAAATGGTATCATCAAGCAAAAAACAATCATTTTACTTAACACTTTGTTTAGGCAGGTAATAAGTAAGGAAATAGGACATAGAAGGGCCCAGATATGAACTTGATCTATTTTAGTATTTTGCCAAGGCCCAACCCATCTGGGTAGGTCCTCACTTTTGGATTCCAAGTGGCTACTTACAAGACCACCTGGTCTTTGCCTTGGGTCCCGGTACTGGCATATCTTATAGCAACTGTCTTCTCTAACCACGAGGAAGACAGGAAGAGCCTTTCCTGAACTAACCATCAGTACACAAAAACCAGACCTTTAGTACATGAAAAAGGAGAATACTGGCATATTTACCCACCTCCAAAAGATGGAAGAAAAAACTTTCCAATATGCAGACTACAGAGTATATAACAGTTCACCTGACATTTTTTAAGGTTGCTAACAATTTTATATTGTTCTTACTATGAATTTGGAATCACATCTTTACGTTTCAAACAGAAAATTAACAAGTCTGTGCAAATGCAGCACCATCATCTGTATAAAGATAAACAAATTATTACATTTGTGAACTAAATCGTTTTGCAAGCTTAATTTCACACATTAGGACAAACCTATTAAACTGAAATGCCTGGAGTTGGGTATTCTAGTTAGGCTTATTTTTTGTCTGAAAAAATAAGCATTTTTTATTATATAATTTTTAGGTGTACAACATTATAATTCAACATCTGTATACACTACAGAGTGGTCACCACCCCACATCTGGTTACCATCCATCACCATACAGCTGACGCCCTTCACCCATTTCACCCACCCGCCCCCAACCCCCTTCCCTCTGGCAACCACTCATCTATTCTCTGTATCTATGAGTTTGTTTTTGTTTTACTTCATTTGTTTGTTTTGTTTTTTTCAATTCCACGTATGAACGAAATCATACAGTATTTGACTTTCTCCATCTGCCTCACTTCACTTAGTGTGATGCCCTCCACATTCATCCATGCTGTAAATGTAACCCATGGCAGGACTGCATTCTCTTTTTACGGCTGAGTAGTATCCATTGTGGATATACACCCCATCTTCTTTATGCATTCATGCATTAATGAACAAAATCTGCACAGACCAGTTACTAGTAAGGGGATTGAAACAGTAATCACAAATCTCCCAACGGGGCTTCCCTGGTGGCGCAGCGGTTGGAAGTCTGCCTGCCGATGCGGAGGACGCGTGTTCGTGCCCCGGTCCGGGGGGATACCACATGCCGCGGAGCGGCTGTGCCCCTGGGCCATGGCCGCTGGGCCTGCGCGTCCGGAGCCTGTGCTCCGTGGCGGGAGAGGCCACGGCAGTGGGACGCCCGCGTACCGCAAAAAAAAAAAAAAAAAAAAAATCTCCCAACAAACAAACTGTACACATTTGTACCACTTTAGTGTCAAGTTCTAGGACTGTGGTTATGGATGTGGTGGTCATTGTATCTCCCATTTATCGAGAGCTTTCCATGGACCGCAAACTGTGCTAAATGCTTTACAAACATGATCTGACTTTATCCCTGTAACAACCTTAAGGGATATTCTCACTTTACAAAATAGGAAACAGAAAATGAGAAATATTAAGTCACAAGCCTGGCATCACCTCTTAGTAAGTGTTGCAAAAGACTTTTCAATCCAAGTCTGTGTCCTTGAATGGCCTACGCTAGTAAAACATGATTCAGTGCTAATGCTTTCTAAAGCTACAATATCTTAGAATTAAAACGGACCTGAACAGATCCCCTCATCTAGCCCACTGGCCTTTAATGAAGCACGTTAGATATTTTTCCATTTTGGAGATTAAGCAATAGAGAAATATTGACGAGCCCAAGGTCACAGAACTGGTAAATCCACACTTAAAGTTTCCACTAGAGCAGGCTGTCCTCACCCCAGGGAAGTTTGAGAAATCCATGTTCCATATTCATGCATGTCCTCCTATGGGCCGGTACCATCTGCTTTACATACACTTCTCATCGTGCACCAGGGATTGATGAATGAGGATAGATGTGTAACTAATGCGAATGAATAGAAAATTAGACTCAACCTGTACTGGTTCCAGGATTTTGCTTGGAAAGCACTTTTGCTTACAGCCCATGGCACAGAGCTTTACCCACAGGAAGTACCAGTACATAGTGACTTCATTCTCATCTTAGCTCACTTCTCCCGCCCCCTGGATATTTCCCCCCCTCGTTGTGTCCACAGTCGCAGCAGCCCTATTTCCTGTCTCACGCACAGTGGTCCAACACTCTCTCCTCTTCTCAGCTCTGCACCCCCACCCATCACCCTGGTCGGAATAACTAGGCTCCGTCACTGAGACCAAAAGCCGTTTCCTTCTTTGGAAACAAACAGGGGCGAGTTGTGAGTATTTCAAGTTCAGTTTTTATTCTCTATCACAGCAAAGGTCAATGTTGAGCGGAAAAAAAGGACAGTATTAAGTGGGATCTCTGGTTATCTGTGTTAGGAATTGACATTTTCCTGTAAAATAGTGGTAGTTTATATAATAATTTGGAGATTTGATTTTCTGTTAAATAAATTTGTTTTATAATTATTTCAACATTACCTGAATTAACTAAAGCCACCTTATTTCTTACGCCTTCTATAATAATGAATATGTCTTTTTAAAATATTCAGTGCTCCCCAAAAATGTGAAGATTATTTTGGGGGAGGGGGACCCTCGGCTTTTTCACTGGCTGTTCCAGGCCACACGGAGCCCTGGACTCTGGTCACCTCTGGTCACTCTGCCAGCTCCTCTGTCCCCCTCTCCCTCCCTATCCTTCCTCCTCAACCTGCCCCCTACCCACACTGCCCCAGGAGCTCAAGTTCTCATTCTATAGTGAAGAACAACATAGACCTCTCTCCTTAGCCCCTGTCTCTAAACCCAAAATCCAGGCCCACCTTTAGTCAAGGTGCCCACATGATTTACTACGAAAAGGGACAGCAGATAATCTGATACATTCTCTAATAGTAAGGTTCACTCCTTTTAGAAGGCAGTTGAGATTTTAAATCATCCTTTTTGTTTTTTGGTAGAGGGTTGAGTGTCTGCTTGAAGGTCACAAAACTACGTGCTCGAATCCACTGAAAAACCATTTCGCTGCACTATTTTCCCCTAACAGTCTTTTCTCTTGATTCTTACCTAATTCATTTAAAGAAACATTATATGAAGTCCCTTTTTCCGTCTCCAGCAGTCTGAGTCCTCAGTGAATCGCAACTTGATGAAACAGTTTCCTCTTAGGTCTGTCAAGTACTTTTTAAATTTAAGTTTTATAAAATTAGACGTTTCTGAGTTCACAGGAAGTGTGAAGCTCACAGCGTACAACACCCTCACTTTTCATGTAGGAAGAAACTGAGGCCAGATACCTGTGCTCCCTTTTCTTTTCAGCTTTATTATCCTTTACTCACTTTTAAAAGTGGGTCTCCAGGTTCATATGTAGGACAGGATGGACAGGATACGCAAGAAAAATCAGAAGGGTAAAACATCACCTTTAAATAGAAAGAACCTAGACTGGGATTATTAAACCCGGGATTATTACATTTATTACCCACCAAAATCCTAGCCTCAAAAATTAAGATTTTGCAATACACTGACCTTGTGTCATCATGTTTCACACACCCTGCCTGGCAGATAAACATTTTCTTAACCAAGGATAGACTGGGCAGAGGAGAGAAGGGTCCTGCTGACACCTTCCCAAGTCCATGCTTGCACTCAGGTCCAAGTTTAAGGAAAGGAGCTTTTCAAATTGTCAGAATAAATTCAGAGCCCGTGGATGTTTCCACTCTCTGCTGCATCCCTCGCTCCCATGCTGCTCCCCAGACAACTATCTTGTCTTTAAAGTTGAGCGTTTTCATCACATGCCATGCCGATGAATGAATGGGGCCCCTGGGGTGTCCCGCTAAAGTGTAAGAGGCCTTGGGCGTGTGCTGCTGGGATGAGACTGAGATTGCCATGCAGGGGTCCCGGAGAAAACTGTCTACGTCCCGGGACTAGTTGGTAGACGATCAGAATCTCACTGCTTCTCGTTTCAAGACAGGTGCTTTATTTTCTCTGTCTTACCCTCCAATAGCTTGGGCACCAAATACCTATGTGCTTAACCCCTCCCATAACTCCTTCCTCCCTTCCACCCCCCAAATCATCGCGTCTTCTGTCTCTGCGTCTACGCCGAGGCTGGTACCAGAGAGACAGGGTGCAGGTGAAACTCTGCTCCTATGAATAGAGGCCCCTACACTGGCTTCCCTCCGTTGCCTCACCGCAGCACAGACATTTCCTGAGATGGGCTCACGCGTTTTCCAATATCGTGGGGCTTGAAGGGACGCTGACACAAGCCGTGCAAGGCATCTTCGCTGCTGCGTGATGCTCCCCAAAGGTATTCACATTTCACTCTTCAGTAGCAAGTAAACCCCACGCTGGTAGTAAACTCTCGGCTACCAAGCCAGTCCGACGTCCTACTTTTCATGTGGGGTGAGACTGTCTTTGCATTTTGGCTCCAGGCATGGAGAGATAAAGTAGAAGGTAAGCAAGTCTCCTCGGGCACTCTCCCACTTCCTTCAAGTTTTGGTCCTGCTCTGTGCTCACTTTCTCCTCCTTTAAATTCCCACAGAATCCCAGCAGCATCTCCCCTCCTGGCCCCCGAGTGGCCCAGGTATTGATTCCCAGATCCAATCAACCAGCTCTTCCTTCTCCCCTTTTTTATCTGAACCGTCCTCTCTATCCCTTAGGCTCACCACCCCTCCTGACAAAATCCACATGAAAGAATCTCTTGGCTCCAAATTTTGCACAGAATTCTTATTTCTACCCACCTCTTCTCCCGAAGATGCCCTCCTCACGAATTCGCACTTTCACAGAGGACAGTTGCCTATTAAACACACAATATGCACATTATACCCCATCCTCCCACCGCATTTTGCAGTTAGTTACCGGAATTCATGGACATTTTTGGCTAATTTTGCAGTATTTAGTGAGATGGTTCCAATACCTGATCCTTGCAGTGTTAAGGAAGTTACGACCCTGCACATTTCTGTAGTTGCGGCCATTTCAACAGATACATCTTTCTTTACGGATTTCAGATTAAAATGTTACAGACCAAGATACGCAAATGGACATGAACTGACACATTCTGAACAAAATTTATAAATGTGTGTACGTGGATCTACTGGGAGAAATCAGAGAAGCTGAGAAAGGCTTTTTTGGAAGCCTTCACGCAGGACACATACAGCAAGTATAAATTAGTGAAATAACTGATTAAGTTCTGAGGTGTGTCGGGCGCTGAGAACACCAGTCACGCCACCATTGAGTTCACTCACAAAGCCTCTGATCCTCCTCTTTCTTTTTCAACCTTTTCTCTCATCCTCTGCTGCTCACCCCAGCCTTTTGATATTTTAGTAGGTTTTTCCCAGAGCAGGCTGGAAATGTTTGATTTTTAATGGTCTAGAAGATTTGCCATTTTGACTTTCTTAGCTGTGGCCGATTTGTTGGAAATTGCAAAACTGCCTCATGCTTTATAAATGTTTCTGCGTTCTCACACATTTCAAACTTAGACGAGAAGACGTCAGCAGTCAGGCTGTCTGTTAGCTTCTCCTGACCTCCACTTAACCCCCCTCTTTGTGTTAAGATCAGGAGAGGTGGCTGGTTTGGCTACATTAAATATAGATTTTTATTTCTGCCCTTCTGGTTGCAGTCCCTACCCCTGATCTTCTGAGCTCACAGCACAACAATTTGTGCTCCCTGGAAAAAGGGATAGTTTTTGTTTGTTGAAGTTCAGCAACTTTTCTCAGCAACTGAGCATTTGTCCCCAGTGTTGACCTGAAATAATGTGGCAACTCATTTGTTCATCAAATTCAGTATAATCAGAAAAAAAAAAAAAAAAAACCTGTACAAATCCTTTTGTAGTGCTTCTGGCTCTTAGGCATCTTTTTTCAAAGTTTCTAAGCTAGTTTATGTAGCGTCCATATAATCTCATGATCCGTTTCAGTCATTACCTCCGAAGTTCCTTAGTTCAGAATCTAAGACAGATATAATGTATATCTTACTAGATAGACATGCATAAACACGAGCTAGAATTATTAAATTAAAATGAGAACAGATAGGTCAAGGCCAAGCATGTTACTATTACTGTATCCCCTCAACAGTTTGCCTGTGGAATAGTCATCATGAATGCCTGAATAGACAAATGGAGGATGAATGTAGGACTGATCAAGAATGGAATTTAACAAGGCGCATGTTACAGAGCAAAGAAAGAATGATGCCACGTGGTATGGAATAAAACTCGTGTTTGCAGACAGAAAGCGAACCCTCAGAGATGAAACCACCCAGCTGGCCGTGATGTAGACAGGGGAAGGAACAAGACAAGGTGTATGTGTTGGCGATGATATTAGTGTAACCCTTCAAAGCCGTTATATGTGGTACGGGCCTGGAGTGGGCTCGCAGGTAAAGACACTCATCTAGAACAACTCCTCCTTAACTCCTCTGAAAGGAGCTAAAGAAAGCCCCTTACACATGATCTCCTAAAAGGAGTCTTATCAAATCCCATGGTCTCCCTTCTTGTCCATCTGTCTTCCATGCTCAGGAGCCTTTGCCTCTTTATACCCCAATTTCTGTCCAATCCAAGGCCACCTGGACCCCCATCTTCCTCTCATTTCCCCATCACTCAGCCTCCACTCCCGCTACACTCCTCTGCTGTTCTTGGGCACAAAGTTTCCTTTCTATTCTGACTCATTTTTCAAGAGAAAACATTCTTTGCCTTTTTTTCCCTCAGAACACCTATGGTAGAGGAGGAGTTCACAGAGGAAGGTCAAAAGGCAATGCCAGCATTCTCTGTCATGAAGTTTGAGGGTGGTGGGAAATGTTATAAACTATTACACACACACACTCCAACAGTTTTGTTCCATCATTAGTATTAAGTATACCCAAACCAGATATCGTATATAATATCAAATTTCCATACTTTTAGGCCACAAATCTCATGTTAAGAGATCAACTGAGGCAAATTAAAAATTTTAATAGTTTATGTGAGCAAAATGGATTTGAACTGAACAGCACCAAACTGGAAAGGGAAGTGGGAGACATACAGAGAAAGTTGCAGAGGCCAAGTGAGGAGACTGTCGCTTGGCTACTGCTTAGAGGTTAGTCAGCTGTTTCTGATCGGTTGTCCCAGCTCTTTGGTTTCATGACCTTGAGGGCTTTATGGGCTTAGGTTTTGGTTTGCTTACCTCTGCCGCCATGGCTTGAGGGCCACCTCCATTTAAGGGGCTCCTTGTTTACTTAATTCAACAGTCAGATGTGCAGAAAATGAAGTTTTATGTTGCTGTGACTCAACTCAGAGCTCGTGACTCCTGCATAAAATAGCAGGACGATAAACTTGCTAATTCGAAATCGCTTGGTTTAAAAATCAGGCACTTTTTAAAAAAATACAGTCTTAATCACTTAAGAATTGTCTACCTGCTCCACCCTTTTCCAATTCTGCCCAAAAGCTTTTAGGTTCGAGGGCAGCTTTGGAAACATCCACGTGAGGGGGCAGGTAGAGAGATGAATCATCTACGTAACTTTGCCAGCTTCTCGTGAGATGTAACTCGTTCCTCTGGGCGTGGGCATCGGCACCTACCCAAGCACTTCCTCCTTCTCCGGCTACCCGGTCAGATAACCCATGTTTCCCACCCAAGCAAGAGGCCGCTTCACATGGACTGTCTGCTCCTAGCCAGCCTTCTCAGGAGAGCCTAGGAAACCTCAAGGGTCCTTCCTCCTGTGTCGGGAAGCAAGGGAGACATGGGGTGACTCAGACCCACAGCCATCGGGCCCCAGTGCCATGCAGAGCACGTGGCTTCTGCCAGAGTCACACCCTTTCCTTGGGCTGCGCGTTAGAATCTAAGACTCTAACCACCTCTGCTTGGGCAGCCCCACTCTCTAATGACCCCCACCTCCTCCTTCCCCTAAGGAGCTCTAAATTCCAAGGGGACAGGAGGTTGTCACACACAGCCATCATCAAGTTCAGGGAAGCAAGCTTGACCTTCCCTACAGGCTGTGGAAAGGCTCAATGCTCTGTGTCCTTCAGTATTTGGTGTTGATAGTCAAGCCAAGATGCTCAAATTCAAAAAAGCATACCAAGTTTCAAAACTATTCTCTCTCAAGCATCTGGCTTTTGCCATTGACTATTTTTGACAGATGACTCTTCTACAAAGGTTCTTCTGAGCTCTACACTCCCTGAGCAATCAAGTACAGTCCACCTGCCTCCTATGAGTGGGGAGGGGTTAAAAAAAACAAAGGAATAACCAAGAAGGAAGTATATTTGGATACATCCTAAAAGCATGGAGCATTTGACAAGTAGGAATTATAAACGCGAAGCCACAGATGTTTGACACAATAATTACAACGACATACACTAGTAAAATATGAACTCTTTGAGAATACGCAAGATACATAACATGAAATATTCAGCTGTATTTCCAACCGTGCTACGTGGACGCTAATGAAGAACATGTTTACTCCCACTTTTAAGAAGTTTCTAAGGAAAAATCAGAATTTGCAAAACTTTCATAATGGTAGTAAGTATGGTTATTCACTTTATCAGAGGGGTATCTTTGTTTGGTAGTTTTTTTTTAATCACCCAAAAAAGTGCCCACCCTATTCGGATTCTGACTCAAAATCCTATGCTCCTTCTGAGCTATTTCCTCCCACTTTCCATTCTGTTGCCCAGACTGGTTCCTCTTATTTCACTTACACCTACCTTTTGTGTGATTTTTGTTTTCAATCTCTTTTCCCTGCATTTTACCTAGTGTTTTACCTAGTACCATGTTTACCTCCTGTTGATCTAACCTACATTAATTACAATACTATAGACGAAAACACCAAAATATAGAAATGTCATTCAAATTGTGAAAAATTGTTTATTAACTTTCTTCCACAAATCCTTTCTGATGGAATGTCTTAAACAACAGAGTTTGTGATAAATAAGAGGAACAAAGAGTAGTCTGTCATGATGCTCCCATCCTACCTAGAAGCTGCACCATCACAAACACACGTCTCCAAAGAGCTCCCAGGAAGCTAAACTACTTTTAAATTCATCCTGGGGAAATTGTTGCAAATTTTTAATATGACTGATAATGTGATTAGATACAAGAAATGTGCTAGGCCAAAGTTGCCATAGTCTGATGATTAACATGAATTATTTATGCTATCTTATTGCTACAGTTGTGAGCCAGTTACCGTATTGAAGTTCTGATTAAATGATAACACTTGAAAGTGTTGTCTAATTAAATCCTCCCATGAACCATGAAGGGCGATGGTTCCTCCCCTCAACAGAGGAGGGACTCAGTCTCAAAGCCAAGATCACAGGCTCCTAAGTGCTTAACGCAGGACGTGAATTCATGTTTATCTGAGTTCTTTCCACTCGCCATACTAACACCAAAATCATGGCGCAGAGTTATGAATATTATCTCTCATTTTACGGGACAGATGAGCAAACTGACCAAGCAAGTTGAACTCAATTCAGACCTGCCACTTACTGCTTCCGGGGGAAGAGGTGGAGGCAGGGCAGGCACAGGTGGAGGGTGGGCGGGGCCAGACCTGGGAAAACTAGGAGTTGGGTGGAGTCATTAAGAGTAGGGCTGAGGACAGGCTGGGAGGTGCAGTTGGAGGAGCTCCCTGGAAAGACCAGGAACACTCAAGAATGACTTCAGACTTAGGGCATAAGCAGTTGGAAGGGAGGTTTTGCACAGCATGATAGAAAGAGTTTTTTTCTTTAGGAAGTAACTCTGGCAACTTACCCAAAATAGTCTAGGATGTAAGAAACTGAAAGCAAGCCCTCAAGGAGCGTGGAGGTTGCTCTCCATCTCTAAAGAGGAAGCGGCTGCGGCCAACACAAGTTGGCTGCTGCTCTTTTTTTTTTGCGGTACGTGGGCCTCTCACTGCTGTGGCCTCTCCCTGCTGTGGCCTCTCCCGTTGCGGAGCACAGGCTCCGGACGCGCAGGCTCAGCGGCCATGGCTCATGGGCCCAGCCGCTCCGCGGCATGTGGGATCTTCCCGGACCGGGGCACGAACCCGCGTCCCCTGCATCGGCAGGCAGACTCTCAACCACTGCGCCACCAGAGAAGCCCATGTGTTTGTATTTTTTACAGTTTTTTTCCTTTAATTAATATATAGTCTCATAGTGGTGTAGTCGGAAAAGACACTTGACATGATTTTAATTTTCTTAAATTTACCAAGGCTTGATTTGTGACCAAGATATGATCTATCCTGGAGAATGTTCCATGAGCACTTGAGAAGAAAGTGTATTCTGTTGTTTTTGGATGGAATGTCCTATAAATATCAATTAGGTCCATCTTGTTTGATATATCATTTAAAGCTTGTGCTTCCTTATTTATTTTCATTTTTGTTGATCTGTCCATTGGTGAAAGTAGGGTGTTAAAGTCCCCTACTATGATTGTGTTACTGTCGATTTCCCCTTTTATGGCTGTTAGCATTTGCCTTATGTACTGAGGTGCTCCTATGTTGGGTGCCTAAATATTTATAATTGTTATATCTTCTTCTTGGATTGATCCCTTGATCATTATGTAGTGTCCTTCTTTGTCTCTTGTAATATTCTTTATTTTAAAGTCTAATTTGTGTGATATGAGAATTGCTACTCCAGCTTTCTTTTGATTTCCATTTGCATGGAATATCTTTTTCCATCCCCTCACTTGCAGTCTGTATGTGTCCCTAGGTCTGAAGTGGGTCTCTTGTAGACAGTATATATATGGGTCTTGTGTTTGTATCCATTTTGCCAGTCTGTGTCTTTTGGTTGGAGCATTTAATCCATTTATATTTAAGGTAATTATCAATATGTACATTCCTATTACCATTTTCTTAATTTTGGGGGTTTGTTATTGTAGGTCTTTTCCTTCCCTTTTGTTCCCTGCCTAGAGAAGTTCCTTTAGCATTTGTTGTAAAGCTGATTTGGTGGTGCTGAATTCTCATAGCTTTTGCTTGTCTGTAAATGTTTTAATTTCTCCATCAAATCTGAATGAGATCCTGGCAGCATAGAGTAATCTTAGTTGTAGGCTTTTCCCTTTCATCACTTTAAATATGTCCTACCCCTCCCTTCTGGCTTGCAGAGTTTCTGCTGAAAGATCAGCTGTTAACCTTTTGGGGATTCGGCTGTATGTTATTTGTTTTTTTCCCTTGCTGCTTTTAATGTGTTTTCTTTGTATTTAATTTTCGATAGTTTGATTAATATATGTCTTCGTGTGTTTCTCCTTGGATTTATCCTGTATGGGACTCTCTGCACTTCCTGAACTTGATTAACTATTTCCTTCCCCATATTAGGGAAGTCTTCAACTATAATGTCATCAAATATTTTCTCAGTCCCTTTCTTTTTTTTTCTTGGACCCCTATAATTTGAATGTTGGTGCATTTAATGTTGTCCCAGAGGTCTCTGAGACTGTTCTCAATTCTCTTCATTCTTTTTTTCTTTATTCTGCTCTGTGGTAGTTATTTCCACTATTTTATCTTCCAGGTCACTTATCCGTTCTTCTGCCTCAGTTATTCTATTGATTCCTTCTAGAGAATTTTTAATTTCATTTATTTTGTTGTTCATCATTGTTTGTTTGCTCTTTAGTTCTTCTACGTCCTTGTTAAATGTGTCTTGTATTTTCTCCATTCTGTTTCCAAGATTTTGGATCATCTTTACTATTGTTAGTCTGAATTCTTTTTCCGGTAGACTGCCTATTTCCTCTTCATTTGTTTGGTCTGGTGGGTCTTTACATTGCTCCTTCATCTGCTGTGTGTTTCTCTGTCTTCTCATTTTGCTTAACTTACTGTGCTTGGGGTCTCCTTTTTGCAGGCTGCAGGTTCATAGTTCTCGTTGTTTTTGGTGTCTGCCCCCAGTGGCTAAGGTTGGTTCAGTGGGTTGTGTAGGCTTCCTGGTGGAGGGGACTAGTGCCTGTGTTCTGGTGGTTGAGGCTGAATCTTGTCTTTCTGGTCGGCAGGACCATGTCCAGTGGTGTGTTTTGAGGTGTCTGTGAACTTATTATGATTTTAGGTAGCCTCTCTGCTAATGGATGGTGTTATATTCCTGTCTTGCTAGTTGTTTGGCATGGGGTGTCCAGCACTGGAGCTTGTTGGTTGTTGAGTGGAGCGGGGTCTTAGCATTGAGAGAGATCTCTGGGAGAACTCTCACCGATTGATATTACATGGTGCCAGGAGGTCTCTGGTGGACCAATGTCCTGAACTTGGCTCTCACCTCAGAGTCTCAGGCCTGACACCCTGCCGGAGCACCAAGACCCTGCCAGCCACACAGCACCACACTGGGTTCCGAGGGGCTCACTGGGGACAGGAAAGGATGCCACCGCTTTGCCTCAGCCTCCTGAGGGATGACCTGGATGCTCCAGGGGCACCGTCCAGGGCAGGGTGAGAAGAGCTCCCACACGGAGGGACGCCCCTTCCCCCAACCCCACCTCCACAGGCTTCACTCTTAATTTCAGATGGCAGCATAAACAGAAATAAAATTTCAGGCAGTTGGCAACACAAACAAAGTACCCTTAGGTGGCCTATGTTCATTAGAACTCGATCATGAATGATTTGAGAAAGGGAGAGCTCTACAAAAGATTAAGTGGAGTATTTACTAGTTCCTGATAGACTTTTATAAGAAAAGAAAAGCATAAGCAACCTTTACTTGATCTCAGAGAGAGTGTCAGTATTCAAGCGGACCACACATGACTCAGCTTCTCTGCCAATATTTGGCCCATGCTGTTTACAATTTCATGGGTTGTACAGTATAGATTCTGTTAAATATAATTTAACACAGTTGTTACTTACAATAGAAATTACCTGGAAATCAAGACCAGTGGATAAATGGATAACCAACAGAGACCTTCTGTATAGCACAGGGAACTCTGGTGAATACTCTGTAACAACCTAAATGGGAAAAGAATCTGGAAAAGAATAGATCCATGTATATGTGTAACTGCATCACTCTGCTGTACACCTGAAACTAACACAACATTGTTAATCAACTACACTCCAATATAAAATAAAGAAGACCAGTGGACTTAAAAAGAAGGGGAATTCACATTTAATACATATGACTTCTGTGAAAGGCAAGGGGCTCTTTCACCTCCATTAGCTTTGTCTAATCACACCAAAAACCCTGGGAGGGAGTTTTACTAATCCCCATGTTCTGGAAGAGGGAACTGAAAAGTGACAGGACCTACTGAGAGTCCACAAGGGCACACTGGGAACTTCCAAGACACCCTCCCTGCCCAGCAGCAGGCACACTCAGCCTGTGCTGGACATGGGGGTGCAGGTGTAGGCACCAAGCGTTGGGAACTGCTATGGTCTACAGTTGTGGTAACTCCAAGAAAAGGCAGAATCAGGAGAACACTACTTTCAGATTTAAATGAGCCTGTTTGACTTTGCTGAATAATACGTAGCTGTAGGGAAAAGCATTCAAATTAAGCCCATGGTATATGTCATTCACAAAATAACAGCCACGTGGGAATTCTACAATGGAAGCAGTGGCCACTTAATCTTAATCTGCAGATGGACGGTTGGCTAACAGTCCCTGCTCTGAGCTGCCCCATAATGGCATTTAGAAGCCTGCTTATCGTATATCCTCCCCAAAAGGTAATATCCCCACTATGCATCGTGAGACATTTGTGTCACGTCCAATAAAACTTTGTCCAACCCTCATAGCCTGTAAAGGCCTTTGAAATTGTCCTTTGGGTTAAAGATGGAAAAAAATATCACTTGGAAAAATATTTTCAAAGATGGAAAAAAATAACACTCCAAAATTAGACTCCAAGTCATAAACACACAGATGATATGGAATGACATACCTTATAAATAACATTTCTGGCATTTAAAATTCTTTGTGTCTCACACCCATGATTCTGAGAAAGCTTAAAGCACACATGCATCACACACTCGGTGTCCAGGTAATTTCATATTTACTTAAAAACCGTGTGGGTATGTGTCCAAATACCAGGCAGATGGGAGTAAGCTAAATATTCTTCAAATAATAAAAATTCTAGGGAATTCTCTGGAAGTCCAGTGGTTAGGACTCAGCGCTTTCACTGCCATGGCCCAGGTTCAGTCCCTGGTTGGGGAACTAAGATCCTGAAAGCCACGTGTCTCAGCCAAAAAATAAAATCTAAAACCTGGAAACTTTACAAACCATTTCAGCTACAATAAGTTTAAAAGATTAAAATATGTACCAAGCTTTTTTATTGTACTTTGAAAAATTTCAAACCTACAAAAGTAGTACAATGAATACCGATATACCTTTCCTCTGGATTCACCCATTAATATTTTCCCACATTTACTTTTTCTCTCTCACCAAACTCACACACATGCATATGTTTTCTTGCTGAATGATTTGAGAGTAAATTGCAGATATCATGACTCTTCCCACATAAGCATTTCAGCCTGGATCTCCTAAAAACTACATTCTCTTAGCCGCCATACGATGACTAAATTCAAGACATTTAACATTAATAAAATTAGACTATCTAATATAACATCCATATTCATATTTCATCAATTTTCCTAATTATGTCCTTTATAGAAAAAAATATTTTTTTCCTAATCCAGGCTCCAGCCAGGATCACATCCTCAGCTCTGTAGCTTCCTTTAATCTGGAGACAATGACGTGAGCTTTGAAGAACATGGGTCAGTTGTCTTATAGAATATTCCTCAATTTGCATTTGTCTGATGTAAACACAAGACTGTTACAGAAGTCGTCATAGAAATACACCAGAGGAAAGCTACCTGCTATGTTTGGGGTCTGATCTCTTGGTAAAGCATCTCCTCACATTTTCATTTCTTTTTCTTTAAAATTGTGACTCACGGGACTTCCTGTTTTAACCTGTCCCTTATTCTTCTAGTTGTCCTCAGACAATCTTCAGAGACTTGCATTTATCTATCGTAACTTTCAAGGTCATCTCTGTAGCCTTAACCCTAACCCGCACTTCCCCTTCCCTGGTTGGCAATCATTTCCAGGGTTCCTTCACCCTCGGAGCTCTGATGTTCCCCTCCAGGTAGGGAGCCTGCATTGCTGTTTTCATCCATCCCCTCTCTATCAGTGAGAAATGCACTCTACACGCAACAAAGAGAAAAACCAATCATCAGTGGGTTAAACAAATAAGAATTTATTTTTCTCACATAAACAGTCCGGCAGAAAGTGTTTGCTGACAACAGATCAGCTGTCCAGCCATGCCATTAGGGTCCTCATCTTTTCCTGTATTTCCCAGTCCACCGTCCTTTGTGCTGGTTATTATGCTCCAGGCTTATCTCCTAATTCATGGAAAGATGGCCACTGCTGCTCCAGACATCAAGTCCATGTTCAAAGCAGGATGAAAGGGAAGGGTGGCATGTAGCTCCATCTTTCCCGGTTAGCTTTCCCAGGAATTCCTTTAGAAGACTTCTGCTTCTTAGATCTCACTGGTCAGGATTTGGTCCCAGAGCCGTGCTTAATTGCCAAGGCAGCAGGAAAAGTGGGAAACAAGAGTAACCTTATTGTTGAAGCCAGACATCTCCTCAGCCGGGACTGAAGGCATTGAGAGGCAAAGGGGAGACGGACAACAGGTGGGCAACATACAGATTCTCTGGCTCCTCCAACGCTATGTAGATTTACTCATTCTCTCCTGCTCAATTTTATTCTAGGTGCCTTCTCAATTTTTCTTCATTTATCTTCTCTCCCTTCTACATCCCCTTGAAAAATGAACTTTCACACAGTTTTATTATCACTTCATCTTCCTCCTAGAGTCAAATAATATTACAACCACTGGTACTGTCTCCACCTTTGACAGGTGAAGAGAGCTGAAATCCAGCAAGGTGAAGTCCCTTGCCCAAATTCACCCATCAGTTGAGAGGCACACCCAAGAATAGAACATAACTCTACTATCAGCATTGTCAGATCTGCCGCTCAGAATACATGGTGCCTATGTTCCACTCTGCTCTGTTTGGACCCTCTTGCCCATACCTTGGACATTAAATATAAAATTCTCCATGAGGCTTCATCAATCCAGTTGTTTGTTTCTGGAAACTTCTCCAAAAAGGAAAAATAATAAGAAAACCGTATTTTTCCCTTTTTACTTTTTTAATTTACTCTCTAAATGTGAAGGAGGGAGAAGTGGTTCATTGCTCCTCTGAACCCTGAGTCTGAATTTGTAGAGCTTCCATCTCCAACACGTCTGCCAAGTAGCAACGGGACCACGTCTATTTAGATGCACCATTCTTGTCTTTGGCCTTGTTGGGAAACATCTTGGGACACCCAGGGCAACACAACATAAAATACCTTATGAAGCAGCCAGCATCTCATCCCTGCACTGAAAGATTTAAAAGGGTGACAGCGCACCCAGGATAGAAACAGTCAGAGAGGGAGTCAGTTTGAAGGTGTAATTGACCTTGGTCTTGAAGGGTAAGACTTAGCTGATAATAAGATATGCAGCAAAACTGTCACAAGCCAAGAAAGGGAAGCACAAATATGAATGGTTTTTCAGGGGTCTTATAAGCAGGTCAGTGGAGGCGGTGGGGGGACCAGTAGAGGGCAGTGGGTAAAAACACATGTTCTGAAGTCGGACAGACCTGAGTCTGAATCCCAGTTCTGCCACTTCCTAGTTCTGTGATTCCCCAAGCAAGTTATTCCTCTATGCCTTACCTTCTAAGCTGTAAGGTCATGATAATATTAATAACTACTCAATGGCATTGTTACGAGGATGAAATAAAATAAGGTATGTAAAGTGTTTCACGCTAGTGCCTCAAATATAGTAAATGCTTAAAACATGAAAGGAAAAACTACTGATCAGAGTGCAAAGGTCAATGTACTGGACTCTTAGGTTTAGGAAAGTAGATTGTGGCCAGTTGTGGAGGCTTCGGCTCTAAGGCTAAAGCGTAATCCAAAGGAAGCCATTAAAAGTGTACCAGCCAGACATGAGCTAATCCAGACTGGAATCACAGCTGGGAGAGGAGGAGTGGAAAGCACTGCTGGATGGAAAGCCTGTTAAGAAGATGTACAACAGCCCCTGATTCATGGTCTTTATTTCTTGGCTGCACTACTAGTGTCATCTATGAATTGAGAAGGAATCAAATGGGATGGTTGGACAGTTGTGAAAAGAGTTGTGTCATAGTTTGAGGCCTATGCTGGAAATGTAGAAATACAAAATTTAGAACTTCCAGCTATTCTGTGTGTTGGGAAGCATGTGCACTCCTTCAATATATGCTCACTGGATGTTTACTATGGCAGAATACTAAACCCTAAGCAATGTTTACAATAACATCTCACCCAACTAAAGACCACTCATCCTAGAATCTCCAAAACTTTGATTCTTGAAAACCCAGGCATTTAAAAAAGAGAAAGAAGGAAATCTTGTCCTTTATCAGGCCCTCGTTCATAGCTCGTTTGCTCATTTCACAAACAGGTCTACACATAACGTCTGAGTATCTGCATTTTTAGCCATAGCAGATTTAAGTAAAAAATTAGAAATGATAATCAGAGCACTGACTCTATAGAGCAGACAGATTAATGATAGTTGAAGTGACAGCTGATAAAGAATTGTGGAGGAAAAACCATAAAAATTTGACAGGACTCCAAAAGCACAGGAGTCTGTGGTGAAAGTTATAGGACATGAGTGCCTTCAAAGCCCCTAAGGCATCAGTGTGTTACCAAGTCTAAGTTCATACTGCTGGCTGCATGACAGGCCAATAAATGGAGAGACAGGGTGTTGGGACAAGGAACAGTGACTTTATTCAGAAAGCCAGCAGACAGAGAAGATGGTGGACTCATGTCCCAAAGAAACATCTTGCCCAGGGTTTGGATGCTAGTTTATCTTATAGAGCAAAGAGGTAGAGGTGAGGAGGTAAAGGGAAAATGTTGACAAGTTGTTGTAAGTCTTTCCTGGTCCAACCAGACTCTGGAGAGGAGATGTGTTAATGTCTTCCTTCCTGCAGCCATTCAGAGGTGCGCCTGGTCAGGACGTTTCCTGGGAGCTAAACACAAGTATTTTAGCTTAACACTCAGGCATGGGAGGCAGGGTTCCCAGAGATGGGCCACTGTGGACGCTTTAAGCTGTAGGCAACATCCCTTTAGTGATTAACTTGTAGCAAAAGCAATAGAACATAAAGGTTAAAGTAAAAGAAGCAGCTCCAATATGGAGTCAGGTTTGTTCTTCCCTGTTACAAACACAATAACCCAAATTCATAAAAGAAGTTTACTCTTGTGTTCAATAGATCTCCAAATCTTTAGAAGTAAAGCTACACCCAAAACTTGAATCAGAGATACCAATATAGAATTTCTGACAAGTTTTTCTAAAAATGGGAGATGAGAAATGAGGATGTACTTGGCATGGGGAAAGAAGTGTGTTTTCTTCTGGCTTGTTCTTAAGAAGGGAGACCCAAGAGCATGTTTCAGGAAAGAGGTGAAGATGGACGATGCTGAGAGAGAAGGGAGAACCGCTGGATCCGTCCTGAGCAGGAGAGAGGGATGGAGGCTGAGCTCAGGGGCGGGGCTGGATTTAGACAACGTGAAGGGGGCATGGAAGAGGTGGAGCTCACGGGGCGGGGGGGGGTCCATGCGGGGATTTGTGAGGCTCCTCGGGTGGCCTCAGGAGGTGCTGGAGGCTCGAGGAGAGAAGGAAGGAAATAATCGTCTAGGAGATGGAAGAGTGCATGGGAGAGAGAACACTGCCGAGTGGCATCAAGGCCCCTCTCCCTTCTCATTGGAAGGAGGCAGCAGTGTGCACGGCACAGCTGGGGACCACAAACAGATCTGTTCATGGGTCAATGCTGTGTTAAGTTCTGCAGTCAGACGGGAGAAACTGGACTAAGACAAGATCACGAAGGGATATTGAGTACCTGGATTTTGTCAGGACATTGGTGTGTTTTTCTTTTTGTTTTGTTTTGGTTTTTTTTTTTTCAGCTTTGTTGAGGTAAAGACAATTGAATTTTTCAAGGTTTTCTGTGTATATCAGAGTACACACATGGCAAAATCTCAAATTTGAAGTCTAAAATGTTCCTTTAAATGGTAACTTCTTTGAAACATCTGTTTATGTTATTCATAGATTGATGGAACTAGTTCAAGCAGCCTGAAAATATTTTGTGGCTGATCCCCTTAATTTTGGCAGAATATCCTTAAATTTTCTATCCAATTTTTCAAAACCTCCAGAGATTCTCTTAGTAACCCAATCCATTGTTTAATGATCCTTGTAGCTAAGAAACGATTCCTCATAACTAACTTGAAAATCGTCCCTGGCATCAGAGCACAGGACCAACGGCAGCCTCTTCCCCATGTTACCTGCCAAAACAACAGCAATCACAGCCTTTCAAGAGATACAACAGCTGCACGGGTCCCCCTGCTTGGTAATGTCCATCTACTTCTAATATCTCGTGAAATCAATTAGAAAATCTCCACTAGAAGATAAATAAGCCACAGACGTAATGAACTGCTTGCCCCGCAAACGAGCGCACGTGTTCACGGGCCGCTGACACGGGGTGCTTTCCCACTGGTGCTTCACCAATGCCTAATTCTGAGTTTCTCAACCTGGGCACTACTGACATTTGAGGACGATAAAACTTTTGCGGGGTGAGCTGTCCTGTGCATTGTGGGATACTTAGCAGCATCACTGGACTCTACCTATTAGATGCCAGCAGCACACCCCAAGTGGTGATACTAAAAGGTATCTCCAGACTTTGCCAAATGTCCCTTCGGCTGCAAAATCATCCCTGACTGAGAGCCACTGGCTTGGTCCTACCTCGTTTCAAAAGGTCTAAAGAAAACCAGCTAATTACAATCAGTGTATTTTCATCTATTGCCCCAAAACCAGATTTTCATGCATTTGAATCATCTGTAAATAGCTTCAGATTATTTTTTTTTATTGAAGTATAGTTGACTTACAATGTTCCAGGAGTACAGAAAGGTGACTCAGTTATACACACACACATATACATATATATTATTTTTTACATTCTTTGCCATTATAGGTTATTACAAGATATTGAATACAGTTCCCTGTGCTATACAGTAGGTCCTTGTTGATTATCTACTTTATATGTAGTACTGTGTATCTGTTAATCCCAAATTCCCAATTTATCCCTCTTCCAGATTATTTTTATTAAAGAATAGTCACTTAAAAAAAAAAAGTCCAAATTTTCCCAAGGATATAAACTGAAGAGTAAAATCACCCCTTTCTCTTACCATTATTGTCCCACTTCCCAAAGACAACCACTGGCAATAGTTTCTTGTTAGTATATCAGAATTTTATAAATGATATAAATATATATCTTATACAAATAAAACCAGACTATATAGGCTGTTGTTCAACATACTTTCTGTAACTCAGTGATATGTATTGAATATCTAATTATATTAGTAGGTGTATATCTACCTCACTTTCCAAAATGTTGAACTGAATATCTATACGAGAATGCAGAGTTCTATAATTACATTATATATTTATTTAATAACGCCCTATTACTACTGGTATTTTTACTTATTTTGTCGTTGGATATCTGAAATACTTATTGATAGTTAGCATTTAAAATAGAAACTATAAAATAAGTGGGTTAAATATAGGGCAAGTTTGCCTTTGTACATGGTTTTTCATATTTTGTTTTTGTAAATTTTGCTTCCTAACAAAGTATTTTAGCAAACTGCCTCTATACATTTTATGCTGTGGGTAGTTACCCAAGAAAAGAGGAATACTGCATATTTTCCATAGACTATAAAAAGGATTTCAAATGCTGGTAATAAGTCACAGAATCCAATGAGACTCTTATCTTACTGTTTGCAAAAGCCATGGCTATTCAGAAACACTACAAACAATTAAACAACACTCACCTCCTTTATTTGAACCTAAGTTAGCAGAACTGTCTCTAAGCGGTGACTGCATTGATTTCAGACTAACCATGCTGACATTTTCCATTTTAATGTTTAATGTTGTTACAGAATGAGGGTTATAATTTCACTGAGTTAGTGTTTTCCATAGAAAATGGGTTCCCTGGACACATTCGTAAGTGCTTGTGCGCTTCTGTCAAGGTCTGTCAAAAAGTAAAAGAGCTCAGTTTTATTCCATTAGTGATAAATCCCTAGGAACTTAGCTTCCAAGATATGTTTACTGGAACCCTTAAGATTTTAGTTCTGATAGAGGGATTCAAGATTTGGGCACAAGTCAGGTCAGATCACGTCTCCCCCCAGAAATGATAACCAGCCCCAGCATAATCACCTCACTATATGGTTAATGAGGTCAGTTTCCTCAAAACCACATTATTAAAATGCTTCACTGTACTTCCTCTTTGGCTTTGGCCCTTGAATTACTCTGGCACCCAATTAAGTTAAAGAGAAGCTATGATCACTGCAAAAAGTCTGGACCATCTTTCCCTTTTCTGTGCACTACAGTTCCCCCAGACCCACGAAATGCAGATACGTATGTTTTAGTTATAAGGGAATGACAATAATTTGTCCTCCAGCTGAAAAAAAGAAAGCCACTGATTTTCACTCAGTACTGTGTCTCACTTGGCAACCAGTACATGTAACTGTTCATCTGTTTTTCCATCCACTTAATCTCAAAGTATTTCCAGGAGAAGAAAGAGATTTAAGTGCTTCATCCAAAAATATTTCTGCTGTTGCGATGAAAATTATTAAGCAAGTTTTCCAAATTGCTTCAAATTTTGACTGTAATATTTACCTGACTTCTTATGCACTGGAGTAACTTTTCAGTTAGGGTGCTTTCTAAAAAATAATAATTTATAAATTTCTTAAATTATGAGTGATTTTTATATGAGAGTATTCAAATGAAAACAAACTGTAATTGCAAAAATTTTAATTCAAGTATCACTAAAAGCAAGATGCACTTATGCCAACATTAAGTACTAACTTATACCATGTTGACAGAGCCAGTGCCTCATCCCTGCCATGTTGTCACCGTCGTCAACTGCCCCCTGCATCACGAGGGCTCTGCTAAGTGTTTTACTTCAGTTCTGAGTCTGTTGCTACCCATTCTCTGTTGAAATTATTAATTTCCCGGTACCAGTGCCTAACAAATTCCCACTGCAAAAATATATCCAGATATATTTAATACTTGATTTACTGTAGTCAGAAAGCCTTCGAAAAATTATTTAGAGCCTGGCACTCAAGATGTCGAAGCGAGGACGTGGTGGGTCCTCTGGTGCGAAATTCCGGATTTCCTTGGGTCTTCCGGTTGGAGCCGTGATCAACTGTGCTGACAACACAGGAGCCAAAAATCTGTATATCATCTCTGTGAAGGGGACCAAGGGATGACTAAATAGACTTCCTGCTGCTGGTATGGGTGACATGGTGATGGCCACCGTCAAGAAAGGCAAACCAGAGCTCAGAAAGAAGGTACATCCAGCAGTGGTAATTCGACAACGAAAGTCATACCGGAGAAAAGATGGTGTGTTTCTTTATTTTGAAGATAACGCAGGGGTCATAGTAAACAATAAAGGCGAGATGAAAGGTTCTGCCATCACAGGACCAGCTGCAAAGGAATGTGCCGACTTGTGGCCCAGGACTGCATCCAATGCTGGCAGCATTGCATGATGCGTCGGTGTATTTGTAAAAGAAAAATATAAGAATAAAAATTACTTGCTCCATGTCATTCTTCTTGACACCACCTAACCCTCACCCCCTCTGTAAAATAAAACTACCCAGTGCAAAAAAAAAAAAAAAAAAAACCTTATTCAGAAATGCATCTACTCCTAAGCCACGTATGAGGTAAGCTTAGCAACATTTGCACTAAATCCCATATTCTTAAACTTTTCTGTCTCATCTATTCACTCCTTATCTAAAAGAGCTTGCTATCACATTTAAGACTAAACAAACTTAATTTAAAAATAAGCAAAAAAAAAAAAAAAGATTCAAATGAAGCCATTCATTGTCCTCCTGCTGCTGTTCTCTTCCTTCCTGCTTCGATGCCTGGTGTGTGCGTGTTTGCAAATTCACACACACCCAAGACTAACATAAACTGAGAGATGGAAACGTGTTTGCTTACTCCATTTAGGCCTCACATCCAGAAATCACTGAATCTTCCTTATTTAGAGCCAAACAACATAGAACCATCTAAACAGAGATTCTCAGTGAAGAGTAGCTTATCAGGATTGAGGGATAGACAGAGTAAGGAATGTATGGCTTAACAGAGCAGCTCCAGTATTATAAGTTTATATTTTGAAAAGCCATTCTTTATTCCTTTCTTAATAACTACAGAAAAATAATAGAACTGGACCAAATTGTCTTGGTTGTTATGCAGCCACAAAAGATATATACTCTTTCACACCATACACAAAAATAAACTCAAAATGGATTAAAGACGTAAATGTTAGACTGGAAACCATAAAACTCCTAGAAGAAAATATAGGCGGAATACACTTTGACGTAAATTGTAGCAATATTTTTTTGGAACTGTCTCCTCAGGCAAAGGTAACAAAAGCAAAAGTAGACAAATGGGACCTAATTAAACTTAAAAGCTTTTGCACAGCAAAGGAAACCATTAACAAAATGAAAAGACAACCTACTGATTGGGAGAAAATATGTGCAAATGATATGACCAGTAAAGGGTTAATATCCAAAATATATAAACAGCTCATACAATTCAATAGCAAAATAACAAAGAACCAGATTAATAAATGGACAGAAAACCTAAATAGATATTTTTCCAAAAAAAGGCATACAGATGGTCAACAAGCACATTAAGAGATGCTCAACATCACTTATCACCAGGGAAAGGCAAATCAAAACCACAATGAGATGTCACCTCACACCTGTCAGAATGGCCATCATCAAAAAGAACACAAATAACAAGCATTGGTGAGAATTTGGAGAAAAGAGAACCTTCCTCCACTGTTGGTGGGAATGTAAATTGGTACAGCAACTGTGGAAAACAGTATGAAGTTTTCTCAAAAAACTAAAAATAGAGCTACCATATGACCCAGCAGTTCTGCTCCTGGGTATCTATCTGAAGAAAATGAAAACACTAATTTGAGAAGATACATGCACCCCAATCTTCATAGCTGCGTTATTTACAATAGTCAAGATACAGAAGCAACCTAAGTGTATCAACAGATGAATGGATAAAGAAGAAGTGGTACATATATACAATGGAATACTACTCAGCCATAAAAAAGAAAAATAATGCCATTTGCAGCAACATGGATGGAGCTAGAGATTATCATACTAAATGACGTAAGTCAGACAGAGAAAGACAAATACCATGTGATATCACTTATATGTGGAATCTTAAAAAATGATACAAATGAACTTATTTACAAAACAGAAATAGAGAAAACAAACATGGTTAGGGGAAAGAAGTGGGGGAGGGATAAATTACGAGTTTGGGATCAACATATATACCCTACTATATGTAAAATAGGTAAACAACAAGGTCCTACTGTATAGCACAGGTAACTGTACTCAATCTTATAATAAGCTCTAATGGAAAAGAATCTGAGAAAGACTATATATTGTACCAATTACATATTCTATATTAAAACAAGTGGCCATGAAGTCTACTCTCATGATTTGCGTATTAACAACAAACTAGGATATTTTTTTCTATTTTAATATGAAAGTGCAAGAGTATATCATGCAAACTAAGAAGGCAAGAATCTGTTCGTGCTAAGACACAGAGTTGTCCTTCCAATGGCAAATTAATATCCTTGCAGAATTCTACACTCACTTTTCAAGCACCTCTCTTTGTTGCACTGATATCTGTGAATTGCAAAAAACTTGATATATGAAATTAAACTGCTTACCACCAGGTCAGAGAAAGCTCAGAACTATGGATATACATTAATGTAAAGCCAAGTTATAAAATGCATACAAGTTATTTTCATCATCGAGGGCTTCTTTCCTCAAGAGTAAAGACAAGCTTCCTTCCCCTAGTTCAGGAAAGTTAAAATAATGTTTGTGGGAAGTCCCAACAATGTCTCCTTACCCTAAACTGGCTTTTTATTCCCCACTCATCTCCCTTGGAGCTTTCAGTACACTGGCTGCCAGGGAAAGATTTGATAGCTTTGTGATGTTTTTATCCCCAGTTGATCTACACAGCCCAACAGAGAACACTAACCCCACCAACTCTGAAGATATGTGTAGGTTATTCATGCCTGAGGCTCAGGGAGCGTGGCCTCCTGTACTGCCCCCTCCACCAGGCCCCCACCAGTCTTTCAATTACTCATTCAACCATCCTTGCAAATAAATTGCCAACATGAGATTTTTTTCATATCTGGAAAGAGGCTGTGTGTGTATAGAAAAGACACTTTTAAGTTCTCGATGTATGTTAGGAAAGCATTCTTTTTTTTTTTTTTTTTTTTTGCAAAATAGAGAAAATCTGACCTACCATGGCCTAAACAAGGATGTGTTTGTTTTTCTAACGTAAGGAGGATGCTGCTTAACCCGAAGATTTCAGGGCTGGCATTCCCCAGATCCCTGTGAGTTTTCTTGGCCTCACAAGCCTGCTTGTTTCCTCATAGCTGCAAGACCGCTGCTGCAGCTCCACACATTACATCATGTGAAAGGCAGGAAGAAGGTGGAAGGCACGGCAACTGCTCCATCCATTCTTGTGTCAGGACAGCTAACCCCTCAGGACTTCCTCAGCAGGCTGCACCCGTGTCTCATTGCCAGAGCTGTGCCTCTTAGCCACTGAGAAGCAAGGGAGTTGGGAAAGAAAGTATTGTATTCTGTACATAGGACCCGCAAATTAAACTGACAAGAGATAGATTAACAGGGAAAAAAGTTTACAAATTTTACTGATGTTATTATATTTAATTGTACATGCATGGAGTCTCCATAGAAAAGAAGTGAAAACTCAAAGAAGTGGTTAGAGTTGAGGGCTTATATACTATTTTAACAAAGATGATAAATTGTGGGAAAGTGACAAGAGAGGGAAGGGGGCGATTGGGCTTCTGTAGGTGGTAAGTTGTGGGCAGGTAAACCCATGGGAAAACCAGTGGAAGAGAGGCTTGTTTTAGTAGTTTGCTTGTGCAGACTCATCTCAGTGACAACTTTCCTTCTCTAGTGATAAGGGTTGTTCTCCTCCTGATTCAGGAGAGAGCAGGGGAATACCTTCACCTGGAGAAGGGATTTTTACATAGCTTCAAAGACCCCCTCTACAAAATGCTTATTAATCACAAAGGCTAACTTTACAATGGAGAAGTGTGGGAGACATTACTTTGATGAAGTGACCGAAGTGATCATCACCAGGAATGGGACAAAGTAGATCTTGCACTACCTGACAGGTTGACATGAGCATCTCTTCTGTGAATTTCTTGCCGAAGGTGCCTAACCTAAATCTAATTATGATGAAATAAACCAAAATTCAGGAACACTCTAAAAAATAATTGAAGATAAGGAAAGACTGAGAAATGATTTCAGATCAAAGGAAACTAAAGGACTGTGACAACAAAATTCAAGGAATGACTGTGAACTAGATCCTCTCACTATGAAGGACATTTTTTGGTCAATATGTGAAACTTGAATGTGTTCTGAGATTTAAATGGCAGTAAGGGATCAATGTTCATTTTCTAATTTTGATGGTTCTAGTGTGCAGAATGTCCTTCTAGTAGGAGAATGTCCTTTCTTATAGGAAATACACACCAAAGTTTTTAGGGGGATGGAGCATGGTCAGGAACTTACTCTCAAATTATTCAGAGGGGAAAAACATTCTTAATAATATATTTGCAACTTCTCTTCAAGTTTGAGATCATCTCAAAATAAAAAAGTTATTTTTAAAATATCTCTAAGATTCCAAATTTATTTACTGAATCATAATATTTGAAAATGTAGGACTAATTTCATGACACTATCATTAAAGAACTATACCTGTTTCTGGGTCTTCCCTGGTGATGCAGTAGTTAAGTATCCATCTGCCAATGCAGGGGACATGGGTTCGAGCCCTGGTCCGGGAAGATCCCACATGTCGTGGACCAAATAAGCCCGCGCACCACAGCTACTGAGCCTGCGCTCTAGAGCCCGCGAGTCACAACTACTGAACCGATGTGCCACAACTACTGAAGCCCACGCACACTAGGGCCCACGAGCCACAACTACTGAGCCCGCATGCCTAGACCCCGTGCTCCGCAACAAGAGAAGCCACCACAATGAGAAGTCTGCGCACCACAACGAAGAGTAGCCCCCTGCCTGCCACAACTAGACAGAAAAGTCCGCACGCAGCAATAAAGACCCAAGGCAGCCAAAAAATAAATTAAATAAATAAATAAAAATGTTTTAAAAGAACTATACCTGCTTCTAAATATAAATTTTAAAGACAGGACATAAAAGTACAATATTCATAAAAGTAAGTTAGAGAAGAATTTTCAAAACAGCAGGATGAAAACACAGGCAGGTATGTTTAGTTAAAATGCCTTCAAACAGTCTCTGTGACTGAAGCCTGACAATTCATCAAAGAATTTTTCTGAAACCCTTGATTTTTAAAGTTGGTTCTCAAAAAATTAATGAATACATAAAGCAGTCTCAACACAGATCAATGTATTTATATGTACACGGCAGGTCTCTGAAATGTGTGGTGTTCTACCAATGACACCCTGTGGTATACAGATCCTGTGTCTTGACTGTTCTAATCAATTTGTTGAGAAGAGACTGATAAATAATTTCACAAGTGAGAACACTATGTGTAAAAAGCTCATTATTAAATAGGTTTGACTATTTCCTTTATCAAATGATGTTCTCTGAAACAAGTAAGGACAGTCAAAACCTGACATAGATGGATTTCTCCCCTAGGAGAATGTCACCTGCCTTGTTATCAAAATGTTCCACTGTATCTTACAAAGGAAATAGTCACTTTTATTCTTTTCATGTTTTGATGATAGACCACAAATACATTTTTACACAATAAGCTTTACCGACTGTTCAAACTATTCTGTTTTTTTCTTTATAATTGATTATTACTATTCTATAAGGTCTCAATGATTTACAAACTTAGTAAAGTTAATAAGCAACAGAATTATCTTGGATTCTACAATAATCTTTGAAATCCTACAAATCTGAGGTTTTAAATGACAGTTAATTTATGTCCCTCCACACAAAAACCTGCACATAGATGTTCATAGGAGCTTTATTAAAAATTGCCAAACCTTGCACACAACCAAGATGTCCTTTCCTTAGGTGAATGGATAAACTGTGGTACCTTCAGACAAAGGAATACTATTTAGTACTAAAAAGAAGTGAATTACTAAGCCATGGAATGACATGGAGGAACCTTAAATGCATATTACTTAGCAAAGGAAGCCAATGTGAAAGGGTCGGGAACTATTTTATTTGACGCTACAGCATGGTGTCTTGCGCAGGACCTTGCCCTCGGGAACTACCCCCCATATGAGTAAGCATGGGCTGTGCTTTCCTGTTTCCACCCCTCCTCTTCCCCCAGTATCAGACCAGCCGTAATTCTAAGCCAATGGTACCAATGCAAGAAAGTCTTGATTTTTAAAATGACTGGATGAAATATTTTTGAAAGAGAAGAGGGGAATTGAGCTCAACTGTAAAGTATGGGCAGACATTTCATAGAAAAAGAGGGATGGTGAGGACATTCCAGGTGGGAAACATGAGAAAAAGCAAAGAGCGGAGAATCCTGGCATCTTCTGGGGACACGGAAAAGAACATCCTTTAGGGGTGGAGGTTCTTGGAAAATAGTTGGTGTCAGGCTGGTGCGCAGGGTGAGGCTGCATACGGACGGTGGTGCCTGCCAGGCTGACAAGAAGGAAGGTCTGTGCAACGTGGGGAAACCGCTCTTTGCAGTGCCTTGGGTAAACCTCTCTCCCCTCCCTCCTCGCAGTTGCTCCCGGGAGCGGGCAGGATGTCGCATGCGCCCTGGGCTACTTCCCCTGCGGCAACACCACCAAATGCTTGCCTCAGCTGCTCCACTGTAATGGTGTGGACGACTGTGGAAACCAGGAGGACGAGGACAACTGTGGTGAGCGTGCCCCGAGTCACAGCTGGATGGGGGTCGGGTCACAGTAGCACCAGGGGACAGAGGACCAGGGTCAAGTTGCTGAGACCTCTCGGTACAGAGAGAAATGAGAAAATGAAGTTGAAATACAAAATATATGGCGCTTAAGGAAATCTTACATTTATTTTACTAGCTTAACATTTCCATTCTTATGAAGAAGATGCAGTTTTATACATATATATGTTTGTGTGTGTATACATAATATATACACAGTGGAATACTACTCAGCTATAAGAAACAATGAAATGATGCCATTTGCGGCAACATAGATGGACCTAGAGATGATCGTACTAAGTGAAGTAAGTCAGACAAAGATCATATGATATCACCTGTATGTGGATTCTAAAATATGACACAAATGACCTATTTACAAAACAGAAACAGAATCACAGGCATAGAAAACAAACTTATGGTTATCGAAGGGAAAAGGGTTGTAGGAGGGATAAATTAGGAGTTTGAGATTAACACATACACACCACTATATAGATAAACAACAAGGACCTAGGTATAGCACAGGGAATATATTCTTTTTTTTAATTAATTTTTATTGGAGTATAGTTGCTTTACAATGTTGTGTTAGTTTCTGCTGTACAGCAAAGTGAATCAGGTGTACATATACATATATTCACTCTTTTTTAGATTCTTTTCCCATATAGGCCATTACAGTGTATTGAGTAGAGTTCAGCACAGGAAATATATTCTTTATCTTGTAATAAACTATAATGGAAAAGAATCTGTAAAAGAAAATATATATATATATTTACTTACTATGACATATATATGTACAACTGAATCACGTTGCTGTACACTGGAAATTAACACAACATTGTAAATCAACTATACTTCCATTTTTTTTAAAAAAATCCATTCTTTCCTGTGTATTAGCTCAGATTCTGTGGGGCAGCAATCCCAGCTGGGCTCAGCTGAGATCAGCTACACGGTCTTCCTGCCTCTGCTGCGCTTTCTCGATGCCTCTGCAGGCCTCTGTGGGTTGGCTCTGTCCCCGTGCCTGCAACCTGGCCTGAGACAGCTGGGGACACTGGCCCTTCTGCCACATCCCTCCCAAAGCACGTCACAAGGCCAGCTCTGTTCCAGCAGGGGAAATGGAGCCCTCCTCCTGCAGAGAGCAGCTCAAAGTTAAGTGCAAGGACCTCAGACAGAGGGAGGGCAGGCTGCAACCACGCTTGACACAGTTGGTATTACATTTGCTTTTCCCACAGACATTAATATTAACTCACAGTGACTCAAAGAGTCCCACCTGCATGACCTTAGGAAGGTCTGTCTTTTAATTTAAATATTTCCAGGAGCAACCATGATTTGTCTGTTTACTTATCTTATTGAAACAGCAGCCGATATTTGAAGAAGTGATATTTTTCTACACTCTTGATTTTGTAGTTATGTGTGTATGTAGGGCTGTGTGTGTGTATGTGTCCTCTTGATTCAGGGATAGTTATTCAGGAGGTGGGTAAGCTTTCCCCCATCTCCTGAAAATGCAACTGTAGTTTATTTGGGGGGGAGATAAATTATGCAGATTTCTATTTGGTCCTGAAAGATGTTCGTTACTCTGAATCCTGGTGAATTTTAATAGAGAGAATATAACACTAGGAAAGACATTCAGGTCTCTTTCTTCAAACTTAGAATTGAATTCTGATGACAAGCATGGGCATGACTCTTGTGGAAACAGTACTTAATGGGAAGCAAAATCAGGTTGGAGATGCATCCTCCGTAACTGTTTCTTCTTTCCCTCCCCTTCCTGCAGTGTTTTCCACTCTCTGCAGGTCTGTGAACAGCCTCTCCCTCTCTGTCCCGTCAGTCATTTCCATGTGTCTCCCCTTCTATTCCTCCTCTCTAGTGCCCACCCGCATTCCTTCCTTTACTCTCTCAACTCCCCTTCTTATTTTCATCCTTCTCTTGTCCTCCATTCTTTTTCAAATCAAATCCACCTCAGTATTTATAAATTAGATTTTAATGATTATTTAGCTCACTCCATTAAGTTTATAAGCTGCTCATTATACAGATTTTAACACCTTTACTTCCAAAGAAAATTAAATCCAAGGAGTTGCTTTTAATTTCCAAGTAGCTGTAAAAACATTCCTGCCACGCCTACCCCACCCTTGGGCTGAGTTGCCCAGAAGGGTGGTTTTTATCTTATGGTCAGTGGACTCTGAGAATCAAGAAAATCTTCAGGCAAGGTGCGGGTTCTGTAAATCCCCTGAAAACTATGAAATGTTGTGTATTTGTGTACACGTGCATTTTCTACAAGAAAAGTGTTCGTGGGCTTCCCTGGTGGCGCAGTGGTTGAGAGTCCGCCTGCCGATGCAGGGGACACGGGTTCGTGCCCCGGTCTGGGAAGATCCCACATGCCGCGGAGTGGCTGGGCCCGTGAGCCATGGCCGCTGAGCCTGCACATCCGGAGCCTGTGCTCCGCAACGGGAGAGGCCACAACAGTGAGAGGCCCGCATACCACAAAAAATAAATAAATAAATAAATAAATAAATAAATAAATAAATAAATAAATAAATAAATAAATAAATAAATAAAAAAGAAAAGAAAAGTGTTCGTAACTTAACAGCTCTGCAAAACGTTTAGAGTTTTTAAAAGGCAAAAAGCTTCCTTATTCCTGTCATTGGCTAAAACAGAAATCTAGAAAAACAATTTCACTCCAAGCTGGAATCAGTTTCTCCCAACTAGCACTCCAAATCTGTCCATATAAAATCAGTAGTTGTGAGTAGTTTACGACAGTAATCGCAACAGCAACAACGTTCCCTTACCTTCTTTGATTTCTTTTTCTTTTTTTTTTTTGACAAGGAACTAATATTTATTAAGCACTTAATGTATACTAAATACCAACATTATACTTTAAATTTTTTAAATTTTATTATGGTAAGGACACTTAACATGAGATCTAGCCTTTTAAATTTTGAAGCAATTTTTAAGTCGGCCTTACTGTTTTTGTTTTTTTTTAACATCTGTATTGGAGTATAATTGCTTTACAATGGTGTGTTAGTTTCTGCTGTATAACAAAGTGAATCAGCTATACATACGCATATATCCCCATATCCTCTCCCTCTTGTGTCTCCCTCCCACCCTCCCTATCCCACCCCTGTAGGTGGGCACAAAGCACTGAGCTGATCTCCCTGTGATTTCTTTTTAAAATAGAAACAAAGTTGTAGCAAGATTCCTCAACCAGGCATCAGAAGGCTCAGGCTCAGATCCTGGAAGTGCCTCTTTCTGTCTGTTGGTACTTCAGCAAATCATTTCTTTGTGCTAAGTCCCGTTCCTTACTGTGAAATTGGAGTAATAAATTTATTGTGAAGGTTAAGTGAGTTACAGGGGTAGAAATGCTTGTCCTGTAACGGGCACGCAGTAAATCTGGGCAGACCAGATTCCTGACTACCATACTTAGCCTTACTCTGGAATTCACCTCTTTGAAATTCTATCCGAGGAACATTTACATTTGATTGGACTCCAAACCAGGGAAGTACTGGTTTGTAGGTGTGAAGGGAAGTATGAAGCAAGTTGAGGCAAGGTGGTGGAAGCAATCTGTCCCCAAGATCTTGCTAATATATCATCTTAGGGATCTCGGACATGAGCAGGGAATGGGAATAACTTTTATGAAAAAGAAATATTCAGAGCATGGATCAAATAACTTAAGTTCTAGCTACATGTGCGTATAAATACCTTAAATATTAGCATGTGAAAATAAACAGCATATGTTTAATCAACTATTACTAATTATTAAAAATACAGGGGACATTTGGAAAGCAATTAATATTTTAAAAACGAAAAAGAGTATGCTCTTTTAAAATCTTTGTTATTCACCATTGTCGACATTTAAAAATCCCCACGTCCAATTTTGGAAATATGGGGAAAATCATAATCCACTCTTATGAAGACATGCCTTTGTAACAAATATTATGTTAAACTGTTCCTGGTCTTCTTATGCCAGGATCACACAACTCTCCTGAAATTCACCTAGACCAGCAGATCCCCAAATGTAGTTCAGGACCAAACCCATCAGTGGCATCTAGGAAATTGTTAGAAATGCAGGTTCTCAGGCTCCATCCCAGCCCTATGGACTCAGAAACTCTGCCACTGGCCCTGCAGTTTCTATAAGCTCTTTGTGTCATTCAGATGCACAGCAGACTTTGAGAACCACTGACCTAAACCCAAGTGCGCAGGAAGTAAGGGATGCACGCGAAATAGTAGCCACAGCAGAACTAAACTTAAATCAAGACTTCAGTATGGCATGCAAGCATTCTAACTTGCTACCAAACTCCATTATTACAATTATTATCAATTTTTTTGTTTCTATAAGAAAAATTGACACTCTACTAGTGGCAGTCATCTGGAAATTCCAAAAAATTGAACTACGCTCAAAACCTCAAAGGTAGCCAGTTGAGATGCGCTGCTATTCACGCATGAAAGGGTTGGAACTTCCCAAGAGGAATGTCAGAATTTCACACCATTTTTACAGTCCAGGTCATAAAAATTATGAGATGTAGTTATTCCTTCCTGCTTCTCATTACTTTAATTTCCTTCACTAGCTGTGGTTTTTTCCTTCATTTTATAGTATCTGGATAATTTATGCTCCCCCAGCTGTTCATTTTTAAGACATCCATATTTAAATTTGGTCTAAAATGACCAAGATAGAAAGTTGGTCCTTTTCAGAATATGTCAACCTCATGCATATTTGAATAAGCAGCATTAAATATATTTGCAATCACATAAAATACAATATCTTAGATATAAAAGGAAAACCCACAGCTAAAAATCACTTTCAGAGTGATCATTTACAGCTTAGTATATTGTCAACTAAAAAATCTTTTTCTAATGCAAGGGGGGACTTTTTTCTTGGTTAGACCTTTTAAAAGATACATCCTAAAAAAAGTAGCTCCAAAAAGCTCTCCCTTATTCCCTTAAGCTACTTAACTTTGACACCAATAGTAATTATTAAAGTGGAGAAAAAAGTCAAACGGAAATAGTGGTAATAAAATTTAAGGAAGTCACTTAAAAAAAAATGAAACACCATCAAGTAAGTTAAACTGCCTCCCCATGGATTGAACTATAATATAAATGAATTATATTTAGAAAGAACTGTTACTTTTGTATTATCACAGACATCTTAAACAAGTAGTCTAATTTGACTATAATTTTCCAGTTCTCTTAGAAAACCCATAGAAAACAAAAGAATACAAAATATTTTTTAAAAGTAAAATATCTCAGTACAAAAAGCATAAGGTATCAAATCACTGAACATTTTTTATGGACACAATGCAAGGAAAAGTTTAAATCAAGTTTCTGGTATAAAATGATTAAAGTTTTCAGTTGCATTCACAAGGATCCCTTCTTTCTAAAATATCTGGGCAATACAGAATTTATATCTATATGTCTACTAGGCAGTTACTCTGGAGTTCACATCTTTTTCATTCTATCCCAGGAACTGTTTACATTTGACTGAACTCCAAACCAGGGAAGTCCTGGTCAAAACTGATTGCACCGTTTTTATAACTTTGATCTTTACTGATAAACTCCAATATGGAAATGTACAAATTTTTCCCGAATTATGCCATTTGATATAATTCCCATATGTTTCTGCCATATATTACTAACCCATTTATTGATCTCCGCAGAACTATCACAGATGCAATCAGAAAAGAGGCCAAAAAAGAAATCTTTGAGTGATTACAGTAGTGTTTAGTGTGACAATGACGAACCAAAAAAGGAGGGACCATTCAGTGTTTCAGCTAAAACTCTTAGATACTTGGGAGAATGTCTGGGTAAATACCAAGGGAACCTGATTACAAAAAGGTGTGAGACTCTCATTCAGGAATTATCTTTGTAGATTTCAAACTGAGTGCCAACTTGGTAGTAAAAGTGAAATATTAAAATAGCATCAGAGGGGTGGGGCTCCGTCCCTGCGTCTGACACCCTCACATCTTACTTCTCTCGGCCTTCATTCTCTAATCTTGGAAAACGGAGATCAGCAACATTATAATGAATGTGCTTTGCGATCTCATGACGGTCTATAGTATGCGTTAAATAGAATTTTGGCCGGGAAAGTAGAATCTTATAACCTGAAGCACTTTAAAAATAGCAAAGGATTGAAGACCTTCAAGATGGCAGAAGAGTAAGACGCGGAGATCACCTTCCTCCCCACAGATACACCAGAAAGACATCTACACGTGGAACAACCCCTATAGAACACCTACTGAAGGCTGGCATAAGACCTCAGACCCCCTAAAAGGCAAGAAACTCCCCACATACCTGGGTACGGCAAAAGAATAAAGAATAAACAGAGACAAAAGAATAGGGACGGAATCTGCACCTCTAGGAGGGAGCCGTGAAGAAGGAAAGGTCTCCACACACTAGGAAGCCCCTTCGCGGGTGGAGACTGCGGGTGGCGGAGGGGGGAGCTTCGGAACCACGGAGGAGAGCGCAGCCACAGGGGTGCGGAGGGCAAAGCGGAGAGATTCCCGCACAGAGGATGGGGCCGACCGGCGCTCACCAGCCCGAGAGGCTTGTCTGCTCACCGCCGGGGCGGGCGGGGCTGGGAGCTGAGGCTCGGGCTTCGGTCGGAGCGCAGGGAGAGGACTGGGGTTGGCGGCATGAACACAGCCTGCAGGGGTTTAGTGCGCCACGGCTGGCCGGGAGGGAGTCCGGGGAAAAGTCTGCACCTGCCGAAGAGGCAAGAGACTTTTTCTTACCTCTTTGTTTCCTGGTGCGCAAGGAGAGGGGATTCAAAGCACTGCTTAAAGGAGCTCCAGAGACGGGCGCGAGCCGCGGCCACGGCGCGCCTCACGCTGGTGCAACGTCACGCCGGCCGGCGCCTCACGCTGCTGCAACGTCACGCCGCCTCTGCCGCCGCAGGCCCGCCCCGCACTCCATGCCCCTCCCTCTCCCCCGGCCTGAGTGAGCCAGAGCCCCCGGATCAGCGGCTCCTTTAACCCCATCCTGTGTGAGTGAAGAACAGACGCCCTCAGGCGACCTACACGCAGAGGCGGGGCCAAATCCAAAGCTGAGCCCCAGGAGCTGTTCGAACAAAGAAGAGAAAGGGAAATCTCTCCCAGCAGCCTCAGGAGCAGCGAATTAAAGCTCCACCATCAACTTGATGTACCCGCATCTGTGAAATACCTGAATAGACAACGAATCATCCCAAATTGAAGAGGTGGACTTTGGGAGCAGCTATATATTTTTTTCCTTTTAATCTTTTTGTGTGGGTGTATGTGTATGCTTCTGTGTGTCATTTGTCTGTAAAGCATGGATTTTACAATTTGTCCTAGGGTTCTGTCTGTCCGTTGTTTTTCTTTTTTTTTTAGTATAGTTTTAGGAATTGTTATCATTGGTGGATATGGTTTTGGGTTTGGATGCTCTCTTCTTTCTTTTTTTAAATTACTTTTTAATTTTTTAATAGTTATTTTTTATTTTAATAACTTTATTTTATGTTATTTTATTCTTTCTTTCTTTCTTTTTTCCTCCCTTTTCTTCTGAGCCGAGTGGCTGAAAGGGTCTTGGTGCTCTGGCCAGTTGTCAGGCCTGTGCCTCTGAGGTGGGAGAGCCGAGTTCAGGACACTGGCCCACAAGAGACCTCTCGGCTCCACGTAATATCAAATGGCAAAAGCTCTCCCAGAGATCTCCCTCTCAACGCTAAGACCCAGCTCCATTCAACGACCAGCAAGCTACAGTGCAGGACACCCTATGCCAAACAACTAGCAAGACAGGAACACAACCCCACCCATTAGCAGACAGGCTGCCTAAAATCATAAAAAGGTCACAGACACCCCAAAACACACCACCAGACGTGGACCTGCCCAACCAGAAAAACAAGATCCATGCTTATCTACCAGAACAAAGGGACTAGTCCCATCCACCAGGAAGCCTACACAATCCACTGAACCAACCTTAGCCACTGGGGGCAGACACCAAAAACAACAGCAACTACTAACCTGCAGCCTGCGAAAAGGAGACCCCAAACACAGTAAGTTAAGCAAAATGAGAAGACAGAGAAACACACAGCAGATGAAGCAGTAGGGTAAAAACCCACCAGACCAAACAAATGAAGAGGAAATAGGCAGTCTACCTGAAATAGAATTCAGAGTCCTGATAGTAAAGATGATCCAAAATCTTGGAAATAGAATGGAGAAAATACAAGAAATGTTTAACAAGGAGAACTAAACAGCAAACAAACAATGATGTATAACACAATAAATGAAATTAAAAATTCTCTAGAAAAAATCAGTAGCAGAATAACTGAGGCAGAGGATAAGTGACCTGGAAGATAAAATAGTGGAAATAACTACTGCAGAGCAGAATAAGGATAAAAGAATGAAGAGAATTGAGAACAGTCTCAGAGACTTCTGGGACATTATTAAACCCACCAACATTCGAATTATAGGGGTCCCAGATGAAAAAGAGAAAAAGAAAATCACCAAGAAAATATTTGAAGAGATTATAGTTGAAAAAAAGGAGATAATCAAGTGCAGGAAGTGTAGCGAGTCCCATACAGGATAAATCCAGGGAGAAACACACCAAGACACATATCAATCAAACTACCAAAAATTAAATACAAAGAACAAATATTAAAAGCAACAAGGGAAAAACAGCAAATAACATGCAAGGGAATCCCCATAAGGTTAACAGCTGATCTTTCAGCAGAAACTCTGCAAGCCAGAAGAGAGTGGCAGAACATATTTAAAGTGATGAAAGGGAAAAACCTAGAACTAAGATTACTCTACCCAGCAAGTATCTCATTCAGATTCAACAGAGATATTAAAATCTTTACAGGCAAGCAAAAGCTAAGAGAATTCAGCACCACCAAATCAGCTTTACAACAGATGCTAAAGGAACTTCTCTAGGCAGGAAAGAAAAGAAAAGGAAAAGACCTACAAAAACCAACCCAAACAATTAAGAAAATGGTAATAGGAACATGCATATCGATAACTACCTTAAATGTAACTGGATTAAATCCTCCAACCAATAGACATAGACTGACTGAATGGATAAAAAAACAAGACCCGTACATATGCTGTCTACAAGAGGCCCACTTCAGACCTAGGGACACATACAGACTGAAAGTGAGGGGATGGAAAAAGATATTCCATGCAAATGGAAATCAATAGAAAGCTGGAGTAGCAATTCTCATATCAGACAAAATTGACCTTAAAATAAAGACTACTACAAGACACAAAGAGGGACACTACATAATGATCAAGGGATCAATCCAAGAAGAAGATATAACAATTGTAAATATTTAGGCACCCAACATAGGAGCACCTCAATGCATAAGGCAAATGCCAACAGCCATAAAAGGGGAAATCAACAGTAACACAATCATAGTAGGGGACTTTAATACCTCACTTTCAACAATGGACAGATCATCCAAAATGAAAATAAATAAGGAAACACCAGCTTTAAATGATACATTAAACAAGATGGACTTAATTGATATTTATAGGACATTCCATCCAAAATAACAGAATACATTTTCTTCTCAAGTGCTCATGGAACATTCTGCAGGATAGATCATATCTTGGGTCACAAATCAAGCCTTGGTAAATTTAAGAAAATTGAAATAGTATCAAGTATCATTTCTGACCACAACGTTATGAGACTAGATATCAATTACAAGAAAAAAATCTGTAAAAATACAAATTCATGGAAGCTAAACAATACACTCTTTAATGACCAAGAGATCACTGAAGAAATCAAAGAGGAAGTCAAAAAGTACCAAGAAACAAATGACAATGAAAACAAGGTACCGAAAACCTATGGGATGCAGCAAAAGCAGTTCCAAGAGGGAAGTTTATAGCAATACAATCCTATCTCAGGAACCAGGAAACATCTCAAATAAACAACCTAACCTTAAACCTAAAGCAATTAGAGAAAGAAGAAGAACAACAACAAAAAAAAAAAACCCAAAGGAAGCAAAAGGAAAGAAATCATAAAGATCAGATGACAAATAAATGAAAAAGAAATGAAGAAAACAATAGCGGAGATCAATAAAACTAAAAGCTGATTCTTTGAGAAAATAAACAAAATTGATAAACCATTAGCCAGACTTCTCAAAAAACAAAAAAAGGGAGAAGACTCAAATCAATAGAATTAGAAATGAAAAATGAGAAGTAACAACTGGTACTACATTACTACAAGCAAGTGTGTGCCAATAAACTGGACAACCTGGAAGAAATGGACAAATTCTTAGAAATGCACAACCTTCCGAGACCGAACCAGGAAGAAATAGAAAATATGAACAGACCGATCACAAGCACTGAAATTGAGTCTGTGATTAAAAATCTTCCAACAAACGAAAGCCCAGGACCAGATGCCTTCAGAGGCGAATTCTGTCAAACATTTAGAGAAGAGCTAGCAGCTATGCTTCTCAAACTCTTCCAAAATATAGCAGAGGGAGGAACACTCCCAAACTCATTCTACGAGGCCACCATCACCTTGACACCAAAACCAGATGAAGATGTCACAAAGAAAGAAAACTACAGGCCAATATCACTTACGAACATAGATGTAAAAATCCTGAACAAAATACTAGCAAACAGAATGCAGCAGCACATGAAAAGGATCATACACCATGATCAAGTGGGGTTTATCCTAGGAATGCAAGGATTCTTTGGTATATGCTAATCAATCAATGTGATACACCATATTAACAAATTGAAGGAGAAAAACCATATGATCATCTCAGTAGTTGCAGAAAAAGCTTTCGACAAAATTCAACATCCACTTATGATAAAAGCCCTCCAAAAAGTAGGCATAGAGGGAACTTACCTCAACATAACACAGGCCATATATTACAAACCCACAGCCAACATCATTCTCAATGGTGAAAAACTGAAAACATTTCCACTAAGATCAGGAGCAAGACAAGGTTGCACACTCTTACCACTATTATTCAACATAGTTTTGGAAGTTTTAGCCACAACAATCAGAGACAAAAAAGAAATAAAAGGAATCCAAACTGGAAAAGAAGAACTAAAGCTGCCACTGTTTGCAGATGACATGATACTATACATAGAGAATCCTAAAGATGCTACCAGAAAACTACTAGAGCTAATCCATGAATTTGGTAAAGTAGCAGGATACAAAATTAATGCACAGAAATCTCTTGCATTCCTACACACTAATGATGGAAAATCTGAAAGAGAAATTAAGTAAACACTCCCATTTACCATTGCAACAAAAATAATAAAATACCTAGGAATAAGCCTACCTAAGGAGACAAAAGACTTGTATGCAGAAAACTATAAGACACTGATGAAAGAAATTAAAGACGATACAAACAGATGGAGAGATATACCATGTTCTTGGATTGGAAGAATCAACATTGTGAAAATGACTATACTATCCAAAGCAATCTACAGATTCAATGCAATCCCTATCAAACTACCAATGGCATTTTTCACAGAACTAGAACAAAAAATTTCACAATTTGTATGGAAACACAAAAGACCCCGAATAGCCAAAGCAATCTTGAGAAAGAAAAACGCAGCTGGAGGAATCAGACTCCCTGACTTCAGACTATACTACAAAGCTACAGTAATCAAGACAGTATGGTACTGGCACAAAAACAGAAATATAGATCAATGGAACAGGATAGAAAGCCCAAGGTAAACCCACACACATATGGTCACCTTATCTTTGATAAAGGAGGCAAGAGTATACAATGGAGGAAAGACAGGCTCTTCAAAAAGTGGTGCTGGGAAACCTGAATGGCCACATGTAAAATAATGATATTAGAATGCTCCCTAACACCATACACAAAAATAAACTCAAAATGGATTAGAGACCTAAATTTAAGGGCAGACACTATAAAACTCTTAGAGGAAAACATAGGCAGAACACTCTATGACATAAATCACAGCAAGATCCTTTTTGACCCACCTCCTAGAGAAATGGAAACAAAAATAAACAAATGGGACCTAAGGAAACTTAAAAGCTTTTGCACAGCAAAGGAAACCATAAACAAGATGAAAAGACAACCCTCAGAATGGGAGAAAATATTTGTCAACGAATCAATGGACAAAGGATTTATCTCCAGAATTTACAAGCAGCTCATGCAGCTCAATATCCAAAAGACAAACAACCCAATCCAAAATGGGCAGAAGACCTAAATAGATATTTCTCCAAAGAAGATATACAGATTGCCAACAAACACACAAAAGGATGCTCAACATCACTACTCATTAGAGAAATGCAAATCAGAACTACAATGAGGTATCACCTCACTCCAGTTAGAACGGCCATCATCAAAAATCTACAAACAATAAATGCTGGAGAGGGTGTGGAGAAAAGGGAACCCTCTTGCACTGTTGGTGGGAATGTAAATTGATACAGCCACTATGGAGAACAGTAGGGAGGTTCCTTAAAATACTAAAAATAGAACTACGACCCAGCAATCCCACTACTGGGCATATACCCTGAGAAAACCATAATTCAAAAAGAACCATGTCCACAATGTTCACTGAAGAACTATTTACAATAGCCAGGACATGGAAGCAACCTAAGTGTCCATCGATGAATGGATAAAGAAGATGTGGCACATCTATACAATGGAATATTATTCAGCCTTAAAAAGAAATGAAATTGAGGTATTTGTAGTGAGGTGGATGGACCTAGAGTCTGTCATACAGAGTGAAGTAAGTCAGAAAGAGAAAAACAAGTGCCGTATGCTAACACATATATATGGAATCTAAAAAAAAAAAAAAAAAAAAAAAAGGGTTCTGAAGAACCTAGGGGCAGGACAGGAATAAAGACGCAGACGTAGAGAATGGACTTGAGGACACAGGGAAGGGGAAGGGTAAGCTGGGACGAAGTGAGATAGTGGCATTGACATATATACACTCCCAAATGTAAAATAGATAGCTAGTGGGAAGCAGCCGCATAGCACAGGGAAATCAGCTCGGTGCTTTGTGACCACCTAGAGAGGTGGGGTTTGTAGGGTGGGAGGGAGATGCAAGAGGGAGGAGATATGGGGATATATGTATATGTATTTAAAAAATAAAATAAAGTACCATCAAATTCTCAAATGCTATGAAATTTGTTGATTACATCCAGGCTTTTATTTTAAGGGAACTCTTTGAGTTTCCAGATTAGAATTTGCTAGCACTCCTTCTGTATTATAAACAAATGGCCGTGCAGAAAAAGGCTCCCCATCACAGTCATGCTAACCTATCCTCATCCCAGTTGGAGGCAGGTTGAATCACTCCACCATGAAGACCCAAGTTCAGATGCTCGCCTCGGCAGCCTCTGAACATCACCCTGCTCTGCACTTTAACATCCTTGTCTACAGGAAAAGGATGAAGACATTGGTTCCTCTGTTTCCATATTTGTATTCCTTTGATCCACAGGGAAAACGGAAGCTTCCTCTAATACATTTTGGGTGATGCAGTAAGTTAGAATCTGCTAAAAATGTATGTCCACCCAGAACCTCAGAATGTGACCTTATGTGGAAATAGGGTCTTTGCAAATATAATGAAGGTGAGGAGTTTCTGATTTCCCCCTGGTTCAGCCCAGGCAGACCTTTCCCCTCTCCCTTTCTGGTCCAAGTCTCTTGTCTGGTCCGGGAACAGCAGAGCCCAGCTCTTCTTTATTTGTTTTTCCACATCTATTGTCAGTGCTCAAACCTGGGCCTTTGACAATCAAATACTAAGAATTTGATTCTTTTGTTATCTGCAGACATCTGTGTCATTCCTTTTCCAAGGCAATGAAAGTGGAAAATTCTAGCCTCTTCCTATAGGAAAAGGGCAGAGTGCAAGGAATGCAAGGGAAAGGAAACTTTATTAATAACCCCGATTATTTGCCTGTCTCTAATCTATGAGAATTAGACAAACAGTATTTATTTACGGGTATGATGGTGATGATACATATCTTTTAATAGGATTATAAGAATGTTTGAAGTGTATTCAAGGATCCTTTTAATTTTTAATTGGGCCTGCATTTAAAATTCTGGAACGCTAAATATCCTTTCATTTCCTTTTACACAGCTGTCAGGATGATGGCAATGCCAGGCAGTTTGATGTAGAACTTCCCTGTTTTCATTTTAGAATATTCCATTAAAGTTGGTAGTTTGTCTGTTTTAAGGTCAAAAAGACAGGAGGGAAAGTGACACAAGTCATAAATATGTGTATTGATACACGACTATGCATTGTACGTTCAAAAATGACTGGTTTTCTATTTATTATTCTCAAAAGAGTAGGAAAAATGCATGTAGCTGAACCCCTGGCTTTTCTATAAATACAAACCTCGTTTTAACTTCAAATATGTTTATCCAACAATGCTTCAATGGTGTTTGAGTTAACTCCATAAAGACTTTCAGCTCAGAACGTTTCCTATGAGATAGGACACAAAAGGCAGTTTCTGTAGTGGCTTCAATTTCTTTTAAAAAATCCCCAGGATAATGTCACAGCCTTAATTTCTTCAGAGTTGCCTCTAAAGGTACTAGAAATAGAGTCACAGATGTAGAAAACAAACTTATGGTTACCAAGTGGGAAAGGCGGGGAGGGATAAATTGGGAGATTGGGATTGACATATACACACTACTATATATAAAATAGATAACCAACAAGGACCTACTGTACAGCACAGGGAACTCTACTCAATACTCTGTAATGACCTATATGGAAAAGAATCTTAAAAAGAGTGGATATATGTATATGTATAACTGAATCACTTTGCTGCACAGGAGAAACTAACACAACATTGTAAATCAACTATCATTCAATAAAAATTAATTTAAAAAATAAAATAAAAAATAAAAGTACCCAGAAAGAGGCATATGTATTCCGTCAGCAAACAGCTATTGTCATTCAAATTCAAGGAGATCTCACACTACTGGTCTGATGAATTGGTCTGTCTGACCAGGCGACACCTCAAGGTCTATTTTAATGGCCCAGGACACCTCTACTCTGGCAATCATTAATTTCTGAGAAAGAGATGTTCCACTGTGTCCCAAGAATGGGTGCTGAGAATTGAGGAAATATCTGAGAATCAGGGATGCTCTGCTTGGCATAAATCCACACTTTATAAATTAACCATATTGTAGCCAATAGGATTTATGCCTTCAGTTTCATGAAAGTGTAGAGTATTTAACACACAGCATCATGGCACCCTTCTTTGTCCTGGCTTCCTCTCTGACAGAGGCATGAGTCCCTCGACTTTGAATACTCAAAATCCAAACATGAAAGGAGTCCAGGAATGGCCCCTGCAAACCTACAGGACTGTTTGGGAACCGTGCTCTGGCACGGCTGGCTGGTGAGAGGTGCAGAGTCCTGAGCTCCACCCCCAGAAACATTGATCTAGTAGGTAAGAATGGGGCCCAGAAATCTGCATTTTAACACAGTGGGTGAGTAGCACACCTGTTAAAGTTTTGAAATGATTCACTTCCCAACGCAGACAATTTTATTACCAAATTCAGAACCCCTTGAAAGTGATTAATCAGAGTGATTAATTCAAACGTTAGCAGGCATCAGATCTGCTGGAGGGCTTGTTAAAATGCAGAATGCTGGACCCCATCTACAGAGTTTCTAATTGAAAGCTCCTGGAGTGGAGCCCAAGAATTTGCTTTTCTGTGAAGCTCCCAAGTGATACTGATGCTACTTGTCCCAGATCTGCACTTTGAAAACCACTCATCTAGACTTTTATTTTTAACTTTTTATTTTATATTGGAGTATAGCCAATTAACAATGTTGTAATAGTTTCACAGCAAAGAGACCCAGCCATACATATACATGTATCCACTCTCCCCCAAACTCCCCTCCCATCCAGGCTGCCACATCACATTGAGTAGAGTTCCCTGTGCTGTACAGTAGGTCCTTGTTGGTTACCCATTTTAAATATAGTAGTGTATACACGTCAATCCCAAACTCCCTCCCCTCCACCCGTCTCCCCTGGTAACCGTAAGTTCGTTCTCTAAGTCTGTGAGTCTTCTTGTGCGAATACAGAAGCAAACAGTTCCCAACATGTATTAAAAGATGGCATATAAAAGGGTTAAACAAAATTAAAGCTATTTCTTTAAGGCTGATTTCTCCTTTCATCGTACTAGCCTGCATTAGTAATTCCAAGTGGGGATACAGGATTCAGCATTTCCCAAGCATATTTAACCACAGAACTCTCTTCTCAAGAAGAATCCTGGGAAGCAATTTGAGGAAAGCCTAATATAGCACCGTCACAACTATGCAGTGCCTTCAAGAAACTTGGACCTTTCCCATTCCCATCCAGACGTCAACCCTTGACACGCCACACACCCACCCCCGGCGCCAATGCCGGGGAATGTGAGAGCATGGAGAAGAGAGATGCATTCTCCAGAATTCAGATTGGTGTGTCTAACGCACCTTTCCATAAAATAAATTGTAACTAATACTAGATGCAAATGAAATAATGATTTACTATTTTATATACTTTATGAGAGCTAGTAAAAGTCATGTTTTAACTATATTAAAAGTACCTTAGAAGTCACTGAGGCAATAAAAATACATAAGCTAAGAAGATTAATTCCTATCGTACTCTCATAAGGAGATAAAATACATCTATAAATAGGCACAGTATGAAGCAGATTATAATAAGTGTAACAAGATATATGAGCAAAGTGCCCTTAAATTATGGACCACTTGCATTCATCTTGTTAACAGCAACGTTACTAAGGAAAAGACATCTGATCCTTCTGATTGACAGGATTCTTCTGCTAAATCTAGCCATCCTCCACTGCAACATGAGAAGGGCTCTAGTCAGAGAAAATCCCATAATGCAGTTCTTCCAAAACTTGTTGTAAGACTCCCCCAGGGCATTGATGGAATATATAGACCTCCAGACCCCATATTGGCCAAATAAATCAGAGTCTCCGGTAGAGGAGCCTGGAAATCTGTGTTTTTGTTAAGTGCCTCAGTTCCCAAATTTTATTATAACATCAGGGAGACTGGGTTTTCTCTGAAGTGTCTTTGAGGACAGAGACCCATTCATTCATTCATTCATTGAATTAGCACATACTTATTCAGGCAGTACGCAAGACCAGATTTTTCTTGGTCTGCGTCATTCATTCTTATTCAGAGCATCATTACATGTTTTTAGTTTTAAAGAAACCTATTTTTAGTAAATATATATACTTAATGCTGTTCATACAGCACTAGCAACACACACTAGGAACCACATCCCCTAACGCAATACCCTCTTGTACTGTGCTCTCTACTGTGTGATACCTCGAGAAAACTCAGAGAGTCAAATTTCAGTGGGATCACAAGCAAAGTATGAAAAACCATTCTGCCCACTGTCCCATACATCCTTGAAATATGAAGGGTATGGGATTTAAGATATAGAAACACGTATTCCAAAAGCTGTTTTCTTAAAAATGCTAACTTTCCAACTTTGCAATTTTGGCTACATCTTCTATGTTCTGTGTTCCTGCTTTCTGGTGAGAGGAAGTAACGGGTGGGAAGAAGAAAATGCTTTGGGAAGGCAGGGAAGAAGGTAAATGCTAATTGCAAAGAAGCTTGTTTGTTTGAAGATGCTGCTATTTAAAAAGAGATCTCCCCGCAAAACATATGCTCTCACTTCGAGAGCTATAAGCCGTCTTGTCCTGTTTCCTTCTGCATTCTCAAATTCCCCATCACCTCTCTTTCTCTTTTCCCTCTCTTTTCAACTCTGTGTCTTTGTGTGTGTGTGTGTGTGTGTGTGTGTGTTGAGGTACAATGAGGTAGAAAAGGAGAGAAAATAATAAGATTGAGAAAGAGACAGAGAAGTAGCATAAATAACTACATCACTTGGATTTGTTGGACTAAAGTGTTGCAACTACACCAGGTATAGTGAACCCCTTTAGAACAGATGTTAAGCACTGCACCACCTATTAATGGTAAGAATGCAGCAAATTGCAACAGTTCACTGGAAAAGCTCAGTTAAATACAGGGCCTGCTGAAGAACAAGAGAGAAAGAAAAGCAACGTCTTCCGGCGGTCACCCAACCACTCTGTCTCATGAATGTCACAGCAGCAGTGAGACACCACCTGCGGATACAGGCCCAGCCCTGCGATGCAGCACCTCGCCTGAGTCCCATCGCTGTGTTCTGAGGTCCAGGAGGATGGGTCAGGACACGAAAGTGAGCATGGGCGCCCTCTCCCCCGCCCCCCAACCAGGCCCTGGCAGCCTGCGGGGTTGAGTCCTTCAGACCTTTCCACCCTCGCTCTGTAGAAACACAAAAACTCGTCTGTAAAAATCATCAGTGCCTCAACATACCCAGAGCCAAAAGACTTCTCTTACCACGTGTTTCATTTGTAACGTTTATAAATGTATAAAAATTCATAACATTAGTATGAAATTTAATTTATTTTTAAATTTTTTTTACAAATGATTCACAATACTTCCATTGATCCATGGATAATAATAATAATGAGAAGTTTAAATTCCAGTTAATAACTCCTTCTGGTTGTTAAATAATTTTTTGTATAATTCACACAATGCTGATGTAAGAGCCTCAAGAATGGAAATGAAACAGGCAATAGAACAATAAATAGGTAACAGGTAGTAACAGCTAAATATTTAAAGACAATGTCATATAAAAGTTGGAATTTCTATAAGAGGAGTATAAACTGATTCAATCATCTTTGGAGCTAGAAAAGAAAACATTAAAATAATGGTATTATTTTAATTCTTTGGTTATTTTTAATAATTATGTTTCTTAGTCAAATCACTTAAAGTTCTCAGAATCAGTTTTTCCATCTGTAAGTAGAGTTCACAATAATGACGAAATGGAGTTACTAGGAGAGTTGACAAGTTAGTTTTGTCAAGTAAAGTAACTAGCAGGCCTCCAACAAAAAAGTAACCTGGTCAGACAGGGGAAGGGACCCATTTATGCTGGGCAGGAAGGCTCAGTCGGATGAGGATTTAGGGTTTGCAAATTCAACTGAACACGTTCAAAAGTCCCATTACAATTCGCAGGGTCCCTCTCTTTCCAAATCAGTGTCTTAATGTGCACTTAAAAGACAGGACAAAATGTGAATTCAGCTTATGTTGTAACCTTAGCAACCCATTGGATCAGATTCTATCTGAGTCCTGAGGTCCCAAGAGATAAAAGATTATCTTAGGGTAGTCATGGCAGCTCCCTGGTCCTCTGAATTTTCTTGAGCTGAGGACATCATACCCTAAGCTTGTCATTTTCTTTCCTTAATCTCTCTGGGGCCATCTCCGTAGTCATCTCATTCCACAGCCCTTGACATTTCATTCTGATGAGTTACCATAGCATCCACTTTGCCAGAGTCTATCCTTCCAAGAGGCTCCTAATCCAGGAAGCCAAGAGTGATCATTGAAGCAAATTTTTCTGGTTGCTGTGTGCCATAAACTATGAAAGTACCATTTTGTAATGGTGACCGGACTACCATTATCTTCAAAACCATCCAGGTCAGATAAACAGCCCAACCTTACTATCCTTGAGATTCTGTTATCTGCAATCCCTTCTGGAAGGAGGAAAGAGAAACCACTCTAGATTTTTTTTTTGCTTTTGCTTGAGAAAAAAGAGATTTCATACAGAGAAGAATGTGTTTATAGAATCATTATAAAGACAATAGAAGCAAGAGTCAGGGGTGGGGAAAACACCACCATAGTTGCAAGCATCTGCCCCATTACTACTGCTCATCAGCTCTTCACCCAGGGAGCTGGAACCTGAGACTGGCCACGATAACTGCCCCACCTCCGCTAGGTACCCACAAGACTGGTGTCTACAAACTTTCAGTCTCGCAGGAGTGAGTCCCTTCGGTAGAAGCTTTTCTATAACAAGAACCTGAGCTGCTTGGGATCTGGACAACATAGATCTACGTTACCAGCTTCTGAAGAACAAGAAAGCATTCTAAACCGAAGATAGAATGCAGAGGGAGCAAACATGCACTAAATCCCACAGTCACAACAAGCTACCATCTCTATTTGCCTGAACAAGCCCATTCTTTCAGATTTCCTTCCCTTCCTCCTCTTTCTCTTCCTAAGGTGCCACCTTCTTTACAATGTCAAGGGTCGGGGAGGCACCTTGACCTGGTTCCTGGGTGTTCAGAAGCTGAGATTTGCCGTTTCTGGGGTGCTTCTCTTGTCCACCCAGTTACTGGCACTCAGCTGGAGTCTCAGGCTGACATCTGCAGTTGGTAAACTTGAGGTCCATCAGTCATCTCTGAGATATCATAATGATATCATTGAGATATAATAATATCTTTGAGATATCATCATACTACTTTGCTACTGGTGTTTATTTTGAAAACTTCTGTAATAAAGAAGTTAATACTAAAGGATGGAAACTGCTATAAATACAATGTTTAAGTAGTCTATCTTCTTTCCAGTTTGTTTTTAGTGGGACTTTAATAGGAAGTATACTCTTACAAGCATACATAGCACTTATGTTAGAATACCTTTCCTTCCCCAAATGTAATCTTCATGGAAGAGTTAATGAGCCATGAAAAAATAAGAAAATAACATGGAGATGGAGGAAAATTGTACAAAGTATATTTAATCAGATATGAGCATATTCCAAAAAACTCAATTTCTCTGTTTTGAGCAGTTTGATAGATTGTAGGGACCATTCACCAATCCAGAGAATTTAGGAGGAATAGCAAGTTTATATGGAGACAGATAATGTGTCCCTTTTGGAGAATGTTGTGACAAGCTCCCAGATGACATTCCTCTGTTTGTCAATCACTCATTATTTTTGTAATTAATTTTTATCGGAGTAGAGTTGATTTACAATGCTGTGTTAGTTTCTGCTGTACAGCAAAGTGAATCAGTTATACATATACCTGTATCCACTTTTTTTTTAGATTCTATTCTCATATAGGTCATTCAATTATTCTAAAGAGAGGACCTGTTTTCCCCGACACAACAGAATATTTCTGTTCTTGAACTTTTCGGCTCTGTGATCTTTATTTTAGGTGACAACAACGGATGGTCTATGCAACTTGACAAATATTTTGCCAATTACTACAAAATGACTTCCTGGTATCCTTTTGTGGCAGAAACATCTGAATGCTGTAAGTAATCAGAGGGAATGATGGTCCTTGCCTATAGGTTCATAGTAAGACACCATGTTCTTAAAAGTTGGATCCAACATTTTAAAAAATTTATAGTTTTCTATTTGCAAAATTATAATGTTCTAGTAGACACGCAGCCTTAAATTGAGGATTTTATTTTACGATCACTCAAGGATCATAAGTGCAACGGTAATAAATCATGCCGGATATTGCTGTGAACAAGATTAATGTCAGTCCATCAGGGTTGCTATTTTTCATGCCCCCTTTTCACAATAATTATAAACTCTGATATAAAAGCAACTCTGATATAAAGGAAACTGAAAATAGAAGAGCAGAGAATCTGTTTGGATTTTAACGTTTGTAAGTGAGAAAGCTTCTGGAGTCTAAGCCACACCTTACAGCTACCAAAAAAGCCTTATTAATTATAATCAGCTACTTTTAGTCACATACCGAAAACTTACAAAAACCCTGGAAAGGGTCTGTAGGTGGGTATAACATTGAGGGTAAGCTATAATTTTTAAGATCAGAAAGATCTATATACATAATTCCTTTTAAATAAATGTTGCCTATTCTAATAAATTATTCAAATGTAAATGTGTGTCTTAAAGTTGTAATTTTAATCCTAGCTTTTCAAAACCTTGGTTAAAAAGCAGACGTTGGGGAAAAGGATACTTCACTGTATTTTTCCCTTTATGTTCTACCACAAATTGTAAAGTACAGCTTTTTAAAATTTTTTAAATATTTTTTGTCTTCATTACTCAAAAGAGACTAAAAAAAAAAACTGCTAGCAAACCCCACTTTAAGGGGGTATACGTCCCTCCTGTAAGTCTCACAGGTCACTCAGCAATCTATCTCAACTTCATGTTGTCTTCCTGTCAAATATGAAGATCAGATTGCTTTATCATTAGAGAGCTAAAAGCTTTTGGGAAAGGAAAAAGTTAACAGGTATAATTTAACTACTAATACAAGGCAAAAAATGAATGGATTAAGACATATGATCTCAAAATGTAGTTTTTATTTTCTTGTTTTATTGTACATCCTTTTCTTTTCATTTCTTAAATTTTAATTTAATCTTTTTATATTTCACGTTATTCCCAAAAGGATGTTAGGCAATTTACAATAAAAATATGGCTACGAACAGACTTAACCCATTAACATGACATAAGAGACAAAAATTCCATGGTGAGTGGGAAAAGGAATGGAGAAGAAAAATTAGATAAGGAAATCCTCACTAAGAAAATTTACTGCCTAGTTCTTAATTCTGTAGTCATTAAGTCAAAGAGGAAAAATAATGGGCTACATGACTTTTTCATAGTCTGGTCTGTAAAACAAAAATAAACAAAGGGGGAAAACAGATCAAGTTAGCAAGAGAAATAAATTTTTGCTCGATGATGAACTCTGGGAGAAATGTGTCCTAAGTATACTTACATAAGAGGAATGCAGCTACACACACAAAAAAAATGTTTCAAAAAATACAAAGGCGACGTTTTATCAATTCTTAGTAATGAACAAATATATAATTTTTAATTACAGTTTTCAAGAAAGATGGGGGAGAGGTGGCAATTCATAATTCAATGTCTTTTTTCAAGCTTAAAAGCAGTGTAAGAATGAAATGGGAAGTGTAACGTAAGATTAAGGGGTGAAACTTAAATGAAGGTTCCTATGGTATCGCTTTATTATTTTTTTTGTACCGCTTTATTTAAATCAGATTATAATAAGGATTTATTGGAAATTTAACTGAAAATGGCTTATAATACTTTTTGGCTGGATGAAAGAATGTGAGGAATTCACAGTTACAAAGTCACCTCTCAAGAAAAATATCATGGGAAACACATCCATCACTAACCAATATATTAATAAAGTTTAAATTTCAAGCATTTGGAAAGTATGCAGATTTGGAAAGAATTGTTTACTCAGCCATAATTTCACCACTCAGAAGCTACCAGCATTAACTTGCTGGTGCATTACTCATCTTTTTTTATTTGAACATAGTTGAAATTTTCTATGCAATCCATTCTTATCATATTTTCAGGTAGAATTTTAGCATAATCAGGTTTCCATATTATACACTTTTCAAAATACTCTGTAAGTGACAATATGTTTCCTCCTTCTTTCCTGGTTGGCTATTTAGGTGTCATTTTTTCATCTTTCCCTATCACAGGTAACCTTGTGATCAGCATATATGGATTATCTGAATTCAGTATGCATAATAGAAAAGACACACTGGATTAATGCCAACTTCACTGCCCTCCATTTTTACCTCTCATACTGTCCCTCTCGGGACCTTCGTGTTCCACCCTAACCCTGCACCTCCCATCCCCACAACATTCACATTAGCAGCGGATAGAGAGAGAGAATCAGTTTCCAGAGCTCCATCGCCAGAATGGTCACTTACAACCATAAACCTGTTTTAAAGTTCTTGGCACAGACTCTGTTTACAAAACACACAAAACCTAAATTACGATCGATCGTGAGCTCTCAGGATCCTGTAGGGAGTCTGCAGAGTTATTTGGGAGGAGAGGGAAAACACCTGTGGCCTCATAGCTGCGCAAAGAGACACGTGACTATTTCCAAGGCTGGAGCCGCCCGTGTGCATCTCTGTCACCCCCCAGCTTTGCCTCAGCGTGTCTCCTTTGCCATCACGATGACTTTCTACTCTGCAGAAGCTTTACTGTAAAGGTTATAGACTAAAAGTCTGCAAACAGACAGTTCTCACAAGAAGTTGTGTTTGTCCTATGATGATTTAAAATGTTTTAAGTTAGGCATTATTATTTTTAAGTAGGTAATTATATAGTACGAAACATTGTCTTTCTGGCTTCTTTGAGGAAGTTGGTTGACTTGGCCACAGATGTTCCTGTTGTAATATAGGCCAACAGTTCGGAGAAGCTGTCCCACTGGGACTCCCGGGTGCAGTCTCTACCCGCTTTGCCTGCCCCTGTAGGTATTCGAGGCTGTAACCTCTGCTCTAAGTGCAGAGTTTCAAAGTAAACATAGAAAAGAACACACCTCATTGCTCCCAGGAATCGTCCATTCCCCATCAAGTCAGCAGTCAGATGATGTCTATTACTCTGAATAATAATCCCATTTCGTTGCTTAGCTATATGAACACCCCACTGCAAGTCTCTAACAGACTTTAGAAATATCAGGTCACATCTTTAAAACTACCGCTATAGCCCCACAAGGTAATCAAAGGCATACATTCCATTTCCTCTCTCTTTCCAGCTCTCATCAGTGAGAACAGAATGGCTATGCATAAGAAATATTCACTTCCTCAAGTGAAGCTGTAGGCATCCTTACATCCCTACATAGGCCAAAAGAAGTCTTTTGAAGAACTCCTGAATTAAAAAAAAAAAAAAAAATCTCCCAGCACTATAGTTCAGAGTTGAGTTCTCTTTCTTGCTAGTTAAAAAGGGCTTCGTCTTCCATTAAAACTATTAATAATTTATTCTTAAACAGCAGCTTTAATATGGACATTAACGTCCATCACACCCTGTCCTGTCACCCTGGGACGTAGCTACTCTCCAAGGATAAGAAAGAGCAGATGACTTCATTCATTTTGCAACAAATGGAGAGGGGCAGGCTGCTTTTTTTTTTTTTTCTTTAAATGCATGGGCTGGTAAATGTATATGTTTCCTTTTCTTCAAGTTCTAGCATCATTTTAATGTTAAAAGCAAAACTTTGGAACCTTAATTTAAAGCTTTGCACAAATTGCGTACATAAGACATGACACATTTTTGTGTATGATTTTCTTATAGCTTTTTGTTTCTTTCTTTTCATTACCCTCCTGTTCCTGGTCCCTCATCATCCCCATTCCTTACCGCTTCCTCTTTATTCAGTGGTCGGTTCTGTGCCCGTGCAATGTCTTTGCCGAGGTTTAGAGCTTGATTGTGACGAGACCAATTTACGAGCCGTTCCATCAGTTTCTTCAAATGTGACTTTAATGTAAGTAGAAAAGAACGGCTTCATCCTAACAGCCAGAACAGCCCCTGTGAAACTGTACCATAACTCAGGTGTACTTGTCATTATTAATAATGCGTTGTCACAAGATGATATCATTGTTCCTTGGTCAGTTATAATGATTGCTGATATTATTTGCATTTATTACATGATAGATCTGACTCTAAACTGTTCTATATGTTCACTTATTTAGTTAGCCCCTCATAACAATCTTGTGAAGTATTTAGTATCGCCACATTTTATCTAAACAAAAGATGCAATCAAGTGTATGTGCTGGGCTTCCCTGGTGGCGCAGTGGTTGGGAGTCCGCCTGCCGATGCAGGGGACACAGGTTCGTGCCCCGGTCCGGGAAGATTCCACATGCCGCGGAGCGGCTGGGCCCGTGAGCCATGGCCGCTGAGCCTGCGCATCCGGAGCCTGTGCTCCACAACGGGAGAGACCACAACAGTGAGAGGCCTGCGTACCGCAAAAAAATAAAATAAAAATAAAAATAAAAATACCTCTCAAATAAAATCTCTCTAAAATTTTTTAAATGATATTATGAATACAAGAGTGACATCATGAAGCAAAATGTTTCCTGAAAGCTAGTGTTAAAGTAAATAAAGTTTATAATTATTCATAATGTTGTTAAAAGTAAAGAAAAAACCTTTAAGTAAGAACCAAAATTTACATTTATTTCAGGTCACTCAAGTGGAACTTAATAAGAAAACTTCCTCCTGATGGCTTTAAGAAGTACCATGATCTTCAGAAGCTGTAAGGAAAATTTTAATTCTTAGTGTTGAATTGACTAACATTTTTTGGCCTATCTGTTTCTTCCCACTTCTGCAGAGACAAACACTGCACCACTGCTTAAGTCTAACCCCTCTTTTGGGAATTATTTAGCCATTAGCTGGAGACTACCAGGTAACACTTTTTTTCCTGAGTAATTCTAGAAGCTATCCTAGAAAAATCTCAGATACCTATCCCCAAAGAAACCAGAGTACGTGTGCTATGAACCCTCCGACCACACTGCCCCCAAGTGAATATACTCAAGAGGTTTTACTCTCTGCATTTCAATGCCCATCTTACAGAACGATGTAATGACCCCTTACCAGAGCTGCCCTCAAGATTAGATAGAGAAGGGACTTCCCTGGTGGTCCAGTGGGTAAGGCTCCATGCTCCCAATGCAGGGGGCCCAGGTTCGACCCCTGGTCAGGGAACTAGATCCCACATGCTACAACTACAGATCCTGCACGTGGCAACGAAGATCCCCTGTGCTGCAACTAAGACCTGGCACAGCCAAATAAATAAATAAATATTAAAAAATAAAAAAAGATTAGATAGAGAAGAATTTTCTTCCATATGTTTGCAAATTCAATCTCTACCTAAGAGAGAAAGTCCTTGTGGTTTGAAACCTCCAAGCATGTGTTTTAGGGACTTAATTCCATTTTCACATCTGCCTCATTGGTTGAGTTTTATCTGAAATGCTAGCTTCTCTTCAGTCTAAGATTACCTATGTACTCACAGAATCCATAATGGCCCAGGGGATGGTTATCTGTTATTTAGGTCAACTTTGTGGCTAAATCATATTGTCATAGGCTTAAACTGTTGGGTTTAAATATTCTGTGCCTGAATGACACTATCTAGAAGACGTCTCAGAATTCCCAGTTTCATTCTCACACCTACACTGGTTTGGGATTTGTTTTTACACTAGAGACCCCTGGTATATAGATATCATCTATCTGTACTTTCTCTTTAAGATAATAAAGATAGAGCAGAATCAGAAGAAAAATGTATCCACTTTGTTTGATGAAATGTTCTCAAAGCTCGGATTACCTGCAGAAAAATATTTCACATCAGAAAATTAAATTCTAATAAAAATAACTTTTCAGAACTGTATTCTAGACATTTATCAATCAAGTGAGAAGAGCTTTTCAAAATTAAACCTGATACACAAACTTCAAGAGGATATCTCCTTACTTTATTTTCTGATTTCTGGAGTAGGAAGAATTTTTCTGATCTCTAGCACCACCTTATGTCCACATGGTTTAAAAGGAGTCGGGGCTTCGACTCTAAGCATCAGGATTCAATAGTTTAGCAATTTTACACAGTGAACATTGAATTAATTCTTGAACGACCAATTTGTTCCAAGTAATAGATCAAAATAGCCTAATTACCAAAAAAGTTCTAATTGGTGATTGGCTCCACCTCCAGGCAATATAATCTATTGCTTAACAGAAAATTACAGTACTTAGAAATAAATGAATAAATACTTGTCAAAGTTTTTCTGTTTATTAGTGAGAAAGATGCATCGCCTAGTAAATGATTGGACCACAGCATGTTCTGTGAGAGTGTTCGGTGTATAACAAACTTAACATTTTACAATCAAAGTTAGGTTTCTTGCATGCTGGAGAAATAGGGACTCTCCTTTAGTCAAAATTTCTAATTAACTGAGAGTTGGCCCATACTGGTTTATCCCTTATCACTCCTAAAATCTGTGAAAATTATACATAAACTCAGCAAACCCTGAAGAACAATGGTGACCTGCATCAGTAGAAGAAATAAGAGTTGAAGCCCTTACTTTTGCCCTTGTTCACAACCTGGGGCCAGTGTACGTAGATGTGCAGAGCTTAAATGGGTGTGTGGGCTGCAACGGCTTGTGCTCCAGGTTCTGTCTCCTTTGACCTCCTGTTAACTCCAGACCCAACCTCCAGCATGACCTCAGTGAACTCCGCAGCCAGCATACTTCCTTGGCCTTCCAAGCTAATTTATCTTCTCCTAGACCTGATCCTTTTTTGCTGTTTGTTTTTTAATATGAAAAACAAGTGTTACTGTTTTTACTTCTTGTTCCTGGAAATTTTCTTTTAGCAAAAATCATAGTTCTGGTTTCAGAAGTTTGGGGACTCTTCCAGGCTAAAAATAAGATACTAATATATGCTTCCCCTGAAACTGGTCCCACCCTCTATGTTCTGGAATGTTGTCGATCTTCTCGGTCCACCTGATTCTTTCTATTTCTGTTTTTCTCTTTTGTCATATATACTCTTGGTAAGTTTCCTCAAACAGTTTTTGGAGCGAAACTTAGGTGTCAAATTAATACAATTGAAGTTGACTTGCTTGGCCAGTTTGTGGTTTACATGAAATATGGTTTGGGGTCTTAACGATGTCACAGCCTTGTAGTTTTGCCAACACTGTGTTGAATACTGTCAAGTTTGTAGAATTATAGCAGAAAATGTTAAAAAGTTAAAAAGGCTTCTAGGCTTGTTTGATTAGTGAGTGCATTACCATACACTAAAACTGAAGTTTCACTCATTAAAAATTCAAACATTAAATTTTAGCTCTCGGGCTTCCCTGGTGGCACAGTGGTTGAGAGTCCGCCTGCCGATGCAGGGGACGCGGGTTCGTGCCCCAGTCCGGGAAGATCCCACATGCCGCGGAGCGGCTGGGCCCGTGAGCCATGGCCGCTGAGCCTGCGCGTCCGGAGCCTGTGCTCCGCAACGGGAGAGGCCACGACAGTGAGAGGCCCGCGTACCGCAAAAAAAAAAAAAATTTAGCTCTCGTGTGCCTACCTTTATAACTAGAAGTTCCAAATAAAAACTAGCCTAATCATATGTGAACTTAATCAAGAAACAAAATGACATGATACCCAGCTCTGCTAAATTATTTTGTTATGTTTACCATTTTTAATTTTTAAGAATTTTTTGACATTTCCTCTTTCATTTTTTTTTTAACTTTTATTGACGTATAGTAGATTTACAATGTTGTGTTCGTTTCAGGTGTACAGCACAGTGATTCAGTTATACATATACGTATAAGTATGTGTATTCTTTTTCGACATTCTCTTCCATTATAGGTTATCACAAGATATTGTGGTAAAATACACACAACATAAAATGTACTGGCTTGACCCTTTAGTGTACGTTCAGAGGCCTTACATCCGCCCGCATCTTTGCAGGGCTGTCACCGTCAGCCATCCGCAGAACTCTTTTCATCTTGCAAAACTGAAACTACATTTCCTTACGTTTTCCTTTTAATAATCATTTTCACAGGTGCCTACAAAACAATAAGATTAGATCCGTATCCGTCTATGCTTTCCGAGGACTCCACAGTCTTACTAAACTGTGAGTACCAGCGCCCATTAGTCTGCCCTTCCGTGGTGGCCTGCCAGCCCGACCCATCCCACCCACCACGGCCCTCCCGCCCACGACAGTGCCCACGGGACATGCAGGCAGTGGACGGTGCAGCACAGCACTGGGGCCAAGGGCATGGGACCCTGAGTCACACAGGCTGCAGTCCCAGTCCTACCTCACCACTCGCTGGATGTGTGAACTTGAGAACTTAATTTCCTTTCTAAGCATCAGCTCCCTCTACCGTACAATGCAAACTACAACAGTACCTACCTCAGGATGGTTGTAAGGAACGAATGAGAAAATCCGTGGGAAGAGTTGGGCGCACTGTGCCGGGCACGCAGTAGGAACTCAGTATACATAAGCCGTGGTGACGGGAATGAGGACTGAATGAACTTTATCAACATGAGAAAGCCTGGCGATGATTAAAATTTATGAAGGAAAAAACCCAAAGACTTCTCCAGTTACTCTTTTCCCACTAATTCTGCTTTTACAAATACATAAAGCACGATACGTTTAAAAGAACAAAGCTTTTTTTTAAATTATGGTAAAACATATATAACAAATTTGCCATTTTAACCCTTTTTAAGGGTCTCGTTCAGTGGCGTTCAGTACATTCACACTGTTGTACAGCTGTCCATCTCCAGAACTGTTCACCTTCCCAACTAAGACTCCACGCCCACTAAACACTAACTCCCCACGGCCCCTCCCAGGCCCCGGCACCCACCGTGGTACTTTCTGTCTCTATGAATCTGACTACTCTAGGGGACCTCACAGAAGTGGAATCAGGTAATATTTTCCCTTTAGTGTCAGGCCTTTTTCATCACGTCTTAAACTTAGCATAATGCCTTCAAGTTTCAGGCATGTTGTAACATATATTAGAATTTCCTCCCTGTTTAAGACTGAATAATAGTCCACTGTGTGTATATATATATAAAATACCACATTTTCTATATTCATTCCTGATGGATGGACATTTAGGTCGTTTCCACCTTTCAGCTATTGTGAATAATGCTGCTATGAACGTTGGTGTACAAATATTTGAGTCTTTGCATTCCATTCTTTTGGGTGTACGCCCAGAAGTGGAATTGCTGGGTCATACGGCAGGTCTACGTTTTGATTTTCTGAGGACCCACCATACTGTTTTCCACAGCATCTGCACCATTTTACCTTCTGGGATTTTGTTGTTGTTTTGTGTTGTGTTGTTTTTAATAACAGCCATCCTTATGGGTGTGAAGTAGCATCTCATTGTGGTTAAGAGCTAAGCTTTTTAAAACAGTCTTTCTCAAAGTTCCATTCCATTTCAGCTGCATTTTACCAGGCAGCTGAAACTTACCACCTAGAAGTTACTGAATGGAAATATAACCAAAAAATCACATTAATAAACAACTCCCTGTATTTTATTTCTGGCCCCTTGCCTTCTATCCTACCCCACTTTTTACTCCTTAACCCAAGAAACTCTTTCCGGTCAGATTCCTCACTGGCTGTACCAGAGTTTGGGGTTGAGTCAAGAAGGCCACCTAGGGCTTCCCCAGTGGCGCAGTGGTTGAGAGTCCGCCTGCCGATGCAGGGGACGCGGGTTCGTGCCCCGGTCCGGGAAGATCCCACATGCCGCGGAGTGGCTGGGCCCGTGAGCCATGGCCGCTGAGCCTGCGCGTCCGGAGCCTGTGCTCAGCAACGGGAGAGGCCACAGCAGTGACAGACCCGCGTACCACAAAAGAAAAAAAAAAAAAATACAGAAGGCCACCTAATCATTTACTAGCAGAGAAGGTCACCGGAGACCCAAAGTCTTAACAGTAACCCCTGTGGCTGTGTCTATCCCTTTCCTGCTCTTTCGTGTGTTAGCAAATTACTCAAAGTCAATACTGGAGTCGTCCTCATCATGCTTCTGCCTACCTTTCTCTACAGCCTCTCACAAATCTGTTCAAAACTTGCTGAACAGCGTCTGCTTGGTTTAATGTTCAATGGGTGCGCAGGAGGCTCTTGAAAGATGGCACAGACTGGAGAGTAAACTTAAGTGTCTTCCATCTGCACCTTGGTTTTTTCCTGGCGCGAGAATATTGTCTGGCTGTTAAAGTGTCACACGGTTCTGGTCTTTCATGGGTAAACATCAGATACAGCTCTTCATTCATCCGTAGACACTCATTACCCCTCACAGTGTGCAAGGTCTTCAGCGAGACACCGTGGGGGGCATAGAAAGAGAAGTCAGCCCTGCTACCTTCTAGCTCCTTATTGCAGTATTGCAGGTAGAACCCTGTGCTTCCACCGGGGAGAGGCACCCACACGCTCTCTGGACGCTTCCAGTCTACGGTGGGGAAACAATGCCAACATACACACAACAACTAGAGAATGGCAAGGGTGTTTACTTAACTAAGACTTAAACCTGTGTTGTTCAGACCACAACTGCTAAGAGGATTCCCTAAAAGGAGTGATTATTTTGGGTCCAGAGCAGTGAAGGATGACTCTGAAAAATGAATAGGACGGGGCAAATCAGACAGCACAGGGCATGGGGGGTGGATCAAGTCCCTTTCTAGAGGATTTCTAGTGGCTCTTAAGGGAACCCGTGAGGTGCTCAGGGCAACTGTTGAAGAGATTCTTAACATCTTCCTGTGCCCAACTGGGGCTCCAGGCTTGCAAGGGAAGGAAGTGGCTCTAATATGGGGCCTTATCCTTTGCTACCCCCAAGAAAAGTCAAATCTGATGGAGAAGGGGAGATTCCTGGAAGGACAGATTTTACAGGATGTCAGCTCTAAGAGCTGTCAGAGTAGCAAAAAGAGAAATCAGTGTGGTCCGTGTATCAGGGGAAGAGGAATTTGAACAAATGCTTGCATGAGAATCATAGGCAATGAGGAAAAAGAACAGGAAAGAAGTTGAAATGGGAGGTTGAACAGAGACCTCATTCTACTAATATGCACCAAGTGTTCCTGACATGCCTGGCTCAAATGTTCAACAGCCCAGTGAATTAGGTACTGGTGTTATTTCCGTTTTAGAGTTGGGGAAACTGAGGATTTCTGAAGTTGCTGTTTGTTTCAGGTCACACTATTAACAAGTAGCGAAGCCAGGAACCAAACTGTCTGACAGCAGATTCAGAGCAGTGAGTTGCTGCATTAGAGAAACTGAGACAAAAATAAACACGCAAGACAATTTCTCTGCCATTTTAAGACAAAATGGAAGGAAAGGAATATTGCACACATTTGAGTCCAGTGCTTTTGCTACCATTGGCAACCTTAGGTATTTTGAGAGTCTCATCTCCGCTTTACCAAACCAAAGGACAAAGTTAAGTGGAATTAGAGTTTTCCAAATATTTCCCTTGCTTTACCAGCTTCTGTTGGGCTGTGTGTGGTTGTGTGTGTGTCCAAAAGTTTTCTTCAGAAAAAAAAAGAGAAAAGGCCACATAAAGACTCTAAGGCCGGGGCTTTCCTGGTGGTGCAGTAGTTAAGAATCTGCCAGCCAATTCAGGAGACACGGGTTCGAGCCCTGCTCCAGGAAGATCCCACGTGCCGCAGAGCAACTAAGCACGTGTGCCACAACTACTGAGCCCACGTGCCACAACTACTGAGCCCATCAGCCACAACTACTGAAGCCCGCATACCTAGAGCCCATGCTCCTCAACAAGAGAAGCCACCGCAATGAGAAGCCCGCGCACCGCAACGAAGAGTAGCCCCCGCTCACTGCAACTAGAGAAAGCCTGCACGCAGCAACGAAGACCCAACGCAGCCAAAAATAAATAAATAAAATAAATAAATTTTTTTAAAAAATAAATAAGGCCTCTATAAAAGAAGAGAGGTGATTTTGAAAGTTGTTAAAAGCTGGTGTTTGCTTTTGGAAGAAAACAAAGAAATAAACACGTAAGAGATCAGCACAACAGAAGGAAGAGTTGGTTCACTCTGCATAAGAGTGAGAAGTAAAGTCGGGTCAAAGTACAATGGGTCTGACTCTCCAGCAAGGCATTCAGTGTCTTTTCTCCAGAGCAGGTCCATACCTGCCTCCAGGGGCATCTCCTGCATCCCCTCACAGCCTCTTTACCATGACCCCTCCCCTTGTCACCGTCACACCTCTCACCTTTGCATAAGCCATTTCCTCTGCCTGGAATCACTCCCACCCGTGCTTTGCTTTGTGAATGACACACCTCACCCAAGGCTCAGTTGAGAAGAGCCTTTGTTTTTCTTTTCTTTTTTTGTAATTAATTTTCATTGGAGTATAGTTGCTTTACAATGTTGTCTTAGTTTCTGCTGTACAGCAAAGTGAATCAGCTGTACATATACATACAGCCCCTCTCTTTTGGATTTCCTTCCCATTTAGGTCACCACAGAGCACTGAGTAGAGTTCCCTGTGCTCTACAGTAGGTTCTCATTAGTTATCTATTTTATACACAGTATAATGTATATATGTCAATCCCAGTCTCCCAGTTCATCCCACGCCCTCCTTTCCCCCTTGGTGTCCATACGTTTATTCTCTACGTTCATGTCTCTATTTATGCTTTGCAAATAAGATAAGATGTGGCACATATATACAATGGAATATTACTCAGCCATAAAAAGGAACAAAACTGAGTTGTCTGTAGTGAGGTGGATGGACCTAGAGACTGTCATACAGAGTGAAGTAAGGCAGAAAGAGAAAAACAAATACCGTATATTAACACATATATGTGGCATCTAGAAAAATGGCACAGATGAACCTATTTGCAGGGCAGGAATAGAGACATCTTTCTTTAACACTCCCTGTCCCCTCTCCCCTCCAAGCTCTGCTTCCCCAGTCCCAGCAGAGGCCGGCACCTCCTCCGCTGAAAAGTCAGAGGAACTGCATGTTTTTGTTCTTTTCCCTCTGCTGCTGCAATAACTACCTGCTCACATGCTGTCTTCTACTAGATGCAAAGCCCCTCGGAGAAAGCGATTCCACACCTAGCACAATGCCGCAGCATAGGGGCTCAAAACGATTTGATGAATTAATGAATAGACAGAGGGAGTGAGGGTTTGGCTGATGGTGGGTTGATTATTGGGAAATGAAAAACTAGACGTGAAAAGGTAAGTGATAGAGAACTTTCAGGGCTCTGAGGGCAGGGAAATGGCCTGATGAGAACAACATATAAGAAAATTTAAGATGGACAATTATTGTTCTTCCTTTCCTTGTTATAAGATATCAAGAAGGTATCAAATTTACTGTAGTTATTTCTCTTTTTTCAGGTATCTCAGTCATAACAGAATAACCTTCTTGAAGCCGGGTGTTTTTGAAGATCTCCACAGACTAGAGTGGCTGTATGTTTAATTTATGTGGCATTTTATAGTACTAGCCTTTATGTTCGAAAAATATGTAAATGAACCCATTTTTTTCTTCTGGCTGGCAGGATAATTGAAGAGAATCATCTCAGTCGAATTTCCCCACTAACATTTTATGGACTAAATTCTCTTATTCTCCTGTAAGTACTAAAAATTTATGCAAATATTTCAACTGAAGGAAAAGGCATGAATAAAAATTGGGTTTAACAACATGACATTTAGAATTAAAACCCTAAAATGGAATTTTCAACTAAAAACCATCTCCTAGTCATATCCTATGAGGCTGTTTTGTAGTTGTAACAGTTTTATAAGATCTTCCATCTTCTAGAATGTCAGCCCATCAAAACTGAACACAGCCCCACTGCCATGCTTTATTGAAATATTCTTAAGCACACCAGTACTATCCTATATTAATCTTGGTAAAGAAAAATACGTTTGTTTAAAATCACCTCCTTTTCAGTACCCACTACTGAAGGGCACAGGACTTTTCTTCAGTTGCTAATGTTACTGCTTCCTCCATATGATGGCTACCGTTTGTCTAATTTTATTACTAACAAGCACTTAAATATATCAAGACTTACAGAAAATAGTTTGAGTGAGAAGACAACGAACTTAGTAGATGTTCATGACTTCATAAGAATAATGATAAAACCACGTTTTGACTTCAGTTGAGAAAAGAAACAGAGAAATCAGACTCCTTTTTGTTTCTCTTTTTCAGAGCACTGATGAATAACATCCTTACCCGCTTGCCTGACAAGCCTCTTTGTCAGCACATGCCCAGGCTGCACTGGCTGTAAGTTGATGTATCTCCTCTTTTTAAAAATGTTTATCGAAATATAGTAGTTGACTTACACTGTTGTGTTAGTTTCAGGTGTACAACAAAGTGATTCACTTATACATATACATACATCCACTCTTTTTTAGATTCTTTTCCCATATAGGTCATGACAGAGTATTGAGTAGAGTTCTCTGTGCTATACAGTAAGTCCTTATTAGTTATCTATTTCATATACAGTAGTGTGTATATGTCAATCCCAAACTCTTAATTTATCCCTCCCCCCCTTTCCCCTTTGGTAACCATAGTTTGTTTTCTATGTCTGTGAGTCTCTTTCTGTTTTGTAAATAAGTTCATTGGTATCATTTTTGTAGATTCCACATATAAGTGATATCATATGGTATTTGTTGCTTTCTGGCTTACTTCATTTAGTGTGATGATCTCCAGCTTCATCCATGTTGCTGCAACTGGCGTTATTTCATTCTTTTTATGGCTGAGTAATATCCATTGTACATAGGTACCACATCTTCTTTATCCATTCCTCTGTTGATGGACATTTAGGTTGCTTCCATGTCTTGACTATTGTAAATAGTGCTGCTATGAACATAAGGGGTGCATGTATATTTTCAAATTAGAGTTTTCTCCAGATATATGCCCAGGAGTGGGATTGCTGGATCATAAGGTAGCTCTATTTTTAGTTTTTTAAGGAACCTCCCTACTATTCTCCATAGTGACCGCACCAATTTACATTCCCCCCAACAGTGTAGGAGGGTTCTCTCTATCTCTTCTTACAGAAGACAACTAACTTTTCTGGTTTTGCCTAGTTCATTTCAGATGTCAGGTTTTTTCAAATGGTAGTTGTTAATATTTTTAGCATGATTTTCTTATTAAACATCCCTATTATCTAAACTAACTCCTCTAAACTCTTATCAAAATAAAACATCTCCAAAACACAAGACATACTTTGTAGGCAGGAAGAAGGAAGACAGAAAGGATGTTATGATATCTATGTAACATCACCCCTTCCCCCCTGTCAATCTGTTCACTTGTTCATTTGGTACAGAAAGACTAAGCCACTTTAGTGTCATTGCTAAATTCTGTGTAATAAGACTATGATACTTAGGCTTTATTTTTGAAGTCTCATCACAACAGAATATGTTCCACAGAGTTTTTCACACAGTAGTTTTGTTTGTGGTAATTAGCATCACTCTACCTATGCAGAACTCAATTACCCAGTAAATGTGTCTATTTAAAATACAGGCAAAAATGAAGAAATAAATCCAAAATATTTCTTTAAATGTTCAGTCAATAACCTGCATATACTCTATATATGAAAATCCCCTCTGTCTTTTATTTGTAGGGAATTCCCAAAAGTTTGGTCAAAACACACTAGTTTGGAACCATCTAGGGGAAGAGAAACCTCCCCCAAATCATTAGTAAGTCCAGAGGGCATCTTGATATAACAGTATAGTACCCTCAGTAATGACGAACTAAGTCATCAAGGAAAGGGCAAATTAAGTGAAATATTCTTTGTGGTGATTAAATTTGGGCTCAAAAGAATTCACTAATGGTAATTACATGCTCAGTGATCCAAACTTAGTAATGAAGTAAAACTGATTAATATTTATATGAGTAAATTAAAAATTCATGCATTGAGACCAGAAGCAAATGTGGGAGATTTTATGCCCATACAATAAAAAATCTTTCCTTTGCTTTTAAAAAGGTAGCCAAACGTATATTTCAGATAAAAATAAAAAATGATTAGGATTTATAACTAAAGATGTGGAATTTTTAAATTTTTGTTACTAAAATTATAATCTTTAAGTTTTAGCTATCCAAAACAACTCACTCCACATGCATCCCTGAGAGTGAATGTTGTCCCAATTTTAATGCTGGTAATAATTTTTGCTTTATAAGTATTCATTTTTTTAAATTAATTACAATATCTTTACCTTGTGCGTGAACCGTCAGTTAGCAAAGTACAAACTAGAAAATCTGTTGGATGTGTTGGCAAACATTTGTTTAACTATGGTTAAGTAGAAAAATAGAAATAAAACAAAAAGAGATATGACAGCCCAGGAGAATATATTTGCAAGATATACAACAGACAACAGATTAAAACTTTTAATATAGTTCTTTCAAAGCAATAAAAAAAACTATAAACACCACACTAAAAGACGTGATATTCAAAAAGGAAGGAATATAACTAATAAATAAGCATATGAACAGATGGGGCAATAGCCAAAGATGAGCTAAAGAGCAAGAGGGTAAAGTAAACTTTTATCCAGGGATGAGACAAAGCAAGTTTATATATAGGCAGAAGAAGCTAATGTAAAGGATTTGTAAACGTGGAAAACAGTGAGGATGCATTATGGAGCAAGGTCCTGGAAGCCGTGGAAAGGATGGACAAATAAGATGGGATACACACACAGGTGCAATAAAGATGAATGCACCTGCCCTGCTTCAATCGACACGGCACAATTTCAAGATCATAATATGAAGTATAAAGAAAAAGTCACGGAAGGATACATATTATATATGACAATTCCATTCCAACAATGCTGTGCTGAAGCTGTAGACAGCCTCAAGACAATATTGCTCCCACTCTACCAATGAGGGAGAACTTTACAATCTACACAGTCTTAATTTTCTCCAGCCTGTCAGTCATAAGGCAAGCAGGGAAACAATTCTAAGGAGTGACCAAGAGAGACGGGACATATACAGTATTTCACCTTTGGCAGAGCACAAGGTGAAGCGTTGACCCTCATAGAGCAGGTACAAAGAAAACTGCTAAAATGTTAATAAACCTGTAAAGGTTAAGTGTGGGCTAGTGTAACCCTTTGGAATACTGGGAACCCCACACTCAAGGGAGTCAGCTATTCCTAACCGGCTCTTTTTCTCTGGCCTCCACCAGCTCATGGAAAAAGCTGGGAGTAATTAAGGAAACCAGACAGAGTCTTCTTTGGTGGCATGCAGGCACAAACCCCACCTTCTCCCCTAGAATCTTCCCTCTTAGGAAGGAAAAGCTTTACACCATGGGGAGACGGACAGAAAATCTTCCTGCAGCCAGGGACTGTGCATAGATCCACTGCTTCCAAAGGAGCGGTAGCAGCCAAAGCTCTCTACTCCAGCAATAGGGGCAAATAAACCTCTCCAGCCCAGGATCCTGCACTGTTGCCAAGTGGGTTGGGGCTTCTAGGGCATGTGGGACAACCATGCTGAGAAAGCCCCATCCCAGAAAGAGCAAGAGAAACAATCCTTGTCAAATTATAAAGCAATCAACAGAACTAGGCCCAGAGATAACTCAGATGTTACAACTACGAAACAAGGGAATTAAAATACTTATGATTAATCAGTTAAATGATTAATCATAAGTATTTGGGAAATACAAATGGGAAAGGTGGGCAAAACATGCACACATGGAAAATGTCTGCAAAGAGATGGAAGCTTTAAAGAGAATCAGAGAATTACTTCAACAGGCTGAACACAGCTAACAAAAGAATCAATGACCTTGAAGATAGGTCAATAGAAAGCTTTCATTTGAATCAAAATGAGAACGGAGCATAAAACAAAGATAGAACAGAGAATCCAAAAGTTACAGGATAATATAAAAGTGTCTCAAAATGCGTTAAAGTGGTCACAGCAAAAGAAGAGAAGGACAACAGGACAGAAGATGTTACCAAAAATCTTGAGTCTGCTCACCAGACGCACAGCAAAGCCAATCTACTGGCACCAGATTGTGGTGAAGAAAAGTACAGCATTTATTGCAGGTGCCGAGCAAGGAGAATGGGCAGCTCATGCTCAAAAGACCCAAATTCCCTGATGGTTTTCAGGGAAGGGTTTTTAAAGGCAGGGTGAGGGAGGGGACTGCAGGGTGTGTGATCAGCTCGTGCACAACTCTCTGATTGGTTGGTGGTGAGGTAACAGGGTGAGGTTACGGGAATCTCAATCATCAACCTTCTGGTTCCAACCAGCCTGGGGTCTACGTGCTGGTGATCAGCATGCCGTTAACTTCCTCCACCTGGTGAGGGTTTTAGTGTCTGCAAAACAACTCAAGGATATGGCTCAGGGTATTATCTATTGCCCTTGAGGAGGAACTAAAGGATCTTGAATTTGTTTTATGGCTAAACTATTAGTATTTTGTCTTGCTTGACTATTTTCCTTTGTTTCACCATTTTCTCACTTCTCTGATTAAATCTGCTCTTTGGAACTCAGGGAAGGCCTAAGAGGCTAAAGCTTTTCTACAAACAAGAGGTGGGGGACATAGGGTCCTGCTCATTTTTCAAAGAAATATCTGAAGAGATAATGACCAAGAATTTTCTAAAATGATGTAATACAAAAAAACAAAAAAAATCTAAGAATCTCAGAAAAGAAAACAAGCAGAAGTAGAAAAGAAAAGAAAAAAAAAAAAAAAACTGGACAAATCATAGTCAAACTGCTGAAAACCAAAGATAAAGAAAAGCAAAGAAAAAAGCTTGAGACAACCAGAGAAAACAGAGACATTCAAGCTGTAAAATGAAGATAAGAAATGCAGCACTAATTTTTTTTAAAAGATGGAGGGGCTGTGTTAACACTGGAAAAAAATAGCCTTCTGAACAAAGACTATCACCAGGGATAAGGAGAAATATCACAGAATGATACAGGGCTCAATATGGCAAGAGCCACAATAATCTTAACTGAGGAAGCAGTTTCAAAGGAATAAAGTGAAAGCATAAAACTATAAAGAAAAATAGCCTGGCGTCAAGAGATGTCATTTAAAACTAAGAAATCTACCAATATGTGGCTATTTGATATTCCTAAGGTGAATATTAATAAATAGCATATAATTGATCAAAATCCTATGGTGAGAGAGAGAGAGGAAAGAAAAGGCAGGAAGACAATACATACTCATTCCATCATTTCTTATAATAGGAAATTGATAAGTGTTATTGTTATTCTCTAAGAAAGAGACGATACGGTGTATTGGGTAAAGTTGTAGTTATAAAGGTTACCAATAGAATATACAAGCCTTTTTCAATGTTAGAATAAATAAAATTTTTAAGCCATTTGTTGAAAGATTTTTTAATCTATAAAACCATATAATAATATTTTTAAATAGCAGACTAAGGTAAGATACATTAGTCAGATCAATAAACATAAGTGGGCTAAAATTACCTACTAAAAAGAGAAACAGATTTTCAAGTTGGATCACAGAGCAAAATCTAACTCAGTACTATGTACAAAAAAGTCCAGCTGTAACTAAGTGATTCAGAAAGATTAAAAATAAAAGACTGCTCAAAAGTATGCCATGTAAATGCAAACCAAAGAAAGTAGGCATCATTTTTTATCTAAGTAGGTAGAAGTTTGGCCAATTTGCATTAAGCAGTACAAAGAAGGACATTTAAATGCTATAGTGTGCAATTTCCAATACAAGATATTATATTAGGAGTATATATATGCACCAAATAGATTCATATAACAACCAAAACAAAAGAAAAATAGACATACATAAGCGGTAAGAAATAATAATCCACCTCTTTCAGTCCATGAAAGATCAAGGAAAACCAAAAAAAGGATATGGAGAACTAAATAACATAGTTAACGAGTTAACTCTAACTGGTACATATCAAAGTGCAAAGTCCCTTCTCGATAACAGAACAGATTTATTTGGGGCGGGAAAGTGCCCAGCTAAAATACTACATTCCCAGACTTCCCCACATCTAGACAGAGCCACGTGGCTGAGCCCTAATTAATGAGGAGGAAGACGTATAGTGTGGAACTTCTGGGCAACCTCCTTAAAGAGAAACAGGAAGAACCTCCCTTTCTTTCCTTATCCAGAAAAGACGGATATGATGGCTCAAGCTTTAGCAACATCTTGGAACACAAAGACAAGGACCTGTGGACAGTGAATATGAAAGACCTTAGGTTTCTAACAACTTAGTAAAATTACCAGACTAGCCTTGGACTACCTAAGCCTAGATTTTTTTTTTTAAATCCTTGTGTAGTTATGCTGTTATAGTTGGGTCTCTGTTCTATGTACCTGTGCTTAATCTTAATAGATATAAACTGAAAGTGAAGAACGCCCAAAACACATTCACCAGAATTGACCATGTATTTTAGGACATACACGTTCACAAACAAAACTCAGAAAACGCGGGATTAGCCTAAAGCAGAAGGAGGGTCATCGCATCCTGGGTGTAGGAGACCAGGTGCACATACAGGTAAATCACGGATGTCGGGCAGAAAGGCGAAGGCCTTCCCCTCCTTCATCACCTCAATTTTCTCTGTGAGATAGGAGCCAGAAAAGTACGGGAGGAAGTAGAGGGAGAGGAGATTTGCCTGTTTACAAAAAGCCCCTAGGGGATGAGAGAGGGAATTGAGAGGGCAAGATTCTTGGTGTTTTTATTTTCTGTTATTGTTCTTCAGATCCAAGAACGAAATTTTCATTTTCAGCCAGTTCTGCCATGTATAGAGGGAAACATAAAGTGGTTAGATTCAGAGGATCATTAAGTTGGAAAAGTGATCCAGGCATTAAGTAAGCAAAACACCCCCTCAGGTCCATTAGAACTTGGAGCCCTGGCACGAGGAACAGATTTGTATGCCATACCCCTGCATATCAAGAACTAAAACCTCTAATTTTAGGAAGAAAGCCATGGCAAATTCACAAAGATTAAAATAAACTCAACATTGAATTTAACAATTTAATCAAAAGTCCCTAGTTTATGCCTCTCACTGACTTTTACAAATAGTAAATTAATATTAACGTAAATAGTTTTGCTACCTTAATAGAAAAAAAAAAGTTACAGGTGTAACTAACAAGAAACTAACATCAAGAAATGTTGTGAGGCTTAGGAGAACGTCACCCCCTGGTGGTAGATTCCTGGTAACAACAACAAAATAGGAAAAGGAAATAGAACAGTCTGTGTCAATAATAACCTTAGTTATGGAAGGCCGAAGCCTTGGCCAAGCCTAATGATCAAAAAAAGATAGTACAAGTGCTTTATTTCCAGTTTAATAGAATAATAGAAGTTTTTCTTTAAAAGGGTGATCTAGAATCAAGATTTAAGACTTTAACACAACATTCCATATGTACAGAGATCCTGTCTACAAAAACCTTGTCATAGTATATGCCCTTCTTAGATCACTATAGTAAGAAGAAGCTTATTCTCGGGACGCCACGGATTGCGAGCTTAAATTTGAAATGTTCTGTGTCCTTCAACGAGTAAATCTGATTTTGCAGTCTGATGCAACAGAGAAAAGCCCTAAGCCTGACTTCAAATATTTCTCTCTTCTTTGCTCTTCTCTGTGGTCAATACACCCTTTTAGTCCATTGACTTGATTTCTAGAATGCTTACATGCTGGCCTTCCAGATCTTCTAGACAGACTGATTTGTCCGCAGCCATTTTTATTGCAGTGCCACAATAAAACTGACTGTCCCAGATACAGCCTCTCCCGCAGAAAAGATAGGCACGTCCATTAATGTCACTCGTGTTTCCCGCATAGATTTTAGTAGCTGTGTCAGACTTCAGCTCATATATTTTAGTGGCGATTGTTCCTGAATGGCTTTACGTGGTATGGTGACTGGTAAGCTAAGTGCTGGGGTAAAACGAGTAGATCTAAGAGCCAGCATCTGCTTCTGAAAGTGTATCCCTGAGCTCGGCTAACTCTGTTCTATGAACTTCCACCATAAACCCTACGACAAGATAAAAGACAGGCAACAGAAGAACGCTTTCATGAAAACCAGGAAGCAGAGACAATTAAACAGCAAGGGAGCTCAAGTCAGGTCTGCAAGCAGCGCCCTGAGTCGGGAGTGGAGAGCCAAGGGCAGCTGTGGGTCTCCCTCTGCACTGGCCTGTGTGGCCGTATAATAAAGTAAGAAAGCGTGTTCTCAGGGGTAAAAGGCTATGGAGAATTTTTTCTGGGAGTGTCTAGGCAAGGGAGGTAGAGGTTAAACACTGCTTTGTGGTAGCATCTTCTGCAGCAATAGTAGAATCTTCTGTGGGCTGTAGCAGATAGAGTCACGCCCCTCAGAGAAATGCCAGTGGTACCTCTGGACGGGTGTTCAATGCGGATCACTACGTGCTTTCTGTTTATATAGCTGGTAGTTACCACAACAAAAGCTTTCCGTGTGCCTTTCTTCATTCTCTTCACATTCCTTAGGATACATATGTACCCATATGAACACCTCATACCTATGCAACTCAAAACATTTTTACTATTAACACAGAAAAAAAGAAACATTATATATAAATATATCATTTCGGCTATTATGTAAGTGGCTACACTGACATTATGTGAGAATCCCTATGAAATCAGCAGTACGTGGGAAAAGGATATTTTACTAGAAAACAAATCATTCTTAACCGACTTTTGTGTGTGATTAAAATTTAGCTTTATCATTTTTTATTTTTATATTTCAGGGACTTTGAAGGCAACCACATCCATAATTTAAGGAATTTGACTTTTATTTCCTGCAGTAATTTAACTGTTTTGTAAGTAACGTTTTGTCCTTTTGAAGTATCGTTTTATCTCTTTACAAATAAAATGAATCATTTATGCGAACAGAATCTAGCATAAACATGCATAGTAATTACAGCAAATGTTCCCTCTCAACTTGAAGTTTTCTGAAAAGGAAGCACTTTGGCAAAATTACTGAAGTTCAAACCAGGCATAACCACAGATTCACAACATACGTGGGTCATCACAATGGTACTGTCTTACGTGAGACCTGCTTTTCTCAACCTTACAAGTAAGACCCAATTTAAGGGAAAAAACATTTCTCATAAACCACCTAGAATCTGCCCTTGGATCTCAGTTTCAGAAACACCAAATTAAAGTCCTAATCTATAAACATTATTACTGCAAAGACTGTGGGGGAAATTAATTATAACTTTTAGAAACTGTAGAATGTCCACACCCCTGAGGATGTAACTGCGGACACCAGGATAAACCTTAGAATGTTATCGAGTATAATTTCTCCTTATACTCCTCTCTGGCTTACTTTAAATTCAGGGTGCCTCTTCCGTAACAGTGAGGGATACTGGGGCTTCCTTCAGTATAAAAGTATAACTGCCTCATTTGCAGTTTATTCCTCCAGAAGAGTATTTTTCAAATTGTGGGTTGAAACTCACAAGCAGGTGATGAAAGCAATGTAGTATGTCCCGAGCCGCATTTTTTAAATGAAAAAGAATAGAATTGAATTGAATAAAAACATCAGAGTACAATTCAGATGATTAAATATATTGTTCCATGAATCTTGGGTTGTGTGGGTGTATATTATGTCCCAATGCAAAATGCATTTTTCTACTGTCGGTTACCATGTGAAAAGTTTGAAAATCATCATATTAAGATATACAGGACCCCTGTGTACGGGCAATGCAATAGCTACCACTGACACAACAAAAATTTTTACCCAGTTATGCCCTCCGCCCCATTCCAGTGGGCTCAAAGCCACTGAAATGTGTGAACTTTTCTGCAGTGCGTTTAGCAGTCTTCAGATGCAGGATTCTATCAGTCATGCAAAACAGTTCATGGTAATTGCCCAAAGGAAACCAAATTGCACTTAAAGGACACAGGCCAAATAAATATCCCAAAAATGTAGCCCTCCTTTTCTATTCTACTTGTATTTGTTTTTAGAGAACCCTCTGTATGAAGAAATCATTCATGAGTTTCCTCTTCGCAGATGCTTGTGTTTTTCTGGTCCAAGGATGCTGGGAGAAAGTGGTAACGGTTTGGAGTGCTGAGAGGAAATAAATACTTAAGGATGGGACGAGGCCAGGTTCCAGGCATGTCCCACAATGCCTCAAGAACTGGAAATCTTTTAAAGGTTTCCTGTGAGTTAGTCCTTTATGCTATCTCATAACACGACGTCAGGGCAGAGATGAACTGTCAGGATTTACAGTCTCATTCAGCATCCCAAACTAGAGATCTTCTGAGTTGGTCCAGCTTGAAGTAGACCTCCTGCAGCATCTCCACCCTAAATCACATCAGTTGCCCAATGTGCACCAGTGCTATTGTGTGGGAGGTATTTTGTTCGACGGACACACCATGAAGCCTACAGAGGCGACCCTAAGGCAGCTCCCTGGGCTGACGCTCAGTCTGTGTTCTCAGGAGTCGAGGTTTTCACTCTTCCCCTGTGGAGCTCTTCCCTAAATCACTTAGAAATTTGAACACTACTTTACTTTTATCATCATTGAAAGATCTGGGAAATTTAAGATTAAAGTTATTACAGACTGGGTAATTTATCACGCTACTTCAACCTCTCTTGACGTGTTTCTCCAATAACTCACCTATCAGTTACCTCTGGAAGCTACAACATCCTTTTCTTTTTGCTTTCAGGGTAATGAGGAAAAACAAAATTAATCACCTCAGTGAAAACACGTTTGCACCGCTCCAGAAACTAGATGAATTGTAAGCTCGATTACACATATATTGATAAGAATTTTCTTTCTACTGTTCCAGTTCATAGTTGTCACACGTATACATTTTTATACATTTAAGAAAGATTTATTTTTCTCTCTTCCTAGCACTATTTCTGCATACCTTGAGCCACAAAGGAATTCTGATAGTTAAAAAAATGTGTGTAAAGGAAAACTATAAAATAAATATTTGAGGAAAGTGAGGTAAGGGAAACATAGCTGTGGAGAAAGAATAAAGTCTGGGGAGATCAATAAATAAAATATATCTTGCACCACTCTAACCCACTGCTGGAGAGGGATAGCAAATTTATCTTTAAGTTTCCTGGAGAGTTAGGATTTAAAAACCAGGAGATAAAAAGACACCACTCTGCTGATTCTGAAACCAAAGGATAATCTTGGATCCATAAGGAAACTAGACGCTACCATTGGTAACATCCCAGACTATAATAATGGAAAAGAGAGCTATTTATAACATCCCTTTTTTAAGATCAATGACACAGTTCCAAAGGACATTAAGACAACTCTCTGATAAATCAAAGCCTTGTGGTCCAAGCACATAGGAGCTGATTGTCCAAATAAAATATACACAGGACAACAAATGAAGTACATGTCCTTCAGACAATTTTTTATTTTTTACCATTAATTTCTTCAATTGGTTTTTTGCTAAAGTTTAGGCTAGCCACCAGTTTGATTTTGTGAGTTCTAGAAAGAATCTGGAGTATGGACAGAAGGTATATGTTTGACAATTAACTGGGCAGAACTTTGATTCATTAAAACTTGTCCATAAAAATTAAAGAGTGTAACTAAACTGTTTCTCGGGACACCTTACCTGCAAACTAAGACAGGTGGAGGGAATACACATGCCACAGACAGAAACGTTCCTCGGGAACCAATGAAGCATTGTGCTCCAAAACATCAATAAACAAGCCACTGAAACCCCGTTTTTCCATGACCATTAGCTTGAAACCTTTTTCAGTAGACAGTACCAATCATTCACAAAACGCACAAGAAAATCTCAATAGAGATCAGAACCAAGCACCTGCTGTAACAGCTCCCAGTGTCTGGCAAGTGAACCATACCACCAACACATAGGAAATTATTTTATTCCCAGTAGTAGGGAGAGGTGCGTGTAGGTGACTCGAAAGGTAGTATCTAGCCATGAAAATACACGCTCGCCGAGGGGTCCATGCTTTTCCTTGTTTTATCCTACTTGCCACCGCGATCTGAATACCAGAAGGTAATTTCTGCCAATCCTGACTTGCATGGTGGCGCTGAGGTGCAGGTTCTAAGTATCAGTAACCAGTAGTGAGCATGGAACACAACAGCTTGGTCCGTAACCAGCGCTAATGCAGGTTCAGAGATAAAGGAAAGAGCAACAAAGGGGCAGAGAGGGGCACCAAGGCCAAGAATTAGTCCTGCCTAAACCCTGCCGCGTCCCATACCCAACGCTGGCTTGAAAAATTGGATTTACAAGGGATGAAAATGGCATGTTTTCTAAGAGGTGATGGCTTTAAATGGGTGGGTCTAGACCTCAAATGAGTGACTCTCCCTTTGAGAGAGGGTTTGGACTACACTCTGTGCCTCTCCTGGCTTGATCCCACTGACAGAGTTAATGAGGGCAAATAAATTGGCAATAATCAGGATTGACTTCTCACAGTAGACTTTAGTTCTGATGGCAGAAACTCTTGGCTACAGGCGTGATTTACTGTGTGCTTTTAAAGTCAACTACTCTAGGTGATAATGTGTTTCCTGAACCCATTCAGAAATGGACCTCAAGTCCAGTTAAGTTTAGACCAACTTTCCTAAAACGAAACTGAGAAAACGGTCTTTTTACACATCACTTAGGGTCTAGGCCAAATGGTCCCCATTCCATGATTCATGATAAAAAAACTATATGTCAGAATTGGCTCTAATAGCCAAAACAGGACTCCCACCAGAAACAGCTGAACATGATATTTCAAGACTTAATATCCTCGTGGACTCTTCGAAATCTGTTTTCCACATTGCCTCACTAACATGATCCATCTTTTACTTGGCTTCCCATACAAAGAACTGGAATTGTGCCGCCACTTTTACCTAAATATGAAGCAGGTCGAGTCTGTTAATGGTCTTCTAGGTAGGGATACAAAGAATAGCTAGCCAAAAATTAAGCTAGATGCTGGAGAGCCCAAGTTGAATAGGTACAGGGCTTGCACTGAAAGAGATCATATCCTTCAGAAGAGGAGAACGTATGTACAGAAACAGTGTTAATATGATGTTATAAGTGCTGTATGTGTTATCCATGCGACATACAGGAGAACAGAGAAGAGAACGCCTAAGCTCCCTGGTCACAGAGGAGTGACACGTGAGCAGAATCTTTTTTTTTTTTTTTAAGTAAAGTTGATTTACAGTATCGTGTTAGTTTCAGGTGTACGGCAAAGTGATTCAGTTATGCATACCCATTCTTTTTTCAGATTCTTTTCCATTACAGGGTATTACAGGATATTGAATATAGTTCCCTGTGCTGTACAGTAAATCCCTGTTGTTTATCTGAGCAGAATCTTGAAGGATGAATAGGGAGTTCACCAGAAGGACAAGAATCAAAGCTTATTCCAGGCAGAAGGAAGCACCCGTGCAAAAACCCAGAGGTTGAAATACTGAGATACCTTCAGGCCCTGGTGAAAGTCATTTTGACTGAGTAGAAAGCGGTAGGAAACTGAGCTGGAAAGCTAGACAGTGGCAAGATATTTAAAGGCTTTTTTATATCACACTAAGAAGTTTTGATTTTATCTTCTATGCAACAATGAGCTATTGAAGGATTTTAAGGGGTGAAATTTTATAAACATTCCTTTTGTTGTCAAATCAGACCATCTATCTTCACAGACAATTCACAGACATTTCATAATATGTTTATATTATGAAAACATAAATAACAAAAACAGCCTCAAGGTTCAGTTTACAGTATAAAAATAAAACATTTACAGCAAAGTCATTTATAGTATTGATTACATTAGCTACTTTTTAGTTTTAAAAACTCAGTCTAAATCTATCTTGCCCTTCCAAGTTGAATAACCTAACTTTTGATTTATAAGCACTGCAATAACAAATAGATCTATTCCCATGCTTCTCCCTGTAGCAACTAATAGGATTTGGAGATGGACAGGGAAAGTGGTTAGGCTTTCTCTTAGTATCTCTTGATGACATTGAAGAACTCAAGCCTATTGAAAGATTGTCTTGTTTAGAAGAATCTGAGGCCTTTCTCATGAGAGTTGCCGCTGTCAAAGCTACCGGAAGAGCTGCTACTGTCCGAAATCTTCTCACAAATAAGCTACAAGTTCATACCACTTTAGGCAGCCCAACCTCTATACATACACGAAGTAACTTACAAAATATCCTGCCCCAGGTGTGTATGAGATCCGGTGTATATCAGCTGTGGAAGAAACTGGAAACTGAAATAATCCACTTCCAGTTGAAAATTATAATACACCCAAGCAAAGGAAAAAATTAAGTTTCCAAAGCATATTTCTACTTTAGCAAAGGAAGGAAGGGAGGGAGGGAGGGAGGAAGGGGAGGAAGAAGAGAAAGGAAGAAGGGCACAACACATATATTAATTGAATTAGAAAATTGTATCTATTAGAACTAGATCAAATACCACCAAGTACTGTCTCTGAGTGAGCAATAAAATGGGATAAAGTATTTTTATCTTTTACCATCTCACTCCCTTTTTAAAGTTTTGACTTCTATTAATTAATATAACTCACTAATGGCATTGTTTGAAAGTAGTCTAATGTTTTTTTAATAAATTACAGAACTATGAGTAAAGTCTTAAGGAAATAATATGACATTTGCAATTGTTTCCCTAGGGATTTAGGAAGTAATAAGATTGAAAATCTTTCATCACTTGTCTTTAAGGATCTGAAGGAGCTCTCACAGTTGTAAGACTGATACGAATTTTGTATCTTTATTTTTTAACTTATTTTACTTCTAAAAATTGTGATTAAAATATACATAAGTATGTATATTTACCATTTTAACCATTTGTAAGTGTACAACTGTGGCATTAACTTCATTCACATTGTTGTGCAAACATCACCACCATCCATCTCTAGAACTTTTCCATCTTTCCAAACTGAAACTCCGTACATATTAAACACTAACTCCCCATCAACCCCTGCCCCTCCAGCATCCATCACTCTGCTCTGGCTCTATGAATTTGGCATCTCTAAGTACCTCATAAATCAGTGGAATCATACATATTTGTCCCTTTATGACTGGCTTATTCCACTTAGCATAATGTCCTTAAGGTTCATCCACAGGTTGTAGCATGTGTCAGAAGTTCTGAATATTATCATTCTGAATAATAATCCGCTGTATGTAAGTACCACACGGCGTTTATCCATTCATCCATTGGTGGACACTTGGGTGGCTTCCACCTTTTAGCTGCTATGAGTAGTGCTGCTATGAATGTGGGTGTACAAATATCTGTTCAAGAGCTTGCTTTCAATTCTTTGGGCATATAACCCCAGAAGTAGAATTACTGGATCATACGGCAACTCTATTTTTAATTTTTAAAGGAAACACCATACTCTTTTGCATAGTGGCTACACTATTTTATATTCCCACTATCAGTGCACAAGGATTCTGCTTTCTCCACCTCTTTAACAACACTTGTTATTTTATAGTTTTTGATAATCGCCAATCTAATGGATGTGAAATGGTGTTTCACTGTGGATTTGATTTGCTTTTCTCTAATGATTAATGATGTTGAGCATCTTTTCATGTGCTTATTGGCCATTCATGTAACTTCTTTAGAGAATACCTATTCAAGTCTTTTGCTCGCTTTTAAACTGGGTTGTTTGGGGTTTTGTTGTTAAGTTGTAGGAGTGTATATATTTTAGATATTAAATCATTTTCAGATATATGATTTAAAAATGTATGCTCCCATTTTGTAGGTTGCCTTTTCACTCTGTTGACAGTGTTTTCTGATGCACAAAAGTTTTTGATTTAGATGTAGTCCAATTCTTGGTTTTTTTTCTCTTTTGTTACCTATGTTTTTGGTATCATATACAAGAAGTCATTGCTTAATCCAATGTCATGAAGCTTTTCTCTTATGACTTCTTCTAAGAGTTTTAAAGTTTTAGCTTTTCTACTTAGGCCTTTAACCCATTTTGAGTTAATTCTGTACATGGTGGAAGCTAAGGGTCTAAGCTCTTTTTTTTTTTTTTTCATGTGGATATCTATCTGGTTTTCACAGCACTATTTGTTGAAAAGATTGTCCTTTCCCCATTGAACAATCTTGGCACATTTTAAAGATTATTTGACTATATATACAAAGACTTGTTCCTGGGCTCTCCATTCTATTCCATTGTTCTATACAACTATCTTTTAGCCAGCACCACACTGTTTTGACTACTGTAGCTCTGTAGTAAGTTTTGAATCAGGAAGTGAGACCTCCAACTTTGTTCTTCTTTTTCAAGGTTGTTTTAGATATTCAGGCTCCCTTGAGATTCCACACGAATTTTAGGATGGATTTTTCTATTTATGCAAAAAAAAAAAATCATTGGGATTTTGACAGAGATGACACTGAATCTGTAGATTGCTTTGGGTAGTATTAACATCTTAACAATATTGTCTTCCAGTTCCAAAACACAGAATGTCTTAACTGATGTCTTCTTTAATTTCTTTCAGCAACATTTTGTTTTCAAAGTGCAAGTCTTTCACCTTTATTCAGTTTATTCCTAAGTACTTTGTTCTTTTGATGCTATTGTAAATGGAATCATTTTCTTAATTTTCTTTATGGATTGCTCATGGTTAGTGTATAGAAATGCATTCGATTACTGATTATTGTTTGATTATTGTGTTGGTTTCACATATGGCAATTTTGTTGAATTTGTTTATTATAATAGTTCTGACAGTTTCTGTGTGTATGCGTGTGTGAAATCGTTACGGTTTTATACACATAAAATCATGTCATCTGTGAACAGAGATAATTTTACTTCTCCCTTCGCAATTTGGATGCCTTTTATTTCTTGCCTAATTGCTCCTGCTAGGACTTCCAGTAGTATGTTGAATAGAAATGGCAAAAGTGGGCATCCTTGTCTTCTTACTGATTTTAGAGGAAAAGCTTTCGGCCTTTCACCATTGGCTATGATGCTCACTGTGGCTTTCCTATATGGCTTTTATTATGTTAAGGTCGTTTCCTTCTGTTTATAGATTGTTGAGTCCCTTTCCCTTCTTTCACACAACACATTTCTTATTGTCATCCTTCCTCTCTTCCCTTCTTTCTGTAGTCACTGCCCCTCCCCCACCCAACTAATGGTCTAATCTGCAATAAGTTTCTTAAAAAGTGAACCTGCCCTGAGAAGGTCCCTTTAATCAACAATTCTTGTTTCGAGGTGTTGTTTTGCAAAGATTCTGAAATTTTCTCCATTTACACTCAGCTACACTGTCACTCTGACCTCTGTTTCTTTGTTTCTAACTATAGAACCTTTTACTTTTCATTTCATGCCTCACAAATTGCTAACACAATATGCCACTCTTTGACATGATTTATTGTAAAAAGCATTCAATGTGATTTCACTAATTCAAGTTTTGACTAAATGAGATTCTTCTTTCTTTCATTTAAACCACACCTGATGATAGGCAAAACCTAAAGTGGTGTGGCTTCCCTTTGGGTACCCTGCTGCTCCTCTGGTGGGACTGTCTCTGGACCTCCCCACCTTCGCGCTTATGTTCTCTCAGCTCTGTCATTAACGCACTTACTGACAGCTGTGCACTGGCCTAAGAGTTCTGTTTCCATTAATCCATTTGAATGTCCAACTAGCCCTAGGAGTCAATTGACATTGCTGTACTTTTTTTGTTACTGTTTAAAAGTAATCCTAAGTCAAGACACTTTCTCTTTACTCAAATACTTTTTAAGAATTGACCTATTGCTGCTCTTTTTTAAAAACAGGAATCTCTCCTATAACCCAATCCAGAAAATTCAAGCAAACCAATTTGATTACCTTGTCAAACTCAAGTCTCTGTAAGTATACACCTATGGGGATAGTTTTATGACATAACTTTTATTTACATACTAATAGCTAATAAATTCTGTAAAATAAGATTGATAGGATCTCAAATCAGAAGCTTTAGTCCCAGGATATTGGTTAAACTCCAGAAAAACATATAAGATGAGTGCTTGCTGGGCTACAAACAGATAGCTATTAGTTTAATCTTTCGTATTTATAAGCTACAAATTAGATAATGATTAATCATTTCATATATTTCTGTAATCACCAGAAGCTTATATTGGATTGTTTGCTTGATCCTCTGAAGGCATCTATGCATATTTATTCCTTCATTAGCACTGGGTATCTAAGAATTTATTATAACCATCGTTATCCCAAGATGGAATGTTCTAGATGATATAAGTCATTACTTGCAACACACACACACATAAACACACACACACAAATTATGTTAAGGTCTAAGAATTGCCTTAAGAAGGTAAGCTTCAGTTCTTTAAAGTGTTCCCTCAGTAAAATGGCATTTTATTAGAAAAACATTATTTAAAATTATTAGAAAAACTTCAAGAATGTAAAATGCCTCTGCTATTGCAATATTGTCTAAAAGATAATGCTTGTTCATTTATTTCAAATATATATATTGAGTAGTTACTATGCAAAAAAACATTGTTCCACTCTATTCGAAGCCAAAAAATTCAAATAAGCAGGATATATACATATAAATAGCAAAATCAAAAAGGCATTGGGAGAAAAAAACGGGTTATTATGGGATCATATGAAATCATGTGTGTGAAACTTTTGAAAATTGTAAAGCACTGTAGAATTTAATGAATATTTCATTCAATAAAAATTTTTTTTAATAAAAAAATGTTTAAAGGAGTTGGGGAAGTGCCTAGGGAAGGTTAAGTACGAATGTTTGGTTCCAAATAAGTGTTAACTAACAGCATTTTATTAAACTGTCTGTCACAAAAACTCATTTTATTATACCCTGCATAACGTATTTTTTTGATAATTAATTTGATATTTTTAGCAGCCTAGAAGGAATTGAAATTTCAAATATCCAACAAAGGATGTTTAGACCGCTCACGAATCTCTCTCACATGTAAGCAGATGTTTTTTCTTGTTCTTCACCTTGATTTTAGTCTTTTACGTTTCCATGTGTATTGTGCTAATACCTCCATACCCAATGCATCCGATCTATTAACACTTTCTACTGATTAATTTGCCTAAACAATAATTAACTCTTAAAGCGTTGGTATTGGGTGGGGTGATTTTTAGTTCTCCATGGCCTGGCAGAATGAAAGGAGTTTTGTCTGAATGTCAGACAGTAGGAGCGTGGAGGGAACCCACTCAGGCTTGTAGACTCTCCCGAGCCCTGATGCCACTCACTGATGGTCAAGTTTGTCCACTCAGCTAGTAATTTGTGCACGTGGCACAAATGCGACCAGATGAAGAAGTTACGTAAACAACATAAAATAATCATAAATAATTCATGTAAATGGAGGAAGGGAAGAGAGAAATCCTCCTCAGTGAAAATTGCCCACAATGTCAGGGCATGATGTGCAACAGTGTATGGATAAAATGGTAAACCATGAAAAATCTTTTATTCAAACAGTGTGTCTCATCATGTCATCAATTACATGCTTCAGAAACATTTTCTTTAATTGAATGTAATATATAGCAGTATATATATGAAATATATTCGAATGGTCTCCATGCCAAGGTAATTAATTCCCAATAATTTAGAAAGGGTCATGGCAGTCACCACCACTCTATAATCTTGCTTGTATTTTAAATCTAACAGAGGATACTGGGAGTTTTTTTCCCATAATTCCTCAGAGAGCATGCCTATAAAAGTTTCCTTGGTTTCACACAACATAAAACACTCTGACTAAATTAAGCAAAGCAGAGTTTATTGGAAGAAAATGGTGTAGGTCACAAAACCCAAGAAACAAGGAGCAGAACCGAATTGAGCAGAAACCACGGCAGATCCCGGGATCCAGGCAGCAAGAGTTAAACAACAGGACAATATAGTGTAATTGTCAAGTTTTTATCTTGTATTTTACTACAACTCCTTATACTATAAAGATCACTTATATTTTTTGCCAGAGTACACCCCTTTAGGGGCAGAAAGATCTAATTTAAATCCTAATTTCTGCATTTATTAGAAAATTTCCTAGGAGATAATTTGCCTCCATTGAAGAGTCATCTTCTTGTATGATGATACTGACATCAACCTAATGGAGCTGATCTCAGAAGTTATTCTTGATACTTGGGAGATGCTCAATAAACGGTGCTCGTGTTAGTGGTAGCACAGTAGTAATTACTGATTATCCCGGTGGTGTTTTATTAACAAGGGAGGTCTCTCTACTGATGAAAGAATTCACTCAACACACATTTATCGAACACCCTATTATGTACCAAACTCTAGTGTGAGGATAAGCATGTTGTTAGCAAGTAGCTACAGATCACACAAATGCTATACTAGAAAAGCCATAGAAACACAGAGGACAAATTCTCTTCCCCTGGGTTTGAAAAAGAAAAATCAGTTGCAGCAACCGTAGGAGTTATGTAACGGTGGATTTATTAACACATGCACTAAACGCTGAAAACCCAGTAACAAGTTTCCTTGGGCGGATTGTCCTGATCACATGCTAACATTTGATTTATATTCTAAGACATGTCGAACACTTGTATGTTTATTACGCCTTTTTGCGGCTCTCACCCACACATTCTTTTAAAAACCAAGTTAATGAGAATTAAACTTAAGGTTAAATCTTCAGTATCCCTAATGTTTTACATTCATTCCTCTGAGTCTTATATTAAGACGTTTTCTTTCTACTGAGAGAATGTAGAAAATAGCTATGAATGTAGAGTAACACTGACTTCAGTTTAAAATCTTCTTTTCCCTTCTCTCTGCACGTCAGCTATTTTAAGAAGTTCCAGTACTGTGGCTATGCACCCCATGTTCGCAGCTGTAAACCAAACACTGATGGAATCTCATCTTTAGAGGATCTCCTGGCGAGCATTATTCAGAGAGTATTCGTCTGGGTTGTGTCTGCAGTTACATGCTTTGGAAACATCTTTGTCATCTGTATGCGACCTTATATCAGATCTGAGAACAAGCTGCATGCCATGTCGATCATTTCCCTCTGCTGTGAGTATCTCCTGGCTGAAGAGGAATAACAGTTTCAAAATATGTGAAAGCGTTGCTATTAGACAATAAGTAACGAGTGCGGTAGAACTATGAGATTTTAAAAATTTCTCCCCTTTGCTTATATGTTGTTTTCATGTTCGCTACAATGAAAATAAAATTACTTTAGCGATAAGAAAGAAAATGTTTTTAAAATAAGAAAACTCAGTCACCTTACACAGATTAATGAAGGGCTCATTCATTAATTTTTTTCTCATAAAGAAGCTTTTGTTCATTTGCTTTCTTCTCTGAAGGAAGAAGAAAGCGAATTTAATATTATTAAATAATTTATTTAAAATTATGATATTATAAATAATATCTTTATTATTTAATAAAATAATATTTTATCAAAGCATATAAAATCTTTTACTATAATCAAATTGGACCCTTTCATGGTTCCAGAGCTGTGTTTATTTCTTGTTTGAATGTCCAGTTCATGGATGCTGACTTCAAACGTTGTTTTTCTGGTCTCTGAGCTTCTACATTCTCTTCCATTCATAATTTGAAATATTTAAATAAGAAAGTGGTTTAGGTAGTATTAAATTTTTTAAGTTTTTGAAACGTGATTGCAAGGTATTATGTTAAATGAGGAATACAAAAATAAATTAATTAAATAAAAGCAAGAAACCAGTCCTCAGGGTGTTTATAATCTTGGTCAAGTGGCCTATAATTTACCCATCCTACCTCAAGCAGGAATCAATCTATACGATGTTCTCCTTCTTTACAAGTGCTGTGCCATTTCTTAGCCTCGCCCTCACTCAAAGTATAATGTCGAACTGTCTTTTCATTGCAAGCTACCCAAGAAGCAGAACTCAGAAATGGTTTACTACTTTGTGTTGCTAGCTACACAATTTTGAGTTTGCTCAATTTCCCTGATAAAGGCTAGAATATAACCTCGGTGTTTAAAGATTAGGGCCAGCCTTACGATGTATACCGTGATGTGACTTCAGGAATGTTGTATAGAATGCTTGTGCAGTCAAAAAAAAATCTCACCTACTCTCTGATATGTAATATTTGCTTAAAAAACAAATACACCAAGAAGTGTATCACATTAACAGCTGATGTGGGGGATGGAGGAGTCTGAAAGAGACAGAGGAAGATGGGAAGAAAGAATCAGAGAGAACAGTTTTGCTTCGACCACCCCTGGGTGACTCATTGAAGCCCCTCAGAATTATACTGACTACAGAGCACTTCATAATTATTCACATCTTCAAAATGACAGACCTCAAAATTCATAGTCATTACTCTGTCATAGCAACTTCTGGATTACTTTCTCTGGGATTTTGAATGACTTAAGTTTCTTAAGCTGGGAGAATTTCCATGGAAGAGATGAACCAAATTATAGCTTCTCAATCTTGTCCCTAATTGAATGCTCATGCATTTTACTCATTTACTCAGCACTGCTAGGTGACGGGACTAGAACAGAGAGCAAAACAGACAAGATCCCTGCTCTTACAGACTGTGTGTTAGACGAAAACAGAGGCATGATTACATAATTGGCTGCAGAGGATGCTCTAAGAGTGCTTAGCAGGAAGAGTTGATGAAGTGGTCCTTACCCATAAATGAACTCTTAGAATAAAACTTCCCTCCCCCGCCCCCAAGATACAAGGAACTTGGCTATTTGGGGCTAATATTAAAAATATTTCTGGGGCTTCCCTGGTGGCGCAGTGGTTAAGAATCTGCCTGCCAATGCAGGGGACACGGGTTCGAGACCTGATCCGGGAAGATCCCACATGCCGCAGAGCAACCAGGCCCGTGCACCACAACTGCTGAGCCTGTGTTCTAGGGCCCGCGAGCCACAAGTGCTGAAGCCCATGCGCCTAGAGCCCGTGCTCCGCTACATCACGGGCCACCGCGATGAGAAGCCCGTGCACCGCAACGAAGAGTGGCCCCCGCTCGCCGCAACTAGAGAAAGCCCGCGCGCAGCAACGAAGACCCAAAGCAGCCAAAAACAAATAGATATATAAATTTTAACAAAATTCTGCTTAATGATAACTCCACCTTACCTATTCATTTCTCTAAATTTGTGAAATTCACTGATTCCTGTAGGTGCCGACTGCCTGATGGGAATCTATTTGTTTGTGATCGGAGCCTTTGACCTGAAGTTTCGAGGAGAATACAACAAGCACGCACAGCTGTGGATGGAGAGCATTCACTGTCAGCTTCTGGGGTCCCTGGCCATTCTGTCCACAGAAGTATCAGTGTTACTTTTAACATTTCTGACAGTGGAAAAATATATCTGCATTGTATATCCTTTCAGATGTTTAAGACCTGGAAAAGGCAGAACCATTACAGTTTTGATTCTCATTTGGATTATCGGTTTTATCGTGGCTTTCATTCCACTGAGCAATAAAGAATTTTTCAAAAACTACTACGGCACCAATGGGGTATGCTTCCCTCTTCATTCAGAAGATACAGAAAGTACTGGAGCCCAGATTTATTCAGTGGCAATTTTTCTCGGTAAGAAACTCTGTATTAGAAGCCCTTTCATTCAAATGCTAGAATAAATCACAATCTGAACCTCATTATGCCTTTTAATATTTACAATTTTCTATTTCAGATCTTCTAACCAGAATGGACATTGAGGGTGGATTGTATCAGAATCCCCTAAAGGGATTATTTTTTCTAAATTACCAGTTCATCATATTAATTCTTATGTGATACACTTGAATAAAAGACAAGATGCTAAACACTTGCATTTCATGCAATCACCCTAATAATACTAAGCAAAACATATTTTAACTCTTTGCCTTTATAATATGAACAAATTCAAAGTAGCCACACAAGTCTTTGGCTTGGGAGCAGACAACCAAGCATGTCCTCTTGTGAAAAATATTCTCAAAATATAACAAAGTAATTGAATTACCAAAAAAATTAACCCAAGACAGATTAATTTAATAAGCCCAAGATAGTCATTGAATCACTATAATCTAATTTTAATACGCCATTTTAAAAATAAACATTTCATCATTCTTATAGCTTCAACAATATTTAGAATTTTTTAATTAATGATTTTTGTGCCTTAGTAATTCTTACAAAGAACAAAAACCACATTGTGGTCTTTGTATCTTCTTCTTTACAATAACAGCTCAGGGTATGTTTGCTTGTTCTGAAAGAATGTGCTTATTCGTTAATCATCATCTCTGTGTTCTTCATAGGTATTAACTTAGCAGCATTTATCATCATCGTTTTCTCATATGGAAGCATGTTTTACAGCATCCATCAAAGTGCCATAACAGCAACCGAAGTACGGAATCAAGTTAGGAAAGAGATGATCCTGGCCAAACGTTTTTTCTTTATTGTTTTTACCGATGCATTATGCTGGATACCCATCTTTATACTGAAATTCCTGTCATTGCTTCAGGTAGAAATACCAGGTATGAATTTTTTCTTCCTGTAAAGAAATTAAAAATCTGTCCATTAATATTTGCCTTATAGAGTTAGGTGATTCTACGTTGGATGCATATACATTTATAATTGTTATATCCTTTTCTTGCATTGATCCCTTGATCATTATGTAGTGTCAGTCTTTGTCTCTTGTAACAGTCTTCCATTTAAAGTCTATTTTGTCTGATATGAGTATTGCTACTCTGGCTTTCTTTTGATTTCCATTTGCATGGAATACCTTGCAAAATAGTGCATCAGGAAGAAATATGCAATACTCAGGTATTCCTGAGGTATTCCTCAGGAAATATGAGTTCATTTTGTTTGGGACTTTATGTGCTTCCTGGATCAGATGCTTCCTTCTTCAGGTTAAATTAAATAATTTTCAGCCATTATTTAATCAAATACATTTTTTGCCCCCTTCCTCTCTCTTTTCTCCTTCTGGGAACCCTATAATGCAAATGTTAGTACACCTGACGCTGTCTCTGAGGTCCTTTAAACTATCCTCATTTTTTTTAAAATTATTTTTTTCTTTTTGCTATTCTGATTGAGTGATTTACACTATTCTGTCTTCCAGGTTGCTAAGGATTCTTCTGTTTCATTCTTCTGTATCACTTACTCTACTGTTGATACCCTCTAGTGTATTTTTCATTTGTTATTGTATTCTTCGGCTCTGATTGGTTCTCTTTTACATTTTCTGTTTCTTTGTTACAGTTGTGTGCTCCTCTAGTCCTTTCCCAAGGCGGGTGAACATTTTTATGACCATTGCTTTAAATTCTTTGTTAGGTAACTTACTTATCTCCATTTCTTTTGGTTTTTCTCCTGGGGTTTTATCTTGCTCTTTAATTTGGAAAATAGTCCTCTGTCACCTCATTTTGATTGACTTTCTCTGTTTGTCTCTGTGAAATTAGGCAAAACAGTTGCCTATCCTGAGCTTGATTTGTGTCCTTATGTGGGAGCACCCCTATGTGGTCTGCACATGCCCAGTGGCTTTGGTGGGAGAGCTGAATCTGAAACAAAAGGGGCAAGGGTTTTCCTGGGGCATGTCAGGCCCGTTGCCTTGGTGGGGGTTTGGGGGTTGGAGACGAAGGGGCTACAGTTAGAGCCCCACGTGAGCCAGGGCTTCTCCTGGGCCACTGGCAGCTGCTGCCTTGAGGGCTGGGGGGCTGGAGCCAGAGCATGGCGGGGGCTACAGCTTCTCCTGGTGCAAGCTGGAGGCTGCCACGTGTTCAATTTTTTCCACAAATGCCAAAAAACATAGTGACTATGGGAACAAAGGAACAATGATTCCAATAAATTATACTCACTGTGTTGAAATTCTGATAATCCCATGCTTAAGATGACCAGAAAGGAACACAGGTCAAAATGATTATCAAATAATTACTTCATTTTTTTTTTAGAACATAAGAAATTTTTCTTCCTGAAATACATAGCAATTTAGGGAACATTACCCCAGAGTGTGAGAGACGACAGAAGAGGCACTCTTGATATTTAAAAATAGGGCGCATCACATTCATTAGGATGGCTGTTCTCAAAAACAGAAAATAACAAGTACCGGCAAGGATGTGGAGAAATCGGAACCCTTGTGCTGGTAGGAATGTAAAATGGCACAGCTGCTGTAGAAAACAGTATGGTGGTTCCTCAAAAACGTAAACATAGGATTACCATGGGACTAAGCAATTCTACTCCTGAGTATATACCCAAAAGAATTGAAAGCAGGGAATCAAACAGACATTCATACACCCATGTTCATGACAGCATCATTCACAGTAGCCAAAATGTGGGAGCGAAACAACCCAAGGGTCCATCAATGGACGGAGGCTTAAAGCAAATGAGTTATATACACACAATGGATTATTATTCAGCCTTTAAAGGGAGGGAATTCTGATACATGCTGCAACATGGATAGATTTTGAAAACATTATGCTACTGAAGTAAGACAGTCACAAAAGGACAGATTCTGTAGGATTCCACTTATATGAGGTAATTAGTGTAGTCAGAGCCACAGAGATGAAAAGTTTGTGAATGGCATTGTCAGGATTAGGGGGAGGAGGGGGGAGGGGGGAGGGAGTAGCGTTTAAAGGTACAGAGTTTCAGTGTGGGAAGATGAAAAAGTTTTGGAAATGGATGGTGGTACAACAACGTGAATGTAGTTAATGCCACTGAACTGTACACTTAAAAATGGTTAAAATGGAAAAGTTTATGTTATGTATATTTTACCACAATAAAAAAATGTATAAAATCCTGTTAACTGTATGTATACTGCAATATATATTCATACTTTAAAAATTTATAAACATACAACTTTAATTTTGCTTTATCCCATGGTTGGTGGTGATAGTGCCTTACATTTTATAAGTAAAAGAGGGAAGAGAGCATAAATTAAATTATAATAAAAATCTGAGTATTAGGTAGTTGCATATATACTGCAGTAATTTTAAGATAAGGTTAGCCAAAGATGTTTTCACTGCAATAAATATCTAGTCAAAAGCCTAAAACTGCATACGTGTTTTTCAAACCAAATAAATAGCAGAAAAGAAATCTATTAAAGCTAAGTCTATATATTCTGAGAAATATTACATGTACTATCTAATAATTAAAACACTTGAAAAGGTATGATTCAAATACTAAACAATACTGTTTTTCCTAAGATGGAATCATATCTGAGTAATATATAATCAATTGGTAAAACACATTTCTACCCAATAGAATACTTTTGTTGATGTATTCGAGAAAAGCTACTTAGCAAAAAAAGCTGGTTTTTGATAGTGTTAGCACCTCCCTCAAACACTGGCGTCCTGGAAACACATACAGACTTGGTATTTAATTATATGACATCAAGGGGAAAAAAATTAAGACTCAGAAGTCAGTGTGGGGGGCTGGGGGGTTAGGGGAAACAAGGACAAGGTGTCTCCATACCTTGTAAACATCTATAAACACTCAAGGAATTTCATTTTTCTCTTCCAGGTACCATAACGTCTTGGGTAGTGATTTTTATTCTGCCTATCAACAGTGCTTTGAACCCAATTCTCTATACTCTGACCACAAGACCATTCAAAGAAATGATCCATCAGTTTTGGTATAACTACAGACAGAGAAGATCTATTGACAGCAAAGGAAGTCAGAAGACATACGCTCCATCGTTCATCTGGGTAGAAATGTGGCCCGTGCAGGAGATGCCTTCCGAGCTAATGAAGCCAGCTCTTTTCACAGACCCCCGCGAATTATCACTCATTTCGCAATCAACTAGACTCAATTCCTATTCATAACCGACTGAAACCTATTTCTACACAGAGAATATCGTGGGATGCTTTATGATGGATTTATTAGGATAAAATAAATGCCACAAAATAATTTATAATAACGGCTAAAATAAATTAGCTTACATGGACATGAGGCTATTTGGGAAAAAATCAAAATGACTGATGCCCATGTAAAGGGAAATAAATTATATTGATAATGTGTATAAACTGGTACATATTTTGGATAGGAAACTAAGAGAAATCTACTTCAAGGTTCATTCATTCTTTTACCATGCATTTATTGAGTACCCACTGTGTGCATGGCACTGCAGTAAATTCCTGGGAGTAGACAGTATAGAATCTTTTCAATTTGCAATGTTAAGTTGTATTTAACTACAAGAATATAAAAAGTCCATCTGCAGCTCCTAGTTTAAGGTAGAGCTTTGTCTGTCTTGCTTACCAGCAAAAGTGAGAATCACAGACACTCTTAAATAAAGGTTTACGGTTTTGGAATAATCAGTATACTAGCATCAGAAAAAATGTCTGATTATTAGCAAAGTACAGACATTTTGTTTTAAGAATTCATCTTACCTCTCTTCAAGTATGTATACTTGAGAGCCAATAAACATATTTATTACTATGAAAAAAGAGCTCTGATATTAACTCAAAAGAGCACCTCTCTGTCACTTCCTTCCCAGTTGTCTTTTTGCTTTAAATGAGCACCATTATATGAGATCATAAAAAGAGAATAAAAGTATGGCAAAGGAATGAGTCAGAAAAGCTAGAACAAGGATAGACATTTAGATCAGTGGAACAGAAGTGAGAGTCCAGAAATAAAACCCTCATATTTAACAGTCAGTTGATGTTCAACAAAGATGCCAAGACAATCAAATGGGGAAAGAACAGTTTTTTCAACAAATGGTGCTGGGACAACTGGATATCCATATGCAAAATAATGAATTTGGACCCCTACCTCGCACCGTATACAAAAGTTTACTCAAAACGAATTGACGACATAAATATGACATGAATCACTTAGAAGAAAATATATGGGAAATCTTCCAAACCCTGGATTTGGCACCGGATTCTTAGATATAACAACAAAAGCATGAGCAACAAAAGGGAAAAAATGGATAAACTGGGCTTCATCTAAATTAAAACCTTTTGTGCATCAACAAACATTATTAAAAGAAGTGAAAAGACAATCTTCAGAATGAAAGAAGTTTCATTCATATATTTTGAGAAGGGTTTAATGTCCAGAATATATAAAGAACTCTTATAACTCAACAAAAAAGACAAGCAACCCAATTTATTAAATGGGCAAAGGACTTGAATAGACTTTTCTCCAAAGAAGATTCATAAATGGCCAATAAGCATGTTCAATATCACTAATCATTAGGAAAATACAAATTAAACTATAATGAGATAACACTGCACGTACTAGGAGGGCTATAATTTAGAAAAACAAAAACAAAAACAGAAAATAACAAGAATTGGCAAGGACGTGGATATTGAAAATCTTTCTACATTGCTGGTCAGAATGTAAAATGATGCAGTCACTGTAGAAAACAGTTTGCTGATTCCTCAAAAGCTTATCATAGGGCTTCCCTGGTGGCGCAGTGCTTGACAGTCCGCCTGCCAATGCAGGGTACATGGGTTCGTGCCCCGGTCTGGGAAGATCCCACATGCTGCGGAGCGGCTGGGCCCATGAGCCATGGCCGCTGAGCCTGCGCATCCGGAGCCTGTGCTCCGCAACAGGAGAGGCCACAACAGTGAGAGGCCCGCGTACCAAAAAAAAAAAAAAAAAAAAAACTTATCATAGTATTCCCATATGATATAGCAATTTCATTCTTGGGTATAAACCCAGAAGAAAACAGGACTCAGATCCTTGTATTCAGATACTCATCATAGCATTATTCACAGCAGCCAAAAGATGGAAACAACCCAAGTGCCCGTGAACTGATGAACAGATAAACAAAATGTGGTGTATACATATGATGGAATATTATTCAGCCATAAAAGGAATAAATTCTGACACATGCTATAACACGATGAACGCGAATAAACCAGGCACAAAAAGTTCAAATGACTGTATGATTCCATTTACATGATATATCTAGAATAAGCAGATTCATAGAGACAAAGTAGATCAGAGGTTACTGAGGTGGGAGGGTTGGGGAGATGATGCCTGAGAAGTACAGAGTATCTTCTTGGGCAAAAAGAAGTTCTAAAATTGATTGTAGTGGTAGATAAACAACTCTGCGGTTATATGAAAAGCCACTGAATTGTACACTTTAGATGCGTGAATTTTATGGTACGTAAATTATATCTCAATAAAGCAGTTAAGGGAAAAGAAAAAAAGGGCCATAATGCACTGATTCAGGACCTGAACTTCAGGGGGAAAAGATCTGCATATTTTACTCTATAGGACACTTTTACTCTACAGAGAAAGTCATCAGGGGATGAATTTACCGTCTGTTCATGTGGTCGGCAAGTTCATCAGATACTTTTTAGCTCTGAGCTATTGAAATTTTTTGCTTTCATAATTTGAAAACGTTACACAGGAATAAAATGTTTTCAGGTAGTTTTAAATACCCCCCAAATGTCTGAAACATGAAAATACTGGAATCAAAAACATAACAAATTTATTGAATAATTATATAGATTTCTTTTGAAAATAAACTACCCGAACTTTAATTCTGTTAAAAATATGCCTTGTCTGAGTCATTTCTGTTCTTACACGGAATGATACCAATGTTTTCCACATGAAGAATGTGGTAGGCTTTCAACAAATGTGTATATATATATATATTTGCTTACATATATAAAGAGATTTATTATAAGGAATTGGCTCATGTGATTATGGAGGCTGGCAAGTCCAAAAACCTGCAGAGCCAATGTCCTAGTTCAAGTCCAAAGGCCAGAAGCTCTGTAGAACCAGGAAAAGCTAATGTCTCAGTTCACAGGTCATCGGGCAGGAAGAGCTGTGTTTCCAAGGCCTTCGACTGATTGAATGAGGCCCACCCAGATTATGCAGGGCAATCTGTTTTACTCAGGCTACCAATTTGTTAATCTCATCCAAAAATGCCCTCACACAAGCACCCAGAATGTTTGGCCAAAATATATGGGTACCCTGTGGTCCAGCCACGTTGACACATAAACCATCGCATGGGAAGAGTAAATAAAATCACAACCTTGAATATTAATAGGTCTAACCAAAAGCTAGGTCGCTAGGTATGTTATAGACAAGCATATTAGTTTTGGTGTCAGAGGCCCTCAGGCAAATTATTTCATCTCAGCCTGTTTTCTATTCTGTAGATAGGAATAATATCACTTTCCTCAGAGAGCTAATATGGTTACATGAAATAATGTCTATAAAGCTCCCAGCATACTGTCTGATGCATATTTCATACTAGGAACTTTTGAAACTAAATACACTATTTTAATGCTAAAAACTCCATCTTATTGACTTCAGCCTCTTGAGGCTTCTAAAAGTTTACATCAGTCAGAATAATAAATTGTCTGAGGTTTGTATAGAGCTGGCAATGAGCTAAGTTTAAATTTTTTTCTGAAGTCTTTAAGAAATGTTTATGCTCTGAGCTCTTCCCCAATCTCTCCCATGAAGCAGAGCAAAAAGAAATATAAAACGGGATGATTTTCTTTAAAAGCCACTCTTGAAAATAAGATGAACTTCTCTGTGGACCCTACCGGGCAACAGAAACTATAAGCAGAGCGGAGCTGCAGGCCTGTGAGCTCCAACATTAGCAGCTATAAGTTTGGTAGAGGAATTAACTAAAGTGTCCATAGACGGCTCAGTGCCTGAAATCAGGGTTAGCCCAAGCTGATGGCAATTAAATAGAATTAGAAATCAACTAACATGCTTTTTCTAACTTAAAAAAAACATACATGGGGGAGGCAGGGAGAGGAACTCACACAAAAACCAAAGTAGTACAGATCACACTCATGATACAGCCAAAACAGGGGAAGTTACAGGGAATCTTAGCTTGAGATCAAGCAAATAGATCAAAAGAATAGAGAGCTCAGACTGAGGCATTTATATGGCAATCGAATGACATGTAGCATTTGAAACATGGTATTTGGAGGAACACCTATACACATACAAAACAAGACCCGAAAATTAAACCATAAGCAAAAAGAAATTCAGGTGGATTAAACACCTAAACATTAAAAACAAACTTTTTTAACTTTTGGAAAGACATATAGGAGAGCATCTTTATGACATTTCCTAGACAAGACCCAGAAAACACTATTATGAAAGATTGGTGAGATCAAATTAAAATGAAAAATGTTTATTCAAGGAGACTCTATAATCAAATATAAAAATAAACCACAGACTACAAAAGATGGTTGAAACATACATGATGGATCTTTAGTTAGTATTCAAAATATGTAATACCTACAAATCCATAAGGGAAACACAAAACATAACAGAAAAATGGACAAAAGGTATGGTCTGGGAAATCACACTGCATTTCCTCAATAGGCTGGTACTTACACAAGTCAGCACTATTCAACGTGGGAGACTACAGGGCCATGGGTTTCAGGCGAGAGATGACCACTGGGGCCCTCTGGAGGCTGGTTACTACATACACAAAATAGTAGTGTTTTTTTTTTTTAAACTGAAGTATAGTTGATTTACAGTATTAGTTTCAGGACAGTACTTTGCAGTGTTATGAAAACGTGTATACGTATTAAAAATACAAGAACGCAAACTAGAATATGCACCACCTCTAGGACAGTGGTTATCTCTGGGGAGAGAAGAAGGGGATGGGATCAAAGAGGTAACAAAACAAGCTTCAAATGCATCTAACATTTACATACATGCACAGATCTGAAGAAAACATACCAACTGCTAATTCAGTAAATCCACACGGTGAGAATACATGGGTGTTCTTCAAATCATTCACCTTTCCTGTTAGGTTTGAAATATTTCAGTAAAAAGTTTTAAAATAATGAACCCCAAAAAATGGAAATAACATTTGGTTTGAACAAAAGTTTATTTTTGTACATTTTAAAAATTGCAATTTTCATGACACATAAGAAAAACAGTTTTCTAATATCAAAACAAGCATCTCTTTGGTATAGGAACACACCATATGTGTTATCCTTAACTTAAAAAAATTAATCAAGAACCATGACCTAATATGCTAAACAAAACTATCCTTTGCCCATCCATGTGTCCCCTTTCACAGGCCCATTGTGGGGCTTGGGAATATAGTTCCGTACATACCTCCTTACCTACAAAGAAGTAAGATACTGTATCGGAGGCATCCAGAAGTTACACAGCAAGAGAATTAGTTGGTTCAATCACTGACATATACGACACAAACCCACCAAAAAAGAGAAAGAGAGAGAGAGGGAGCGCAACGTAAGATACGGGACAAGTGAAATAGAACACTGTCATGAAGATCGAATAATAGGAAAATAATTACACCATTTAAATGTGATGCATTTTTAAAAAGTAACTTGTTTAGGGCTTCCCTGGTGGCTCAGTGGTTAGGAGTCCGCCTGCCGATGCAGGGAACGCGGGTTCGTGCCCCGGTCTGGGAGGATCCCACATGCCGCGGAGCGGCTGGGCCCGTGAGCCATGGCCGCTGAGCCTGCGCGTCCGGAGCCTGTGCTCCGCAATGGGAGAGGCCACGACAGTGAGAGGCCTGCGTACCGCAAAAAAAAAAAAAAAAAAAAGTAACTTGTTTAGAATTATTATATTTAGAATTTAGAATTATTACTTGTCAAGCTCCAAAATAATACAGAGCCACAATTTTGATAAGGCACTTTAAAGAGAGCAAACATGTAACAACATCAAATATGAGAAATATCCATAAAAGCAGTTAACCTTAGAAAAAAAAATAGGCATTCTTTCAAGGCAGGTTTCAGTAAACGCTTTTTTGGAAAGCATCATAGGAGGGTGAAAAATATTTATCATATATTTTAAAAAGCTGTCAACAGTTAAAGTTCAAAATCCTGTTTAAAAAAAAAGATAACATTTTCCTTCAGGTCAACGAGGTTCTGACTCAAATATCTTTTCGAGAAACAATTATAATCTTTATGCTAAAAACAGGAAGAAAAAACAGATTTTAATTACGTTGTCAACTCTTATTCATCAAACATTTAGTGATTGTTGTGTAACAGACTTCTAGCTGCTGGACATATATAAGTAATAAGACACAATCATTGGTTCTAGGGAACTTAGCCTAATGGAGCTGAATCTAACATTGGTCCATATAATAAAGCTCGACTTCAAACTCTGCAATTTTTGGTATCTTCTTGCAAACTGAAGAGAATAATGGTCCACCTGCTACTGGTAGCACTGTGGCATTATTAATATTATTTACTGATTAAATTAACTTCCATAGAAGAATCTTTGAAAGTTTAGAGAACAGAAAATGTTTAAAGATAAACGGGCCAGCATCAAAAATAACATCATATTCTGTTTTCACAAAATGAAGAAAACCAAGAAAAATTTCATCTTCTGTATACAGAACTGCTGGTGGTTATCCTATCCACACGGTACATATGCACACATCATATGAGGTGGTATGGATTATTACAGTCAAATCAGTTGTCAGGCTTCAAGGAATCATAGCCTTCTTTCAAGAGGTCCCGCCATGTTTTAAGGAAACGTGCATTTTCTGTACATTTGAAGGCAAGCTCTTCCACTTGAGCTGATACTGCAGATGCAGCTTCAAGAAGTTTGGTTAATGAAAATGCTGCCTGAAATTATAAAAAAAAAAAAAAAAGTCAAACAATAGAAGGTTTTTTTTTTTAAAATTCTCTCCACATCTTATAAACCAACCTGAAAATAACTTAGAACCTCGAATCCAATGCCCAAGTTATTTTCTTTCAAAGTAAAAAAATCTACAAACTAAAACATCAGCTCTTGGAACTGATCAGCTCGTGGAACCTAATAAATTTTCTTTCTTTTTTTTTTTTAAATTTAGTTGCTTCTTTGCTTGCACCGGGTCTTAGTTGCAGCAGGCAGGCTCGTCCCTGGGGCACGCGGGCTCGCTAGCTGTCCGGCGCCGGCTCTACAGCGCGCGGCTCAGATGCCCAGGTGGCACGCGGGATCTTAGTCCCCAGACCAGGGCTCGGCCCGCCTCCGCTGCGTTGCAAGGCGGATTCTTAACCACTGGACCACCCGGGAAGTCCCAGAAGTTTTTCTATATGAAGCTTTGAGGAAGTATGTCTGCGAGAAAGATAATCCATGACGGATGAGACATGAGCAGTCAGCATTTTTTTTCGTTGAAAATACACTAGAATCTCATTTAGCTCAACAAGACGCCTTGGGCCCGTTGACACCAAGTACCAGAAGTATCTGAAGGTCTTCTTATGACACAGCTCTTACTGATACGTGGGTACCAAGGGCCGTGCTCCACTGTCTTTACCTGTGAACGCGGCAGACCGTGAAAACGTACAGACCAAAGAACAGACCCTCAAGTTACACATCCGCACTGCATTCTACGCACTCACTTGGAACCAGCCTGCTCAGCAGAGACAAACTGCTGCAGCACTCTCGCCATCTTCTAGAACAACAAATACCGACTGAGCAACGAGACATTAACGGAGTTCACTCCGCAGTTTGTGATCTGCACGGGAGGGTCTCCCAGTTAAGACACACCCTACACTTGACCTTAAATTCTGAAACCGGGACCCCTCGGGGAGGAGGGATTTGGAAATTGGAGGTTCAACAGAAGCCGTCCAGACCCGGCGTCCCAGCAGACACCCCGGGGAGGGGTCTCTGCCCCGTTAGTGGAAGCCGTCTGGACCACCGGGCGGGGAGTGACCCGTCCTGACTGGGTCCGCCTGTACAGATAATCGCCTTGTCAGCGGGCTCTGGGCAGGTAGCCAACCAGGACGGGGGCGCCTTAAGTCCCGGCAGAGGGATCACGGCCTGGCCCTCAGCCCAGCAGACGAGGTGGGGCGGGCGATGCGAACTGCGCGGTTTCGGGTTACAGCGCCGGACTGGAACCCGGCAGCCGAGCACGAAGAACCCCCGGCGCGGGCGCGGCGCGGGAGGGATGCCCGGGACTCCCGACGCGGATCCTGAACACGGGCGGGACCGGCCCGGACCCGCCGGCCGCACTCACGTCTCCGATCTGCAGCTCCACCTCCTCCAGCGGGTCCACCGGCCGGCCGCTGTTCCTGTTCGGAACCGTCCGGTCCAAACCCTCCGGGGTGCCGGGGGAAGATGCTGAAGACGCGTCTGAAGACGAGGCAGAGGAGGGCGGCGGCTGCGGGGAAAGCCGAAGCGGCTGCGGGGAAAGCCGCAGCTCCTCCGGGTCCGCCATGGAGAGGGCTGGGGGTGGGACGGCACCTCGGCGGCCGAACTAATACCAACCGACTTTCAACCGCTCGCGCCTAAATCCCAGCTGGCCCGCCTCCTCGCCGCTCTCGGCCCTGGGCCGCGAAGCCCTGTCACTTTCTCGGGACAGCCAATCAGGTGCCAGTGAGTGCGCCTCGGGCAGCTCTGCGCTCCCGGAGCAGAAGACAACACCTCCCAGGGTGCCGTGCGCGCCGCCCCGCCCCACCTTCTTGGCACTGCGCGCGCGAAGCGCCCTGGGATTGGTGGTCTCGGCCCCCCGGAGCTCCGGCGGCCTCCGTGCGCCCCGGTGAGAGGCCGCGCCCCGGTGAGAGGCCGCGCCGCCTTTAGCCGCGGGCCGCGCCGGGACTTGGAGTCTCTTCCCTTGCCCCCTCAGTCCGTGACCCGGAAGCACTGCCTTCGTCGCGTCTCGCGCGGCGTCAGTGCACAGCAAGAGGGAGGTGGGAGCGCCATGAAGGCGGAGCAGTCGCTGAGGAGGGAGGCGGAGTCTCCGCGCGTGCAGGCGGGCGATGGCGCCCCCCGTGGCCTAGAGGTCACGCGCCCGGGCGAGCCGAGCGCGAGCTCCTCCCGCGGCGTCCGCCAGCGTATCGACTGCAGTGAACATGCAGGTGCCGCTGGCCAGGCTGGCCTGCCCGGGTGAGCGGGGTCTGGGCGCGCGGGTGAGGGGAGCGAGGTCGCGGGGCAGCCCGGGCCCGCGTCGTTGGGTGGAACGAAGGCAGAGGTCGCACGGTCAGCGCCCGGCGGACCCTGGATTCCTCCCCGGCTCGTCCAGCTGCAGAGTTGACAACTAACTAGGCCAGAGGTCACGGGCGGAGGAAACTTGTCAGCACGGCGCCGCCGCGGAATCTCCCCGAGCGCCTGTGCTGAGCCCCCTCCCGAAGCCCAGGCGTTGTCTGTTGCCGAGTTGGAAATGGGTAAACTAACATTTGCACAGCTTTTCCCCTTGGTCTTCAGCTGGCTGGCGTCTTGGCAGTCGTCCTACTCCTTTCTTAAGAATTTGAACCGTTCTGCCACCAGCAGTAACTTTCAAATGCTGCCCAAGTGACCAGAGTGGATCTGGGGCCAGGAATTTTTCTGCGTTGCCTGAAATTAACTCTAGGGCTTGTCGTGTCATGGTTGCCCCTAGAACCGTCAGGATGACTTGGTAAAATACCTCATTACCCGCCCCTCCTTTCACTTAAGAAAAAAAAGTAGAATGATGCAGCGGGATGGGTTTGGTTTTGTTTTGTTTTACTTAAAAACAAAAGAACCGTTAAAAAGTTAAAAAAAAAAAAGTTTACTCCAGGATATTGAATTCTCCCACAACGGACTTAGTTTTTATCTTTAGTTTCTTTAAATTAATTTGTGGTTATAGAATAAACAGGTGTACCTATTGCAAAGTCAACGAATTTCATTAAATTAGAATTGTCAAATTCGGCCATCGTGGATTAAATAGTTAGGATTTCATTTAAAGTTTCTATACCTCGTGCGTGTATTACTACACCTAACGGGTATGTACTGTTGACTGAAAAAAAAAAAGCACAACCTAAAGATTGCGAATTACGTTTTATTCGCAGACACACTGAGCACTTAAGCCCAGGAGACAGCCTCTTCAGATAGCTCTGAGGGACTCTTCTGAAGAGGTCAGGGAGAAGCCAAGATGCAGAGGAGTTTTTGTAAAAACAAACACACACAAGCAAAAAAAAAAAAAAAGCCAGGTAGTTGGAACATGAAAAGATTACTGCTCATTAGTGAAAACGAGATATCTCAAGTTAATGAATTCAGCATTTTGCCCGGTATGGGAAGATCCAAGAGTCTGGCCTCATTGAACTCATTCCTTTGATGTGCACCTTTGCTCTCTGGGGCCAGTGTCCTGCTTCTCTTCATCCTGAATCCCCCCAGGGTGCACAGCTGGGACAGCTGCAGTGGCAGAGGGCTTGATGGCTCTACATCCTTTGTTTACTGAGATGGCAGGTGACATTCTTTGTCCACAGTGCCTCCTCTTACTCATAAATTTGACCAATGTTTGGGAGTCATTTCATGACCAGTTTTTGTCCCATGGCGCTAGGAGGGCTCATTCCTAGATCAGGCGAAGATTCTGTTGAGAGGCCACCCAACGGGTTATTTTGGGGATTGGGCCCTGTTGGTAATCTAAAATTCTCTGCAGCGCCTGTCTTACTAGTTGATGACGATCCAGGAGCTGTTTTCCCTTGTTACTTCTTCCCATATCTAAAGTTGCACTGTTACAATTATTCTAGAGTTATGTATGTGATCAGCTGTCTTAAGACATCATTGATATTGTTGGAGGCCTGGTTACACATTGGGTAATACAAGAGAAAGCGATCTTATAAAATAGACAGGATATAAATAATACAGCTAATAACATTAGTAAGGTCAGAGTGCAGCAGAGAGAGGGCCAAGTCATAAGTAATTTGAAACTAACAAGAGAGCAAATTAAAACAATGATTAGTATAACTAGTTGTAATCTGGTCGAAATAAGCCATCAAGTCCCCAAGGGAGCCAGCTGGAGAAGCCAAATTCTGGAGGGATCAGGTAGAGAGAAAAAGAAATGTTTCATCTTTGTTTACAAAGGTATACTTAATCAACTTGGGGTAGGTGTAAGAGGAAAGGTTTTCCAGCTCAGTGGTATGATCTAAAAGTTGTCAGAAACTTGTATTTGTCAAATAGTCCTTTTTGTAAATCTTCTTGAAGATCTTCATTATATAAAAGCATCAGAGTAAAACAATGATTGTCTAAAAACGACAAAAGACTTAATATGGCATGGTTAAAGATCTGATCACAATGCAATTGACAAGAAACTTGGATATTTCTGTGACAACATTTTAAGATAATAAATAGAATTATGACTGATAGCATTATACCAGGACATATCAGACTTTTAGGAATTCTTCACAAATTTTGGAATATCTATATGAATGACATCTAACCTTAGAAGGTATTATCACCACTTATTTGACAGTGTTTCCCATGTACGTTAACATAAATAAACTTAGTTATATCTCTCTTCGAGATATCCCAGGATTCCTTTGAAACATCTCAGAGTTAGCTGGGGGTCAGAAGAACTTTAGTTAGAATTTTTGATTTGGGAAGTTTGTCAAAAGTATCAAAAAGGTTTCAAAACACTTGGTCAAATAGGATCATAGGTCGCTGTGAAACAACACTTAGTTCACTTAACGAAAGTGACAAAATACTTCAAAAGCAAAAACAGATCACTTAGAGTCACGGAAACTCAATCTCTTATCAAAAGCAGTGAAAACTTTGTTCTCTTAACAGAGAGAGGAACCAAGTCCATTCCAACATCAGCCTATTTTTAATAACAAAATCCATTTACCTAATTAAATTTAATCTAATCCCAGCCTGACCATGTCCAGAACTCCTTTTCAGGGCTCCCTTTCTGCAAACCTTCCACAACTTTCTGTGTTCATATTAGTTTGTTCCTTAATTTTTTTTAAGGAATTTTTTTAAGGAGAAGTAAATGTCTCTAGGACAAAATCACCCTTCTTTTTCCAACAAATTCATTTCTATTCTTCATATCTTCTTTTGCTGAGAACATACATCCTACTTTTCTAGCCCACTGAAATGTTTCCCTTGATATTTTTAGTAGCTTTGATTACATATTACAGTTTTAACCCTTAAAAACCTTAATCTTTAGCAAAAACTGAAAAGGAGCAAGTGATTATGAACTGTTTGTTCACAAACAGCATTTCCTGAGTTGAATATTCTAAAACCTCTAGAAACATACATCTTCTTATAGCATAATTTCTTTCCTCAGTGTGGTACAAGACATGTGTCAAATAAACCCAAACATCTTTAGTTTCCCTCTCGTAAGGAGACAAAAGTAGGTAGATTTAGACCTGTTTAGCAATTAACGTTCCAGTATTTTATCTTATTTGAAATAACCTGGATATTCAATAAATTCCCATCATTTTTAACTTGTCAAAACTCAAATTACCAAAAATCTGAAGAAACTATTTTAAGATAGACATACCCAAAACATAATTATTCCTGAAGAGTTCACCTGAAAACTCTTATCTCATTTACCTTTATTATGTAACTTATGAAAATCGTACTATTTAATTTTTTTTCTTGTTGACAAACTGTTACAAATAACATGAACTTATGACCTTCAGTAAACCTAGGTACAATAAAAGTAAGACATGGTTACTTTTAGTCTGTACTGACTAAACCAACAAGCTTAAGATAGCTTTAATATCAGATATTAATTTAATATTGAATATTTCCTAGATCATGTGAACCCAAAATTCACTCTGGCCAGTTTCTTTTATATTTAGAAATATTTAGTTTGTAAGTGCTTATTTTAAGTCAATTAAATAGAGCTCTTTTATAAGTTTAATTTTGATAATATTTTCCAGAGTTTGAGACATCTCATATGTAATGTACACCCAGACATATAAACAGACAAAACTAGAGATCGCCTAGCTTCACTCTAAAAGCTTAGTTATGAATCAGGTATTACCATATAAACTCACTAGTTTATAAGTAACAGTTGGAGTAAGTTAAATTTGTTTGCTCAGATGACCAAGGCTTCACTATTTGTGGAAAAGACTTAAGATTTGTATTTGTCCTTGATAAACCCTTAAGGAGGCTATGAATTAGATTTTGGGTGAGGAAATCTTTCCAACAGTTTGAGTTTAAAAAGGCCTTTTTTCCCTTTTTTCCCCCTTGGTTTCAGGTTTTACCTGTTTGAGCTAATTAGTATCAGTCTCTGGTTTTTGTGGGCTATATTTACATTTCTGATTTGTAGAGATTTGAAAGGTACATCTGCTCCTAATTCTCCAAAGAACTGATCTGCCACCTAAATGATATTAAAATATTGATTTGCCCAACTATACTTACTTTATTTGCTTTTGTATCAGAGAGAAGATTTCCAACTAAACTGAAAATCAAGAGTTCCATGTTCTAGAACTTTAGGATTTAATTTATCATGACTTCAAAAGCTTGCATAAGGCATTAACAACGGCCCTCTTTTTGAGTGCATAGGGTAGACCCAGAGCAAAATGTCTACTATTATTTTTATTGACCCCTGAATATTAGTTCCCATTTTTTACCTCATATTGTATGGGCTCAGGTAACCCTATTGGTTTCATTTCATATGTTTAATAGTTCATGAGGGCCAGATTCATATGCCCTGTCTTATAATACCAAGTAGAGGAAGCCCAGTGAAACATGTCTATCCCACAATAAATATCCCACAAGCCCAGTGAAACATGTCTATCCCAGTGAAACATGTCTATCCCACAATTTCAGCAAAAGAGATGTAAACATCTTATATAAAGCCTATTTAAATATACCAATTTTTATAAACTTTCATCTCAATTCTGTCAACTTTTATACCTTTAACTTTGGTTCCCATTAGGACCCAATCAACAAGCTTTGGTCGTACAAGGAGTCCTAGAAGCTTTCTTTCATTCCCCAACCATTTTATCTATTTTGTTTAAAAGGCTCTGGGGTCCCTAGCGAGGGGTTGAACCAAGAGACTCAGGCCCTTTTGTCAGTCTTCATTTGATTAGTTGGCCTGTTGCCCCAAGTAACTGTTGGTCAGGTATCTAAATGTAATTTTCTTCCAGCCTTTTAAATATATATGTTTTTTAAACTGGGTAGAGTGGACTTGTTTGGGGCCCTTTAATGTTGGGAACCAATAGGGGGTCCCTTTGGCCCATCATCCATAGGTAGTGTTACATCAAAACCTTTTGTTTTAATCCCACTAACATCCATTTTATTTATCCCATTTATTAATAACCATCTGTAGATTTCTTTATTTGGGGGGTACCAGTCTCTAAAATTTCCACCTTGTCAGGGAGAAGTCTCTAGACTTTTCCCTTCATTTTTTTTAACTTCCATGTTAAACTAGTTAACATTAATCAGCCTAATGCTTTTATTAGCATCTGTAAGACCCATTGAGGGGAAGCAGAGACCACAAATAAGTCTTCCCAAACTGTTTTTTTCTTTGTTTGTTTTAAAGGAGTTCTTAGGTTAATCATTATGTATGTCTTTTCCACCTTCTAATTTGTTTTTTTCATGGGTGCCAATAAAACAACTGCTCACTATGAGAGCGCTCTAAAGTTCTACCAGTTTAGAAGTATCTCCAGTTTACAGGATCCATCATCTGGCCCTTAATGAGGTATATCTTAATAGTGGCTCAAACCAATAAAATGCAAGAGGCTTCCCAATAAGAGAGCGTGGAGGGTGCCGACTAAACAAGATCCAGAAGGTTTACTCCCAAAAATAGTCTAAGAAAGTAAAGGCCTTCGTTGAACAGGCTGACACGATGAAGGTTAAGATGGCAAAAAAAGTGCCTGAGAGTTGGCACAGACAGAAGACTGCCGGAATTCCAGTCTGTTCCATTGGCTGACAGATGTACACCGTATGTTACCTTCCGGATGGCAGAGACCAAGTTTAAAAACACACACAGCACCGAAGATCAGGTAGAACATTTACATCTCAAAGACACAGGAAGGGAAATGCAAGCTCCCCCTAGAAGGACTTTTGTTACTTTAAGGTCAGAATTCTGAAAAGGTGTCTTATCAAGCCGGTTTTCTCTAACTTAACTGTGTGCACAATAAAAAAGCCCCATCTTTGTCATTTTTGAGGCAAGATTTCCTTTAATTCCCAATTAAGTAAGTACTTGTAAGTATAAGGTTTGTACGTACATAAACCTGGCTGGAGTCTTAGTTGGAGGCAAAGATATTAGGCCAGCCTCTCACCTCATCACCCAGTCCAGAGCCCCCAGTGTCTTTTAGCCAGGCCCCCCACCCCCAGTATCTTTCAGCTTGGGAGCCAGGTGCCTGTTACACACCGCCACATAAAACTCTGGATCATCAACCAATAATCTGGAGCTCTGAGAACCAGGGGAGACTCACCCAGATTCGTCTGGAGTCTCTCAGGAGGTGGGTGGACAGAAGAGGCCTCTGCTGGTACCAAGGCTCCTGTTCCTCAGAGAGTTCAGGTGAAGGAGAGAAGTCAGCTCTAGGTCCCTTAGTGGTCGCCAGACTGTCACCTGGGGGATAAAAGAACACAATGTAAAAGTTGAGAATTATGTTTTAGTCAACAGGCATTCTGAGGACTACAGCCCAGGAGACAACCTCTGAGACGGCTCTGAGGGACTGCTCCGGAGACATAAGGGAAGAGCCAGGATCTGGAGAGTTTTTGCAACAGTAACAACCAAAACAAAAAACAAAAAAAACCAGGTAGTTGGAACATCAAAAGATTACTGCTAATTAGAGAAAACTAAAAATCTCAAGTTAATGAATTTAGTGCTTTTCCCTGTATGGGAAGATGCAAGAGTCTGGGCTCATTGAAATTATTCCTTTGATGTGCACCTATACCATCTAGGGCCAGTATCCTGCTTTTCTCCATCCTGAATCCCCTCAGGGTGCACTCTTGGGGGCAGCTGCAGTGGCTGAGGGCTTCATGGCCTCAACATCCTTTGTTTACTGAGATGACAGGCGACATTCTTTGTCCACAGTTTGCTTTATGTTTTTTGGAATATCAAAGTAAATCGGACACTATCTGCCCTACTCTTAATTTAGTTGAAATCATTCTTGGGTCAAGTGCTATCCAAATTCCACCCAAATTACCATTTCTATTTTCATTGGGTATTTAAATCATTGCCATTTCATAGCCTGGTGTTAGCACTACTGGCATCAGAGATGGACATAGAATTGCCATCTGTGATTTTGTATGGTGATGTTATGAGTTCACTGGACTTTTTGACCTCACTTCTTTACCACAATTCAGCCGGTGTGTCTAAGTGTTTAAATCTCAAAAATAAAAAAGACAGTTATGTTTATGTCATTTTTTGGTCATATAGATGTTTTAAATTTTTAGTTAAGTGATCTTATGAGTTTTGAGATTTTTTTGCCACACTTAGACAAAGCTTTCCAAATCAAAGTTTCTTTAAAAAAAAATTACAGTTGTTTTCCCCATAATCTTTTTTGTGTGTGACTGTAAATGTTCTTTTTTAAGCAAGAGTTTTATTGAGATACAAGTCACACACCATACAATCACGTCATCTGAAGGATACGACTCAGTGGTGTTTAGTATATTCACAGAGTTGAGCAACCGTCACCACAGTGTGTCTTAGAACGTTGCCATCATCCCAGAAAGAAAGCTCATACTCATTAACCATCACTCCCCAGCCCCTCCAGCCCTAGGTAACAACTCTCCATCCACTAATGGACATTTGGGTCGTTTCCACTGTGGGGCTGCTGTGAATAACATACCTATGAACATTCATGTACAAGTTTTTGTGCAGACATATGTTCTCTTTTATCTTAAGTATATACCTGAGGAAGGAGAGGTCAGAGGTCATGGGGGCAGGAGGCATTTCTGCCGCTGGCCTAGTTGCTGTGTAGCAGAGGGGTAGGCATCCGCCGCCACGTTCTGGAAGGTTCTTGGGCTCGACTAGGGCAGTAGCGCCAGGACTTCGGGTCTCTGCTGGCTGAGTGGAGCCGCCACCATGTTTGGCCGCTTGGTGGCGGGGAGGCTGGTGCAGACAGCTGCACAGCAAGTGGCAGAGGATAAATTTGTTGTTGACTTGCCTGATTATGAAAATATCAGCCGTGCTGTGGTTTTTATGCTGGGAACAGTCCCATTTCCTGAGGGAATGGGAGGATCTGTCTACTTCTCCTGTCCTGATTCAAATGGAATGCCAGTACGGCAACTCCTAGGATTTGCCGCGAGTGGGAAACCGAGTGCCATCTTCAAAACTTCAGGTCTTAAACCTGGAGGAGGAAGCCAGCACCCTTCTGGGGCCATGAATAGTGTCCGGACTCCATCTGTTGCTCACATGGGAAGTTCAGTGGAATTATTGGACAGTCTGGCTCAGCAGACTCCTGGAGGTAATGCTGCTGTGTCTTCAGTTGACTCATTTACTCAGTTCCCACAAAAGATGTTGGACAGCTCCTACAGTTTTGCTTCATTTGATGTCTCTCAGGCCCAGATGACACCAAGTCCATCTGAAGTGTTCATTCCAACAAATGTGGTTCTGAAATGGTATGAAAACTTTCAAAGATGACTAGCACAGAACCCTCTCTTTTGGAAAACATAATCTGAATAAATTAATTTTTAATGGAAAAGAAAGTATATACCTATGACTGAGTTATATGGAAACTGTATGTTTAACATTCTGAGGAACTGCCAGACTGTTTTCCGAAGTGGCTGCGCCATTTTACTCCCCCCGCCCAGCAGTGCACAAGGGTTCCAATTTCTGCACATCCTCTCCAGCACTTGTTATGTCTTATTGATTATAGCCGTCTTAGTGGATATAAAGTGGTATCGTGTTGTGGTTTTGATTTGTATTTCTCTGATGGTTAATGATATTGAGCATCTTTTCATGTGCTTATTGGACATTTGTTTATCTCCTTTGGAGAAACATCTATTCAGATTCTTTGTGTGTTTTTAATTGGGTTGTTTGTCTTTTTGTTATTAGAAATTAGTTCTTTATATATGCCAGATACAAATCCCTTATCAGATATACGACATGCGGATATTTTCTCCCCTTCCATGAGTTAGCTTTTCCCTTTCTTGTTGGTATCTTTTAAAAACAAAAAGTTATCATTTTTATGAAGGACAGTGTATCTGTTTTCTCTTTTGTTGCTTGTGCTTTTGGTGTCATAGCTAAGAAACCATTGCCTAATCCAAGGTCACAAATATTTACACCCTTTTTTTTTTTTTTGAGATAGCACTGAGGAGTTCCCATACACCCTTCACCCAGCTTAACTTCATATCCGTAGAACAATTGGTAAGAAACTAACATTGGTGCAGTACTGTTAACTAAACTACAGACTTTATTCAGATCCTTTTCTGTCCAGGACCCCACATTGCTTCAACTGTCACGTCTTCTCATATCAAGTCCACTTCAGTGTGGTAATTCCACTGTCTCTTCTTGTCTCTCATGACCTGGCACTTGCAGTGTGCGCTGGTCAGGCGCTTTGTAGGAGGTCCCTCGATCCGAGTCTGTCTGCTGCTTCCTCTCGATTAGACTAAGGTTGTGGATTTGGGGGAGGCATAGCACGAAGGTGAGGAGCCCTTCTCATGACATTACATCGTGTGATGCCAGGATGTCTTGTTGCTGGTAATGGTAAACTTGATCACTTGGGTAAAGTGTCTGTCATACTTCTCTACTGTAAAGCTAGTATTTTTCCCTGCCGCACTCTACTTGTTGGAAGCTAATCCTTAAGTTCAGCCCACACTCAAAAGCAGAGAGGCAAATAATTTGTGGATCTATCACCATAATCTTTTTTTAATTAATTAATTTATTTATTTTTGGCTGCGTTTAGTCTTCGTTGCTGCGCACGGGCTTTCTCTAGTTGTGGTGAGTGGGGGCTACTCTTCGTTGTGGTGCGTGGGCTTCTCATTGCTGTGTCTTCTCTTGTTGCGGAGCATGGGCTTGGCGCGTGGGCTCAGTAGTTGTGGCTCGTGGGCTCTAGAGCGCAGGCTCAGTAGTTGCAGCTCACGGGCTTAGTTACTGCGCGGCATGTGGGATCTTCCTGGACCAGGACTCGAACCCGTGTCCCCTGCATTGGCAGGTGGATTCTTAACCACTGCGCCACCAGGGAAGTCGTCACCATAAACTTTTATACTTTGACTTTTCCTGTTAAAATCATTGATCAAATGGAATTCATTTTCATATAAAGAGAGAGGTATACTTTTTTCCAAATTTTCTACTACCTGTCTCTGACCATTTAATGACGAGCTGTCTCTTCTTCCTTATTTGAAATGGTGTCTTTATCATATGACAGATCCTTAAGTGTATTCCGTCTATTTCTAAACTCTTTATTCTGTTCCTTTGATTATTCCATCCCTTCTCCCATAACAGATTTTAATTATTTAAGCTACAAATATAAGTTTTTATATCTTTCAGGGCTATTCCCAAGGGAGGATTCTCTGCCCTTCTTTTATTACGGGAAGGATTGCCATGGAGAGGAGTACCAGAGAAGGGAGTGAGAAATTGAAGATACAGGAGTTAGGGGGGTCTTTGACGTAGGAATGTCTCTAAGAAGATGGGAAAGGTTAGCCTCGTCATCCAGGTGGAAGGATTACTCTAAGTGAAGAGAAAAGACATCTCTTATTATAACCTGAGAGAATGAACAAAGGATGGACACAATACAGATTACATTAGAGGTTCGTGCCAGGAATTGAGACAGTTCCTACCTGATTGCTTCTGTCTTTCTGTGAGGTTTGATGTGCTTGGTTTCAGGTAAGGGAGGGAGGAGATAGAGGAGAAGGTTTAAGGACGACAGAGGTTTAATGAACATTCTTGCAGATAAATCTTTGCACACTTCTGTTTATTTCTATAAAATCCTGTTTGCTAACTCAGAGAATAGATACGTTTTTGAGGCTCTCAGAAGATGCTGCTATATGGCAGGGTCCACTTAATTTAAAAGGAAGCTGAAATGCAGTTTGCCACCTTGTCCCGGCATAACCATTAGTAACTGCCCCTTATTACTTTCAAAGTATCCAGTTTAGGTGATAAATTATATGGTCATTCTATTTATAAATGAAGCTTGACATGAGGTAAATTGAATAAATTAGTTTATTAGATACTTTTTTTTTTTTTTGCTGTACGCGGGCCTCTCACTGTTGTGGCCTCTCCCGTTGCGGAGCACAGGCTCTGGACGCGCAGGCTCAGCGGCCATGGCTCACGGGCCCAGCCGCTCCGCGGCATGTGGGATCTTCCCAGACCGGGGTACGAACCCGTGTACCCTGCATCGGCAGGCGGACTCTCAACCACTGCGCCACCAGGGAAGCCCTATTAGATACTTTTAAAATGTTATAATTTGAAAGCACTGCTTTCTGAGGAAAAGCCAGCTGAATTGTTCACCTAGGAAAGACAATTCACAGCTGAGGGCTCTGCAGCATAGATGTAACCATTCACTGACAGTCCGCAGTGTTGACGTGTCCAGAAGATATACATGTTTCCAAAGAGAAGGTATCACGTGGACTCATAAAATTTCAGGTCAAGGTGGTACCTCAGTGGAGGAGTTCCCTGGCGGTCCAGTGGTGAGGATTCAGCGCTTTCACTGCTGTGACCCCGGGTTCAGTCCCTGGTTGGGAAACTAAGATGCCGCAAGCTGCGTGGTGCGGCCCAAAACAAAAAAAAGATGGTCCCTTAGTGATCACCTGGTAGCCCTTTACTTTTTTGAATGAGGAAACTGAAATCTAAAGCAGTTAAGTGATCTGTTTAAGGGTTTAGGGTAATTAACAGAAAACCAAACAGAAGCCAGATCTGATCCCCAGTCGTAGATTTTTTTTTTTTTGCTTTAAAAAAATTTTTTTTCAATCTACTGCTGAGAAAAACTAATTAGAAAAATAATACTGTTCATGATTTTTGTGCAGCATACCAGTGCTTTCATGCCTTACAAATTAAGAAAAATTATCTACCTCTGTGTGCTACAAGATGGTCTTCAACTTCTACTGTACCTCGAATCACTACCCACTATACTGTTCATCCCCGGGATAAGGACAAGCGATGGCAAGGTAAGTAATCATTTCTGTAAAATTGTTGAGACTTTTCTAGACAGTTTGTATCATTTTGTGGAGGTAAATACTGTATTTTTCATGATAGTGTAAAATCATCTAATAATATTTTATAACTTTACAAAATCTGTTACATATTAATATTTAGATAAGCAAATGCTTGCAAACTTATAATAATAAATCTCAGTAATAAAAGTTGGATTATGGAAGTTAAAATAAGATACGTCCTCGAACAGAACCTAAGAGAATAAACTAAGACAGTAATGGACTTAGTATAATTCTCATGGGAAGCAGAGGGGTTATTTCTATAAATAATGCTCTAAAGGATAGTGGGAACTTGTAACCCAGCCTGTAATTTTATCAGGTAATAGTCATCCCAGAATTGATATGTGGGTTTTTTTGGAGTATAGTTGATTTACAGTGTTGTGTTACTTTCTGCCTTACAGCAAAGTGAGTGGAATCTAAAAAAATGGTACAAATGAACTTCTTCGCAAAGCAGAAATGGAGTTACAGATGTTACATATGTTTCAACCCTCTCCCCTCCAGGGGTGAACATGGAGCGGTTTGCAGACGAGGCAGACGTGGTAATCGTGGGTGCCGGCCCTGCGGGGCTCTCAGCAGCCGCTCGGCTCAAGCAGCTGGCAGCCCAGCACGAGAAGGACATCCGTGTGTGTCTGGTGGAGAAAGCTGCTCAGATAGGCACGCACACACTCTCAGGGGCTTGCCTGGACCCACGAGCTCTCCAAGAGCTGTTCCCAGACTGGAAGGAGAAGGGAGTATGAAAAGTAGTTTTTTATACCCAGTCTCGTCTTTATTGCATCTCTATTTGCAAATGAAAGGAATGTGGAAAACCTTTTCACCCAGTTCTGTCTCTTAGAGGATACTTGTAGATAGATTTTTAATTGTAAAAGGGCCAAAAAATTTGAATCATATCAAATATAGTTAAAATTTTAAGCTATTAACTCATTTAATGCCTTCTGTACATGGTATCTGTGTACTGGATTTATGAGAAGGTATTATCTTGAGGAGATCTTTGGATAAATATAGCTTTTTGATTTTGAGGGTATTTCCTAACTTGTTCCATAGGTGTTTATATCATTGTTCTTAATAAAGTGTTCTATAACTTTCCTGGGACATTGCAGTATCTAAAGCCAAGGAGGATAATTTAATCTAATTTTCTAAGGAAATACATTAATAAGACCCCTTATAACGTAAGCAGAAAAGTCACTGGTATGATACACAGAGAATCAAGTGCTAGTTTTACTGCAGTCATCATTTGTATGACCTTGGTTAAAATATTGTACGCTATGCATCTCAATTTTTTTCTTCTGTAAGATGGGGTTTTTTGTTGTTGTTGTTTTATTTTTGGCTGCCTTGGGTCTTTGTTGCTGCGTGCGGGCTCTCTAGTTGCGGCGAGCAGTGGCTGCTCTTCGTTGCGGTGCACGGGCTTCTCACTGTGGTGGCTTCTCTTGTTGCAGAGTAAGGGCTCTAGGCGCACGGGCTTCAGTAGTTGTGGCACGCGGGCTCAGTAGTTGTGGCACGCGGGCTCAGTAGTTGTGGTGCATGGGCTTAGTTGCTCCGCAGCATGTGGGATCTCCCCAGACCAGGGCTCGAACCCATGTCCCCTGCATTGGCAGGCAGATTCTTAACCACTGTGCCACCAGGGAAGCCCTGTAAGATGGGTTTTATTACTCCTGTTCAAGGTATTCAGTGTTAGAATATTTAGTATCTGTGAACATACTCTGTAAAGATTGTTAAAAATCAAAATTCACCTGAGTAAATTTAAAGATCAAATTGGCTTTATTCAGTGATTCTGGGCAGCATCCCATCTAGCAAACAGAAGGGGGCTCCAAGGAGCAGCAGAAAAGGAAAGGGTTTGACAGGCAGAAAGTGGGTGGGGCATGGAAGTCATAAGCAAAAGGGTTATTTCAGGGTATTCCCTGGCAGGCCAGTGGTTAGGACTCTACGATTTAAAAAAAGGGGGGGGGAGGGAAAGGGTTAGTTCAGGCACTGTTGCCTACCAGGCGAGGCTTCAGGTGGTGCCTCACGAGGACTGGTGGAGAGGCTGACGCGTAAGATTACATTCCTTGGAGAGGCCGGAACTGAATGAGGTTAAGGTCAGGGCTGGGTTTGCTGACGTGGGGCTTAGCACAAGGGACGATGCTCTTCTTTCTAAAGTAGTGAGCTCCTTGGAACTAGAAATGCTGTAACTATGCCTCATTAACTTTCTCTCTTCAATGTTATATCAAAAATAGGTATCACTGAATTATTATTGACACAATATCAGTTCTAATAGAAAAAGTTTTTCACATCAAAGCCTTATGTAGCCAGGCAGATCCAGTCCCTTCCATGCCTGTTTATTGCCTTTATCCAGAGGAAAACTAAAACTCTTCTCTTTCCATGGAGCAGGAAGTTACAGCAGGTGCCTAGGCATCTCACACAGAGGCAGGGAGACAGGAAGACAGCCCCCCTGATGTTCACTTTCAAAGGTGGCTCCAAGGCCCCCAGCAAAGACATTCCTGGGATGCAAACTGGCTTATTTAGGTTTAAAAAGATTCCCATGCATCTCAAAGAGACAAAGGATTTACGGTGTCAAGTTCTCCAAAGGAAGTGATGGAAGAAAAGTGAGGAGGATAGTTCCCTTTCCTTTTTGACACAGTAGTTTATGATTTGTATTTACCTCACGAGTATGAACTAAAGTCCTTTTCTCTCCTCCTTTTGTTTCCAGGCTCCACTTAACACTCCCGTAACAGAAGATAGATTTGGAATTTTGACAGAGAAATATAGAATTCCTGTGCCAATTCTCCCAGGTGAGGAATGATAAATACCCGTAGACTGAACAGAATTCCACAGCTGGAAGGAGCTGCATTTCATTGGGTGGAATCCCTTCCTTTTACAGATGAGAAAACTAAGTCCCAGAGACTCGAAGGACTTAACCAAAATTTCACAGCTAGCTTGTGGGGAAGAAAGCAGGCCTAGAGCCCAGTGCTTTTGTCTTCCAGTCTAGAAGAATTGAGAGTCTTGTACGGCAACCAGGGATTTTTAATTTAGTCTGTAATGTCGTTTTCAATGTAATAATTTGAACTCTAGACCAGAATTGTTAGAAAATAAATTGAAATTATGGCCATAAGATGATGTGTGTGTATTTATGTAGAAATTAGACATTGATTAGAATTTCTAAATTAAGTATTTCTGTTTTTGAGATGTTTTACCCATAAAAAGTCAGACTTCTAAACCAAGCATGTATCTGTAGGTCTCCCGATGAACAATCATGGCAATTACATTGTGCGCCTGGGACATCTGGTGAGCTGGATGGGAGAGCAGGCGGAAGCCCTGGGTGTGGAAGTGTACCCCGGCTACGCGGCTGCAGAGGTTTGTGCGGCCCTGTTCTTAGTGCTTATAGGACGCGGTCTCTGTTTCTTCTGAAAAGCAACCAAGATGGGTGCAGAGGTAAATAGATGTATATTTTCCAACAGCCATAGGATTTTAGAATTGCAAGATCAGAAGAAATCTTAGCAAGATCTCACGCAAAGGGTACTTGAAGTCCTTGTCACCACATCATGTGACTGTCCAGCTTAGGACAACACCTTCAAGGATGAAAAAATATCTCCGATGTTTGGTTTGTTGGTGATACTCTCTTCCTTAAGTTGAGGAGACGTTTATTTACTGTTTTATACTGTGTGGAACGAATCTGTGCCCTCCTCCAGGGAGAACTCTCCAGTTATAACTATGCCCTGCTCTCCTTCCCTGCCTTCGCAGGTGGTTTTTCTCTTCCCAGTTAAATAGCCTCCATTCTTACAGCCACCATATAATATGTAAATATTTTGAGTCCCTTCAGTATTCTCCTTGCCCTCCTCTGACCGCGTTCCCTTTTTATTCCCTTTCGAAGTGGCACCCAGAATGTCTGCACTACTTCAAGCCTGCTGTACAGCAGAGCCATTCCCCTCTTCATTCTGGAAACTGTTCTCCCAGTAATTTCCTCAAAATAACTTCTGGCGGCCACATTGGACTGTAGCTTCTCACTGAATACTGTTGGGGAAATTATTAAAACTAAAATCTCCTGCCAGCCCAGAAAAATCACCTCTACATATTATAAACAAGAATGAAACAGTTTTTTTCTTGCCAAGACTACAGTGCAGCTACAGGCCATCTGCTAGGGAGGTCGCCGAAACAGAAAGAAATCTCACCCTTTTACAGAGTCAGGCAGATACAGTCCATTACATGCACGTTAATCGTCTCTATCCAAAGGACAAATAAAGCGTCCTGTATCTTTGTGACAAGTGGGAAGTGACAACGCGGAGGCCAGCACGGAGCCCAGACTCTTCCCCCAGAGAGAGGGAGACCGGCCACCATCCTCCTCCTTGGTCACATCTCAGGTGTGTCCCCGAGTACCCAAGAAACTCATTGCTGAGATACAGACCTGGCAGGAGTCTTACTTAGCTTTTAACATGACTCCCATATATCTAAGAGAGACAGAGAAAGGGTTTACAGTTAAGTTTTCTAAAGGAAATGCTAAAAAAAATCTGGATGAGAGAGGGAGTGTTCTTGTTTTTGGCACAAGCGAAAATTGAAAAACTTTGTTTTTACCTTTACAGTATATAAACCAAATAAAATACATGGTCCCTGCATTACACTTGCCACTACTGATTTCTGGTTTCCCAGTTCATGCACATGCATTTGGTTTTGCATTTCTCCCAGTTAAACTGTCTTCAACAGGAATCAAAGTCACAAGTAGGTGTTTTGTAGCATCCATGATTTTCACTTTTTGAGTGTATCTGCACACATGCCCGCTCGCGTGCGCTCTCTCTCCCTCCGTGTCTCTCTCTGTCTCTCTCTGGTCCCCTGCAGCTCTCCTCTCCTCCCCAGGTTTTGTACACCGAGGCCGTTTTCGGGTCCAGGCCACAGCCACATACTACTGTGGATTTGTTTTCAAGGTGTCACGTCCATTGCTGCTGGTTCTTGTTTCGCCTTTCCTCTCCCGTGCTTTCTGCTGTGAGGTTCTAGTGTACAGTTTGTTCTTTCCTGTCCAAAGAGCATTTTCCTCCGGAGGAAACAGAAACCAAATAAGAGAATTGTTATTGCTCATCTTCAGAATCATACCTTTGACCAGTTTTCCCTTTTCTTTGTGGTCCAGAAATAACTTGGACTGCCTTCAGCCCCTCTCTGTTTTGTCTTGTTGTTTGGTCTTTTGGTTTTGGGGTCTGGGCTCACTGGAGACAGAGGCTTTCCCGACACTCTCCTCAGCCGCCCACCTGACGGTCCAGCCTGTCACGGGCGCTGACCCCAAGTTCTGTGCACATGCCTTTGACCCCTGAACTCGTCAGAGGGCGTCCTGCTGCATCTTCCCGGCTCCTTCGTTGTTCTCTGGCAGCTCCCCCTGTTCTTCCTCACCAGGTCGGGGCATTTCCTTCATTTCCAGCTGTTTGAGCTGTGTTTTGTCTAGGAGGGAGTAGCTTAGAAGCACATCCCCTTTTTTTGCTGGAACGTTCTTAAGCCTTTGTCTCTATAACATTGAGAACAAGCTCACCTTCTAAAAATCGAAGGCTGTTCGTTTCTTTGCAAGTGGTTGTGAATCCCCAGGTGATAACCAAACGTGTTTTCATTCTAGATCCTTTTTCATGAAGACGGTAGCGTGAAAGGAATTGCCACCAACGACGTAGGGATACAGAAGGATGGTGCGCCCAAGGTATGCACGTAACAGTTCTGCGCTTCGCAAACTGACAGTGAAAGAGAAAGAATCAACTCACACCCAATAATTTAGTCTTGCTACAAACTGCACATTAATTAGGTGCATGTTAGAACATTAGTTATTAATGTGGAATTTTTCTCATTGTTAAAAAATAGAGAAACATCTTTGAACTAACCGTAATTTAGGCAAGTAGATATAACATGTTTAACAATGATTTTCTTAAAAGAAAAAACATGACATACAAATATCAAACAAACATGGGTCAAAGATTTTATTTCACTCATTAATTAATGAGGGAATCAGTAAGATGTTACAACCAGTTCAAGGAGAATCAAAAACCATGCACACGTGGGTCAGCAGCTGGGCCACCTCCACAGTTTCCACTTCTGTGGACAAGAGTCATTTGCATTATTACTGTCAGTAATGCTGATGGGCTCTTTGACAGGATTTTGACATCTTTTGGTAAATGCAAAACTGATTGACCTCATCTCTTTCAAAATAGGCTTCAATGGCCTTCTGGTTTTCACAACTTGTTATTTTTGCATTTGTAAAAGAAGAGCTCCTAAGACATGGATCTCACACTCTGTAAGATCCCTTGGAAAGGACAAGGAAAAAAAATACCTTGCTTTCCTATGATAACAAGAGCAAAACACAAATTAACATCTTGATAAACTAACTTGCCTATTCATGTTTATTTGTTAATTGTCTTAATTTCTCAAGTAGATTAGAACCTCAGAGATCATGGAGGGTTACTCCAGAGCTAGCATAGTGCCAGGCAGTGCCAGGGCCGCAGTAGAGATTTGTCAACTCCTAGTTAGTCCTCTCTGCCATTCTAGAACAGAGCTGGGCATCCAGTCTAAGCCTCCTCCAGCAGATCGTCCTGCTTTTCAATCCTTCCTGCACAGAGATTAGCAAGTGGCAAAGCTCTCGAGTCTTACCTGCATCGTGGTTCTCCTAGTGGCTTGGCTGGCTGCCCCAGAATCGCCTGAGGCCTTGGGGCTCAGCCTGTCCTGTGGCAGGGCCCGAGAAGCTGTCTTGTATCAAGCCCCAGGGGTTCTGATGCATAGCCAGGTTTGCAACACCTGGTATCTCATCCTGCTTCTTATAGTGTGACCTGTACCCTCAGCACAGAAGGCCAGACTCTGATAGCAGGAGTTTGCAACAAAGTAAGAGTTTATTGCGGGGCTCCCAGCAAGGGGGTGTGAGACAAGCCTTGCAGATCCACTGCACCCAGTCTTTGGGTTCGGGGTGTTTTAAAGCAGAAGAATAAAGAAGCTGGGAAGAATCATCATCTCGTGACATTTCTTACTCTGTTTCGGGGGTCAGGGTGTCTCTGACTGACGATGCTCTGGCCGGGTGGTCCACACCTCGGGGGTCTCTGGGCTCATCTTGCCCTGGAGAAACAGCCTGAGTTTGTACGTTAGTGATGAGATCTACAAGAGCCATTTTAGTACAGTGACTATGTTATCAGTGACAGCCATTGTAGTCATCGGACTCTAGTTGACTGGTGTTGAGTGAGCACAGGATGAGGTCAGAGGGCACAGAAAGGGAACAGAGTTCTGGATGGAGAGGAATCATGAACTCAGTAAGGGAGCTCGGGCTTAAGGGAACTCAGTGATGATAAAAGAATACTGTCTTTCTTACATTCTTTCCTGTGTTATGGCTATTCTTTTCTGTATTATGATCATTTGATTATAAATTGCATTTTATTCTTTAAAAACGTCCGTATTTAATATTACAGCAACATTGAAGCATGCAAATTCTACCATTCTGATAGTTCTTTTTGTGTGTGTATTGTCAGGGTATTTGTTCAAATGTATATTTTTGTGTCTTGTGCTTTGTAGTTGTAAAAACACTCATATTTTGTATTTATATAGATATAAAAGCATAGAAGAGTATAGTGGAGTCTCAGTAATTTGAGTTTGTAAATTTCTTTTTCTTTTTTTTAAAATTTATTTATTTATTTTTGGCTGTGTTGGGTCTTCGTTGCTGCGTGCGGCTTTCTCTAGTTACGGCGAGCAGGGGCTACTCTTCGTTGCTGTGCGCAGGCTTCTCATTGCAGTGGCTTCTCTTGTTGTGGAGCATAGGCTCTAGGCACGCGGGCTTCATTAGTTATGGCTCGTGGGCTCAGTAGTTGTGGCTCGCGGGCTCTAGAGCGCAGGCTCAGTAGTTGTGGCGCACAGGCTTAGTTGCTCTGCAGCATGTGGGATCTTCCCGGACCAGGGCTTGAACCTGTGTCCCCTACATTGGCAGGCGAATTCTTAACTACTGTGCCACCAGGGGAGTCCCCCTTTCTTTTTTTTTAATTTATTTTATTTATTTTTGGCTGTGTTGGGTCTTTGTTACTGTACGTGGGCTTTCTCTAGTTGTGGTGAGCAGGGGCTACTCTTTGTTGCGGTACGTAGGCTTCTTATTGTGGTAGCTTCTCTTGTTGTGGAGCATGGGCTCTAGGTGCGTGGGCTTCAGTAGTTGTGGCTCGCGGGCTCTGGAGTGCAGGCTCAGTAGTTGTGGCGCACGGGCTTAGTTGCTCTGCGGCACATGGGATCTTCCCAGACCAGGGCTCAAACCCGTGTCCCCTGCATTGGCAGGTGGATTCTTAACCACTGCGCCACCAGGGAAGCCCATGCAAGTTTATTTTCATACGGCTGGTGGGGTGAGGAGAAGCAGGGATGGATTCTTTGTTCTCCACCAATTGGCTCCGTTGATCCCGGCGTGGTTAGGCTTCCTCCTGCTCTTGCACGGAAACATTCTCGTCGCTCACAGACACCTCCGCCTGGTGGTACCCAGTTCTCTGTCCTCTCACTTGGCCCCTGGTGGGCAGTGCTGGCACAGCTGAATAACTTTTTCATTCCTGAAACACTGTCTGGACCTGGCTTTTCACACCACCTTCTCCTGGTTTTCCTGGTGTTTCAGGGCCCCTCCTGCCGCCTTTGCTTGCTCTTCCTCTACGCCCTGTCCTCTGAGTATCCAGTGACAGTGCTTGAAACACGTCTACCCTGAGTCCCAGAATCCTGCGTCCTGCTGCTCATTCAGTAGCTCTAATCTTAGGTCTAATAGGCATCTTACTGTCAGAATTCTGATGTGGATGTTTTCATGTTTCAGAGGTTAAGTAACTTGCCCAGGGTCAGGCCACTGTTAGGTAGTGGAGCTGGGGTTGGAATAGAGGCTCTAGAGCTGCCCCTTGCACACTAAGGAGCATATTGCCTCTAAGAGGAATATTTTAGTCCATTAAGATCGAGTTGTTTTATAAGTGGTGCTGAGTAAACTGCATGTCCATCTGGAAGCAAATAGTTAGACTTTCATTTTATTTTAATTCTGATGATTTCTTAAAACAATAAAAAAATTAGAAATCTAGGTTATAATTACAACCTAGGTGTAGGGTAGATAAACCATCCTATAAAGGCAAGAAATTAAAAACCTATAAGAGGCAGGCCTTTTTTAACTATTTAAAAATTAAACACTTCTGTATACCAAAAATACTAGTGAGTCTGCAGATAAGCAGGAGATCGGGGGAAAATTTTTGACGACCCGTGATGTCAAAGAGCACTTCTACATTGACAAGAAAAAAGCGAACACAGTAGAAAAACGGGCAGAATCTTACAAAATGAAGAGCAGATCCCGGCGAGCAGTAACCACTAGCCAGGAGGCAGGTCCTCTGATGCCTCTTATCTGGGCCCCAGGCTCCTGTGCCGGCTCCCCAGCCCTCCTCACGGCACACAGTCACACCTAGTCCTTGCACGCCCGCGTAGTTACTTATGTTTAGCTCTGCCTCCGTGCCTGGCCCCAGGGAAAGGGACAGTGTTTTTCTGTCATCTCTGCCCCAGTGCCTAGCATACAACCTGGCACACCAGAGGTGCTCAGTTAATATTTCTTGAATCAAAAAGAAAAAGTTGCTGAAAAGAGTAATCCAGAAAATGCAAATTAAAATAGCAGTAAGTTAGCCAGCTCTACACTTAGCAAAACCGTGAAAGGAACAGTTATACTGTCACTAGCTAGAAATAGGAAAAGGGTCTTCTTATACACTGTGGGTGGAAATGTGAATTGTTCAGGCTTTGGGGAAAGCAGTCTGGGAACATCTCATAAAATAAAAGTAGGTGTGCCCTTTGATTGTACAGTGCCACTCCTGGGAACCTAGCTTACAGGAATAAAAGCACCAATGTTGTAAGGATACATATACAGGGTGTATGTTTTATGACATTGCTTATCATAGCAAATAAACTGGAAACAGTGAATGGCTATTACCCATTAGCAGAATGGCTGGATAACCTATGGTGTTCCCACACGGACTACTGCCCGCCATTAAAAAGAAAGATTTGAGCCACATAGTGACTTGGAAAGGTTTCCATGAAGTATTATTGTGAGAGAAGTAAGATACAGAAAAGTCTGTATTATATGATGCTACCATTGTGAAATGAATCAGGAACCAAAAAAGTTGAGGTGTCTATGTAAATACCTCAGTCCACAGGTGCGTATGTATATATATTTGGGTAAAACTTGGCGTGCTAGGCTGTTAACAGGGTTTATGGATGAGTGAAGTATAGTAAGAGGAAAGAGATGGGAACAAATCCAAAGGTACTCAGCACAGTCACTTATAGGACGTGTGTGCACGTGTATGACGTTGGTGAGCTCTGCACAGAGAAACACAGAGTCACCAACAAACGTGAAAGATGTTCAGACTCTCTAGTGACTGAATGTATGAAATCAGTAGTGAAATAGTTCTTACCACTTATACCGAGAATATTTCGCATCAAGGATATCAATCTGAGCCATGTTTATAATAGTGAAACAGCCTGGAATAACCTAAACGTCCAGTTATTGAGAGCTGATTGAGAAGGTAGGAATCTATTCAAGCATTAAAAATGAATGCTTAGGGCTTCCCTGATGGTGCAGTGGTTAAGAATCCGCCTGCCAGTGCGGGGGACACGGGTTCGAGCCCTGGCCTGGGAAGATCCCACATGCCGTGGAGGAACTAAGCCCGTGCGCCACAACTACTGAGCCTGCACTCTATAGCCTGTGAGCCACAGCTACTGAGCCCGCGAGCTACAGCTACTTGAGCCTGCATGCCTAGAGCCCGTGCTCCACAGCAAGAGAAGCCACCACAGTGAGAAGCCTGTGCACCACAATGAAGAGCAGCCCCTGCTCTCTGCAACTAGAGAAAGCCGGCGCACAACAACGAAGACCCAACGCGGCCAAAAATTAATTAATTAATTAAAAAATGAATGTTTAATTTGGTATATATTGCCTTAGGCAAATCACTTTATATTGTATAATGTGAAAACAGTTATAAAATGCTTTGTCCGTGTAAACCTTTTTTTTGTATGAATGTTTCTGTATACACACAATACCTGTAAACATATGAATGGAGAAATACCGGGAAATATATATTTCATAAGAGACTTTCCTTATTATTCTGCATTCCTTTATTCAGGAGCTTTACTGAGTACCTACCATGTGCCGGATATAAGTGCAAAATACAGAGAGCAAGAGAGAGAGAGAGACTTTTTAATTGTAGCTTATTTTTTCCCCTTGGAAGAAACAAGTTTCAGTTTTACAGTATATATCCAGCAATAGAGAACAAGTAAAATTAAAGTGAAAAGAGCAAGTAGCTGAAGAGTATGTTTACGATGATCTTGTTTGTGTTAGAAGCATATAAACAGACTCATGTAGTTTTTTTATTCATGGAAATTTTCTGGCATGATTTACAAGAAATCTATTAATGGTGTTTTTTGCTTCAAATCATGGGACTAGAAAATCAGGAACAATGGGGAAATGGCCTTTCACTTTAAAAAAATTTTCTTTTACTTATATAAGTTTCAGGTGTCTAGCATTATAATTTGACATCTGTATACACTAGACAGTGGTGAGCACCCCAAGCCTGGTTACCACCTATCACCACACACTGACCCCCTTCACTCATTTCGGCTGCCCCCCTTCACTTCTCACTGTACATTCATTTGTAGATAATTTTTCGTGGGGGGATGAGCATGCTTTATTTGTTTTTTTAATGCATACAGACTTAACCATTCGATCAATATGACAAAGACACAAGATACGTTATAAAATTTAAATTAGATTCCACTTACAACAGTGTTTAGTTCTGTTACTAAAATTATATATCTGCACCTTCTCTTCTATACCTGAATCATAGATCAATTCAAAATTGACCAGAATGTGAATATTTTTAAAATTGTCAAACATTGCAATTTAACGTGTTCCTGTTTCTTAGACAACTTTTGAGCGGGGGCTGGAACTACATGCCAAAGTCACAGTCTTTGCAGAGGGCTGCCACGGACACCTGGCCAAGCAGCTGTACAGGAAGTTCGACTTGAGGGCCAACTGCGAGCCCCAGACGTACGGGATCGGGCTCAAGGAGGTACTCGAGTTTGCCGGTGTGACTTTCGTGTGAAAAGATGAAGCTTACATTCGTTTGTATTGTGTGGTTTATAAATTGATTTAATTTTATAGTTATATTTTTCATTAACCTGAAATGTTCATAATGACTGAAAACATTAGGGATATTTTTCAAGGGGCTGGAGAATATTACTAATCAAATTTTACTATTACCTAAATTGTGTCTGCATGTTCTAGTTGTTTTATCAGATGTTGATTGAAGTGTTGAATTTGAAAATATTTGTGATACTGATTTTTTTCATGGTAATGCCATCTGCCCTAATAGGATTTGACCTGTTATCCAATGCTCTTTGTAAAATGACCACATCCTACAAGAATTGTTTATTCAAAATTATAACGTAAAGATAATTTAGTTTATGAAATATACACTCAGCCATAGTATATTGACCTGCAGCCTAAAATTTAATTAGGCTGAGTGTTGTATATTTTCTCAGTTTATCCAGACCTTAGGTCTATTAGTGCAAAAGTTTCATCATAACTCTTTTGTTAAGAATCTTTTTAGGGTAAAGCTCAGAAAGTTTCAAATTCTATATATAACTAGATTCATTATATTGTGGGTAAGGGCTTAATTGTTTTGGTAGACTGTACATAATTCTGTGTGGTGGCACGTCATATCTGATTTTTAGATAACATTTCCTGTGGAAATTGTTGTTTGCAATTTAAAACTTAACCATTCTGAAAACAGGATGATCAGTTAGCTTCAGTCGGGGAGAGGGTGGTGCAGGAGGGAGCACACTGGTTTTTTTAACTGAAGAATGACATCTGTCCTGTAAAGTAACAGATCCGAAGTGCAGGGCGCAGCTCACGTTCATGAGGCAAACACGCCCGTGTGGCCGTCACCCGGGTCAAGGTGTAGGTGGTTCCCAGCACCCCATCTCTTCAGCGGCGTTTCCCACAACCGCACGAACGCCTTACCCATCTGAGAACTTAATTAATGTCTTACAGAGTTCCTCACCTGTTTCTTTACTCCGATCATCCTGCTGCATTTTGATGTCATTTTCTGGGATATTTGAAGTACTTTTTTGTGTGTTTCTCTTATTTCTGCTTTTCAGTTGTAACTTTCATAAATAAGACATAAAACTTAGCAAGTTTTATACATGTGGTGACATAAAACATCTAAATAATACTCTAGGACTTTTTTTTAAAGTTATGGATTATCGATGAGAAGAAGTGGAAACCCGGGAGAGTTGATCACACTGTCGGCTGGCCCCTGGACAGACACACGTATGGGGGCTCATTCCTCTATCACCTGAATGAAGGGGAGCCCCTCGTAGCGCTCGGCTTCGTGGTAAGTTACACTCCGTGATGGGAAGTTCCACTCTGAGAGCCACTGGGTCTTCAGTGTCACAAATCCAGGGCTTTGCATCTGGAGAATGTAAAAGGCTTCTCATTTAAAGCTTCCTCTCTGCTTTTGTCCACATCTGAAGTGCTTATGGCCACTGTAGACAGTGGTCTGCTTCAGCTCACATAGCTGTAGTACAGTAGCTGCTACACGCCAGGCCCTGTGCTGGATGCTTCCCTGGGAATCCTGGTCCATAAAAATCCTGTGAAGTTGGCCTAGCGTTATTTTACCGGTGGGAAAACTGAAGTCCAGACAAGCTAAACAGCCTTCCCAGACACACGCATTAAGTGACAGAGGCAGGACTCATGCCCGAACCTGTCTGACCTGAAGCCCATGTCCACTGTGGCATGCCACTGCAGGAAGTGCAGTCCGTACTGGGTTTGAACCTCTAACTAAAACAGGACCATTTCCTCCCTTTTGGTCGCTTAAACATCCTTACAGTAAATTACATCTTGAACATTACAAGGAATGGAAAAGTGATATGAGTTACTGCACCTTGCAGTTGCAGCTTTATAGTTCAATGTCATGATTAGACTTGTACATGACACGTTGTTAAATTTATGTATTATTGTGTTCGGTGCATCACTTTGATTTAGTTTTTATAGTGACTTAATCTTTTCAAAGCAAAAAGCGTTTGGATATTAATTTCAGCATTTTTGGTAAAAATGTAATCTCTAATGTTTTTCACCTTCTTTTTTTGTAAGTGCGATTACATTCTTTTTCTTCATTTTTGCCTCAGTAGTACTGCATCGAGCTTATTAGTTTATTTCTGGAGTTGGTATTGAGAAATGAATGATAAATTATTACAACTCCTTTTGTAGAAACATAATGTGTAACACTTACCTACAAATATTTTTCTAATTTGGACTTTGATTTACAAAGCACAATGATTTATTAGTACGTTCTAAATGTTTTCAAGTTCTGCCAATTCTAAACACATGGCATCCTTTTGTTTACCCTTTCTTTTCCAAACAGATTTTATTGGGTTATTTATTTAAATTTGGGTCATTGCATACCTTTCTCTAAGTACTTGGAGTACAAGCAGTTTAATGTACATGTTCTCTGGTAAATATTGCTCACATTTCAGCCTGATATAATTTGAAATAACGATGTCTCATTTAAATATAAACATTTTAAGGTTGGTCTAGACTATCAAAATCCGTACCTAAGTCCATTTAGAGAGTTCCAGAGGTGGAAACACCACCCTAGCATCCAGCCGACGTTGGAAGGCGGGAAAAGGGTTGCATATGGAGCCAGAGCCCTCAATGAAGGTGGCTTTCAGGTAACACTTCCGCGTTTTTAATCCTTATTTCTGTATTATAAATTCAACGTTCAAACATAAGGTAACAACTTTAAATAAAGGATAGAAGATTATCTCAGGAAGAAAATTTAAGTAACTAAGCAAAGCACCCTAGTATTTATAAAACTGTACCACACCAGAGTTAAATGACACCATGAATTTAATTTTAAGGATATATTGATTTCTAGAGAAAAATTCATGGGCTTTTTTGTTTATTGGTTTGTCTTTAACCAGAGAATTTAAACTATGTGATCCAAGATCTTTTCCTTTATTCCTTTGCTGCCAGGAAACTCAAGGACAGATGTAGTTTTCAGCAAAGGTAATTAATTAATCTCAACTACCTAGTGTCATCCATGCCCTTTAGGTGGCCTCTGTTAAGTTTTTACCCTTAATTGTCCTATTTTAGTATATGTTCAAAATAAATACTATCAAATGCAGTTAATTTATTAAGTTTTTAGTTATTAAACAATGAAATAATTTATTAAGTATTTAGTTATTAAACAATGAAATAAGAGCTAGATGGCTAACTATGACAAAAGCTATTAGAACTGTTTTGGAAATAGTATTCGACAGGTAAGATGATCTAAAAGTCAGCTCTAAAACTTATACCAAACGGTTTGGTCAAGTTATTTAACTCCTCGGGCGTTAAGGGATCATCTGTAAAATAAAGATGATCCCTTCTGTCTCTAATATTCTAGGAATCTAGAACTGTTGATATTTTAGAAATCTGATATCTTTTTGTTTTTAATCTGTTGTAAAAGTAACAAATAGATCATAGAAAATTGGGGAGAAAAGTTGACTTAACCTTTAAAGTGAAGTTCTAAATACATTCGTAAAGTCAAGTACAATCACAGCTAAATTATGAATGTCATCACTAGAACCCTAAAAATAACACTGTCCCTAAATTCCATTGCTGCGGAGTTACCTCCCATGAGGTTGTTTTTAGTTCTAGAGCAGTTATTCGTTTGCAATAATATTTGCTAAATTTCCTATGTTCAAGCCCATTAAACCTTTTTGAATAATGTGCATAATACCTATTGCCAGCCTAATTCTACTTTTAATTTACAGTGTAAAGGCTGCTGTATATTCAGTAGTACATACAGACTCGTGTTTATGACACCTGCCTTGTGTGCTTCAGCACCTCAGATGATCTTTAGATGAGCGGGAAGAGATGACCCCACACACACAATACACTTTTTACCTAAGTTTTCTGATTTAATTAGTCAAAGATCCAGAAACTTACTTCCATTAAGTTTTTGAAGACCCTTCAGAGACAAAAATTTGGAACATCCAATTTTATTCTGCACCAACAAGTATTACATGCCTTTTTATTTCTCTTTCTTCAGTCTGTACCAAAGCTCCCCTTTCCTGATGGGTTTCTAGTATTTAACCCGTGTTTTTTTTGGTGGGGGGGGGGGAGGTCCTTTTTTTTTCTTTTAGTGCAGGGAAGTGTGATTTTATTTTGGTGCAGAAATAGATTAGGTTACAGAAAAGTCCTAGGAAAAGGAAGTTACGAGACTGATTTTACCAATTGTCAGGTGGAAGGGTAAAATCTGTTACTGTAGAACTACTCCAGGCCATACCCATCTTCTTCAGTGATATGGCCTGGTTCCTCATTTTAACCCCCGTTTTTTTGTTTGTTTGTTTTTTTAATTTATTTTATTTACTTTTGGCTGCCTTGGTTCTCCGTTGCTGTGCACGGGCTTTCTCTAGTTGCGGCGATTCTCTAGTTGCGGCGAGCGGGGGCCACTCCACACTGTGGTGCGCAGGCCTCCCACTGCAGTGGGTGGCCTCTCCCGCTGTGGAGCAGGGCTCTAGGCGCGTAGGCTCAGTAGTTGTGGCGCACGGGCTTAGTCGCTCCACGGCATGTGAGCTCTTCCCGGACCAGGGCTCGATCCCATGTCCCCTGCATTGGCAGGCGGATTCTTAACCACTGCACCACCAGGGAAGCTCTAACCCCCGTTTAATGGATGTCCCAGAATACATCTCTCTGTACGACTTTTCCTGGGTCCCCCAGGTCCTTAACAAGATGTCCAGCTGCCCGCACAGGGTAGGATCCTCGCAGAACTGAAAAACACACATTTCCCTTGGGCCATAACGTTTTTTATTCTTAGGACTTAAGCGCCCATTTGGAAGAATTTGCACTAGCAGTCCGTGTCCTTTTATTAAACGTCAGTCTTCTGGCTCTTGAATCAGACGTAGGATTAGCAGGGCCACAGCCTGCTTTGAGAGGAGCATTGTCACGATCCAGGTTCCTAACCATTATCTCTGTTTGCAGCTCCTGGCATTCCAGAAAGCCCTTTCCCCTTGTTGTCTGCTCTGCGGTCCTGATTTCACGCTCTCTTATCTGCATGTTTCTGATGCTGAGTTTGGTTGGAGAACAGCAGTCACCCCTGGGCCCCGAGCCTTCTTGTGCCAGCGTTGCTTTTGCTTCTCACCGCCACTCCCGCGCAGTTAGAACTCTGTAATCACGGGAGCGTGGCCACAGCCCCGCGGCGTGGCGGCTGATGGTGGCGGGCTCCCTGTTGACCTCCTCTCCTCAGGGTCCCTCTCCGCCCATCAGCCACACTGTCATCCACCCACCACTTTCTCAACAAAGACCCGTGGCGTACTGTGGGAAGCCTCCAGGAGGAAAGAGCAACTCCACAGCTCTCTTTTCTTCCTCTCCACACTCTAGGTTACAGTACAGTCTCCTGAGGGAGGCAGTCGGTAACTTAGCTGCTACATCGTGGGGCTAAACCAAAACCGTCACCCACCCTTTAGTACGTTGTTTTCCGTCAGAAGTGTATACTGAGGCCCAAACAACCATCTTAAAGTTTATTTTGGAAATTCAGTTTATTCTTCGGTTAATTAAAATATATTATTTAAGGTAGTGGCTAATTGTGGTGATGCCATGATTAGAACCTAGGTTTCCGAAACTCCCTGGACATCAAGGTAAAACAAGGAGGTATGAAGAGTTAAGATAACATCCTTTGTAAATCATGTGTTACCCACAATGCGTGTAAAAGCAGATCACAATTTAGATAATAGACGTTCAGATTTAGAGAATATTCTTTTCATTATGACATAGATATGTATAAATAAAAACATTTTATGTAAATGTTAATGCTCTGGTGTTAACGTCTGTCTCATGCAGGTAAGTCATGGGGAGGGAGATGGAAAAGAGATCAGAGCAATAGTTCTGATCCTTGTTTCTAGAGGAGGAGAAAAACTGCCCTTGCTCTGATTTTTCTCTTCACTCGTATTCATTTGCATGTAATTTTCTTTTTTTTCGTTTTTTCCCTACAGCTTTCAAAGAGGCTATAATTTGGAGTATTCGGTTCTGTTTGTTTAATTTGAACTAACAGATGCACTTTGACTGTTTCTTTCCTCAGTCTATACCAAAACTCACCTTTCCTGGGGGCTTACTAATTGGTTGTAGCCCTGGTTTCATGAATGTTCCCAAGATCAAAGGGACCCACACGGCAATGAAAAGTGGGATTTTGGCAGCAGAATCTATTTTTAATCAACTAACTAGTGAGAATCTCCAATCAAAGACGATAGGTAAGAACTCCCATTTATTCTCAGGTTCTTCATGGGGATGTTTAAAAAGAAGCTATTTAAACATACACTCAGGGTACGGATAGAGGATGACAGTAGATACAGTTAGAAATCTTGCTGGTCTTGTATGTTTATCTGACTGGGCATTGAAAGATGCAGAGTGTGACTGTCCCTCTACACAAAGCGTCGAGATGCCTGCTGGGCAAAGCACACTGCAGCCTGCTCGCCGTGAGGTTTTTACGGCCACGTGCCGTTTCATGAATGGAAAGTAGAACGAGCCCGAGGTGTCCCACCCCCTGGAAACAAGTTCAACGTGAGGGTCCCGCCTCACATCGCACAGGCCCAGGTGGACCCTTGCAGGCGCCCCCAGACCTTCACTCCAGGGCAGGCAGCGGACCCGCCTCCGCCTTCACCTCCTGTCACCCTCCATCCCAGACACGCTTCCTGGGTCCCGGGGGCACTCAGCTGATGGCCAGCCCCCAAGCTCCCCGCACCTCGGCTCGGATCTCTCTCCGGGGGCCTCGCGCGGACCTCACCAGTGAATCTGCACTGCACATAGGCACACAGCCCTGCCAGCCCCTCTCACCGCGCCGCTCCCTCTCCGGTGTGTTCCACCTTCCGGCTCGGCTCACCGTTTAACGTACTTATTGATCAACCTCGTTTCCTTGGACGGAACACTCCTCCCAGAGTAGGGGCTTGGCTCCCTGTGGACGCAAACACCAGGAGCAAGTCCGTAGATACCCGATAGATGAGCCGCGTTCCGTAGAGTCGGGTGACACGCTCCTCCAGGTGGACTGTACCTTCAGGCATGCCCGGGGACAGGAGAGGCAGGGCCGGTGCCTCAGACCGCCTCACCAAGTCCGCATCCCGCCGGGCGCCAGCCCGCTTGCCCCGCGCAGGTCGGGCCGGAGCAGGCAGGTCACCGGCACCAGGAGGAGGGTGGTCACGAGAACCAGGACGTCCTGTTGGAGATTAAGTGCAGGGCCCCAAGCTTTAGGTGCTGCCACCTCCTAGGGCCACCACAGCCGAGCGCTATGAGCTGGGCAGCTTTAACCAGGAAGGTGTTCAGAGTTCCGCAGGCAAGCACTTCGCAGCTGTGTCCGAGTCTCCAGCTTCCGGGGGCCCCGGGCTCCTGGCAGAGCACCGCCAGCCCCTGCCTTGTCCTCCTCTGGCTGTCTCCTGGACGCCAGTCATTGGACCAAGGGTCCAGGCCGCTCCAGCATGCCCTCGTCTTAACTCGGTATACCGGCAGCGACCCTCTTCTGACCGATTCTGAGACAACTAGGGGTCAGGACTTGAAAATACCTCTCTGGGCCATCACGGTTCAGCCCGTAACAGAAGTGTTTCAGTGATCAGCTCCATAGGTAGCATAAACTCTCTTAGCTTCCTTTTCAGGTTCACTGAATTTTGCAACTAATATTCCATGCTACCAGTATGGCCTTACTGCCTGTTAAACAACCTGTCAAGTGGGTATCTTTTTGGAAGATGTCAGCATTTATACATGAAACGTTCTTCAAGTGTGGTCTCATATGACCACCTGCTTTTTTAACTATGTAAAAGTCATCTGTTATTTCGGTAGCAAAGTACCTTGACAATAAAGTGTTTTATACTCCTTGAGGCAATTTCACTTAACATTTCATGTTTTTCATAAAAAGGACTTGATGTAACTGAGTATGAGGACAATTTGAAGAAATCATGGGTGTGGAAAGAGCTATATGCCATCAGGAACGTCAGACCGTCCTGCCATGGCGTCCTGGGTGTGTACGGAGGGATGATTTACACTGGAATCTTCTACTGGATATTCAGAGGGATGGAGCCCTGGACCCTAAAACATAAAGGTAATTCCGGCCTGAGTATGAATGTTAGTCCTTAACTCAGGAAACGGGATCCAATAAGTAGGGAAAAAAGGTGACCTTCTACACTTTACTGTTTTAAACTTGCTTTCTTAGAGAAATGATGAATTCAGTATCTTTAGGAAGACAGGGTATCATTGTTGAAAGAGGGCTAAAGTCTTATTTCTTCAGTATAATATTTACAGGTTTTTATTAAAATGTCTAAGGAAGTACTTTAGAATTAGATACATTTTTACTAAAAACCTTCCTCAAAACTTGGGAAGGTTCTGACTCCGATCAGCTCAGGCCAGCCAAGGACTGCACACCTATTGAGTATCCAAAACCAGACGGGCAGATCAGTTTTGACCTTTTGTCGTCCGTGGCTCTGAGTGGCACCAACCATGAACACGACCAGCCGGCACATCTGACCTTGAAAGATGACAGTGTACCTGTAAACAGAAACCTGACCATATACGACGGGCCTGAGCAGCGGTTCTGCCCTGCAGGTCAGTGCACTCATTTCCATCCACTCTTGAAACATCAATAGGAGGATTTGCTTGAAACACGTTAGAAATAGGCTTCCGTTTTTTTAAAGACATTTCTCCTTCTATTGCTTGGAAACTGTGAATGACTCCCATCTCCAGCTTCCTTTTGAAAACTCATTATTCTTATGTTTCTACTCTAATGCTATAGTAGTAGGGATTTCTCGTTAAGCCTAATTCAGATGGCATTTCTCAAAAGCAGCCTTTCTCTTTTCACCCTCAGCGCGAGGTTAGGGGTTACGGGGAAAAGCACCAAACACCTCTTTCCGTGTTCACGTGACTTAAAAAAAAAATCGTTTCTGTCATGGCTGCTCCTGTCTGTATATATGTATGCTCATGTACACACACACATATACATTATATATGTGTACATAGCCTAAAATACTAGATTTTGGCCACATGCAGCTCAGGGAAATCGTCCTGGACTTTAAATCCATCATGGATACAGTATCTTCCAGTGCTGAGCTTTCAACTAGAATTATAGTAGGAACTGGGTCTCGAGTGCTGGTAGAACAGCATTCAGGTGTGTGAAAATCAGTACATTCTGGACAGGAACTAGAACATACGCCCTGTGAGGGAGGGACCTTGACTGTCTTGACTTTATCTTTTCACCATTTCTGTCATCTCACTGGGTTGTAAGCTGAGGGTAAGGGCTGACCTAATCTGTCTGTGCAGTCGTGGCACACACGTATACGGGAAGATCTCACTTTATTGCACCTGGCAGATACTGCTTTTTTTACAAAGCGAAGGTCCCTGGCAACCCCGTGCTGAAGAAGCCTACTGGCGCCATTTTTCCATTTGCTCACTCCACGTGTCACATGCGGTAATTCTTGCAAAATTTCAAACTTTCTCATTATTGTATTTGATATTGTGCTCCGTGATCTTTGATGTTAGTATGACTCGCTGAAGGCTCAGATAGCATTTTTTAGCAATAAAGTGTATTTTAAGTAAGGCATGTACATTGTTTTTTAGACATAATGCTGTTATTGCACGCTTCACAGACTGCAAAGTAGCGTAAATGTAACTGTTACATATGCACTGGCAACAAAAAAATTCACATGACTTGCTCTATTGTGATAATTCACTTTATTGCGGCGTCTGGGTCTCTGAAGTATGTCCGTATATAACATCACACCCGAAAACTGCTCAACCTCGAGTTCCCTTGTTGGTAACACCAACTCAGCCACATGCTGCTGTACCTTCTGCTTTTATCATTTTTAATTTATACAACAGCAAATGCACACACCCAGATCTCTGTAATATTCTGTGGGTAAACATTCAGTCCACAAACGCTGAGGGCTTCTGTGGCTAGTTTCTCCAGGACTTTAGCCTCTGCTTTAAAGGCAGCTATTGCACAGAGTTGCGTATGTTTTCTTACAGGAGTTTATGAATTTGTACCTTTGGAACAAGGTGATGGATTTCGGCTACAGATAAATGCTCAGAACTGTGTGCACTGTAAAACATGTGATATTAAGGATCCAAGTCAGAATATTAACTGGGTGGTACCCGAAGGCGGTGGAGGCCCAGCATACAATGGAATGTAAACTGCAGCCGGCTTCACCCGTGCCAGTGTCTCTAAAATGGACGGCAAGTTAACTTCAAATGTTTGGAAGTTCACAGGTGTCAAAAAAGCTTAAATATATTTTTAATCAGAATGTTCATAAAGTAATTATCAGTGAAATAATTTTATACTATACCTAAAACTGTCCCATATTATGAATCTCTCTTAAATAAAACTTTATAAGTGATGTAGCATCTACTTCTCTCTCCAAGTCTTCCGAGAGTCAAACACTATTGGCACTACTGGCCTCCAATGTACATTTGACTCATCAGGCTCAGCACTTCCAGCGAAGTGTATCTCCTAGAGCAGAGGTTGGCGTCCAGCCCACCACTCTTCTTACGCAGTTTTACTGGAACACAGCAGTGCCTCCTGGCTTACACACTGTCGATGGGGGCTTTTGGGCTCCAAGTGCAGAACTGGGTAGCTGTGACAGACTGTAATGTCTACCTGACCCTTTAGAGACGTCTGCCAGCCCTGCACACGTCACAGAGAGATGCATCAAAGAACTGAGAGAAACAACATACATACTTAACTTTTCATCTGTTTATTCAAACAAGATGTGTCCAGAAGTTTAAAATACACTGGACGCCATTATCCTTTGTAATGCAGAGAGCCATTTAAAGTGAGTTCAGCTTCAGCATATTCTGTAACACTGGTCTATTAAGAGTGAATCCCCACCTGTATTCCTAGACTGCAAACAATGGGAACTGAATTCAGAGGGAACACATTAGGGATCATACATAATAGACAAGATCCTTTAATTGTCTCACTTCAATGCATACTTAAGCAAAACTGAATTCCTTATTAAGCAAACATTTTTGCGTAAGCTGCCTTCTCTTTATCTTTCTGTGCCTTTATCTTTTGCTTGACTTTCAGCAATTCTGCCTGGATAGCTGCAAAATAAATATGTAATGTGAGTTATTTCTCAAAACATCCAAAAAATTAGGCTGGCCAGCAAACTCATGCTTTAGTGTGATAAAAAATGATGTAACTGTTCGAAGGGTAACTGAGCCGTATTAACAGTGTATTTTACTTGGAGAAAGCAACCACACAAACATAAAAACCACAGAGCACAATTTTAGGAGACTGTCCACCGAGAGAACTAACTGAATTACACACAGATACGCCTTCTCCCTTCCATCAGAGGGGAGACCCCACTGAAGTGCCTCCCCAAAGACCTATGTCCACATCTAGACCTAGAATCACCATGTGTACTTGGTTTATTTGAAAAACAGGCTTATTTTTGTCACAGCTTTCCAAAACTTTCCTAAAACATATTCAGTAGCTAGAATACTTAGGTAAGGGCCACGTTCAGCTTAAGAAATGGTCCCAAACACTAAATTCGCCCTAAATACTGTGTCTTCTAACGCTGCTCTTCCATCTAGAATTACAGGACAGCAGAGCAGACAGTCTTCAGACACGTGGACAGTGGCTGCAGTGTAAGCTGAAGGCAGGACCCTGACTTGTGCTTTCTCCAGCACGCCTGGAGTCTGGCCTGGAACAGGCGCTCTGCAGTATCTGCTGGACAAGGCAACCTCTAAGTGGCAAAGCGTATGCTAGTTCATGAGGATCAATTCTTAAGGGACAAAATGAACTTGCACTACAGAAACTGCCAACTTACCTTTATCCTCTGGTGCTATCTCCTGAGCTTTCTTAAGATCAGCCTTTAATTGGGAAAAAAATTAAAGAAATATTAGGTTATGAGTTATGAAAGTGGTTTTCTTTTTTAATTAAAATTTAAAACAGAGAGAGCTTCAAGATGGCAGAGGAGTAAGACGTGGACATCACCTTCCTCCCCACAGATACATCAAAACTACATCTACACATGGAACAACTACAGAACACCTCAGACCTCCCAAAAGGCAAGAAACTCCCCCACGTACCTGGGTAGGGCAAAAGAAAAAGAAAAAACAAAGAGAAAAGAATAGGGACGGGACCCGCACCTCTGGCAGGGAGCCATGAAGGAGGAAAGGTTTCCACACACTAGAAGCCCCTTCACGGGCTGAGACTGCGGATGGCAGAGGGGGGAAGCTTTGGAGCCACGGAGGAGAGCACAGCCACAGGGGTGGGTGCGGAGGGCAAAGCAGAGATTATTCCCGCACGGAGGATCGGTGCCGACCAGCACTCACCAGCCTGAGAGGCTTGTCTGCTCACCCGCCGGGGCGGGCGGGGCTGGGAGCTAAGGCTTGGGCTTTGGTCGGATCCCAGGGAGAGGACTAGGATTGGCGGCGTGAACACAGTCTGAAGTGGGCTAGTGCACCACAGCTAGCCGGGAGGGAGTCCGGGAAAAGTCTGGAGCTGCTGAAGAGGCAGGTGGTGCGCGAGGAGAGGGGATTCAGAGCACCACCTAAATGAGCTCCAGACACGGGCACGAGCCTCAGCTAAAAGCACGGACCCCAGAGACGGGCATGAGACGCTAAGGCTGCTGCTGCCGCCACCAAGGGGCCTGTGTGCGAGCACAGGTCACTATCCACACCCCCCTTCCGGGGAGCCTGTGCAGCCCACCACTGACAGGGTCCCGGGATCCAGGGACAACTCCCCCGGGAGAACACACAGCGCGCCTCAGGCTGGTGCAATGTTATGCCGGCCTCTGCCGCTGCAGGCTCGCCCCACATCCGTACCCCTCCCTCCCCCCGGCCTGAGTGAGCCAGAGCCCCCGAATCAGCGGCTCCTTTAACCCCGTCCTCTCTGAGCGAAGAACAGATGCCCTCCGGCGACCTACACGCAGAGGCGGGGCCAAATCCAAAGCTGAGCCCCTGGGAGCTGTGAGAACAAAGAAGAGAAAGTGAAATCTCTCCCAGCAGCCTCAGGAGCAGCGGATTAAAGCTCCACAATAAACTTGATGTACCTGCATCTGTGGAATACATGAATAGACAATCATCCCAAATTGAGGAGGTGGACTTTGGGAGCAACGATATATTTTTTTTTTCCCTTTTTCTCTTTTTCTGAGTGTGTATGTGTATGCTTCTGTGTGTGGTTTTGTCTGTATAGCTTTCTTTTACCATTTGTCCTAGGGTTCTGTCTGTCCGTTTTTTTTTTTTTTATTATTATTACTTACAAATTTTTTTTCTTAATATTTTTTATTTTAATAACTTTATTTTACTTTATTTTATTTTACCTTCTTTTTCTTTCTTTTTTTTCTACATTTTATTCTGAGCTGCGTGGAGGACAGGCTCTTGGTACTCCAGCCAGGCGTCAGGCCTGAGCCTCTGAGGTGGGAGAGCCAAGTTCAGGACACTGGTCCACCAGAGACCTCCCAGCTCCACATAATATCAAACAGCGAAACTCTCCCAGAATTCTCCATCTCAACACCAAGACCCAGCTCCACCCAACGGCCAGCAATCTCCAGTGCTGGACACCCTATGCCAAACAACTAGCAAGACAGGAACACAAACCCACCCATTAGCAGAGAGGCTGCCTAAAATCATAATAAGGCCTCAGACACCCCAAAACCCACCACCAGACGTGGACCTGCCCACCAGAAAGACAAGATCCAGCCTCATCCACCAGAACACTGGCACTAGTCCCCTCCACCAGGAAGCCTACACAACCCACTGAACCAACCTTAGCCACTGGGGGCAGACATCAAAAACAACGGGAACTATGAACCTGCAGCCTGCAAAAAGGAGACCACAGTAAGTTAAGCAAAAGGAGAAGACAGAGAAACACACAGCAGATGAAGGAGCAAGGCAAAAACCCACCAGACCTAACAAATGAAGAGGAAATAGGCACTCTACCTGAAAAAGAATTCAGAACAATGACAGTAAAGATGATCCAAAATCTTGGAAATAGAATGGAGAAAATACAAGAAACGTTTAACAAGGACCTAGAAGAACTACAGAGCAAACAAACAGAGATGAACAACACAATAAATGAGATTAATTCTCTAGAAGGTATCAATAGCAGAATAACTGAGGCAGAAGAACGGATAAGTGACCTCGAAGATAAAATAGTGGAAATAACTACCTCAGAGCAGAATAAAGAAAAAAGAATGAAAAGAATTGAGGACAGTCTCAGAGACCTCTGGGACAACATTAAACACACCAACATTCGAATTATAGGGGTCCGAGAAGAAGAAGAGAAAAAGAAAATGACTGAGAAAATATTTGAAGAGATTATAGTTGAAAACTTCCCTAATATGGGAAAGGAAATAGTTAATCAAGTCCAGGAAGCACAGAGAGTCCCATACAGGATAAATCCAGGGAGAAACATGCCAAGACACATATTAATCAAACTATCAAAAATTAAATACAAAGAACAAATATGAAAAGCAGCAAGTGAAAAACAACAAATAACACATAAGGGAATCCCCATAAGGTTAACAGCTGATCTTTCAGCAGAAACTCTACTAGCCAGAACGGAGTGGCAGGACATATTTAAAGTGATGAAGGAGAAAAACCTACAACCAAGATTACTCTACCCAGCAAGGATCTCATTCAGATTTGATGGAGAAATTAAAACCTTTACAGACAAGCAAAAGCTAAGAGAATTCAGCAACACCAAACCAGCTTTACAACAAACGCTAAAGGTACTTCTCTAGGCAGGAAACACAGGAGAAGGAAAAGACCTACAATAATAAACCCAAAACAATTAAGAAAATGGTAATAGGAACATACATATTGATAATTACCTTAAATGTAAATGGATTAAATGCTCCAACCAAAAGACATAGACTGGCTGAATGGATACAAAAACAAGACCCATATATATGCTGTCTACAAGAGACCCACTTCAGACCTCGGGACACATACAGACTGAAAGTGAGGGGATGGAAAAAGATATTCCATGCAAATGGAAACCAAAAGAAAGCTGGAGTAGCAATTCTCATATCAGACAAAATAGACTTTAAAACAAAGACTATTACAAGAGACAAAGAAGGACACTAGATACTGATCAAGGGATCGATCCAAGAAGAAGATATAACGATTGTAAATATTTAGGCACCCAACATAGGAGCACCTCAATACATAAGGCAAAGGCTAACAGCCATAAAAGGGGAAATCAACAGTAACACAATCATAGTAGGGGACTTTAACACCCCACTTTCACCAATGGACAGATCATCAAAAATGAAAATAAATAAGGAAACACAAGCTTTAAATGATACATTAAACAAGATGGACTTAATTGATATTTATAGGACATTCCACCCAAAAACAACAGAATATACGTTCGTCTCAAGTGCTCATGGAACATTCTCCAGGATAGATCACATCTTGGGTCACAAATCAAGCCTTGGTAAATTTAAGAAAATTGAAATCGTATCAAGTATCTTTTCCAACCACAATGCTGAAACTAGGTATCAATTACAGGAAAAAGAGATAACAAACACAATGGAGTCTAAATAATATGCTACTAAATAACCAAGAGATCACTGAAGAAATCAAAGTGGAAATCAAAAAATACCTAGAAACAAATGACAATGAAAACATGATGACCCAAAACCTATAGGAGGCAGCAAAAGCAGTTCTAAGAGGGAAGTTTACAGCAGTACAATCCTACCTCAAGAAACATCTCAAATAAACAACCTAACCTTACACCTAAAGCAATTAGAGAAAGAAGAACAAAAACCCCCCAAAGTTAGCATTAGGAAAGAAATCATAAAGATCCAATCAGAAATAAAGGAAAAGAAGTGAAGGAAACAATAGCAAAGAGCAATAAAACTAAGAACTGATTCTTTGAGAAAATAAGCAAAATTGATAAACCATTAGCCAGACTTATCAAAAAAAAAAAAGAAGACTCAAATCAATAGAATTACAAATGAAAAATGAGAAGTAACAAATGACACTGCCGAAATACAGAGGATCATGAGAGATTACTACAAGCAAGTGTATGCCAATAAAGTGGACAAACTGGAAGAAATGGACAAATTCTTAGAAATGCACAACCTTCCGAGACCGAACCAGGAAGAAATAGAAAATATCTACAGACCAATCACAAGCACTGAAATTGAAACTGTGATTAAAAATCTTCCAACAAGGGCTTCCCTGGTGGCGCAGTCGTTGAGAGTTCGCCTGCCGATGCAAGGGACATGGGTTTGTGCCCCGGTCCAGGAAGATCCCACGTGCCTAGGAGCAGCTGGGCCCATGAGCTATGGCCCCTGAGCTTGCGTGACCGGAGCCTGTGCTCCACAATGGGAGGGGCCGCAACAGTGAGAGGCCCGCGTACCACACACGCACACACAAAAAAACTTCCAACAAACAAAAGCCCAGGACCAGACGGCTTCACAGGCGAATTTTATGCATCATTTAGAGAAGAGTTAACACCTATCCTTCTCAAAACCTTCCAAACTATAGCAGAGGGAGGAACACTCCCAAACTCATTCTACGAGGCCACCATCACCCTGATACCAAAACCAGACAAGGATGTCACAAAGAAAGAGAACTACAGGCCAATATCACTGATAAACACAGATGCAAAAATCCTCAACAAAATAGTAGCAAACACAATCCAACAGCACATTAAAAGGATCATACACTATGATCAAGTGGGGTTTATCCCAGGGATGCAAGGATTCTTCAATATACGCAAATCAATCAATGTGATACACCATATTAACAAATTGAAGGAGAAAAACCATATGGTCATCTCAATAGATGCAGAGAAAGCTTTCGACAAAATTCAACACCCATTTGTGATAAAAACCCTCGAGAAAGTAGGCCTAGAGGGAACTTTCCTCAACATAATAAAAGCCATATATGGCAAACCCACAGCCAACATCGTCCTCAATGGTGAAAAACTGAAAGTATTTCCACTAAGATCAGGAACAAGACAAGGTTGCCCACTCTCACCACTCTTATTCAACATAGTTTTGGAAGTTTTAGCCACGGCAATCAGAGAAGAAAAAGAAATAATAGGAATCCAAATTGGAAAAGAAGTAAAGCTGTCACTGTTTGCAGATGACATGATACTATACATAGAGAATCCTAAAGATGCCACCAGAAAACAACTAGAACTAATCAATGAATTTAGTAAAGTAGCAGGATAAAAAATTAATGCACAGAAGTCTCTTGCATTCCTATACACTAACGATGAAAAATCTGTAAGAGAAATTAAGGAAACATTCTCATTTACCATTGCAACAAAAAGAATAACATATCTAGGAACAAACCTACCTAAGGAGACAAAAGACCTGTATGCAGGAAATTATAAGACACTGATGAAAGAAATTAAAGATGATACCAACAGATGGAGAGATATACGATGTTCTTGGACTGGAAGAATCAACCTTGTGAAAATGACTCTACTACCCAAAGCATCTACAGATTCAATGCAATCCCTATCAAACTACCACTGGCACTGTTCACAGAACTAGAACAAGAAATTTCACAATCTGTATGGAAACACAAAAGACCCCGAATAGCCAAAGCAATCTTGAGAAAGAAAAATGGAGCTGGAGGAATCAGGCTCCCTGACTTCAGACTATACTACAAAGCTACAGTAATCAAGTCAGTATGGTACTGACACAGGAACAGAAATATAGATCAATGGAACAGGATAGAAAGTCCAGAGATAAACCCACGCACCTATGGTCACCTTATCTTTGATAAAGGAGGCAAGAATATACAGTGGAGAAAAGACAGCCTTTTCAATAAGTGGTATTGGGAAACCTGGACAGCTACATGTAAAAGAATGAAATTAGAACACTCCCTAACACCATACACAAAAATAAATTCAAAATGGATTAAAGACCTAAATGTAAGGCCAGACACCATCAAACTCTTAAAGGAAAACATTGGCAGAACACTCTATGACATAAATCACAGCAAGATTCTTTTTGACCCACCTCCTAGAGAAATGGAAATAAAAGCAAAAATAAACAAATGGGACCTAAGAAAACGTAAAAGGTTTTGCACGGCAAAGGAAACCATAAACAAGACGAAAAGACAACCCTCAGAATGGGAGAAAATATTTGCAAATGAAGCAACTGACAAAGGATTAATCTCCAAATTTTACAAGCAGCTCATGCAGCTCAATATTAAAAAAACAAACAACGCACTCCGAAAATGGGCAGAAGACATTTCTCCAAAGAAGGTATACAGATTGCCAACAGACACATGAAAGAATGCTCAATATCATTAATCATTAGAGAAATGCAAATCAAAACTACAATGAGGTATCACCTCACACCAGTCAGGACGGCCGTCATCAAAAAATCTACAAACAATAAATGCTGGAGAGGGTGTGGAGAAAAGGGAACCCTCTTGCACTGTTGGTGGGAATATAAACTGATACAGCCACTATGGAGAACAGTAGGGAGGTTCCTTAAAGAACTAAAAATAGAACTACCATATGACCCAACAATCCCACTACTGGGCATATACCCTGAGAAAACCATAACTCAAAAAGAGTCATGTACCACAGTGTTTATTGCAGCTCTATTTACAATAGCCAGGACATGGAAGCAACCTAAGTGTCCATCAACAGAGGAATGGATAAAGAAGAAGTGGCGCATATATACAATGGAATATTAGCCATAAAATGGAACAAAACTGAGTTGTCTGTAGTGAGGTGGATGGATCTAGAGACTGTCATACAGAGTGAAGTTAGTCAGAAAGAGAAAAACAAATACCGTATGCTAACACATATATACGGAATCTAAAAAAAAAAAAAAAAGTGGTCATGAAGAACCTAGGGGCAGGACGGGAATAAAGATGCAGACCTACTAGAGAATGGACTTGAGGATGCGGGGAGGGGGAATGGTAAACTGGGACAAAGTGAGAGAGTGGCAATGACATATATACACTACCAAACGTAAAATAGCTAGCTAGTGGGAAGCAGCCGCATAGCACAGGGACATCAGCTCGGCGCTTTGTGACCACCTAGAGGGCTGGGATAGGGAGGGTGGGAGGGAGACACAAGAGGGAAGAGATACGGGGATATATGTATATGTGTAACTGATTCACTTTGTTGTAAAGCAGAAACTAACACACGATTGTAAAGCAATTATACTCCAATAAAGATGTTAAAAAATAAAATTTAAAACAAAACTTTACCAATGCTTGGTCGTATTCTTTTAGTCCTTGCCATCCTTGGGCTCTACGGTACAGTGCTTTGGTATTTGCCGGATCTATTTCAAGGGCCTACAGAAAGTTATACAGTTAATATTTTTATCTAAGTACTGAGTACTAAGTATACATGCTGGATTTCCATTTACTGCCCGTTAGCTCCAAACCAGCCATTCACTGTTCTGTGATAAGGGCGCTGGGCCCTGAGAGCCTCCGGTTACACGCTGCTTTGTCAGCAGAGGGCGCCCAGTGCCCACGGGCGAGGGACCCACTTCCCTTCCAGGTCCCTGAGAGCCTCCCGCGAGCTCCCCCAAGCTCCGGGGCACCCAGTGTGGCCCAGCCCCCCTCCCCGTCGCGCCTGGGTCTTGGCCCAGGGCCTCCATGCACCCCAGAGGGAGCAGCTGCTCCTGCATCACACACGTCTCTGCACATATACATACACATATACCCTGCAATGCCCAGATCCTTCAGCGTTCCCTCTCCTAGCCAACCCCTCGCTACTCCAATCTGCCCCTTATGTGTATCTGACAGTAACCTTTCTCTGTTGGAATTACTGTGTGGTGTCTATCTCCTGATTGGGCCCTAGCTGATAGGAGAAAAACATTCTGGATAGAAATTTGGATACACTCATTTGGTTGACATCTAGGGGTTTTTCAGGAGCATGAGTAACTTTTAATAGGTTTCTCCTCTGAAACATTTTAAAAATAGTGACATCTTTAGTAACATCTTTTAGAGGTCAATATTTCGATTTTACTGAAAAGGGTGTATATTATCTGCCTCACAAAGGTCAAAAAGCGATCCAGAGTGAAGAGCGATCTCGTCCTCTGTCGCATGTTCCCTCCTAATAAACACATTCTTATTCCTTATTCCACCTACCCCACTAAATTAGGACCTCATTTTATTTCCACTTGCTCGGGCATAGCTGATCATTGTGACCTAGATTAATGTGCAATATACATAAAAGTTACTAGAGGCGGTCTTTCTAAAATATATGTTTTAGTTTGGAAAACTGTTCAAACAAACTGTGCAAGAGGGAGGCAGTCATAACTGCTCTGTTTAAGGAAGGCAGGCTGCCACCTTGCCAGCTTTGTCGTTAGCACTCCCGGACGTCCCCGTGAAGGCAGGGCACCTTCCTATGTGTCCCAACAGCACGCACTGTCCCTGTACAAGTCCTGACGACCCTACGTTGAAACTGACTCCTTCTCCCACCAAAAAAGCTCCTCAAGGGGGGGGGGGTCTTTAAATTAAAACACCGAAGTGTCTGTTAGCTGCTTAACCTGCTCCCAGCACTGCACTAAACGCTTTACGTGCATTACACATGGTCTTAACAATCCCAGGAGGAAAGCAGTATTTCCATTTGGCGTACGAAGAAACTCAGACTCTGCAAGTAGGAACTTGCTCAAGATGGCAAAGCGATGACGCTCTGCTAACAACCTTGCCGGCCACAGTCGCAGTCATTCCTGGCTCTGTCTTCCAATGCCTGGCACATAACAGGCACTCAACTGTTAAGTGAATAAATGAGCTGAGGAGGAAAGTGTCTTCAGAGAAATTAAGTGATGTAGTGTTATAAGCTAAATGAATGGTCTGAGAGGAAGAACTGAGGTCCAAAATACTCAGAGATAAAGTGACTTAGATTATGTTTCACTGGGTCTCACTAGGTCCTCCGCAATAAGATAACAGTAGTGTCACATAAAACTGCTTTTGTTCAAAGTAGTAAGTCATCATCCAACTCTTTCAAAAAGGTAACATCAACAGACTTACCTCCAAACAGCTGTCGACTGCTCCCTGCCAATCGGACAGCTTCAGTTTGCAGGCTCCAATATTCAGCAGGCAGCTCAAAGTGACAGGCTGCAGCTTTGCTCTGCCTGCGTTCTCAGTAGCAGCCTTCGAGCCTTCCACATACCTGGAGAACACATCGGTACAAGCAGCCCCCATTAAGACTTAACTCTGCTCTCCTCCACTCGGTCAAAACGTGCTACGTCAGTTCTGATACAAAAGTTCATCACATGCTAATATTAATGTTCTTAATGACCACAATCTTTTTATTAAATGCTTTCCTTTAGAAGATTTTTACTTGTTCCAACTTCTTTCCCAAAATGTTCAAAGAAGACAACTTAAGAACAATCCCCAAACCTAGAGATTATACAGTAAGGAACACTTCTATTTGTAAAGCTCAGGTTTCCATCACCCACTTTCCAGTGTAATTAGGTTTGGAACCAAGGCTGTCATTGTGGGACAGGGACTGGAATGGGGACAGGTGAAGAGCCCTGTGGTGGTGATTCTGACTTGTCTTTTACTGTAGTTCCTAGCTGTTTACTGAAAAGGGCCTGGCCCCCAGAATTTGATTTCTAGAGTCTGTCCCCCACTGAAAAGAATCAGGGCTCCTTGGAGAAACTCAGATCTGGACACAAGGTTAAGTATAAGATGGGTCTGGACCATCTTGTGGCAGAAAGCAAGAGCTCACAGACTAACAGAACAGTCAAAGGGATACAGGAAAGGGGCTCCCATCAGACAATCGGGAAGCCTTCAAGCATCAGAAAGAACGACGGTAATAGTATAATTCGTTGAATTGATCAAATACTACAGTAATACTTTAAAAGAAGGAGAGGTAGAGGGTCTTTCAAACAGAAGAATGCCAGCTCGTAACTGCAGAATGACTGAGAAAATCGCAGTTCTGCAAGCGTCAGTGTAGTAACTGATTCAGGCAAAGGGCTTCAATGATGCTGAAACCACTGGATGAAAGGCTAGGAATGAGATGTTCACAAAATCTCACAGTTATCTCACAGAGGACTTATTATTTACAAAGGGGAAAGGTACTTTCATAACAGAGACGTGGCTAACGCCACTTCAACCAAGTGCCAAAACTCAAAACGGGTGAAACTGCCACATGCCTTCAGGACACGGTATCATAGGAAACATACACGTCACCTATTCAAGTCCTTGCTAAAATATGTAACCTCAAACTAACCTTGAGGAAGCAATAAACACACAGATGGTATTCCGTAAGACAACGGGCTTCGACACCACAAAATGCAAATGACTAAAAAACGTGGAGATTAAAGATTAGAGGAGCCTTAGAGACATAAAACCAAAGGATATAATGGATACTGGCATAAAAACAAAACAAAATTGAAACAACTGGGGACCTCTGAATATGGATGACATAATGATATTTGGGAGATGTTTTCATAGTCTTAAGGCTAAGTAGAAGTGTGTCCTGCCTTCTCAGGAAATGCTTGCTAAAATATTGAGGGGTAAAGTGTCATGGTATCTGCAACTTCCTTTCAAAATGATTCTGCAAAAACAAGTGTGGCAGGGCTTCCCTGGTGGCGCAGTGGTTGGGAGTCCACCTGCCGATGCAGGGGACATGGGTTCGTGCCCCGGTCCGGGAAGATCCCACATGCCGCAGAGCGGCTGGGCCCGTGAGCCATGGCCGCTGAGCCTGCGCGTCCGGAGCCTGTGCTCTGCAACGGGAGAGGCCACAACAGTGAGAGGCCCGCGTACCGCAAAAAAAAAAAAACAAACAAGTGTGGCAAAACTTAAAAACTGGTGAACACAGGTAAAGGTACATGGCTATCCATGTACTATTCTTAACTTTTCTGTGTTTTGAAATTTTTCAAAATAAGAATCTGGAAGCAACCAAAGAAATGCACCTATTTCAATATACCTGGTTACTCTGCAAGTAATATGCCAAAAATAGAAAAAACAACTCTTGAATTTCAGTTTATAATTCAATTTCAAGTTCTTACAGCAATTTATTAAAAATATTTTATTACCTTAAAACTTTTGTGTATTTTTTAATGGCCATCTCCCAGTTCTGGGATTTGAAAAAAGTATTTCCAATGTTTTTTAAGTCTTCCGTTATTAATAAAATTTTATCTACCTGTACAAAAGAAAGAACACGAATATGTTGGGTTTTAGTATATAACGCGGTTTAGTGCTAAGTTCTATCATTGAGACAGACTGATATAAAAAGATCAAAATTTTAGGGCTAAATATTTTTAGCAGTTTAAGTACTTAAACTTTAACCCACGTGAAAGTACTCACATCTTTTACATCTATGTCTGCATCCTCGGGGAAGTCTGGATGACTGTCACCAGATCCATCCTTGGGGAATATTCCCCAATCATCCCCTCCCTTCAGTTCTCCGCAGTCTGCAGTAACGCACAACTGTAAAAACAACCCTCAATTGTAGAAGCGTCTACCATATTAATGACGACTTTAACAAGAGTCTGGGCTTAAAAGCTCTCCAGCCGCAAGGCATGAGCAACAGCGTCCAAGCTGCTTCTGATGCGACAGGCTGGCGTCGGGAGGCGCACCTCTGCACACACCCCGAGGAGCACAGCAGGGTCACTTCGCAGCACACGTGCCTGCTGCTGCTGTCCAGGAGCTCCGTGCACACAGACTACGTGGGAAGTTTCATCGTTCCCCGTGGGATTCTCCTTACGTGGGCATGTGCCTTCGACTCACTGACTGCTGTTTCCTTCGCACAGAGTGGCAGCCCCCCTCCTGCAGGTCTGAGTCTCCAATTCCACTCACAACCCTGCCCGTGAGGGTGGAGTCACACACATTTGGAGCACAAGCCTCTTGGGAGTGACATAATCCAGTCTAAACCCTTAAATGATTTATGTAGGCTGAGGAAACGGGCCAAGGAAAGTTAAATAACAAGAGCAAGCCTAAACCACAAGTTAAATGGCAGAGAGGAGACCAAGGTTTCCCGGTTTCCTGCTCTCTCTGTACTCGTATACACACTGACTCAAAGTTTTGCAGGTCTAGAAGAGTTAAGTTACCAAAATCAGCAAGACTGATGCTGAAATCAAAACAACCTCCTTTTAAACTGCCCTCATCTCTCCCAGTGTACAAAAGAGCTTTGAAGAAAAAGTGGCAGGGCCAGGCTTCTTTAACAAGAGCCGTCCTAACGTCTTTCAGCTAACCATCATCTGAGCCTTTTACTTATATTTGCTAAGACGGCAGCTAGGATAACGAGGGTCTTACCCTGTCACTTGGTACTCACTTTGGCAGGTTTTTCACCTTTCACCTCCACATTCTCCAGAATCCTTGCCACACCCATTCCTTTAATCACTTGGCCAAACACCACGTGTTTGCCATCCAAGTGAGGAGTCGGAACCATCGTGATGAAGAACTGAGAGCCGTTTGTGTTGCGGCCTGCATTTGCCATGCTCAGTAATCCCTCCTTATCATGCTGCAGGAATACGCCATTAAAGAAAACCAAGGTTAGAGTTATTGTCTGAATTACTCTCTACCAACCATTCACAAAACTAGGGTGGACTGCAATACAATTTAGATCACACCGTGTAGTGTAATCTTACTTTGTACCAACTGTAACCTTTAATTCACAAAACGTGGGATACTTAATCCCTTTTTAAACTTTAAGAAAAGCTTATGAAACCGAATGAAGTAACAGAAATAATCGTGGGGGGCAGGGGTGGCACTTCTAAACCGGCCGTATTGAGAAAGTGCTTTCGCTTCGTCTTTAAGATGGAGACCTAGTGATTCGGCTTTGCCCTTTCTTATGACAGGGGCGTTTTTTTCTGAAAAGCACTCAACAGCGCTCCCGCTCTCAGGCCTACATTATGATTCTTCCTTTATGATTCTTTCTTTACACTGAGAACAGCGAGGGACATTCAGTTTAGACTGGAAGTTCCGTTAGGTCCTTTCCTACTCTCCAAGGAAGCCAAATATCACGGCTTTCATCCGGTGAAGCACTTCTTGAGAGAATGCCCAAAAGGAACCGCTGCGTACCTCCCAAAACCCAACACCTACCTTGGCCCAGCCTGTTCAAAGGCTCCGTGGCCCCACTGTCTTCCTCTTTCCACCTGACCCTAAGGCTTCCTAAACGCACTCCTTGTTGGGCCGCACGTGTAACACTCATGCTGGTCCTCCCGCCTAAGTTGCCTTTACCCCTCAACCTAAATCTAGCCCTGCCTTCAAGGCCACCAAGCGTATAGAAGAACCAGATGCCCTTGCAAAAGGCCCCCTTGCTTCTTCTCAACATGTCCGTCACATGATCTTAGTGTTCATCCTTCTGGTAGCTTCCCTTTCTCCCTTCCAAAAGTTTGGTGCTCTTCCCACGATATTAAATATTATTAACCTTATCTCCTCACGCCTTTGTCCTTCCTCACTCACATCCCTCCCTCAAACTGGCATCTGTATTCTAGTTCCTTCTAACCAAATCTCAGCCACCTTGCGAGGTCCAGTTTGCCCAGCTTAAGTACCCATTCCCCCTCAGTGTCTTCCCTAATATGTATCATACTTTCTTCCTACAGCATACACAGAAAGTCACAATCAACTTAGCATTTACTAGCGTATTACTGTATTATTCTCCAGTTGTCCTATGTGTTTTAATCTTGTCTTTCTGGCAAGATTTTTAATTCCTTATCATGAAGGCGTTTCATTTTTATAAACTCTTTGGCGCCAGTGACAGTACTAGCTGCAGGCAATAAACTGTTTAAAAGACTGATGACATTTTGTTCTCAAATTATCCTAATTACCTTGCTCATATTCCTCATTTCCAAAAAAGGTCACTTTACTTTTGTACTTACATGTCCATTCTTATAACCTGAATGATGCAACATACCCCAACGGGGACATCTTGGAACCAGGAAGATAAGAAGGCACAGGCACCACTAATGTCCTTTAGGAGCCTGGACGTTAACCAGATCTGGTAGTGTGCAAATCCCCTGACATCCCAGACATTAGCGATGCTTTTGTTGCTCTTCAAATTTAAGCATAAAGCATACCATCCCTCTGATGAGCACATTTTTCCTGGAAACAGTTTTGCCATATGGTGGCCACCCTTAAAAACACACTGGCTTTACTGAAGTATATAAACCTGGATCACAATGAAATAGCTGTTGCATTCTTGCCAATAAAATCACTACTGGATGAAATTTTTGCGTATTAAAGACGTATATTTATGGGGCTTCCCTGGTGGCGCAGTGGTTAGGAATCTGCCTGCCAATGCAGGGGACACAGGTTCGAGCCCTGGTCCGGGAAGATCCCACATGCCGCGGAGTGACTAAGCCCCTGCGCCACAACTACTGCGCCTGCACTCTAGAGCCCGTGAGCCACAACTACTGAGCCCACGCACCACAACTACTGTGCCTAGAGCCCGTGCTCTGCAACAAGAGAAGCCGCTGCAATGAGAAGCCCGCGCACCGCAATGAAGAGCAGCCCCCGCTCACCGCAACTGGAGAAAGCCCGCGCGCAGCGATGAAGACCCAACACAGCCAAAAATAAATAAATAAAATAAATTTATTAACCAAAAAAAAGATGTATATTTACAAATATGATACCTTTCACAAATAAAGGAGATCTGAGCACATCTGAGGCATTTATCCTAATTCAACAAGTATCCCAGGCACATAACTTTTATTATCAGAAACACGCATTTTTGTCTACTTTACCTTATAATGGAAATTTTCATCTTCAAATTTTTCACCATAAATACTTTCTCCACCTGTCCCATTCTGATTTGAGAAGTCTCCACCCTGAATCATAAATTTCTTAATAACTACAAAAAAGGAAAATCGCCATTAGAAGCTACAGATGACGGCAGCAATGCTGACTAACGGATATGTCGTAATGAGGACAACTTCTCTCCTGTCCTTCCCCGCCCCCGTCCACAACTGCAAACTCTTAAAAGGCTTTTCCCAGTCTGAGTCCCAGCTACTCCCACTCCCTGATGGCCCACTAACACTCAAAGAACAGTCCGCGTGGCACCTCCCCTACAGAACTGTCAGACCCCAAAACTGGAACTCCTTATTTTTCTCCAACAGCATCTTGATTCTACCTCCCTTTTATCATATGTATCATAATGATCTGTCTCTCCCGGCAAACAATTACGTACAGCAACTCCTTTTTTCCTCCTTGGTAACCATGTGCATGGCTGGGCACATAATGGTTACTCAAAAATGCTACTGAATAACCAATTATTCCCAAGAGGTTTGTTACACTGTAATGCAAGTACTTCAGCAAATATTATCACTTAGTAGCAAGGGTTCCCAAGAACACTGCCGCATGCTCAGAGATTTCCCAGGACTCACAGAACTCGGTATCTGTTTGTATTACACGGATGTAGTAAGTAAGAAGACACAGCTGGATGACAGGAAGAGAAGATACGGGCAGAGCCTGGAGGAATCCAGGTGTTCCCTTATGCTCCCTCGCTCCCATGAACGGTCACAGGGCACATTCCTCCTCCCCCCAGCAAAGAAATGCAGCAACATGTGCACAGTGTTTCTCCCCAGGAGAGCCCTGTAGAGACTCAGCACCCGAGGTCTCTGCTGGGGCTGATCCTGCAGGCACTGTCTGCCCAGCAGGAAGCAAACTTCCAGACTCCCAAAGGAGAGCACTGTCCAGCATAAATCAGATTGCACAAAGAGTCTAGGCAGAGTAAATCACCTCCAGGATTCAGAGAGAGGTTCAAGCGCCACGCTCCCTGACTCCAGGCAGTGGCCACCCTTGCAAGTAGACTCTTCTAAGGCCAGCAGCCTCAGGCCTGATACGTTAACTCTTTTCTGCACACCCTTTATTAGCACACAGGCACTCCTCCATTTATTGCGCTTTGCAGATACTGTGTTTTTTTTTTTCTTTACAACTTGCAAGGCTTGTGGCAATCCTGCATAGAGCAAGTCTATCAGTGCCGTTTTTTTTCAAAAGCATTTGCTCATTTCATATCTCTGTGTCAAATTTGGTAATTCTTGCAATATTTCAAACTTTCATTATTATTTGTTATGGTGATCTGTGATGAGTAATCTTTGATGTTACTACTATAATTGTTTGGGCATTTTTTAGCAATAAAGTATTTTTAGATTAAGGTACATACTGTTTTTTCAGACATAATGTTATTACACACAATAGACTACAGTATAAACATAACTTTTATATGCACTGGGAAACCAAAAATTTGTGTGACTTGCTTTACTGCAATATTCGCTTTATTGCAGTGGACTAGAACTGAACCTGCAATATCTCCATGGTTTGCTTATATTTTGGTAGTTTATTAAACGTGAAAGTAAATCAACAGTTTAAGTATTTTAAAATCACTGTTAGGGGCTTCCCTGGTGGCACAGTGGTTGAGAATCTGCCTGCTAATGCAGGGGACACGGGTTTGAGCCCTGGTCTGGGAGGATCCCACATGCCGTGGAGCAACTAGGCCCGTGGGCCACAACTACTGAGCCTGTGCGTCTGGAGCCTGTGCTCCGCAAAAAGAGAGGCCGCGATAGGGAGAGGCCCGCACACTGCGATGAAGAGTGGCCCTCACTTGCCACAACTAGAGAAAGCCCTCACACAGAAACGAAGACCCAAAACAACAAAAATAAATAAAAGAAATTAATAAACTCCTACCCCCAACATCTTCTTTTAAAAAAAAATCACTGTTAATTTTTTCTTAATCAAGTTTTAGAAGAATTTAAATACTCATAATTATAGTTTAACTCATTTGTTTATTCATTGAACAAATATTTATTGCGGGCCTACTCAATAACTATGCTGGATGCTAAGGACAAAATGGTGAGAAGATACAGTTTCTGAACTCAGGGAGCCTACAGTCTATTGGGGGAGCCATCAAATAATCACTGAACAAAGGTATGACTACACAGTGTGAAAAGTCACCTTTTGATCACACATCACACCAGGTGTCCAAGACACAGAATCTTTAAGTTGGCTGCAGTCTTCCCAAGCAATCCTGCCCAAGAAGTAGGCATAACTTTCTGTCACCAGGTAGTCAAGCTACCCAAGCTCTGTTTGTTTACCATGGCCACACCCTGGTGAAGCTAAGGTAGTCCATTTCTGTATAAATAAACCTTAGTACCCTCCCATAATTAATTCCACCTTCCACAGACCAACCTTTATGAAACTGAGCTATCATCTCAGATCTCAAAGCATCCTTTTGGAAACTAACAGTAATTTTTTTTTTTTTTTGGTTCATACAGTTTGGAGGATTTTTTTTAATTGAGGTAAAATTTACATAGCATAAAATTAACCACTAACCATTTTAAAGTGTACAATTCAGTGACATTTAGTACATTCACAGTATTGGCAATTATCACCTCTGTCTAGTTTCAAGTTCTTTTCATCACCCCAAAATGAAACCTTGTACAAATTAAAAGCAGTCACTCCCCATCCCTCTACCCCTAGCCCCTGGCAACCACCAATCTGCTTTCTGTCTCTATGGATTTATCTGTTCTGGATATTTCATATAAATGAAGTTAAACAACAAGTGACCTTTTGTTTTTGTGTCTTGCTTTTATCACTTAGCATAATATTTTCGAGGTTTCTCCCCATGGTACCATGTATCAGTACTTTTTATGGCTGAATAATAATCCAATATATGTAATTGTTAACTCTCACCCTCTACTTAGTGTTTTCTTCCCTAACTCCTAAAGAACAGGATTCAATCACCTATAAGGAAAACCAGATTCAGAAAACGCATTCGTACTTCTATGGAAAGGACATCCTTTGAAATGTAGAGGTTTCCCAGTGGTGGGTCCAATGCCTTTTTCTCCTGTACACAATGCACGAAAATTTTCTGCAGTTTTGGGTACAATATCTGCAAACAATTCCAAGACAATTCGACCAACTGAAAGAAAAAATGAAACTGTGTCAGTATGCAGAACAACCAGCTAAATAACCAAATGGTAAAAGGAGAGTTGGTAATTTTATGGTGACTGAAATACCGAGTTCTCTTTTTTGGTCAGTTTTCTAATATTCAAATTCAGTCTACCTCATGTTAAGTATCATGTATCTAGATGAATTTGAAACAATTATTTTACTACATCTTACAAAGGATCATCAACACAGCAGCCAGAAGAGTAGCACCATTTAAGGACACCATGAACTAGGAATGGTTTTCATTTGATTAATTTCTCTGACATGTGCTCATAACTTCCCATCACCAAGTAACCAACAGGAGAAAATGAAACATCCTGAGGGGTCACGTCGGCCATGCTGTAGGTACAGCTGTAGTCTTTGTGCTCTGTGGAACCTGCCCAGTGCTGCCTCTGAAGCAAAAGCTAAAAAGTTCACATTCTAGACAATTCCTAAGGCAGGTAAAAGATAAACCTGGCACTAAATTTCAAAACAAAATCAAAGTACTGATACATATAAGTCTGTGTGTTGCGGGGGGATGTGTATGCGCGCGCGGTCAATGGAAGAGGATCACCTGCCCCACCAGTAAGCAAAGGATGTTGCAGCCATCGAGCCCTCTCATTACAGCCGCCTGCACAGTGAGCCCTGCGGGAGCTCAGCATAAAGACAAACGGGCTGCCCAGTGCCAAGCCCACCGAGCCCTCAGCCGCTGCAGCCAGCCCAAAGGTGCCCCCTGAAGAGACTCAGGGTGAGAAAGCACAGGACGCTGGCCCCGGCAGCCGAGGTGCACGTCCAAGGAAGGGTTTCAGTGAGCCCGGACTCTTGCATCTCCCTATACACAGAAAAGCGCTACGTCCCTTAACTTGACATGCCTGGTTTCCTCTGTTAACGGTCATCTTTTGATGTTCCCACGACCTGGTTTTTGTTGCAAAAACTCCTATATATCCCGGCTCCTCCCTTAGCCCTTCAGAGCAGTCCTCAGAGCTATCTGCCAGGCTGCACCCCGGCCTTAACGTCCTCAGTTTTGTCCACCAAATAAAACAAAAATCCGGAACTTTTAGGCGACGGGAGCCCCCGAGACGCATATCCGGGGTTTTCTTAATGTCCCCCAAACATAAAAGCAGGTGGCGGGGAAGGGTGGCCAAGTCGGGCGAGACAGACCCAAAGGCCGCCACCACCCCCGGACAGAAACCTCCAGAAACTTCCGCACGCCCCAGGGCACCGGTACAAGGTCGCGGGCCCGCCCCAGCCTCTGGGACCCCGACCCCGGGAGCCCCGCCTCCTCACCTCGCTCCCCTCCGACGTCCACGTCCAAGAAGACTCGGGGGTTACTGGGGTTGGACGGCTTAGCCTGGGGGGACGGGTGCGACATTGTGGCCCGCAGACGTGTTCGCGAGCTCCTCGGAACACCCCGTGGCCGCCGCGCAGCCCGAACCCCAAAACCGGCTGCGTCTGCGAAGAACCGCGGCACTGGCGACCAGCTTCCCACAGGAGCCCGGAGGCCGCGGCCCGACTTTCCGGCGTCTCCGCCCGACTTCCGGCGTCTCCGCCCGACTTCCGGCGTCTCCGCCCAACTTCCGGCGTCTCCGCCCGACTTCCGGCGTCTCCTCCCGCCCTCCGGCGGCGTCTGACTGCGCTCTTGGCCGTGCTCTCCTGGTCGTGCTTTCTCTGCCCCCGGCCTGCCCTGTTTTCTTGCTCACTGAAGCCGCAGCCCCAGGTATTTCTATCCCTGTCGCTCGAGCTTTATGGCTCTTCCTGCCGTCGTGGCGTGGGGGAGAGCGTGTCGGACAGCCACGCCCCTTCCAGCCTCCGTGTCCCGCTCACTAGCGAGGGGCCGCTGCTGTGAAGCTCCGTTTGTCTGGGAAACGGGGCAGGAAATGCCAAGGTCCGGGGGTTTGGGGCAGCCTGGCGGCTGTGTTGTGCTTCGATTCTCGCCCGGCCGTGGGAGTGAGGCGGCGGCCGGGCGGAGGGTTCCCGGAGCCGCGGCCTTGCTGTCGCCCGGGTCCCCGTAGGGGCGTGTGTGCAGGCCTCTGGCCCCGCCGCGGGGCAGCACGCCCTCGCCTCTTCGTGCAGCCTAATTCTGGAGAAGGGTGGTGTGGTTCTTAGCACTTCGCAGCGTTCTCGTTGCTTATTAACTTCCTGCTTCATTTATCATCTCCCGTTAGAATGGAACCCCGGGCAAGAATTGTCTTTTCTTTTCCTCTTTCTGTCCCCGACGCTTCTCCCGGTGTCTGGCCTTGAGAATGTTTATGAGAAAATGTTAGCAAGAGCGTTCGTCTCCATGTGCCTTTATGGACAACTCCAGAAGGGCCGCTCCATCAGCTTCTCGCGCTGACCTTTTCAAATTCCAGCGCCTTAAAATTAGTGTAGGGGCCTCCCGGGGGGTCCAGTGGTCAAGAATCCGCCTTGCAGTGCAGGGGACGCGGGTGCCATCCGTGGTCGGGGAGCTAAGCTCCCACGTCCCGCCGCGCAGCCAAAAAAAGAAAAACAGTTACTGTAAAATGTTAATTTCTTATGAGTTGATGTTCTTCGGTTTCATGGTGTTTATCCGTTCTGTTTCCCTGAAGATCCAGAAGGGCTCAGCACATAACCTCTGGGCCCCTTGATAAATAACAGTCGAAGTAAACTCTTCCCTAACCCAGTCTCATTTCCGGGCTGCAAGCTGGTAACTTTGACTTTGCCTCCAAATATCAAAGGATACATAATAATTAAAATTTTTATTCTGATTTACTAGCTTAAAAGCAGGTTTTAGCTTATTATTCCAAAAATTGTCACTTTTACACCGTAACCTCATAACCATTCTTACCAAGATGAATATCCTGATTAACTAGGCAGCATAACTAAACACTACTACTTGGCTGTCAGACTTTGGGGGGTTCAAATTCAATCTCTAATAGATACTATCCTGTGACTTTGGACAAATTACGTAGCCTCTCTGCCTCAGTTTCCTCATCTAAATCTGGGTAACAATATGTATATTTTAAGGCTTTTATGAGGATTAAGTGAATTATCTAGGTGTTTTAGTATCGGACACACAGTAAGTACTCAATAAGTGTAAGCAATTACTAACCATAAATAGCCAATACTTTATTATAATAATTACTAATATCAGCATATTTTAAAATGAAGTTAAAACTGCAAAGGTGCTTTGAGGCTGCCTCTGCATTCTTAGAAAATAGAACGTGATTCTTCCTGTTATACAGGTTTCTGGGTGTAAGAGACTAATCCAAATGTTACTCTCACTGTGTCTAGAGTTTTCACAGTAAAGTAACAGCTTTATATAAACTGTCATATTCCTCGAACCAACCCGAATAACAGAATCATACCTTTGAAAACCTCTCCAGAACTGATCTCCAGTGAGAAGATAAATCCTTCTAGAAGACAACGTGTCAGTCTGCTTAGTTAAGACAGGGCTTCTGAGTTCTGAAATCTTGCCCATGTGTAGCTAGAACAGAGCCAAGACTATGCACTATCTCTGAAGGCTAAGGACACAATTTCATCCCAAGAGAGGGAAGAATATTATTCCGAAGAGCCTATTACTGTTTCTGTCTGTTCTTCGTTAAGTGTGGCAGGATAATATTAACAGGTTGCCCCCTGCAGCCACTATCCTCTTCTCTCGATGTTTTTGTGCATCACTCCACCCCAAATGAGCAGCTAGGCATTCTGTGCTTATTGCTTTAAGGGAAGATGTGACAGCAAAGAAAGCGTCCTTCCTGGCTTTGGTGTTGCAAAAGACTTGGCTTTACAGGAACAAAAAAGACTCCTGGCAGAGCAAGAGATTTGGATAAAACATGTTTTGTAAGAGCCTGGCTTTCTACTCGCAGAAAAAACTGAAACAAACCCATCTCCTGTGCTGGGGACCAAGGAGGCTGTGAGTGGTACAAGCAAGAGAGAAGGAGGGGGGCAGTGGGGGCTGGTCTCCACCTTCCCCGAGATAGGGAGTCTGAACCAAGCTCCCCAGTCCCATCCTTGGGACACTGCAGACCTCCATATTTGGGTTTGTGAGATCCGAGAGCAGGAGGAAGGTGTGCCCAGAGACCTGAGCACCGCCCAGGAAGGCAGTGGGCCCAGAGAGAGAATATGGACTCATGGGACGCCTGGTGTGAGTAGGTAGGTGGCAACTAGATGGACTCTCAAAGACCTTCTGTGCCCTAACGTGGAATGCGAGCAAAATGGTATCCCTGTATATCCAGGTGTGCCGTGGAAGAAGAAAGACACGTCCACACTTCAAGGGAGCTTGCAGAAGGGAACTCTGAGCCCAGCAGAGGCTGGGGAAACTGATGACTGCATTAAGATGCTGTGTTTCTCACTGGATGCCCATGTAGACAGATGGCATTGGAAACCAGAGGCTCCCAACCTAAACACTCGTCACCAAACTAGACATTCTCAAATTTAGATCCAGCTGCGGGGTTGGTGGGAGATACCAGGAATTGGCAGAGATTATGGTATCACCAACCGTTTGGAAGAGGCAATTCAAAACTGAATTAAGGTGAGTTATAGAAAAATAAACTTGTGTTTGTACCTTCACATGGGAATAGGCTGTGATAAGGACCCAGACCAGTTTGAAGTAACATCCAACCCCACTGTCAAAGGTAAGAAATCAGGAAGGACACCAGGGACTGGGGAGAAAGCTTCAGGACCTTAGATGTTAAGAGTCAGCCTCTGACAGCAAAGTCGGAACTCGGGGAAGAGGTCCACATGCAGCTCTCTAAGGAGACAACATGACTCTGCTCCTAGAAGGAGCGCTGGTGTGGATGAGGTGGCAAGGTGTTGGAGAAGGTCCTCAGTAAGGACCCCTGCTCTGAGCCGCTCAGAGAAACGGCTGCTTCCAGTGCAAGGTCAATCGTTAAACATTAGAGTGGAAAGGCAACGCGCAGCCTCTGCCTGCTAGATGTGTGACTCTCTAAGGATAATTGTAGGTCTTCCAGGTGGGAACATTGAACCAACGGAAGACAGCAGATGCCACCAGGGGACAGCAGAGTCTCTGCCATGAGCAGAAATCATCCCACAGACAGAAATGGTGCCATGCGCTCTGGGCCTGAGGACCCCCATGTGACAAGATCCATCCTCCAGGAGCTGGAGGGCATGCAACAAAAAAGGGTATTGATGACTGGTGCACAGTGACACCAGTAAGAGGGTTTGTGTCTACTCCTTTCCTGAGGAGTAATAAGATTCATTCTGTTTTCCATTGCAAAATGTGTATTTCTCTGATAGACCAAAACCAATGATACACTAATGTGAACCCAAAAAACCATTGTCGAAATCCTTAGTATTCCTTCTCTCTGAAGAAAAATGTTCACATTCATCTACAAGGACTTCCTCAAAGTGGATTTTATAATTATCACAAACAGAAATAATACCAACACCTACTGCTCATTGCTGTGTGCCAGCCTCTGTGCTGAGTGCTTTACCTAATTAATGTTATTTAATCCTCAACATAACTGTGTCATAGGTGATCTTAACATCCTATTTTACTTACCAGGCAAATAAGTGCTAGCGAGGTCACGAAAGTTGCCTGATGTGGCCTCCTAAGCCAATTCACTATGTACTAGAAAGATGGAACCTGACACTGTATCTTTAAACCTATAAGATTTAAACACTGTGTAAGAAACTCCAAGATATTTAAAGGGCCCCAAGCTCCTTGTGACATCAGCACTGGACTTGGTTTATCCTTCTATAACTTGGCTTTGACCTGGCATCTTAAACAGTTTAGGCTTCTATACCTTTTGTAAGTCATTATCTATAGAATGTGAACCGAGGCAAATAAAACACTTTTCCATAGAAAAAGAAAATAATAAAATTTCCTCCTAATCACTTCGCAGAGAGATTAGAGAGTTGGTGCCAGTCTTCTAGCGTCTCCATGAATTTCCCTAATTCGGGGCAGAGATTGAAGGCAAAAGAAACTAATAGACATGCAAGTAACAAATCCTGGTGACTGACTGAAGGGTTACCCTAAGTAGAAGCATCTATATAGAGAAGGTCTGTTAGGACCTTTTGATTGACAGAGACTTTTGTGATATGTTGAGGATTTAGGATTATCTCTAAAGAGGCAACGTAGGATTTTTAGCAGGGTTAACATTAAAAGATTTGCATTTTTAAAGATTACTCCGGTTCTAGCATGGAGAACAAAATCAAAGGAGCCACAACAGATGGAAGGAGGGCTGTGCACCACTTAGTAGTGGTGAGAGGTGACTCTAGCTTGTGCAACGATGCTGATAGTAAAGCTGGATAAAAATTGATAGATGAGAAAGCCAAATGGGGAGGGAGGTGTGAAATCAACAGTTCCAAGCAATGGATTGGATATGGGATGTGACAGAGAATGGATGAGGGACAGACTACACCTCGATATGGGAAGGCTATTTGCGATTTATGGTGGGAAACTGGAAGAAGATAATATTTGAGTGGAATATCCTAAGTCTGGTCTTGGATACGTTGAGTTTGAGGTACCCTTGAGACATTCGAGTGGGGATGTTGAATAGTTAATTGGATATATCATGGGGGAGGTCTAAGATCAAGATGGAAATTTAGGGGTCATTAGTATACGGGTGACAATTTCATGGGGACAGGTGTGATTTCGGGGGGAACAGAGCAGAGGGTGAGTAGAGAAGAGGTCCCAGGGCAGAGCCTTGAGGAACCACAGCATTTAAAGGCCCAGGAGAGAAGGATATGTCTGAAATGAAGGCAGAGAAGAAAAGTCGGAAACACAGCAAGGAAAGAATGTGGTGTCTGGGAGCTCCCTGGCAGTCCAGTGGTTAGCACTCCGCACTGTCACTGTCAAGAGCCTGGGTTCAGTCCCTGGTCGGGGAACTAAGATCCCACAAGCTGTGCAGCGCAGCCAAAAAAAACCAATGCGGTATCATGGAAAGAAAGAATGTTTCGAGGAGAAAGTGAAAAACAGGTTGACAGGTAAATGTGGGAGGTCAAGTAAAAAGAGGACTGAAAACATCCACTGAATATAGTGACCACGGAGGTCTCTGATGACCTCGCTCTGGCGTTAATAATCAATGGTATTACATCTCTAGTGGAATAATTCATGGTAGTAACATTTATTCCCAATAATCTTAACATTAGTTTTAATGTCCTTAAACTTACTGAAAATGATAAGTACAGTATAGAATTCCTGTAAACATTTAAACGTCTTTGGAAAAAGAGGGTTTTTTTCCCACAGCATGATCCAGTTCCTTTGGCAGAATGGTTTGTGGGAATTAAAAGAACTAACATTGCTGAATATCTGCTGTGTGCCTGATGCTTTCACATGCCTTGTAAGCATCGTCTGCATCCTAGCGTCCATGTCAACCATTGTAGATCAACACTGATGGCTGGTGGTGACAGTCTGAAGTTCAAAAAGGTGAGTTGTCACATGGAAGGTTTTGAGTCCTCTTTCCTATACCACATCCCACCAAAGTTGTTGTGTCCAAAACTGAACTCTCATCTGCAAGTCCCCACACTCAAATTACATTCTCCTCGTGTCGTACCTTCTCTATTTTTTAACAAGTATCATGGGCTAGAAATATTTAAGCTCTCACTCTGCAGAAGCAGAAAGCGTCTGGCAGGCAGCCGGTCCTCAGAAATGTTCATTGTCACAATCTGTCCGTTTCTCTTTATAACATTCTCAAAGCCACCTCCCTCCTGTTCAGGAGCTTTCACACTGAGATGGAATTGTCATTGATGGGTCTGCCATCTCTAGGTTCCCCCCTAGTTTATAAGAGGAGCATTAAATAACCTGATGGATGGCGTTCCTGATGATACCAAAACACAGACTCTACTACTCCCCAAGGCTTTTTCTTGTATTGACCCTCAAAAACAAGTACACAGGGGCTTCCCTCGTGGCACAGTGGTTGGGAGTCCGCCTGCCGATGCAGGGGACACGGGTTCGCACGGGTTTGTGCCCCGGTCCGGGAAGATCCCACATGCTGCGGAGCGGCTGGGCCTGTGAGCCATAGCTGCTGAGCCTGTGCGTCTGGAGCCTGTGCTCCGCAATGGGAGAGGCCCACGTACCGCCAAAAAAAAAAAAAAAGTATACAAAGGAACATATTGTTAAGTCATTTTTACAGGTGGCCAGAATAGTACTGTCTATTGAGGGGTATAGATTTCTAGAATTCAAATTCGAAGGATGGCTATGTTTAGCGAAACCAGGGCTTAGTGCTTATCATGTTCTTTTTGCAATTCCTGCTGATGGTTATGTGGTATCAGCTAGGCTTTTAACAGGCTCTGAATTGTGGCTCCATCATTGAGATGACAAGTGACAATGTGAAATGAAGGATTTCTGTGCTGTTGATAGGAGAGTCATTCGAGTGCCCTGGATAGCAGACCAGTGTGAAGCAGAGAAATGAGCTTGTATTTTTGCCCACAGAAAGGAATATCTCACCTTGCTAAGAAGAAAGGTTTCAGAGAGGGTTATGGCTTTCCTCAAATCGCAACAATGGATCTATTTAAGTCCTGGAACTCTGCTGGTTGCCCCAGAAATCTGTACTACAAAGCATCATCCAAAAAAAAAAAAAGTCAACCTTGACTGTAAAAGCGGTGAGGCTGGTGTTTGAATCCTTTTTCACAGAGGAGGAAACCAGGTAGAAGAAGCTAAAGAATATGTCCCAAGGCTATGTTGTCAGAGCTGGCAGGCCGTGAAACATGCTGGCTAGGTCAGCAAGAGCATTGATCTTTCTCTATCTCGATGTTTGGGAACATCTACCAATAAAACGGTTTTGTTTTTATCATTAGTGATGATAGTTTTATCATTGTTGCTTTTGAGAAAAAATTAGCCAGCCGGTTCAGCTGCTTCTTGAGTATTCCCTTAAAAGTGACCATTGGACCATGCTGTTGGAAGGAGGCTGTGTGTTCAGGTCATTAAAAAATAACAAATCTTGGACTTCCCTGGTGGCGCAGTGGTTAAGAATCCTCCTGCCAATGCAGGGAACACGGGTTTGAGCCCTGGTCCAGGAAGATTCCATATGCCATGGAGCGACTAAGCCCGTGTGCCACAACTACTGAGCCTGCGTTCTAGAGCCCACGAGCCACAACTACTGAGCCTGTGAGCTACAGTTACTGAGCCCACGTTCCACAACTACTGAAGCCCACGCACCTAGGGCCCGTGCTCCGCAACAAGAGAAGCCACCACAATGAGAAGCCCGCGCACTGCAACAGAGAGTAGCCCCTGCTTACCGCAACTAGAGAAAGCCCACACACATTAACGAAGATCCGATGCAGCCAAAAATAAATAAATAAAATTTAAATAAATAAGTAAATAAATCTTTTAAGCTTCAAATGGAGAATTTAGATCATAATTATTTAGTACACGGTTGAATTGGAATGGGATCTAGGAAAACAGAATTCCTCTGTACTCAGATTCTTGAGACATGCTGGATGAGGACTCTGTTCATTTCAGTTTACTTTTATATCTAGGAAAATACTCAGATATGATAAAGTGATAATACTTGCTGAAGTATTTCCATTAGTAGTATAACATCTACTGAGAAAAACTGTCTTTATTCAGCTGACATAACTGAGTACCTAATACCTGCCAGGCCTGACATATAGTTATAAGGAGAAATAGACTTGCTGTTTTTAAGGAGTTCACTGTTTTACAAAAGAGACAAATCATTATAATATATGTATAATATGTATAATTTGTGTATAATGCATTTACATAATAACATGTATAATACTCAAGATGTGGGAAAAGAATGGGAGATTCAGCTTTGGAGATCTCTAACAATTTTATAGGGGAGACACCACTTGATCTAAGTCTTCTTAAATTCCAGAAAATACTTCACCAGCAGACACCTGTTAATATTATACATATAGCATGGCCTAAAAACTGTTTAAGAAATTAAAAATTAAAAACCAGTGAAAGAAAAGCTGTTATTCCCAAAGTATGGGGGAGAACAAGATGGAATGTTAATAGTAGAGCATCTGATAAGAATGAGACCTAGATTCTCAGTTTATTGAGGAAAAAGGTAGTGTGCATCCTGATGGTGTAAATACATGAAAGTCAAATAGAAAAAGAACTCTCCATGTATTCACAGTTCATCCAGATTTGCTCCAAACTCAGAACTGTAAGCAAAACTCGACTATTAATTCTAGAGTACGTTCAGTGTTTTCATTCCTTATTCAAAATCTAAGAATGTTTGAGAGACGCTTAAATGACACATATTATCTACCCAAAACTTTCAATTGCTCAAAGACTAACTCATGAGACATTTTCATTTGTATATGGAAAACGTTTCCTTCTAGTCATGTTGTTTGCCTAAGTAGAATTTTTTTTATAATTAATTTTTATTTGAGTATAATTGATTTACAGTGTTGTGTTAGTTTCAGGTGTATAGCACAGTGAATCAGTTTTACGTATACAGAGATCACTCTTTTCTAGATTCTTTTCCCATAGAGGTCATTACAAAGGATTGAGTAGAGTTTCCTGTGCTCTACAGCAGGTCCTTATTAGTTCCCTATTTTATGTATACAGTGTGTCCGTAACAGTCCCAATCTCCCAGTTTATCCCTCCCCACCCTTATTCCATAACCATAAGCTTGTTTTCTGCATCTGTGGCTCTATTTCTATTTTGTAAATAAATTCATTTGTATCATTTGTTTTAGATTACACTTATAAGCGATACCATATGATATTTGTCTTTCTCTGTCTGATGTACTTCGCTCAGTATGACAGTCTCTAGGTGCATCCATGGTGCTGCACATGGCCTTATTTCGTTCTTTTTTATGGCCGAATCGTACTCCATCGTGTATATGTGCCACAGCCTCTTCATCCATTCCTCTGCCCACAGACACTTAGTAGATTTTTTAACTTACCGGACATCAGTGTTGGGGAAAGGTGGAACCGGACCCAGAGCCAAGCTGGGCGGAGTGGCAGCAGGCGGGGTCGGGCTCTGGGAGCCGCGGGCCTGGGGCCCGGAGATGGTGCTGGCCGCCAAGGCTCTTTCCGTTGGGCTGCACACGGGAGTGACGGTGCTCAAACAGCCGCTGCTCTAGCGAAGCTGCTCATCCTAGGGGGTCACGAACCGCTGCCCGCCCCCCACCACTGGGACTGGCGTGCCGGAGAGGAAGTCCTCTCCCCACCGAGCGTCTCCACCCAAGCCGAGGACACTGCGCGGTGGGTGGGAAGCTAGTGCTGTGCCGAGGCCTGAGCCCCTGGCTGGCGTCGACCGCCCTCTGCACCGTGACCCAGGCGCCGTGAAGAAGGTTCTCCCTCCGGAGGAGACGGAGCAGGTTTCCGTCAAGCCTGGCACGAAGACGTCTCTGACGACGGTGGTGAAGGAGACCTCCTACCTGATGATGATGATGATGCAAGGCATGTCCCACGTGCTGGCCCACCCGCTGCGTGTCATCTCAGTGCACTGCGTGGTCCAGTTCATGGGAGGAAGGCCAAGTACAGCGGAAAGTTGAGCTCCATTGGGAAGATTTTCACAGAAGAGGGGCTGCTGGGATTCTTTGTCGGCTTGATCCCTCACCTCCTGGAAGGTGTGGTTTCCTTGCGGGGCTGTAACCTGCTGGCCCACTTCCTCAGTGCCTACCTGGTGGGTGACACTCCAGGGGGGCTGGGGAACGACCAGAATCCAGGTTCCCAGTTCAGCCAGGCCCTAGCCATCCAGAGCCACCCCAGATATGTGATGGGGATGGCAGTGAGCGTACTGACCTACCCCTTCCTGCTGGTGGGCGGTCTCATGGCTGTGAACACCTGCAGGCTGGGCCGCCGCCTCACTCCTCAGTGTTCGAATCCGGATCCGCTGCTGGAAGGACCCGAGTGTGCAGGGCCAGTTCTTCCGAAGCTCCAGCCTCCTCTGCCGGGTGTCATCAGGATCATACCTTGCCCTGGAGTAACCTGAATCACCTAAAAAAGCACACTGTCTCGGCCAGGACACCGTGGGTGAGGCCGACCATCGTGGGACACGTGTAAGATGACCAGCCCAGCAAGACCTAGATGTGCTCCAGGCCAGCTGGGCTTCAGTTTCCGTAGGTGCCATGCAGGGGCTGGGTGGCATGAGACTGCGTCCAGTGAATTGGTCACTGTTAGGCCTGGGGAAGGTGGGGCAGAATCCCCTGGCTTTGCAGATTTCCCGAGTCTGCCTCCTGCAGGGGGCCAGAGAATGGCTCGTGGAGCCTGAGGTTGGATGAGCAAAGGCTCGTGAGGTCAGATCCCAGCCCCCATTCACAGCCCTCAGGTCAGCCCCCCTCTTATCCTGCAGCTCAGCTGGGAGCTTCGCTCTCCAGCTTTGTAAATAGGGTGTGATCCCTTTTCAGGAGCCACCGTCATGTCCAGGCCTTTGCTAGGAGGCTGTCTTCGTTTTTCTCAACACTGCTTTTCTGATAAGGAAGCACCTTCTAAATGGAAACCGTGTGACTGCTCAGAATGTGTCCCCCTTGTCAAATGCTCGTCGGTTTCGTGGTGACGCCTCACGTGCAGGATATGGTTACTTGTGCGGCTGTGAACACCCAGATGTTAGGTAGATCAGTGTCTCTAGTCCTATCCAGTTGGAAGTTCCTAATAAGATTTTACCCTTTTTCCCTCAAATAAATGCATTGGTGGTGATTTTGAAGAAAGTAAAATAAAATAAAATTGCCAGGTCTTTTAACACCATTTATGAGAAATGTAAATGGTAACAGGCCCAGATTGTGGGACTGCATGGGCTAAAAGAAATGCCTTTATAATTTATAGTAAGGCAAATATTATTGTTTAAAATTATTTGTATATTATAAAATTTATAGTATTTAATTTTTAAACAGCTGATTTTTTAAATTCTCTACATATCTTTTAGTGGAAGATAATCAATTACCATTAAACTGAAATTTTAAATAAGCACTAATATGTATTGCATGCTGATGTGTCACCAGTGTTCTATATACTTTATATCAATTTGCTTTTTAAGAAATAATTTACATGTTCAAAGAATATAATCAAAAAATGAAAAAGGTATAGAGTGAAAAGCTTTCTGGCCACTGAAGAAATACTTCAAAAATTTCCACCAGGAAATTCCAGCTTTAGGGGAAGTCAATGCTACCATTTTCTTAAGTGTTTTTCTTGAGCTTTTCTGTGATTATACAGACATATCTATATATCTATATATATATATTTCCATCCCCTGTTTTTACACACTGTTTACACCTTGCTTCTTCTGATTAGCAGTATATCCTGGTAACATCTCATTCGATGGCATAAACATTTCCTTGCTCTTTATTACAGCATGGTATGTGATTGCATGAGTCCATCAGAACAAACGCTTAGAGATGGATATTTAGGCTTTTTCCACTCTATTCTTACTATAACAGCACTGCAATAAATATCTGCTACAGTTATCAGTTTGCTCATTTACAAGTACATCTGTTCAATAAATTCCAGCTAGAGGAAGTGCTGGTAGAGGTATGTGTGTGCATTTGATAGATATTGATAGATACTGTAAACTGTTTTATGTGGTAGCTATATCGATATACACCCCCTTGAGCAGTATACCTGTCTCCACCAGACGGTCACCTCCAGAGGTGTTATTGATCTTTTTGATCTTTGCCAGTCAGACAGGAAGTGCCTTATTTTGCTTTAAATGGATTTTCTTATTAGTCCCTATAACAATAAGTACTATTATCATTACCATTTTCTATATGAGAAATTAAAGCTTACAGAAGTTGGGATACTTGCTCAAAGTTACTCAGATAAAAGGTGGAAGAATCAAGATTAAATTCACCCTTGTCTGTGTCTTAAACAAAACTCCTAACCATTAAGGAACACAGCCAAATTGTCTTGAAACTTAAATTATAATTATTTTTGATGATTCAGAACTTAATTCAAAAGGTGCAGCAGGATTTTGCAGTATCTTGGTGTCAGCATTATCACTATAATTATCACTGAACAATAGACGTGTGTCCTAGTTTAAAAAGCATCCTTGTAGATAGAAGGCAGGTAAACCGGCTTCAGTGGTCTTATATGCTATCACGAATTCTGAAAAATTTCACCGCACTCCCCAAAGCTTCAGCCCTCATAATCCACACCCAGTGGCTTGGTTTCACAGCTAGTTGAACACAGAAGGATGAACTTATATTAGCTGAAATAAAACTTCATTAAGCCTAGGATGCTGATGTCACAGTAACATGCTCAAAATCTAAAAGATAACACGAGGATTACATAGCACCTTTCTTCTCCATAGTTCAAAGTGCTTTGCAAATATTAAGTTCAGGTCTTCCTCACATGTTGACGGAGTAAAGTCTGCAAAACAAACAACCAAAACCATGTGACTATTCCCTGTCACCTCCTGACTTTATTGGAGAGATGGTATGTGGAGTGGAGAAACCAACTAGATGAGAATCATGCGCTCACATCATTCCAGGCTGCAATTTGGAGACCTCACATACGCCGGTACTGGTGCAGGTTTGACTTGTTTGCAGCTCTCAGTGGCGTGTTTGAGGTCTCTGCCTGCCTGGAGAGGTTTCACAAAGAGGAACCACTGTCACCACAAGCTCAGCTCAGAAGCCATGAAGTCTGCCCAAGAATCTCCTGGGAGGCGTTTCATGTCGACGGAGAAAACATGGAGCATTCACCAAACGGTGCGGAGCAAATGGGGGACCATCTGTAAAAGCAATAAAGTGGGACATGTAACGCACATCTTGTACCAAAATGAATTCCAGATGCATAAAAGATTTAAATGCAAAAGAAAAAAAGTTAGATGGGAGAGGGATTTTATAGTATGACACAATACTCAGAACCCATAAAAGAAAATATTAATGAAATAGACTTCCAATTTTTAAAACTTCTGCATAGAAAAATCATAAAGTCAAAGATGACAAGCTGGGAACATTTTATTCTGTAGACTGAAAAAAAAATGCACAATGTGAGAGTTGTGAGTTAAGTTTTATTTGGGGCAAAAGGAGGACTAGGGCCTGAGAGACAGCATTTCAGAGAGCTCTGAGAAAATGCTCCGCAGAGGCGGGGGGAGGGGGGAGGTCGGTATGTACGTGACTCTAGTGAAGGGGGGACGTGCAATCAAGCACACGTTTTGGCAGAAGTTTGCTGCTAGTCTCGAGGAGCAGATGTCACCATGAAGGATTTTAGTGCTTTTCTAGGTATGAGAAGATGCAAGAAACTGGGTTCATAAAATCTTCTCCTGAAAATATCTAACTATCTGAAGACCTGTTCTGCCAGTTTCTCCCAGAGCACAGAGGGCCTCATTCCTGATCTCCAGCCTGAACTCCTTTTAGGGGGTGTTGAAGGTCAGCAGCTGCTGCGCCTCATGATTTAATCCTTGTAGAGGGAGCTGGCAAGTGCCAGTTTGTAGTTGGCAGTTCCAGCTATTATCACAGGCAAGTACTTACTTCTGTAGTTCACAAAGAGCTGCTACAAAGTAAATGAGAAGACCAACATCCTTAGAAAAGTGGCTGAGGAATATGAACTTACAGCTTTCAGAAATGGGAATATAAATGGCTCCTTTTTTTAATGTAGTAGCATTTGTATTTTATTTTCATTTATTTTTAATATTTTTATTGAAGTATAATTGCTTTACATTGTTGTGTTAGTTTCTACTGTATAGCAAAGTGAATCAGCTACACATATACATATATCCCCATATCTCCTCCCTCTTGAGCCTCCCTCCCACCCCACCATCCCACCCCTCTAGGTGGTCACAAAGCACGGAGCTGATCTCACCGTGCTATGCGGCTGCTTCCCACTAGCTATCTATTTTACGTTTGGTAGTGTGTATGTGTCCATGCCACCCTCTCACTTCATCCCAGCTTCCCAATCCCCCACTGTGTCCTCAAGTCCGTTCTCTACATGTGTGTCTTTATTCCTGCCCTGCCACTAGGTTCATCAGTACTGTTTTCTTAGATTCCATATATATGTGTTAGCATACGGTATTTGTTTTTCTCTTTCTGACTGACTTCTCTCTGTATGACAGACTCTAGGTCCATCCACCTCACTACAAATAACTCAATTTCGTTTCTTTTTATGGCTGAGTAATATTCCATTGTATATGTGCCACATCTCCTTTATCCATTCATCTGTCAATGGACACTTAGGTTGCTTCCATGTCCTGGCAACTGTAAATAGTGCTGCAGTGAACACTGTGGTACATGTAGCTTTTTGAATTACGATTTTCTCAGGGTATATACCCAGCAGTGGGATTGCTGGGTCATGTGGTAGTTCTATTTTTGTTTTTTTAAGAAACTTCCATACTATTCTCCACAGTGGGTGTATCAATTTACATTCCCACCAACAGTGCAAGAGGCTTCCCTTTTCTCCAATAAATGCCTCTCCAGCGTTTATTGTTTGTTGATTTTTTGATGATGGCCATTCTGACCAGTGTGAGGTGATAGGTACCTCATTGTGGTTTTGATTTGCATTTCTCTAATGATTAGTGATGTTGAACATCTTTTCATGTGTAAGGCCAGACACTATAAAACTCTTAGAGGAAAACATAGGCAGAACACTCTTTGACATAAATCACAGCAAGATCTTTTTTGACCCACCTCCTAGAATAATGGAAATAAAAAATAAACAAATTGGACCTAATGAAACCTAAATGCTTTTGCACAGCAAAGGAAACCATAAACAAGATGAAAAGACAACCCTCAGAATGGGAGAAAATCTTTGCAAATGAAGCAACTGACAAAGGATTAACGTCCAAAATATACAAGCAGCTCATGTGGCTCAATATCAAAAAAACAACCCAATCCAAAAATGGGCAGAAGACCTAAATAGACGTTTCTCCAAAGAAGATATACAGATTGCCAGAAATGGCTCTTAAACTCATGTTCAAACTCACGTGAGAAAAGAAAGGCAAATTAAACTACACTGTCTCAAGAATTCAAAAGCTGTTAACAGCCTCAATTGGCCAGGCTCTAGGGGAAACTTGTATGCTCATGCTGGTGACAGTAATTTGGTCAGATTTAGGATTTATGAAAACTCAAATGCTTATGCTCTTTGACCCACCAATTCTACTTCTAGGGGAATGGAAGTTTGAAGAGGGTAGTCAGGAAAGGATTCGATGGAAAGGCAAAGTCTGAAGGAAGTGAGGGAGTGAGCTGCGCTGATGCAGTGGGAAGACCAGCCCAGTCAGAGCACCTAAAGCTAAGATGAGTGGAGGGGGGCAGGGGTGGTAGGAAGAGGGACGGGGAGGGAGAGGCAGGCGGGTGGTGGGACAGCAGGAGGGCCAGTGTGGCCAGAGTCGGGAGAGCAAGGGGGAGACCATGCGGGAGATGGCAGAGAAGTTTTGGGGGAGCAGGACAGAAACACACATACACACATATGTATACACATCTGAATATATACATATATATTCTTTTTCAGATTCTTTTCTGTTATAGGTTATTACAAGGTATTGAGCATAGTCCCCTGTGCTGTAGAGTAGGTCCTTGTTGTTTATTTATTTTATATATAGCGGTGTGTATCCGTTAATCCCAAATTCCCAGTTTATCCCTCTCCCCCTTCCCCTTTGGTAACCATAAGATTGTTATCTATGCTTGTGGGTCTGTTTGTTTTGTAAATAAGTTCATTTGTATCTTTTTTTAGATTCCACATATAAGTGATATCATGATACTTCTCTTCGTGTGACTTACTTCACTTAGTATGATAATCTCTAGGTCCATCCATATTGCTGCAAATGACATTATTTCATTCTTTTTTATGGCTAATATTCCATTGTATATATGTACCACATCTTTTTTATCCATTCTTCTGTTGATGGACACTTAGGTTGCTTCTATATCTTGCTTATTGCAAGTAGTGCTGCTGTGAACACTGGGGTGCATGTATCTTTTTGAATTACAGTTTTGTCCAGATATATGCCCAGGAGTGGGATTGCTGGATCATATGGTAACTCTATTTTTAGTTTTTTAAGGAACCTCCATACTGTTCTCCGTAGTGGCTGCACCAGTTTACATTCCCACCAGCAGTGCAGGAGGAAGGATGTTCCCTTTTCTCCACACCCTCTCCAGCATCTGCTGTTTGTAGACTTTGTGATGATGGCCATGCTTACCGGAGTGAGGTGGTGACCTGCACTTTTGAAAGCTCACCCTAACTGCTGTGCTAAGAACAGGGAGTGGGATGGAGCAGTTAGGAGCGATGGGGTGAGGCGCGAGATGACAAAGGGTGGCATCAAGATGACAGCAGCAGAGGTGGTGGGAAATATCCAGACTGTGGGTGTGTTGTGAAAGTAGTCACTCGGATTTATGACAGATTCTACGTGGGGTTGAGAGAAAGAGTCTAGAATGACTCTGAGATTTCGGACCTGAAAAACTGGAAGGGTGACCTTCTATGAACTGTGATGAAGGAGTCTAAGGGGGAGCAGACTGGGAAGGAGCTCAGGTGTCCAATCACAGGCAGGACCACACGGAGGTGCTCGTTAGACACGCAAATGGAAATACCAGCTCAACAGCTGGCTATGGGAATTTGGGGTTTGCGGGAGGGACCCGGGCCGAAGCTCTAAAATTAGGAAGTCAGCACATGTAAAATGGTCAGCAAAGCCTGAGAACTGGCTGGATGAGAGCATCAAGTTAGTGCATGTAGAGAAGGGAAATGGAAAAGCATCCTCCAGTGCACCAACACGTAGATGTAGGAGTGGTCAGAGGAGCCACAGAACAGACGGGGAAGGAGCAACAAGCGAGGCTAAGAGCAGAACCCAAGGATGGAGTCCTGTGAGCCAGACATAGGAGGTCACCCAGGGGGCACAGTGACAAGTTCCCACACTGCCGTTGGAGCGGGAAGAGGGGCCTGAGAACAGGCCATTCCGTCTGTCGTAGCGATGTGGGTCATTAAGGAGCCTGACCACACACAGTCTTAGATGGTGGGAGGGTGAATGCGAGACCGAGGTGGGTTCCAGAAAGCAGAGAATCAAGCCCCAAGATGTTACTACCGCTCATCCAGAAAAAGAATGAAATAATGCCACTTGCAGCAACATGGATGGACCTGGAGATGAGCACACTAAGTGAAGTCAGCCAGAGAAAGATAAATGCCATGTGATATCACACTTATATGAGGAATCTAGAGTAGGACACGAATGAGCTTGTCTAAGAGACAGAAACAGACTCACAGGCGTAGAGAACAGACCTGTGGTTGCCAAAGGGGAAAGGGGGGGAGGGATAAATTAGGAGTTTGGGATTAACACGCAAACACTACTGTATATGAAATAGATAATCAACAAGGACCTACAGTATAGCACAGGGAACTATATTCAATATCCCGTAATAAACCATAATGGAAATGAATATGAAAAATATATATATTATATGTATTCTATATGTATATAACTGAATCACTTCTCTGTACACCTGAAACTAACACAACATTGTAAATCAACTTTGATTTTTAAAAATGGAAAAAAGAAAAGCTATTACTATCAATTTACAGGAAATATAGGAGAGACAGGAACATGCTGGAAGAGTCATGAGGATGCAGTAAGCCGAATCCAGAACGTGGGGACTTCCACGGGGAAAATGAGCTTTGTATAAAAAACCAGAAAACATAAATGACATGAAAAGGGGAGGGGGCGAAACTGTTAGAGACGAAAAACCACCTCTAAATACAATATGTTGAGTGCCTGAGTTGAGCCAATCTGTTATAAAAGAAAGATGTTTTTGAGACAAACTAGGAAATTTAACCCCTGATCATGTATTTATTGTAGGTTTGTTGCATGGTATTGGTATTGTGACTGGCATCTTTTAGAGTCATTATGTGTTAGAGATGTACAGTGGATGATTTACAGGTGAATGATACGACGTCTGGGATTTGGTTTAAGATACTCCAGATTTAGGGAAGGCAGGTGCATGAAATAAGATTGACAAAATGTTTACAGTCTTTGAAACTGGGTAATGATATATGTCTTTCTACCTTTGTGTATGCTTGAAGTTTTTCAAAATAATTTAAAACAAAAAGACAAAAGCTAAATTCAAGACATATAAAAAAGCAGCAGCAGTGCTGAAGGGATAGCCATAAGGAAAGGGCGCTTGAAAGGCTTTTTAGATTTTTTTCAAGGTGGGAGAAATGAAGGAACATTTGTATGCTATGGGGAAGGTGAAGCAGAGAGAGAAAATGCGATGGTGCCGGAGAGAAGGGAGAATGGCTAGGGTAAAGTCTCTGCATAGAGAAGAAGTTTTGAGATCTGGTGCAAACGTGGAAGAGCGGACCGGTCACCCACAGTAACAGGAGGTGGGCACGGGTGCGAGAGGCTCGGGACATAGGAGACAGGCGCGCCTTGAAATCCTGGAGCTTTCAGTTCCTTCAGGGAAATAGAACGCAGGGTCACCAGCCGAGCGTGAGGCTGGGGATGCCCTGTGGGAGGTCTGGGCAAGGAGGATGGTTTGTCCCAGAGGCCGGGCGAGGGGGAGGGATGGTGTGATTACCAGGCAGCGTTCAAAGCCTACTGGGAGTTCAGTGTCCAGAAATTAAAGTGAGTCTGATCGGCAAGAGTTTCTCTGGCCAGAAACCATGGATGAGCTCGGGAGGGAGAGGTGGAGTTTCAACCAGGCTTGTGGTCTTGCCAGGGGAGTATTCAGACGGGAGAGAACCAAGGGCGTTGAGAACTGTATTCTTTTTTTTTTTTTTTTCCGGTACTCGGGCCTCTCACTGTTGCGGCCTCTCCCTTTGCGCAGCACAGGCTCCGGACGCGCAGGCTCAGCAGCCATGGCTCACGGGCGCAGCCGCTCTGCGGCACGTGGGATCTTCCCAGACCGGGGCACGAACCCGCGTCCCCCTCATCGCCAGGCGGACTCTCAACCAGTGCGCCACCAGGGAAGCCCCGAGAGCTGTATTCTTTAGAGTCAAGCTAGGCTGCTGTAACAAAGCAATCCAACATTAATTCTGAGACTTAAAGCAGATTTTATGTCTATTTCAAGCCACAGACCGAAGTGACCGTTCCAGGTTACTGGGTCTCAGCTTCAGAGGATCCTTTAAGGGGCAGAGGGAGGGGCTTTCGTGATAAGGCTTTGTTCCCATCTGAATCGTGGGTACTGGGAAGCAGGCACATCTTTACCCGTTATCAGGAGGGGAAAGAACGCATGAGGAGAAAGCACTGCGCTTGTTTTAAGGGCCCAGCCTGCAGGAGTCGCACATCACTTAGGCTCTTATTCCGTTGGTAAAAGGTTAGTCCTACGGCCACATTTAAATCAAGGAAGCCCAGGAAATGTCGTGTATATGGCCAGCTGTGTGCTCAGCTATAATTCTAGCATCTTGGAAGGAAGGAGGATGGATAGGGCAGGTGGATAATTAGAACTCTCTGCAAGGGAGTGAAATAGTAATTGACCAAGGAAAGTATGCTAGGTAAGGAGGAGAGAGGGGGTCCGGGGGGCTGAGCCGTGACTGGGAGGTGGTGGGTCGAGGGGCTGCAGACCTCAGCACAGGAACAGGGTGTCAGGGACCAGAGGCGCCGGGGGTGGCAGTGGTGGTACCAGAGCATGCTGGCCATTGAGAGTATGAGGTCAAGCTCTAGGGTGTGATCTCACGGTGCGTGACTGACCCAGGCAAAAGCCTAGGAAGAAAGGAAGTCAAGGGGCTGAGGGCTGGAAAGCTGAAGCCCGAGCCAAACGGATATTGAAATGACTTAGAATCATGACAGGACTTTTCCTGGAGACGAGGACAGGGCGCCAGCTGCTAAAATCTCTGAGAAATAAGGGCAAAGGGCAGTGAGGCACAGGAGGTGGTGTATCTGATGACGTGAGATTCAAAGCTGGGGATGGGGGGAGGGGAGGAGTTCGAAAGTGGCCTCGAGGAGGAAGGAGACCCCAAGTCCATGCCACGCGGCTTACGGGACCTCAGCTCGCCGACCAGGGCTTGAACCCAGGGCCACGGCAGTGAAAGTGCCAAATCCTCACCACTAGGCCCCCAGGGAACTCCCCAGACATCCTTCTTACAAGAAAATTTTAAATGATCCTTAATGTTCAGTGAAAATAATGTTTCTGGAACCCTCACAGGGGGAAAAACTTGAGCATTTTTCTCAAAGCCTTAGGAAATGAGAAGCAAATATTTATGTCCTCTGGGTCCCTGAGTGAACCCACACTGGGAGACTCTGTCCAATATCCAGGTCATTTTGTCTCTTTAGTTAAAAGAAATATATCAAACGGCTTGTCAAATCTGCCATGCGGTAGAATCAAGCCACACTATCATCCAGTTTTAAGGAACTATAATTCTTTTGAATCCTTTCCAAGAATCTCTCCCAGATCATTCCTGTTGCGTTTCTAGTTTATGAATCAGGACTTTCATTCATTGATTTCTTCTACAAGTATTTCTTTCCTTAACCGTTCCAGCACAGCTTTGTCCTAGGCACTTAGGAGGTTATAACGCAGTCCATTTCCAATCCCACAAGGGTTTGCAATCTATTTGGGATGGCAAGAGGAAAAAAAAAAAAAAGGAAGGAAGGAAGGAAGAATGCCTTTGAAGTGGTCAAAATATATGTATCTTAAAATCAGAAAAAAATATGCGAAACCCATGAAACAAAAACTATGAAACTTCATTGTGGGACATGAAACAAGGCTTGCAGAGGTGGAGAGACTTTCTGAGTTCCTGGATGGGAAGAGTCAGTATTGGAACAATATCAAATATGCCCAAATTCATCTAAAATGCAGTGCACTTCAGTAAACATCCCAACCCAGATTTTTACAAAATTGACAAGTTGATATAAAAATGATTGGGAAAGGTAAATAAGAGCCAAAAAAATTTTTTTATGAGAATGAGAGTAAGTGAGGGACTTGGCCCTTGAAAATTTAGAGGAAATCAAAATATCCTCTAAATCTATAATGACGAGAGTTTCATAATTGACTGAAAAGGAAAAAACAAATACGTAGAAGAGAATAGAAAGTCCATGAAAAACAGTTGGAAGTTAATGCTAACTTCTAACAGTGAGTTTTTCATATGTTGGACACCAGTCTAATTTTTAATGTTTGGAACACAGTGATTTTTTTAAAATTTGACTTGGAAAAAATTATAATGCTGTAACAAAATTCCTTCCATTCTCATCTACTTATTTACGTAAATACAGTTTCTCAGCGTTTACGTCTATAACAACAAAGGAAAAGTATGAATTAATGTTGAACCTGTCTGATTCTTGCAATGAGTAATATTTATCCATAAGAGTGAATAAGGTGAATCTTAGCTTTATCTGTCATTGAGAAATGCATTTATAGCACAATTTTATTTTTTATGTTTAAGAATTATAAATTTTTGTTATATTGATAAATTTTGAACTAGAATGATAGGATATTTTAATTTAGAGCTTCATTAGCCCAGAAAATTAAATTTATATACATATTTTGTTACAGAGTATAATTGAATAATCAAAGATTTTGAAGTATACAGATTGTTTTACATTAAGATAAAATTATGTGGGACAAGTGAAATAGAAATATTAGTTCAAGGATATCAAAGAATGATGCAAAATCTTTGCCTGTTAAACAAGAGGTATCATGCAGATTTCATTTGATATTTTATTGTACAGTATATTGATATAATTGCTTACGTGATTGTTTTTCTGTAATAGTTTGTCTTGTGAGAGTAGTTAAAAGGATAAGATTCTAGTGCCAGACTGATGGTTTCTAATCATTGCTTGGCTTTTCATTAGCTGTGCACAGCTACTTAACTGCGTGTATCAGTTTTCTCATCTGTAAAATGGGAGTGATAATACTACTTCCCTCATAGAGTTGTTGCCAGGGTTAAATGAACTAACAACAAGAAAATGCTTAGGACAAGGTCTGGGACACAGTAAGTGTTACGGATGGCCTTGCTATTATTTTTAAGAAATAGTGTGCCACACCTAAGAATATCAGAGATGACTGATCTATTAATAAGAAACATTTGATATGCAAATTGGCATACAGTCTGCTTAAATAACTAACAATTGCCATGCTATATGTTGTTATTCATTCAACAAATACTAACTTGGCTACTGGTTTGTGCTGGTCTATGTGATGTATCTTTTAAAAATATTTTATACTTTTTATAGTCACTAAAATAAAAAAGTAACTGCTCTAACTTCTTAATGTATAACAAGGTTTAAAGGAAATGTATGAATCCAAATTTAATTCCTTCCAGCAATTAATCTGAAATCATATTTTGCTGTCTAGTTTAATCCAAATCACAACTCATGAACTCCTCTTGTGTTTTATAAAGACAAAAACAATTTTTAAAAGGTTGAAAGGTTAAATAAATTTGAGAAAGGCTGGCTTACACCATAAAGTTACTAAAATGTTGAATAAAAGTACAAGGTTGTCAAAATACCTGCATTAACTTTTCTAGTTGGACTCCAGCACTATTTATGTGGCATTATTATATAAAGATACGACTGAATGACAACATATGCACGTTTTTTTCAACAGAATAAAATTTAACTATAGGCTTGGTCAACGTCACTGGTAGGTGCCAATGGATCCACATTAACTTTTTCAAGCCACTAGATTTTTTTTTAATTGAAGTATAGTTGATTTACACTTGTGTTAGCGTATCAAGCCACTCGATTTATATTCAATGCACTGAAGTACTAATGCACTGCTATTCGCCTTGGTGATGCTAAGCAATGGACTGAAAATTCAGCCAGTGCTTTCCAGTCTATAACATTAATGAGTTTTACAAAGTATTTAACTCACTACAACAATAATTAGCTGTGCTTTTGACCTTAATTAATGAATGGAATCTCAATTATTCTTGGAAGGAATGCGGACAGAGAACAGCAATGCTTCAACTTTTTTGGGTTTGGGGGCATCAAAGAGAATCTTAAAAGTATGGTCTTTCTCCAAAAAACTGCACATTCTTGCAAGACTTTGTGTAGAATTTCAGGGGATCTGAGTGATGTTTCTCAAAGTATTGTCCACAAACCATCTGCATCCAGTTTTCTTTTTTTTTTTAATTAATTAATTTATTTTTGGCTGCATTGGGTGTTCGTTGCTGTGCGCGGGCTTTCTCTCGTTGTGGCGAGCAGGGGCTGCTCTTCGTTGCGGTGCGCGGGCTTCTCACGGCGGCGGCCTCTCTTGTTGCAAAGCACGGACTCTAGGCGTGCAGGCTTCAGCAGCTGTGGCACGTGGGCTCAGCAGTTGTGGTGCACGGGCTTAGTTGCTCCGCGGCATGTGGGATCTTCCTGGACCAGGGCTTGAACCCGTATCGCCTGCACTGGCAGGTGGACTCCTAACCACTGCACCACCGGAAAGTCCTCGCATCCGAATTTGTTGAGGTTCTATGTAAAGTTCATTTCCTGAGTCCCACTCTCACTAGATTGGAATCTCACAGGATCAGGCCCAGAAATAGGACTTGAACAATGTCCACAAGTGAGACTGTTTAAAAACAAACTTTACTTTTTATCAAAGGAAAACACACACACACACAAGCACATTCATATCTATCATTTAAAAAGTCAAATAGTTTCCGAAGAAGATGTACAGATTGCCAACAATCACATGGAAGGATGCTCAGCGTCACTAATCATTAGAGAAATGCAAATCAAAATTACAGTGAAGGGGCTTCTCTGGTGGCGCAGGGGTTGAGAATCTGCCTGCCAATGCAGGGGACACGGGTTCGAGCCCTGGTCTGGGAAGATCCCACATACCGCGGGATGTGTGTGAGCATCCCGTGTCACACCCGTGAGCCACAGCGACTGAGCTTGCACGTCTGGAGCCTGTGCTCCGCAACAAGAGAGGCCGCGATAGTGAGAGGCCCGCGCACCGTGATGAAGAGTGGCCCCCGCTTGCCACAACTAGAGAAAGCCCTCGCACAGAAACGAAGACCCAGCACAGCAAAAATAAATAAATAATTAATAAACTCCTACCCCCAACATCTTCTTTTAAAAAAATAATAATAACAATGAGGTATCACCTCACACCGGTCAGAATGGCCATCATCAAAATATCTACAAACAATGCTGGAGAGGGTGTGGAGAAAAGGGAACCCTCTTGCACTGTTGGTGGGAATGTAAATTGATACAGCCATTATGGAGAACAGTACGGAGGTTCCTTAAAAAACTACAAATAGAACTACCACATGACCCAGCAATCCCACTACTGGGCATATACCCTGAGAAAACCATAATTCAAAAAGAGTCATGTACCACAATGTTCACTGCAGCACTATTTACAATAGCCAGGTGATGGAAGCAACCTAAATGCCCATCAACAGACGAATGGATAAAGAAGATGTGGCACATATATACAATGGGATATTACTCAGCCATAAAAAGAAACAAAATTGAGTTATTTGTAGTGAGGTGGATGGACCTAGAGTCTGTCACACAGAGTGAGGTTAAGTCAGAAAGAGAAAAGCAAATACTGTATGCTAACACATATATATGGAATCTAAAAAAATAAATGGTTCTGAAGAACCTAGGGGCAGGACAGGAATAAAGACACAGACATTGAGAATGGACTTGAGGACACGGGGAGGGGGAAGGGTAAGCTGGGACTAAGTGAGAGAGTGGAATGGACATCTATACACTACCAAATGTAAAATAGATAGCTAGTGGGAAGCAGCCGCATAGCACAGGGAGATCAGCTCAGTGCTTTGTGACCACCTAGTGGGGTGGGATAGGGAGGGTGGGAGGGAGGGAGACGCAAGAGGGAGGAGATATGGGGATATATGTATACCTGTAGCTGATTCACTTTATTATACAGCAGAAACTAACACACCCTTGTAAAGCAATTATACTCCAATAAAGATGTTTTAAAAATAAAATAAATAAAATAAAAAGTCAAATAGTACTAAAAGGCTTTATAAGAAAACCCAGCGGGGGCTTCCCTGGTGGCGCAGTGGTTAAGAATCCGCCTGCCAGTAATAGGGGACACGGGTTCGATCCCTGGTCTGGGAAGATCCCACATGCCGCAGAGCAACTGGGCCTGTGAGCCATAACTACTGAACCTGTGTGTCTGGAGCCTGTGCTCCGCAGCGGGAGAAGCCGTGATAGTGAGAGGCCCACGCCCCGCGGTGAAGAGTGGCCCCCACTGGCGGCAACTGGAGAAAGCCCTCGCACAGAAACAAAGACCCAACACAGCCAAAAATAAATAAATTAAAAAACAAACAAACATGGGTCTCCTGCCCCACCCTTCCCCACAGCCAGTCCCAGCCCTACAGGTTACCACCTTCAACTTTTCTAGCTAGCTTCACTGATATCTTCCTCCATCTCTTTAAAAAGTTATATGCTTCTGTCACTGTTTCTTGATTTGCCAATTTAAGTCCTTGTCTCTTGACTTCCCGCCATTGTGAACAAATACTAGACTATCCCTCCCTTACCCCGACCCCACTTTTCTTCTTCCCTCCCCCAGCATAGTTACGTATAATTTTTGTTAAATCAATAGCTGACGTTACATTAGTGAGACTATATAAATATCGGTCACTCAGTGACCAAGAGCCAACTAACGCATTGCAACCACTTTTTCTTTTCCTGCACACGCTTTCTTTTTTTCTGAAGTTAATAATTGCCTCATTTTATCATTTGTTTGGTTTTCCAGCTACCTATCGTTAATTTTTCCCCAATGCTTCAGCACCTCTGCCATATACTTATTAATAATATACTCCTTACACTCGAATACTTCGTTCTGTTTTCCTTAGCTACCTCTGGAGCCCCTTCCCTTCTCCTGCCCCTAGCGTGTTGTTTTCGAGAGGTCCTGGGTCACCCTTCCTGCCACCTAGCTGCTTTTTTTCCTAGTATCCTGTTGCCTGTATCTCCTTTTCTTGTTTTAATCCCCTATTTTGCTAACGTACGTACATCTTCCAGCTGCCTGAAAAAGCATGGAGGTACAATGTTTGAGAACTTGTGTATCTAAAAGTGTGTGTATTCTACACTACTGATTTACGGTTTAGTTTAGTCCAGGATCCTAGGATGAAAACAGTCTTCCCTCTGAACGTTTAAGGTGCCGCTCTGTTGTCTGCCACCATCAAGAGCAGCTAGAAACGGCTCTGATGCTGTTCTGAGTCCTGATCCTTTTTTTTTTTTTTTTTCCGGTACGCGGGCCTCTCACTGTTGTGGCCTCTCCTGTTGCGCAGCACAGGCTCCGGACGCGCAAGCTCAGCGGCCATGGCTCACAGGCCCAGTCGCTCCGCGGCATGTGGGATCTTCCCGGACCGGGGCACGAACCCGTGTCCCCTGCATCGGCAGGCGGACTCTCAACCACTGCGCCACCAGGGAAACCCCCTGCTCCATTTTTTGATTAGCTTTTCTCTCTGAAAGGTTTTACAGTTTTTTTTCCCTTATCCAAGATGTTCTGAAATTTAATGATGAACTGCCTTGAAGTTCAAGGACATGTCCTGTTCTGGGCAGGCCCTATCCATGTGGGGACACCTCTTCTTCAGCTATGGGAAATTTTCTTTTATTATTTCTTTGATGATTTGCTCCCCACTGTTTTCTCTGATCTCCTTTCTGAAGCTCCTATTAGTAATTCTCTGGATGGATTCACCAACATTCTCATCTTTCCTCTTCTATTTTCCATCTTTCCCAACTTTGTCCTTCAGTTCTTTTCACTGAATATTTTATTTACATCATATATTTAATTTTCAAGAGAGCTTTCTTGTTGAGTGTTCTTCTTTCATCGCTTCCTGTTTTTGTGTTACAGGCATATCTGACTTTGTCCCTTTGATGCTATTAATCAATTACAGCTTTGAAGTCCCTTTCTCCTTGCATTGTCTGTTTGCTCCAGTTCCCTTTCACTTCTGTGTGTATTTTCCTTACCGTGTTGCAGGTGTTCATCACATGGTTACCGATTCCTGGACTGCCCCTCATACTGAGGAGTGAGACTCTAAGCATTTTAGAAGAAATTCTCTGTGTGGAGTACTGATTTGTGAAATCCACAAGCAGGTGCTCTAGTAGAGGACCGGCCTTCCACTGGGCTCCTGCCACGGCAGATGTCTGGAGAGCTTTTGTCTGCCGCCATCCTCTCCCTCTGGCCAGGCACTCACCTGATGCCCCTCTTTGGCCCACGGATGGATAGACGGTGCCTGGTAGTGCAGGGTGAGGAGAGAAGGGCCCTGGGGTCTAACTAGTTCACGTGTAGACCTTCACCCATCCTTCAGGGACCCTCACCTCCCAAGTGCGGAGGCTTCAGAGTCTCAGGGGGGCTGGCCTGCGTCTTCATTCTTGGGTTTGAACTCCTCCTCTCTGATCAACTAGTTACTCCTCCTTCATCCACTTTCCACCTGCAAACACTTGTCCTTGGCCAAATGTTTGTGGAAATCTCTCCTGCCCTTTGTCCTTGTTCCTTGCAGGCCGACACCTTCTTATTCCTCTGCTGTCGTTTTAGTGGGCTTTGAGGAAGGGGAGGTGGGGCAGAATGTGGGTGGGCAAGTCCCAGTTTGAAGCAGAATTCCAAAGTAATTTTTGTGCAACAAACAGGGAAGAGTCAGTGGCTAGGGCACAGGTGGCATTGGCACACCAGATGACTACTGGCTAAATACGAGAACTGGATGAATTCACATAGAATTCACGAGTGAAGAGCAATGAAGTATGATGTCTGCTGAACTACTGACTTAAGCGGTCATCAGACCCCCAAAATAAAATCCCTGTCAAATGAACAAGTGAACAAAGAAGAAAAAAAAAAAAGAAAGAAAAAGGAAGGAAGGAAGGTCACACACATGTTATGTGTAGCTATTTCTACTTACCCAGCTTGCAGATGGACACATGACCATAACCATCTTTGTACCTCCCTGCATCCTCTAAATGTTATGCACTGTGTTTGAGTGTGAATGAGTGTGTGGGAGAGGGTTTCTGTATCGCTCCCAAGACCTCACCTCTGGAGGTGAAATAAAGTCCACAGAATCTGAAATATGTGCATGAATTTAAGTGCCTGGACCAAAGTTACACACCTTAGAGGCATTAATAAATAGGTAAATATTACCTGAAAAGAAACTTTTTTTTTTTAATTTGGAAGAAGGAGTGTCTTGTGGGCAGTTTTTTAAACTGAGAAGTAACAGTATCAGATCAACATTTTTACATTTAATTTGTTCAAAAAACCCCACATCCCTGCTACCACTACCTCACAGAATCCACGTACGGAGCTGGAGATGCAAAAATCCATAATCCTCGGTCCTGTCAATAGTTGTATTCATGGCCAGTTAGGGTAATGCTCCTTCAAATGTAGGAAAATATGCAATAAAAAATTGAGTTTGCTATGTTTAAATTCTTTTTAAAATTTATTTAAAAATTATTTTTCACACAACTATGTATAACATAGACAACTAACAAGAACCTAGCCTGTGTATAACAAAGGGAACTCTACTCAATGCTCTGCGGTGACCTAAACGGGAAAGAAATCCAAAAAAGAGGATATATGTGTATGTATGGCTGATTCACTTTGCTGTACAGCAGAAACTAACACAACATTGTAAAGCAACGATACTCCAATAAAAATTAATTTAAAAATTATTTTCACCATTCCTTTATTCTTGCCTCTTATAAATGATTTGCAAAATGACATCAAAATATGAAAACAATAGAGGAGGTCCATTGGTGATGACTGTTCCCCTGGTACACTGAAAGTTAAGCAGGTAGGGTTTATTTGCCTCAAATAACAAGCAGTTGAGGACAGAAAACAGGACCCTCTCCTATACACCGCTTTTGGCTTCAGATACTAGCAAATTATCTCACTGAATGGGGAAGGTCAGCCGGGGTACAGGGACTGTGGCTCAATAATGTTATTGAGGGACACACCTCCCTGCTCTGGCTGGTTTCATGCTCAGGCTGCAGCAAAAGAACTACCGCGTTACACGTAGACATACAACCTCCAAAGGAAGGGAAAACCCCACCTCCCTCCTTATAGCTCTCTATGAAGAGTGCAGAAACTTCCAGAACACCTCCTTCCCCTCCAGCTCCTTTCCCTCTTGCCCCCTGTTCCCCATTAGCTCATTCCTGAGCTACCACCTTGCAAAAGCAACGGGATTTCCCGTAGATCTTTCAGACTCAGGCTGGGGACAGTGTCGGTCTTCCCTGAGGCACGCAGGCCTGAGGGAGGAACGGACACCTGAACAAAACTGGACTTCTGTTGGGAAGAAGCGGGTAACAGGTATCGGGTAGGCTACAGGCTCCACGACATTCTAATTGTGGAAGCAAAACACCTAAAGCAATTTGCAGAACTCACACTCAGACTGGAGGGAACGCTCACCGGGACTCAGAATGGAATAGGACCAGGAAGTCAGCCTTCTCCATCTTAGACCTATTCTGCGTCTCCAGACCCTCAGGATATTGTTTGGGTTCCTCCTGCTTTCCATGGCCGCCTGCAGGAGCAGCCGGCAGATTACTGTCCAAGACGGAGGATGAGGTGTATGAGACTATGGAAGGACCAGTGCTGGAGCCTGGGACGGCGCTAAGCCTCAGGGCTGAAGCAGTGACCAACGGATGCCAGGGGACTCGAGGGGTTTCTGAAGAGGCCCGGAACAGCCAGGAGGAGAAACAGTGAAGCTGGGGTGCAAGGGCTGTCTGGAGCTGTCTCCCAGAACTCGGTGGGTTAGGATTTTTGTAACACTTAAAATCCAAAGCGAGAAAGGTGTGGCCAGAACCAGGATGAGGAACAACGTGGAGTTGAGAGGAAGCAAAGTGGGAGAAGGGCACCATTTCAGTTCCTTTTTTCTCCCCTAACTGAAGTGTTGTCTGTAGTTGTAAATGCACACTTTTCCTTTGCCCAGTCAGGTCCAAAATTGAGAAAGATGGCGGGGCAGGCTGAGTTTTTAATTGTCCCTTGTGGATGATCCCACAGACTTGGACAGGGGTGGGACAGGAACAGCCCTTGGAGGTGAGGAACCAAGGACACCATACCAAATTCCTCTTTGGTACGCTGTTGCAAAAGCTGCTAGGCACACCACGAGTATGCAGATTTTAGTTTTAAGAATAAAAGATACTTTCTGACCAAGGATGGGGTAAGGAATGGTGGTGTGTGGCCGGCCATAATATGACTCAGGACCTTGTCTTAATAAAATCATAACAGATGAGACCAATACCTGAAATACAGGATACTGACCAGTACTGGCAGTCCTGTGAGGTAGATGCTTTCAATAAACAGAGAGAAACAGCAGAGCTGCAAATCAGGGTTCTGTGCACACTCCATCATGGGAAAGGATGAACCAGCATGAACATTTAATTCACCATTTTAATGGTGAAAATCTGAAGGAAAAAAAAAATGACTGCGTTTCAATTTCTACCACCTTTCCCATACTTCTGTGAAATTTCAGCACATCTTCACTCACAGCTAGCTTCCCACCAAGGCCAGAAACCTACGCAATAAAAAAATGATAATGCAAACTAAATTGGGCCCAGAAGAGATATGTTGGATTATATTTCTATTCATGGAAATACATTTGCCTTTTTGAGTCTCCAAGAGTCCTCCTTCCAACAAGTCTAAGAGAATCCAGGTGAAGCGCTCAGTGACCGCGGCTCATGCAGGACATGGTGTGGGTCGGGATCTCACCACCGTGTAAACGCTGGGCAGCCAGCGCTGGAAGGCTGGTCCCTCACACCGCAGCCGGGAGTTCTCACAGACCCAGGGAGGGGCTGGCAGCTGAGTGAACTCAGGTACCACGGTAAGACCTCCCTTCCCCACACCAAACAGCGTCTGCCTGGTATCAGGTTAGGATGTGCTCTGTTACATGATTAGGAAAGCAGTCCCTTGTTCTAAAATAGCTTAAGTTTCTAAGTCTACGTAGTGAATTCCACGTGCAACTTTTTACGTAACTATGGGATGGTGGACCAAGATGCCAAACAGCAAATCACTCGACCAAATATTAAAAAACCCCAAAACCTCATAAAAGCAAACCCGGAGAACTCTCACGTGGATCCGGCACAAGCGCCAGTGCCTGGGGTGTCGCGAGATTCCGTCCAATCAACCCCTGAGCGGCGACCTCGTGCAGGAAGCCCGCTCCCCCAGCGCACGCCTCCCGCGAACGAGCCCGCGCACCTGCACAGGCGAGAGCCCAGGTTCGGCGGCTTTGTCTCAACGCGACAAAGACCCGCCCTGCAGCTCTCCGGGGCTCCGAGGGACGCAGCGCCCCGGGGACCCCCGCCGCCTTCGGAGCCGCGCCCCCCTGCCCCCTCCCACGGGTCCCGGCCCCAGTTCCAGCACCACCCCTCCACCCCGGCCCCCCAAGGGGCCCCGCCCCACGTCCCAGCGCCCTCCCGCCCCCCTGCCCCGCGTCCCAGCGCCCTCCCGCTCCCCCGCCCCGCGTCCCAGCGCCCTCCCGCCCCCCCGCCCCAACACCACCGGGCCCCGCCCCCCGTCCCACCAACACCACAACCTCCACCCCAAACTCCAGCCCCCAGCCCTACCCCCCGGGTCCCCGCCCCCTGCCCACCAGGGCCCCCACCCAGCTGGCCCCGCACCCCGCCCTCGGGACCCCCGCTTTAAGCACCGCCCCTCTCCGCCCCCGCTCCCTCCCCCTTTAAGTGCCCTGCCCCCGCCTCCCCGAGGCCCCACCCCCCCTCCCCCTTTAAGCGCCCAGCGCCCCCCCACCCGCGTCTCCCCAGGCCCCCTTTAAGCGCCTCGCCTCGCCCCGCCCCCTGCCCCCCGCCTCCTGCCCCCCGCGGCCCCCGCCCCCGGATGCGGGGCCGGGCGGGGTCCCGGGGCCAATGGCGGCCGCGCTCCTCCCGCGCCGGCGGCGGCTCCTCCCGCGGGGAGAACTGTCAGCGCGCGGCGGCGGCGGCGGGCCAGCCCCGTCATATGACCGGCCGGCGGCCCCGGCGCCGAGCACAGCTGCCCGCGCCGCGATGGCCCCGCCGCCGCCCCCGGCCGCGCGCTGAGCCGGGCCGAGGCCGCGGAGCCGCAGCCGCAGCCGAGCCGCAGCGCCATGGCCCCGACTCTGCTGCAGAGGCTCTTCAACAGGAAGGGCGGCGGCGGCTCCGCGGCGGCGGCGGCGGCGGCGGCGGCAGCCCCGGGCCGGGCGCCCCGGGAGGGGCCGGCCTTCAGGTGAGGGGCCGCGGGACGGAGGGGCTCGGAGCGGGAAGGGACGAGGGGAGGGGCCCGCCCGGCACGCCGCCGCCGCCGACCCGGCACCGTGGGCCCCAATCAGGCGCCGCGCGGCGCTCCCCCCCCCACCCGCTTGGAGGTGCCGGGGCTCCGGGGGTACCCGCCGCGGGCCCGGGGGTCGCGGGTCGTGGGGGGCCTGGGACGCCGCTGCAGCCTATTGTGTGGGAGACGCTGTGGCGCGAGCGCGGCACCGCCTCCTCCCTCGCCGTGGGACCGGCTCTCGGACGCGTGCCTGGCAGCGAGCCGCTTCCCCGCCGCGGGGCGCCGGCTGCGCGGGGCGTGTGCGGGGGCCCGAGGTGCCCGCGCAGCGAAGCTGGTGCGTGTGCGCACGGACTGACCCCCGGTACGCGCCTCCGGAGACGCGCCGCGCGCGCCGGCGGCGCGCTGGCATCCTGAGTGCCTTCGGTTGCTTTCTCCCGGTTGCTCGCCCGGCAGCCTTGGGCGCCGGGTGTGATCCGATCCCCCTTTCACGGCCGAGGGAACGTTAAGTCGCAGAGAGCGCGACCCGCAGATGGGGGCGACAGACCCTGCATTTGACCTGCGCGCTTTGAGCGCACAGTCCAGCTTGAACGCTCTAGGCCCGTCCGCCCTCCTGGGCTAACTTTAACACGGGCCTTAAAACGGCCTGTATTGCCTTTCAGCACGCTTGTGTTGAGAAGTTCATTTACTTCCCTGAAACAGTTTTTTCCCAGCAGGTGTTTTACTGAGCATCTACTTCCAACTTGGACACTCTGCTGGGTGCTTTTTGGCTAAAATGTCTTGCAGAAGGAGTTTATAATTGAAGTGTAGACCCAGGGTACTTAACCTTTCAAAAGTTTCAAGCGGAACTTTGACTGCATTTTGGGCCAAGTTTTGTGTTCTAGATTTTGCTCCGCGTAAATCCCATTCGCTGAAAGCGCCCAAAGCCCCTCACGGCAGTTACGTGAACGTTACCAGTCTTTTGTGACCGTGGGTGTGTGTGGGTGTGTGTTGTTATTTGGAAGGTAAGTTGTGAAGGCTTGACACACCTTCGTTAAATTCCCGTGTGTTCTGTAGGTGTACTGAATCGTTACAATTCAAGCAGGGAATTCTACTCCTTTCACTGCTTTGGGTACTAGTGATGCTGTGTTGCTTCTCAGAACTCGGTAGAATTACTTCTGGCCCAGGGTGTGTAATTTCTCCTCTTCCCTCCTGGTAAGCCAGACTCGGTGGAGGGAACAAAGCCTGGAGAGGACAGGGCATGTGTTCCAGGTGTCTTTGCTTGGGCAGCCCTTGTCAAGGACACAAGAGCCCTCTGAATGCACGGTCGTGGTTTCCTGTGCTCTACGCTCACTTTCCCACCACCGTTTCCTCCATCTACAACTGTAAGGGAGTGTCTTTTGAACAAAAAAACTGTGGCTATATTTAGGGCCTGGCCATATTAGGGAAACTGATTCTAACTTTGTGGGAACATTCTCAGTGTAGTGTTCTGACTTCCTGTTGGTGTCTAGTGAAGAACACAAAATTGGGCCAGGGAATGGTTTTGGAGGTTTGTTTTTGTTGACCTCATTAGGATTTTCTGCAAGTTTGGGAGGTGAATGCCCAGGAGAAAACTGGAGGTCTCAGGGCCCTTCAGCAGTGTCCCTGCTAAGGGTTTCCCTTGGAAAACGACATGCAGTAAAGACTCAGGAAGATGAGGGCCAAATCAACCGTGTCACACCACGTCGACCAAGGGCACCCGGGCGACTCTTTCTTCCTGCTCTCCTCACCTGGCTGAACTCTCAGATGCTGCGCAGCCTTCCTGGGAGAGTGGAAAATTTCCCTCTCTCGCCCTACAGAATGATGACCTCGCACTTCATATCTATCCAGATTTAACAAAATAGGAGCTCGCATGTGCTTTTGGGGGAAGGGGTACCTCAGACAGGCAATGAGCTGCCCTTGGGGGCCCACTTTGTAGCTGAATAGATTTTCAGAAGTTAAGGTGCAATGCTTAGGTTGAACCTCTAGCACGCCTAACGGGAATTTGTATTTTAAATTGTGTCTGTGAAATTTGTCTTCTTTCCCCCCCCCTTTGGCCACTCCGCACGGCACGCGGGATCTTAGTTCCCTGACCAGGGATGGAACCTGTGGAAGTGCGGAGTCTTAACCCCTGGACCGCCTGGGAAGTCCCTGATTTTGTATTCTTTAGTGCCTTTAAATACAGGCAGTACCTTGTAGATCTCGAGAATGAAAGGAAGATTCAGGCTGGCTTTTGGGCGGTTTTGTAGCATAGATCTCCATGCATTTTAGGGAAAAGCCTAAGTAAAAATAAGACCCAGTTTGTATATACATCTTTTTGTTTTAGAGTTCTTCTCTCTCTCTCCTCTCAGTGGTGGACTTTCACTAGTCATCTTAAGCCCTTCCTCCCTTCTCTGCAGTCGTGCCCTGGATGGTGCTCTGCTCGCCCTGTGCCCGGCCCTGTCACCTCCCCAACTTCCTCACCGTCCGCTCGTCCCTCCAGTTCGCACTCACTGGACTTGATTAGAGAGGAACTTTGAGGCCTGGTGTAAGTAGCTTACCTCACAGGTCATTTTCAGATCTTTGTGCTTCCCAGCGTTCCACCTGCAAAGGGTCATCACAGTTGGGATTCCTTCTTAAGTGTATTTTTTCAGGATCTCGACAAGAAGCCCTTTTCATAGCTTTGAGGAAAGAGCTTGCTAGGAAGACAGAAAAAGAATCAGAAGAGATTGAATTTTCAAGTTTGGGAGAAGGAGATGGGACACTCTGCGATTGTGGTATTTGTGAAGTGTAAGCTCTAAAGTTATAAAGTTGCATCGTGGTCTTGAAATTTGAGAGAATTCTCTATTTGCTGCCCTTTACAGTGCTTTCACTTTCACCTAATTGATATATACATACACGCACACACACACATATGTGTGTGTGTGATATAACTCTTCTTTCCAGAAGGATAAACGAGAACAAAATGAGGTTATTTGTCTGGAGGCTCAAACAAGTAGAATTGGGTTCTTGGTTCCCTTGCATCTCAGGGAAGCATGTTCATTTAGGAACTTTTAAAAGCCAAGGTGTGCCCACTGACTTCTTTTTTTTTTTTGCGGTACTCGGGCCTCCCACTGCTGTGGCCTCTCCCGTTGCGGAGCACAGGCTCCGGACGCGCAGGTTCAGAGTCCATGGCTCACGGGCCCAGCCGCTTCGCGGCATGTGGGATCCTCCCGCACCGGGGCACGAACCCGTGTCCCCTGCATCGGCAGGCGGACTCTCAACCACTGCGCCACCAGAGAAGCCCCCCACTGACTTCTTGAGCTGCATGTCTGGTTCAAGTTTGAAGTTTTATCTTAAGGTGTTTTTTTTTAATGTCTCTGGTAAATTAGTGGACCAGTTTCCACCTCAAATGTGTATGCAAGAGGGAGGCGGAAGAGGTCACCGGTTAGGCAGTGTCTTATTGGGGACCAGTTAGACGAAGCGAGTAAGCATGCGTGTTGCTTGGGATGTGAGGGGTAAAGGAGAGCATCTCAGCCGCTTGGTAGGTGGCTGTGTAAATGCTGGGAAGGAGAGACCCCACCCCTGCGCCTCTCCAGTCCTGCATATCCGAGGCCACAGGGCCTAGTTAGTGCTAATCCAAACGGTTCTGTTAGAACAACATTAAGTCACCCGTTCCAGGGTTAGTATTATGTAAGTATGGTTTAATCCACTTACCATTGTTATCCAGTGGCGTCTGATGCTCGTCTCCTGGGCTTGCGGCTTTGCGCTCCGCCCATACAGACCAAGGTAGGACAGTCTGAGGACAGCAGGTCCTACGCCGAGATGCACGAACAGCAAAGAACGCACTGGAAACTATAACAGGAAGGTAATTCCAACGCGGATGAGGAGTTCACCCCTGCGTTAAGTACCACACATGGAGGATGCACTGTTCTCACCCTTGCTGTGACCGAGGATTCACTCTTCCCTCCCAGAGGAGTCTCCACTGCCAGCTCCCACGACGCTAGCATTTCTAATGAGCTTGTCCTGGGGTCGGGGGGATATTCTGGAAGAAACACAGATTAGCCCCACTACGCTCACGTTTTTACTGACTGTAACATAAGACACGTGACACAGAAATCACAGGTTTCATTTCTTTTTTTGGCGTTGCTGTGGGGAGAGCCTCTTTATTTAGTTGCAATACACGTGATAACCCAAAAGGTGGTCTGAATTGAGTCTGGATTCGTGCCTGAGTTTTCCTTCCCTAGACAGTGAGAACATGAGGAAAGGAATCATGGCTTACTATCTTCTTTTAATTTAATTTTTATTTTATACGGGACTGCAGTCGATTTACAATGTTGTGTTAGTTTCAGGTGTACAGCACAGTGAGGCAGTCGTCCATCTGTACATACATCTTCTTTTTCATATTCTTTTCCATTATACGTTATTACAAGATACGGAATATAGTTCCCTGTGCTGTGCAGAAGGCCCCTGTTGCTTGCTTTCTACTATTTCCTAAGTCTTCCTGGAGGCTTCCTTGCGCGCTGCTCTGGATCCGTGAGCACACCCCCCCCCATCACATCTCCTGGTCCTGACCCGTGCCTTGGGTCCCGGCGGGGTATTAGGGGTTTGGGGCCGGTCCGGGCTCACGTCGTGGGTTCTTTTCATCGCGGAGGCCGTCGATTTTGTCCTGTCTCGTGCACCATGTTGCCATGGGACCCACATGTCTCTCCATTTCTCTGGGCCTCAGTTTTGGCGTTTGTAACGCGCCCGTCCTGTGTAATAAGGTTGTGGTGAGGAGGTAATATATTTGAAAATCTTGTGAAAAGAATAAAATGCAGTACAGAACGATTTTAAGTATTACGGAGAGCCTCTTAAGTCATGGAATTCAGTATCGTTCATATTGGGGCTTTAGGGACATTGAACTGTCTTCTCTTTCTATAGATGGGAGACTTGAGAAGAACAGAAGCCACGTGATTTTACTTTTTTTTTTTTTCCCCCCACTTGGATGGTGTCCGTGATGAAACAGACTGAGTCTTCAGAGGAGCGTTAAGACCAGTCACTGAGACCCGGGTGGAGGGGCCTGGACAGTCAGGAATGGTTTTTAGGAGTATGGTGTATTCTTCAGAATTATTTGCAAGTTTTTCCTACCAAGAATAAAATCTTATTTAAGCAGCAGGAGAAATATGTTAAGTGAAGTGACACAGCTGCACAATGGCTGGTATTCTGCAGCCACCAAATCTTTATTTTATGTCTGTTTATATATATATATATTTATATATATCACACGTACATGTGTATTTATGTATATACACACATGCACATACACATGCACACATATGCTGAAGACGGGCGTGTGGGGTTGATTGTGTGTGTCTGTACGAAGGTGAGCGGCCCTGCACACCAGTATTTTAACAGGGGTGGTCAACCGGCGGGTGAAGCTTTCATTCGACTCTTCTGTGTTTTATATTTTGTTGGTATTTTGGATTTTGCTCTAACAAATTCGTGCTGCCTCTGTGATTTAAGCGACAGAAACCAGCGCCTCTCTACATCTACACTCTGTGCATTAAAAGACCACGTTATTTTAAATGTTAAGTAGTCTTTGGAGTATTTTGCATCGTGAGGGAGGGACTGAGTGTAACACTGGCGGAGAGACCTGATTTGAGTAACAACTCTCTAGAGACTTCCTCTTCCTCGTAAAAATAAGTGGTAGTCCCTGTTACGGAGAGCAGTATGCTGTGAACTTTAATGCACTTAACACCGAAGTCCGTGAGGACCCTCAGGAGGCCAGTGTAACCGGGGAGGCTGGTGAGCGCAGGCGGTATCTGTGTGCACAGTTTTCATCGGCGGGGCAGGGTCCCGGCCCTCCTCCAGCCTCAGGCAGCCTGGTCTCCAGCAGGGCTCAGGAGCTGCACCCAGCTCTCCAGTCGGAGATCGAGAGAGACCTAGGTAAGATTTATTTGAAATATACGGAAAAAGGTGACACGACCTTTGAGATTTGGGGTACCTTGGGTACGCTGAGGGGCTCGGACTGGCTGCTCTGAAAGCTGAGACAGGCATTTTAATTTTCGGTTCTGAAATCCGAGTCAGTCATGTTACACGTTGTCATTAGACTGAGTAGGTGGTCTTGAGAGGTGGGCCGGGCCTGTGGTGTTTTAATGCACAGAGTGTGGATGTAGCGAGGGCGCTGGTTTCTGTCGCTGTGGCTTTGGGTTGTGTTTCTCATGGTCTGCCTGTGAAGTCAGCCTAAGGAAGCCTTTACAGTTGTGTTTCCTCGGCCAAGGGGGTGTAAAAGGTCGTCCTTGCGCTCGTGAAATGCTCCGGCTGCCAGTGTGAGCTCCTGGCGGGCGAGTCTGATTTGGGAACTGGGACCGCGCTGACTTCCCCAGCCACTGGTTTTCTTGGTGTGGACGCAAAGGAGCAAATGTTTCATCGCGCTTGTCTGAGTCCCTGGCGGGCGTGAGTGGTTAGGCCCTCAGGGTGAGATCGTGTCCTTGGCTGTAAAAGTCAGTCTTTCCCTTGCGGGTAAGAGTGCTGAAATATTTAGTGAGCTCTTACTTACCAAGCGTTCTTTTTATCTCTGGTCCGTGAGAAATGATTACTCTGGAGAAGAGGAAAAACAGGACGGACTTTTCCAGCTTACTGGGCATGGAATGGAGATTTCCCTCAACCCCACCCCTCTGTAAACGGAACGTCCACGACTCACTGCTCAAGCCGCACAGGCACTCTTGTGAGGCGTGCTCGGTGGGAGGCGGGGGCGGGGGGCGGGGGGGGGGATGGAAGCCGGTGGGCTGCCGACCCTCTGTGTTCAGCCGGAAGCTGTCCAGCTGCCTGTGTGATGGACTTATGGAAGGGACAGTGTGCCTTCTCACACATCACGTACATAGGTTTTTCTTACTGCACACTTTCTGTTTGTGCCAAAATAGTATAATCTATTAAGCGCAATAAGCGCAGCCATTAAACGCAGCCATTAATACTCTGATGTTGTGGGGATGTGTTGCATGGCAGGCGCTTTCTGTTACATAAGATTTTAGTGTTAGCACGAGTCTGGGTCCGCGGCTATCATGTTCCCCTCTCTTTAACCATGCGCTTCTCATTCATATGTACATTTGGAATATTTTTATTCGTCCCTGAATCTTGCTTAATTTGTACATCGTGCTCTAGAATTTGTGTCCAGTGTAGTGTTATAAAGAGATACGTGTCTGCTTTACGAAGATGATTTTATCACCACGCCTGAGACCTTTTAATCATAACTAAGAGCATTTCTGTGTTTGAAGTAATACATCTTTAAATCAGTGACCACTGGTGTCTGATTATTCACAGATGTCTACTTGAAAATGACCACCAGTTCATGCAGGGCGGTCACTGGGGCAGTAGAAATTCGGCCCTCAAAGCCGACGGGGGCGGATGGGAAACCTGTGTATCTGATGGGGACCTCACTCTAGTTTCCAGTGAGGATAATGTTGGACGTTAATAATGTAATCATGCAGCATGTGTGCACAACCTAAATATACTGTGTGTTTATGACAGAAGGATTTTTCTAGGAAAATTGATAGTCTGTTTATTTGAATATACCCTAGGTGACATTGTGTAATGGATATCAGTAGAAATGAAACATGTCCCTGAATTTACCTGACAATTTAACACAACCTAAGAAAGGTACTAACTTTAGAAGTATCTGGTTTTCCTTGATTTAAGTATACTCGAGACCCTGTCATGTGAAAGGCCGCATTGCCAATATTGACTTGTCAAACAGTCATTGTTCAATTTTATTTATTTGTGGCTTACTCTGACAAAAAGGAGTGTGTGTTTTTAAACATTTTATCCATGAAACTTTTCACAGAACACATTATCATTTATTCTGATGGTTTAACACACAGAAAACTAGCCTTTGCTTACAAGTACACACATACCAGTTAAATGGAATTGGGTGGAATTTTGTATTTCATTGGTAAATTCTGCTCACTAAGCTTTTCGTTCAGTTGTCATGGCAACTCTGTTCCTTCACAAGTTGGAGACAAGTTAGACGTTAACCTGCTTGTTCCTCCAGAGATGAAACAGGTGTTTCATTTTGGGCTGTGTTAGGAAGAAGCAGTAGCCTCATGTGTTCTGCCTTCAGCACCTTATAAATACTTTAGATAGCCAACTGTGGTTCCCTGGTGTACCCGGAAAATTGGACATTTTCTTTCTTGTAACCTACAGTTGAAACCTGTGGGGTGACGGGGAACAAGTGTAGTGTATTTGATTGCATTTAGCTCTTAATTAACTGTTCTCATTTACTCAAGTTCTCTTATAAAACATGATTGAGAAATATAACAAGAATATCATTTAAATTTGCCGCTTTAAGCATACATTTGGGTAACTGAATGAAACAAGAAAATGTCCATGTTGTGGTTAGATATGGGACTTCTTCTAATCCTAGCCCTCTTGTCGTGGCTGTAGTGCTTAGTGCAGGGCTTGGCAGGAGGTTGCACTTAGTAAATACTTGTTCGATGAATGAATGAATGAATGAATACGTTTAAGAGTTTTGCAAACAGACGATCCTTAAAGATTCTCTGGTATTCCAGAATCTGACCTCTCGTTATATTATTCTTTTTCTTGATGCTTCTGGCATGCATATTGTCATTTTTCAAAGGAATTTTGTTATAGACCACACAGTTTCCTTCTTTCCATTAATATGAATGAATTTTTTTTTGGTATCAAAATCATAAGGTAAATACTCTAAAGGAACCTGCCCTCTCCTCAAAGTAAAAAAAAACACCTAAAAGAGACACTTAAGTAATATATCTGAGACTCAGTTATAAACTCCCACAGCTGTTGAAAGCAACGTATAGAAAAAAGTATTTTATTTAAATAATCTCTGCGAACCTCTGAAATTATCAGCTGTGTGTTGCTAACTGTAAAACTGCGTTCTATACCTTTTAGATTCCTTGAATTTTTGTGTGGCTTGTTGAACTGAAATACATGATGGAATGAAATTAGCTAAGCGGTTGTTTCAAATAGAAGATGCAGCTCACTTAGTTCTGAAAACGATGTTGGTACTGTGAACCCCGCAGAGACGGCGTTTGCATGCTACCTGAAGTAAGCGCTTTAGAAAAAGGATGGAATGGTCGCTGCTTTGCAGCTGAGAAAATCACTTAAAAATGGGTTTGTAAATCTGACGTGTTCTTTAGGAAGAGATGGCCCAGACCACGTGTCATTGGTGATGGCCTCAGAGGCGAGGAGGGAAGCCACAGGCAAACATCTCCCCGGCGTATCGGGCGGTGACTGTTTGCTTTAGGTTGGCACATTGAGTAAGGGAGTTGCCAGGGCCACAGCAGTGAGCACAAGGCCAAGAAGGGCACTTGGTCCCTTCCGCGCGTGCAGGGCTCCGTGGAGACCCTGAGAGCACGGGCACTGGCCAGTACCACGTGGCCTTGAGAAACGGCTCACAAATGATGATTTTTTTCAAGAGTATTAACTTTTCAGGGCACCTGATTAAAACTCAAACAGTATAAAATGATACACATTGAAATATAAGCCTCTCATTTCACACCCCTAATCTCTCTTCCCAAGGGCCACCCTTATTATACCAGTTTCTTTTAGTGTATCCTTCCAGAAATATTCGATGCACATACAAGAAAAAACATTCTCTTTCATTCACAGAAATGGTAGTTGCTGTACACACCGTCCAGCGTGTTGCTGATAGGTGCCCGGCTTCCACTGAGTGAACGTGCGTGGAAGACTAACTCAGTGGCTGTCAAGTCTGGCTGGACATTGCAGGGACCCAGCAAGGTTTAAATGCCCAGACCATTCTCTGAGATCCTGATCTCATTGATCCGGGTTGCCTACAGGTCTGTCATTACCTGTCATTACCTGTCATTACCTGTCACCCCCCGGGTAATTTTAGTGGGCAGACAACTACACTAAGTTTAACCAGTCCCCTGTTGACGGATGTTTAGATCGTTTTCAGGCTTTTTTGTTAGAGATGGTGAACTTCCTGGTCAGAAGATGCTTATTCATAAGCTCAAGTATATTTCTAGGGTCAGGACCCAGGGTGGAACTTATGCCTAATCGCTCTTCAGAGATGCTGTACCTACTTACACTCCTGGCAGCATCACGTGAGTGGCTGTTTAGTGGAGGTGATTTAAAGTGACCGGAGGAAACTGTGCTGGTGGCTGGTGGTGAAACTCGGACCCTACCCCTCGCTTGGTAGCTGTTGACCCCTTGTCTAGCTTGTTCTAGATTTAAAAGAAAACAGTTCTCTGCATGAAGATGTTAAAAAAAAGCAAAAAAACTTTCACACATGGAGATGTTCTTTAGACATTATTGTTATAATGATAAATATCTAAAAAGAATTATAATAGTTGTCTAACAGCAGGAAAGTAGCTAAACTGTGATGTTAGCTTCGTAGGATATTATGTGATGGCTAAATGATTAAGACTATTAATATAGTCACATTGTGTTTTAATATAATATATAAAGTATATTTATATATGTTTAATATGTCAACAAATACATTAAATACTATATGTTAAAATATATGTTAATTATAACATATATATTATATAATATACATATATAATGTAATACATATATACTGTTATAATTAATATATTCACATTTAATATAACATAATATAATCAAATGTTTGATATGGTAAATAAAAAACCCCAAATCAAGTGGTACCTACAAGATGAATATGTTAGTAAAATATATAAATGTATGACCAAGGACTAGAAAGGAAAACAGGAAAATACAAGAGTTGATTTGCTGGGGTAATGAACTTGTGGATAAATATCCTTTTAAAAAATTTGTTTACTGTTATAAGATAGCGTGGGCAAAAAATAAAAAATGAGAAAAAATTCTTTTGTAATGCAAGTAGCCGTTTGTGACTTTAAAGATGTATTTTCATGTTGTGAACCTCATTAACTGGTGGACGTGTTATGGGCTGTGTATGTAAACAGCGTCTCTGCAGTCTTTTAAGACGCCTGTAAGTAGCTGCTTCTCCAGAGTGTTTACGGAGCCCCCCCGCAGTGTTTGTGGAGGAGGGACCCGCGCCGCGTGGCATTCGCTTACATCATCTCGAAGTTACGCTTTGAGGTTGGGTATTTCATTAGCTAATTTATAGGTATAAAGTTGTAATAATTTACAGATGAAAACTGAAGCTTGCTGGAGATCACTGTGTGGGTAACTAGTGGTGCTGGGAATTCAAACCCAAGTCGGTACGTGGTCTGTATTCCCTCTCTGCCAGTGAACATTTGAAGTTCCTAGGAGGTTGATGTTCTGTGGGGTTTATAAGGAAGTATGAGGTCTAACTATTATTTCTAGGGGGCTTCCATTTTAACTGTGCAAATGATAGGTATTAAGTTTAAAAAACTGACTGATAAGACAAAGCAGTAAGGAGTTCAGGACCAAGTCTCTACGGTCCTGTTGAGATGTCAGGCAGGGGTGAGGGCCCTTTAGACTGGCTGCTTCAGGGCAGGCTTTACCCAGGAGCTGGGATCTGATGGGTAGGACTCGGGTGGAGAGGATGAAGACAACTCTTACCTTGGAGGTGTTCCTGGGTCAGGGAATGGGCCGGATTCTTTGAAATAAGAGTGTTCCTGGGAGGCAGGGCCCACTGGGGCCGGACTGTGTAGGGCCTCGCAGGCATTATTCCTGCTCAGGTTTTTTGTTTTTTGTTTTTTTATTTGCGGTACGTGGGCCTCTCACCGTGCGGCCTCTCCCGTTGCGGAGCACAGGCTCCGGACGCGCAGGCTCAGCGGCCATGGCTCACGAGCCCAGCCGCTCTGCAGCATGTGGGATCTTCCCGGACCGGGGCACGAACCCGTGTCCCCTGCATCGGCAGGCGGACTATCAACCACTGCGCCACCAGGGAAGACCCCTGCTCAGTTTTAAACTTAGGTGGCCCCGACGAGTAGGTGAGCGTCCTCGGTCTACACTTTGAGGGTTAATAGAAAGAGTAGAGACTCCGGTAGGGTCTGTATTCTTGAGTCAAAGCCGGCTCTCCCACTTACCACGTAGGGCATGTCGTCTCTGAGGGTTCTCTTCCGTAAGATGGGTGTAAAACGGCTTTCCTTGCACGGTCCTGAGGACTGGAGATTACACGCGTCAGTTAAACCTGGCGCACAGCGCTCGGTGCCTGCGGGGCCTCGGGTCTCGTAACCCTCAGGGCCCAGCGTTCCGTGTCTCTGCGCGCAGCTCCTCCAGCTGCTTCCCTGCGTTCACCCCGACTCTGGGTGGTGCCGAGCCTGTGGCGGCCGCGAGCGGCTTGTCTTCCTCAGGAGGTGGCGTTCGCTCTCGGCAGGCACCGGGGAGCCACCGCAGGCGTGAGCGTGGGTGGCTGTGCAGCAGCGCAGCACCAACGCCTTCACTTAACTTGGGGGCTGGGATCCAAGTTAGTGCAGTTTTACTGTGTATGGTATTCCTTAGTCTCCCCTCATCCGCAATCCCAGGACTCTCTTATCTCCAAAGGGAGAAAACCAAAACGATCCGAGCCAGCAATGTCACCTGTGTGGTTCCCCTCCCAGCCCGTGGCAGAACCCATACTTGGTAAGCCTAGCACATGTAGGGAGTGCGCTCTCTCTCTTTTTAAATAAAGACTTTCTTTAGGGCAGTTTTAGGCATCCAGGAAGACTGAGAGGAAGGCCCCGAGGTTTCCCCTGTCCCCCCTGCCCCACACATGCGTAACCTCTCCAGTTATCAGCAAGCTTACCAGAGCGGTCCGTTTTTTAACCAATGACCAACTGCTTCCACACACCATGATCACACAAAGCCCCTGGTTTACCTTGGGGTTGCCTCTTGGTTCGCTCTTGTTCTGTGAGTTTGGCCGAATGTGTAATGACACGTGTCCACCATGATAACATCATACGGAGAATTTTCATGGTCCTGACAACCCTCTGTGCCCGGCCTCGTCATCTCTCCCCAACCCCCACATATCTCTTTCTATAGCTCAGGAGCTCCATTTTTCCCCCAAAGCAGTTTCCCGGTAGCTCTGCTTCCTGTATTGATGAACGGTTTCCTGAAATGCAGGCCTGCACCAAGGAGAGGAGATTGAGCTTGAACACGAGTTAGATTTTCACAAACAGGAAGGGGGAGCAAGGGGAAAAGAGAGAGAGGCGTTTGTCTCAGAAGCTAGACGAAGGGAAACCTTGCAGCTATCCCGTAATCTCATCGAACTGAAGCGCTAAGCACTGGTCCTCACTGTAGCGGGCTTGGGGGGTTGCAGTTCGGAAAGCCCGCGCCCTCCGCCTCCTGCAGCTGACGCTGTCAAAGGCCGCCTGGTTCCTGCAGGTGCAGCCGCACCCGCATTTCACAGTGCGTTCAGCATCGGTCTTCCTTCTTCCACGCCGCCTCCCTTCCGACCGGGCGGTGCTGGACTTCGCTCTCACAGCCGATGACTGCCCGCTGCTCAGGTCGCTGCACCGAGGATGGAGCCTTACGGCCTGGACCGTAAAGGTCAGTAGTGTGTTTAACATGGTGGTGGCCACGTGAGCTGGCCTGAGCTTGCCTTGACTGCTAGCATGTTCAGTAGCTGTTTAACAGGAAGGTTCATTTCAGAATTACGTCAAAATGAGCACTTGATGGTTGTGGTCCAATCAGCAGGCCGTAGCAGGTGACATCCTGGGGGTGACAGTCTTGCTGTCCATCGTATGTTAGGTCCGAGCTCTCTCCCTGTGTTTTAGAAACCTTTGTGCGCAGGGCCCTGGGCTTCCAGGACCCCAGAGACATCGTCGGGGGGTGGAGGCATAGTTATCCCCGAGGATAAAATAACAGAATCGCTGCTGTCCTTCAAAACAAATCCCAAAGTATTGTTGAACCGTCAGTTATCACCCCTCTGCTCAGAAGACTCACCTTTCCTTCCCACCCTAGAAATATTTGGGGTGCAGGACTTTGACCACCTCTGCTCTGGGCATTGGGGCGGGCAGGCTTCACAGTTCTTTTTTTTGCCAGCCCACATTCTCAGTGAGGGTCCTTCCTCACCATCAGGTTAATTCCCTGTGGCCTTTTGGGGGGCAGAGCAAGAGGTCTTTGACCTACACGGGTTAGGCTCTGAGATCCTCACGGCTGGAATTCTCCATCTGTTCTGAGCCCGGTGCAATCCAGCGTCCCAGGATTTAAGGCTGAGACCGGGCGTCAAAGCTCAGCAAGTAATTTTGGGTTTGTCTGTCCTCCACTGCGTTCTCTGCAGGTAGTTTCCCCAGGGGGCCTAAATGGTATGCATGGAGGACTGTGCATCAGGCATGTTTCCGAGGAAAAAGGGACAGGAAGTGAGAGGGACAGGGAATTGTAAACAAAAAGAGTAAAGAATCCTCAAAAAGGAGCAATATAATATATAAAATAACTTCCAGGGTTTGAGCCAGAGTAACCGGGGCAAACAGTAGCATAGTTAATGCAAGTAGGGCAGTTATAAGGAGAAATGACTTGAAAAAAGGAACGCGTATGTTTGTTTCTGTGCGTGAATTTGAGGTGCAGCTGGACACCCCAGTAATGACGTTCAGGGGAGAGTTTAGGCCAGTATTTGCCAGAGGGCCTAGGAAATCCACATCTCGCTCTTAAGACTGTTCTTCTTCTTTCCGTTTTGTGTGTGTGTAATTAAAAAAATTGAGGGACTTCCCTGGAGGTCCAGTGGGTAAGACTCTGCACTTCCAATGCGTGGGGCGCGGGTTCGATCCCTGGTCAGGAAACTAAGATCCCGCAAGCCCCGCGGCCAAAAAGTAAAAAATAAAGAATAAAAAAGATAAAATTGTGGGAAAAAATTGAAGTATAATTGGTCTACAACATTATATTGGTTTCAGGTGTACAACATGATTCTCTATTTATATATATTGTGAAACAATCACAGTGTCTAGTTAACATTCGTCACCTTGCGTAGTTATAAAAAATTTCTTGTCACGAGAACTTTTAAGACCTGTTTTCTTAGCAACTTTCAAATACACAATACAATGTTAACTGTAGTCACCATGCTGTACATTACAAGACTTTTCTTCTTCTGTTCCCTCCCTCAAAGTTACTTTTGTCGAAATTCTGTTTGCTCTTCCCGAGAGTTCAGATGCCCCCCGACTGTCTTGAGCCCTCAGAGGGCTCACCCTCCCAGCTCCTGCACTCACTGTCTCTTTGTTTTGTCTTTATGACACCGACAGCATTCTACCAGCTGGTATTCTAATTAACCAAACACAGCCAGATTATACGGTAAGTGCAGGGAGCGGAATATATCGATGTACGGCCCTGTAGTGCATGCACTGCATAGCACCGAGAACACTGACTGGAGCTCAGTCATGTTTGATGTATTTATTTGAGCCTGTTTTTTGTTTTTTTTCTCAGCTAGTATCACTACTTAGAGGAATATAAATTTATTAGCCATTATATAAAGTTCCTTTCTGTGCATAAACTTACCTCTTTAAAGCTTTAAGGACATCTCCCCACACTTACATTGCAGAATTTAACCAGTAAGTGTGTTTACCCTGTCGTGCCTCTTGACTGTGTTTACCCCCTTTTCCTTCTTTCTTTTCAGTTACAGGGTTACGTAATTTTTCTTCAACCTTAGACCTATAGACTGTTTTATCTTTTTCTATGCTAGTTCCAGTTTAGATTTCTGAGGTTCACTGCCAAGAAGCGTATGATGTATTCTCTTAAGAATATACTTTTTTGAGGACTTACCCGGTGGCGCAGTGGTTGGGAGTTCGCCTGTCAATGCAGGGGACACGGGTTCGGGACACGGGTTCGTGCCCCAGTCCGGGAGGATCCCACATGCCGCGGAGCAGCTGGGCCTGTGGGCCTTTGGCCGCTGAGCCTGCGCGTCAAGGCCACAACAGTGAGAGGCCCCGCATACTGCATAAAAAAAAAAAAAAAAGAATATACTTTTTTGAGAGCTTGGGTTTGTCATAAGACTAGCTTGAATGCCGTCATTCTCTAAACTGATCAGACCTTTGCTCAAACTAAAACTCATGTACCATTTACTTATCTGTTTGTTTGTTCAAAGAACCTGAAAGGACTTACTGTGTGTTCCACTTTAGTTGGGCATTTTCCTGCTGGAAATGTTTCGTGCCATAGATACACGTGGCCCTATCCCTGGCCAGCCTCTCCCTCAGATCACCCATGAAAATGTTGAGTTCGCTCTTCACGCATCACTGAAAAGACCACTCTGTTTATACTTCTCCGTCCAGAGAAATGTTTGTTTATGCCTACTTCTGTTTTCTCATCCTAATCCAGATTTCTGTCCAAGATAAATATTTTACTGGCTTCACACTGTTTTATCCTCGTAAAAACAAGTGACCAGATACCTGTGGTTCGTAGAGTGAAAACGTTAATGGCAGGTGGCTCTCGGATGCATAAAGGGACACTTGTTTTGGATTCTCGTGGCCACAGTTTAAAAACACAAGCCACCTAAGTTTACTAGTGCATGAATTATATACACTTACAGCTTCAGGAACAGACGTCTGTTCCTCCCATTTGAATTTTGTGGATGTCAGTTTTGAAATGAGAGGGCCAACTAGGACTTGAGAGCATTTTTTTTTTAATTTATTTACTTAATTTATTTTCCTTATTTTTTTGGCTGCGTTGGGTCTTAGTTGTGGCACACGGGATCTTCGCTGAGGCATGGGGATCTTTCGTTGCAGCGCTCGGGCTTCTCTCTAGTTGTGGTGTGCGGGTTTTCTCTTCTCCAGTTGTGGCGCGCCGGCTGCAGGGCGCGTGGGCTCTAGTTGAGGTGCGTGAGCTCAGTAGTCATGGCGCGCGGGCTTACTTGCTCCGCGGCATGTGGGATCTTAGTTCCCTGACCAGGGATCGAACTCGCGTCCCCTGCATTAGAAGGCGGATTCTTAACCACTGGACCGTCAGGGAAGTCCCGAGAGCGTTTATTTCACCCATAAATTGTGGCTGTCTTCACATAGTGGTGAGAGTTGACAGTGGTTTTTACTTCCCAGAGAGCACAGCTTTGATTGGGAAGAAGCTCCGGTAGTCGCCCTCTGCGGCCTTTATTCCTTGAGACTCTTGCTCCATCTCTTAAAAAAGTAGTGACAAGTTCCCTGGTGTCAGAGGTCTTGCAGGTTTTTTTTTTTAATTTATTTATTTTATTTATTCATTTATGGCTGCGTTGGGTCTTTGTTGTGGTGCGCGGGCTTCTCATCGCGGTGGCTTCTCTTGTTGTGGAGCATGGGCTCTAGGCACGTGGGCTTCAGTAGTTGTGGCTCGTGGGCTCTAGAGCGCAGGCTCAGTAGTTGTGGCTCGCGGGCTCAGTAGTTGTGGCTCGTGGGCTTAGTTGCTCTGCAGTATGTGGGATCTTCCCGGACCAGGGCTCGAACCTGTGTCTCCTGTATTGGCAAGCAGATTCTCAACCACTGCACCACCAGGGAAGCCCCTGGTATTGCAGTTTTAATCTCTGGGGCTTTCCGTCTCCTTTTGACTTTTTGTGGTTTCCTCCTCCTCATGGTTTCCTCCTCATGCTATACCCTTAATTTGCCATGTTATCGACTCAGATGTGGTAACTTCTCAGTGGGGTGTGGACACAGGAGACACAATGGGGAGAGATGATTTTCTTAGCACTGCTTCTCAAGGCCCGAAGGTTTCTTTTAATCCCTAAGTCTGTGATTTGACCTTTACATCTGACACAGGAGCACCTGTGGCTCCAGAAGCCTGGAGGTGGGGAGGGCGACAGGCATTGCAGCGTCTTGTACTTCGACGTTGCTGAGAAAGTACCCCCCCCACCCCCCACCCCCCGAGTGCAGCTGGCCCGAGGTCCTCTTACTCGAATCATTTCTTTTCCTTGGCAAAGACAAAGACTTATTTAGCCCTGGAAATGTAGTGGTGATGGTTTCAGAGTAGAAACAAGCCGTGCTGGAGGTTTAGAGTGCTGCAGTTAGGAATCACATTGCCACGTAAACCAGTGTCCCCCATGGGTTTCTTTTCTAAAAATTGGGATGAGAGAGGTGCGTATTGGTTACACGTGCTGCTGGGTGTTAAGGACCAGTGTTTCAGAGAGGGTACATTGATGAGACGGACTTAACTGTAATAGTTCACATCACGTGGATTTTGTTTTCCAAAGTGGTTGCATTTATTTCATACAGCAGGTCACGGGCCCCCTGACCAGGGTGCTGGGTGCCCGTGCAGGGAGGGCTGGGTCGGGAACACAGACCTCTGGGCTCCTGCATTGCACTGTGGACAGTTTTCACCCCCACAGATTTGGCCGATTCCCTTTTTTTTTTTTAATTTTTATTTTATAGTGGAGTAGAGTTGATTTACAATGTTGTGTTAGTTTCAGGTGTACAGCAAAGTGATTCACTTACACATATATGTGTATCCGTTCTTTTTCAGATTCTTTTCCCTTATAGGTTATTACAGAATATTGAGCAGAATTCCCTGTGCTATACAGCAGGTCCTTGTTGATTATCTATTTAACACATAGTAGTATGTACATGTTAATCCCAAACTCCTAATTTATCTCTCCCCCCCTTTCTCCTTTGGTAGCCATAGTTTGTTTTCTATGTCTGTGAGTCGGTTTCTGTTTTGTAAATAAGTTCATTTGTATCATTTTTTTAGGTTCCACATATAAGTGATATCATATAATATTTGTCTTTTTCTGATTTACTTCACTTTGTATGATCATCTCTAGGTCCATCCATGTTGCTGTAAATGGTATTATTTCATTCTATTTTATGGCTGAGTAGTATCTCGTTGTATATATGTACCACATCTTCTTTATCCATTCCTCTGTCGATGGGCATTTAGGTTGCTTCCATGACCTGGCTATTGTAAATAGCGCTGCAGTGAACATTGGGGTGCATGTGTCTTTTCAAATTATGGTTTTTTTGGATATATAAGCCCAGGAGTGGGATTGCTGGGTCATATGGTAGCTCTATTTTTAATTGTTTAAGGAACCTCCATACTGTTCTCCACAGTGGCTGCACCAGTTTACATTCCACCTGCAGTGCAGGAGTGTTCCCTTTTCTCCACACCCTCTCCGGCATGTATTGTTTGTAGCAGTTTCCTTGTTTTGCACTTGTTAAAAATTGTTATGAGTTTGTAACTAAAATGCATTTTATAGTTTCTAATCATCGTAAAAATGCATTCTTTTGAGCATCATTGAACGTGGGGTCTGTGCTCTTGTCTGGTATTGTGGTGCTCAGCGCTGTAACCTGTGGCCCTTAAGAGTCAGGCCTGGACTCCCCCACGTGGTGGGCGGGTCTCGCTTCTCCGTGCTGTCCCCCTCCTTCTCACCTGAGTCAGAGTGAACCTGTTCCCTTTGTGAAGCTCTCCTTGCCTGGGCCTGCCTCGTCCTCCTCCGCTAACCCCCAGCTCCTACCTCGTATGGGGCCGGAGCGGGCGTGGGCTCCACAGCCAGACCTCGGCTTTGCAGTCCTGCTGCCATCACCGTCATGCAGCCGTGTGGTCCTGCGCGCGCTCCTGAGCGTCTCTGCTGGGCTGCTGCCTTCTCGTCGGTATAGTGGGAAACATAGCGAGCACTTGGTGACGCGGCCAGGAGGTTGACGTGGGGTTGCCCTTGCAGAGTGAGAGCAGCGCCTGGTCCTTGGTAAGTGCTCCGGGGCTGGGGCACCCACACTCCAGGGGACAGGATGGCCCCGGCTGCTTTGTGCTCATCACTGCCCTCAGCACCCCATCCTGCTGGGTCAGCGTTGCCTGTGCCTGACTCTGCCACGGCCCCGCAGGGTCAGGGGTGACGTGCCGCGTCCGTGTGTTCATGGGGGGATACGGCGCACGACACGTGTGTAGGCACATTTGAATAAATGAATAAGCGACGGCCCTGTAAGCAGAATGCCTTCGACTCAGCTTTCCTCCCCTTCTGCGAAGAGCTTCTTAGCTTTCGTTGGGGGCTTTGCATGAGGAGAGACGTGATAGAAAAGACCACCTCCTGGTTGGGCCTGGGGTTCTTTTGGGAGCTTCTGGGGTTGGAACTTTGCTGCTTTGGGCGCTTCATCCCTGGCGAAGAGGCGGTGCATACCGACAGGCCCCTGCGACAGGTGCCGTGGCCTCGGAGCCAGGGTTGAAGTGGGCTCCGCTCACTGGGCTGGAGCAGGCTGGACTCGAGGGGAGCGCCAGGTCCGCGCTGGCCGTGTCTGGCATCCCCTCGTTCTGGTCACGGCCGCGCCACCCGGCTCTAAACCCGTGCTTGGGGGGTTCTGTCGGCCCTCAGGCATGCTCTGGGCACCGTGTAGCCTGGAAGCCACTTGGCCTTAGTCAGGAAGGAAGACAATGCAGAGGGAGAAGCTGATGCAAGAGGAGAAGAGTTTCTGGCCGGAAGTAACGAGAGAGAAGCATTTTCTGCTCCAGGGTGGAGATGGGGCTTCGCCCTGGCAGCCACCCCGTGGTGGGATGTTCTCGGTGAAAAGAATGCCTTTCTTAGGGGCAAGGGGGGGAGGACGGGGCTCGCTGGGCCGCCGTGATTCCTTTGTTCAAAGCCGTTGGAGGTTCGGCCCGCTAAGAAGAGTGATACCGGCGATCAATTGCTGTGAGATCTCTCGGATCTCAGGGGCGGTGGTGGAAAGCAAAGACCAGCTGCAGGCTGGGCTTTCAGGGCAGAGCCACTGGTGGGACAGGGCCCGCTTCTGAGTGTGTCCAGCCTTCCTCCACCTCCCCTGCCCTGGTGGAGTGATGGGCCACGCACGCCCACGGCTCTGAGCACTGTCCGTGTGGCCCGCCGGGTGCGATTACGAGCGTGTGCGTGCGTGTGTGCGTGTGTGCGCATGCGCGCCTGTCCCACCTCTTCTCATCCGCTATGTGACTCTGGGTGGGTTGCTTCCTGTCTCTGCGTATCTGCAGGTGGAGATAGAATCCCTGCTGATGAGACGGTGCGAGCGCGGTACCATGCCAGGCCGGGTTAGCACAGCGAGCGGTCCCACGTGCGGTGCTGCCCCCCGCTGGGCGTGACCCTTGGCTGGGACTGGTGTCCCGGGAGGTGGATGGAACCCCTCAGAGCCCCTGCTGGGAAGCTCATGAGGGGCGTTTACCTGCGCCTCTGCCAGTAGGGGCCGCGAGCGCTGTCCTTCTGCCTTCCCAAGCCCCTGGCCGCCTTGTCATTGCTCCTGCGTCTCTTTGTCTCTCACACCTCGCTGAGCTGCCCCCAGAGCTCGAGGGACCGGACGCGCTCATGGCAGCCCAGCTCCTTTCATCCTTCTTCTCTAAGACGCGCCGCCTTCCACAGGTGCTCCCCAGCCCCGGGGTCTGAGAGTCTCTGCCACCCTGCCCGGCCCTCAGCCTCCAGAAGGGGAGGACTGGGGTGGGTGAGAGAGAGAGACGCAGCAGGCTCTTACCACGTGGAAGCGACTTTCACATAGTTAAGATGGTAAAGATGCTATTCTGTTACGGAGAGCAGCTAGTTCATGCACTTTTAGAATAATGGGTATATCACAGGGGCGTTGGCAGGAGGGCCAGTACTCTGACCACCTCTTATAATGATGCTTCTGGCGTGCATTCTGAGCTCTGAAAGTCACGGGTGAACTTACAGGACCCTGCACAGTAAATCTTCATTCAGAAGCATCTGTTGAACGTCTTCCATATTCCAGGTACAGCGAACTGTTCGGATACAGGGGTGAATGAGGCACATCACTGCCCTGAGCAGTTCAGCCCACGAAGGTTCATTCCATACGGTTCCGTTGTAACAGGTGTAACAGGAGTTAACAGTGTGCCATGAGGCAGAGGCCGGGGGCCTTACAGAAGCGCCCAGTAAATGTCTGTTACGTGATCAAGGTCTCTAAGCTTGGTAGATGCCTTCGTTTTTCAGGTTGTTGTTGTTTTTTCTAGCACTTTCTTAGATTTTTTTTTTATCTTTCCGTTTGGAGAGTTAGATACTAAATATATATATAAGTCGTTTTGATATTTGAGCTCATAGTCTTTAAATCCTTGTTGTCCTTCCATCTCATCTGCAGATGATTTACTAAAAGTGAAAGCCAAGTTCACGTGATTCAGATGTGTCCGCTAGTTCCCTGCAGACCTGACTCAGGGAGCTGGACAGTGTGGGGTGAGTGTTAGGTGAGAGGAGTGGCAGTGGATGGGACGTGGCATTTCCTGCAGGACTTTGCGGTTTCTCCCCAGACCCTCAGGCTGAATTGCTTCCAGTCCCGTATCTGTCCTCGTTTGCTGTTCAGGGTCCCCAGATACTCCAGGCTTCAGACGTTTTTTCTGCAGTGAGAGCCTGTAGGGCGTTCTCACTGTTGGTGCGTTTGCAATACTAGGAATTTTGCCAGTTGTGACCGGCGACGGTTCAGATGCAGGAAATGCTTTTGCAAAGTTGCCACTTCCGTGGGGCCTCCCAGACCCGCCCACCACACCGACCTCGGCGGTGACCCTCTGTGTCCTGCTCCGCGTCCCACGCGCCCCCTGCGTTGCGTGGGGTGAACCGTGAGGGCCGCGCACGTCTGCCATCTTCCGTGCTCTGTGGGCCTTACACGGAAGGGTTGCACGTGGGTGACAGGTGTGTGTGTGCGCATCTGATGGGGCCTGAGCAGGTCGCAGACACTGAGACCCAGGTAACAGGGGCCGCTAGTCCTTCCCCTTCGCTAGAGGAGGCACAGGTGACTGTGGGCAGGGCTCTGGTTAACTGACACTCGCCCCGCAACTGGGGGGGGGTCTCTGGGACCCCCGGAGGACAGAGACACGAGCTGCTTCTCTGGAGCTTGCGGAGGGCAGAGGGAGTGGTCCTGGAAGCCGGCCCGGGTGCCAGGTGGTCATCCCCCGTCACTCGTGGATTCCATGTGTGCAAGCTCGCCTACTCCCTGAAATTGGTTTGTGACCCTCAGATCAGTGCTCGGGCCGCTTTTATGGTGGATCAGGGCCGCGGGCAGGCTGTCAGAATTCTGCCGCCACCCGACGTGCACCTCCCAGCTGAGGGCAGAGGTAGCGCTTGCCTTCCCTGCAGACACACGGCCTCTTCGCAGCCTGTTTCCTGTCGAGGTGGGTTTCTCTTTGCATTGTTGTGCCCTTCGCTGGTGACGCGGCTGTGGAAACGGCCCCAAGCATAGTGCCAGCGCGCTGTCCAGTGTGCCCAGGCAGCACGGCCCGACGGAGAAGGCGTGCGGATGCGCTGCGAGCCCGGCCTGCGCTCTGACACTGTTGGCTGCGAGTTCAGTGTGAAGGAAGCAACGGCGCCTGTGCAATGACAGAACCGCACGTGAAACAAGGCTAAGTGCTCATCGGCCGATGAAAGGCCTGTGGGCAGACCCTGTATTTCCCCCGAAAGCAGTGGTTCCGCGCTGGCTAAGTCCATCTTCCTGGGGCGTTTACAGCGCGCGTGCACCGCGCTGGACGCGGCCGGCGCCGGGAGGCGGAGAGTGGGCCCCGGCTCCTGGAATGAGCCCTGGGCTTGTTCCGGCTGAAGGACTGACGAGGTGGCCTCAGAGCCAAGCTTGGTAGGGCTTGGAGGTAAAGAAGTGAAGCCCTGGTGGACTGGCACGGGGAGACCGTGGGTGGATGCTGTCGACGGAGGGTGGGCCTGGGTGGGGGGCCGCAGGCAGAGGGCTCGGACAGCTGCGGCGCAGACGGGGAGGCAGCGCCCGCGGCACAGCACGCCTGGCCCCGCCGGCAGCCCGCGGGTGCGGAGGAGATGCCAGGGCCCCCGCGTGCGGCCGTGGGTGCCTTCCCAGAGGTTCCACGCACCCTCAGGCGAGATCGGGAACCCGGCAAGTCGCGGTGTAGACGCGGCTGCGTAGAGGCCCCTGCAGGCGTGGGAGGAGGGGCGGGGTCTCGCTGCACAGACACACGTGCTGTTTCCGCGTACAAGCCCCGCCCCCTTTGCCAGAGCGAGTGGGACAGGGACCCAGAGTCAGCCAGGTGTGCGGGTTAGGTTGGGGGGGCGGGGAGGGAGTGAGGACCGGTCTTGAGATGCTCCGCCTTCCGCAGAGCGGAGGGAGCTCTCGCTTGCAGTTCCCTTGTTCTCCGCCGGCGCCCACGGCCCCTCCGTTCCCAGTTCCCCTGTCCTGCGACTGTTGCTGGCCCGGCCCGAGGCTGGCGGCGGGCACCCTGTGGTTCGGTACAGAGGGAGCCGTTCCCTTCGGTTCTCCTGCGAGGGGTGGGGCTGAGCAGCTTCCTCTGATGCTCTGAGAGGTTCCTGCGCAAGGCCGGCCTTCCTGGCGTCCCCCCTGCCCTGCACCGCGTTCCCTGCCAAACTCTCCTCCGGGCTGGAGATGGAGGAGCCGCCGGTGGGACACGTCCACGCTGCTGGCCTTCTCCTTCGGGGATGCCTGGGGCCGCGGCCAGCGGCCGCCCGGGGCCAGCCCGAACGGAGCTGTGCTCCGAGGGTAAAATTCACGTTTCGTCCATTTCGTCTTTGTGTTTTTTCAAATGTGAGTATTAGAAAATTTTACATTGTACGTGTGGCTCCCCGTAAATTTCTGCGGGACAGTGTTTCATTGCTCCCTTTGAATTTCTAGGAATAATTTGAAAACGCTGTTCCATGGTACTACTTCTAAAGACCAGATTCTTAGGTCCACTTGTCTTTGTAATTCCGCGGAAGTTGCCAGCGTACCTGAATGTAGCTCTTGTAAACAAAAGGAGTACTGTCGTGAAGACGAAAAATCTCCCTGCAGAGAAAAAATTCTCCTAAGAAGTTTGTTCTTTTCTTGTGGAAATTCTTGTGTAATTCGGTGTCACAGGCAACATTCATCTGTACTGGGGGGACCGTAACCGAAATAAATGTTAGCGTTAGCTCACGTTTTGGACTAAGTCCAGTCGGATTTTTAAATGCGTAATTATTTTTCACAGGAGCACTTGACTCTATGCCGCCTTGAGCCATAATGAGGTTTCCCTGTCCCTGAGTGACTGTTTTCGGAACCTGGGTGAACAAGCTGTGTGTGAGGCAGCCTTAGTGAGTATGACTGAAGAGGGGTTATTTCTAACTTCAGAACCACTTTCCGAGTGCCTTCTCTCTGCTCGATGTTAGCTTTTAGCAACACAAGGGAAACACAGAAGAAGTGAAAGACGTGGCGCTCACGTCCTCAAGAAGCTCATCGTCTGGTTTAGAAGCTCATAGCGGACATTCTAACATGCTGCCGGGGAGAGATTAATACCTGACATGGAGCAGCTAAAGCACTGCAGTCTGACAACTGTTTATTACCAAGTGCAGATTCAGGGTCACTCTGAGTAAGCACCGCTTTCGCGTGTGTTCTCTCTCGGGGGTTGTGCGTGGCCAGCAGCGGGACCGTCGCCCTGTGTGAGACGCAGGGGCTGTGGCTCAAGGTGCGGCCGAGGGGAGGTTACAGCAAGGGCGTCGGAGGGCTTCTGAGCTGCTGGAAACAGCCAGCCTCCTTCGGGGGCTCTGTCTGTCTGTGAGTTCAGTCTTCCCATTGTAGATGTTGGAGCATCTTCAGGAGAAGGGTCCTTGTGGGGAGCGTTTACAGAATAGATGGCCCTGGGTTCGGGTCCTGGAAGAACCCGGAGGCTTTGGCTCAGAGAGTTAGACACACAGGGTGTTTTAGGGGGCGCAGTCGGGGTGGTGGAAGGGACCCAGGAGCTGGAAAAGAAACTGATCCGTGGAAGAAAGAGTGCCTTATGTTCACTCGAAAGCTAATGATTTCATAGATTTCACTTCCCAACTGTTGCACTAATTTGTTCTAGAGCTTATCGTTCCCGAGGGGCTCTGCAGTGAGTTTGCTTTGGAAGACTTAATCGCCTGCAGCTTCCAGAGACTTGGCCCTGTTTGAGGAGGCGGGTGGGAGGCGACTGTCTCGGATAAAATGATGATTTGCCAGATGTCATTGTGGCCGAAGTTATTTCTCTTGGCTTCGTGTTGTATGAATGCAGTGCAGTCGTCCGTGAGCTTAGCCACTCAGACAGGACAGTGAGTGCTTTTGGATGGGCGTGTAGAAAGGAGGATGCACCACATCTGTCTGAGCGGTACGGTTTCTCAGGGGGGCTTTCGCACGCTCGCAGCGAGCAGCCTTATCCACCTTCCTGGAAGGCAGAGTGAGTTTCACCATCACCATTTATTTCCAGTTGAGGAGACGGAGGCTCAGAGTCACATGGCCCCTGAGTGAGGGGGCCGGAGCCGGACACAGCCCTGGGCCCCCCAGACCGCGGTCCTTCCCCTCATGTGACACCCACCGACCGTGCTTGGCCCTTGGGCTGCTGGGCCGCCTGGTCCCCAGCCTCGTCATGAGGAACTGAGTCGGGAGGAGCACGTCTGCTGATCAGAGCTCACGCCCTTTCCCAGCTCTCTCTGCGTGTAACTGACTTCTGCCGACTCCCAAGCAGCCCCCTCAGTCCCTGTGGCTGCGACAGCTCTCAGAGCGCTTGGGGACTCTGGTGCATTTAATTAGCCAGTGATAAACTTAACATGAGAAGCTGTGCATTTTAGTTAGCTCTGTTACGGTGGCATTGCTGTTGCGGCTCTGTTAAACCAGACCGAAGAACAGGCGAGAAGCACCTTCTGTCACTAACTTTACTCTTAACCTGACCTCTAGTCGGGTTCCTTGAATTACTCTCATTACCTTTATCCTGCTGTGTACGTCGACTGTTCTATTGACTGGACTTGTAGCCGGCCGAGAATGGGAGGGCTGCCAGTAAGAAAGCTGTTGCCATAGTCTTGGTGGGCCCGGGGCTCGGACGAGGTGTAGCCGGGGAGGTGATGCGGCTGCCCTGTCTCCGTGGTTGGGGGGTGAGGGGGCGACGTCAGGAGGGGGCCAGGAGCGCCACGTGCGCCACGTGCAGCTCCCTCCCTCCCTAGCTTCCATATCACCAGTGGGGAGGGGAGAGCGGGCCTGGGTACTCTGGGTACTTCTAGGAAGACCCTCTCTCCCCCTCCCACCCCCCAGGACACGGACGGCCCCGTCACCCATCGCACACCTGCTTCGAGACTGTTCCCACACTCATGCCACTTTCCTCTGTGTCGTCAGCATCCTGAACGGGGCCTGGCACATCAACGTCTGAAGGGGTGAATGAATGGAGCCCTTGTCGTTAGAGAGCGTGTTTCCAAGGCAAGGTCACCAATTATTCTGCAAAACCAATGAGATTATCTTGATAAATTGTAGAAGAGCGTCAATTGCTTTTTATTTTTTTTTCATCTTATTTGGTGGTTCATTTCATTACAGCACGGTTTAATTGGTAGCTCCTAGTAATTACAAAATTATCCCAATGGCTATAATAGTTAGAATAATAATAGTTGTTGGTGTGATACCATTAACAGTAATTTGATTGAATTCTTTATTCCTCTGTGAGATAAATAGCTGTATCCCCATGTTATAAATGTTAAAAAAAATTATAAATGCTTCAAAGCATTTTTAAAAATGTTATAAATGTAAGAGAGAGTGGGCGGGGGGAAAGTCCTTTTCACAACAGAGTTCTTCTCCAGGGAGATCAGAGACCAGTCCAGCGTGCGACACAGGCGTGTAGTTTACCTGAATAGCACAAGGCCTGTGAGGGGCTCCAGAACGATGGGAGGGCCTCCTGCAAGGGGGTCTGTGTGCTCAGCCAGGGGGGCTGGAGCTTCGGCTGTGGCCTGGGGGTGTGAGCTGCCGTGTCTCAATAGGGACAGCACCTTAGGACATGCCTTTGCTCGTACAGCTCTGCGTTGTACCCCGAGCAATCCAGCATCTGCTTCAAAGCATCAACGGAAAAGTTTAATGATGTTATAGCTATATGTTCAACGGAAGAGAGACGGAGACAGACGGGAAGCCCCTTCCTAGGTATTTCTCAAAGCTTACTTCTCGTGAGTTACACAGTTTGGGTGAGAATTAAGGCAGTTTTGAAAGGAGAGATGGGACCCCTGAAACCTGGCCATCCCGCAGAGCTGCTTGAGGTCTAATAAGTCGAGTGAGGTGCTGTGCTGGACAGGACTTGACTCTTCCGCCTGACTCTGTCACCGTGTGCCCCGGTCACATGCTTTGCAGAGGGTGATTCCCGGGCCGACACCCCGGCCCTGGAGCTCAGCCCCGAACCTCTTCCCCGACCCGGCCTGCTGACACTTTGCTCAGGTCCACACGCTAGTGGCAGCCTGGCCCGGAGTCAGAGTTAAACTTTAAAAGTTGTGTAATCCGTTGTCACCAGTGTGTTTCTAACTTCTGGAAGTCTTAAAAGTAATCCTGGTTGTCGTTAATTTCTGAGAAACGGGGGAGGGGGCGCCGGGCCAGGCTGTAAAAGTCATAGGGAGGGAGGGTTGTAGATCGAGGTCTGATACTGGGCCTAAAAAAGTGACGGAAGCTTGTCTCTGAATTGCCGGTTATCAGGCTGACTCCAGGAAGAGTGAATCACTTCACTGCGATGGCAAAACAAGCAGTGCTCCTTCTCGCGGGTGGAGAGTGTCACCCCAGAGAACCTCTGACCCGGCCCTAGCGAGCCTGGCTGCCGTCTCCCTTGCTGTTAAGGTTGAGGTACAAAGCAGTTAGAGCCCCAGTTTCACTGCGAGCCTCCTCAGAGCCACCTGTTCACTTAACAAGCTTGGGGACCTCCTGGAGTCTCACCTTTCCTTTCCTTGTGTGCAGCTTAAAAATCCTCTCGTTGGGGCTTCCCTGGTGGCGCAGTGGTTGAGGGTCCACCTGCCGATGCAGGGGATGCGGGTTCGTGCCCCGGTCCGGGAAGATCCCACATGCCGCGGAGCGGCTGGGCCCGTGAGCCATGGCCGCTGAGCCTGCGCGTCCGGAGCCTGTGCTCCGCAATGGGAGAGGCCACAGCAGTGAGAGGCCCGCGTACCGCAAAAAAAAAAAAAAAAAAGAAAAAAAGAAATCCTCTCGTTGTTAATGCACGTTGTGCTGCTGCTAGGTACTAAGCTGAGTCTCCAAATAAAGGGAAATTGGGGAGTTTTGTGCTTTAAAGGAGTCTACAGCTGCAGCGCTCTACCTTTGCTGGCTTATGTAAGTATTACTGATAGCAATCACACGGAAGGAAAAGCTGTGTGAGTAGTACAGCAGTCTCATAGTGTACGTGCTTTGCTTTTCCTTCCAGCCATCTGAGATTGTTTTGACTCTGACCATTTCCTTACAATAAAGCCCTCAGAATTGTTATAGAACAGAGAAGTGAAGTGATCATTACTGGTTTGGCAGCAAGAGTTTAAAAACGTGAAGTCGTTTTCCCCGTAGTTTGTAAGTAAGGCATAGCTGTTGTTGAAAAATGGAAAATGGAGAATTGTAACAGGAAAAGCATTCTGAGTCTCGCTGCGCACAGCCGTTCTGAAGTTTCTTTTTGGTTCCTTTTTCTGCATTTGGTTTTCTGGACTCACGCTAGTTATCAGAGTGCCTCCACCATTTTGTGTTGTATCCGGTTCTTTTTATTCGGCTTTGTAACATCAGAATTTTTCTGTGTTTCACAGATTTCAGGAAGGCATGACACATGCATTCATTCTTTCAGTGGCTGAGAGGCTCTTCCATGCTGGGCGCTGTGTGCTCTGTCCTCAGAGTCCGGGGGTACGGGAGTGGGAATAATCTGGATCATGATCGGGACTGCACAGAGCTGTGAACTTTCAAATAGCTTTGATCTGAATCTGAAAGCTCAGTTCTCTCTCCGCTGCCTCCTCATTTTAAATCAAAGCAGTCATATCGGTTAATTTTATTGTCCATTCCGTCTAACTTGGTATGGATCAAAGTCCCTCCGTTTAGGAGTGCGAGCCTCAGCTGGGTAGGTTGGGAGAGGAGGGCGGAGCAGTGCCCGGGAGGGGTGCTCCTGCGCGGGGACTGTTCTCGGGGCAGGGTTCATTGCCGGCGAGGTGTCCCACGAGAGACTTGGTCACCGCAGTGCACAGACTGGGACTGAGTGAGTGAGAATCTGGACGTGTCGGGGCCGGGGTCAGAGTTGTAGGAGAGAGACTCGGACATGACTGTCGAGCCGGGGACATTCAGCCTCCTCCTGGATGGAGGAGGGGACATCCGCCCCTGAGGACCGAGGACCGAGGCCGGCCGGGGGGAGGCATGGCTCCCCTGGCACTGGCAAGGGTGCCCCGAGTCCCAGCTTGCCCGGCCCATGGCGGTTGGCGCCTTGGCCCGTCTGCTGCAGAAATCAGTGCCGCTCACTCCTTGTGACCGGCAAGCCAGCGGGTTGTCACTGCCCGCGTGGCTGGCTGCGCGCTGCCGGGCTTCCCGAGTGCGAGCTCGTCTGGTGGGCTTCCGCAGGTCCGGTGGGCGCCGCCCACTGACTGCCGTCCTGAGGGTGGGCGGAGGCTCCAGCAGCCACGTCCTGGCAGGCGTGGTCTTCGTCCCGCATCTGTCTGCAAGCCCGTTCCCCGAAAGCATGCTGCCTCCCCCTGCCTGAGTCCATAGCTCTAGCCCAGCAGGAGGCCTTCTTTTTTCAAATGTGATACTTTTATTAAATTTAATTAACTTATTTCATTGAAGTGTCGGTGATTTACAATGTTGTGTTAGTGTCAGGTGTACAGCAAAGTGATTCACTTATACATACGTATATGTATTCATTTTCAGATTCTTTTCCCTTATAGGTCATTAGAAAATATTGACTGTAGTTCCCTCTGCTATTCAGTAGGTCCTCATTGTTTATTTTATATGTAGTAATGTGTATCTGTTAATCCCAAACTCTAAATTTATCCCTCCCCCTCCCCCTTTCCCCTTTGGTAACCATAAGTTTGTCCTCTATGTCTGTGAGTCTGTTTCTGTTTCGTAGACAAGTTCGTTTGTGTCATATTTTAGATTCCACATATAAGTGATATCATATAATATTTGTCTTTGTCTGATTTACTTCACTTTGTATGACAATCTCTAGGTCCATCCACGTCGTTGCAAATGGCATTATTTCATTCTTTTTTATGGCTGAGTAATATTCCATTGTATATATATACCACATCTTCTTTATCCATTCATCTGTCCATGGACACTTAGGGTGCTTCCATGTCCTGGCTATTGTAAACAGTGCTGCAATGAACATTGGGGTGCATGTATCTTTTCGAATACGGTTTTCTCCGGATATATAAGCCCAGGAGTGGGATTGCTGGATCATACGGCAGCTCTATTTGTAGTTTTTTAAGGAGCCTCCGTACTGTTCTCCGTAGTGACTGCACCAGTGTACATTCCCACCAGCAGTGCAAGAGGGTTCCCTTTTCTCTACCCCCTCTCCAGCATTTCTTGTTTGTAGGTTTTCTGATGATGCCCGTTGTGACCGGTGCGAAGTGGTACCTCATGGTGGCTTTGATTTGCATTTCTCTGATGATTAGTGACGCTGAGCGTCCTTTAATGTGTTTGTTGGAGGCGTGTTTTTAACTTCACACTGAGCGAGAATATACAGACAGGAAATGTACGTGTTCTGCTGGCTGCCTGCTCACAGCAGCAGTGCCCAGATCAAGAAAGAGCTTATGAGCATCCTGTGACTTCCTTGGTGTCTCCTGCTGGGGACCGCGCTTCGAGAGCCACTGGTAGGAGGGCTTGCTCTCAGTCATTCCTAGGTGTGGGAAAGGCATTAGGGAGGGAGGGGATGAGCCCGTCAGAGGGTCCGCTGCCGCGGCTGTGGGTCCTAAACCCTGCCCGCCACCCCTCCTCTCCGTTTATGCTTCCCTTCTTTTCATCAAGGTAGTGTGAAGAGGCAGAGGGAGAGTCATTAGGTAAGACTGATGAGCCTGGACTTTTGGGGGCACTGTGTTAGGCCTTCGTTTTTTCTCTCTGCAAACCCACGTCTCAGCTGTGGCTTTTGAGTTGATTTTTCTTTACACACAGTGATCACTGTTTTTTGTCACCTGAAGGGTGACACTTTAATTCTCCCAACTCTGAGTCAGGGATGGGGATGGAGTCGTCCTCAGCCGCCACGTCCTGGGGGCTGGAGGTGGCCCCGGAGCGCCACGCTGGAAGGACTGGAGAGAGGTCCTGGCCTGGACCGGGATCTTGAGTGCCAGGAACCTGCCTCGTGTGGTCTAAGTGGTGCTTCTGCTCTTCTCCGGGACCATTGGGTCCAGTTCTGGGCTGTGAGGTTGGAAGCGCGGCAGATGCAGCTCACAGACCTGAACCAGGAGCCTGCCTTCTGCGCACTTGGCCCATGGGTTCACGCTGCCACGCTGCTCCATCCTCCCTCCCAGCCTGTGACACAGCTCGCCCGTCGGGGCGGTGTCCGTGAGGGCGGCAGCTGCTCCAGCCAGCGTGCAGAGCTGCGGGTGGGCTGCTGGGGCCAGCGGGTGACCGGGGACCCGTCTCCCAGCATGTGAGCCTGGCTGAGCCGTGTGGGGAGATGGAGAGCTTGACCGTGAGGAGGGGCCGCGATGAATGGTCGCGTGCATGTTACCCTCTATGGAAAAGCAGGGGATCCAGCGTGGTAACGAGCGATGGAGCCCGTAGGAGAGGATTCCGTTTTGGGAAAGAAAAGAAGGAGGTCACGGGAGGCGGGGCCAAGGTTGAACAGGATGTTACCTTTCTCTCACCTACTCCACGCACTGCTCTCGTGTTTCAGAAGAATGGATATGACAGTATCATTATTACTTGTTTTTCCATTTACTGAAGAAATTTTAAAGCTCCCGTTTAAATGTAAAGCAGTTTAGAGCCATATTGTGGCATCCCCTTTGAGTACAGCGGTAGTGGTTTTGACGCACATCTCTACCTTATTACATACAATCAGATTTTGGACTGTGGAATTAGGGTTCTTAAGGGGGAAACATTAAATGGAAACGTTAAATGGTAAAATAGCACGAGTCGTGTTGATTGGAGTGAACGCGAGATGTTAAAGCTTCTAAAGGAATTTGTGCTGCGCTAAGTAGGAGAGAGAGAGGGCGAGTTTGAGCGCAGGCGGCGCCCTGTGCTCAGAATACACTGTCAAGAGGCAGGCAGCTTTCTGTGGCTGGATTCATGCCCTAGTTTTAATGTAAATACTCAGTGGTGCTAACCCAATTAAGAGGTCATGTGTGAGACCTGCACAGAGGGAACTGGTCTTGAGACCCAGTTTTTATCCTCAAAGAATGTATGATCTGGGTAGCATCATAAGATGCAGACACTTCTCTACTGCCAAGCAGTTATGTGTTAAGTGTTAAAAGTGTGTTTTTGGAAGATCACGGCAGAATTCAAGCCTGGGACGTCTTCACGGGGAAGCTGGGCTGTTCACTGGGGAAGTGGTTCTCCAGCAGGTGCTTCCCAGGCCAGGAGCGGCAGCTCCTGGGAACTAGTTAGAACCGCATTCTCAGATTCCACCCCGGATCTGCTGAATTGGAAACCGGGGGTGGGGTTGGCCCATCACTGGGCATTTAGGAGCCTGTGAAGTTTGAGCACCGCCTACGAGGGAAATGGAGGCTCAAGCTGTGCTGGCTGAAGTTAGGGAGAAACACTGATGGAGAAAGGAAAAGCACCGGTCACTGAAACACAGCTTAAGTCTCCATACAAAGACTACAGGGCACCATGCTGATTCCTTCTGTTGCTCATCCTGGCATGTTAGGTGAAGGCTGAGTGTGGGTCAGTTTCCCTGCTAGTCAGCTCAGTTTCTGTTTAAGGGGATTCTTTCCCAATGCCGTTCCATCCTTATTTCATCCAAATGTCCTTTGTAACCACGTTGTCATTTTCTTATTATTCTTGTCGTTTAAAAGTGTTCGCATCGGGGCTTCCCTGGTGGCGCAGTGGTTGAGAGTCCGTCTGCCGATGCAGGGGACACGAGTTCATGCCCCGGTCTGGGAAGATCCCACGTGCCGCGGAGTGGCTGGGCCCGTGAGCCATGGCCGCTGAGCGTGCGCGTCCAGAGTCTGCTCCGCAACGGGAGAGGCCATGGCAGTGAGAGGCCCGCGTACTGCAAAAAAAAAAAAAAAAGTGTTCGCATCGTCTGGATAGGGGATACAATTGCATTTTTATAACAGTGTTTGAAGCCTTGGGAAGACGTAAAATGTTAGAATGATTGAACGGCTTTGCGGCTAACTGCTAGGAAGGTGTATGTCCAGAGTACATATTTAGAAAGGCTTTATGTCCTTTCATCAGGGCCTGGATAAATAAGTTTTAGAGACTGAAGTTTTAAAAGTGAATTTGTTTTTTTACACATAGAAAGTGGGATGTGTTCCCCCAGTGTTTCCTGTACAGATTTTATAGAATCTAGCTACTTGGGCATTTTTAAAGGCCCTGCCCCCATCCGCATGGAACGATGCTTTCATTTCTGCCGTGATTTTAGACAAGGCCAGCCAGGCCCTGGTGAGCTGGAGGCATCTGCCTGGGACCTCGCTTGGGCCTCCTGTCAGGTGGGCGTGATGGTGCAGGGGGTTCCTTCTGGCCTTTGCTTGCTGGGCTGCCTGGGCTGAGGTGGACAGGTTAGAGCTGCTGAGGTGCTCTCAGTTCCTCTTGTAAAAAAGCGAGAGTGGTTTTCCAGACAGTTCAGAGGAAGAAAAGAGGAACCCGTGAGCTCACCGTGGCCGCTGAAGTTAAGCCTTGAGCTCCAAATGTTCCCCCCCTGGAGAAATGGATTCACTTTCTCCCAACCTGGTCCTGTCTGTCATTTGAGCCTGTGCCGCAGAGGAGCCGGTCACCATCGTAGGTGTGTTACAGTCTTTCTCTCTCAGAGGAGGGTGTAGTTAAGATCTTCTGTGGGTTTGTTACAGAGGAACTTTAGGGTCACATATACAATAACGTCTTCAGGTAACTGAGACTTCTGCCACAAGACCGTTAGACCTCGTCACGCTTGCAGAGTGAAATATATGTGGCTGCCGTGTGTCGATGCACTTAAAAGCCCTCTGAAGCCTGTCGATGAAAGATTAATCAATAGTCGATCTAAGAAAGAAAGAGAAAATTTTATTCGAGCCAACCTGAAGATTATAACCCGGGAGACGGTCTCTCAGAAAGCTGTGAGGACCGCCCCGCCCGTTAGAGGTCACGGCACAGTTAGATACATTTGTGAGACAAAGGGTTACACGTCGGATGACGTATAGACAGTTTACACAACCCAGATCTGCACGCAGAGTTAGTAGAGCATCATCCAGACCCCGCACAGGATTAAGAAGGAATGTAGTCTCCTAAGGAGGTGTGGTCAGTGCAGACACACGGAGCTTGCCGGCGGGGAGCAAGGAGGCCCACACGGGCAGAGGAACATTTTATCTTTAAATTTTTCTTGTCTTGCCATGAAGTATGGATTTTATTTACTCAGACTAAAGACCCAGCTGAGGGCTCATCAGATTTTAGGGCTCTGTTAATATTTTCTTCAGCCAGATTCCAGGATGACAAGAGGAAAACAAGTTGGGACAGACCCTTGTAGTTTTTTGTATCAAGACTTGACCTGTGTTTTAAGGACTAGTGCTTTTTATTTCTTCTAAAAGAGAAAATTATTTTTTCCATGAATTCACAATACTATGGAAAAATCATATTGATATGTGTATCGATATGTCATATAAAATGTGTAACATATAAACGTGTATCATAAAATAGCATATATGTCACAACATATAACAAAAATGTAAAATATGTGTCATAAAAATCATATGGAAATACGTAATATATCATAAATGCATAAAATATAACTATCATATAAAATATATTTCTTAAAATATAACAAAAATATAAAATATGTATCATATAAAATATTGAAGTATGTGATATATCAGTATATATCAATATATCACAGATATATCATATTGATATATGATACCATAGTGTTATTCTCAGTTTACAGTTGAAGTATATTCATGTCAGAAGTCAAAACTGAACTGCTTTTGTTCTTGGGTTCTGCTAGTTCAGGGCTCTCTCAGCTTGAATATGCTTAGGAATTAAGAATCCAGTGCAAGAGTTGTGAGGGTTTATGGCTTCTCAGCTTATTATTGCTTTTCTTGCATAAATAAATTAAATTCTATACTGGTATTAAAGCCAGAATGCGTCCCTGCGCACCCGCCCCCATGTCACCCCCTGTGCATTAAGCCCTACGTCCATCTGCTGAGGGTAACCATCTCTCTCCCTTGCTCTGGGCCGTTTTGCAAGGTTGCAGAGTAGGACCTGTCAGCTGACACTTGGTCACAGGAGAGCCATTCACAGGGTGGTGGCCAGTGTCAGAACAACCTTGCAGCTGAAGGCGAGTCACTGCATTTCTCTCACAGCCCTGTGAGCCCTGTGAGCCATATTCAGAGGTCTTGTGATGAATTAATTGGCTACGACGTCATCCCCAGCAGGGCCACAGATGGAGTGAGTCAGTCCGAGCTGCTCAGCCGGTTGAGTGTTTTTGTCCTTTGTAACCGCAGCACAAACCCAGGAACAGAAGTAGGAAGTGGGACTTGGACTTGTCAGATTGTAATGGCTTTGCTGAGAGCGTGTTTTACAGTGTGAGGGATGCATCTGACTTCCCAAATCATCGGAGGGCTTAATTTACCTAACAAGCGAATGTTCCTGTTTTGTTTTTGTGTAACTTCTGGAAGAGGAAATTAGTAGGCTGCAGCCGGGGAGCTCGTGTCACCTCCCGCATCCGTACGGGGAGCGCAGGGATCATTTAAAGCACAGCTGGTCACTGAGGAAATCCTCCAACAACGGGACCTTCCAGGTCCACGCGGAGAGTCAGGACCACCCAGAAGAGGGCTGGCCTGCCGAGGAGATGTGTGGCTGCTCAGCCAGGACCACAGCCCGGCCGGGGGGCCGGCGGGACGCGGCCGGGGGTGTGAGCGATGGGCAGACGCACGGGACACTTGCGCGCTCGAGGATTTGCAAGTGCGCCGGGGTGGGAAGGGTCACCGATCCCCCAGAACTCGACAACAGGTTTGAAACTTCAGTTCTATCTCAGAATCTCAGAGAAATGTTTCTGTAATTCACTGGGCACCAGGGAGATAAAAGCGTGTTGATGGGAAACTTGAGTTTGCAGACAGGCACGGGGTGGCTGGTAGGTGTGCAGACACGTCCTCCCTTTACGGAAAAAGTAGAGGATGGGCACTTCCTAGTGGCTGTTTGGATTCTGCTGCCCTGTGCTTCCTCCTGACCCTTCCTTTGCTGCTGCTGGAGCCGCCTGCAAGCAGCGGTGCCGCCTGTCCTGTGTGGAAGCTTGAGCAGTGGTCCCACAGGGGCTGTCGGGGAAAGGAGGTGCGGCCCCGAAGGATCAGCACGCTGACAGATGGGGCGCGGGGCCAGGGGCCTCACTTCTCAGTCTGGACGGTGTGTGGAGGGCTGGGCGTCTCCAGCTGGAGGTGGGTGGTGACGGAGAGCCCGGGCTTCCTCTTCTGGAAAATCCTTTCCACGGGCAGGAAGGAAGGCGCTGGGATGAACCGGGGCTCCTGATGCAGCCCATCAAAGGAATAGCATTGTTCTGGCTGTATTCTCCTCTTTTCCTGATGTGCAAATAGTGCTTTATTCCAAACTCCTGCTAATTCTGTGGTACATATTTCTCAATTACTTCACCGTAAATTTAATAATACCTTTTGGGGGAAGAAAAACACGTTATTTTTTATCTTTGGTAATCAGTAATTACATACTTTTTTTTTTGCCCATATAACTTATTTATTTATTTTGGTTTTCATTCTGTACTTTTGTTGATTTATTATTTTTTATACAGTAGGTTCTTATTAGTTATCCATTTTATACATATTAGTGTATACATGTCAATCCCAATCTCCCAGGTCATCCCACCACCACCCCCCAGCCGCTTTCCCTGCTTGATGTCCATACGTTTGTTCTGTACATCTGTGTCTCTATTTCTGACCTGCAAACCCATTCATCTGTACCATTTTTCTAGGTTCCACATATGTGAGTTAATATACGATATTTGTTTTTCTCCTTACTTCACTCTGTGTGACAATCTCTAGGTCCATCCACATTGCTACAAATGACCCAATTTCGTTCCTTTTTTATGGCTGAGTAATATTCCATTGTATATATGTGCCACATCTTCTTTATCCATTCCTCTGTCAGTGGGCATTTAGGCTGCTTCCATGACTTGCTGTATTCTTCTAGGTTGATTATTTCATCCATTTTGGAAGAATTCATTCATTTTATTAGTAGTAGCTCTTAATTGAAACACTACTTGTAAAGAATTTTAGTGCATATCAGTGAAACAGAAAAGTCCTTTGGGAAGTGCATTTCATTCCAAAATTTTAGTTAGATAGACAGTGAGGAGGGCCAAAGAGTAAGCTCTGATTCTCGTGATTAGTGTAAGTTTCTAAATTCGCTTAAATGTTTCTGCTTTTTTCCTTGTACAAGTTTTCTCAAAATTACTATGACTCATAAACTGTTTATCCCATAAAGGTCGTTCTTGGTTGACAGGTAATCAGCATATGATTTCTGTCGTGTAAAAATTGTTGTATTTCTTCAATGGAAACTTAGTAAAATGGTATATAGTCCCCCGCAGGGTAGGCGCTAATAGATTGAAAATCCCGTGCTGTCCACTCGGTCACAGAGATTCGCGTGAGTGTTCAGATACGAGTTTCACTTGTGTGCTCTCCGTGTCTGTTTCTCATCTAGAAAGGACGGCTGAGTGGCAGGAGGAGCCGGTGGTGGGTTGACACTCAGTCATCTCGAGTCTTGACCTGGATCCGATCCTGATCCCAGCTCTGCTGCCCGGAGGCCGTGTAACCCTGGCGAGTCCCCTCCTTTCCTGGGTCTCACTCTCAACTGTTCAGCTGTGTAGCTGGTTCAGACTACTTCTGAAATTCTCTCCTTCTCTGAGATTGTACAGGGTAACATCAGGACCTTCTGAACTTCCTATTCCTGTTATTCAGGCAATTCTGGATTCCCCCAAGTAGGTATTTGGGGTTCCAGGGGTGGCACCCACATGAGAAGCTGGCGACGTGCAGGGCCACACCAATTCTTACAGAACTTCTAAAGTTTTCGGTATGAACTTCTGCTTCTCACTTTCAGTGAATTTGCTATTTGAGGCAGGATTTTAATCATTTTTATGTAAACAGTACTTTTAACTTAACAAGAAGTTTTCACATCCATTAGCTCCTTTCCTTAGTTTAATTTCCTTTAGATTTACTTCTCAGGTGCTGAGACGTTTTTAGACTTCTGTACCGTGGTGACGTGTGTGTCATTTAGTTGGAATTCATCTCTCGTTGGACCAGTTGTCTTGGTCCCTTTCCCACTTTCTCTTCCCCTTTGTACAGCCTGGAAAAGGTGTGCGTTGTGTGCAGTACTGTGCTTGGTTTCCTGAGTTTCTCTGGGACTCGGGTTGGTCTCAGGATGGAGTGAATCATCGTTAGGCGCTTGAGCACCCAAGTGCTCACGAGTTGTCTGTGTGTCCAGGTCAGGTGGCAGCCAGCCAGGTGTGACTCCCAACGCCTGCTTTGCTCTTGGGTTACCTTAAATCCACAGTTTCGGGTGGTCGTCTTAGCCGAGCACACTGATGAGCAGTTTCTTCTTTTCGCTTTTTCCTTCTCTCCTCATGATTTTCCACTTAGGCAAAGGTGAAGAGAAAGATACCACAAACACGGTGGAGAGGTGCCAGGTACCTAACAGTGGCACGGTGTAAACCTGGCGCAGTGCAGGGCAGAGAGAGAAACGTTCCATCTTCCCTCCGTGGTTCTTGTGGAATGAAACATTTCAGACCTGGGAACTCCGAACTACGATGCTGGGCTTCAAATGTAATTGCTTCCAATCTGCTTTCTTAAAGCTGCTAATAACTTGATTTTCCCAGCTTTCCCAGCAAGTTAGATACATCCATAGGGCTGCTTATATGCGGACTCTGGGAGGATTTGCCATGTTTATCCGTGAGCTGCTGTTTCCCTGATGGCAGGAGAAAATTCGACACATCTTGGCCCTGAAAAGTGTACCCCACACATGCCGAGGAGGAACTGAAACAGCCCTTCAGAGTCAGTGGTGCCTGAAGTTTCACATCTTGACATTTAGATTCAGAAGAGATCCGTTGTACTGCTTTACGGTCACCAGGACGGAGGGAGCAGAAGTAATGAGTGTAGATCTCTGATTGATCTACGATTTGGATGAGCTAATTTTACTGAAAAAGGTAGAGCCTTCGCTTGTCTGTGCAAGGATCTTACGGAGAAGACAAATACAGAAACCGGGCTGTGTTTTCCTCGGTGCGCGCCTCACGGAGATACGCTGCCCGTGACTGCACCACCGTCTTTGTTTAGGGTACTTGGGGTTCTGAAGATTTTAGTAAAAGGCTACTAAAGGGAGGGTCAGGCAGGCTGGGGTGGGGAGGGGCGGGGGGTGTTCACTGTGCTTTCCACCTGGAAACACCGTGAAAACCTTCCTGCTTAGGAGATGGAGCTGCCGGACAGGTTGAGTGCAGGGCCTAGGCAGAGCCCCGCCCGGGCCAGCTGACAGCCCAGTGCTGGTGACCCACTCCACAGGGGGCTGCAGACGCGGGGGCGGGCGGGGGGACTCTCCCAGATGCCTGGGCATTGCCCCACACGTTCCCTGACCTCCCTGCCTGCCTTCCCTTTTCGCTGACTTCCTGTGCCACGAGGTTTTCTCTGCCTCGTTAAGAGAGTCTGTTTGCACTGGTTGGTGGATGGGATTTCGAGGTGTCATCTGAGGATGAGTGAATGGCTGCAGGAATGCAGAAGTTGCTGCAGAGCCCTGCTGCTTGAGATTCAGAGAACATTCATCTCTGAGGCCGCATCTCTCAGGGATGAATCAGAGCAGCCTCCGTACGGGGGCTGCCGCATGGAAGCTGCCAACTGGCTGACACTCCGTCTGGCTCTTATTCTGATAAGTATCGACGACAGGCAGGGTGAAGCCCTTGTTACTCGTCACCGTAGAGAACCGTGTGGAGAGGGACAGTGTTCCAGGCAGAAGGCAGGTCCCTCCAGCTGTGGGGTCCACAGCCAGGCGCCGGGCGGCAGCGGAAGGCTTTTCCCCAAGCTCTGCTGGCCGGGTGCATGGCCACGGCTCCTGGGTCTCCTGGTGAGTCCTGTTGTGAGTCAGGCTGAGGCTCGCCTTATCGCCTTATTGTTACAGTAACAGAAGCTGAATAACCGCTGAACAAGGGGAAGCAGGCCTCGTGGGAGCTGGTGAGAGCGATAACCCGTGACCCGCCTGATGTCATTAGACTCCCAGCCAGACCTCACCAAGGGGGACCCAGCCGGGGGATTCCCGGCAACGCGCCTCCCCTTCGTGGGATCCCGGCTTTATATGGAGTGTTGCGCATCCATCAGACATTTACATCTTGAAGGGTTTCCTCCTCCTCTTACTCTCTGACCTTTCTTAGTTCAGAAAGGTTAAAAATAACCCACAAAACACTACTCTCCGGTCTTCACAGACAGATGTGAATTAAAATGCGGTCTTTTTTTTTTTTCTCACTATGACATTTTCTTTCACTTTCATGCCTCCCCCTCCCCAAAGGCAAACAAAAGAAAAAAAAAAAACCCCAAACCTTGGTAGAGCTAAGCTAGTTTTTCCACTTAGTGATTTTTTAAAGAAACTCACTCCTAACATGTGAGAACATAGAATGTGGCACCAGGTTTAGGGAAAGCTCCTCTGATCTGGGATCTGCTCTGCCTTGATCTCACCATCTCAGGCTCATCTCCCCCTGGAACTCGCTGTGTCTTCTGGGTGGTCACCTCATCTCTCTGTCTTTCTGTTTTCTCTTCTAAAAGAAATTAAAGTGGTGGACCGGGCGGGTGATCCCCAAAGGTGTGTTCTTAAAATGTGGATTCCGGAGCCTCACTTCAGATCCACCGGACAAATTCCTGGAAGTGGAGCCTGGGAAGCTTTGTTCATTACAAACAAACACGCAGAGCCTCTGGGGTTAGGTCTAGTGAAGAGTCGGGTCTGGGACCACCAGATGGGGTATCTGAGCCCCTCCAGCTCCAACATGCCGACTGTCTGTTAGGAACCGACAGGACCCAGGGATGTCAGACAGACGTGAGGACCTTGGCAACCGAGGGAGTCATAACCGTCTCACCTGGGGAGCAAGCCACGTGGGCATTTGAGGAAGCATATTCTCAGGAAAGGGAGGAGTAAGTGCAGAGCTCCTAAGGCAGGAACATGCTTGGCGTGCACCCTAACCAGTGATGCCCGAGGGATGCAGCCAGTGGGCGGTCCTCCGCGGGCCCGTGAGTGGGCGGTTGGGCGATGCCCGAGGGATGCAGCCAGTGGGCGGTCCTCCGCGGGCCCGTGAGTGGGCGGTCGGGCCTGCAGCTGCGCACTGCGGTGGGAGAGGAAGGCACAGCTTGCCTGCCCCCCAGCCTCTCGCCCATTGGCCTTTGCTTGAGAACAAACATTCCTGCCACAGAGCCTCTTTTCTTTGTGTCTAACCATTGTTCTCTCCAGGCAGTGACTGCTGCCTTCGTGTGAACTGCTTTTACGAGAGCTGATGGAGGACTACGGTAGGCTCTGCAGAGCCCGGTGCGAGGCCCCCCTCCTCCCAGGTGGGCGCACGGGCCCCAGGGGAGGCGGCCTGCGCTTCTGCTGAACCAGGGACAGAGACTTCGGCGGCCGCATGCAAGCTCAAGTAACGTGTCCTTGGTTCTCGTCTTCACAGGGAATTCTCTAGCAGTCTAAATGATCTTCAGAGAATAATCCTATTGCAAACTTAAAACCAGTGCTTATTACTCAGTTCCTATATTTTAAAAGTCCCCTTGACCACTGAATTTTTATAAAAATAGACTCTATGTTTTAGAGCAGTTTTAGGTGCCCTGGAAAGTTAAGCAGGAAGTTCAGAGCCCCTGTCTCCTGCCTGCCCCTCACTCACCCCTCCCCTACCGTCAGCATGTGTTACAGCGGATGAACCTGCAACTGACACATCATCATCACCCCAAACCCCGGTTTACATTTGAGGTTCACTCTTGGTGGCATTCATTCTGTGGGTCTGGACAAACGTGTAATGAAACGTACCCATCAATAGAGTGTCATACAGAGTAGTTTCACGGCCCTAAAAATCCTCTGTGTTCTGCCTGTTCACGCGTCCCCTAACTCCCTGGCAGCCCTGATCTTTTCAACTGTCTCGATAGTTTTGCCTTTCCTAGAATGTCATTTGGTTGGAATCATGCAGTTCGTAGCCTTTTCACGTTGGCTTCCCTCACTCAGTCATATGCATTAAAGTCTTCTCCATGTCTTCTCATGGCTCGATAGCTCATTTCTGTTCAGCACTGAATAATGTTCCATCATCTGGAGGTACCAGTTTATTTATCCAGTCATCTACTGAAGGCCGTCTTGGTTGCTTCCACATTTTGGCAGTTGTGACTAAGGCTGCTGTAGACATCCACGTGCAGGGTTTTGTGTGGACCTAAGTTTAATTCCTCTGGGTAAATGTCAAGGAGTATGGTTCCTGAGTTGTAAGGTGAGAGCTTATTTAGTTTTGTAAGAAACCACCAAACTTCCGGAGTGGCTGCACCATGTTGCGTTCCCACCAGCAGCGAGCGACAGTTCCTGTTGCTCCACAGCCTCTTAGCACTTGCTGTTGTCAGTGTTCTGGATGTGGGCCACTCTGCTGGGTCTGTGGTAGTATCTCGTTGTTTTGATGTGTATTTCTCTAATGACATATGTTGTGGAGCACCTTTTTCATATGCTGATTGGCCATCTGTACATCTTTTGTGAGCTGTCCAGGTCTTTTGCCCGTTTTTAAATTGGGTTGTTTGTTTTCTTATTGTTGAGTTTTACGAGTCTTTTGTATATTACGGATACCAGTCCTTCATCGGAATTGTCTTTTGCAAATATTTTCTCCCAGTCTGAGGCTTGTCTTCTTCTCTTGATGTTGTCTTTCACGGACCAGAGGTTTTAATTTTGATGAGGTCCGGCACATCAGCTGTTTCTTTCATGGAGCGTGCCTTTCTGTGTGGTCACCACCATGCTCAAGGTCATCTGTTTTCTCCTGTGTTATTCTAGGAGTTTTAAAGTCTTGCATTTGGGGTCTGTGATCTATTTTGAGTTAAAACTTTGTAAAGGATTTAAGGTCTGTGTCGAGATTCTTTCCTCTGAGTGTGGGTGTCCACTTGTTTCAGCACTGTTTGCTGAAAGACTGTCTTTTCTACAACGTGTTGCCTTTGCTCCTTTGTCGAAGGTCATTTGAGTGTGTGTGACTCTGAGTCTGGGTCCTCTGCTCTTCTTTGTTGATCTATTTGTCTGTTCTTGCACCAGGACCACGCTGTCTTGTTTACTGTAACTGGAGTAAGCCCCGAAGTTGGGTAGTGTCATTCCTCTGACTTTGTTCTTCTCCTTCAATGTCCTGTTGGCTGTCCTGGGTGCTGTGCCTCCTTTCCACGTGAACTTTAGAACCAGTTTGTCGATATCCACAAAGTAACTTATTGGGATTTTGATTGGGATTTCATTGAATCTTTAGACCAACTTGGGAAGAACTGACGCCTTGAGTCTTCCACCCGTGAACATGGAATATCTCTCCATTTATTTAGTTCTCCTTTGATTTCCTTTATCAGAGTTTTGTCGTTTTCTTCATATAGATCTTGTATACATTGTGTTAGATTTATACCTAACTATTTCTTTTGGTGGGGGGATGCTAGTATAAGTAGTATTGTGTTTTTAATTTTAAATTCCACTTGTTAATTGACAGTATATGAAATATTTAAAAAATATTTTAACAGGTATATTTTTCAGAACATGGCTGCATTCATGTCAGGTTAGTTGCATTCTCCTTTTTAAATGCCTCCATCTTTTTCTTTTATATTGTTACTAAACTTATTTTTAATATTTTTCTTAAGCATTTTTTCTGATTATCACAATGGTACAATTTTGTTACAAAGCATTTGGAAAATGCAAGCCAATATAAAAATGAAAACCTAAATTACTAGCAGTGCTATCACACAACTTTTTACTCCTATTAATACTTTATTTCCTTGCAGTCCTTTTTGGTACATGGATGTAAGCTGCACTGTATTAACTAAACCATATATTGATATATATGTATTTTACATATATATGTATTATATATATATAATACATATATATATATATAAAATCTGTTTTCTTACTATTATACCACGACATTTTCCCCATGTCAATAAAACATTTTTTTTTTTTTTTTTTTTTTTGTGGTACGCGGGCCTCTCACTGCTGTGGCCTCTCCCGTTGCAGAGCACGGGCTCCGGACGCACAGGCTCAGCGGCCATGGCTCACGGGCCCAGCCGCTCCGCGGCATGTGGGATCTTCCCGGACCGGGGCACGAACGCATGTCCCCTGCATCGGCAGGCGGACTCTCAACCACTGCGCCACCAGGGAAGCCCAATAAAACATTTTTAAGACAATTTTTAATGACTTTGTAGTATCTGAAATTGATGGCCTCAAAAATCTTGGGTATGTTCTGAATGGATGTGAAGGTTTCCAGTTTTTGACGTTACAACCCTATTTGTGTTCAAATATCTGATGGTCTCCTTGGGAGGGCATTTTCCTTGGAGATTTTCCTTGGAGGAAGTCTGAAGGAGACCCATTTTCCTTCCCCAACAGAATTTGAAAATTGAGACACAGAAATTGGTCAGGTAGGTGGGAAACAGGCAGCGTGGGTTACAAGGGGCCGTGGCCTGTCGACGCTCAGGAGTCGGCACCGCTTGCTCACTGGTTCTCAGCATCCTCGGGCGCCCCGGCCTTGCCACGCGGGACGCGCCCCGTGCACCTGAGGCCGGGAGTTGAGGACCAGGTCAGCATGTGTGCTCTGCAGGCAGGTGGATGCCAAAGAGTGAAGGCAAGTTGTCCATCAGAATTGATTCCTCTTCCCCGGGAGACCAGTGGGCACGCTCGTCCGAACTGGGCCTCTGCTGGGAACCTGGAGGCAAAGATAAGCAGGCCTCCAGCCCTAACGTCTTCTCTAGGTTCCTAAGTCACTTCTTAAAGGGTATGAACGTGAGCGTTTTTCCTTAACATTTTGAAGAGCATTTTATCTCCGTGTCTTCAGACATAATACATTCACTTGGTTCAACAACAAAGAATATCCATCTGAATCTTGTTGTTCCTACCTCTTTTTTCTTCCCCATCCCATTCAGGTAATCAGTTTTATTAGTTTGCTATAAATTTCTTTTTTTTCTCATTTTAAAAGCCATGTAACACTTTCATTTTATTATGAAATACTCATCATACCGAAAGTGCAGACTATGCTATATTAACCATATGTGTAACCACAGCCCAGTTTTCTTAAATCTTAACATTTTGCCACTTTTGCTTCACATGTATGATTTTTTAAAAAAAGAACAAAACATTAGGGAAGTAGATGATGCTTCCTGCATCATCTTTCCTGGGCCCCATCTCCCTCCCTTCCTTCCAGAAGTAGTTCGCATTCCTCTGCATATTGTCATTTACTGGCTGGGATGTATCCATAAATCGTACTGGGTTACACGTATTTAACGTTTTAAAGTGGACATCATACTGTATGTATTATTTTGAAGCTTACTTTTTTATACAGCTGTATGTTTTTGAGATCCGTTTGTATAACTCCATGTACTCTAGTGTGTTAATTCCAAATTCACTATAGTACTCCACTGTGTGAATATGCTACAAATTATGTATCTGTTAGTCTATTAATGAACCTTTCTTTCTTTTTTTTTTTTTTTTTTACAAATTTTACTATTATATACAATGTTGCAGCATATAGTAGTATCACATGTGTCCCTGTCTGCACATCTGCATGGATTTCATAGGGTGAAAGAAATGGAGTTTAAGTTTTAGGAAATGTGACCCTTTGGCTTAACTCAATATTCTCCGAAGTTAGTGCCCGACTCCCTTCCCACCAGCAGCGCGTGGTCGTCCTCACTGCACACCACCCTTGGCGCAGGGTCGGTTAAAGGGGAATGTAAGTGGAATCTCGTTTTCTTCTAAAACAGCTTTATCGAGATGTCACTCACTACTACAATCCACCCATTTGAAGTCTATCCATACTTAAGTGGATGTGCTGTGTCCTCAGGGTTATACACTCATCACCACATCAACTTCGGGACATTTTCACGGCCCTTGAAAGAAACCGCCCCCCACAGAAGTTGGCTGTCGTCCCCTGGTCTCCTCAGCTCTAGGCAGCCGCTCATTCACTGTCTGTCTCTGTAGACTTGCCTGGTTCTGGATGTTTCCTGTAAGCAGCAGCATACAGTCCATCATGTCGTATGTTCTTTCGTGGTTGACTTCTTACGTTTACGTCATGTTTTCAAGGTTCACCCGTGTTCTGGGCATGTAATGGCATTTCGTTCCCTTCTAGTGCTGAATCGTATTCTGTCGAGTGGATAGGCCGGATTTTATTCATCCAGCGAGGGACGTGTGGTTTTTCCCATGTTTTGGGCCTCGTGAATGGTGCTGTTCTAAAAATTCCTGGACAGATTTTATACGGACTTTTTTTTTTGGATGAAGAGATGACAGTTTGGATGCCGGGAACAGCAGACACAGGTCCCGGGCGTCCCCCTGGTGCAGGCGGGCGGGGGGGTGAGAAGCGGCAGGGGGCCATTTCTCCAGCCCCCTTGGCCAGCGTGGCTCAGGGCCTCCCCACTGACGTCGTGGAGTCACGGAGACCTCGTGGCGACCCCCGTGGAGCACGAGCCCTTCCTCCCCCTTCCCCCGCAAGGCCTTTCCACAGCGATCACGCGTGTTCCGGCCTCAGGTCCCGACTGCTGGCCTGTGGAGGACGGTGACCCAGTGCTGTCTTTTGCGAGGCTTGTCTTCTCCACCCAGCCAGGGACGGCAGTTCCAGGCCAACTCATCCACCGTCTTGGCCGTTCAGTTAAAAAACCAAGCTTAGGAGGTGTGGGGCCAGCTCCTGGCCTTGTTCTGTTGGCTTCCTCCCACTCCTGTCCGTGGCTGGCCGTGGACCACAAGGTCTGGAACTCCCTTGCAGAACCAATGGAGCAAACACCCACTCCTGATAAACTAAGGTTGCTCCTTACCTGGGTCAGCCGAATATTCTAGTGAGTTTTGCAATCAGAGGTCAGAACTATTCTTCCCCTTCCTACTTTTTAAAAACTCAATTTGCTTAAACGGAATCTTTTTACATTTCTTTGGTGCGGAAGTAAGCAAATACGAATATGTATCCTTCCTTCTTCCACAGGAGGAGGAGTGTGTGCCCCAGGGTCTGCTCCCTCTGTGTGGACTTGGCCGTGGGACCCACCCCCACCCCAACCGTGTCCTGCTGGGTGCGTCCAGCAGGAGGGATTGAATTTGCCCCGCCTGTGTTCTCTCCAGTTGTTTCTAGTTCTCTGCTTTTAGCACACAAGCTACACTCACACGTTTGCGTCTGTTTAGTTCCAGAAGCAGGATTGGAGTTCCAAGGTTAACGATCCTGGTGACTCTCAGAGCTGTGACCAGTTAGTTACCCTCCGTCTGAACCTGCACCGATCTGCGCCTCTGCCTGCATTTCTCTCGTGTGGGCTGTCTTACCTTTTGGATCTTTGCCAGTCTGATAGGGGCATGACTTTAATTTGCTTTTCTCTTTCCAAGAGTGAGAGTTAGCATCTTTACCTGTGTTTAAGGACCATCTTATTTTTGTTTTTCTGTGAACTGTCTGTGTCCGTTGCCCACCTCTCCATTGGTTTGCAAATCTTTATTGATTTCTGGTGGTTCTTTATCTATTAGGGAGATTAATCCTTTGTCTGTGATACGAGTCGCTGACGTTTTTGTGAACTTTTCAAAAAGTGCTTGGTCACATTTTTCTACACAGTTGAGGTCATACTCTATACATAATCCCGTGTTCTGTTTCTCAGTCTTAACACTGTATCATCAGCATTTTTCTTTTTCAAATGTAGCATTTCTTTAGACCCTGAGAGGGAAATGCAGAGTGAGGTCTTGGGATGCAGAGCGTGTGACGCTGAGTGGTTTGCTCGTGGTGTGGAGGTGATGGCCCAGCAGCGCGGGGAGAGCAGAGTTTGGGGTCAGGAGACATTGTTTCGAGTCCCGCCGTTGCCACTTACTGGTTCCAGCCTTATTAAAGTCTCCTCACTTCTGCACAGAATAGGTGGTGTAGTGCCACCTCTCACAGGGCATCTGTGGACGCCAGCTCAGGTACATTCTGGAAAGGAGTTAGGTGGGTATCTCTTGGGCGCCCTGTGGCTCCCACCACCAGCCTCCCAGCCTGCACCCAGACGTCAGGCCTTCTGGAACTAGCGTCTCTAGTCTCTGAGATTATGCAGTAAAAATGGACAGTTATTTAATACGGTGGAAATCAATTCAGTACAGTCCTGGAATGGTAATCACAAACTGAAAGCTGTAAGTAGGTTGGATAAATGAGAAGAGGCGTCACTTTCTTAGAAACGTCATCGTGTCTTTGGGGGAAGCAGGGGGTGAAAAGGGGCAGGAGAATGTGGCGTATGGTTGCTGAGAAGGAAGCTCATTAAATGTCACTGTCTAAGGCCGAACTACGGGTTTGAAATGGAATCTGAAGGCCCTGAATCCATTAAGGTCGCTTCCCTGAGGGACTTCACCCACTGCCTCAGGCCTCAGCTTCAGAAGCTTCTTGGAGCAAACTGTCATTGAGCTTGTCTGTCTTAAGGCAATACTTGAGTCTTGGATGGATTTAAAGAAAGAGTGTTCCTGCTGTATTCCTCAGTTTCATTATTTATTTTTAATTTTTCCAGAGAGAGTACAGTCATACGGTTAAATATTCAAAAGCCACAGTGTCTTTTTTTTTTTTTAACTTTTTTATTTTTATTTTTTTGGCTGTGCCGAGAGGCATGCGGGATCTTAGTTCCCCAACTGGGGATGGAACCCGCGCCCCCTGCAGTGGAAGCTCAGAGTCTTAACCACTGGACCGCCAGGGAAGCCCCCAAAGCCGCAGAGGCTCAGTGAATCCCTGCAGCACGCTGACCAGCGGCCTGGCTCTGCGATAAGCACTTTGCAGTTAACCCTCAAGTCAGCACTCGTGAGGAGGGTCCCGCTGTCATCCCCGTTCTGCAGGTGGGGGGTTGCCGAGGAGCACAGAGGGATGTGCTTGCCAGGCCGCACGGCTGGGAAGAGGCAGGGCGCAAACGCAGGCTGCCCGGCCCCGAGCCTGCAGCTCCCTTGCTCTGCGGCCCTGGCAGACGTGCATCATGTGGTGTCAGGAAGCCCTCTCCCTGTGCCCTGGAGGGAGGGGCCCACTTGCTTCTCTCTCCCAACATCCCAGCCCCCGCTCCAGATGGTACCAGGCTTACAGCTACACGTCTTTCTAGACACACTCTGTGCAAATACAATAAAATCCAGAGTTTTTTCCTTGTGTCTCCTTTTCAAAAATACATATGGTAGCTTTCTATACACAGCGTTTTATACTTCTTTTTCCAGTTAAAGTGATGTCCTAGCGCGTATTCTGTCATCACATGAGGAGAGTTCCCCATTCGGGGTTGTATCCGTGTAGCACCCCATTGTAGGGATGTACCATCCCATGCTGACACTTAGCTCCAGTCCTTTACTGCTCCAAACGGTGCTGCGGTGGATCCCTTTTTGTGCGTAATCAATTTGGACCGATGTAAGTTGATCTGTAGGATTAATTCCTGAAGTGGAATTGCTGGGTCAAAGAGTATGTGAGTATGTGTGTTTGTACCCATCTCTCTCTCTCTCTCTTTCTCCCACTCTCTCTGTTTTCCTTATTTTGGCCCCTGCCCTGCAGCACTGCCTCCCCACTCCTCCCCCGCCTACTCGCCTGTACCCATCTCTTCTAGGGATAATAGTTTACGACCAAAGATAGGTACAGCTTCTACTTAGTTTGACTTTCCCATTTTGCAAACACAAGATCTTATGGAAAGAATCATGCTTTTAACCTCTGAAAACCTCTAGAAAAACTGACCTCTAGAAACCTCTAGGGAAAAAGAATCATGACCTTATCTGTGTGCAAGTTAAATGGATCTAGAATCAACTCATGTATAAGGCTATGTCTTGAATGTTTACTTCGAAATTCATTCACTTACCTGTTATGAGTAAGACAGTTTCCCTGGGTGGAGGAGAGGCTGGGAAACCTTCCCTTCAGGAAAAGCTGTGGAATCATGTTGATGCAAGTTAGCTTTGAGCGGAGGTGAAAATTACATCTCAGCCGTCCTGGGATACAGGGATGCATATTGATGGTTTGGGTTATGCTGACAAGAGTGTGAAAGAATTAGCTCAGGGAATAGTGAATTAACGCATGTGTGGAGGTGGATCGCAAAGCTGCTTTTTAAAAAAATAGCTTCTAAACACAGGAAAAGAATTAGTAGTGCTCTTTTAAGAATTCAAGGAACCCTTTTGGAAAATATGAGCCGTAGTTAGAAATTCTGTACGTTTTTAAAGAGGAGAAAGGGAAGAACCTGTTGATAACCACAACGGAACCTGGGAAGCCAGCGAGGGCGGCGTCCTGGCTGGTGCAGTGCCCCTCAGGGACACCTGCCCACTCAGCGTCACTCTTGCCTCGAGAGAACTTGCGCTTTTCCCCTTCAGACTTTGCCAGCAATCTCTGAACGTTCTGCCGATTCGAGGTGCGTTTGTGCTGCTTCCGTATCACAATGCAGACTCCCTGTAGGAAGGCGAGGGGTACCACGCAGGGATGGAAGTTGGTCCACGAAGGTGGCTGTCCTCTTCGTACCCGGCTGAGGTCACCTGTTCTGAGTTGTACTCTGCACACCCAGTAGATGGTTTGTATCAAGCGTCGGAAGGCTGAGACCTTGGAGGTCATTCTGGCCGCAGTCCGTCTCTTACGGAGGAGGGGGCACTGGGGTCAGATGCTCGTCCGGGCAGGGGGCCAGGCGTCTGGCATGCAGCCTGGCCGCGGCCAGGGGCTGTGGGGACCGGGAGCGCCACACAGACTCCACCTGCTTCCGAGTCCTACTCGACGTCACCCCGAGCTCAGGAAGGATGGGTGGGATCCGTCTTTCCTCTTCGGTGTTTCACAGTTCCCTGTTCGTAGCTCCCAAACCTCAGGCTGTGTGGTGACTCATGATGTTCTCTCTTTGCTGTGTGAACGTATTACGTGAAGGCTGTGTGGTGTGAGCTCGTGACCGGCGTGGACATTCATAGCGCTGTCTCGGCGGGAACCGTGCTCCCGGCCACCGGCGGCCTCCCTACGCGTCAGCCTCCACCGCCAGCTCGTTAGGACCGCTCATATCTGGGGTGATGTAGAGGGGACTTCTGGCCTTGACACTGGGCAGCAACCTCTTATCCTACAGTCCCCAAATCCTAAAACCTCTGAAAAAAAAGTTGAAACTGACCTGAACTATTCATAATAGTCTCTTGATAATCCGTTTAGCATAAACATTCATCCCTTGGGCTGGTGAGATTCTAATTTATTCGACGTTGGGGTTTGATTACACCTCAGGCCCTAAAGGAGCTGTTATATAATATGTGGTATAAGCTTCTTTCTAAAATTAAAAAAAATTCCGAATTCTGAAACATCTGGACCCAAGGATCTCAGTTAAGGGACCGTGTATCTGAACTCACCTTTGAGGCCTGCGTTACAGTTATGAAAGTACTTTCATCCTTATTCTCTGTCTTTCCCAGCAGCCTGGTGAGGCAGGTAAGGGCTGCACTGGGGGACAGCTGAGCTTTGGAGTCGGTGCCTTCCCAGAGTCACCTGGGGTGAAAGTGGCCGCGCTGGAGCTGGGAGCTCAGTCTACCCTAGAGGGTCACCCATTTTCCAGGTGTCACGTCGTCTGTGACCTCGCCCCACGCTTCTCCCCCGCTAGGCAGACTTGTCCTCTCCTTCCTTCTGTAGATGTTTATCTCCATCCCCGTGACGGTAGCATTTACTGATTGGTCTGTGCGTTGGCCCTTCCATGTCGGATTGTAAGCATTTTGAGGTAGGCACCGATCTCATTGATTTCGCTCCCCAGTGTCCTTCATGGCAGCTGGTCAGGCCGGATGCAGGCGTGGTCACTGGGGCTCAGGTTACAGTGCTTTTGCCAAGCCAGGCTGCCTACAGTGGGGATTGATGTTTTCAGTCCACGTTTCTTTTACAAAAGCAATAAAGGATTTACCTTTATTTATCACCTGCTTTGTTTTTCTTTTTTTTTTTTTTTTGCGGTACACGGGCCTCTCACTGTTGTGGCCTCTCCCGTTGCGGAGCACAGGCTCCGGATGCGCAGGCTCAGCGGCCATGGCTCACGGGCCCAGCCGCTCCGCGGCATGTGGGATCTTCCCAGACCAGGGCATGAACCCGTGTCCCCTGCATCAGCAGGTGGACTCTCAACCACTGCGCCACCAGGGAAGCCCTATCACCTGCTTTCTTAAAGACAAAAAAAAGTTGCAGCCAATATCCAATATAAATTTCTTCTGGGAAAATAACAGCGGGGTGCGTTTAATTGGAATCGTTTAAAAACTGTACCTTTAGGTTCTTATTATGTATTAAAGCCCCTGATGAGAATCTGAATCTTTAAGTACTTTTTCACTATGCTCTTGACCCCAGGACAGCAATTCAGAGGCGAATTTTTATGTAGGTCTTCTGAAACTAAAAACCAGGCAGTCTGTGGAGCTGAAGTTGTACCAGTGCAAAATAGCGGAAGAAAGACAAATCAGCTAATTTGCAAATTACTTTTCCTGCTAGCCATCTTCCTGAGCTACTAACCTAGGAAAAAAGAAACAAAGAATTCCAAATATGTTACTGCCATGTATCTACGTAATTTTTTTTTCTTGCAGTAAATAGCTTGCTACTGGGCGGGAAGTAGCACCCATTTGTGCTGACACGTTTGTGCTGGCGGGGTGAGCTCTGATCGCCATCTCATCAAACACAACTTCCCTTTCTCCTCCACCCTGCTGATCCTTTATTTTCATGGCGGGAAAACGTCACCTTGAGCACAGTGAGTTCATGGGAGCAGTGGCCGTACCCAGGGCCTGGAGCTGCTGGGCAGATGGATGGATGGTGTTTGCCAGTCTTTGTTGTGACCGTCATTGTCGGTTTTGTTGATTCTGTGGTGTTTCATATTCCTTTTTCTTGGACCATTTAAAGTTCCCTAGCATACCTGACTCTTTAAACATTCACATTCTCAGATCACAAGACGGTCTTTCAACTCCTCCCGTGAACTTGACTTTGACGATTTTTGTTTCCTTGCATGAGAGCCAGAGGAAGAATATTTTTGAGGTCTTCTTCTCTCATAGACCGTGGTTCCACCGGACGTACTGAGCCCACTTCCAGCCTGATTCCTGCAAATGTTCAGGGGAGGAATCCGACGCCCACCCTGCAGGTCCCGGGGGACAAATCACTGCAGCAAACCTGACACCTCCTGGCCTGGTCCTTGCCAGCTCAAGGCCTGGAACCCCTGGGTGCGCAGGTCAGGGCCCCTCTCCATTTCCCAGAAGACGGTTTCTCAGGCAGCTTCAGTCCTCTCCTAGCACAGGTCTGATCGTGTCAGTTGCTCTCTCAGGAGGCTGGAATGGCACACACCCCATCGCTTGTGGAGCAGACACATGTTCCTTGACGTAGCAGTCAGGGTCCTGCTCCGGAAGTCCTGAACTTCCCAGTTCTGTGCGGTCCTGCTGCAAGAGCCCTAGCCTAGCCGCCCCAGCCCTGGACGCCGTGCCCCTCGACCGTGGGCCTGTGCCCTGCCCTCGGCCTGCAGCGACTTCCCACTCGCCGCCACGCCCGAGCCTGGCCACCCTTCACTCCTTCCAGTCCAGACGCTGCTTCTCCCGGGCACGTCTCCTGTTCCTTGTCCTCTTGTTTTCTCTGGTCACCGACGTGCCTGCCTCTTCAAGTTCTTAGGAATCAGGACATTTCTTATTTGCAGTATCCACCCCCTACCCACCGAGGGCCAGCATTCCTTGACTTTCCTGCGCTTGTAGCCCGCAGCTCCGATCTCTGCCCCTGACATCACACAGCCATCTTCCCTGTGTCTGTGTCCAGATTTCCCTCCTCTTAAGAAGACACCAGTCCTTGGATCAGGGCTCAGCCTGATCTAGGATGGCCTCGCCTTGATGACATCTGCAGAGACCCTGTTTCCAAACAAAGTCATACTCACAGGTACCAGGAATTAGGAACTGGACATCTCTTTTGGGGGGACACAATTCAGCCACAGCACATGGTTATATCTACCTTAAAGACGATTCTGTTTTCTCTACTTACAATCATTTGAATGATTATTGCTTGTCACCTTTCAGGTAAGTGATTGAGACTTTGGTCCCTCACTTTGCTCTCTTGATGACCAGTTCCAGAAACAAGATCTGGTTTAGTTCCAACCGGGCAAATCTTCACATCGTGGAATTTTAAAACTGGAAAGGGTCTGTCTAAGTACTTCTGTTTAGATTTTACAGTAGGGAAGCGTAGACAAACCGTCTTATTTTCTTCTGCCTCAGGTCGTACAGCTGTGACCATAAAGTAGACAAATAACGCCGTGTCCCCCGGTGCCAGGGGCAGTGATCTTCCCTTGCTTTCAACAAAAGCCAAGACACAGGGTGTTTCTGATGAGAGTAAGTGTCTCTACAGCTGTAGCCAGATATTTTACGGCAAAGGTCCAAGGCTCATTTTTCAGCCTCTTGCAATCCTGCAGAGAGTCGCCCTCAGCACAGCTCCAGGAACGGTGTCTGGGGGTTGGGGTGAGTGTGGGCACGAAGGGAATGTGTACGGCTGAGGCCACGGGTGACTCGAGGGTGGCACGGAGGAGCCCGCGGCGTGCTGGGGGGCCGCACCTGAGCGCCTGTCGTCCTTGTGCCGCGCGGCGAGGCCAGAGCCCAGGGGGGGGACCCAAGCTTGCTTCCTTCGGAAGCATCGTTTAACCGCCTGCATTTCCTATCCCGGGTGACTGGACTGTGACTCCCTCTAAGGTCAGAGACGGGGGACGCCAGAATTACGATTAGGTGTTAAATCAGTGACGCTATTCGTGTGCAAGAAGAAAAATAGAGTTTTCCTCGTATTTTAGAAAATGCTTTATAAAGTATTCGGATGGTCAAAAAGTTGGACCATCTGACATCCATGGTTTTCCTTTCCCACGTCTTTTCTTTTCATCTTTTTAAATTGAAAAATCACGTGAAATGTTTTGTAGGGTGTTGTGATCATTGTTACATTGTAGCTCTTCCAGAGGGGCCGTCCTCAGCTCGACCGACATGTGAGTTACCGTCAACCCTCAGAAATAAGGACTGAGCAGGTTGCTTTGTAAACGATAACGCTGTTTTGACAAGATGTCATTGTTGGGGCCAAACAGATTGAGCATGAAAACAAAAAGCCATGAAATCTTTGTCGCTTTTTCGATGTTAATCACTTCGACCTGTGCACTGTGCTTTAGTAGTTGCAGAGGGTGTTTTTAATGACCTGGTGTGAAATGTCATGGTTCCTTCGGGACTTGTCGGGTTGGGGTGACAGCTGGCTGACGGCTCCCCTCTGCTTCCTCTGGTGACTCGGTCCTCAGGTCAGCTCTCAGCTCGCGACGGCTAAAAACAGGCCCCGACTGCGCAGCCCAGTGTGGGTTAGGGGGACGTGTCCAACCAGCCAGGCCTGGACCGAGAGCAGGAGACGATCAACTTCTGAAACAAACTTGCCGAGTTGTATCAAAACCAGCACCAGGGCTTCTCTGGTGGCGCAGTGGTTGGGAGTGCGCCTGCCAATGCAGGGGACCCAGGTTCGTGCCCCGGTCCGGGAAGATCCCACATGCCGCGGAGCGGCTGGGCCCGTGAGCCATGGCCGCTGAGCCTGCGCATCCGGAGCGTGTGCTCCGCAACGGGAGAGGCCACAACAGTGAGAGGCCCGCGTACCGCAAAAAAAAAAAAAAAACAAAAAAAAACAAAAACAGCACCAAGGTTGCTGGGCCTGGCAGCTTAGAGCACAGGCTGTTGAGAAGGTGCAACCAGAACTTGATGTTTTGGAGACTAGGATTTAAGACAACAGATCTGCTCCCCGAAAAGCATGTGTTCTGTGTTGACTACCACAGCCTGAAAAGGAGAGGACCAGTGATGCGCAATTCGTGGTTGGGGACCAGATGCTGTAGCGATGTTTCTAAAAAGTCGTTAGCATGAATGGTTCTTTCGGTAATTATTAGCATTTCGGAGCGCTTACCTGTGTCAGCCGCTGTGTAAAGCACTTTCATTTAATTTCTACGGCAGCTTTGTGAGCTTGGCGTTAATATGTCCGTCACACTGATGGAGAAACGGATCTCAGAGGATGTGTATCTGTATCCACATGTGTGTGACTTCACTCTGTTACACCATCTCTTAGTTTTACAGTGTGATGTTGTCTGTCCTCTAACTCTCCGTCTGCCACCACCTTCCTCTTCTGTGCTCGCAGCGCCTGGCGCCCGCCGGCCTCTGTCCACACTGAACCTGCCGCCGGTACCCGTCCCCTCTCCTCCCCCTGGCTGCCGTCTCTCTAACCTCGATTTGAAGGGCCCAAGCTCTGAAGAGTAAATTCTACCTGGCCCTCCTGCTTCTCGTCTTAATCCACCCCAGCCCTGTTTTCCTTAGAGCTGCAAATTGACCTCTCCAAAGTGCAGGCTGAGTTCCCCGACCTGCTTGCCTTCGCTCAGGGATGAGCTGGCCCTTGCTGCCACCTGCCCACCGCCCTCCGCAGCTCGCTGTCTCCCTCTGCCTGTCTTTTCCTGCATCTCCTCCGTCCCGTCCTCTTCCTGCTGTGTCCTTCATTCCCACACTTTACCTCTCTTTAACTCCTGCTTCTTCAAGTCCTGCTTAAATGTCCCTTCCTTAAATCCTAGGGACTTCCCTGCCGCTCCCCAGCACCGCTTAAACTTGAAAATATGAGTCTTACCACATCCTTTTCTTTCTTGCACTTGGACATCTGTAGTTACACGTGACGACTCACCCAGTGTTCCGCACTGAACTGTGTCCTCCCTGAGGGCAGGGACAGAGTCTGCTTCGTTAAACAGCTGCTCGATCTCTAGCTTCGAGCACAGTGACGGTTACACAGCAGGCACTCAGATCTGTGTCGACTGGTTAACAGACACGTAACTGAAGATGCCCAAAGCGGTGCATCTCGATGGTTGCCCTTTCTTAGTCCTTGCGTTCTGATTTCACTTGTTGCTCGAGAACGAACCTGCGTTCGGAGCAGTTTTGTCCCAGTGGCTTTGGGTTGGCTTTATCGCCGATGGTCATTTTCCGCCATTCAGACGCTGTACCGTGATGCACTTGGTTTTCCAAACTTCTGTGTCAGACCAGCCACGATACAAGAAAAGGCTAAGTTTCAGGACATGTGAGCCCTCTCTGTTTGTCCTGAGCCTGGGTGGGTGGGAGAGGAAAAGCGAGGCCTCCCCTGACAGGCCGCAGGTTCCTGGCCCGATGGCGCAGAGGCGTGAACGCTCCAGAGCCTCCGACCTCAGCTGTGACGCCCCCAGAACCCAGGCGCCGGGTTCAGCTCCCTCCACAGCCCTGGCCGCTCCTGCCTGATGTCACTGCCCAAAGTTGCTTTGGAAGGAGAAGCTTTCTCTCCAGTGGTTTGTCATCTCAGGAGCCTTCCCAGCCTTGGTCATGGGCACTGGCCCATCGGAGTCCACGGACAGGGCCGTGTGCCCGGGTCTGTGGGGATCACGCCTTCTGCACACTGGGGCTTCCGTGTGCAGGCGGACACCGGCTGGGAGACTTGTCTGCCTGCGACCATCCCGAGCGTCGCCGCTAACACGACTTCTTTCTCTCTTGTGAATCCACAGTTGGTCCTGTTCGGAGTTGGACCTGAACGAGATTCGCCTGATAGTTTACCAGGACTGTGAGAGGAGAGGCAGACAAGTCTTGTTTGACTCTAAAGCTGTTCACAAGATCGAGGAGGCGGCAGCTCAGGTAGGAACTATGGATTCGCTTTCGTCCTTTTTGTTTGTTCGTCCATTGCCTGCTCTTTGGGCTGAATTGCACAGCGCCGTCAGTGGTTCAGAGGAAACACGGGCAGAGGTCCCTCCGCCCACCCCATTTGCGTTCTTATTAATATACACAGGTGAGACTGTTAGCAAGTCATCGTGCAGATGCTAAGCATCGTACTTTAGACATTACCAGAAGTGACTTTGCTGGTAAGTTGCAATCCAGTAGGATTTTGATGCCAAGTGTGTGCCGTTAATGGGAAGACTGAGAATGCTAAAATTCATGAAGCGCTCGCCTGAAGGGAAGGTCTGGTATCACCCATAGATAGTAAGAGGTGATACATAGCACGGGGTTAGAGAGAACTGGAGCGCTTTCCTGGCCGCGGGGCTGCAGGGTGCTAACATGCACTGTCGTCTGCAGAAGGGCCTGCAACCCAAGCCTGTTTGACCAAGGAAGTTTTATTTCCTTTTTATAGCGGAGGGCGGTATGGGGGTAGTAGTGGTGGTGATGGTAGAGGTGAGGGTGGTGATGGAGATGATGGTGATGGAAGTGATGGTGATGGTGATGGAGGTGTTGGTGGTGATGGAGGTGATGATAGTGATGGAGGTGATGGTGGAGGTGATGGTGATGGAAGTGATGGTGGTGGTGATGGAGGTGTTGGTGGTGATGGAGGTGATGATAGTGATGGAGGTGATGGTGGAGGCGATGGTGATGGAAGTGATGGAGGTGATGGTGATGGAGGTGATGGTGGAGGTGACAGAGGTGATGGTGGTGGTCGTAGTGCTGGTGGTGGTGGTATGGGGCGTGGAGGTCTGAGGGTGGGTAAAGTGGGGACAGAGCAGCTCTTGATCCCTTGGAGCCAGAATGGGGAAGGTAGAGTGATGTGTCCAGGCAGGAGCAGGGTCTAGTCCTCCCTGTGAGTCTTCAGGGTGGCCATCCAGTGTACTTCTGACTTGTCACCTTTCAGCAGTTATTCAGATGTCTACAACTTAAATAAATCCCTTTGTGTTCCTTCTTTTCATGTTCAGTAACCTGATACCTGTACTGACCGAATCCTGGCAGTTTAGAGAATGTGCAGCTAAGTAGCTGAATAGTTTATGTCAGGGTCTCGGTCTCGTCAGGGCTGAGGTCTCGTCCTGCTTCTGATACGGTTGTTTCTGCGGGAAGGAAGTGTCTGGTTAAAGGTGGTTTAGCTGAGCGGATCCCGTGGTGCTTTCACGTGGAAGCTGGCCAGGTAGCTAATCATTACAGCCATTGCTGGGCTTGTTAGGTGGGTGGCTGGAGCAGGGGGGATGAGAAGTCTCTCGGTGATTCAGCGAAGGCTGCCATGGTAGATTGGTATTAGTTCAGGTGAGCCAGCACTCGGCCCTTTGTTTGGTGGACCGCACACGGCTTCCCCCTGTTTTCCCACATCACTTCCTGTCTCCCCAAGGCCTTGCACAGATGGTATAGTTGCACACCCACGCTCCGTCACTAGGGTTCCTGATGGTGGTAGCAGGTGGAGGGAAAAAATTCTCACCGGTTTGCAAAAATAACCGGAATCCTGTCTGTAGGAGCAATGATGACCCCGGAGTCTGGAACAGAAGCTTCCTGGGATGGACGCACTCATTTCCTCACAGAGGCAGCTGGGCCCGGGGAGGCTTGGAAACTGCCCAAGGCTGCAGAGGGAGTCCAGCGGGGGCTCTGCTCACTGTACCGGGAGCTGTCGCCAGTTGTGGACGGCGCGGCCAGTGGGCCCAGCAGTGTGGGGCGGGTGTGGACCGCGTGTCACTCCGGGCCCTGCAGGGCCGTGGATCGCCATCCCGCCCGCGACCGCTGGGGGCAGGCTTCCTGTTCCCCTTCTGTTCTTCCCCCATCTTCAGCCCCCCACCCCATGGGCAGGCACGAAATGTCAGGAGTCAGCAGCAGGCACGTGACTGCAGGCATTTGCGTTCGACCATCAGCGTGACTGTCACACTGGAGATTAGATAAGCTGCACTTGCATTCATGTTTTTCCAAGCAAATCTACGCACAAAAAAGCAAAGAAGACTCAGGATAGAAACAACGTATCACGGAGGGTACAGGCTGCTTCTGTAGGGAGTAGTGTATCTTGGCCTAGGAGGAAGGGAAACGTTAGTGAAGGTGTATCCTTATGCCTCTGTGTCACTGTCATAAAAATCTGCCATGAACTCCATGAAGGGAACGTGTAGTAGCTAATCCTCTACAAGCCGTGACCTTTGAAGGCCGTGTTGCCTCACATGCTGTGTAATCACAGCAGCCCCCGTTCCAGCATTTTGTCCTCATCTTTCACAAGCTTGACCTCATGACTTTCTCTAAAGCCGTGCGGGGGGAGGTGTGTCATTAAAGCACATGCTGGTCTTTCCAAATGAATAAATACTTCTGCCTTCTCAATTCCGTTTGCTTGGGGAAAATTTAACTTTGAAGCAATGTCTGTATCCTCATCAATTTTATAGATTATGACTCTACCTAGTACTAAAAAATCCTCTAACAACCAGAACAGAGGTCAGAGCTCATCGATGATTTTAGAATATGAATTGAAACGTCAAGTGTTCTTGGGGACTTCCCTGGTGGTCCAGTGGTTAGGACTCTACGCTTCCAGTTCAGCGTGCCTGGGTTCAGTTTCCGGTCAGGGAACTAAGATCCTGCAAGCCGTGCTGCCAAAATAATAATAATAATAATAAAAAAATAAAGAGAACAGTCTTAATACATAACCCACCACCTCTGTCACCCTTCTCAGCATCTTCCTCTTCCAAATGTTATAGACTCACAGGAACCACTCTTTTGTCCTCGTTAAAAAGAAAACAACAACGTCCCGGTTCTTCTGTGCAGCTGAGGCTCAACAGAACAGAGTGATGTGAGAAAGGGGCCCCCAGTGAGCGTGTGCTGGTACGCTCAGCGGGGGCGGTGTGTTTACCCTCCTCTCCCTGTTCACCCAGAGAACGGAGGACGTCCCCACGAAAACGCCAGCCAAGTGCTGTCAAGGCGGTGGTAGCGGCAGCCTCTCTTCCCACGGCTCTTCCGGGGGATCTTTACCACACGCCAAGGAGCAGCTTCCAAAGTACCAGGTACAACCACCCTTGCGTGCGGAATGCCCCGTAGGCTGGAGCCATTTACTGCCATTTCTCCTTGGGGATAATGGCTGCTTGAGGGCCCCGTCCCTGGAATAGGAGACTACGTATCCAGAACCCTGCTCAGGACTCGGTGATGGCCTCTATGGGAAGGGAATCTAAAAAGAGGGGATGTGTGTATAACGTGTAACTGACTCACTTGGCCGTACAGCAGAAACTAACACAACACTGTACATCAACTCTACTCCAATAAAAATGGAACAAACAAATAAACAAAAACCCCCCAAAACGGGCTCTTAGGTGTTTCAGGCCAGTGCTGTGCTCACACTTTGGCTTTATCTCTTGATAAAAACTGTAACGGAGCAGCAGTGATCCCGTGAAACACACAGCGAATGAAGAGAAATATTGCAAAGGAGGTAAACCCTCCTGTTTTGCTTCCTTGGTGGTCAGAACCAGATTAGTGCACATGTGTTTTCCAGTTTTTTTCTAAGAGCTCTGAGGATTCTGGGGATGAATATTGTCATCCTGAGAAAACAGCACTTGCCAGTAGAAGGAAGAAAGGCTTGTATAGGAGCAGCTGGAAAGGCAAGACCCAACTGGAGCGGGAAGTGTGAAGGGCTGGTATACTGAGAAATGTTGGCCAGCTGGGCGCAAGGAAAGAGGTTTCATAAATATTGAATAGCAGAAGGGTACTACCTGATGGAGGATATATGAGTGTTTATTTTTATTTTCGGAGCTATGAGGAATTTTGTCTACCGTGTCGCTGACACAGCAAAGCCAGGGAGGTGTATACCAGCAGCCACGGGTGTATAGAACGTTGTTCGTTTCACGGTCGGGATCGCTGCTGTGCATCTGCCCTTATTCCACAGAGCTGCCGGCTCTCAAAGCAGTATGCGGTTACAACAGCATAGAGTGAAATTTTCAGCGGGTTGAGAATTGCAGTTGGCACGTGGACCTTGTACCCCAAGAAAAAGCAGGTTCAGAAATGGAGGTGATGGGTGGAAGTTATTCATAAAGAAGGTGAAAGCCTGTTAGTTTCTGTCTGCAGGAAGCGAGAAGAGGTTGATAGCAGGCTCGTTAAATCAGGCGGACAGATGTCTGCTCCTCTTTCCTCCTTTGCAAGCAGGTGTAAGTAGGTGTGTATATGTGTGTCCATGTGTGTGGATATATACGTGTATGCGTGTGGATTTGGAGTTGAAAGGCTGATTGCCATGGTTTTGCTTGGGTAGAAAGCGAGGCAGCAGAGAGTCTGGCTAGTGGCCTGGGTCACAGGAGATGGAGGTACGGTTTCGGTCAGGCCGTGCGGGTGTCGTGCGCACTGGTTTGGTTGACACTCACATCCATCCTCAGTGTGTGTCACCACCACTTACAGTGGGAGCTGAGCATCCTGTATCCAAACGCATGCACCTGTGTGTCATCATATGTTCACAGTACGCACAGTGTTACGTCATGTGAGTGAGGGCGTTTGGCTTCCAGCCGCCTGAGCTCCAGGGGAGTCCGGGCCCCGAGATGAAGGTATGGGGGTTCCCGTCGGGAATAACTGGAATCACAGCAGCGGTTGAGAACGCAGACAGTGACCTTGTACAAGGGATGACTTGAGAAGGTAGAGATTTAAAAAGGAGAGCAGGGCTTCCCTGGTGGCGCAGTGGTTGAGAGTCCACCTGCCGATGCAGGGGACGCGGGTTCGTGCCCCGGTCCGGGAAGATCCCACATGCCGTGGAGCGGCTGGGCCCGTGAGCCGTGGCCGCTGAGCCTGCGCGTCCGGAGCCTGTGCTCCGCAACGGGAGAGGCCACAACAGTGAGAGGCCCGCGTACCGCAAAAAAATAAATAAAAAATAAAAGGGAGAGCAGGATGTGAGGGCCATCTGGCTGCGACATCTGTCACCCCATTGATCGCCAGGGTTGATTCGGCCGATCGGGCTGGCTAGGCGGGTGTCCCCTTCCTCCCTCACCGTTCCAGGTGCGTCCCTCCCGAAGCTGCGCGCTCGGTCGGAGAGGACGACCTTCCGCGATAGAGGAGGACCGTTCTTCGGTCAGGGGTATACAAGTAGCTGCGCTCCCCTGCTAGAACCTGCAGACAAGCTCTCAAGGTCCATTTGTGGGAGAACGTAGGGTAGTCGAGCTTCCAAGACTCCAGACACATCCAAATGAGGCGCTGCACGTGGCAGTCTGCCTTTCTAAAAAAAAAAAAAAAAGTAATTTAAAAAATATAAAAAGGAGAGCAATTATGTGCGTCAGATACCGTGAGACGTTTAATAGAGCAAACTGGGAAGCGCCCATTGGCTGTGACAGGAGCCGTTTGAATAGCGGGGGATGGGGGAAGGTGCCGTCCACCCTCTGCGGTGATAAAGGGGACGCCGAAGACTGGTCAGAAGCTAGGGGGTCAAAAAATTTAAAAATGTTTCAGTCAAACTTTGGGGTGACCAGACTGTCGGTTATCTTTTGGACCCACGAAACCCTGCCCACACCGATTGGCATTTTTGTTCCACACGTTGATTTTGGTTGGATAACCCTGAGCTATATTTCATTTCAGGATGTGTTCTTAGTATCAAGGGGAGTTACTCTGCCTCTTCCGTCACTTAATCTTTCTATTTAGACTTTGTAAATGGGGACGATGAAAGTCATTGTTTCTCATAACCAGATTAAAAGTGAACTCTGGTAAAGCGCTTGCATCCTGTACGAGGATATAGTGTATAAAGAAGAAATCGTGCACATTAGTGATAATTTGGGGAAAAGAGACTACAATGATGACTGACTACAATGATGACGATTGTAGTCATCATTGTAGATTAAGATTGTAAAATAATCAGTTGCTGCTTTGAGAAATGGTTCTAATTACCAACAAAATTGCACATTATTTTCTATCGTGTTGTACTCGACACGGTTTTGGTTTCTTGCACGTCTGGTAGTACACGCGCCCCGCCTCTGATGTCAACATGCTTGGGGAGATGATGTTCGGCTCGGTCGCCATGAGCTACAAAGGCTCCACCCTGAAGATTCACTACATACGGTGAGTTCCGTCCACTGCTCGTGAGACGTGGCTTGGGGATGATGACTCCATTCAAACATGCGCAAAACTGTTATGCAGTAAAATAATAATCTAAACTTTGTCATCTCGTATTTGTTAGCACTTGATACCTTTTGCATATCTTTAGCAGTTAAAATAGTCTGACATTTTCTACATCACTCTGACCTTGAATCAGCTTAGCAGGACAAAATCCTAAGCTTTAGCTAAGTACCGTAATTGAAAAATGCGTCCCAAAGCATTTTGAGTATCTGCTAGGTTAGTAATAGCAATACTTTTAATCAGAGTTATTCAAATATTTTAAGTTTAAAAAGTCAGAATTTCACAAATTTTCCATTTTCAGATTAAAGTTTGTCGTGATTTTTTCCTTGTACTGAGATACATATTTTTTCAAATTATTGAATGCATGCCGAGTTTTATTTTTGTTTCTAGGGAATGGTGTCTAGAATAAAAGTTTCTGCAAAAAGCAGAATGTGACGACATTAAAGAACACGTTCCTTATCTGCATGTCAGGATAGAATTTAACTCGCTGGAAGCACAAGCTCTACGATGTGTGAAAGGAAGCCTTTTCCCAATCCTGCACTTACAACCTTCTGTCTGTTCATCTGTGCCACATGGCAGGTGGAAAATATACCCTGAGAAAAAAACAAACTTCTGCTTTGCAATATTTCTGCGAAGCGAAGTTTGTACATCTGAAATATTTACTCCCAAGGAAAACGGCCCTGGCAATGTCTCCATAGCTCGCTCTCAGGGTTTTAACATTCTTGGGATTTTAAAATGATAAAATTAGAAAAAAATCTAGACACCCCATTGATACAGTGATTTGAAAAATGCACATCTCATTTTCTGTAAAATAAGATATAGAAATGAATAAAAGCTTGAGAAAAAGTTAAAAAAAAAACCCAAAAAACAAAAAAAAACCCATGCATCTCTCCCTCTTCTGTCTGTTTTTTCTCCAGTTCTCCTCCACAGCTGATGGTTAGTAAAGTCTTCTCCGCCAGAATGGGCAGCTTCTGTGGGAGTACAAATAAGTAAGTGCGGGATTTTCCCCCTCCCCTCCCCATCCCCCCCAATTTTCCAAGTGGCTGTTTCTGGGTAGAGTCATTCTTTGAGGGCCATAAGGCTTTTTGAGGTTAGAAGCAGGATGAGTCCACATTAACAAAGGGGTTTTCAAGGTGGCCTTTGTCCAATACATAGTGAGTATGAAGAGGCCTTGGACCTTAGCAGGTGGCCTTAAAGACAAGTGATGGTCTACATACATACATTGGGGGTCTTCACCTGTTAACCCACTCTTCCTACTGCCAGTCACCATGTTCTCATTCCCTGGAAAATGAAAAGTGAAGGGGAAAAGGATATTATTTCATCTTATAAAAAAAAAATCTCGGGAATTCCCTGGCGGTCCAGTGGTTGGGACTCTGCGCTTCCACTGCCGAGGCCCGGGTGTGATCCCTGGTCGGGGAACTAAGATCCCACACGTGGCACGGCCAAAACCAAAACCAAAGCAAAACAAAACTAAACAAAAAAATCTCACCTGTCAGTCTGCTCGTTTATTTATTTCTGAAGGAATGAGGCACAGGGTGAGTTTCCCAAGCTGAGAGGCACCTGAATGGCAGGAGGGATCGTCTGTCTGAGCCATCCGTGTAACCTCTGTGGTCGGTGAGGACTCAGGCCAGGCAATATTTTGATTTTCACTCCCGAGTTTTTGTTTGTTTGTTTTTTGGTTTTTTGGCGGTACGCGGGCCTCTCACTGCTGTGGCCTCTCCCGTTGCGGAGCACAGGCTCCGGACGCGCAGGCTCAGCGGCCATGGCTCACGGGCCCAGCCGCTCCGCGGCATGTGGGATCTTCCCGGACCGGGGCACGAACCCGTGTCCCCCGCATCGGCAGGCGGACTCTCAACCACTGCGCCACCAGGGAAGCCCACTCCCGAGTTTTTTTCCCCCTCTTAATTTTACACTTCTGTGTAGACTAAGAATACTTAAATGTCTAACTTAACTCTTAGTCTGGCACAATTGTCGTATATTTTGAATTTTTCAAGCAGAAATATTTCACATCTTTTTTGAATAAAACAACAGAACATTTATTACACTTGGGTAAGTTTGGAAGAAATGTTTATTGTAAATTAAAGGGGTATTCTTAGGGGTCAAATGAAGGCTGTTATTTTTTACAATCCTAAGAAATTAGAAGTATGTTCCTCTTCAAATTTGGGTACCTTTGAGTAAGTCTGCTTACTTTTCAACAGAATAATGAATTTACTTTTTTGAGCATTTAACACTGGATTGTCATGACTTAAGCCAGTATAGGAATTGATATTTATTTTTTTGTGAGGTATTATTTTTCTGACCCTTGATATTACCTGAACATTTATTATACTAACTCCCTCTAATTAAATATCAAGCTCAGATTTAAGTAAAAATTATTTTGGCTTCATTATGCTATATTATCCTCGACATCTTTATTTCATTTGTTAACAAATACAATAAATTATTAAAAGCTGCTTCTCTCACAGCTTTTAATTATGAGTAATTCTAACTTTTAAGAAGTTGTGAAATCAGACTCCTGTAAGAATCATAATTTCTGTTATATGCTCCTCCTGAAAAAGGTTGCTGAATTGCTCATGGATGTTAACTAAGAGTTAAAATGAATTTCATTTTGAGAGTTTCTGTAAAATTACCCTTGAAATGAACAACCGTATCCTAGGTATCAGTCACCAGAGGAAGATTTCAGAATTCGGTGTCCCTCATTACATAATACTGTGAAATTGTTCGGAATGTGTCATTTAGTTTTATAGGTTGAACTCCCTCCCAAAGCCTCTCTTGTCTTTTCCTGCAACAAATTCCCCTAAAGTTTAAGTCTCTTCGGTAGATGTGAGACTTTATTAATTCATGAAGAAAAGTTGTCTGTTAGCAAACAGCTTTGTTCGTCCCTTGATGTTTTTCTCCTCTCTCTCCCTTCCTTCCCTCTCTGGACTTAGCTTGCAAGACAGCTTCGAATACATCAACCAAGATCCTAACCTGGGGAAACTGAACACAAATCAGAATAACCTGGGTCCCTGTCGTACTGGAAGTAACCTAGGTAAACTCCGCCACGTAAGCGGGGCCTTGCTTTCCGGGTCCCGCCGTCGTGGGTGTCCGTTTTGCTTTCTTTGAGTTTGTGGTGGTGTTTTGCTGTGGCATTATCTTTAATCTGCGTTTATTTCTGTGTGTGTACTTTGTCCGCCCCCGTGTGTGTCTCCGCCCCAGGTGTGCTGCAGGGATGCGGCAGCAAACTGCCCCCGGGGGCGGCTGAAGGAGGACCGCTCCGGCTCAGCCGCAGTGCCTCTTTCTTTGCAGGTTTGTGTGGAATGCTGAGTATGGTGCCACCTGCACACGTTAGTAACTCCTGGGCAGGTTCTTAGAAACAAATCTGTTGGGCGCCTCTCTAGAAATCCAAGGGGCTCGTGAGATGTTTAGTTCCACATGCTGCTGAGCGCCTGGCGTTCTGAAACCTCCACCCCAGAGCCCCTGTTGGAAACGTCTCTGCTAATACCCCCGCGGCGTAAGCCGGTTTGGATCTGAAATGAGCCCTTCGTGTTTCTAAGAGGATAACATCTTCCGATTTTCCTCGGCCTCTTCCGCTGCCGTGAACTGTTTCTCTTTGCCGTGGCATCTTTGATCCATTTTTCACCTGCACCCTTACCTGCACTGTGTCTTCAAAAGTCACTCTAACAAGAGCATGGAAGACCGGCCTCTCCCTCCCCCTCTCCCTCTCTCTGTCCGTAGCATTTAAGTAGTTCAAATGTACTTTCCAGCTTCTTTACAGGTGTAGCCACCTCCATCTCTGGATAGGTACATCCTGAGACCGGCCTGGCCGTCTAGCCCAGGCTGGCGAATGTCTGCCACAGGCTGGCGTGATTAACTAGCGTGGGAGCCTTCATTGCTAACGTTAGGGGTTGTGTTTACCGCAGACGGTATTCTGCATTCTGCTTTTCACCGTAGCCGAACTATGCTAGGCACCCTATTTAACTGACTGACAGCCTCCTGCCTACTTCCAGGTGAGGATAGCATGTTTATATACTCTCCTTAAAATTGTGAAAATAAACACGCTTCACAGAGTAGCTGGCAAGTGTAGTAATCAGGCAGAGCGGCGGGCTTCTCGTGCACCAGAACGCTTACGGTAGCAACGTGGGAGCTACCGTTTAGCTCAACAGTACACAGTTGAGACCAACGTAAAGCATTCCTGGAAGTCTGCAGTCCTTTCGAGTGTTTTCCTAGCACCTCTGCAGTAGTGTTGTGTACGGGTGTATATGGAAAAGAGGCAGAGGAAGAGATATTTGAAAATGAATATAAGTGTTTCTGTCTGCCAAGAGAGGGTTTATAAAACACAGAAGGGTTTTTTAAATTCCTGAAATGGTTTTCAAGCCTTTCTCTTCTCGAGGTTGCCTGTAGTTACTGCTGAAACTGATTATAAAGCATTTTGAAAGTACTTATTAATATTTTGCAGTATTTCAGTACATTGAAACTACTGAAATACTTAAATGCTATTTAACTACTACTAATGAGGAAAATGGCTGAAAGCGTCTGCTCGAGGATGTCTGCTCGTCGTATGAAGTGTCCTCACAGCTGATGACTCGGCTTCTTTTAGAGGCGAGAGGCCCTCGGAAGAGCCTCTGTAGTGCTGCCGGGGGACAGGCACGGGCAGGTGGTCGCTGGCCTCTGCCCCCTCCTTCCCCCGTCTTTTCTGAACTGCATTCTGCTTTCCCGTCCCTCCCTGTGTGTCCTCGTGCGGTCACCGCCAGCAGGCGTAAAGCGAGCGCAGGCGGTCTGAGCAGCCCGCCTCTGCGAGCCCCGTGACCAGGTCTCCTTGCTTCCTGCAGTGCACAGCACTCCGGTCGACATGCCGAGCAGAGGGCAGAGCGAAGACAGGGACAGCGGCATCGCCCGCTCAGGTACGTGCTTTCCTCTTGCCGGCAGCGCCCGTGGAGCGAGCCCTCCCTCTGAGATCTGGGTGTGACGTGCACAGGGACGGCTCCTGCGAGACGAACGTACGTCAAGCAGCGTGCCGCTAAAAAGGGGGGAGCCTCCTTGAGCCAGTGGCCCTGGGACCTTCTGGGTCCTGAGCACCCAACCAGGGGAAGGACAGTGTGCATGGGAATCCCTCTGGCTGTGACCATGGGGGCTGTCTGCTGACCTGCTTCTGTCCTGGAGTCGTGATGCTCTAGATTTTGTCTCCTGTACCCCTTCTCTCCTCATGTCAAGTTGTGACTGACCAGGGCTCTGGGCCTCCTTGAGCAATAGAAATTGACTAGAGGCCAGACAAGAAATGAGGCAAGGCTTTCTTGGGGCCCCTGCTGCACCATGAGGGAAGGAGAACAAAGGACAGGTTCCCTTGCTGGCTCGCTTCCTGAGCAAGGATGAGCTAGTTCCTTATAAGGCATGAGGGCAGGGGTGTGTCCAGGGGTCAGGCCAGAGGGGCGGCTTAGGTGTTCTGCCCGCCCCTTAGGTGGTGCTGAGTGCAGATGGCGTGTGCAGTGCCCTGCTTTTGCTCCCGAACCCCTGTCTTTGCTCCAGCCTCTTCAGAAGTGGCAGTTGGGTTTTTTGGTCTCTTTGTATCTTTTGTCCATAATGTACCCCAACTGCGCGTGCCCCCAGTTATTTTTAGTCCCTTATAGTTTCTTTGTATCTGTGGGTGGAGGAGAGGTGTGTCCAGGTGCAAGCCCTGCAGCAGAGGGTCCCAGGTTCCACTCTAAATTGCTCCTAAGACGAGTGTCCCTTGCCCTTTGAGAAGCGGGACAGTTGAGGGCCGCGTTGGCATTGAAGTGAAAGGTCAGTAGCAGCCGGATCTGAACGCTTTCTCAGGAGGAGGGGGCAGAGGTGAACGTGATGCAAATGTGAACTTTGGCTTTGTTGGCAGCTCGGCCCCTGAACCCGCCATGTCTCCTTTGAGGCTCCCGCCCTCCTGGTGGGAGTCCACGCAGATGGGGGGCTGGCTGCACGGGGCCCCCGGGGGCCTTCTGCTCCCCTTCCGTCCCGGGAGCAGCTCTGAAACCCCCGGGTCAGCCCTGGGAGGGTCACCCTCCACCAAAGGCCGCTCGTGCGCCCGCTGTGGCTGGTTCCTCACGTCGCCCGCACTGTGTGGACCAGGGTCCTCGTCCTGGAGCAGAGCAGCGACTCCGACTGTTTGAGCTGAATTCGCAGTGGAAGATGGAGAGAAATTACAGCCACGGTTTATTCCTGTTTTTTGTAATTTGTAACTTCCTGTCTGCAGAGTTGAGAGACGGGGCAAATATCTTCCATAGATTTGTTTTTCAGAACAGTGGTAGGTTTGCAGAGCAATAGAGACGGTCGTGGGGAGCTGCGGTACAGCCCCCCGTCGTTAACACCTTAGCCCGTGAGACGGGGCGGTCAGTTGTCACGTCTGTTTGACTCTGCTGGGCTCAGGCAGTTCCTCAGACTCGCTGTGTTTTGTGACGACCGTGACAGTCTCCGGAAGTAGCAGCCAGCTGTGGGAATTTGTTTGATGCTCTGCACGTGAGTGGACCGCGTTTTGGAAGAGAGGTCACGGAGGTTCGGTGACACTTTCGTTGCCCCCGACCAAGGGTATGTGCTGTCAGCGTAAGTTAGGACCGCTGATGGTTGCCTTGGTCACCTGGCTGGCACGGTGTCTGTGTGGCCTCTCCCCGTCTGCTGCGGGCAGGGCCCTGCGTCAGCGGCTTGGAGCTCTTCTGCGCGGCAGCCTGTCCTCCTTCCTCATCCGTCCAGCCAGTCAGTCGTTCATATCAACATGGACTCAGAGTGCTTACTTTACCCTTCAGGTCACCCCAGTACTGCTTTATTTTGTCGCTCACGTGGCTCCAGCTTTGGCCGTGGAAGCCGTGGAGCGCTTTCCATTGGCTCCAGTGTTTCTTTAACGTCTCTCACTCTGTGTGTGTGTGTGGGGGGGGGGGCGCTTCCTCGCTTTCTGGCACTACAGGATGCTCCAGACGTGCCTCATGTATGTCCTGCCCCATCCCTAGAATCAGCTGTGTCTCCGTGTTGCCCTGTCCTTTCACTGGAGACGGAATTAGGTCCCAGGGTCTGGACCCCAGATACACTTGTTGCACCTTGATGCCAGCAAGCAGGAGTGTGGGTTTGTGCCGGCTGTGTGTCTGTGTCTCTGTGCGTACTGCTGTCGACGACGCCCGCACCTACGTTCAGCGACGCGTGAGTGCCGCGGATTTCTCCGTGTTGCCCGCCATCTGTGAGCCCGTGGGCCGTCCCACCCTCCCCGCCCGGCTTATGTGCAAACCGCCCCCCGTGGCGAGACACCCGGCTCCGACCTGCCGCGCGTTTAGGTAATGGATTCATCGCAGGGCACACACGGCAGCGTCAGGGTGCTTACCCCAGTGCTCCTGTGGGAAACGCCTTTTTTAAACGAGAGAGCAGTGCTTGTGTGCAGTTCCTCTGACCTTTTGTCCCCCAGACGTCACTCGTTGCCAAGGTTACCTAGGCTGGCGCCTTTGGAGATGGGGAATGTTTGCAGCTGTCAGTACCAGGCCAGCAGAAGCTCTGAAGTCACAGCTGACACCAGTTCATCTTCATGATGAACAGGCTGCATGGCGGCTGCGCCAAAGCTCTGAACACACAAGTCACATCTGAAGAGTGACCTCAGAGTCTTTTTCTTCCCCAGTAGTTCAGTAAAGAAGTAACTTTAGAAAAGCTTCTATGTTTGTGTTTTGCTTTTTAAATCATCCTCTACAGAGAGGAACTCGATCCGGATGGAGTCTGAGAGCACACAGTACGGTTCCCCGGCAGAAAGACAAGACACCGAGGGTCTCTGTCGCCCTCCGCCAGCCCCTTCCCCACACCTGTCTTCCGCCCGCGTCAGGGAGGAATATTGTGGGTGCTGACCGCATGCCCCTTGTGCACCGTGTGCCCCGGGGCTGCAAATCGCTGTCTGGGTTTGCACTCCCGAGGGCCCTCTGTTGTAGGAGAGCTCAGTTACTGTGGTGGCTTCCACAGTTGGGCCAGTTTGCTACAGTCGAGGTGAAGGGAAGGGGTTGGCAGGGTAGCCCTGAGTCAGGCCATGAAGCCACATTTATTACATTTATTGAATAACAATCTTGTACCCCCTAGGCTGGCAGGCTCTGCCGGAACTGGGGCGATGTAGAAGATGAGTGACCCTTAGCACCCGCCCTCAGGAAGCTCCATGTAAACCCAGAGTTAAAACAGCGGGTGAAGAGTGCTGCCTCACCCGCCCTGTGGGAGCCGGGGGCCTGGGGGTGGCGCCTGGGACGGGGGTGTTCGAGGGACGACAGCTGGGAGGGAGGAAAGAACTGCATCAGCGTCGAGCAAAAGCGCCATTTCGGAAGCTCGTTTGCGCAGGGGTGTAGGTCCTGGGGCTGCCCGGGTAAAATGTGCCCGCAGCGTCAGGGACTGGGGGGCGGGGGGGCGAGCCTCATCACAAAAGGCACTGGCGCCCTGTGAGCCCTTGGACTTAGTCTTGTTCGGGGCAGCTAAAGGGGGAACCTGATTGGCTCCATATTTTAGGTCTATTTGGTGCCTCGCCAACTGCTCCAGAAAAAACTGCACCCGTATATTCGCTGCTGAAGTAGATCAGCTGGGCAGGGGGTACAGGACTGAGGGAGGTGGGCAGAAGACAGATTTTTTTCCCATTAACTTTTTCTCCCCCGAACTCACCGCTCTGTGTGTGTGTGTGTGTGTGTGCGCGCGCGCGCGTGCACACGCATCTGTTTGTAAAGCTAGTGTAAAAGGATTATCTGATTTAGCATAAAATTTTTAAAAACAGTTCATTGGGTTTTTTCCCCTCTTTCCCTTTTTAGAATAGCACCTGAGAAGAATAGCCAACTTTTCTTCTGGGTTATTCAGTAGCTTTACTATAATAAGAGAGGAAATCAAATCTTAATTCTCATCTGTGCCTTCATGCATTTTACCCTTCACGATAAGTGCCCCAGTGCCTCTTTACATAGCTTGTCACACACGCAGAATAAGGAATAGAGCGATAACAAGGATATCCCATTTACTGCTTTAATGGGTTAGACTATATCCACCTATTTTTTTTAAAGACACTTCCTCAGTAAAGGAACAAACTCAATAGCAAGCTCACAGTGTTTTTTACATTAGAGTATTAGCAGTTTACTCAACGGTCTTTGCCTTATTTCCTGATTTTTTGTATTAAGGAAGCCAGGTGAGGGAGACATCTATAAAATCTGATGTTCATCTTCATAGACTTTACTCATAGCAAGTTTGAGAACCATTTTTCTAGTGTCTTTGTGGAGGGTGAAAAGTAGGAGTAGGAAACTCACACGATGAGCTGTCGTCACTAGCAGAACATTGGAGGTGACCTAGATGTTCATCCAGGGCCTGCTTAAGTCACGTTCGTCCCGCAGAGCAGCCCCACGCGGTGGTTGGAAGGGCACGGCAGCCTAGCAGGCCTCGAAATAGAACAGTTCTCTTAGATATATTTCTAAGTGAAAAAGAAAAGTTGATCAGCAGTGAGTTGCAGTAAACGGTCATTTATGTTTCAAGAGCAAAAGGGCATATACAAGATCTCTCTCCACATATAAAGATAGAAAAGCGTGTTCATCGAATGTGTCTGGAAGGGGTCTCCCCGGGACAGGGTTGGAGGGAGTGCATTCTCATTCTTTTCTGGACACTGTGAATGTGTCCCCTGTGCATATACGAATCAGAAAGATAAACTCATTCTCAAGAGGTTATTTGAGTGGCTGCTCTTAGGAATGTTCAGGTAAGGTCTCGGGAGAGAGGAGGGATGGGTTTCAGCCGTGCTGGAAGGTGGTCCTGGAGGGGCTCGGGGACTAATGGGACACAGGGCATGGCGGGGGGACAAAGGGCGACTCTCCAGTTTCTAACAGGACGACGAGTGGGGCATGCGGGCATGCCCCATACCGGGGGAGGAGGCGCCTGGGGAGACGGCTGTTGAGCCAGTATGTCAGTCACAAGTGCCCGCAAGTGCCCCAGCCATGAGCAGTCAGCTGTAGTTCAGAAAGAGGACACGGGTGGGGCAGAAGCTGCAATCTGGCGGTCGTGGCGAAGGGGAGAGGAAGGTCCAGGCAGCTGGGGCTGGGACCCGCCTCCCAGCCTGGTCAGCCATCACCTCCATCCAGCTGCTGACTCCCTTCCCCAGCAGCACACTCAGATCACGGGCAGGAAGGTAATGTCTTCATTCTCTGTGCCCTGGAAAGTAGTAAAACCATCAGTGTGAGGAGAACGTCTAGCTCGTATGTTCAGACACGTTTATTAAGTGCTTTACGGTCAGCCTTCAGGACAAGAGCACGCGTCGTCATGGTGTTCAGACAGGACCCGAGTTTTGGCCACTCTGCCGTTTGGGTGTGAAGACAGGTGGCACACACGCACACATGCGCACACACATGCACACACGCACACACATGCACACACACAGGGAGTGGGGGCAAAGGGAGATTCATGACCCACAGAGTGAGGCCGCCTGTGAGAGACGGGACAGAGAGGGCCCTGGGATGTGGTGCTCAGGGCAGGCCAGCATGGGGGTCTCCGTCCCCCTGGTTCTGGAGAGGGGCACCATCACCTTCACCACCACCATGACCACCTGCACCACCACCATCACCACCATCATCACCACCACCATCACCTTCACCACCACCACCATCATCACCACCATCATCACCTTCATCACCACCTCCACCACCATCGCCATCATCGCCACCACCATCACCTCCACCACCACCGCCATCATCGCCACCACCACCATCACCTCCACCACCACCGCCATCATCGCCACCACCATCACCATCATCACCACCACCATCACCACCACCATCACCTCCACCACCACCGCCATCATCGCCACCACCATCACCATCATCACCACCACCATCACCACCACCATCACCTCCACCACCACCGCCATCATCGCCACCACCACCACCTTCATCACCACCACCATCACCAACATCATCACCACCAGCATCACCTCCATCACGATGACCACCTCCACCACCATCACCAACATCATCACCACCATCACCATAACCGCCTCCACCACCATCATCATCACCACCACCATCACTTTCACCATTACCACCAAACAGAAGAAAGATTTTCTTTTAATGGGGGGTGGGGGGGAGAGAAAATCCAAATGCTCTGCATACAGCTTTGACCATAGGAAACTTTTTAATAAATTCAGGCTTTGAACTCTCTCTAGAAATTTGTATTCTAATGCTTTGTTTCCGACATGCTTGCCGATCAAGACAGGCATCACTGTCCTTCACATAATCATTTTCTCATTCTTCATACGGCAACATTTCTTAAGCGTCTTATGTGCCAGACATTTTTGTCAGATGTGGGGATAGATCAGTGATCAACTAGACATGGAATTGTATTCAATAAAGGGGACACAGCGAAAGACTATAAAATGTAGGCAGGCACTCATCACCACCAGGGTGCTCAAGGAAGGCCTCTCCCGGAAGCTGAAATTTCAGCTGACTTGAGTGCCCCTGGTAGCTGGCTTGGTGAAGCCAGAGCAAAGAGCATCTCAGGCCTGCGGGCCGCTGGGGCAGAGCCCGGGGGTGGGAGCAGGCTTTGCAGGTTTGTGTGTGGGGCGCAGAAAGACCGTTGTGCACCAGGAACAGAGGAAGGCTGGATGTCGTGAGGGGAGTGTGCCGGATGAGCTTGGGCAGGAATAGGGGCCTGGCCACATTAGTCTGTTTTCATTTTGGTGGCAGTGTTTCCAGATACACAAACAAGCCAACCTCAGAATTCTTCTCGTTGAAGGAATTATAGCAGCTTCTGAGCGCTTGACTTTCGCACTTCCTTTTCCAGTGTCAGGCTTGCTCCTTGGGGATTTTTGTTTGTTTCTCCTCCCCTAGAAGCTCCCCGAGGGCAGAGACCCACCTGTCGTGCCACGCTGACTGCTCCATCCCCAGCAGCGTGAATCCCGCCTGGCATATAGGAGATGCTCAGTGGATATTTGAGTGAGGCGGGGGGATATGTCCCCCATGTGTACCAGGAGGAGTACACATGGATTGTTTTAAAGACTTACGGAGACGATCTAGTTATTTTCCTAGGGAACATCTGGGATGTGCTTTCCATGGATCCCTCTTGCTGGCGTTTTACTCTTAGCTGAAACGTCCCGTTTTCACAAGGCTGTTCTCTGACTGCTGATGAGAGAGTAAACCTTTGCTCTAGTTGCTTAAAGAAAATCACAGGAACTTATCACCGTCTGAAATCATCTTGTTTACTTATTCCACAAGTGTGAGCTTCTTAAGGGCAGAGACTGTCTCTATGCTGTAACTTTCTGCCCCAGGCCTAGGTGGTACCAGGCTCTTAGTAGGTGCTCAGAAAATGTGTATTGAGGGAATGGGTTTGATTTAAGAGTTTCAGGGCACTATTTGTTCAAATCCAAATCCTGTAGTCAGATCATCAGTACGGTGTTTCTAGTAAACTCTCCAAACAGCAAACGTATTTCCAGAGAGAGTTAAACATTTATCTTGAACTTGAATGACATGGGCCAAGAAGAGCCAGCAATCAGCACTTTTAAGCCTTTAGACTTATTCTTTTTTCTCACTGCTAATTTCTGCGGGAATAAATAGATGCTCGCTGAAGAGCCCCCTCAGTCAGGAGGGTGGGGATGAAAGCTCAAATTATTTTCTTATTAATGTACAAAACTCCAAAAGTCTTTGCAGTCTGTATGCATTAACATTTGTTCTAATTGTAAAATTATTCTAAAAAGAAAAGTGATACTAAAAATATTAAGGAGTGTCAGACGTAGCACTTTCAAAGCTGAAACTGAGCCGAGGTGTAATTTAACTGAAAGCCGCACATTTTACAACTGTGGCACCAGCTGGAGAATTTCTCTACCTGGCTCACGAAGCTGGGACCCACCCCACGTAACTCTCATGCAGAAGCGCTTCGGTGTCCTGAGGTACCAGTCCCCTTAGCAAAGGTAGGGAAACAGCTGGGCACGCTTGACGCAGCCCTGGCGACGGGGACATACACCAGGGCCCCAGCACCACTCCACGTTGCACTGCCTTGAAGACCACGGCCCAGGCCTGTCACGCGCACTAAGTGGTGATTGAATCCACCCTTTTCTCGTGAAAATGGCAATAGGTTACAAGCCAAGATTAGGTCTCTTCTTGCATTTGAGAGTTGTAGCTGTATTGTTTCCTAGAATATCTGATTGACGACATATACCACAGTACTTTTACATAGAAACCTTACTACATGATATTAAAATATTTTTGAGGAAATGCTGGAGAGCACTAAGCCAGTCCTTTAGATTATATTTCGTAAAAATTATTATTCCGCATTTTATAGTAGGGATAAAGGGAACATCCTCCTTGGGTTTTTATTATTTTAATTTTTTGCCTTTTTCATGTCTCTGTTACAAGTTCTTGGTTCTTTTCATAATTAATCAGAATTAATGACCTCTCAGTACTCTGAAACGTCTTACCTAGTCCACCTTTTCCAAGAATTATCAGAGAGAGTGAGTAGCTAGCATTTACTGTATGGGGTGCTGGGGTAAGTGCTTTACACGTAGTTTTACACGTATTGATTTGTTTAATCCTCACAGGAACCACATGAAATAGGTCGGTGGTTTTCAAAGTGTTCTTTTGTCTGCAACCCATGCTAATGCATTTCATCATCATGATCCAGTAACAAACATCTTTATATATAACAAACAAAAGTGTCACCAATTAATGTTAACGCTGCAACCTACTCTATTTTCTTTTCTGCTCCTTTTTTAAAATACCAGTTTTGATCCGCTAAAGACTTCGTAGCCCACTAGCAGGTTGCAGGTCTCACAAAAAGTACTGCGGTGTGGTCCTTTTTTGCCCCCCATTTCACGGATGAGAAAGCTGACAGGTTAAGTGGACTGCCCAAGTGTCCCAGCCGGTGAGTGGCGGAGCTGGGATTTGAACAAGAGCATGGGTCTTACTTGGTTTACTAAACTGAATCATGCAGCAATACGACTTCCAGAAGGAAGTGGTCCTCAGGGTCATCGCCATCTTGCTTCTGTGATCAGGGGGGAAAAAAAGTACTTATAATACAAGTGCTGTAACTCACCTCTGTCTTCCACCTGCCAAGAAGGAGCTGTTATACCCAGCATAAGATCGGGAGAGAGATGGGACCCTGATGATTTGGGACTAGGGGGTGAGGATCTTCTGGTCTTATAAGGGATTTTGAAAACTTGGGGGTGAGGCAGACATGTCTAATTAGGATTTTTTTTTTTATTAAGTAGTACTGTGTGACTTTGAGGAAAAACTGTCTTCTATCTCCCTTCAAAATTCTCAGTAAAATTACCTACTCGCTGATACTTGAAACCAGGATTTGATTTTGGAGGTTGAAGTCCAGCCTCAAGGCTGACACCAAGCCAGCCTCACCTGGTAACACTTCAGCGCAGAAACGCCGTACGCTCAGCCAGCATTTGTTAATTGTCTGTTGTGTCTCAGGCGCTGTCCTGGGTACAGGGAATCTGGACACATGTCCTGGGCATGTTGACTGGATCAGAAGAAAAGCATCTTGTGGATGCTCACAGCACCTCTGCGGTGGACAGAAGGAAGCCTGAGTTGTTAGCATCTCACCTTGTGGCCGGGGGTTCCCTGGTCTCACGGCTCTTCAGCTCTGTGTGGGGTCCCTGTGCGCTGAACAGCGCCTGGCACGTTGTAGACACTTGACTCGCAGCCAGGCAAGTCGGATTTCAGAACTCACGTCAGGGACTCAGCTTCTTTCCATCTGCCTGTAAGAGTGTGAATAAAAGTGCGACCGTTCACGTGGAGAAGCTGCCTTCCGAGGGGTGTCCATGAGCATGGTATACTGCACTTCCTGAAGTCGGCCCGGGGCCCTGTGATCCGCCCGTGCAAACATCAGCCAGCCGACTGGCACATTCCACTCCCTTCTGCCCCCGACTGAGTAACATTTCAGTGTCCTGATTCCTTGACCCTGGGGGGTAAAGGGGAAAACATCTGTTTCGTCCCTCTGTTCTTCCAAACCCACAGAGCTCCTCCAAGCAGCCGGGGTTTGAAAGAAGCCCTTTGCCTGCCCTGACGGGGACCGGTGGGGCTGTGCGTCGGCCACACCTAGGGACGCACTGTGACGGCGGCCGCAGAGCGGCTGAGGGCAGCCGAGTCATCCAAGCAGAAAGCACGTCTAGGAGCAGATGTGCCTCCTGCAGAGCCGAGGGAGTCGTGAGGGGCGGAAGTGCCGTGTATCTGGAGGTGGCGGCGGGAGAGGGTGCTTTGTGGGGCAAGTACCCTTCTGCCTGGATTCCACCTCGAGACACAGGGGGACCAAGCAGTCAAGGGGGGACACGCGCGCGAGCCGGCTCCGTGTGCGGCACCGGCTCCCGGGCAGCAGTAGCAGTACTTCCGTGGACTCTTCGTGGTATCCGAAATCTGCAGGCTGCCCTCTGACTGGATGAGTAATGTTTGTTTACATTTGGAATGTGGGGCTGGTGCCTGGTCACCGATGTCCTTGGGGTGTCTGCGACCCCTGTTCGTTTTAAAGGGTGTTTTCTTGGCTGTACCACAGCCTGAGAGGGCTCCCCCTGCTGGCTGTGGCCGGTAGAACCTGTACGGTTAGGTCCCAGGGCTTGTATAGATATTTTTCACGTAGGTGCACGTGGGCTCCTGGAGCCCAGCTCTCAACTTCCCAATCTTCTTCCCGCAGCCTCCCTGAGCAGCCTTCTGATCACACCGTTCCCGTCTCCAAGCTCCTCTACGTCCTCCTCCAGCAGTTACCAGCGCCGCTGGCTTCGGAGCCAGACCACGAGCTTGGAAAACGGCATCATTCCCAGGAGGTGAGCTGGGTTCCCCTGGCTGTGCAGGGTACTGGGGCTGGCGGCCCAGCGATGCTGGCGGACACTGCACTCACTTGCTGTCGGCACAAACGGGCCGGAGCTTTCCACTCGGCTTCAGCTCAGCCTGGAAGTTCACAGGTGAGAGGTTCCGGGAAAGACACTGGGACTACCTGGGTAGATTTGACATTGATTGAAAGTGAGTGTGTGCTCTCTTTGCACTGGGTCCCTTCCAGGTGTAGCCTTTGTAAGTTAGAAGGCTGGAATGGCTTACGGTGACTCACACCAGTGTGGTCTTTGAAAATATATGAACTCAAGGATGGTTAATTTTTGGTGAAACAAATTCTTAAACAGTCAACAGTCTGCTTATGAATAGAGACAGCATCGAGATATTCTCTGCCTTCATTTCAGTTGGTTTTCAGATCTAAAGTTTAGTTATGTTGCAAAACTCACGTTTTTGGCTTATGATGATGTTACATCAGTACCTTCCCACCTCTTCTTCCTACAACCCAAAAACTTAAAAGGGAATTTAGAAATGAAGGAATTAATTACCTATGAAAAACCCACGTGACAGTTGGTTACCTTAGTAAGTGAATAGAGGTCGGCATGTGTCGGCTCTGAGAAGGGGTAAAGAGCTGGCTGCAGGCCTGCACTTCAGGAGCTCACAGAGACGATGCTCACGTAAACAGTGGTGTGAAGAAGGTAAGTGCTAAACGCTCAGAGGGGCATGGGGGTGTGCGGCTCGGGGGCGGGACGCAGCCTCGCGGGAGGTCTTGGGGTTTGGGCAGCCTTCGTGAAGGGGGGCACCTGAAAGCACAGGCTGAGAAACGGGGGAGCCGAGGCGTGTGCAGGGCATCGGGCTGCTGGCCCCCTTCTCCCAAAATTAACATCACGTGTTAGTTTTGTTTGTTTGTTTGTATTTAAAGAAACATTATGTTCCAGGGCTTCAGGCATTTTCAGAATAATCTATAAAATGAATGTAAGGCTTTAACATTAAAAATATTTTACTTACAAAATATAATAGAAATAATAGTGATACGTGACTATTATCACAAAGTTATAAATTACCAAAATGTTTTGGTGTAAAAATTTTATATAATATAATCAATAGTAATACTTCAGTCACTATCTTCATTCATCATAAGGTTTTGCTGGCTCACTTTTCTGCACATTCATTTGTTCAGGTCATCAAAATGTGTACGTCAGTCGACATAACTGAAAGCAGCATTAGTCATTCCTGGCAAATGCAAGCTGATAAATAATTTTTGATAACTTTTTTATTTTGGGAAAGTTCTTTGTGCGCATTGAAGCTGTTACTGGAGCTTTATAGGTTATAACAACATTGAGATAAATTTGTAATAAACCTTAAAAATATAAATTTTGGGTTGTTTGGCCTGAGGTGATCCAGCAGTGGAGGCTACAGGCTCTTTCTTGAGGCTAATGGCGGACTCTGGGAGGGCTCACGCCAAGGAGTACTTCCCAGAACTTCTGCTGCCAGTGTCCTTGTCCCCGCAGTGAGCCACAGCCACCCCCCACCTCTGCAGGAGACCCCCCAACACTAGCCAGCCGTGGGACTGACAGGGTCTCGGTGCTCTGGCCGGGTGTCAGGCCTGAGCCTCTGAGGTGGGAGAGCCGAATTCAGGACACTGGACCACCGGAGACCTCCCGGCTCCACGTAATATCAATGGGTGAGAGCTCTCCCAGAGATCTCCATCTCAACACTAAGACACAGCTCCACTCAACAACCAGCAAGCTACAGTGCTGGACACCCTATGCCAAACAACTAGCAAGACAGGAATACAACCCCATCCATTAGCACAGAGGCTGCCTAAAATCATACTAAGTTCACAGACACCCCAAAACACACCACCGGATGTGGACCTGCCCACCAGAAACACAAGATCCAGCCTCATCCACCAGAACACAGGCACCAGTCTCCTCCACCAGGAAGCCTACACAACCCACTGAACCAAACTTACCCACTGGGGACAGACACCAAAAACTACAGAAACTATGAACCTGCAGCCTGCGAAAAGGAGACCCCAAACACAGTAAGTGAAGCAAAATGAGAAGACAGAGAAACAGCAGATGAAGGAGCAAAGTAAAAACCCACCAGACCAAACAAATGAAGAGGAAATAGGCAGTCTACCTGAAATAGAATTCAGAATAATGATAGTAAAAATGATCCAAAATCTTGGAAATAGAATGGAGAAAATGCAAGAAACGTTTAACAAGGACCTAGAAGAACTAAAGAGCAAACAAACAATGATGAACAGCACAATAAATGAAATTAAAAATTCTCTAGAAGGAATCAATAGCAGAATAACTGAGGCAGAAGAACGGATAAGGGACCTGGAATATAAAATAGTGGAAATAACCACCGCAGAGCAGAAAAAAGAATGAGAAGAATTGAGGACAGTCTCAGGGACCTCTGCGACAACATTAAACGCCCCAACATTCGAATTATAGGGGTCCCAGAAGAAGAAGAGATAAAGAAAGGGACTGAGACAATATTTGAAGAGATGATAGTTGAAAACTTCCCTAATATGGGAAAGGAAATAGTTAATCAAGTCTAAGAAGCACAAAGAGTCCCATACAGGATAAATCCAAGAAGAAGCATGCCAAGACACATACTAATCAAACTGTAAAAAATTAAGTACAAAGAAAAAATATTGAAAACAGCAAGGGAAAAACGACAAATAACACACAAGGGAATCCCCATAAGGTTAACGGCTGATCTTTCAGCAGAAACTCTGCAAGCCAACAGGGACTGGCAGGACATATTTAAAGTGATGAAAGGGAAAAACCTACAACCAAGATTGCTCTACCCAGCAAGGGTCTCATTCAGATTTGACGGAGAAAATAAAACCTTTACAGACAAGCAAAAGCTAAGAGAATTCAGCACCACCAAACCAGCTTTACAACAAAAGCTAAAGGAACTTCTCTAGGCAGGAAACACAAGACAAGGAAAAGACCTACAATAACAAACCCAAAACAATTAAGAAAATGGTAATAGAAACACACATATCGATAATTACCTTGAATGTAAATGGATTAAATGCTACAACCAAAACATTGTCTGAATGGATACAAAAACAAGACCTGTATACATGCTGTCTATGAGAGACACACTTGAGACCTAGGGACACATGCAGACTGAAAGTGAGGGGATGGAAAAAGATATTCCATGCAAATGGAAGTCAGTACAAAGCTGGAGTAGCGATTCTCATATCAGACAAAATAGACTTTAAAACAGAGTATTACAAGAGACAAAGAAGGACAGTACATAATGATCAAGGGATCAATCCAAGAAGAAGATATAACAATTGTAAATATTTATGCACCCAACATAGGAGCACCTCAATACATACGGCAAATACTAACAGCCATAAAAGGGGAAATCGACGGTAACACAATCATAGTAGGGGACTTTATCACGCCAATTTCACCAATGGACAGATCATCCAAAATGAAAATGAATAAGGAAACACAAGCTTTAAATGATACATTGAACAAGATGGGGACTTAATTGATGTTTATAGGACATTCCATCCAAAACCAAAAGAATACACTTTCTTCTCAAGTGCTCATGGAACATTCTCCAGGATAGATCATATCCTGGGTCACAAATCAAGCCTTCATAAATTTAAGAAAATTGAAATCGTATCAAGCATCTTTTCCAACCACAACGCTATGAGATTAGAAATCAATTACAGGGAAAAAACGTAAAAATACACGAACACGTGGAGGCTAAACAATATGTTACTAAATAACCAAGAGATCACTGAAGAAATCAAAGAGGAAATCAAAAAATACCTAGAGACAAATGACAATGAAAACACGACAATCCAAAACCTATGGGATGCAGCAAAAGCAGTTCTAAGAAGGAAGTTTATAGCAATACAATCCTACCTCAATAAACAAGAAAAATCTCAAACAATCTAACATTACACCTAAAGCAATTAGAGAAAGAAGAACAAAAACCCCAAAGTTACCAGAAGGAAAGATGACATAAAGATCAGAGCAGAAATAAATGAAAAAGAAATGAAGGAAACAATAGCAAAGATCAATAAAACTAAAAGCTGGCTCTTTGAGAAGATAAACAAAATTGATAAACCATTAGCGAGACTCATCAAGAATAAAAGGGAGAAGACTCAAATCAACAGAACTAGAAATGAAATTAGAAATGAAAAAGAAGTAACAACTGACACTGCAGAAATACAAAGGATCATGAGAGATTAATTACTACAAGTAACTATATGCAAATAAAATGGACAACCTGGAAGAAAAGGACAAATTCTTAGAAAAGTACAACTTTCCAGGACTGTACCAGGAAGAAATAAAAAATATAAACAGATCAATCACAAGCACTGAAATTGAAACTGTGATTAAAAATCTTCCAATGGACGAAAGCCCAGGACCAGATGGCTTCACAGGCAAATTCTATCAAACATTTAGAGAAGAGCTAACACCCATCCTTCTCAAACTCTTCCAAAATATAGCAGAGGGAGGAACACTCCCAAACTCATTCTACGAGGCCACCATCACCCTGATACCAACACCAGACAAAGATGTCACAAAGAAAGAAAACTACAGGCCAATATCATTGATGAACATAGATGCAAAAATCCTCAACAAAATACTAGCAAACAGAATCCAACAGCACATTAAAAGGATCATACACCACGGTCAAGTGGTGTTTATCCCAGGAATGCAAGGATCCTTCAATATATGCAAGTCAGTCAATGTGATAAACCATATTAACAGATGGAAGGAGAAAAAACATATGATCATCTCAGTAGATGCAGAGAAAGCTCTCGACAGAAGTCAACACCGATTTATGATAAAAACCCTCCAGAAAGTAGGCACAGAGGGAACTTTCCTCAACATAATAAAGGCCATATGTGACAAACCCACAGCCAACATCGTCCTCAATGGTGAAAAACTGAAACCATTTCCACTAAGATCAGGAACAAGACAAGGTTGCCCACTCTCACCACTGTTATTCAACATAGTTTTGGAAGTTTTAACCACAGCAATCAGAGAAGAAAAAGAAATAAAAGGAATCCAAATCAGAAAACAAGAAGTAAGATTGTCACTGTTTGCAGATGATGTGATACTATACATAGAGAATCCTAAAGATGCCACCAGAAAACTACTAGAGCTAATCAATGAATTTGGTAAAGTAGCAGGATACAAAATTAATGCACAGAAATCTCTTGCATTCCTATACACTAATGATGAAAAATCTGAAAGAGAAATTAAGGAAACACTCCCATTTACCATTGCAACAAAGAGAATAAAATACCTAGGAATAAACCTACCTAAGGAGATAAAAGACCTATATGCAGAAAACTATAAGACACTGATGAAAGAAATTAAAGATGATACAAATAGATGGAGAGATATACCATGCTCTTGGATTGGGAAAATCAACATTGTGAAAATGACTCTACTACTCAAAGCAATCTACAGATTCGATGCAATCCCTGTCAAACTACCAATGGCAGTTTTCACAGAACTAGAGGAAAAAAATTCACAATATGTATGGAAAGACATAAGATCCCGAATAGCCAAAGCAATCTTGAGGAAGAAAAACGGAGCTTTAGGAATCAGGCTCCCTGACTTCAGACTATACTACAAAGCTACAGTAATCAAGGCAGTATGGTACTGGCACAAAAACAGAAATATAGATCAATGGAACAGGATAGAAAGCCCAGAGATAAACCTGAGCACATATGGTCGGTCACCTTATCTTTGATAAAGGGGGCTAGAATATACAATGGAAAAAGACAGCCTCTTCAATAAGTGGTGCTGGGAAAACTGGACAGCTACATGTAAAAGAATGAAATTAGAACACTCCCTAACACCGTACACAAAAATAAACTCAATATGGATTAAAGACCTAAATGTAAGGCCAGACACTATAAAACTCTTAGAGGAAAACATAAGCAGAACGCTATATGACATAAATCACAGCAAGATCCTTTTTGACCCAGCTCCTAGAGAAATGGAAATAAAAACAAAAGTAAACAAATGGGACCTAAGGAAACTTAAAAGCTTTTGCACAGCAAAGGAAACCATAAACAAGACCAAAAGACAACCCTCAGAATGGGAGAAAATATTTGCAAATGAAGCAACTGACAAAGGATTAATCTCCAAAATTTACAAGCAGCTCATGCAGCTCAATAACAAAAAAACAAACAACCTAATCCAACAATGGGCAGAAGACCTAAACGGACATTTTTCCCAAGAAGATATACAGACTGCCAACAAACACTTGAAAGAATGCTCAACATCACTAATCATCAGAGAGATGTGAATCAAAACTACAATGAGGTATCACCTCACACAAGTCAGAATGGCCATCATCAAAAGATCTGCAAGCAATAAATGCTGGAGAGGGTGTGGAGAAAAGGGAGCCCTCTTGCACTGTTGGTGGGAATGTAAATTGATACAGCCACTATGGGGAACAGTATGGAGGTTCCTCAAAAAACTAAAAATAGAACTACCATATGACCCAGGAATCCCACTACTGGGCATATACCTGGAGAAAACCATAATTCAAAAAGAATCATGTACCACAGTGTTCACTGCAGCACTGTTTACAACAGCCAGGACATGGAAGCATCCTAAGTGTCCATCGACAGATGAATGGATAAAGAAGGTGTTGGCACATATTTACAATGGAATATTACTCAGCCATAAAAAGAAACGAAGTTGAGTTATTTGTAGCAAGGTGGATGGACCTAAGTCTGTCATACAGAGTGAAGTAAGTCAGAAAGAGAAAAACAAATACCGTATGCTAACACATACATGTGGAATCTTAAAAAAAAAAAATAGTTCTGAAGAACCTAGGGGCAGGACAGGAATAAAGACGCAGATGTAGAGAATGGACTTGGGGACACAGTGAGGGATAAGAGTAAGCTGGGATGAAGTGAGAGAGTGGCATGGACATATATACACTACCAAATGTAAAATAGCTAGCTAGTGGGAAGCAGCTGCATAGCACAGGGAGATCAGCTGGGTGATTTGTGACCGCCTGGAGGGGTGGGATAGGGAGGGAGATGCAAGAGGGAGGGGATCTGGGGATATATGTCCACGTACAGCTGATTCACTTTGTTATACAGCAGGATTGTAAAGCAATTAGACTGAAATAAAGATGTTAAAAAACAAGAAAGAAAAAAACATAAATTTCAGTACATCTGGATCAGACGATTCTTAGGGAACATTTTGCTAAAGATTCAGTTCTCCACACACATCCATTTTGTGTAAGTCTGAGTTGAATTTTAAATGTATCTTTATGCACGGTTATTTTAATGTTTCCTCTGCCATTTCCTGTGACTTACAGAGGTCTTACAAGAAACTGGAAGCGTCTTCATGGGCTGCATATAATTCAGAATGCCTGTTTACGCACTGTGTCACTACATCGTCAATTATACGGAAATTTAATTTTAAAAGGGGCTTCATTACTAATAATTTCTTCTTCTGAAGCTTCATATGAAAGTTGTGGGTATTTTCTATCCAATGCAGCAATCTCTACATTCAATTTCTGTTTCTGTGCCTGTGAATATTTGCTTTGCAATGTTGCTGCAGTTTTCAAAACGAGATATTAACAAACTCTTTAAAGAATTCTAATAACTCCCTGATGTACTTTATCGTGTTGTGAACCGTAGGCTCTTCCTTTGTGATAGTTTACTGCCCTGGGGCTCAGGACGAAGAGCTAAGTGTTGTGCAGACTCCACAGGGGTGGGCTCTGATGATGGACAGACAGGCTGCCTCCCCCTCGGTCCGTGCCTTGCCCCAGCCCTTCCCCCCTCCCATGGCCGTGCCGTCTGCCGCCGCCGCCGCCGCCGCCTATCTGGGCCCAGGTCCCAGCCTTGGGGCCTTGTGGCACCGCCTTGGTTCTGGACTCGGGGGTGTGTGCCTGACCCCAGGCCAGCGACCCAGCTTCCGACCCCGCGCCGTGTGCTCGGCTGCCTGGCGTCTGCCCTGCCCACGCCCATGCGTCATCACCCCATCAGACTTCACTTCCAGAGCACAAGTTAAAGGTGACACGGTTAAGAATCAAGGTAGCACCCGGAGAACGTCACCGCGAGCCTGGGCCCTCCTGAGAGCAGCCCCGCAAGGCGGGGCGGGGCGGGGCGGCGCAGGCTGTGCGCAGATGGTCCTGGACTCGCCCTTGCCTGACGCCCAGGACGGAAGAGCCGCGGGCGCTCAGCTTCGGTCACTGTGCTCGCGAAGACCCTTCGATTACCGGGGTCGCCGCCCGTCTCTCCCTTGTGGCAGGTGTGTGGGCGGGGATTAGTTTCTGACGCGGGACCGGAGAACACTGGGTACCAGGGATGCGATCGCCTCCGGCTCTGAGAGGAAGTCACCGCACTCAGGGACCTGGTTCCTGAGAGAGTGCAGGGCGGCCAGGGAGGATCTTCACAGTCTTACGGTTGGTTGCTCGCTGACCCCCGTGCCACGTGGGGAGCTTCGGCGACCGGCGGGTGGGGGGAGTCGGCGGGGGGCAGTTTACCCGCTGGCGCAGAGGTGCTGTCCGTGGAGGAGAGAAGCTGCGGATTCCCGCCTTAGTGTGGCTGGTGAAACCCTAAAGAAGCAGGTATGACGTCCCAGAAAGGCTTTGGCCCGGCATTGTAAAATGAGTAACCAGAAAGAGTCGCTGATGAGATGTTCCTTGACCTGCAGAAATGGCGGTTTCATATGTACCAACATAACCCATAGATTCCGCCTCCATTCAGAGCTGACATAACCAGTCAGACTGAGCAGTCCTGAGGCCCATTACAAGTCACTGAGATGTATTTAAATAGTCAGTTTGGGATCTTGAAGTATTTACAAGGTATGTAAACGCTCATTCATGTGTCAACAAAATTCTACTTGAAAAATCCAGTGTGTAGCGTGGTCTTCCCTTGACTTGAAGGCCTGTCAGCTGGTGTGACCGCTCCCAGCCCGTCCCCCCAGTGGATGGGTCAGACGTGGCACCAGAGCCCCTGGTCACTCCCAGTGTCCGAGCAGCGAGCCAGGGCTAGCAGACAGAACCCCTGGGCTGTGACTCCGGCGTGGTCACTGAAAAGCTTTCTGTTTTGAAGCAGGTTGGTTAGTCACTCTGCCCCAGTTTTCACATTTGCAGAATGGTCCGTGTATCCTGCCTGTTGCCTTGAGGGTAAAGCTAGGATGAAGTAGTTGTGTGCATACTTAAATTTTTTAAGACGTTCTGAAACATGCTTTCATTGTAGATTGATCTTAAAAGTATATTTACAAATTCTGCATGACCTGATTTATCCCGGTTTGCGTGGTTGATCCAGGACGACAGATTGAATGCAGCTCAGTTGCTTTAGAATTCAGCAGAGAGACATAGGGAAGCGGGTAAGAGGCACGCACGCTATTAAAGCTGCGGGTGTTTCTCAGAAATTCGGCAGACGGCACCGTCCGCCGTGCTAGGTGCAGTTGGCTACTGTTTCTAGGGTGGAGCTGAAGCCGACACACATCTGCAGAGGGCTCAGTGGTCACTGCAGTCTGATTATTAAGGACCACAGTGGCCAAAGATGAGTGGACTGATGGAGTCATTTTACTTTTGCAAAAGGGGGGAAATAGGAGATAACGAAGAAGAAAGGGTTGGAAGAAAGAATGGGTGTCGCATAAGCTCAGAATTTCCTCTACAGAATAGGAGTAAACTGGTGCAGAAAAGCAGAGTTATAGGACGAGCACTCTGGAGAAGAAGAGGGAGCATTGTTTGAAGTTAAGTAAAATGGTAAGAGCGCCTCGAGAATTTCTTTCTGACGAGCAGATGATTAGGATCTAGGGATTTCTCAGAGAAAGCAATGCTGGTTTATTTTAACGGGCAGCATTTACAAGAGCATCTGGAAACCATGTCCTTCCCGCGCCATGTCTGTCGGCGAGGACTTTTACTGATTTACCAGCCACACCTAAGTCTCCGGCATCTTGCTTAAAGTGGAGCAAAACAATGACATATCCCTCTGAGGTTAGGGCAAGATGTCTTCTCCTTTCCTTTAAAAATAAGATAGCTTTCCTGACCATAAATCTTCTGATGTGTGTATGTTTTTAAGACGTGGGTATGTTGGAAATCACGGGAACATTACAGGCTGTGAGCAGGGCACTACAGAACAAGTTAAAGACCAAGAAGGGGGCTTCCCTGGTGGCGCAGTGGTTGAGAGTCCGCCTGCCGACGCAGGGGACACGGGTTCGTGCCCGGGTCCGGGAAGACCCCACATGCTGTGGAGCGACTGGGCCCGTGAGCCATGGCCGCTGAGCCTGCGTGTCCGGAGCCTGTGCTCCGCAATGGGAGAGGCCACAGCAGTGAGAGGCCTGCGTATCGGTTAAAAAAAGAAAAAAAAAAAAAGACCAAGAAGGAGGATGGCTGCCTCAAGCCCCGTGAGCAGACGTGACCGTTCGGGTGTAGCTTGTAGTAAAGGAGGTGGTGTCCCAAGCTTGGTGACAGACAAGGCTGAATGGTGGAGCCCGTGAGAAAGAGAAGGCTCCCTGCACGCCTACCATGTGCCAGGCTAGGCGCTTTCATTTGCAGTGTGATGTCCTTTGCTTTGGTGTCTTTGTAGAAAAAAACAAACTAATTAAAAAACTTTTTTTCACTCTTGCCGTTAGCAGCTATGTGGTCACATGCTGGTTTTTCAGACTAAAGTAGAGATATGGATTGGCCATGTTTGTGAGGCTTACCCCTTACGACAAATTGAATACATATTCAGAGTTTATTGGCTTCTTTTATCCTAGAAGCAGAGTCTCTGCAAAGAATCTTAAGTTGGTCGAGGATCTGACTGTAGCAAAAGAGAGGTGGGTCTTTCTGCTTGGGGGGTTTCCCAGAGGGTATCCCCAGTCGCATGGCTTAATCTCAGCATTTACAGGAGTAACTTCATCTAATGGTTTTAATAACCTTGGGAAAGCAAGCTTCAGCTACTAGTAAATGTCCAAACGTGATGCCTGGGTCACACAGAATACCACAGAGGACCATCTCTCCTCAGATGTTCTTATCCATCGGTATCTATCAGCCAAAACAAAGGGCCTGTGTTTTGAGCCAACGGGTGCTTCACACCCCTTTCTAAATGCGGCCAATCTGATGTAACATAGTCCAAGGGAAAAGGGCTAAGAGTCTAACAAGGGGACGTTTGAAATTACTTTCAGTTCTCACTTAAGTTTCTTTTTGTGTTAGGCTAACACTGAGTGTCAGGCAGAGGTTTTCATTTTCGCGACGGAGTCTGATGCAGGAGGACAACCTGGCGGTAGACACACTCTCAGTTAGGACCGCGTGCCCGGATCGGCCACCAGGGTGTCGCCCTGGCTTTACGGTTCGTCCTCGGTGTGGTTCACTGATGCAGCATGACTCCCAAAACCCCTTCTCCTTCCAGGTCAACGGATGAGACGTTCAGCTTGGCTGAAGAAACTTGCAGTTCCAACCCGGCCATAGCTCGGAGGAAGAAGATTGCCATAAGCCTCATCTTTTCCCTGTGCGAGACGGAGGAAGCCCAGAGGAACTTCCAGGACTTCTTTTTTTCTCATTTCCCCCTGTTTGAGTCTCACATGAACAGGCTGAAGAGTGCAATTGAAAAGGTACTGAGAATGCAATCCATTGTCACACGGGGCTGTAAGGGTCGAGGGCTCTCTATACCCGCTCGCTTTCCCAGGGCATGTAGATCGGCTGCAGCAGTGGTAGGACGTTCCCTAGGCACACTGAAGTCAGGTACCAGATCCTGATTCCTTTGGGAAAGGGAATTACTGCCCCCGACGACTTCGGTCATGATAGCTTGAGTGTGGGCTCTAACGTCGTCTCTTATTAATAAAGCCCAGTAGATGGTTACGAAGGGATTTCTTCTCCACATAACGTGACTTGTTTTCTTTCCACCGAAGGCCATGATCTCGTGCAGGAAGATCGCGGAGTCAAGTCTCCGTGTCCAGTTTTATGTCAGCCGTCTGATGGAAGCTCTGGGGGAGTTCAGGTAAACTGGCAAGGTTTGGCAGCCCCAGCAGGGGAAATTGGTGAGCAGCGGTAGCAGCGGCCGTGGATCTCGGCATGCGTGGAGACCACAGCTCGGGAGTGTGGGGGGTAGCAGCTCCTTCCTTTGAAGCTAAGGCCCAGTGGAGCAAAAAGTGTAAGCCACCAGCACTGAGTAATCCTCACGACTGCCAGAGAGACGGTCCCTGACATGACTGTTCCTAACAGAGTGAATGGAGAAAACTAATATTCATACGTCTCGTGTCATCTCCCAAAAGCCCTAAGAGTAAGCACTCCTAGCCCATTTTACAGATGTGGAAACTGGAGGTTGAGATGCTTGTCCACAGCATAAGTGGGGAGAGTGTGCACGTCAGGGAGGTTACACTCCAGTTTGCCAGGACAGCCCTGTGTACACCCGGTGTCTTCCCATGGGTGTCCTGGTCAGGACAGTAAGTTGTATGGTCACCCTAGCATGTCCTCACTGTCAGCTCCTAACTGTTGATATTTGTACCCCGGAGACGGGTTTTCTGGAGGTCTTGCCCCTCGTGTCTGGGCTGTAGCTGGGATCCGTGGTCACCATGCCGAGCGGGGCCGTTGCAGCGCTTCGTAGGGCCAGTTTCTGGGTGCGGAATGGAATCGCACTTCAGAGCCGTCACGAGCTAATTAAGAGTCCAGCCGTTCCTCTCTAGCCCAGGGATAAAAATGTTTACGATTCTTAGAGTGTTAGAACGTTTTTGTGATGCTTAAGGTAGAGGCTGGTGAACTCTAATGCTGCTTGGAGCAAAATCCCCACCCAGCCTTAGCTGAACCCTGGGTTATGTGTAAAGGACTCGAGTAGCACCTTAGTCCTTATCTGGGGATCATTCAGACCCACGTCGCACGTTTGAGAAATCGTGTGAAGCTGTGTGTTCCGATGGCAGTGTGGTGACTAGCGAGCCTTCTGTGGTTTGTGTGGGCAGCGCCGGGCGGGCTGTGGTCAGGCTCGAAGCTGGCTTGTGCTGGAGGGTCTGGACACTCATTTAGTAGAAGGTCCGGAATCTGAACGGACAGGACCTGAGGCCTCACTGTGGATAGACGGGTCTCATCCTTACCTCAGCGACCTGCTGCTCCAGAAACAGCGACAGGATCACGTGTTAGCGTTGGAAACCTTGGTGTCAGTAAGCGAAGCCCAGGTCCACATAGCTGTCACTTGTCACTGCTGGCTGCTCAGCAGGTGCTCTGCCTCGTGCCAGGGCAGGGTCCTGTGTGTCCCAGCTCCTTGATGCACACGGCCGGAAACTCAGGTCAGAATAGGCCTCGTGTACCCCCATCCGGGAAGCGGGGTGTCTCCTAGACGCAGAGGTGCCAGTGGAGATCCTAGGCTCGTTGGTGCACTCCCTGGAAGGACCGCCACGAGCCACGCGGCCTGGAGCAGAGTCCCCGGCACGAGGCGCTCTCATCCGGACCTTGTCATTCAGTGCATGTGTGTCTCCCGCAAGGAATTCCTTTACACCTCCAGTTTCCTAAGCCGTAAAGTGACACGGCCAGACTCGTCACTTTCCCTAACAGCTTACAGTCCTAAGAATTTGATTCTATTAGCCCGTGTAACAATCTAGTATATAATATGGTGAAGAAGAGCTGAAGAAGAGCAATTTATTTGTGTTCTTTTTTCATCTAAAGTGAATAGGGTGCTTTGGTTCAAAGAACAAAAGCACTAACCAGAAATTGGGCGACTTGAGTTCCCTCTGGTCACATTTTCAGTCTAGCATGTTTATTCTTTCTTCCTTTATTTTTTTCCTATGAAAATTGGCATAAATTCTGACACAAGGCATCGTGCAAATAAGTCTTTTTAAGGATGCCTATTTATATCAGTGGTTAGTGTACCTTCCCTGTAAAGGGTCTGTGCCCCACGGCTGCTCAGCTTTGCTGTGGTGCAAACGCAGCGACAGATAACAGGGAGATGATTGAGCATGGCTGTGTGCCAATAAAACTTTATTTATAAAAAAAGGTCAGATTTGGCCTGTGCATCGTGTCCTAGTTTACCGACCCCTGTTTGATATTCTGCTTTGGATGCCTTAGGGGCTCCCTAGATCCAGGTGAGTGTTTTCTTCTAGATTCCTTTACACAAAGGTCATCCACCGTGACATCTGTGACAGTTCCCTGTACCTTCTCTTCTGTAGAGCGACCATCTGGAGCTTGTACTCCGTCCCGAGGATAGCCGAGCCCGTGTGGCTGGCCATGATGTCCAGCACCTTGGAGAAGACGCAGCTGTGCCAGCGCTTCCTCAAGGAATTTACGCTCCTGATAGAGCAGATCAACAAGAACCAGTAAGCGGCGGCACTCTGGAGCCTCGAATGCCAGTTCCGAGGCTGGTGTACGTGCTGTAGGTGACATGCCTCTTCCTGCATTGACTCACCCCGTTGTGTTTTCTCCCGTTTCTCCAAGGTTTTTTGCTGCCTTGCTGACCGCAGTCTTAACCTACCACCTGGCCTGGGTGCCCACCGTCATGCCCGTTGACCACCCTCCCATCAAAGCCTTCTCCGAGAAACGCACCTCTCAGCTGGTCAACACGCTGGCCAAGACACACCCATACAATCCTCTCTGGGCGCAGCTGGGTCAGTACCGTACAGAGACCATGTGGGACAGAATAGGAAAAACGGGAGCCTCTTCAGTTGCTATCCGCCATCCGGCCCGGCGATTCCCAGTTGTCACTGGGCTTCAGGGAACTGGGGACTGGCCCACAGATTCCACCCGTAAAGCAGCCCCCGTCCTCCCCTACCCCCCACCAGAGCCTCGTTCTGCTCTTTAAAGCCACGTAGGTCCGCAGCTGCTCCTCCAGTGGGGCTCCTTAACTCGGCACTGTTGACATCTGGGCCAGAAGATTCTTTGTTGGGTTGGGGGGAAGAGGACCGCCCCGTGCCTGGTCAGATGTTTAGCAGCGTCACTGGCCTCTGTTCACCAGCTGCCAGTGAAAACCCCTCTTCCAAAGTTGTGATGGTGAAAAACGTCCCCAGACAATGCTGAATGTCCCCAGCGGGACAGGAGAGCCCCTGGCTGAGGACCACTGCCCTAGAGGGTGGACCGGATAGGAAGGAAGTCGGACAGAAAAGAGAGTGACACACTCTAGAATTTGGCCGCCTTTTAAGTTTGAGCTGAGGTCGGAGCCCTTGTCTTTCTCTCCATTGCCCCCTTAGCTGCCTCCTCCGAGCTTTGTGCTCAGGCCTGGCTCGGGGACCTGACGTGCCGCGGGGCTGCTCGTGGAGTGTGCGCTTGCGAGCCCAGGGCTCGGGGATAGGAGAGGCGCGCTCCAGGGCCTGTCACTTGGCCGAGTCTGCAGTGACCCGTCAGGCCTGCACATCCGCTCTGTCCCAGGCCCCGTCCCTCTGTGGGACCCAGGGCCTGGGTGACACGCAGCTCAGCCTTGGGGAGCCTGCTGCCCGGTGGAGGAGAAGGGCCGTGTTCAGAACACCCTGATCGCTCCTTTGCTGGGGTGAGCAGAAGCCCGCGAGGGATGCAGTGCAGTGCAGAGGGTGAGGACATGCGCAGACGGCTGGACCAGATCCCAGCCTCCTGGGCAAGTGCCCTAACCCTCTGTGCCTCCGTTTCTCCATCTGTGACATGGGTGGTGATGGCTCATGGCTGCCGTGGGAGTTCCACTGCTTGTACGTGAAGCCCCCTGTTACCGACACTGCTGTTGCAGATGTTGATACGGGGGAGTCACCAGGAGGGGGGGCATGGGGGGAGGGGGCCTTCAAGGAAGACACACTTGAGGAATCGGTATAAGGGCAGCATTTTCCAGAAAATAACAGCAGACCGGGGAAAAGCACAGCAATCTCGGGAAACAGCGTGTTGTAATAGTAGTGAAAGCTGCCACCGTGGGCCAAGCACTGTTCTGGGTGCTTTCTGCACGTATTAATTAATTAGACTCTCATTCTAACCCTGGTACTGCGTTCTCACTGTATCACAGACTGTCTTTCCCTGTGCCCGGGGTCATGAGATATGGGAGGTAATATGGTTAAAAAAAAGCCACAGACCCTAACATTTATCATCGCAGCCATTTCTAAGTGTGCAGTTCAGAGCGTTAGGTCTGTTCACGTTGTGCCCACTCTCCTTCATTCTGTAAAATTATACCCGTGCAAAACAAAGGCATCCACTCTCAAATCAGTAGCTTCATCAGTCCTGGACTCAAAAAGTTGCCTTCAAGGTCGAGGTCCATTAAGTCTGTTATCTTAGCGATGCATTGTTCTGTGGAGTTCGGCTCTGAAGTAGCAGCACTGTTTCCATACACAGCTCTCCACTTCATACAGGTTAAACTGTTGTCAGTTGTATTTTAATAGCCTTCTTTGTTTTTACTTTTTCCCATTTATGACTTAGTTATTATAATGCACAACACCAAAAGTTAAATGCATTGCTAAAAACTGTCATTCTGAGTGGACTTTCCAAAGTGTTTTTTTTTGCCAGATTTTGGGTATGTAAATCTCATCTTCTTTATTAACACTGGGGCTGATTTAACAAGAGTGTCTCATGAATTCCTGATGTGGCCTTGACGCCCCGCAGCCATGGGCAGATGTGATCACGGGAAGTAACAGTAACACGCTCTTAGTCAAGAAAGTTTACTCAAACAGAAGTGCTTGTGCTGACATCAGACTACAGTTCTGAGTTGTTTTTCTGAAATCTTGCATGGTTTCTCAGTCAGTTGCAAAAGCCTCAGAGATAACGTTCTACTAAGCCTTCACCTAGCCCTTTTATGTATGTATGTATGTATGTATGTATGTATGTATGTATGTATTTATTTTTGGCTGTGTTGGGTCTTCGTTTCTGTGCGAGGGCTTTCTCTAGTTGCGGCGAGCGGGGGCCACTCTAAATCGCGGTGCGCGGGCCTCTCACTATCGCGGCCTCTCTTGTTGCGGAGCACAGGCTCCAGACGCGCAGGCTCAGTAGTTGTGGCTCACGGGCCTAGTTGCTCCGCGGCATGTGGGATCCTCCCAGACCAGGGCTCGAACCTGTGTCCCCTGCACTGGCAGGCAGATTCTCAACCACTGCGCCACCAGGGAAGCCCCACCTAGTCCTTTTATAGAGAGGATTGTGTGAAATCACTTCTATCCTGCCCTTTACCTGTTCTCAGGAGGCTTACCCTGGAAACCCTCTCTAGAGGGGGCACCTCTGATGCGTGCTGTCCCTTTTCCATCAGTCTTAAACCTTAACAGTGTGATTAGTTTTATCTAACAGATGCCTCTCCTCCTCCCGCCAGATGGAGTCCGACTTCCTGAGTTCTTATTTATAGCTGCTAACCATGCATCTCCTCTCCTTTATTTAGGATCTTTTCGCATTTTAATTTATTCCAACATTCTGATTTTTCCTGCAATGCTTTCTGACTTAGGGTTGCTTATACAGATATGTAAATGAGATAAAGCCATGTAAAACACTCAGCACCGTGCTTGCACAGTCAGGAAGTGTTGGCTTTTTGTTGTAATTGTCAATAATATTATCATCAGAATATGGAAGGTGCGACTTACCAAGTGTAATCGTCAGGTTTTATTACGTGCCATAATTTTAATAGGCACTGGACAGACACTTGTGATGAGGAACCTGCACGGATGGTTCGTTGACAGGTTTGCCTTTCTTCTTCCACCTTTAAGCCAAATGTTCATGCTTCATTAGCCGGCGTTTAATCAGTGTGTCAGGATATAAGTTATGGGACATTTTTCTCCAGTAGAATTTTCATGTGAAGTAATAGGAAAAAAATGAGACTCATTATTCCTGAGCAGGTGATTTTCTTCTTGTTAATCAAATTGATTCTTCCTGGTGCCTGTGTGTACTGAGCGGACCATCTCATTAAGCGTTTTGAATTGATTCACTTGCACTTTCTGTTCAGAGATCCCGGAATTTCACCCCAGGGCCTATTGTCCTGGGATTCTTCAAAAAGATCTCATCATTCTGGTTTCCAAGATAAATTATTTGGTTTGGTCACATATTCAGGGCTCTGGCTGTAGCCTTACCTTGGGGAGATGGGATCAGCCAGCCCACTGAGCTGCCTGGAAAGGCCCAGCAAGCACCTCGAGGGACTGTGCACACAGCACTGCACCCTCTGTGCACTGGCACCGCGCTGCCCCCAGTATACACCAGCACTGCCCCCAGTATACACCAGCACTGCACTGTCAGTGCACTGCACCCGATACACACGGGCACTGCACCTGAGCACCCAGAACAGGGCTGATCCTGGCAGGCCTTCCAGGCCGACTTTACATTGCAGAGGAAAACTGAAAGGTGGTCCTTCTAGGAATTACCTTTGTGCCTCAGTCAGGCGTGTGAAGAAGCGATGCTGGCCTGGGAGTAAGTCATTTGCATCTCTCCTGTTCGGGCTGACGTACCCTTGACACGCTCCCCCAGATGACTTGTCTTTCTGTCCACTTTGCCTCTAGGCGACCTTTACGGGGCCATCGGCTCTCCGGTGCGACTGACCCGCACGGTGGTGCTGGGGAAGCAGAAGGACCTGGTGCAGCGCATACTGTACGTGCTGACCTACTTCCTGCGGTGCTCGGAGCTGCAGGAGAACCAGCTGACGTGCAGCGGGGCCTGGGGGCCAGACGAGCAGGCGCTGGCGGGGGGCAGCATCATCACGGCCCTGGAGAGGGGCGAGGTGGAGGAGTCCGAGTACGTGGTGGTCACGGTGAGGAGCGAGCCCGCCCTTCTGCCGCCGCACACTGACACCGGAGACCTCTGTCCCCACCTCGCCGGACGAGGAGGCCGGGGGCCGGAGCAGAGCCCCGTTCCCCGCGGCACCCGGAGACCTCGGGGCGCGTCGTGTGGGGACGAGGAGAGTACGGAGGAGGCGACCCGCGGCGGCTCCGCGAGACTCCCCAGCGGCGCAGGTGCGTGCGCGGGGCCGGCCGGCGGGGAGGGGTCGGGAGGGGAGATGCCCAAGAAGCTGCCCGACCGCTCGGCGGCCAGGCCGTGCCCTGAGGGGCGTCCCTGGGAGAAGGTCACCTTCCACATCGGGAGCTCCGTGTCTCCGGACTCGGACTTTGAAAGTCGCACCAAAGCGATGGAGGAGCGGCTGCGGGCCTGCAGGTGTGCAGAGCCAGCGCGCCGACCCCCGGCTGGGCCCGACGCGGCCCGGGAGGCCCGGGACTGGCGGGCTCCGAGGTGCTCCCGGGCCCCCGAGGCATCTGCGGGGGCCCGCGGCGTCAGGACCGGGGCCGCTAAGGAGGCTGCGGAGACGCCCGGCGCACCTGCCGCCCGGGGCGCACCTGTCGACCCCGCGCACGCGCCAGTGAAGCCGTGGGGTCGGGGCGGGGAGAACGCGGACGGGCCTGCGCCGAGCGGGTGCGCGGCCGCAGTGCCGCGCGAGGACGCCGGCTTCAGGCGGGAAGGAGGCCTCCCCAGGAACGAAAGCTCGGACAGCGCCCTCGGCGACAGTGACGACGACCCGTGTGCGCCGGCCTCGCCGGACCTGGGTCCTGGCAGTGACGGTGACAGTGAGCATGACCGGCCCGAAGGGTCGCCGGAGGTGGAGCTGCCGCTGCCCAGGTAAGGCCGGCGGCGGGCCGGGCTGGGGAGATGATGTGCGTCCAGCCGGCACCCACCGGCACCGCTGCTGTGGGCTGCTACAGGGCAGGATTATTCTCTCCAAGCATTAGTGTCCCCAGACCGGCCTGCCCTTCCTCAGCCCAGCTCTGAGCCGGGAGCTGGCGGCGGCTTTGCAGCTTTGGGGACACTGGGGGACGCTAAGGGGCGCGGGGGCAGTGGGGAGCTGGGGTGTCATCTTCCGTCGTCCCCGCGGCAGATCTGTGGCCGCGGACACCGAGCCTGGGAGGTGGTGGGTGACATCCTGCGGGTCTCTCCTGCCTGCCGGTGAGAGCAGCCTGATGCGTCAGGAAAAGCCCCTCTTCCTGAGGCTCAGTCAGTTGAGGTTTGGTGCGTGAAGCAGTAACTAGAGATGCCTGCTGGCCTTTCGCTGTCCTGGCTGCACCCTGAGCAGGTGTGCCGAGTTCCTCAAGCCAGGCTTCGCCAGGATCCCCTCGGCACGCTCAGACTCCACCTTTCCTCTCTCCACACGGTGGCTGGAGGATGCTCTGTGTGAGGTGCAGGCCCAGGCACGCAGCCAGCCGTCAGAATACTCAGTTTTTCCTGCCCTTCCCCGTTAGGAAAACTCCTTTTTCCCTTCAACTCCCTTCCTTTTCCTGCACCACTGACCCACTTCCTGGAGGACTTGTGATCCGAACCACCCCGAATCTGTTTTTCTCACCTGTGCCACTGGGGCTTTGTTTCAGCTGCAGTGCAAGAAGGGAGCGCGTTTTCGCTGTGGGTTCTGATGGCCGATATCATCTTAGGTCTCAGAGCGTCAGCACCCCGAACGTGAGAAACTTCGGCCGCTCCCTCCTGGCGGGTTACTGCCCCACGTACATGCCAGACCTGGTGCTTCACGGGACCGGCAGCGATGAGAAGCTGAAGCAGTGCCTGGCCGCCGACCTGGTCCACACGGTCCAGGTAAGCGATGCCAGCTGGTTGCCTCGGGCTGCTGACCAGGGCGGGGGGGCGGCCAGGGGTGTGCCTGGCAACAGGTGCGATCGAGGGATTGTCGCTGGAGATGCGGGCAGGGTTGCAGGAACCGGCGAGGCTGGTGAGCCACCCGGGGATTAGCAACAGCTGGAGGCTGTGAGCACACCGGGCGGGCAGCAGTGGGGGAGGCGGTGGGGGCCCGCCTGGCTGCAGGAGCACGGCAGGGGCGGGGACCTCACCTCGCTCTCCTCCAGCGTCTGAGCTCTCTCGGTGACCCCCGTTGGCTGAGCCCAGCCAGAAGCCACAGAGCAAGGTCGTAGCTGATGCAGACGCGGTCCCAGGGCCCACAGAGGTCACCTCCCGAGCCACCCGAGTGAAGGGTGGGGCTGGGGGCGGGTGGGTGGAGCAGACAGAGCAGTCAGCACAGATGGTGACAACTGTGTGCCTTCACGGGGAGGGCCGAAAGGATGTCACATATGGTTTGCCTCTTAGCCGCTCCTTGCAAGATCCTAACAGTAATTTATTTTAACTGATGTGTCATTAAGTTCGCTTTGATGGCTGCATGAGAATGACTGTGTAGAGATTAACAAGTCTTCCTGCAAGATTTTCTTGTGGCTGCTGCTAAGCGCTTCTCCGCTCTCTGCTGCGCGACAGGAACTGAGCGGCGATGGAAATGCTGTCAATCTGACAGGCCTGTTTTCAGTTGAGCTGCTCTTGGACAGATGTGCAAAAATAGCTGTTTTGCATTGGAAACATACTGTGTCTTGTGCAATAGGGAAAGTTCTCAGCGCATTAGGAAAATTGGAACTTGGCTAGCTGCCTTCCTCCTCGCCCAGCAAATCCTTTTGGAGAGGTGGACAGACGGCAGTGCGTGCCGCCTTTGACCTTGAGCTTCTCCTCTGTGAAGACCAAACGTCCATCAGGCACAGGCCAGGCAGGCTGGAGGTGTTGCTGTGAAATGGGAAGAAAAGCCCGGTGGTGAAGCAGATGTGCTCACCCCCCTGAACGGGGAGGGAGGGAGATGGGGAGAGGGCGGCCTGAGGCTGCGGGCCCGCCCGGTGTGGTCGTTGGTACCACGATCCTGACCCGCCCTGCTTTGTGCTTGGCTACCACCCTCCCCAGGCTGGCCCTGGAAGGAAGCAGTGCCGTTAATATTCTGTCTTCGTAGCCGTCAAGAGCACTGTGTCCTTGCCTGTCACCTCAGAGGCCCGCACGTTGGTGACCTCAGAGAAATATGTTCAGTGCCCGCCCCGCTGTGGACACGCATCTATCGACTGATAGCCCGTCTTGCCCTTATTATCTGCAAAACCATACATGACACTTTTTATATCTTCCACAGGCTGACAAGTTCAGAGGTTTGTGTATTAGGTTTCCATGGTGACCATCTAGCGCTATAATTCTTACATTTAAGAAAACAAAATCCTGTTTCCTCTGTTTGTAACTCTTAAAGACTTGTCATCTCTCATCTTCTCTTCCTTGCAGTAGTGTTTTCACACTGCAGCTGTTCTCACCTCTGTAGACTATGCAGTCAGCCTGAGAGATGGAAAGTCGCTGACCATAAAAACCTGTATTGTGTCAGATGGTGGGAACACGCCCCGTGCAGCCGGCTTGGGTGTTAAGAGGAAACTGTGAAGGGGCATAAACTGTGTTCAGAAGTGTACTGCATTCAGGATGTGCCCGGCTAGCATTAGCAGAGTTCTCATGTCACTTCGTCACGTTCGTCTTAATGGATTTGGCTTTTGAAGTAAGCGTTCCATTTAAACTGCTTCTCAGACTGGGGCTCTGCTCTGTGGCAGAGCTTAAATAAAAATTGCCGTTGACGGATATTTGTGGAAAAGTAAATTAGGAGGGTGGGGGGGTGCGTTATATTGAATTTACTGCCCCTAAAGCCTAGTAATTATTTAAATTCTTGAGTGTGTTATCAGAGGAAGACACAAAGGCCCAAGAACAAGTACACGAGCCGAGTCAGGGCTGAAATAACAGCTTGCTGAGGAAGAGGGGCTCGGGATACATTGCTTTACTGTAATTTGCTTTCGAAAACCTGTTTTTCGGACGTTAATAATTTCTAGTGTTCATGCCAGACTTCATCCAGCTTTGAGATTCATAATTGTTTTTGGAGAAGGAATTTTAGTAACTGTTTAAAAGCAGTTGATCTACATTGCTGATCTGCTCTCTAGGCCTGTGCACGATTGGATTGTAACATCTGTCTTACGTAAATGCGTCCTTGTGCAGCGTCGGTGGACCAGCTTGTGGAGATTCTTCTCTCACTGAGGCATTGCATCTGGAGCTTCCGATACTAAGAGTTTCTTTTTGTGCATTTCCTTATCCTAGTCTCTTATGAAAGGAAGCTGTATCAACTTTATTTCACTCATTTTGATTTTTATTACTGGCTTCCACGTGGTAAGGTTCTGATGGTCTTTAAATATTTAAACACGTGTTCTTGTTTAATCCACATACTACCTCTGTTCCGTCACTGGAACTGTTTCTTTGCCTTCTAACATAAAGATTACACAGCTGCCTTCAATTAGGCTGAAGTCGTATTTAGTTTCATTCTTTTCCTGCCGCATCTAAACGCGAATTCTTTCTTCTGTTTTCCTTTTGGCTTTAAATGGTGAGGTAGGAGAGAGAGGGTGAGAGAGCCAGCTTCACTCTGCACCTGTGACTCTCAAGGAGCTTTTTCTCTCTTCTTTTCTCATGTGTCTTGTCCGCCTGCGGGTACTGCTGATGGGGGCTGGGGCAGGTATTACGTTACGGGGCAGTGGAGGTGGTGGAGGAGACCGACTTGACACTGACGCTTTGGTGTTACCACTTGTTCGCTGGTCGTCAGTTAAATCCATTGGCTTCGCTAAGCCTCAGAAAAATGTATTTAGAGGAACAGATAAAACGTAACCCAGCAGTTAAGAGTTTGGCTTCTAAAGGCAGGCAAACCTGAGATTGACCCGTGGTTCACCCCTCGTGGCTTCGTGGCCTGGCGCAGGATTCTTTAATCGTCTAAGCATCAGTTTCATTTTCTAGAAAATGACAGCAGTTAGAGGTCTGCTTGAAGTCTGTGAGATGATGCACATCCAGTGTTGAACACAGCGTCCACTGAACGCCCGACAGACGGTAGCTGTTACAATGACACCCGTGCACGCGCTTTGTAAATGAGTTTCCCAAGATGCTCCTGCTGGGGGTGGTGGAACAGAAGCGGGACACATTCATTCAACGCTAACGGCGGCTGCTTTCCCTCCCCTGGTGGCTTGGCGAGGAGCGGCCAGGCCGCTCCAGCTCTGTAGGGTCGGGTCATCGAGACCAAGATTAACATCATGTATTAGTGTTTCTTTTAACAAAAACTGTGCTCCAGGGCTCTGGGCGTCTTCAGAATGCTCTGTGAAACGAGGCACCGGCTGGATACGGCAGCCTCTTCCGTTTCTTTTTAAGAGTAGCAACAGACTGCAGAAACATGCAGAAATCAGCAGCGCAGCAGAGCAGCTCTGCCGACGGCTTGGCTGGGACGCGTGCCGTGAGCACCTGATTGCCCGTGCAGCACAGTCAGCCAGGGAGCCGACGCAAGGACAGCGAGTCACAGCGACCGAAGGGCATCACTTTAGCAACGCGGGCAGCGCTGGGGTGGCCGGAGTCAGCAGCAGCCTTAGGTCCGTAGCGCTGTGGGGCAGACCTGCTGGCGAGACGGAACACGTCCCGGCGCGAGGTGGCGTGCACAGCAGGGCGCGGGCCTTCAGCACCGTCTGGCTCTTGGGGGCTGTATGTGTGGATGCACCTGTATCCCTGGGTTACGCCGTTAAAACGCGTTTCTGACCGCAGATGGGGGTTTTAAAAATATCTGAAAAAACTACCAATCTCTGGGTATCGCCGACCCCGGTCTGAGATCTTGGTGACCCCTCTCCTCCTAAGCTGCCCTCCACCTTCCAGCCTTGCACGTGGCCACGGAGGGCTCCTTCTCAAACGTGGCTTCTGTCGGTCACTCTTCTGCTCTCACAGGGGCCTGTTTCTTTAGAGTGAAATCTAGGCTCCTTGACTGGAAGTGCCCCCTATATGTGTTTCAGACACATACGCACACGTGCAGCCCTGCTCTCCCGTGCGGCTCGGTCACACCATGCGCCAGCCTGTAACGGCCCGCCCTCTCTCTCACCTCCTTGCCACGTGCGTTGCTCCCTCTGCCTCAGGCGCTGTTGAAGCAGCCCCAGTGCCTTTTGCAGGCCCCGTCCCAACGCTGCCCCTTCTCTGAACCTGCCCCAGGCCCTTTGCACGCGGTGCTTGGATATGCCTCCAGCATCTTCCTTCCACCAGGCCTGCGGGCGTCTCTCCGTCCAGCGCCTGGCCCGGTGCCCAGGGACGCTGCACGGTCCCCCTGCGCTGGGCGGAGGAGCGTGTGTTCCTGCAGATGAAGCTGTGCCCCTGAGCGTGACCCTCCTTCTAAAGTAGAGAGACGCGGCGGAGAGTCTGCCTTTAAGACATAAAGGGGAAGAGTTCTCTGGACATGCCGCCTGGGGCCCTTTGTGTTCTTTTTCTTTACCTAAAGGAGAATAAAATGCTTATTATATGTCTCAAAGCCATCATTTCTCTTGCATCTTGTAAATATCAGGCGCATGGCTAATTTTATGTTTTCCCCAATTTTTTTCATTACATGCAAAATATTTGGACGTCTCTGCCATTCTCTGCAGAGAATCTATGTACCAGCCTTCTTACGTTGTATTTTGGCGTCATGCACATCCTCCCATAACTGTTCTGATGACCCGTTTTGACCTTGAGCACCGCTCCTCGACTTTAAACTCTTTCCTTCCTCAGCATGTGACCGTCCTGACGTTTAAGGCATCCCCGAGGCTGCGCCCTGTGTCCACAAGTCCGCAGGCACAGACACACAGAAGGTCAGGGGTTTCCTCTGGACCCTGCCCCCCCGCCGGACCCTCCCCGCTCCCGCTGCCCCAGGTCCTGACGTCTTCACCTCCCAGGACCCCTCAACAGTGCCCGTGGTCCAGAATGATCGATTCGCTCTCCTTCTCTACCTTATCACAACTCGGAAGCCTTTAGAGACCGACATGGAGCCTGTTTCCGAGAGACACATACAGCACATAAAACAAAACAGCTCCAACACGATGGGCTCGTGGTCAGGGTGAGGGAGAGTGACCAGTCCAGGCAGGGGCGTTAGCCCTCCTCCAACAGTCCAGAGTAACTGTTGAGTAGGTATGTTTAAGATGGTTACGGTGATAAAAGAAGGAATTGGAATCTTTAAAAAGACCGTCTGTTATGACACACGACTATTCAGATTTGTAAAAGAGCTGAAGAGAGATGCTAAAATGGAAAAATGCAGTCATGGAAATTAAAACTCGGGGGTGGGTTAAAGAGCAGAGCAGATTAAATACAGCCAGAGAGGATTAGCGTTTGTGAAAGAGTGACTAGATGCAGAACTACCGCTTTGACTGTAGCTCAGAGACAGAGGCGCGTGAAAAAATGTGGAAGAGCAAGTAAGAGACCTGGAGGCTTGAGTGAGAAGGTTCTGTCGCGCATACAGAAGGCGGGAAAGAGAAACAGCCTTTGAAGGAAGAACGGCTGCGATCTTTCAGATGAAGTGAGCCCACTGACTCCCAAGTAGGGTAGATATAAACAAACCCTCGCTGAGCGGCAGGGCATCAAAGACAAAGGACCCTTGTCAACAGCCAGAGAGGAGGCATGGCCCCTGTCCTTCAGGAGGTTGAACTCCAACAGGTGATTAAAGACATAAGCAGTGAAAGCAGAGCCCACAGCGTGGGGGGGGGGCAGGGAGGCACGGGACAGCCTGGGGGCTTCCTGGAGGAGGTGACGTCTACAGTGGGGATGAGCGGAGAGAGGGCGAGGGGGCCGGGCTCCTCCAGGGGCTACAGACTAACCACAGGCGGAGCCAGCTCTGCCGCCACGGGAGCTTCTGTCTGTCTGTCTGTCTCTGTAACTGCTGTCGGGAGAGCCTGCATGCTGAGCATTTAGTGTTTAGTATCCTGGATGACTTTGTAGGCTGGAGGAAGTGTTGGAGAACGGCGAGTGGTAATCAGGTTCCTGTTCTCTGCGTGGATGTGAGACTGAAGGTTTTTAATAAAAACTGGCCAGCCATCCACACGTGTCTGCATCCTGTAGGCGCCCTCGGCCGCCCGGAAGTGGGTGGACTGGCTAAGGACTGGCTCGGGTCGCTTAAGTCCTCGGTTCCAAGGACATGGAGGGGGATTGGCCCCTACGGAGGAAGAAGAATAAACGGGATCCGATGACGTTTAACCAAGAGCAGGTGCTGAGACTGTGGCCCTCAGGGCACTGATCGTCCATTTTCTCTCTGTGAGCAACCCAAGGCTTGACTTGAAGCCACGTAAGAGCTGCTGTTGTTAAGTCGTGGGGCTGTAACATAACGGGGGGGGGGATTTCTTTGAAAGGTGTTTTGTCATGTCGCGTTCTCTGACTCAAGTTCAGTTTAATAAAGTTGTAGAACTTGACAGAAATATCTTCTAGGAAGTGATGAGCAAATTGACACTCAGATGATACCCAAGAATCGCATGTTTTATAATTCAGAATGTTTCAGAGAAAAAGAAACAGAGAGGTTCTTCCCATTACCTGAGTCGTAAATCACCTGCTCCTTTTGTGTGTGAAACAGGCCACCCAGTGGCTCGTCCTGGTTGCTCAATCTGCACTGCTGTCATCAGTGAGCAGATTGTAGAGCTGGCTGTGAGTACCGGCGTCCGTCTGCACACCTGTTACCTGTGAGCCACATGTGGGCTGGCATCTTTGAGGATTCACGAAGGATCGGCTTATTTTTTTAATTAATTTATTTTTATTTTTGGCTGCGTTGGGTCTTCGTTGCTGCACATGGGCCATGGGCGCATGGGCTTTCTCTAGTTGCGGCAAGCGGGGGCTACTCTTTGTTGCGGTGTGCGGGCTTCTCACTGCAGTGGCTTCTATAGTTGCGGAGCACGGGCTCTAGGCACGCGGGCTTCAGTAGTTGTGGCACGTGGGCTCAGTAGTTGTGGCTTGTGGGCTCTAGAGCTGAGGCTTAGTAGTTGTGGCACACTGGCTTCATTGCTCTTTGGCACGTGGGATCTTCCTGGACCAGGGATCAAACCCGTGTCCCCTGCATTGGCAGGTGGGTTCTTAACCACTGCGCCACCAGGGAAGTCCCAAAGGGACTTTTAGAGTATGTATTGGGCAATACCAGCAGCATAAAGATGGGAAGTTTCTTAGCAAAGTCATAATAGAGGTGACCGTGTTTTCTCCTCTCGTCATTATGTTGCAAGTGTCATTCCCAGTTGTTGCAATCTTGTCTTCCGAGGGATTTCCACCCTGACAAGCTCCTAGGGTTTCAAAGTAGAGGGCTTGGCAGGCTCATTGAGCTACAAGTCAGAAGCACTTGAATGAGTTCCTAGATTCTCTTTCTGACGTGCCAAGATACTTCATGAGCTCTTGTACTTCTTGTCCTCACGTTCCTCTCTATAGAGCAGGACTGCATCCTGTGTACTCATGGCAAGAAAGGTTTGATGAACTCATCAGTAGTTGAAGGAAGCATACATGGGAGCTGGTACTTTCCTACTCTTGGGTTAGAAATAGGTAACTACCACCCAGTCAAAAAATGGGCAGAAGACCTAAATAGACATCTCTCCAAAGAAGACATACGGATGGCCAAGAAGCACATGAAAAGATGCTTAACATCACTAATTATTAGAGAAATGCAAATCAGAATTACAATGAGGTATCATCTCACACTGGTCAGAATGGTCATCATCAAAAAGTCTACAAATAATAAATGCTGGAGAGGGTGTGGAGAAAAGGGAACCCTCCTACACTGGTGGTGGGAATGTAAATTGATGCAGCCACTATGGAGAACAGTATGGAGGTTCCTTAAAAATCTAAAAATAGAACTACCATATGATCCAGCAATCCCACTCCTGGGACTATACCTGGAGAAAAACAATTTGAAAAGATACATGCACCCCAATGTTCATTGCAGCACCATTTACAATAGGCAAGACATGGGGCAACCTAAATGTCCATCGACAAAGGAATGGACAAAGAAGATGTGGTACATGTATACAGTGGAATATTACTCAGCCATAAAAAGGAACGAATTAGTGCCATTTGCAGCAACGTGGACGGACCTAGAGATTATCATGCAAAGTGAAGTAAGTCAGACAGAGAAATACCATATGATATCATATATGTGGAATCTAAAAAATGATACAGATGAACTTATTTACAAAATAGAAATAGACTCACAGACATAGAGAACAAACTTATGGTTACCAAAGGGAAGGGGAGAGGAATAAATTAGGAGTTTGGGATTAAAATATACACACTACTGTATATAAGATAGATAGGCAACAAGGACCTACTGTATAGCACAGGGAACTATATTCAAGATCTTGTAATAACCTATAATGGGAGAGAATGTAAAAAATATATATATACTTGTATATATATATGTATAAATGGGTCAATTTACTGTATACCTGAAACTAGTGCAACATTGTAAATCAAGTATATTTCAATAAAAATTTTTAAAAAGGAAAAAGGTAACCATGTGAAATGTTAGTCATTTAAGTGCAATACGTGGAAAAGAAGTATGTTAGTAGTTGTGTGGATGACTTAATAGGAACTGGATTGAATCTAAAAATAAAGAAATAGAGAATTGTTCAACAGAGCCGGCATGCGTTAGATATTTAGCACATGCCTTGCCTTTTGTTTTGCTCATTTCTGAGACTATGGAAGAAAAATGTGATTTCTCTCCTTGAGTTACTTATGAAATCACTGAGTAGACAAACAGATGTGAAATCCAGAGCAAGTTAAGACCGTGTGATTTAATGCCAGAGAGTGGACGCGGGGAGTCCTGTTGAGGGGTGCAGGGGCGTGAGGACCCAGGCTGGGCCCCTGAAGAACTGGAAGACTTAGCAGGCAGCCCGGAAGATATTCTGGGCACAGCCCGAGTAACAGGTGGGCGACCTGCCTGCCCAGAGCAGGGAGTTCTTCTGAGGGCGCCCTGGAGGGGAGCGTGTGCACGTGCCGGTGGGCCCAGACGGGAGCTTCCAGGATGGAAAGAGACAAGTCTGAGCCTGGGCGTTGGGGTGTCTGTGCTGGAGTAGGGTTCTGGGTTGGTGAGGGAAGTGGTGCTGCGAGGGTTTGGGGGACGTGGTTACATGGAGGTGGTGGTGTAGGGAAGCAGCAGGAGGCCCCCGACAAGCGGTGGGCGCTGCACTTCGTGTTCCACGCTCATTTTTCTCACAGAAACTCTCAACCAAGTACGATCACACTTTGCAGACGTAGACCCTGAGGCCCCAGGACTAGTAAGTGATGGAGGTGACAGTTAAGCCCAATCGTGTCCAACTTCGGAGCCTTGGCTCCTTGGTGAAATATCAGATCCAAGCTCTAAGGATGGAGCTGGAGGGATTGGGCTTCTAGTAGGTGTTTGAATCATTCAGTCTTAACGTTTTACAGCATTTGGTAAAGTACTTAATTTCTCAAAAGCACTGCGCCATGTATGTTGTTGCTGATAAGTGTCTGTATTTGTGTGTACCCTGGTGTGTACGTGAAGTTGATAAAATCATGAACTTAAGAGACCCGCCTGACAGATTTCACTGTTAATTACTTCTACAGTTAAGATATGGCTCATAAGGAAAAGTAATAAGAAGCATCATGTAATTCAGTGTTTCCTTTGTTTATTGTGGTTCTCTATATGCCTTAAAGAGCCTTTGGACCCCTGGTGGCCCAGTGGTTAAGAATCCGCCTGCCAATGCAGGGGACACGGGTTCGAGCCCTGGTCCGGGAAGATCCCACATGCCGCGGAGCAACTAGGCCCGTGCGCCATGGCCGCTAAGCCTGCGCTCTAGAGCCCGTGAGCCACAACTGCTGAGCCCACATGCCACAACTACTGAAGCCCACACGCCTAGAGCCCGTGCTTCGCAACAAGAGAAGCCACCACAGTGAGAAGCCCGCGCACCGCAACAAAGAGTAGCCCCCGCTCGCCACAACTAGAGAAAGCCCACGTGCAGCAACGAAGACCCAATGCAGCCAAAAGTAAAAATAAAATAAAATAAATAAATTTATTTTTAAAAGTAGAGCCCTTTCTAAGAGGAATTTTCCATTGAATACCAGGCAGGGCGGAGGGCGTGTGTGGGTGAGTGTTCCTTTGATAATCCAGGCATGGTCTTCTGGATCATGGAGTTCTTTAAATTCTAAAAGCTTAGACATTGACTAATCAGCCACACCATGATACGGTCAGCTGCACACATATATTCTTTTTCATACTCGCGTCCATTGTGGTTTGTCACAGGATACTGAGTTTCGTGCCCTGTGTAATTCCTTTTTAAGGTGCGCCCCTGACAGCTCTCCGTGGTTTCTGTGTCCCTGGAGCCTGCACACGTGGGGGCACCATGCTGTGTTCGGGCTGCACGTGCTTCCCTGCCCTGTCACCGCTGTGCTTGACCTGGTCCATCTTAAGTTTGTCCCCTTTCTTGAGGGCCTGGTCCTGGGCTAGGAGCTGAGAGTCCAGGGAGAGAAGAGTCAGCCCCTCCTTCAGGGGATGGGCTCTGGACCTCCTGTCCGTTTGTCCCAACCTTCAGACCGAGCCTTCCTGTGTGCTAGGTCTGCGCTCAGGTTGCCACCAGTGATTTAAAAATGGCTTACGCTCACTTCCTTTCTTTACAGTTCTCTGACCCATTTCGTTCTTCCTCGTAAGATACCTGAGCCAACCCCTCTGTCCCTCCTCTGCTGTTACTACCCCTGGGTCTGCAGCCTCCTGGGCTCACTGGGACCTGGGCAGCCTTCCACGCATCGCCTCCCCAGTGAGCCTCGCTGCCCTCGTGCCAGCGGCTCACTTCCGAAGGCGGAGCTCTGTGTGTGGTTACGGGGCCCCATAAGCTGCTGTCTGTGTGCTTTCCTCGGGTCCACATACTGCTCCCTTCCCTGTCACGATGCTGGGGAAATCATTTAGGAAATTGTGCTGAGTTGGAAACTAGGGCCCAAATTATCTACTGCAAACAATCCAACAAAAGCTAGATTTTTACCCCAACCCTTCTCAGCCTCCTGGCCCCCTGCTCACAGGGAAATCTCAGGGGAGGCGCATCTGATTGGCCTGGCTTGGGTCCTTTTACCACACCTTGCTAGAGGGAGGTGAGTGAAATCCAGGTGAAAGGGGATTGGCATGCATTCCACTCACCATACGTACGTTGGCCTCTGGTCTTTAATGATTATATATATACTTTCGGAACGTAAGTCCCTTGAAGAAAAGGTCTCACTATAGATCCGTTGTGTGCTATAGCCAGCACACTGTGAATTTCTGATAAATGCAAAGCATTGAAGGAACTTGAGCTCAAAATAAAAATCTTTTAAATTTCCAAATTTCCATTTCCTTTGCTCATAAGGACCAGGTACACCGATGGCAAGTCATCGTCCTCTTGCTGTGAATTTATGACATACGGATTGAGCAAGAACTTGCAAGAACTTGTAAAGGGAAGTCATTGCAGCCCGGTCTTTACTTTCTGCTTTGGAGAGTGTGCGAGAAGGGTAGGACTGGGGGGTCACAAAAACCTGTGGGTGAGAGTGGGAATTTAGGGTCGTTGTGTGTGTGAGCATTTCGACTGGTAGCAAGTCTTAAAGAATGAGAGCCATCCTCGGGAAACTGGGCTTCATTCATTCAGGAATCTGCTTTGCCATGTTCTTTATTTCTCACGCTTAACCTGTGCTTAAATAAATGTTGGGCCGCTAGACTTCGCCTGATTTGCTATTCTTTTCAATGGGAAAAATATTCTAAAACGTGAAAGTTTCCATCCTGGATAGAGTTGAGGAAAAAAATGTTGGTCTCACCAAAGTTCTCATTCAGTCTCTTCCCCATCTGTGACAAAGAACACAAAGACTGAGTGGAAAAGCCCCAAACGAGGGAGCCAGATCGCCTGGTGAAAGGACAGCGTGACAGCAAACATCTGGGTTTCTACCCTCGGCCTTCCCACTACTAGTGTTAGGTCTCAAAAATCTCGGGTCTCGGTCACCCGAGACAAGGTCATGTACCTGTGTGGGTTCTTTGCTGCAAGCGGCAGAAACCGACTCTTGTTAATTTAGCCGGAAGGGACTTCACTGGAGGGATGTTAGGGATTCTTAGAAATGGTCAGGAGACCGAAGAACTAGGGTTGGGGCCGGCAGGAAACGAGGCACCTGTGGAAGTGCAGCAACCAAGAATCGCTGTGGGTATTCGTGGCGGCTTCTGTCGAGCAGGAGTGCGGTGACCCCAGCTGCTCCCGGCCTCCTGGCCGCCTGCTCCAGGCAGGCGGCCGGGAGGGAGAGTCTCACTGGCCCAGCTTGGGTCCTGTTCCCACCCTGTGACGCAGGGAGGGGCCTCCAGGATTTTCCCGGGAAAGGTCCTTCTCCAGAGGGGAATCAGGATGAACCTAGCGCGAGGAACTTTGGCCCAGCAGCCAAAGCAGCGAAGGGCCACCACAGGGCAGCGGAAGGAGCTGCGTGACAGGAGGAGGCCACGCCCGCTGTGCCTTCAGTGACAGGCTCAGAAAGGTGGGCTCGCGGACGCCGGCTTCGGGGCGCGTTGCGTCTGTCTCCGGCTCACTGCATACCTGCCCACCCCCTCCTCTCTCCTAGTTTGGGGCTGGAGGGCAGTCCTGTTGTGCCCTTGATTTGCACACGTGTGGGATCCTGAACACGTGTGTCAGAGGAGCTGGTGGTGAAGCAGTTATACTGTGATCAGTTTTGAGAAATTCAGTGTTTTAGGCCGTTTTTCTTTTTTTAATTAAGTTTTTGGGAGTATAGTTGATTTACAGTGTTGTGTTAGTTTCTGCTGTGCAGCAAAGTGAATCAGTTATACGTATACATAGATCCACTCTTTCTTAGATTCTTTTCCCATACAGGTCATTACAGAGCATTGAATAGAGTTCCCTGTGCTGTAGGTACTTATTAGTTATCTGTTTTATATGTAGCAGTGTGTATATGTACCCCAATCTCCCAATGTATCCCTCCCCCTTCCCCCCCCCGCCGTAACCATAAGTTTGTTTTCTACATCTGTGACTCTATTTCTGTTTTGTAAATAGGTTCATTTGTACCGTTTTTTTCTATTCCACATATAAGCGATATCATACAATATTTGTCTTTCTCTCTCTGACTTACTTCACTCTGTATGACAATCTCTGGGTCCATCCATGTTTCTGAAAATGGCATTATTTCATTCTTTTTTTATGGCTGAGTAATATTCCATTGTATATATGTACCACATCTTCTTTATTCATTCCTCTGTCGATGGACACTTAGGTTGCTTCCGTGTCCTGGCTATTGTAAATAGTGCTGCAGTGAACATCAAGGTGCATGCATCCTTTCGAATTATGGTTTTCTCTGGATATATGCCCAAGAGTGGGATTGCTGGGTCATATGGTAGTTCTGTTTTTAGTCTTTTAAGGAACCGCTATACTGTTCTCCATAGTGGTTGTACCAGTTTACATTCCCACCAACAGTGCAGCAGGGTTCCCTTTCCTCCACACCCTCTCCAGTGTTTATCGTTTGTAGACTTTTTAATGATGGCCATTCTGACCGGTGTGAGGTGATACCTCATTGTAATCTTGACTTGCATTTCTCTAATAATTAGTGATGTTGAGCGTCTTTTCACGTGCCTCCTGTAGGCCGTTTTCCTGGACTGCGTTCGTGTTCGCCCTGTTTGCCCCGTGGCACATTTCCTATGTGCTCCGTCTGTCACTGCCCGGTTACTGAGGATTTGGGATTTGAAGTATGTTCATCGGTAGCCACACTTGTGTCTTTTGGCCTCATCTTGATACACAGCTCTCTAGCCCCGTCTGATTTTGGTTGTCCTGGAGTTGGTTTATGCACGTAGTTCACGGTTTCTGAATAAATATTGCCTCGTGATTAAAGCTATACCTTTCAGGGACTGTTAAGTTACCCTGATGGGAAGAATGGCAGGAGACTCCTACACCTTTTTCTGACTGTCTCCATGTTAAAAGGAGAGCGCAGAGACTTCCCTGGCGGTCCAGTAATTAAGACTCCACGCTTCCACTGCAGGGGGCCCGGGTTCCATCCCAGTTCAGGGAGCTAGGATCCCACAAGACTCGTGGGAAAAAAAGAAATAAATAAAAACAAAAAGCATAAAAGGAGAGTGCAGTCTTCCAGAAGGAAACGGGCTTTAATGTCCTGGGATGTAGGGAGATCACAGGCCTTTTTGCTTACCTCTGCATGTTTGATGACGCTTATAGTGTGCCCCCTGGGCGCAGGAAGGAAATGACTGGGTGCAGTTTTGTCAAGTTAACATTTAAACAACTATGGGATGACACCCCAGCTCAGGTCCCTGTAGGGCTCGGGGCTCCCGCCATCACCTCTGCCCCTGAGTCTGACGCCGCACAGAAAGTTCTGGACGTTCCGATGTCACCGGAAGCATGGTGAAGAGTTGACCCCGTGTGTCTGTCCCGCAGCACCCCGTGCTCGACGAGCCCATCGCTGAGGCCGTGTGCATCATTGCAGACACGGACAAGTGGAGCGTCCAGGTGGCCACGAGTCAGAGGAAGGCGGTAGACAGCACGAAACTCGGCCAGGACGTCCTGGTCTCAAGCCAGGTGTCCAGCTTGCTTCAGTCCATCCTCCAGCTTTACAGGCTTCACCTCCCCGCCGACTTTGTAAGTATCGTTCTCAGACCATCAGAGAAATGAGCTAAAAAAGCATTTTCCGCAGCATCGTGGTTATAAAGTCACGAATTCCCGTGTATTGATTTTAGTCTAACTGGATGTTAGCATCAGTGAAAACAGAGCGTGTGACACAAAACCAGCACACGGGCTGGATTCAGTAGCAATAGTCCTTCTGGAGACAGCACAGAGTGACACGGTCTTTTTGAACAAGTTACGTGGAGAAACAGGTAAGGTATGGGGGCAGGGATCGAGCATAAAGGGAAATTTAAAATCCTCCTTTGGGGGACTGATTGGTTTTCCCGTCCTCAGGTCAAATACAAGCCAGCCAGCTTCCGAAGGGACTAGTTCCATCTGTTCAGAGACCATCCTCCCAAAGTTGTTATGGATAAATAGAATATCGTTCGTGTAAACACTTGAAATGCTGAAGCACCATAGCCACAGGGGATGGTATCAACTGTTCCTTTTCGAATGGGATTTTCAAATCACTTTGATAACGTTACATTAAGTACAAACAGTAGACAGACCCCCTAAACTCCAAGAAAATGATCAGCAGCTCTCCCTGAGTCCATGGAATAATATGCAAAACAAATTCCTGTGTGTGTGTGTCTGTGTGTCTGTGTGCAGAGAGATCGAGAGAAAATACATTTAGCAAGGAAGGGAGCAAGGTTTCCAGAGCAGAAGCGCAGCTGAAGGGCACGTACAGGGCAGAGCCCCCAAGTTGGCGGGGCTGCAGCTGGGATGAGCTCACCAGCTTTCTGGACTCTCCCTCTGTCAGCCCCAAACCAAACAGCATCTCCCTTGCAGCCTCCGGCCTCCGCAAAAGATGCAGGGCTATTGACAACCAAGTAGGAGGCTGACTATGAGCCACCTCCCTGGTTGCTCATGGAGGGTTTCCCCTGAGCTCTCGTGACCAGATCTGCAGGTGCACCACACCTCGGAAGGTCAGGACTCCTTTGTCCTTGGAGGAGGTGCTTTGAAACACTGGCTGTCACCTCAGGTGGCAGCACAGCATCACGGGGCGCCACTGGACATCATGGGGGTTGCGTCCGGGCTTTGCCGTTGGTTCGTCGGGCATCTCTTTCTCCTCTGCAAAGTGCAGGTGGTGCCTAGGCAACGGGCACGTGTGAGGACCCTCCACGGTGCTGCTTTCTACCTGTCCAAGGTCAGGCGAGATGAGATGCCCTGGCAGCCAGTGGACAGTGGTGGCCAGTCCGTGGGCTTTCAGTGGCCTGGACTCAGACCCAGGCTTCTCTGCTTCTGAATCGTGTGCCTTGTCGAAGCTGGGGCACAGCAGAACCTATCCTGTCTGGTTATAAAAATTAAGTGAGATAATTCAGGTAGAGCACTTGAAGTAGTGTTGGATGTTACACACACTCAGGAAACGGCTACTATTAGTGTAACTTAGTGAGAACCAGTTGCGTGAACAGTGTCCATGGCTTTAAAGACTGACACCACCTTTTCACTGAAACCTTTATTTGGGCTTTAAACTGCAGGAGCCCTGTTCTCAGGGGTAACACAGAAGACACCACCTGTGGCATGTTACAACCTGATGCTTGTTCTACATTTTTAGGCAGTTTTTCCTTCTAGTAGCAACTTGCATCATGCTGATTTAGAGGCCGAAGTCTGCTTTTCTGTAAGGAAGAGAGAGAGATTTGATTTTACAGTTTTTTACTGTTATATTTACCAGACTTTTATATTGTATTCTGTAATCCATATCTCTTGCTACGTTTGATGTCTTAGTTATCCCAGCAGTAAATTACCGCAGTTAATTCTCTTTACTTCATTTAGACATAAGTTACATATAACCACTTAATAATATGAATGACTTGACAAAATCAGGATCAAAGAACGTTTCATCTGCAGCTTAAAATTCTCCTTAAGAGTCACTCGAACGAAACACGTGATTAAAGGCCTGTTAGGACCTTCAGTACGAAAAGAGAAAGTAGGTATTTAAAATTTCAGAAGTTAAAGTTGAAGAAATCCATCTCAGAAAGGAGGGAGAGGAATCCCGAAACAGTTCAATTTCATAGTCAGGCTTTGAAAAAGCTTTCTAAGTGCTCTGATTGCAAGCCCCGTGCACATTCCACGTGAACCCATGTTCTGTTTACTTCCGCCCTGCAACACACAGTTTTCCTGGGGACTATGAAAACACAGTAAATTCACTATTTTAAAACATAAAGGATTCAACGTAATGTCAGTGTTCTTTTTAATATTTTACAACACTCTTACTAAAACTTTGTATTTGCTCCACAAGGAACTGACACTGAACAGGAGACCTTTCCGCACTTAACTCTGTTTTCCTGGGGGAACATTTTCCCCCAGGAGAATTGGCGAAATCCTCCTTGCTTTGATTATTACTCTTACTCACTTACCAGTTGTGTTTCGGCCACACAACACGATGCACTTAAGATTTTAAGCCAAGGAAAAATGGAAAATATTGCATCTCGAATGGATACTTTTTCCATGTCACTGATCAGCCCGGGTGGTCGAGATCAACATTTTCAAGTGCATCTGTTAATCTTTTTACCTTGAAGATAGCAGGCATAATGGTCTAGAAGAAAATCATGTCTGATGGAGTGACCCTTACCAGCGCCATCAGGTGACTTACTGAGCTGCCTGGATCGGTCTCCCTGCCAAATGCAAAAGCATTTGCCTCTGGTGCAAGACACGAGTGATTGCTGTTCCCTAAAAACGAAGCTGGACACAGTTCCAAGGGTAGAGATGTTCTGAACAAAATTGCCCTTTCTTCATTGTTACTAGAGACCTGGTTAAAATACACTCTTGAGAGCAAAAAAAAAAATGGTTCAGAATAACCTTGTTCCGGTCATTCTTCTGGGAATGAATTGCACCAAAATAATCTGAGATATAGGAAAACAACAAGAAAGGTGCTCGTTACAAAATTATGTATAATAACAAAAATGCAGATGGCTATGTGATTTTAGTAATGGTAAATTCACATTCTGAAAAATCAGTCAAAAATTATATTGATAAAGAATTTTTAATAACATGGGAAAAAAAGTATTAGAAAGTTTTTTGAAAGCAAGAAATAAGTATACTTATAGAATGATTTTAACTATGTAGAAACAAATACTTTTTTAGAAAGATCTTAACAGTCACTGGAAAAATTAAACTTTATTGTTTTACAAAAACCTATTCTTTTTTTATTTTTTAAATTTTATATTGGAGTACAGTTGATTTACAATGTTGTGTTAATTTCAGGTGTACAGCAAAGTGATTCGGTGGTACACACACGTATCTACTCTTTTTCAGATTCTTTTCCATATAGGTTATCAGAGTACTGAGTAGAGTTCCCTGTGCTTTTCGGTAGGTCCTTGTTGATGACAAAAACCTGTTCTCATCCCTGCTCATGGTAGGGTTTGAGCTGGGTTGTAATTCTTGAAGTATAAGTTAAAGAGGTGAGATGACAGTAGCGCAGTTAGAAATGGATTGAGGGAATTGCGGCTCTTAGACGTTGGCAGAGGTCCGAGTTCTCGCCCTCACCGTGAGCGTGATTGGCTTTGCAGTGCGTCATGCACCTGGAAGACAGACTACAGGAGATGTACCTGAAGAGTAAGATGCTGTCTGAGTACCTTCGTGGACACACGCGCGTGCACGTGAAGGAATTAAGTGTCGTTCTGGGGTGAGTTCTGGGGAGTGCCAGCATCCCCCTGCGGGGGGCTGTCCCCTGCACTCTACCCACTGACCTGTCCAGCCTCTGGGGCTCCCCAGTGAACGGCATGTTTCTTGTATCTGATACTGGAGTGTCACACCCGGAAACACATGCAGACCTTGAAGCTAGTGGTGCCTCGTGAGTCTTCCCCCTGGATTATCTTATCCTTGAAAGTGAAAAGCGTAATCCTACTCCATCTGCCCATGTCTCGTCATTTCAGTAAGATGTGAGAGTCACGAGCTGTCACACACGCGGCGGCAGCTGTGTTTTCCTTGCTTTTTCTGGAGGAGGCGGGGAAGGCCGTTCCCCTGGACTTGGGGGCCCATCTGCACGTCCCGGGGTGACCGTACTCTCCTCCCTTTTATTATGAGCCCATCAGAAGAGGAGGCGTGCATGTTATCGATAACGTATATCATTTTCCAGAGGCTTTGCCCTAACTTCTCTGGGGGAAGACATTCTGACTTGTGTTTTACTCTCTGCTTAATTTTCCACAGAGAAGTAACAAAAAGACATTGTGTAGATGAGGCATTGTCTCCCTTACCTGTGATGATGACTTCCCCCCCCCCCCCGCCACTACTTTGGGGCAAGGAAATACCGTGTATAAAGCGTCAACCCTGAAATTCTCTGTTAAGCCTGCCAATCAAAGTATTATTTCAAGGCTCAGGCCTCTGCATTCCTGTTGGACTTTTCATCTTTCACACCCAGGATATGACTTATACTGTATTGTTTGGCTCTTAGCGTTTCCTGTCACTTTTTTTTTTTCTTACATCATTTAAAAAATATTCTCCCCCCCACCTTTTTTTTTTTTTTTTTTTTTTTTTTTTTTTTTGCGGTACGCGGGCCTTTCACTGTTGTGGCCTCTCCCATTGCGGAGCACAGGCTCGAGACGCGCAGGCTCAGCGGCCATGGCTCACGGGCCCAGCCGCTCTGCGGCATGTGGGATCTTCCCAGACCGGAACAGGGACCCATGTCCCCTGCGTCGGCAGGCGGACTCTCAACCACTGCGCCACCAGGGAAGCCCAATATTCTCCCCTTTTGAGGCGTTTGCTTTTGCACTTTTTACTTAGACCTCTTCACCAGCCTCACTGTAGTCCTACCCCACACCCCATCCGGTTTCCGAGGCAGGATGTGCAGCTTTTATTTCCAGGACGCTTGCCTGGCCCCTGACTGACAGGTGCCCACCATCAGCACCCCGAGAAGGATGGTGAGGGGGGATTTACCTCCTCGTCGCCAGGCCCCTCAGCACCTTGTTAGTGGGGGTCCCTCCAGCCCCTCCTTAGCCCCTCCCGTGGTCAGGCCAGCAGCACTAAGGTGCTGGGAGCTCCCTGTCTGCCCTGAAATGAGATCCGGAGGGAGCATTACTGGAGAAGGCATGGAAAACTCCACGAGCTCATGCCAGCTGCCTTTTTAGGTTATATTTTTAATTTTTGGTTTCGGAAATCAAGGGAGAGCATTAGGACATATTTCAAGGACCGAGACTGTCCTGACTTCTCCAGGACGCGGGGCCTTCTGCCCATGCCCACCTGTGACTGTTGGGCACGTGCTCTTTGGGGGTCTCGGGCGTGTCAGCCTTGAAGAAATCTCCGGGGTTCTGGAGACGCTGCCACCGTCATGCGTTCCCAGAGACGAACGTGAAGCCGGTGCAGACTCGGGGTGCAGGCCGGGAGGGCTGGCCGGAGGGGGACTCGCACAGAGGCCGTGCAGGGATACGAGGAACGTAGAGTCGCAGGGACAGGCTCCCGTGTCCCCACCTCGTTCACTCCGTCATCGGTTCTGGGCACTGACCGGCCAGCCCTGGGGTCCGGCGCCGGGGCCCTTCCCGTAAGTCCTGCTGCTTTAAAGCAACGTCCCCTCCTTTCTCCGCCTTCAGGATCGAGTCTAACGACCTGCCCCTGCTGACGGCTGTCGCCAGCACTCACTCTCCGTACGTCGCTCAGATACTCTTATAAGCTGACGCTCAGGACAGCTGCTCCGTGGAAGAAGGATCAGCCGCTCAGCCGAAGGAGGGAGGACAGACGGCCGCTCCCCAGGACCGCGAGGCCCGGGCAGGGCAGACGGAGCCGGTCCGGCCGCGCCGGGCCGGGCCAGGAGGTGGTGTGAGCACGTCGGGGCCCAGAAGCGGGGCTGAGACATCTCCGAGTTCCAGCGCGAGCTCCCCAAGCTGGGGAGAGGGGTCCCACCGTCCTGAGAAGACGGTCAGCGCGGGGACCCCGGGTCAGCGGCCGAGTGAAGCCCGCGCGTGCCACCCTCCGCTCTAGTGGCTGCGGCGTCACCGTCACCGTCTGGCGCAAAGCACGGGGGGCCGGGAGCTCCAGGGACCCGCTGCTTCCCCATCTTGTCCCAGTTTACCGTGTTCGAGATGCAGCCACGGGTAGGTCAGGGACAGGTCGTTGGTGCGATCAAGGCAGGAATCGGCGCGGCGTCCTCAGCCCGGCCCCGTGTGGTTCCGTGGCAGCGGCGAGCTCGGCCCGACCCCGCCCGGCTTCTCCAGACGCTTCGCAGCTCTCGGCAGCCCTTCAAGCGGGGCCGCTCACCAAAGTTGGTTCTGTAAGCTGGCGAGTGGTTCTGTGGCTGAACTCCTCCCGCGGAAGCCACCTTCCTCCTATCCTAGTTAATACAAATGACTATTTATACTTTAAAAGGCGCAGCTGTCCGGTAGGGAAGTGAAAGCTGCAAGAGTGCAGGATGACTCATGAATTGGTTTGAACGTTTGTAAACAATCCAGATATGAGCTGAAATTTTACACTATCATCTCTGTGCCTTCCAATCCCTGTGTCCTTTTCAAAACAGCTTCCCAGAACTTCACTGCCCCGTAGTGTAAAACCTGCCAAAATGAAGCACTGTTTGTTTATGAGCATCGTGTGCTTTTTACAAATCCTTACTTTTCTGTTGACGTTAACTTTAGTTTACTGACCGTCATCCAGGGTAAAGGAAAAGCCTCTTAGGTAAATGGAGGGTTGAAAGGCAGGGGGCTAACCCAGTACAGCAGAACTGTTACACCTGCGGATCTTGAGGTCGGTTCGTTATAACCAGGCTCTGATTTCCTTCTCTTTTATGAATTGATGCCGGTCCTTTCCATGTAGCCTTTGCACTTAAGAATATGAAACGACTTCCCTTTCAGGAGTTAAGATGACTTCGTATTTTCTACTTGATAAAATCCTGATCCCAAAATCCAAGTTACATTCATCTGTGTCTTTACTCTCTGACAAATGCACGCGAGTTATTTGTTTGAAAGAGGAGAGTGGCAGGACCGATGGAGAAACACAGGTGTGTTCTTCCTTTCTTAGGAATAGGTCAGAACTGCAGCCTTCCCCTCTCTTTTTTAATAAATCTTCTTTCTTTCTTTTGACTGCTCCAGGCAGCTTGTAGCATCTTCGTTCCCCGACCAGGGACTGAACTCAGGCCCTCCGCAGGGAGAGAGCACCGAGCCCTAACCCCTGGACCCCAGGGAATTCCGGCCCCCTTTTCTTTTTACGGTGTGAAATGCAGAGAGGCGTGTTGAGGCGCCTAAGATCTTGGATTTGTATCGTACGCCTTTCTCTCATAAAAGTGACGTTGTCCATTCTTCTATGTTTTCTGTCTCCTCTTGCCTGATGTCTGGCACGAGACGGGTGTGCCGAGTCCTTGGCTCCGTGGCATCGTGGCGGTTGTCGTGGACCTCGCCCGTGGCCACCCTCTCCCCGTCCGTGCTGAGTGAGGTCACAGTGTCCCCTCCGCACCGGCTTCGAGCACCCGCAGTCTCGGTTCCCTTCTCCTCGCTGACACGTTCTGGGCGCTTCCCCTCCCTCCTCCCCCGACCTTCCAGGGCTTCACAGACAATAACTAGGAACAAAATCAGTGCACGTAGCGGCCGGTGAGCAGTAGACCCGGCCCGGGGGACGCTGAGCTTCAAACGGCCGATTCTAAACTCCACGCATTACAGATGCGGCCCAGCCTCTGGAAGCTGAGGAAACTGGCCTTGCCTCCGCATCTCCTGTCCCCCGCCTCTCCTGGGAGAAGGTGACGGAGAGAGAGCGCTCAGGACCCTGGGCAGCCCCGACCCTCACGGCTGCCGCCTGCACAGCAGACCAGGGATGTGTTGCTGCTCGTTCATAAACCCTCCCCTGGAGGACACCCACCTGTGCTCGCTCCTAAACTCAAGCTCCTCCCAAAAGCGGAAAAGAATCTCATGGAACTGTGTTGAGACACACACCGGACCCCACCTGGTGGCTTGGGTCTGTCTTAGCCCAAGAGGCAAGGAAGGGACCCACCCTCGCCCACCTCAAGAAAAGAAACAAAAGTTAAAAAAAAAAAAAAAGTACAAATAGAGAAAACTACCTCAGTTGACAGGATTCCACCTTTAGGGTTTCTTCAACTTCGACGTCTTACCTGTTGAGTGCACCTTTTGTAGCATCTTGCTTTTCCACGCAAGCTGGGAGGCAGGACAGAGCGGTGTGTGCCCGCGTGACCGTGATGGGCCTCTCTCTAGCATGTCGCGGTTTTATTTTTCATAGACTGACGGGTGATATGAATGTAAAGACCGTTGTGTACGTTTAAACATGACAATGAAAACTTAAAATGTAGCTTCCATACTTGTGCATAATTCCAAAGTATTTTATTTTTATCAGTGTTAAATAGCTTTTTGTATAGGCTTCAATCCATTTTTCTGAAGTGTGCTGTTTTTTAATGAAAGTAACTCCAAACTTTTCACATCCCATGGAACTGCCGTTTACACATCGCAACTTTTTAAACTTTCCATATTTTTCAAAGTTAACTTTTTTCGAGGGAGGAAAATCCCTGCCTGCTAAACGATACTAAACTGTTGTTTAGGCCCTTCTAATTAGGTCCTGAGATTTTATAAAATTCAGCCTGTAGCTTTTTAGGTTCCTCACTAGAGTTGGTTGTACATAAAAATAAAGAATATAAAGTGACCCCACGGTTCTTTTAAATATCTGGATTTTTCCACTAACACATACTTTTGAAAGTATTTTGTTCATGCATACTTTCACCAATAAACTGAAAAAGCCTTTAGCTTCTCGGTAAATGTGAACCATTTGTTTTCTCTTGTGCTTTGGGGGAGGGGACCTTTTAATATACTGTTTGCCTAAATCAAGCAGCCCCCTCTGAATGTTAATTTTTAAATGTCCATCTTTGGTGAACCGTATATCTTGAAAGCAAGATTGCAACGTGCTTAAGTTTAAGTGGTTTACAAGAGAAAATTCTGGGATTGATTTGTTACTACTGAAGTTCCATGAAGACAAATTGGTAGGACTTGATGTTTTCGATCAGTTAAATAGGTATCAATGGCAATGTATGGAAATTGTTTTCTTCAAACTTGTTCACGTATCATTTTGATCCATTCTTCTGTGGCATTTGGTGCAATAAACCTTCTGAATTTATCTTGAACATTTTCCTGGTACTGCCTGTGATTCGTTTGTTACGTTTAATCAGACTTAGACGTCTCATTTCCGGTAATTCATGCTGACACGAGCCCACTGTATATGTCAGTGACTCTCAGCGGGGCTGTCTGGGAAACGTAGGGCCTCTTTGGTGAGCACGGTGATGGGCGAGGGCTCCTGGCACAGGGTGGGCAGGGGCTGAGGGGGATAGGAGAACATCTTGTCACATGCAGGGCACCCCGGAATGAGGAGTTATCCCACCTCCTGTGCGACTCTCAAATATCCTGCTGACATTCAGGTGGGTGAAAGCCTTAGTTTATAATGATCTAAGCTGAGAATTTCATTTTGCGTTACATACAAGCACAAGGCACTTCTCTCATGAGCTTACTATACGCTGAATTTTCCAGGAATGCCACTGTTGTATATAAACTGCGGCGAGATTTTACTTTGGAAGGTTGAGGATTTCAGCAAGAACTGCCATCCATTTGGAAAACCCTATTACCCGCAGCTGTGCTCCTCATGAAGTCTGTCACCAGCACAGTGTTCTGTATCATCTCTGCTTGTAGCGGTGGCCTTTCGTGGAGGTTCCATCCAGGAGTGAGTATCTGCTTTGTTCATTATATTTTCTAATCTACTAGTGCCCCAATGGCTGTGTATTAAAGTATATGTTAACATAAGTTGTCAAATAGTACAACTAGGGCATTATAGTGGTTTGTTATAAGTTATGTGTGTAAGGTTATTCTGTTGATGAATCTTGTGAATTTTATTTTAGGAAAATAAAGGGCATTAGAAAATATGTGCTATGAAATGTATCACTGATACATACGGCCTCAGGAAACATATGCTGAGGTGTAACTTTTGTAGCTACATAAGCCCATACCGAATCCTGTTGTTTGCAGACTACAGGAAGGAGTAATATTAGGTATTGCTAAATCCTTTTTGGATTAAAGGTAAATTTCAAGTGTTTTTCACATTCCCTTTAAAACCACGCCTTTGAGAAAGCCCTGACACACACATACACACCACATTGCTCCTTGCTTCTGTTGGATGCCTGATATATGTCACCCCATTTGATCCTCACACCTGGATGAGGTGGGTAGTATGATAGCTAATCTTATGTGTCACCTTGGTTAGGCCATGGTACCCAGATACCTGGTCTAACGCCCGTGTGATGTTGCCGTGAAGGCTTTTTAGAGGAGAGCAACACAGAGGAGTCGGCTTTGAGTAAAGCAGGTTACCCTCCGTACGGTGGGGCGTCTCCCCGGTCAGTTGAAGGACTTCAGAGAAAACAGACTGAGATCCCCTGAAGAAGAGGGAATTCGGCCTCCCCACGGCCTCCGCACTCTTGCCTGGGTCTCCAGCCTGCTGGCCTATATGCAGATTTGGGGTCTGCCAGCCTCCCCAATCATGTGAGCCAATTCCTGAAGAGAAAGCTATCCATCTGTCTGTCGCTGTGCATCTGTCCATCCATCCACCACCCATCCATCCATGCATTTGTCCCTTCATTCATTCATGTCTATCTCTACATCAATCCACCCACCCATCCATTTGTCCCTTTATCCATTTCATCTATCTCTCCATCCATCCATCCATCCATCTGTCCCTTTACCCATCCATTTGTCCCTTTATCCATTCATCTATCTATCTGTCTGTCTTTCCATCCATCCATCCATTCTGTCGGTTCTGTTTCCCTGGAGAACCCTGACTAACATAGGTACTTAAGATATCGGTCCAGTGACATCCATGAGGACCCAACAAAGCAGTTGGGAGTCAGAATATTGTCACACCAGGTTATTGGAGGTTGACTTTGAAGCAAAGATCTTTAACATAGAGAGAGTACAGACTTCATAGTTTCTGCTTAGATAAGTCACATAGTCTCTGAACATGGGATGCAAAGGGGGTGCTGGAGAACAGGAAGAGCCTAAATTAGGACAACCTCTGAGACAACAGAGGAGGAGGTACCAGCTCATTCGTGGTGGGAGAGAGGAGATTAATCCCCACTGCTGTGCCTTGCCCTCTGTGTTCTTGGGGACCTCAGGCCAGCAGTCATCATCCCTTTCTCTCACCTTCAAGCACTCAGTCTACCGACCTTCCTCCTAGGCCCCTGCCTCCACCCCTCACCTCACAAGGTCATGTCTGTCAGCCTCCCCTGGCTCCTCCCATGGTTACTGAGGTCTTTCCCCACATCCAGTCGGGACCCAGAGCTGCTGAACTTGCACTCTTTGGGTGCCGAGTGCATCACCTGCTCTCCTTGCTCCTTCCTTCTTTCAGTCCTTCCTCATTCTCACCCGAGTTACCAAAATGCCCTCCAAACTCACCTCCCTTTTGTAGCAACACTTCTCACCAATCTTCCTCCAGGCTGATGTCTAACCAACCTTCCCAAAATGAAAGTTTAATCCTGTCACTTTTGTTTAAAAGTTGGCCCAGGAAAATCCAAGCTCCTCGGCACCTGAGCCCCCTCCTCTGGCCTCAGCACCGGACGCCCACCTCTGCAGGCTGCTGGTTACCTAAAGGCGCGAGCTGATCACTGCCTGCGCCCTGTCAGTCCTTCGTCCTGGTTTCCCACTCCCTTTTGCTCCATCAAGGCCCCCCCTGTTCTGGCTCAAAATGCAGCTCGGGGCAAATCCGCCAGCGCCTTGCTACTCGGCATCCCTGGATCGACCAGAGCTGCCTCACCCGGGAGCTTGACGGATGTGCAGAATCTCAAACCCTGTCCCAGACCGACTGAACCAGGATCTCACCTTAATACGATCCCCAGATGACACATATGCACACTAAAACCTTGAGAATCACTACTCCCACACCCAGTGTGAGTGAGTGGGTGAGGGAAAGAACATATCAATTACTGAGATTATGTCCATGTTTTGGAAGCAAGGGGGGCAATGAAGATATCTGCAAGCAAAGAAATGAAATAGAAATGGATCACGATGTTGAAACTGTCTCACATACACATAAATTTCACAACACTTAAGTAGCTATTATTTATGTGGAGAAAAAAGGTCAACCAAAAGAAGGGAAAACAAATGTAATAGAAGATAGAACTTCAGAGACATTTTGTGACTTAAAGGAAGAAATTTGGGGAAATGTAGAAAAACAGTTTAGAAATTTGCCCAACTGATTTCCAAAAACATTTCTAAGAGCATTTTGGGTAATGTATACAAGAATTATACATACTGTTAAATACCATAAATTGCACTTCTAGAAAGTTTTAGAAACTTTTAGAAATTAATCTCTAAACTTAGGTTTATAAGAATAAATCCAAACTCAACAACGTGAATATAAAATATCCCCATTTTCAACTATCTATGTTGATGAGAAAGCATTGCGATATTGTGGGTTGGTTTATGTGTTTAAAATTTTCCCCAACCCCCCCCCAATACCATTGGCAAAGTTTTGTTTTTCCAAGGCTGCTTCCAGTGCATGGTTCTGATTCTCGCAGCATGAGGACGGCATTTGGGCTGCATCTCAGGTGAGTACAGTAACAGCCACGCATAGGTGGCCGGTGTGACGCTCATGCTGGAAGCTTGAATTTATCATTTGCTCCGAGTTATCTTCCCCGAAGAGAATTTATGTAAAGTAGGGGGGAGGGCTTGAGTACTTAGTGAAGTGTCAGCCACGAGAACCCTGTGGGATGATCCAAAGGATGGACTTGGGGAACAAGTTTCTAAGGTATCTCTGGAATTAGAAAGCCGGTGCACGGGTGCGGCGCGCTGCGGGGCGGCCGACGCAGGCAGAAGCGGGCGTCGCGGGGAGCGGGCAGCGGGACTGGCTGCTGCGGCAATCGCGTGGCAGGGGGTTGCTAGGCTTCGGTCGCGCGCCCCGCCCTCGCACTCCCTCACCGCCCGGTACGTGCTCGCGCGAGGCTGCCGTGCGGCGCTAGAGCTCCTCGGTTTAAAAAAAAAGAAAGAAAAGAAAGCCTAAGCTGATAAAAAAGTTTATTTTGAATGATACAGTATTTTGTTTATCTCTGAAAGGGAAGAGGTGTAACCAAGTGATCAGTTACCCCCACCAATGATGAGTTAAACTCACGTCAAGTGCCTCTTTGATGGGATACCCTGAGGATGACACGGCATCACTCACCTTGGGATTCCTGCCCAAAACACATCACCCGAGGAAATAGCAGGTAAGCCTGAATTAAGAGGTATTCTACAGAACTGGTCTGAATTGTTCAAGAATGTCAGTGTCATGAAAGACCAGGACTGAGGAGCTGTTCCTAATTGAAGGAGACTAGTGAGGTTTGAGGACTAAACGTAATACCTGGTCCTGGATAGGATCCTGGATCAGGGAAAATGACAAAGGACATCGTTGGGTCAATTAATAAAATTTGCTTATAAACTATAGATAAGGTAATATTGTATCAGTGCTAAATTTCCTGGATCTTATCATTGTACCATGGTTAGGTGCGAGAACGTCCTTGTTCTTAGGCAATGCACCATGAATATTTAGGGGTAAAGCAAAACCACGTCTGCAACTTACCTTCAAATGGTTCAGTAAAAACCAGTGTGTGTCTGTGTGTGTGTGCACGCGTGCATGCACACGCTCATGTGTGTGTGTGTGTAGAAAGAACGCATTAGGATAAAATGAACAACTGATGATTCTGAGTGAGGAGTCTATCAGTTCACTTAGTACTGTTCTTGTGCTCCTGTAAATTTGAAATCATTTCAAAATCAGCCTTTTAACAGATTTTTTTTAATGCACAAAGACATCTCAATTGGATTTAGTGAATGATAGATAGTAGGAGGAATTTGGGACGGTTTAATCCATGATCTCTCTAATCCTACACAAAATTAGTTCAGGTGGAAAATAACTAATCCAAGACTCCTTCACACACACTGCAATAAATCTCACGTGGACCCAGCTCAAAATTCAGACCACATAGGAATGTCAGCAGCTGAACGCTACCTTCTTCAATACAGAGCATCCCTGGGGCAGGACCTACCACGGAGGACGTCCACGGCTCCTCGCAGAGTGTTTCAGATGGATATACAGTTAACTGTCAGACATCTCCTGATGAACAGATCTCTGGCGACAGAGGGTAAGCAATATTCTAGGGCAGTGGCAAGATTCTCCAGCGGAGCAAGAAGCCTCTCTCCATGTAGGGAACAGGAGTCTCTGAGTGTATTCCCTTTTCTATCCTGGAAGCTTGTTGTCACACTCAATATTGAAACGCTGGATGACTACAGAGTGGATTCGCTGTGGTATTATGCAGAAGGACCTCAGGAAATAGTTGTTCATTTGAATACATGCTTACACACTCTTTACTTGAGTCTCATGATAACTCTACAAAATATTCAGGACAGATACTAACATCCCCATTTTACTAATGAAAAAACCCACATCGGGAAATATGCAACTTGTTCAAGATTCCATAGATAGTAATGGGGAAAAAAACCTTGAATTTGAACTGGTATATTCTTACTCTGCTAGGCAGTCTGTGGGGTGTTTTTTTTTTTAATACATTTATTTACTTATTTATTTATATTTGTGGCTGTGTTGGGTCTTCATTGCTGCGCGCGGGCTCTCTAGTTGCGGCGAGCGGGGGCTGCTCTTTGTTGTGGTGTGTGGGCTTCTCACTGCGGTGGCTTCTCGTTGCAGAGCAGGGGCTCTAGGTGCGTGGGCCTCAGTAGTTGTGGCACGTGGGGTCAGTAGTTGTGACCCGCGGCCTCAGTAGTTGTGGCTTGTGGGCTCAGTAGTTGTGGTTCGTGGACTCTAGAGCACAGGCTCAGCAGTTGTGGCACACGGGCTTAGTTGCTTCGTGGCATGTGGGATCTTCCCGGACCAGGGCTCCAACCCGTGTCCCCTGCATTGGTGGGCAGATTCTTAACCACTGCGCCACCAGGGAAGCCCAGTCTGTGGGGTTTTAAGAAGCGTTATAGAGTTACCTCCATCTCACAGACTGAGTTTTCTCAGGTTTTGGAAACTGAGCAGATGGCTGTGCTCTCCAGGTTAAACTATGTGGTAAATAAGCAGTTCTAAGGACTGAGCCCCTCACCTCCTGTTTTCTGTAGCTATAAAATGGGAATAATACCCACCCAGTCACTATACGGACATCACTGTGGAAATCCATTATGAATTACAAAACGTTCTGATAGGTTGAAAGGAGCTATAAAACTGATTATTCATAGTATTGCTATTAAATAGCGTTCTCTAATGCACACGTTAAGACAGCTTGACTTTTTCTACGATTCCGAAAAGCAAATGATCGTACCTCCTGCTCTTTCGGTAGCTTTGACAGCTTAGGTGGTCTGGAAACTCTTGGCAGTGCTACCTGGCTCTGCCGGAGGAGGACGGCCCGTTTGGAGTTCCTTTGGTTGGTGTCCTCATAGTCACCCATATGCCAGGCAATGAAACCACGACTGAAGCTCCCTTCTGCGTCCATAACAGAAGGAGTCGGTTGCCTGAAATAGGAACAAATCGGTTGGTTCTCAAATTGGAAAATTGTTAGAAATAAGGCCACCAGTTTTCAGATAGTTGAGATTTGTCTGCATCTGTTGTGATTGTGATGATTTCTAGCCATGGAGCTTGGGAAAGCTAAGGCCCTGAGCCCTCAGCCAGTGTCCTGAGAAGCTTCTGAACTCTGCCCCTCCACTTCCCTAGACATCCAGCTGCTGGAGATGCAGGGAACTACCTGCACAGGTGGACACTTATCCAGGAAGCTTGTTGATGACATCACCCTGGTACCACGACTGCTCCTGGCATCCTTTAGAGCCGAGTAGGCAAGATGCTGGGAATTTGGGGGCAGCCTGAGGCCTTGAGTTCTCCTGCAGGACACGCCTGTCGGGTTTGAGACTTCGGGGGGTTCAGGGAAAAGCCAGCTTGGCGATGACAGAATCTGACTTTGGACAGTGCGTGGGAGGAAAGATCCTGGCTTCACTCTCTTTCCCCAGTGAAATCACGGTCTCCGTTCCAACTCCCCTTAATTAGAATATTATCTGAGGACTGCTTCCCCATCGTAAAGGGCCAGGTCTGGGGGAAAGGACAAGAAGGATCGTAGGATAAGGATTGCCATGTCTTTTGGAAGGCTGTTGTCACCCAAGAGAGCTCGTGGGGCTTCTTACCTTCTTACCTTCACGTAAGAAGCAGACCTTCATTCTGTTTTATGGCCAAGTAATATTCCATCTTGTTTATCTATTCACCAGTGGATGGATGTTTGGGTTGGTTCCACCTTTTTTTCTACCTAGGACTAGAATTGTGGGGTTGTATGGTAATTCTATGCTTAGCTTTTTGAGAAACCACTAAACTGTTTTCCATAACAGCTTCACCATTTTACACTAACACCAGCAGCGTAGGAGGGTTCTAATTTCTACACATCCTCATCAACGCTTGTTATTGCCTTTTTTATTTTACCATCCAAGTGTGAAGTGGTATCTCATGTGGTTTTCATTTGCATTTCTCTCATAACTAATTATGTTAAACATCTTTTCATGGGTTTATTGACCACTTGTGCATCTTTTTTGGAAAGCTGTCTATTCATATCTTTTGCTGCGTAATTTTATGCAGTTGTCTTTTAAATCATATAGGAAAAAAAGAGTTAAAAACCAAAATACATTAATGCTGACTATTTTTTTGGGGTTTTTTTGCGGTACGCGGGCCTCTCACTGTTGTGGCCTCTCCCGTTGCGGAGCACAGGCTCCAGACGCGCAGGCTCAGTGGCCATGGCTCACGGGCCCAGCCGCTCCGCAGCATGTGGGATCTTCCCAGACCGGGGCACGAACCCGTGTCCCCTGCATCGGCAGGCGGACTCTCAACCACTGCGCCACCAAGGAAGCCCCATTAATGCTGACTTTTACATTTACCTATGCAGTTACCTTCACCACTGGCTTGTTAATTATTTTGTGCATTTGAGTTACTGTTTGTTGTCCTTTTGTTTCAACCTGAAGGACTCCCTTTAGCATTTAGTGTAGGGTAGGTCTGCTAGGGACAAAATTCTCTCAGTTTTTATCTGTAATGTCTTAATTTCTCCTTCATTTTTGAAGGATAGTTTTGCTGGATATAGAACTTTTTGGCTAACTTGTTTTTCTTTCAGCACATTGAATATATCATTCCACTGCTTTCTGGCTTTCATTATTTCTGCTGAGAATTTAGCTGTTCATCTTGAAGATCCCTTGTATACAATGACTCATTTTTCTTCTGCTACTTTCAAGATTCTTTGTCTTTGCCATTTGACCGTCTGACTATGATGTATCTAAGTGTGGGTCTCTGAGTTTATCTTACTTGGAGTTTGTTGAGCTTCTTGAATGTGTCAGTTACTGTTTTTCATCAAATTTGGGATGCTTCTGGCCATTATTTCAAATATCCCTTCTGCTCCTTCCTCTCTTCCTCTTTTCCTTCTGGGATTCCCATTATGCTATGTTGGTACACAGTCTCAGAGCTCTGTTCCTTGTGCATTTTTTAAAAATTCTTTTTTCTTTCCATTTCTCAGAATGTATAATCTCAGTTGATCTATACTTAAGTATACTGATTCTTTTCTGATAGCTCAAACCTGCTATTAAGCTCCCATTGTGAGTTTTTCATTTCAGTTATTGTACTTTTCAACTCCAGAATTTCTATTTTTCTATATGTATGATTTCTATCTCTTTATTGATATTCTGTTTGTCAAGACCTTGTTCTCATACTTTCCTTTAACATTTTAGACATGGTTTCTGTGAGGGGAGGGTCCAAGTTCAGTCCATGCCTTCCCTTCTGTTCCCAAGAAGCTCTCTGTGCTCAGTACAGGACATGCTGACAAGCTCACAAGTCGCACTGCATGGAAAGAGCTAAGAGCACAGTCAGTACGTACCTGTTCCCTTTATCTGGAGCACGTGTAAACTTTCTCAGAACTGCTTAGCTATGCATGCGTAAATGGCCCACAGGTACACCCCCAACTTTGTGTATTTCAGACTCTAAGGGGTAAGAGTTGGGGTCCTTCTACCACGGCACAAAGTGAGGCAAATGCAGTCACACTGCCCACTGCGAGCCATGGGGGTCTGCCACGCCGCAAGGAGGTGGATCTCGTGTACTCTCTCCTCTTGGGGTAGGTACACAATGTACCATTTGAGCCTGCATGCCTGTTGTCTGCTCTCAGTGACCTTGAGTCATGCACTGGCCTCTTCCCTGGCTGGCACGCACCTGCCTGTTAGCTCTGGCCACACTCATGTTCTATTCTATTCTACTCTATCCTCTGGCACAGCCTAACCACCTGTGGAAGCCGTCTCCCTTAGTGTCTTGAGCCTATTTGAAATAGCTGACTTAAAGCCTCTGTCAGCTAAATATAGCCGTGCTTCCTTCGAGACAGTTTCTGTTGATCGCTTTCTTTCCCTGTGTATCAGCCACACTTTCCTGTTCCTGTTCCTCATAATTTTTCTGTTGATAAATTGACATTTGAAATAATATACTGTGCCAATTCTGGAAATGAGATTTTCTCCCTCTCCCCAGGGCTTGTTGTTCCTGCTTGTTTCGGTTTTTTTCTCTTTGTTGTTGTTTTTGTTGCTTTTTGTTTGTTTGTTTTCGGTGGTGGTGGTGATGTTGCTGTTGTTTACTTTCCTGGACTAATTGTTTAAAGTCTGTCATGTGTGCCCCCTGAATTTTCTGCTTGGTTAGCTTAGTGGTCAGCTAATGATTGGACAGAAATCTCCTTAAATGCCTCAAATCCATGTGTTTTCTGGTCTTTGTTTGTGTCTAGGCATACCTTCAATGCCCCAGCAGACAGTTTACAACTCTGCCTTAGCCTTCGTTTCCTGCTTTCATGGAGCTTCAAGGTTAGCCAAAGGTCAGAGATTAGGACCTTCCGGGGCCTTGCCTGGGCATGTGCACAGCACTGCACGTGTGCACAGCCTTCTAGATTTCTAGGCATATGTTAGAGCTTTTTGAAGTTCTCTAGAGATATGTCATTTCCCAGTTTTTTCCTTAAAGATTTTTGGTCAGCTTCTTGTTTGCCCCAACTTGTATTGCCCTCCTCCCCCCAGGTGACTGTGATATTAAATGATTGTTGTTTTTGACGGCTGCTTGTGAGATAGAGATGTTCATACAGAGTCAGGTCAAATAATGACAAGCCCTGAGCATGGAGATTTTCCAGGGATTTTCAAGACAGATCGAATAATGAAACAAAACAAAAAGATAATCTACTGAATGGGAGAAAATATCTGCACATGATATGACCAATAAGGGATTAATATCCATCATATATAAACAGCTCATACAACTCAACATTAAAAAACAAACAACCTGATTAAAAAATGGGCAGAAGACCTGAATAGACATTTTTCTAAAGAGGAAATGCAGATGGTCAAAAGATATATGAAAATATGGTCAACATCTCTAATCATCAGGGAAATGCAAATCAAAACTACAATGAACTGTCACCTCACACCTGTCAGAATGGCCATGATTAAAAAGAACACGCTAATAAAGATGTTAAAAAAAGAACACAAATAACAAATGTTGGCAAGGATGTGGAGCAAAGGGAACACTGGTACACTGTTGGTGGGAATGTAAATTGGTGCAGCCACTATGCAAAACAGTATGGAGGTTCCTCAAAAAACTAAAAATAGAGCTACCATAGGACTCAGCAATTCCACTCCTGGGCATATATCTGGAGAAAACTATGATTCAAAAAGATACATGCACCCCAATGTTCATAGCAGCATTGTTTACAATAGTCAAGGTATGGAAGCAACCTAAGTGTCCATTGATAGATGAATGGATTAAGATGTGGTGTATATATACAATGGAATATTACTCAGCCATAAAAAAGAACGAAATTTTGCCATTTGTGACAACATGGATGGACTTGGAGGGCATTATGCTCAGTGAAATAAGTCAGACAAAGACAAATACTATCTGATATCACTTATATGTGGAATCTAAAAAAATACAAGAAATTAGTGAATATAACAAAAAAGAAGGAGACTCACAGATATAGAGAACAAACTAGTGGTTACCAGTGGGGAGAAAGGGAAGAGGCAATACAGAGGTCAGGGGGGAGTGGGAGGTACAAACTATTAGGTGTAAGGTGGGCTCAAGGGTGTACGTTCAACACGGAGAATATGGCCAATATTTTGTAATAACTGTAAATGGAAATTAACTTTTTAAATTGTATAAAAAATTTAAAAATTAAAAATTTAATTTAATTTAAATTGTATAAAAAATTTAAAAATTAAAAAAATAAAGAGCTGGAGTTGGGATTTGAACCCAACCAGTTACACACACACAGACACCAAATCAAATACAACACTCCTCTGAGTAGGAAGCTTTTCAAGGCGCTTCAAACTCGTGTTTCCCCTTCAGTGACTGGTCAGCTGCTAGTTTTCACAGCTACCATGGTTGTGAGGCTATTGGTTTTTTCAAGGCTACCTTGAGCTGGAAAGAGAGGATGGGAATAGAGCAATTTTAATTTAAATGTAAAATGTCACAAAGATCGTGTTTCTAAGATTTAGCCATTTTTCTTAAATACGTGCTCCATGGATTACTGAAAGCATTTGTTCATTCATTTCCAATGTTTTGAAAAAGGTGATTTTGACAATTTTTGCCACCGTTCTTATTTCTTTTATGGAGGAAATATGTTTTTGGAGGTCCTTACTGCACCATTCCTGAAGTGGTTTCCAAACTGAATTATTTTAAAATGAAACAAAGACTCACTATTTAAGGAAGAATCGTCTGTGCCTTCTGTTTCCACTCATTTGCCCCTGCTCCAAATGCTGCTTGGTGTTGCTTTTACTTCATCGTGATGGTTCTGACCCCAGCTGACAGCAGCCTTCTTCCTGAGATCATCACCTCTTTTCAGACTTTCTAGTAAGACTTCCAAGAAGCATTCGTGATTGTGGACACTTTCCTCCTCCTGGCTTTCTACTGGGCTTTCAGAGCTCTTTTCTTTCTGTCTCTCCTCTTACTTCTCATATTACTTCCTCTACTTTTCCTCTGGAATAATCTTTTATTCTTTTGGCTCCTTTATCACTGGTATTCCCCAGGATTCCATCCTTGATTCTCATCTCCCAATATACAACCACCCATCTCCAAATCGGGAAATAGCCTTTCTAGCTGATGATCCAACCAACGTCAGTATACTTATGTGTAAATTTTTTACTTTCAGCTCTAAAAATCTAAGTACAGATCCCCAGCTTCTCACTGAACCTAGTGCCGGGAATCTCATTACTAACAATGATAACTGTTTCTAGCATTCATTGAGATACACGAGGTTCCAGACACTCTGCTAGATGCTCGATGTGTATTACCTCTCTCTAATCTTTATTACAGTCCAACGTGATAGACGTCATTTCCTGCTTTTTACCTCTGAAGGTAGACTAAGTAATTTAGTCTAACAGATCAAACAGATCTAAAAGATCAAACAGTTAAAAAGCAGTAGAGCTGGGATCTGCACTCAGAGTTGTCTGACTCTAAACGTATATAATTACCTCAGCTGTAAAATGGGGATCATATTACAATACCTACTCTTCATAAGGACTAAATGAGTCAATACCTAGAAAGCACTTAGTATCTGGCCCATAGTAAAAATTCAATAAAAAGTTGGCCATTTGTATTTTAATTACAGGATGCTGCCTCTCAGCTCATCTTGCCATCTCCCTGTTTTCTCTCTTCCCCCAAATAGACCCTCTTCTTCCTGCGTTCCCTTTTTCGTTCACTGCCATAACCGTTTCCCCAGCCACCCCCAGAGGGGCACATCAGAGCTGCCTTGGGCTTTCACATCTCCTCCACCCACATTCTGTTGGTTGCCAAGCCTCGTGGAACCGTTCTCTAAACGACCTCACCATCCCCGTCTCTCACTCGGGCGCCCATCGGTGTGATTATTCCAGTTTTACTTAACGTGCCTTTCTTCTTCGGGCTCTCCTTTCTCTGCTCTGCCCGCTCAGCGAACAGTTTTCAACAGCTATTACGTGCCATGCATTCTTTCTATCACAGAGATTTAATTATATCGCTTCCTTACTTAACAATTGGAAACAACGCTTTGTCGCCTACAGAACTAAGCACAAAACCTTCGTCGGGAATTCGAAACGCTGCACCAACCGGCCCCTGTACTGCATCCCAGTCTCATCTCCTGTCACACCCCAAACCAGCGCCCAGTGCTTCAGCCGCGCGGCGGGCTTCCCTCTGCACACCAGAAAGGCTCACTCCTCCGAGCCTTTTTTGATTCCATATATATGTGTGTTAGCATACGGTATTTGTTTTTTTCTTTCTTACTTCACTCTGTAGGACAGACTCTTCCTTATGGATGGGATCGCTTCCCTGGTTCCACCTCCAGGCTCACCTTTTGATTTCCTACCCAGCCTTAAAAATGCAGCTCAAGCTACCCCTCCTACAGAACATTCCTGATTGGCTATCTGACCTTCAACACGGTTTACACATTGTTCACTCCTACTTTACTTGGCGTCTTCCTGAAAGGGAAGGAACCCTGTCGTGCTTTTTTGGGTCTTCAGTGTCTAGCAGAGTTCCTGACGTAGAACACGTTTCCAGTCGAGTTTGCTTGCTTCTCTCAAGGTACCCAAAGATGGTCAGTTGTTACCTCAATGCAGAGAGCCTGTGACTGCATGGATTGGAGGGTTTGCAGAGAGGTGGGATTGAGTTCAAGTTCACACTCTCTTTTGCTAGTTGAATTTTTTAAACTGTGAGCTTGTAATTTTTTTTTTATAATAAAAGATGTCTAAATGTTGCTTAAAAACTGTTGGTTGTTTGGAAAATGATCAAAATTTTCCTAGCAGACCGGACAACACAGAAATAGGGTCAGAAGATAAAACAGACTCCAGCACCGAGTTAGGAAATGACTGGCTGGGACTTGCTTATATAACTGTCTAAAAGCGATGGGACAAACTGAACCTTGATGTTGACACTTGTGCCAGAAAACATACTCTGGGTGGCTGAAGAGCAGCCCTTCCAGGGCAGTGCTCTGCTTGGTCTTCCGGGTTCCCACCTTTTTGTGTGAGCTGGGCCCGCAGGAGACTCCAGGGCAGCCACCTGGATTCACGACCCAACAGTCTTGTCCAGGAGCAAAGCTTTTTCTACTGTTTGGACATCTGGGTTCCCTCTGGTTGAGTGAAGATTGTTCTAATAAGTGGTAAAATTACTGTCTTTTGGATTCCAAAGTTAAGGAAACAAACAAATCGCTAACTAAGCCCCAGTGAGTCGGTCTGGTTGCCTTATACATACCGGGCGACAGTTATTCACTAGAGTTTCAATAGAGAAAGATGTGGAAACTTCCCTGCTGGGCTCAGCATTCTCCTTGCAGCATCGTAAAGTGATGTAACCCTGTGCATTTCTAGCCTGTGAAGAGGCCTGGGGCTGTATCCGTATAGCGACTTAAAAGCACCACTACTTATTTCCCCAGCAAGCTAGTTCCCCTAAATGTTTGCTTTCTTGCAGGGTCATTGATTTCTGCTCTTTCCATTTCCGGAAGTACTCAAAAGCCATTGATGGCTCAATGGAAACTTCTGAGAAACACATTCCGAAACCATTTGGCAGGATCCTTGCTTTCTTGGAGAACAGGCCTTCTATAGAACATTTGCAGGAAAATAAGACCCCAATTTTTTAAAGATCTCTGCATTTACGGTATAGTCCACACCTAAAGTCAGAATCCGCCAAGGATACAATTAGGGCTTTCATGATGCTTAAAACTGTTTTTCTCTTCTGAACTGGCCTTCTGCATTGATGGAGTGGGTGTTACTGCTGACACTGGCAGCCACATATGTCCAATGATTTCAGAGACAGACAACAGCCAGAGACCAGGGTTCCTCCCGAGCACACAGTCGGGAGAGGTCATATAAAGCATCATCCCCGGAGCCTTCTCAAGAGAACTTATCTTGGAGGGGCGGGGCCACAGAGGCGGACCTGGGGAGACTGGGGCGGTTGCAGGTCGGTGTTAGCTGTGTCATCATTCAGTTACGTCAGACCTCATTTCTTACCCATTTACCTTCCTTCTCTCCCTGCCCTAGAGAATCATACGTGATGCCCTAGAGAATCATGCGTGAGGACGTTGCATCTCACTTTCAAAAGACACCGTCTTAATCCTCGGGTAACAATGACTTGATCCTGGATCAGCAGCTGTCATGGAGATGATTAAAAAGCATGAAATTATCTTGATGTTTCATGTTTGGACAAAGTGAGTGCACGACTATATTTAGCAATTTTTAAAATATAAGTTTTAATGCAACTGGAATTTATCCTAGGTTGTTTGTTGCCCAAGAGATTCTTGTTGAGTGGAAAGAGAAAGAGACTTATTTAAAAAGCTAATTCTTGGGCTTCTCTGGTGGCGCAGTGGTTGCGAGTCCGCCTGCCGATGCAGGGGACACAGGTTCGTGCCCCGGTCCAGGAAGATCCTACATGCCGTGGAGCGGCTGGGCCCGTGAGCCATGGCCGCTGAGCCTGCGCGTCCGGAGCCTGTGCTCCGCAACGGGAGAGGCCGCAACAGTGAGAAGCCCGCATACAGCAAAAAAAAAAAAAGAAAAGCTAATTCTTAGTAATTCATACCCAAAGCTGCCTATAAAGACTTGTCTACAAGATGCTGACCTTCCTTCTGTAATGTGCAGTCTTCAAGATGCTGGGAAAATCAAGGTTCTACCTCTGAGTGATAACCAGTTTACAATAAAGGTCCAAGGTTAAATGTAACTGAGTGATTAGGACAATGTGTGGAGATGTACAGCCTCAAAGATGCAGAAGCCGCCTGCATGACTGGTCAAGTCTTCAGACAACAAGAGTCTGAACCCGAGTTTTTTGAACAGAGATTAGTATGTGTTCATCCGTGTCCCAGGTCCCTGGAGACCACGCAGAAGGCTAACAGCATATGTAAGATAGACACATGGCACGGGACCAAAACACCAGTGCATGAATCCACAATTGCTTATTTACCTCTGTACCTGTCAACAGCTACTAAGAAGTTATTTGATTGCAATACACTTCCAATGTTAATCATTCATGATGAAATGCAGAAGAACATTTTTTTTTTTTTTTTTTTTTTTGCGGTATGCGAGCCTCTCACCGCTGTGGCCTCTCCCGTTGCGGAGCACAGGCTCCGGACGCACAGGCTCAGCGGCCACGGCTCACAGGCCCAGCCACTCCACGGCATGTGGGATCTTCCCAGACCGGGGCACGAACCCGTGTCCCCTGCATCGGCAGGCAGACTCTCAACCACTGTGCCACCAGGGAAGCCCAGAAGAACATTTTTATGCCTGTTTGAATCTTTAATCTTGTTTAGTAGTTCTCTCCTTGCCCAAATAACAAAAATGCCTACGATCAGTTTTACACCATTAACAATTCGAAAACAAACTTGTTAAATGGGTCTGCATATCTATGGGCACAAACTATTTTGCAAAGTAGATAGAATTATTTATATTTATAAACAAAACTGTGTGATTCACATTAGCATGAAACATACCACCTCAAGGATGAAAATGAAATTGCTCCCCAAAGAAATGTTGGGGAAAACACAAGAGATGCATCCCCAAATTGCCACCGTCCACCATTAACTATTTCAGACATAAGAACATTGCTTGAATGCTATTTTTAAAAGACAGAAAGAGATAACTAAATGTAAGAATATTTATTTTTCCTTTAAGTAGGAAAAAACCCACTCTCTTGGGCTCTCTTCAAGGAGGAGAGCATCTAAGGCTTGTGCAGTTCTGTAAAATTACACACACCATATGCTTCAGACCCCAAATTGTGATTATTTTGATTTGATTTATTGCTTTTACTCCATAGGAAACACAACCACTTTATTTGAAAGACTTGTTAAATATCCTACCACTTGGCTGGAGTAAAGAATTTATTGGAACAAGAGAGGTCTTGCATGACCCTCAGCGGACAAACACTTCTTCATTGCTTTGCCAGCTTGTCTTCCCCGAGCTCCAGAATGTGGAGCTCACGGCTGGTTGCACTTGTGGATGTCAGCTGGGCTTCCAGTCACCCAGGCCATGCCGTCAAAATCAAACATGCTGTCTTCCTGTGCCTAATAACACACTCCACAACGTTCATGTTGCCAAGAGTTGTTCCACAACGTGGACCTACACAGAGGAGTTTACTGATTTTCGTTCAGTATTTTAAATGATTTATATGAAATGACTATCACTTGTGCTCACTCAGAGGCAGCTGTCCAAAAGCTTTCAGCAATGCAGCGTGTTAGACTGTCTGGGGTCACCTGTGAGGAATGTTGAATGGAATTCCTGATGTTGCTGGAGATGTGGGCGATTTTCTGTAGGACATCCAGGAAGTCCTGCCAGTTTCAGCAGCATGGGGCGTCTCTCCATGCTGGTGCTTCCTGGGTGACACTTGTTTTTTTTTTGCATCCAGATCAGAAAACCACAAGGGGAAGAAAGGGCAGCAACATGTACTTCAGCTGTGTGGCAGCAATCCTGGGGAAGGCTGGTAGGGAGAATATAACAGTATTGACTCAATTTAGTCTTGGACATGCTTATCTATCCAGATGGTGAAGCCTGACCTTCATTAACTAAGGATAAAGTTGATAGAATTTCATCTTAGTTCCTTTGGAATCTAAGGATATAGAAAATTAGACAAAATGGTTAAAAGAGCCTCAAGGACCCATCACCATCTTCAAACGCTATCAATTTATAGCCAGTCTTATTGAATCTCTATCTTACTTACTAATCCTCCCTCCGCCAAGACATCGACTCTCAAAGATATAAAAACTCTTCTTGCTAACATCATCACAATGCCATTATTTCTCCTAAAATTTTAATACTTTCACCAAATATTCAGCATTCAAGATTCTGGCTAGCTCATCAGTGTTACGACTTTTTAATCAGCCTGTTTGTTAGAAACAGAAGACTTGTAAGCTTCACACCTGTAATTGCTTAAGGCTTTCACGTTTCCTTTAGTTCATAGGTTCTCTCCATCTCTATTCTCCTCTACCTCCCCCTCCTCTTCCTCCTTGTCTTTCTCCTTCTCATTATTTGTTGAAGAAACACAATTTCTATAAAAAATGGTGTTTCCATTTGTCCTATGAAATTTCCCACATCTGACCTCTCCAAGTCGTCATTTAACATTTTCTGCCATCATCTTATTTCCTATACAGTGTTGGCTGGATTTAGAGGCTTGATCTAAGTCAGGCTGGGTTTTGGGGGCAAGACCACCACGTTAGTTTGCTAGGGTTGCCATCACGCAGTGCTGCAGACAGGCGGCTGAAGAGCAGAAATGTAGTATCCACCATTACAGAGGCTGGAAGTCCGAGATCTAGGGGTCAGCAGGGCTGGTTTCTCCCGAGGCCGCTCTCCTTGGTGTGTGGACGGCTGTCTTCTCCCTGTGTCTTCACATGGTCTTTTCTCTGTGTGTGTCTGTGTTCAAACCTCCTCTTCTTGTAAAGACACCAGTCAGATTGGATTAGGGCCAACCTAATGACCTCATTTTAATTTAATCACCTCTCTGAAGACACTTTCTCCAAATGCAGTCACATTCTGAGGTACTGGGGGGTTAGGACTTCAACACAGGAATTTCGGGAGTGAACAAGTCAGTCCATAATAACTTTCCAGGTAGTTGTGTGCCCTTCCATCAAGACGTATATACAATATCGGATCGTTTGTCTTTTTGTGGGTTTGGCAGTCGCTCATGATCAATATCTAGATTCATTCACTTGAGTTTGCAAAGTGGTGATAGCCTAATTCTGTTGTTACTTCTTTATGTATTAGCTAGATTCCTTTTTTTTTCTTTTTTTTTAAGTTGATTCATCTTCTCTTTGGTTTGCAGTGGTACAGTTTGTATTAGAAAGGCAGAATTAATATTTGATCCTTTTCGTTTATTTACTCATTTTCAAAATAATAGGTTGGTTCATTGGAATCCTCCAATGTGATCAGTTTGTTGAGGCTTTTTAACTGACACTGTGAACTCACGGATGTTCACGTCTGTGTGTATGAAGGTGTGATATATATTAATCCACTGCAGTTATTACCTTTCCGTCAAGTTGTCCTATGTTTGGCCAGTGGGAGTCTCTGCGAGCTTGGCTTGCAAGTCCCTCAGACAGGACTGCGGTAGTCCTGGAGAGCTCCCTTATCTGGTACGGCATGATGTACCAGGCTCATGTTTTCCATTTCCTCTCCAGATCCGAGAAGCTCCGGTTCCTTTTAGTGGAAAAGGTGCTTGAAGAGCAGAATCTGAGCACTAGGGGAGCTCACGGCTACTGAGTTGATTTCTACATCTAGGCCTTTCTAGTGAGTCGAACTATGAACCAGATGTACGTAAACATTCAGCATCATACATATGTGTACATATATAATCCCAATCAAATTCAGGGTTTGCTTTATCTTAACATCTGTCTTTCCTCTTTCCCACTCCAAGAATCCTGGCCTCAACCACAGCAGGAATGATTAAATAAGAACCCCACGTTGCTGTCCATTTGCTTTCACACACGACGCACGCACAGCAGAGTCAGACTCGCACAGCTAACACGCCCACCAAGCTTTCTGCAGCTCTTTCTGTCCTTAGATTTGTACTCAAATCACTGTGCTTTACAATCCCTGGGAATATTTCCTCCCTGTGGGTTAAACCATCAACTGGGTACATATTTAGGGTTTTTTGTTTTTCATTTTATATTTAAATACATTTATTTTATAAATAAGAACTCAGATATGAGGTGCACGTCTTGTATGTCTTACGTAAGGTGAGACACGCACATGGTTTCAAAGCCAAACCAAGCGTGGTGTCAGCAGTGCTCTCCTGTTTCTCTCGTCGCCCTGTGTGTCTAAGCCAGAGGAAGGGCTGGCTTTGTGTGGTGGCGGATTTGGAGGAGGAGGTGATGCCTGAATCGTGTCTTACTGAACAGCTGTAAAGAGTGACTCCGATTCTGCGAGAATCTGTCTCGAAGGCCTTAGGGAAGAAAACATTTGTTCTGCCACCCACCATGTAATTCTTCTTTGAATTTTAATGCGTTAGCCTTTAGGCTGCGAGACAGAAAACAGCCGCTGTGTTCTGTTTAAACTCGGCCATCTTTCTACTTTGCCGTACAGGCTAGAAATGAGAAGGTTTTGTCAAATATATGGTTATGCGCTCCAAAGCAGTTCGTCTGGATCTGTGAAGTTCCATCTCGTGATAACATCTTGGAATCTAAATATAGCAGTATTATCTAAAATAGATAAGCAACAAGGATGTATTGTACAGCACAGGGAAATTCAGCCATTATCTTGTAATAACTTTAAATGGAGTATAATCAATAAAATTTTGAATTACTTTGCTATACACCTGAAACTAATGTAATACTGTATATCAACTATACTTCAATAAAACAATAAAGCATAGTGTAAAAAAAGAAAGATAAGTATATTTTTTAAAATAAAATACAGGAGTTTTAATGGAAACAAAATTAATTAATTAATATAACTGTTCTAGAAGCCAACTTCCACCCATCCTTCAAGCTCAGGGGACCTTATGGAGCCTTCCTGATGTTGCCCCAAAGTTTAGATTCCCCAACATCTGTTTCCATGACACCCACTAGAATACTCCTATTGTAACAGGCATTGCACTTAGTTGTTACACTTTAAGTATCTAAAACACAAAGCATGGTGCCAGGCACAATTTAATATTTCTATCACTGCATCCAAATATACTCTAGTATGATTATTCATTTAGGTGTCTCTTTCCCCCAGCTATTCGATAAGCTTTCTGAGGGCAGGAACTGTGTCTTCGTTCCTCGGGGCCACACTTGTTCACAGTTTGGATGGAATAAAGAACAGAAGAGATACTATTGGACACAGAATTAGAATAACAGAGGCTAAACCCAGTATCCTCTTGAGGATCATATTATAAGGACGAGGCCACCTTTGAAAGTGATGGATAGCATCCTCGTAAACTCCCAACGCCGCTGAACGCTACCGTCTGACCTCTGTACCCTCAGAGCGTAAAACATAATGTGACCGCTGTAGCATATTCTATACATGTTGTGGCGCATCCTACAGTCATTTTGAGACTTCCTTAAACTGGGGAAAGAAGCTACCCTCCTGTGTGTCAGATCCATTCCGGATGCCTTACACGCTCACACTTCATCCTCAAGACAGCCCCACGAGACAGGTGTTACTGTTTCCCCTTACGCGAACTGAGTCCGAGAGCATCTACGTTTCACAAGATGGAGGAATTCTGCCCAACTCTGTCAGCTGCAGAAAACCTGGCATTATGAGCAGGCTTAAAAGAACAAGTGAAAGAAACAGTGAAAAGCAGAGAGAATGGTAAATAGTGCACATCAAATGGACTATGTGGTTATTGTTCTTTGCTTCATCTGGTCATGTGGACAGATGGAGGCCACATGATATCACTGATCTTTTGTAAACCACTTCCATAGATGTTGGTAATGAGGTAAGAGATACAGGGGCCTCGGGTTAACCTGCTGCGGCCAGTTTCATGCTGACCCTTTGAGATAAACTATCAACAGGAACGACACGCCCTGATTGGGTGAAAGACAAAGCAGCCCACCGCAGTCTCCTCATTCTTGTGGTCAAGAGGACTTCCCAGCCTGACACATGCGCAGAAGGGGTCCCAAGTCATCCTCTAGTAATCCGGGCTGCGTTGTAATATCATTATAATACCATTAGCATTGCGGTTTTGACCCCCTCCCCCCATGGGTTTCACTTGGACGCTCACGGGAGAGATTCAAAACGGTGCCTGGTAGAAGCCCAAATAAGGAATTGCAGATGATGTGATCATAGGGGAAGGAAAGGGGAGTCACCCTCATCTAAACCCCATATTAACAACCTAAGCTGCCCCTATGAGGTGCACCTCACTCTGCAAGTTTGTCCCTGTGCTCTCCCACACGTACTGTGCTTCTGATAAATGCTGGGCCTGCTTTGCAATCTTGGTGTCTTTGTCGAACTCTTTCTTCAGAGAAGACAAGGACCGAGTTTCACCAAAAACAGTAATATAAGCATGTTCAAAACGACCACGGTTGGGGCATGTTTATGGCTTTGAAAAACTGAATCTAAGATAGCGAAATAAAACATTCCAAACACCTGTAACACATCTTGTCCTTGTTTTTCTGCAGTCTTTGCAGCACATAAACTGTCTTTGCCTGGGCCTAACATCTGTATTGGATTGCAGGCCGTGCTTGGATTTCAAAACCATAACCTATTCCTTTAGGACCAGCAGCTGTTCTTTCGGAGACCCTGTCTCCTGAAACAGGCCCTAAGAGCTACCGTTCTGACATCCGAAATGCTGAGAAAGGGAAGATCATTGGCCAGTGAATTGCGAGTGCCTCTTTCTTACACACTTCAGGCTTCGGTAGTTTTCGGAAGTCCCACAGAGGGTACTTTGCCACGAAGGGCCCCGTTCTGACATGAACTGAATTTTCCCCACCTGGACATCAAGTGATTGACCAGGAAGTTTTCTTCTCAAGAATAACAGCACTGACTCTTCTTTCCCTGGCTTTCCTTTCAATAACAGCTGCATCGTATCCTTCTGCTATAAATGCTCCACCCTGGGATGAGGAATATCTACTCAATCAACAAGAAACATTTACGCGCAGCCTGTGTTTCTCCATGTGGTACCCCCTACAATGAAATGATCAGTCAGACATTAGGCTGTTTCTGTCCTGTCTCTCCTGATGGAATATGAGGAAGGCAGGAATTATCTGTCTTGTTCACTCCTGAATCCCTGGGCCTAGCACGGTACCTGGCATGCAGCTGGCAGTTGGATATTTACTGAAAGAATAAATGGGCCTCCGCTATCTGTGTGGCACCGCAACAGTGACCAGCACGGGAGCTCTGCGCTGACCCTCCTGCACCTGAGCTTCCTGAGAGCCCTCGCCCGACACTACAATGATGGAGAGGTGGCTGGGGAAGGAGGCTGGGGGTGGGTGGGTCCAGGGGAGGAAGTACGAAGGCAGTTTTTAGGTAACTAGCCAAAAGGAGGAACAGGTGCTGATGATCTCAAAAAATACAATGGAATACTACCCAGCCATTAAAAAGAGTGATATAATGCCATTTGCAGCAATTACGCCAATTGCAGAGATGATCATACTAAGTGAAGTAAGTCAGACAGAGAAAGACAAATACCATATGATATCACTTACATGTGGAATCTGAAATACGGCACAGGGCTTCCCTGGTGGCGCAGTGGTTGAGAGTCCGCCTGCCGATGCAGGGGACAAGGGTTCGTGCCCTGGTCCAGGAAAGTCCCACATGCCGCGGAGCAGCTGGGCCCATGAGCCACGGCCGCTGAGCCTGCGCGTCCGGAGCCTGTGCTCCGCAACGGGAGAGGCCAAAACAGTGAGAGACCGCGTACCAAAAATAATAATAATAATAATAAATAATAAAATATGACACAAACGAACTTATCTACAAAACAGAAACAGACTCACAGACATAGAGAATGGACTTCTGTTTGCCAAGAGGGAGGTAGGTAGGGGAGGGATGGCCTGGGAGTTTGGGGTTAGCAGTTGTAAACTATTGTATAGAGAATGGATAAACAACAAGGTCCTACTCTACAGCACAGGGAACTATATTCAATACCCTGTGATAAAACATAATAGAAAAGAATATGAAAAAGAATGTATATATGTGTATAACTGAATCACTTTGCTGTAGAGCAGAAACTACCACAACATTCTAAATCAACTATACTTCAATAAAATAAATTTCTGAAAAAATTGTAACATTTTGCTCCTTAAGGTTCACTGAAATCCCCCCAATGTGCCAGTCACCGATAGCCTTAAAAATAGAAAGTTGTCAAGATTTATGGACGTTTTGAGGAAAAGCAACTCCAAGAAAAAAGCAAGCATTTATGTACCAATAGATTTTTAAATAGTGGCTGTCATTAAGTCTGTGCTAGTTCAACAACTGGCTTTGGCAGTATTTCATTATGAAATAAAACAGGCAATTTTCTACACAACCCTTAACTAATGCCAAATACAGGCACACCTTCTACCTTTCTGAATAAACAGAAAGCCCAGTTTATTCAGGTCAGTGCTTATTTCTTTAGTATTGAAAGCCCTAGTTTTAGAAATATTTTCAACTTAGGACCCTAACTACGAAAACTCTAGTTGACTGAGTTTCTATTTCTCCCACTTTATAATTAATTTTCAATTTTATCAAGATAAAATGCTTGTACATAATGTAGTAATAATTTTTTCCATTTTAATGCAATCATTTAGGTACATGTACATATAACTAGTACTAAAGTGAATACTGTGAAGATTACTCTATATAAGTACACCTGTAACATAGAATATTGTACAGCAACTATACTTCAACAAAATATATAAATAATAAATAAATAAATAGTACTAAAATGCTTATAATTAAAAATACTCCCTGTCTCTCCCTGCTCCCTGTCCCAACATTCTCTTCTGCAAAGTACCCACTTTTAGCTCATTTGCTTCTTCTGGAACTTCACCCAATATCTGTACACAGTAAATGCCCCCTGGAGAGATCCCACTTGCCCTGTTCCTCCTCTGGGCCCCTGTACAGCCACATTCCTGGTTCTCTCCATTACCATTTTGGGAATCCCCTTTGCCTGTCACCTTTGTTAGTTCTCTTGTTTCTTGGATCATATTCCTTTCTCTTTCCCGGATTTCCCCCTATTGTCTTGCTAGATAATATTCTCCAGTTGCTTCTTAGGAAAAAGTGCATTTTTTTGAGTACATACATACATGAAAATGTCTCTTTTCAACCTTCCCACTTGATAGTTGGGTTGGGTATAGAATTCCGGGTTGAAAGTCACTTTCTGGCAGACAGGGAGGTCATTGGCCAGTGTCTTCCAGAGCCCAGTATTGCTGTCAAGAAGTGTGATGCCTTATTGACTCTGGATCCTTTATATATGTCCTAGTTTTCCTCTGGAGGGCTTAACAGTAGGCTTCATCCCAGCAGTGAAATTTCACAGTGACATGCCTTGACACAGTTGTTTTGTTGTTGTGGTCATTTTGCTTTGGTGGAGACTTCCAATCTGGAAATTCATGTTATTCCCTTCTGAGAAATTTTCTCATTGATTTTCTTTCTTCTGTTTTCTCTGATCTCTTTTGAGGTCTCCTATTAGTCAGATATTAGACTAATTTAATTTTAATTGATTTCTTACTTTACTCTTTTTCACTTTCTTCTTTTCTGTCTCTTGGACTTTTTGTTCTACTTTTGTAAGATTAACTCAACTACATAGCATGAAATTTCTCTCCTATACTGAATCTGTATACTGATTTTTTTGCTAACAATATAATAGGAATTGTAATAAATGCATTTTGTTACATTATTTCAATGTACTTCATTTATTTAACTAATTGATAATGTTTATTAACAGAGTGGCCTGATTTGGTCAAGATACCTTCAGGTTAGCCTCTTGTCCAAGTGATCAGTTCCATTAGCTTCCTGTTTCACTCTCAAAAGTGTCCTATTTTGGGTGATAAAATATATGGTCACACTATTTACTGAGCACTTAGTTTGTACCAAGTGCTGTCCTAAGTGCTGTATGTGTAACAACACATCTGTACAACAACCAGGCGGAGTAGATTCTAATCATTTTACAGATTGGGAACCTGAGGCATAAATCCTTTAAGTAACTCATCCAAGGTGTCACAGCTACCAGGTGGTAAAGTGGGGACTTGAATGCGGGAAGTCTGCTTCAGAGCCTTGCACTTTTTCTTCTTTATCAACTATATTTGTTTGTTTGTTTAATATTTGTATTTATTTATTTATTATTGAGGTATGGTTGATTTATAATATCATGTTAGTTTCAGGTGTACAGCACAGTTTTATACATATATGTATGTATACATATATATTTATATTCTTTTCCAGATTCTTTTCCCTTATAGGTTATTACATAATATTGAGTATAGTTCCCTGTGCTGTAGAGTCGGTTCCTGTTGGTTTTCTATTGTATATATAGCAGTGTGTATCTGTTAATCCTAACCTACTAATATATCCCTCCCCCACTTCCCCCTTTGGTAACCATAAGTTTGTTTTCTATGTTTGTGAGTCTATTTCTGTTTTGTATATAAGTTCGTTTGTATCATTTTTTTTAGATCCCACATATAAGTGATATCATAGGATATTTGTCTTTGTCTGGCTTAATTCACTTAGTATAATAATCTCTAGGTTCACCCACGTTGCTTCAAATGGCATTATTTCATTCTTTTTTTATGGCTGAGTTATATTCTATTGTATATATGTACCACATCTCTTAACCACTATAGATCCCACTTCATCACTGCTTACACTCCCTTATTTGGGAGATATTAGGTTATTTCTGAATTTGCATTACTGCAAACACTTTTGGGACTCCTTTCTAGGTAAACCTTTCTTTACCTCCTTCATTATTTTCCTGGAGGATAAATTCCTAGTGAAACCAGCTGTCTTGATTCTCAATTCACACTCTTTAGACTGTGCCGTGCTGTGCACCTCCTGAGGATAGGAACTGGCTAACAAACCACTTGATTATGAAAAGGCAGAAAACAAGAAAGCGGACTAGGAGAGCCAACACTCTGAAAAGAGCTGTGATCCCCAAGTCAATGAAAAGTCAGGGGAGGCTGTAGTTCATTCTGATTTTTAAAACTCATAGTGCTCTCCTCTGCACGGCTGACACCTAGTCTGATCACTGTCACCTTAGAATCTGCAGCCTCCTTGACACCCACACCCTGACCCCCACCATCTGCTGACAATGGCTGTCCATGGGAACCTGAACCAGTCCTTAAGACGTTAGTCCCAAGACAAATCTATACATCGGCAAATGAGTGGCAAAGAGGCAACTTTGTAGTGACATTAGGGCAGAGTCATATCGGCAGCTCCTTTCTGGAAGGAGGTTTGCCTGTGAATGATTGTTGATTTTATAATCTCAGCAAGACTTTCATTTGCATGGATAACAAGGTTACCCAGGTAGGCAGCCATCGATTTTCCTAAAATGCTCCTTCTAAATCCAGCTTACATTTCATCTCTCTCAGGAAGTCCTCATGACTTGAAGTTATCCAGCTTTTCCAGCCTGAGCTATACCAATCTGTGCCATTCGGGTACAAGAAGAACTGGGATCTGTCTTTTACACCGATTCAGCAAATATGTACTGAGTACCCGTGTATGCCACACTCTGTGTTAAATGTAAGGAAGAGAAAAGGAAAGTAAGATATTTCCATGCCCCACAATTTTCAATAATTGTGGGGCAATAAATCCTTACAGATTTCACTTACTCCTTAAACAAAACAAAAAGCCCTGCCCATTCACTATGTGCAGTGCGTTCTCTTATAATTTGACTCTTTTAATTTGACTGTAAACTGTTCTGCCATCTCCTATCTGTGCTTTTTATTCTTCTTATTGAAATTAAGCATACTGTTTGTATATATTGGAAAACACCCAACTGCACACAGAAGAGACCACGTAAAAATGAGTTAATCATCAGGTCCCGTGTCTAGAGAAACTTCTGTATTTAAAGCAAGAGAATGTTTCCTTTAATTCAGAAGAAAACCCACACCCAGTTACTGCAATCATTCTCCATCAATGGATACTGCATTGAAATCTGTTTACAACTCTCTGTCTTGAGAGTCTGTCAGCTACTTGACAGCAAGGACCCTGTTTATTAATTAAGGTCTTCATCTCAAGTCTGTTGAAGTATATCTTTACTGGTCTTTAAGATGCAATAAACAGGAGAACACACCACTGATTTAATAACAGCTTTACATGGGAAGAGAAAAAGAGGCCCTACCTACATCTATAAACAATTATTATAAAACACATCCTGATTTCAAGAAAGTTAAATTTTAAAAGTATGCCCCAGAATGGAGGAAATCCTGTCATTGTCTTTGACTGGACTTCTGGTCTTGAAAACAGGGTGGACTCTTGCCTCTATTAAGTCAATGGACAAAAATTCTTTAGTGTTGGTTGTACTGACTCAACTCATCCTCCTCTTCCTCCAGTGCTTTTTCTGAGACCGCTGATAACTTCCAAATATTTGTCTGTTATTGTTTTCTGGGATTTCCATTTCCTCGTATGGAACCCTCCTCTGAATTCTTCGCTGGCTTTTCCAGCCTCCTGCTGTCCTCAGGGTCCTGCCTCTGAGGCTCTGTGGTCCTTCATCACCTTGTCCTCTGTGTGGGCGCCCCGGCCCCCCAGGCTCCTCCCCTTCCTCTCTCGGTCCTCATGAGTGGTGCTCAGCCCTGGCTGATCATCAGAATCAAGGGCTTGGGGAGCCCTTGGAAAAGGTCCAAGCCCAGGTCCCAACCCAGATCCACAGCATCAGTCCAGCTGGACCGATATATCAGCTCTGTTTTTCATGCACCTTAGCCTCCGAAGCTCAATTCCTTCACCTGTACAATCATGCTAATGCTGAAATCCGCTGCATCCCATCGCCGAGTACATTCTTGCTCCCCATCGTCACAGCAAACATCATCTCCTTTCTCTTTATTTAAAGCCTGCATGTCTTTGAAAGCTCAGCTCAAATCCTTCCCTTCTCACAGACTCCATCATCACAATTTATTCTGGATTGTTTACAAAGCACACTGAAAACTCAAGAGGGACCTGTTGACAATGAAACTGTCTCCTGGCTCAGCTTCCTACAACTGTCTTGTCACTTTTCAATTGTTTTCTCCACACAGCACTCCAACATTCCAAGGGATCTTTTTAAAGAAATTGGATTACGTTGCTTTCTATTTTAAATCTTCCAATGAATTCTCTTTGTTCTCAGGTTAAAATTCAAACCTTCTAACCTGGCCACAAGGTTCTACAAAATCTGACCTTCATCTTGCTCCCCTCCCATTGCCACCCTGGTCCTAACTAGATACATTCTTTCCATCCTCTGAGCCCTGTTCAGGCCGTTCCCTGGGCCAGGAATGATCTTATATTCACCTTCCCAAGCCAACTTAATAATTACTTCTTGGGTGAACACTTCTCTGACCTTCAGTCCAGGTCGATGTCCCTGGTAAAACCTTCTCTTTCCATCCCATAAACACTCTTTGTAATGAAATGTTTTATCATGAACTGGACGGAATAGGGCAGGATATTAACTTTTCTTTAATATACCACTATATTGTTTTATTTGTTGCCATAAGCATGCATTATATCTGTCATTTAAAAAATTATTTAAAAGCATGAAAGACAGTATGACATAGTTGTTCAATGTCTCTCCCCTTCCCTAGAATACAAATTCCAAGAAGGGCATATACCGGGCTTGTCTTGTTCAGCACTGTGGCTGCAGGATCTAGCAGTGCTTTGAACACAGGAGGCGCTAGATTTATAGAGTCAATGCAGTTGACTGAGAGGACAGAACATGAAAACCGTCGGGGAGGCTAAGCACGAAACTTGCCCAGGATGGAGATGGCCCTCGGTCCAGCTGAGAGAACGCAAGCAGGTGGGCACACCTGGGCCTGTCAGAGTCAGCATTCTCTTCCAGAGCCTCTCCCCAGCCTGAAGGTGGGGCCTGGAAGGCTTTTAAGCAGCAGTTGTGCTTAGTCTCGAGAGGGCAGCGTTCAGGTTACTGGCACCTGACTAGTTAGAAACAGGACCCGAGCCAGAGGCTGTGGGCAAATCTGATTTTTAACTTTATATTTAAATTTTTTATATTTAAAAATTTGTAACTTTTCTAATTGTATTTAATTTTTTAAACTTTTCTACTTATTTTCTAATTACATTTAAATTTTTAAAACTTTTCTAGTTATAATTTTCTAATTATAATTATCTTCATTAGGAATTTAGTACTCACCATATGCAGCTTGGTTTCATAATTTTGATCTATATATTTATCTACAGTTTCCCAACTGAATCCACAATTCCCTCGGTACAAGGTCTTTCTCATAAACATTTTGCATCCTCACGACTTGGTACAATCCATGTCATATTCCCTACAAGTGAATGTAGCCAACCTTCTTTCATCCAAGGAAAATGCTCAAAGTGTCAATATTCCTCAGATTCTTTCCAACAAGTTTTTTATGTTTAAATAAGTCGAGCAGATGTTCACACTTGTATCACCAATGCTTCTTGAAGTTACTGTGATTTTCAATGGCCTTTCATTATTTTTGTTGTTTTTGCTTAGAAATATTTGATAGGGTATTTGTAAATAGGTGCTTGCAATGTTATTTGAACAAATGAAGTGGAATATTTAAATGAGAACATGTGCTTTGCATGCAGTAATTGTAACTATTTCTCCATGGCTTTAAACATAGGACATGCTTTGTAAGTTGTAGGAATTGTGCAATGATATCTTTTGTTGTCCTGGATCATATCATAGTAACTAATAGACATTTGACATGGGGTTTATGGTCTTGTCTCTTTTTGATGCAGCTTATGTTGTGGTGATATAGCAGAAACAGACTAAAAGCCACTAAGTTTGTCCATGCTAATAACGGGAATCTTCAATGATTAAAAAGGAGGTGAAGTCGGCTCCAGAAACCCTGACCTGCAAAAGTCTAAGGAGAACAAAGACATTATTGAATCTGCAGTCTTTAAGAGCAATGCTGATTGATCCCTTTCTTAGAAATCTGAATTATATGTTCCATCTAGATGACACGCCTAGGTTTTGCTTTTCCCGTAATTGAACGTACCTTGCACTAGGCGTGTTTAATTTAGGTTACCAGCTGCTTTAAGAGAGTGTCAATTCAAGCCATGCTGTGACTTCAGTAGGGCTACGTTTATTAACCAGCATGACCCGTTATGATGGTTTCTAGGCCAACAGCATGAAATGAGGGTTTTTTAATTTTTATTTTTTTATTTACTTTTTAAATTATTTTTATTTATTTGTGGCTGCGTTGGGTCTTTGTTGCTGTGCATGGGCTTTCTTTAGTTGTGGCGAGCAGAGGCTACTCTTCGTTGCGGCGCGTGGGCTTCTTGTTGCAGAGCATGGGCTCTAGGTGCTCAAGTTTCAGTAGTTGTGGCGCGTGGGCTCAGTAGTTATGGTACACGGGCTTAGTTCCTCCGTGGCATGTGGGATCTTCCCAGACCAGGGCTCGAACCCATGTTCCCTGCATTGGCAGACGGATTCTTAACCACTGTGCCAACAGGGAAGTCTCATAAGGGTTTTTTTGTTTGTTTGTTTGTTTGTTTGTTTGTTTTGTTTTTGCGGTACGCAGGCCTCTCACTGTTGTGGCCTCTCCCGTTGCAGAGCACGGGCTCCGGACGCACAGGCTCAGCAGCCATGGCTCACGGGCCCAGCCGCTCCGCGGCATGTGGGATCCTCCCAGACCGGGGCACGAACCCGTGTCCCCCCCATCGGCAGGTGGACTCTCAACCACTGCGCCACCAGGGAAGCCCTCATAAGGGTTTTTTTTAACCAAAAAAATTATATTCTTGTTCTTCCACAAAAAGATTTATATAGTTAAAGCTACCGGACCCGTCCAGTGGCTGTTCTTAACAGGCTGTTTCCTTTTTCTCCACTGTGCTCTCACCATGCTTGCCCCACCTCTTTCCTCCCCTTAATGAAAACCTAGTAGATAGTGAACATTTTGTTTATGAGGAATACAAATTCATAATTATACAAAGAAACCTATAGGACATAAAAAGTTTTAAAATATTAACCCTGTTCCTAATTTAGGAAGGAAACATTAATTAATTGATGTAAAATGTATTAGTATGTGCTTACCATGGGTTCTGGTATCTGTGGCTTAGTTTCTCAACAGCAGCTTGACTGAACTCTTCATACTGTAAAAGGAAGAACATGAATTAAGTCCCCTGATTCCAATGTCACTGGGTACAAACATGTCTGAGAGTCTGGGTTCCTGGTCAAAAAGGTCAGGTTGAGCAATTAAACAGGAAATGCTAAGTTCAGTTGAAAGAAGATGGTCTTTTGATTTTTGAACTGAGAGGAAAAGGCATAAGAGGTAAAATAACTCTGAGCCTCTGTGCTTTCCCTTCCCTCTCTGTCAAAGGACAGGTGCTGGGTCCCAAGAAGAGTGTCATCCCCAGTCGCTAAGCTAATGATTCTGTGTCTACACCAGCAGGCATGCAAAACCACAGTTTAGCATTTAGATTCAAACAGCTCAGCTCTTTCCACTTCACCTTGCCCTCACAGAATTAGGAAATGTGGTGGCTACAGCACAGGAAAGAGCCGGGTGACAGACAGCCTGTGGTGCAGTCTAGCTCTGAATGTTCCTTTCAGAAAGCATCACAGAACATCGATAAAATACTTGGTTGCTTAGAACTCGTTCTCACATGAAAACATATCCCCGTGCCCTTCCCTGTGCATAGAAATTCTCTCTCATAACTGAATAGATGACTATAAACTGGCCTCTTTTCCCCAGGAACTGTCAATGGAGGACACATTTTATGCATAAACATGGGAAATGGGGGTGTCAAATTTATACTGAAAAGGGTTTGGGGCCTTAATCATTTCTCGATTTTCCATACTAGGGTTGGGAAACAGTGATAAGGATTATCGAAAGTACTTCAGTTTTGTCTATTTTTTTAAAATTAATTAATTAATTTATTTTTGGCTGTGTTGGGTCTTCATTTCTGTGTGAGGGCTTTCTCTAGTTGCGGCAAGTGGGGGCCCCTCTTCATTGCGGTGCGCTGGCCTCTCACTATCGCGGCCTCTCTTGTTGTGGAGCACAGGCTCCAGAGGCGCAGGCTCAGTAGTTGTGGCTCACGGGCCTAGTTGCTCCGCGGCATCTGGGATCCTCCCAGACCAGGGCTCGAACCCGCGTCCCCTGCATTAGCAGGCAGATTCTCAACCACTGCGCCACCAGGGAAGCCCTTCACTTCAGTTTTGGAATGCATTTTTACATTGATGCAGGATGCTATATTCGTAACATCAAAAAGTAGCAAACTCAAATGAGGCAACTGACAAGGGATAAATTTCCAAAATATACAAACAGCTCATATAGCTCAATATCAAAAAAACAACCAACCCAATAGAAAAATGGGCAGAAGACCTAAATAAACATTTATCCAAAGAAGACATACAGATGGCCAACAGGCACATGAAAAGATGCTCAAAATCACTAATTATTAGAGAAATATAAATCAAAACTACAATGAGGTATCACCTCACACCAGTCAGAATGGCCATTATTAAAAAGTCTACAAATAACGAATGCTGGAGAGGGTGTGGAGAAAAGGGAACCTCCTGCACTGTTGGTGGGAATGTAAATTGATACAGCCACTATGGAGAACAGTATGGAGGTTCCTTAAAAAACTGAAAATAGAACTACCATATGCCCCAGCAATCGCACTCCTGGGCATATATCTGGAGAAAAACATAATTCGAAAATATAAACGCACCCCAGTGTTCATAGCAGCACTATTCACAGTAGCCAAGACATGGAAACCCCCTAAGTGACCACTGACAGATGATAAAGAAGATGTGGTGTATATATACAAAGGAATAGTACTCAACCATAATGAAATAATGCCATTTGCAGCAATAAAGATGGACCTAGAGATTATCATACTAAGTGAAGTAAGCCAGACAGAGAAAGACAAATATTATACGATATCACTTACATGTGGAATCTGAAAAAAAAAAAAAGATTGTTTTCAACTTGCGAAAATAATCATAACTTGAAATTGGATATTCCCCATTAAGCAACCTTTAAATAAGTCTAGGTATTAATTTAAAGGTATATGTCTGGTAATTACATTCAGGTACTGTGAATGTGACACAATTTCTGAAATGAGCTGTTAAATTTGAGTTAAATTAATCACAGACATTGGGGCCCATTCTAGTTAACAATGCAAATCATTGCTTAAAAATGTCATTTTTAATCCCAAATCACCTCTAGTCTAGAACTCCCATCACTGAGGAATCCTCTTGCTTTCTTGCTATACTTAGCTCAGGAAGTTTTCCCTAATATATCCAATTTGACTTTCCTTACTAGAAAGGACCGTTTTCCATCTCTGTAACGATGAGGTCTTTCTCGCCAGCAGAATGAGTACAATGGCAATGCGTTTCAAGAATGTGTGGACACTAGAGTTTCTCTTCGCCATCCTCCTCCTTTGTAACATAGAGCTCTTAGTACCAAACATTGGAGTGGAAAATCCCCTAAGGCTACCTTTTCTTATGCTAATGTCATTTTTTCTTCACTTGCTTCCATTTGCAAAATATTACTGTTAACCGCTTAGGTGTCTTTCTTCCCACAGCCAGTGAGAAGCATTCTCATTGCTGGCGTTGGGTCGCCAAATTGCATAATGCTGCCCATTCTAGACTGGAACTATTGAAGGGAGAAAGGGGGGCTTCAAGCCTTTGTGTACATGGCGCATTTGAAGCATTCATTTTATATTCAGAGTAGGAGTAGAAACAAAACAGTTCTCTCTGAAAAATGTCAGTGCTCAAGGCATGGATTCTGTGATGCATTTTTCTCACTAAAAAACAAAAATTGAACAAGGCAGTGGCTCATACTTCATTTTATGCCGCATTGTATGTGAGCCTGAGTTGAGTACCAACGTGAACTATATCCTGGTCTCCCTTTTTTTTTTTTTTTTTTACTGCACTGTTTATTTAACTTGAATTAGTACGTCAACTTTCAGCAAACAGACTAAACATTAAGTTTCATGAGTTCCTTGACTCTGGCCCCAGTATGTTTTCTGTGGAGTCTCCAGATAATGAGAAACATATTCCATTATGTTTCTAATGTGCTTATCATAACATAATTTAAAAATCCAGGACTTCCGTGGTGGCACAGTGGTTAAGAATCTGCCTGCCAATGCAGGGGACACGGGTACAAGCCCTGGTCCAGGAAGATCCCACATGCCGCGGAGCAATGAAGCCCGTGCGCCACAACTGCTGAGCCTGGGCTCTAGAGCTTGTGAGCCACAACTACTGAGCCCGCATGCTGCAACTACTGAAGCCCACGTGCCTAGAGCCCGTGCTCCGCAACGAGAAGCCACCAATGAGAAGCCTATGCACCGCAGTGAAGAGTCCCCCCACTCACTGCAACTAGAGAGAAAGCCCGTGTGCAGCAACGAAGACCCAACGCAGCCAAAAAATAAAAAAACAATAAAGTGAGCTAAAAAAAAATCCATTAGGCAAGAAAATACAGTATATAGAGACATTAATAATACTAGATCCCATTTCTTGAGACTGTACTAGAGTCTGTACTAGATACTAGGCTAAGCGCTTTACACACATCTCACCTAATCCATTTAACAACACTCTAAGTTATTGTTATTATCCCTGTGGAAGACAGAATTCTAAAGACCCCCAAGATTCTCACTCCTTGGTATATCCACCTTCTCCCAGATATTCAACCAAATACTAGGTACTGCTGTGAAGGGATTTTGCAGATGTAATTAAGATCCCAAATCAGTTGCCTGTAAGAAAGGGAGATTATCCTCAGTGGCCCAAACTTCACCAGGTGAGCTCTTGAAAGGATCTGGGCTCTTCCAGGCGAAGGGGATTTGAAGCATGACAGGGATTTGGACGTGAGGGAGAATGTCTGTTGCTGGCTTTAAAGATGGAGGGCACCACAGCTATGGTATGTGGGCAGATTCTCGAGGCTGAGACTGGTCCCTGGCTGACAGCCAGCAGAGAGATGGGACCTCAGTCCTACAACCACAAGGAACTGAAAGCTGCCACAACCCCATGAACTCGGAAGAGCCTCCAAGCCTCAGGTGAGATCACAAGCCAACACCTTGCATCCAGCCTAGGGAGTGCTGAGCAGAGAACCCAGCCAGGCCTTCCCGGGACTTCTGACCTATAGAACTGTGAGCAAATAAATGGTGTTGCTTTAAGATGCTATGTGGTATTGGGTTATGCTCAACAGAAAACTAATGCAATGCCCGTTTTATAGGTGTAAAAACTGAGACATTATAAAGAATAGTAGGCAGACTAGCACGCAAAGAAAGAAAAGAGGGAAGATGAAAATTTCTTCAACTGGCTACTTATGCATATTCAGTTTTTCATTAGGGCATAGATTTGCCCTGAAAAGCACTATGAATCCTCGCTGCCTCATTTACTCTCAGAGAGAAGGCACATTTCTACTATTTTTTCTGCACTTCCCCAGAGAGATTCATGTTTTCCTTATTCACGTGATAATTCAAGATACACTAGAATTTTATTTTAAAGCAAGACTAGAAGTTATTCTGTTGGGAATTGTTAGGATATGTGATGAGTAACCAATCATTCTGCTACCAGCCCTTTATCCAGAGTTAGCAGAAGGTCCCTACCAGGGTCTGAAATACGAGTGGATTCAACTCTTCAACCTACAGAAAAGCGACATGGGAGCTTCCCGAGTCTCTGCTTGTGCCCAGTACACAGTTTCTGAAATACAATCAAGTGCCTGGTTGGTGACCGTTCTTACCCTTGGAGTTTCCTAATGTGTTGGCACTGTTGTTAATTCAAAGGTTAGGAAGAGTGTCCCAAGTTAACTGTCCAATTAGCTCTACAACACAGAATTACACTGGGGGTGGTAGCTCAGGCATTGTGAACATAACAGTATAACTAAGTTTCAGTAAAAAAAAAATATATAGGTTAAGTAGTTCTCAAATGACTATTGAATAAGCTAGGAGGAAAATAATTCTCAATCTCACACACGCTTAAAAGCTCATCTCCCCCCCTTCTACAACTTGGTCTCTTAACAAAGACTCTGAATGAGAAAAGAATGGGATTTCAGTCTCCGTCTCCCATCATTTCTTGATGATCATGTACCCTGTGCTAAGCACTGCACGGAGGGCTGTGGATGCTGTCAGTATAAAGCCAAATAAGACACAGCCCTCAGACCTGAAGGTGCTTACAGCCTTTTGGGATGTGGCTGGCACTGTGGAGACCAACTGTCTCACCAAAAACTCCAACAACGATCACAGCACGAAGAAACTTCCTACGAATTCCTCCCCAGCTGCAGGAGCCCACAAGGCTTGCAAAGCACTTATTTTCAATGCCATTTTCTTTGTGTCCAGAGACAGGGGGACCACATACCAGGGGCCCCTCTATTGAATGGGTTGTTTTCAATTTGCTCAATTAAGATTTCTTGGATCCTAGGTTCAGTCCTGGGAAGAGAACAGATATCTCCAGACTGCTATGCATTCTATGCGTTTTTGTCAAAGCAGTGGAGGTACCCCGGAAGTGGTGTACATGAATAGCAGGGAAAAGTATAATCCTAAATTTATAATGCTATTAGAGTTTCCTCCAAAGATCTTAAAAAGCCAAGATTTAGAAAACATACGTCCTGGTATTTTAGCCAACTGTGCTTGGGATATTAGATCACGCGCAAGTTTCCAAATTGTTGACAGTAAATTTAAAGGACCCTGGCTGTGGAGCCAACGTCAGGTTTACTAGACCCCATTCTAATTTATACAACTTTTTCTTAGCTTTCTATCTCCCTATCATCATCAAATACTATTCGCTGAAAACCTATGGCATATGCTTAATACTAACTTTAAGAAGTGTAATTTTTTAAAAAGGTGATGTTTACATTGAGATGCAAACTCAAGATGCATGTCAAGACTTACAAGAGCTAGTAACCACCATGGTGTATTTTCAGCCTTCCTTAATTAGGAATAAAATCACTCACTAGACTCTAAATTACACTGAGTTCCTTTCTTCCTCCCTCCCTCCCTCCTTTCCTCCCTCCCTCCCTCCCTCTGTCCTTCCCTCTCCCTCTCTCTCTCTCTTTCTTTTCACATTTCCACATCCTAACAAAAGATGTGAACATTAGAATGTCTTTTTTTCCAGTTCACCAATAATCATCCACAAACTCACAGCCACAAGGAGGAAGCCCACATCTGGCTGGGGCTGGGATGCCTGGTGACATGTGGAGTGGCAGTGTCCCCAGCTATCAGCAGAGATGCTTCTCCCTCCAAACCCGCTATTCTTCACGCAATGGCTTTGAACACAGCACAGAGAGTGCATCTCAGTGATACGTGCCTCGCTTGTTGTTTTCATGGTCTGTTCCAGAAAGGAGGCATCAAACTTAAAAACTTATTTTCCGGGAGTTCGGATACAAGGAAGTTCCTTCCATTTATCTGAGGAATCCTATATAAAGCCAGGTTTTATAAAATGGAGAAGATATAACACCTGCATACAAGGGGGTTGATGACGTTAATATATTATTTTCAAGAAAAAGGAGGGTTACTTGCCTTCTGTAGCCAAGGTTTCTTCTCCTTCATAGACGGTCAGCATGTGGCCCTCCCCTACTAGAGGCTTCCCGTGGTACCAGGAAAGCCATTACTTTACACAGCACTTAAGGATGAAAGGTGCTAATGTAATTATTTTTATATTAAATGACAAACTGTTAGGATGCAAATAACTCTAAGAAATATAAAGTGAGAGATAAACACACACCCGTCTGGGAAAGAAACAGCAGCCACCCCAAGGCGCTCCTGATGTTAAGAAAGCTATTTTCTATTTTGCTCTTATAAGTTGGTTGGAAAAGGAAGCTTTATTATCTTTCAAAAGTCTTCTATATTGATAATAACATCTGGAGATTAGGAGTGTGAGATCTTAGGAATTTTAATGAGACTGTTTGTGATTCGCCCAAACGAACCCAAAGGTAAATGAGAAGCTTGGGGGGAAAAACACCCAGAAGTTCTAAAATGTGTGATTGGTGGTCTATATACTGATCAACTCCACACCAACAATACTTCTCTTTTCTAGGTGATTTTGAAAATTTTCCGGGACGCTGTCGTGTGGAAGTGGGTTTGGGAGAATGCACAGGGTGGGGCTGGAAAGAAGGTACAGTTTAGGGGGGGAACTTCACTGTCTTCTCTTCTTTTTCCAGAATGCCAAAGATAATACTCAATGATACGTTTTGAAGCACTCTAGAGTGCTTATTACACAGAAACTGGAAAATAATAAAACTAAAAATAGAGCTACCATATGACCCAGCAATCCCACTCCTGGGCATATATCCAGAGAAAACCATAATTTGAAAAGACACATGCACCCCAATGTTCACTGCAGCACTATTTACAGTAGCCAAGACATGGAAACAATCTAAATGTCCATTGACGAATGGATAAAGAAGATGTGGCACATTTATACAATGGTATATTACTCAGCCGTAAAAAGAATGAAATAATGCCATTTGGAGCAACATGGATGGACCTAGAGATTATGATACTAAGTGAAGTACATCAGACAGAGAAATACAAATATCATATGATATCACTTATATGTGAAATCTTTAAAAAAATTACAAATGAACTTATATACAAAACAGAAATAGATTCACAGACATAGAAAACAAACATCGTTACCAAAGGGGAAAGGGGAGGGGAGGGATAAATTAGGAGTTTGGGATTAACATATACACACTACTAAATATAAGATACATAAACAACAAGGACCTACTGTATAGCACAGGGACCTTCACTCAATATTTTGTAATAACCTATAAGGGAAAAGGATCTGGAAAAAATAGATATATATGTATGTATAACTGAATCACTCTGCTGTACACTTGAAACTAACACAAGATTGTAAATCAACTATACTCCCCCAAAAATTTTAAGATTTAATAAAGAAACAAAAAAGAAAATAACTATTACTAAGCCCTTTCTTATTATGTCAAATATGTGGGTATATCCACTACTGATGATTCATTTTACTATGATGAATGCAGCATCTGTGTGCAAACGACGCAGAGTGGTGGGGATCAGGGAGAGGCTTGAGGCCCCGTGAAGAAAGGACGGGCCCTTAGGAGACAAGGCAACCGGGACTGACCCGGGCGGACACTGCCTCGCGGAAAAGCGCTCGCCCTGATGAGCGCCTCACCCAGCGGCTCCAGCCCCGTGTTCCAACTTCGTTTCCTGTCACTTCCTCTCACACACGCTGGGCTCCCACGAAGTCCCTGAGCTCCAGGCCTGGGCTGAGATCCCAGCTCCATCCCTGACCAGCTGTACGGCCTCAGGCAAGGGGCCTCAGCTGTCAATATCTCCGACCCCTCCTCTGTAAGATGAAACCGATCGCAGTGCCTCCCTCACATAGTAAATAGTCAACGGGAGCTCTTTTTAAAAAAAAATTATTTTATTGGAGTATAGTTGATATACACTTGTGTTGGTTTCTGGTGTACAGCAAAATGATTTAGTTATGTATATTTTTTCATATTCTTTTCCATTACGGTTTATTATTAAGATATTGAATATAGGTCCCTGTGCTATACAGTAGGACCCTGTTGTTTATGTTTTATACATAGTAGTGTGTACATGTTAATCCCAAGCTCCTAATTTATCCCTCCCCCTCCCCCTTTCCCCTTTGGTAACCAAAAGTTTGTTTTCTATGTCTGTGGGTCTGTTTCTGCTTCATAAATAAGCTCGTTTCTGTCATATTTTATTTTATTTTATTTTTTGGCCGCACTGCACGACATGCGGGATGTTAGTTCCCACACCAGGGATCGAACCCATGCCCCCTGCAGTGGAAGCACCAAGTCTCAACCACTGGACCGCCAGGGAAGTCTCTCTGCCATATTTTGGATTCCACGTATAAGTGATATCATATGATATTTGTCTTTCTCTGTCTGGCATACTTCACTCAGTAGGACAATCTCTAGGTCCATCCATGTTGCTGCAAATGGCATTATTTCATTCTTTTTATGGCTAATATTCCATTGCATATACGTGCACCTTCTTTATCCATTCCTCTGTCAATGGACACTTACGTTGTTTCCATGTCTTGGCTGTTGTGAATAGTGCTGCTATGAACATTGCATGTATCTTTTTTTTTTTTAACATCTTTACTGGAGTATAATTGCTTTACAATGGTGTGTTAGTTTCTTCTGTATAACAAAGTGAATCAGCTATACAGAGCATGTATCTTTTTGAATTATGGTTTTGTCTGGATATATGCCCAGGAGTGGGATTGCAGGATCATACGGTAGCTGTATTTTCAGTTTTTGAGGAACCTCCATACTGTTTCCCATAGTGGCTGCACCAATTTACATTCCCACAGCAAGAGCTCTTTTTATGTTTACTTTCTCTAAAAAAATTCGCAGTGAGAAAAATGTCTCATAAAGCCACCGACCTTGGATTGATTTATTCGACATCCATCAGGAAGTCTGTTCCCATGTCCATGAAACTCAGAGAAGCCCTCTGTGTTCATAACATGGGAATTTGGGGCAGATAAACAGGAGGCAGGAGTTTCAAAGCCTTGAAAACTTTCCTTTTTATGATATGACACTGTATCCCATATAAATATATTATTGGCGCGTCCCCACGGTTCTCTTCATTATCTTCTGCACATCACTCAAGGTGTTATACCGTGTGATATATTGGTGGTAATAGCTGTTATGATTCACTGATTTAATATTGTCTTTGGGACCACACCTATGAAGAGTCAGTCCTCAAGTCCAGTATCGCATTGTTTTTGTGGGAAAACCAAGTGTCAAATCATCTGGCCCTGAGGTCAGATGCAGGAGTAGAAAACAGGCATTGGGAGACCTGGGTTAAAGAAAGGCCAGGGGAGGGAGACACGAACCACTTAGCTACAAACCACTATGAACCCAGCTACGAACCACTTAGACATGCTCCTCAGTTTGAAACCAAAGGAATTGTTTCACTGGTCTCCATATACTGTTGCAGAAACAACACACATAGTTTGGCAGAGACCAAATCCATGAAAAAAAAGAAAAAGAAGAAGAAGAATGTACTGCTCTTAAATCTGAGACAGTAACAAAAGCAGTGATCTTTACTGGTTCATTACGCGTGTATCATCATTGCACGGCAGCCCCACATCCGAGCAGGAAATAGCCAAACACAGAAAGACCCAGAAGAGAGACCCGATGTTGTCATTTTCACTGTCCACTGCAATGTGGGAACTTTTTCAGGTGTCACTCAGCCTGGAAGTTACTATCTTTCTACCCAAATCCAGATGATCTATAGACCCCTTCCCAGTGCCCCAGAGAGGAGAGACCATTCCCGGGCAGGAAGCAGCTGCCCCAGGCATGTTACCGAGAGTCTACTGCAGGTGCCCGAGCTTCCTTAGCTGCCGGTCTTACTGGAACCTAGAGCAGGAAATTAGGAAGAGCAGCTGTTCTGGCTATAATAATCCACTAGGTGAAGGTTTGTGCTTAAAATCAAAGTTCTGAGTTATCGCGGTGGGAGCCACCGGGGAATCTCTGAGGTTAGACAGAAACAAAGTGCCACGTTGGTGGGACTCTTACAGGCACAGACGTCACGGGGATGGCATCGAGGGCTACCAAGGACAAGAAGCCAGAGACAGAAAAGGACGCGGATGCAGACGTCGCCCTGGGTTACATCGCACTGAGGAATGGACCAGCTCCCCATCGAGGAGGTGTGAATTCATGGCACAGGTGCTCACGTGTTATTTGTGATTAGGGGCTTGTTTCAAGGCATGGAGTGTCTGTGTCTCTATCAGCTCAAACGTCACTTCCAGCCAAGTCTCATTGATTGGAAGGGGCTGCCTGGAGCTCTGCGTTGATAAGGTATCCAAGTTTGGGGCTTGACTCAGAAGCTGACCTTGACGGGCAGGGGATGGAAGCGGGGCCTGGGTGCAGGGTTGGGGGAGGTTAGCAGTCTTGGTGACAAATCCTAGGCCTTAGCTGGTGGATAAATCATATGTGGTTCTTGACCTGTATGTACAGTCATTCTCAGTGCATCTTTTTGCTCTCATGATAAAGTTCTAAGTCCAAGGAATCCTTTAAGATTTGTTTAAGATCGTTACCTGAGATAAGTACATCTTTGAAAACAATTACTGTCAAAATGCTGGGGCCAAGCAAATGCACAGATGACAAGTCCTCACAGCCCATGCCAAACAAGACCAGCTTCTGTGTGAGCCACGGGGTTGGGTGGCGGGGTGGAGGTCTCTGTATGCCTCACACGCAGTCCCACCAGGGTTAAGAGGACCGTGCTATCACGCAGAGCAGGGATTTAGAGCCGTCTGTGAAATTCCATCAAAAGAAACCGAATAAATCCCTTCCTGGAAGGCTAAGTCGAGGCTGATGGGACTCTTGCATTCACAGCTGCACACACTCAAGATGGGCAACAGATCAAGGGCTGTGCACAAAAGCCCGGCGTCACTGGAGAGAAGCAACAAGGCAACAGATGTTCTGGACTCCGTTCAAACTGGCTGCCTCGCTTTGCGTTTGTCCTCTTCTCACTGGTGGCCACTTTTGATATCGAATCAAGTTTCTGATCTTCATCTTTATCGCCTGAGTGGAGTAAGACCCAGTTTAGGAACCTGAGCCCTCATTCTGTGTCACTGGCCCTGAGTGACGTTAAGTACAAAACCACAGTCCCAGTCATTGAAATCGGGGTGTCAACTGCGTGCCGGGCACCATGCAGAGCGTGTTCCTCATGCCCTTGTATTTAGAAGTCACGACATAACAAGAATCATGCTAAGACAGAGTCTTTTTTTTTCAGAAGAAAAAAATTGGGATTTTTATTGTAATTGCATGGGAATTACTTTTATCAATCTGATAGATTTGACATCTTTATGATATTGAATCTTCCAATTCATAAACATGATATATCTTTCCATTTATTTAGATCTTGTTTCAATAGTTTTATCATTTTTCTCCGTGTGTTGAACATCTTTTTTTTTTATTGAAGTATAGTCGATTTACAATGTTGTGCCAGCATATCCTTTTTTAAGATCTATTCCTACATACTTTGTATCTGTTGATGACACTGTAAGTAGTATCCTGTTTTATTGCATTTTCTGTCTGTTTCTCATATATAAAAATAAAATTGATTTTCATACCTGGATTTTGTATCCTGTTGACTACCAAATTCTCTTATACTTTGAGGTGTTCTACATGGTCAAGCATATTATTAGCAAATAATGATAGCTTTGCTTCTTCCATTTCAATCCTTACACATTTTATACTTTTTTTCCCCCTTACTGCCATGGTTAAGACCACCAGTACAAAGCTGAATGGAAAAATCATGATTTGGGGAATCTGTGTCTTGTTCCGGATCTTAAAGAGAAATGCTTTCAATGTTTTATCATTCAGTATTGCTATTGTTATAGGCTTTTTTTGTTTTTTTGTTTTTTTGTAGGTTGTCAGATTAGGAAAGTTCTCTTTTATTCCTAACTTAACCTAAAAGGGTTTTCACTTTCTGGGTTTTGTACGTAACTAGGAAAACCTTATGCTGGGAAGTTAAGAAACATAAAAGACATAGAGCCTTGATGTGTCCCAGGCACGGTGCCCAGCACTTTACAAATGTTTCTTTACAACAGCCTGATAAAGCAAATGCTCAGATTCATGATGAAGAGGCACAGAGGTCAAGGAACTGGCCAAGGCCACTCACAGCTAGCAGGTGGCAGGAGTGGGATAGGAATTCAGGTGGTCTTAGGAAGTGGGCACTCGAACACTGCCACAGGGCAGAGGAGGCATGGAGACCCAGGGAGATGAACTCAAGCCCAGGGTCGCAGAGTTGGACCTGACTCAGAGGCAGGAGTGGAACCCTTCTTGACCTCAAAGACTGAGCTCTCAGCTGCTCTCCTGTACTTGCCGAGGGTTGGCCAGAAAAAGGCTTTTTCCTTTATTAACCTTTACTATATGAGGCTGTACTATATTGCCTTAAGAAATCCAGTTACTGCATCGTTGATACATATTTTCAGGCCAAGTCTCACCTGGGAATAAAGTCTGAATTCTCAGATTTTGCTTCTAAAATCATCCGTGCTCTCTCCTGTTTCAGAGGAGAACGTGTGGGGTCACGCCCACATCCACATCACCAAACAGAGACAGACAGGTTTTCTAAGAGCCCTCTGACTACGTGCCCTGGATGGTCTGATTTAAAGGCATGAGCCACACAGCGGGTTTTAAAGCCCTGGGGCTGGTTTCTAGGTTGGTGGATGAAGTGCAGCACAGGCTGCTGCTTTACCACCACCCACTCACCAAGCCTTGCAAGGATGGGGGAGCGTGTGTGAATGTCACAGCGTAGATGGGAATCTGGATGCATTCCAAAGCCAAGTGCAAATGCTCTTGGAGTGCCCTCGGCTTCATTCCCTTCACACCTCTCCTTGCCGGTACTAAGGGACGAAGGGAGTGATAGCAGCAAGTACATTTATCCACACACTCATTTTTCTGCAAAAACTCCAATGCCATTGCTTCTCAAGGACAGGTCGAGAACATGACGTTTCCTACGGAAGCAAACTCAGAAAGCTTTCAAACCAGAAAACAATGTGCAAGGAGGAGCATAGATTTAAGAAAAATACCTTAACGTGAAAGCCAGTCTGAAGCCTGGTTTTGTTGATAAAATCATACACTGGTATTCCCCAACCAATTTCACCAACATACTCAGGTTTATATTTGGCCGGCAAGCTTCTCTTTGAGGCAGGCCTCTGTAAATATCTGAGATCTCCCGTTTTTTCTAATGCAGGACGCTTTTCTCCTATATAGGAAGTATGCTGAGCAACTTTAGGGAGATGGTCCTTTACATAATCTGGGCCTTAAAACAGAAAGAAAAAAACACTTTGAAAAAATCTCCACACTTTATTCTAAGATGCTTTATTCTAAATGGTGGAAATAATAACAGCTAATGCTTGTATGTCTTTGACTACATTCTAGGTGCTCTCATAAGCCTTTTAGATATGTTAATTCAATTACTCCTTGTATTAACCAAATGAAGTTGGGAGTATTATTTCCCCCAGTTTATAGGTGGGGAAAACAAGGCCCAGAAGGATTGGTTACTTGTCCAGAGTCACAGCTAATGAGCCGACAGGCTGTCTCATGGTTTTCTTTATAACCAACTTAATACAGACACGTTCTTTTTTTAAAATTTATTTTATTGAAGTATAGTTGATTTACAGTGTTGTGTTAATTTCTGCAGTACAGCAAAATGATTCAGTTATACATACATATATATATATATATAAATATATATATACATTTTTTTTCAGATTCTTTTCCATGATGGTTTATCACAGGATATTGAATATAGTTCCCTGTGCTATACAGTAGGACTTGGTTGTTTATCCATTCTCTATGTAATAGTTTGCATCTGCTAATCCCAAACTCCCAATCCATCCCCCCCAACCTCCTTGCCCTTGGCAACCACAAGTCTGTCCTCTATGTCTGTGAGTCTGTTTCTGTTTTGTAAATAAGTTTATCATTTGTATCATATTTTAGATTCCACATATAAGTGATATCATATGGTATTTGTCTTTCTCTGTCTGACTGACTTCACTTCGTATGATAATCTCTAAGTTCAACCATGTTGCTGCAAATGGCATTATTTTGTTCTTTTTTATGGCTGAGTACTATTCCATTGTATATATGTACCACATCTTCTTTATGCATTCATCTGTCAATGGACATTTAGGTTGTTTCCATGTCTTGGCTGTCGAATAGGAGACACAGTCTTTACACTAAAACTCCTCACTAATACCACATTTGCAGGATGTTGGTCTTTAGACATCGAGATGTTTTATCTAGAGAGATAAAATCCTGAAATGAGGATTAGAAAATTCCCCAAATGTATTAGAAGCCATGGGAAGATGGAGAGAATTGTCAGATGAGGACAGCTCATAACGGATGATGCCCAAAGGCAGGGGCATTTAATAAACATCGGTATTTTAAATGTAAGACAATGAACAAAGGAATCAATGAATTGTGGAAGTGGGTGAAGCAAAAATAACAGGAGGTGTGGGAAAAGATGGCTTCCATATGCTTGGTGTTGAGAGCTGATGACGTGAACATGTGAAGAGGAGCCAGAATGGTCCTGATTAGAACAGACAGTGATCTGCTGGCCCAGGAAGAGTTTCGGAAGTCCCGGAACCAAAGTGGCTGCAGGATTGTCTGGGCAGGTTGGGGAACACAAAGAAGAAACGTCACTCCTCTTACCCAAGGTGAACCCCAGACCTTGGAAGTGGAGGCTGTGCTGTGGTCACAGTGTCACCTGGCCCTTCCTGACCCTGTGGCCCCTCTCATTTTGTCTTGGGTCGTGGAGCTCAGGGTTTGCAGGGAGCACAGGTGGGCGGGGGGTTGACCACATGCTCCGATGCAGTGGTCGGTGTGGTTACAAGTCTGTGCCTGGAGACATCATCCAAGCTTTCCAAGGGAGCTGAAAATGTGAGAAATCGCTCCCCAGACACAGGCTTGGGGCAGATGTTGCCCCAGCTTCCCAGTCACCGCGGCTCCCATGACGCCTGCGTGTTCACTGTGCCTCATTTCCCGTGATGGACTCGTCGTGGCCCCAGGTTCTCACTCAGGTAAAGTATAGGATGGCCCAAGCATGAAAAACTGTTTTCTCTCCCAATGTGACGGGTGTTGAGGGCTCACCTACAAAACTCCTGCCATAAGGAAAATTTTGCAATCTCCTCCAAACAGGATGAAATTACAACTGTATTAGTCTTGCTGGAAGTTCAGGGTATTTTGAGGCTGGTGTTTTCCCAAATGTTCCCCTAATATTGCTCCCATGAGTGACCATGACAAAGCCTAGGCGTGAACTGGGGGTTCTCTATTGTCAAATACACTTGAGAACACTATCCGTTTGCCGTTGAGAGAGTCCCAGCACATGAAAGTGTGTTAAAAGTTCTGAGAAATCCGGGCTTCCCTGGTGGCTCAGTGGTTAAGAATCCGCCTGCCAATGCAGGGGACACGGGTTCGAGCCCTAGTCCGGGAAGATCCCACATGCTGCGGAGCAACTAAGCCCATGCACCATAGCAACTGAGCCTGCGCTCTAGAGCCCATGAGCCACAACTACTGAGCCCATGAGCCACAACTACTGAGCCTGTGCTCTAGGCCCATGCACCACAACTACTGAGTCCGCGTGCCACAACTACTGAATCCACGTGCCACAACTACTGAGCCCACGAGCCACAACTACTGAGCCCATGTGTCACAACTACTGAAGCCCGCGCGCCTCGAGCCCGTGCTCCAAAACAAAGAGAAGCCACCACAATGAGAAGCCCACGCACCGCAACGAAGAGTAGCCTCCACTCAGCCACAACTAGAGAAAGCCCACGCGCGGCAGTGAAGACCTAACACAGCCAAAAATAAATAATAAATTTATTTAAAAAAAAAAAGTTCTGAGAAATCCTGCGGTAAATTAACCTGTTAGCAATTATGTAATCCAACGTTTCCCAAACTTATCTAAACATGGATCCTTTTCCTCGTTGGGTCACCTGTATGCATCCTGCAGACACCAGCAGATTTGGGAAAATATTGATCCTCCATGTAATTTTCGGTTGTTGCTAAAATTCTGTCGTCACCTCACACTATTGCAAAAGTGAGAGCAGACGTATATCTATAGTTATTCCTTGTCACTCTGCAGACCACATTTTTTAAAAGAGCAATTACTTGACAGCTGAGTCTAAACACTTCGTTTTAGACAGAATCGTAGAAAGTGAACGTGCTTTACAAGCCGAGGGTGGGGAGAGGAGCTCCCCAGAGAATCTAGCTTCCCTGTGGCATTTCAGTTGAGTCACTGGACTTTCCTGAAACCCCATGTACTCCTGTGTGCTTTAGAAATAGCGTGATGCAGCGTGAATGGCACAGGAAGTTCTGGGACATCCCTCCCTGGCTGCATAGCTGACGCAGGCACCCGCCTATACAGCAGAGGCAGCTGAGAGTCACTGTCTGCAGTGGGCCAGGTTCACAGCCGTCCCCTGGAGCTGGCCTGATGCTCACCTAACCAAAAAATCCACTCTCACCACGCAGGCAGCAATGCAGACGTGGGGTTTCCCTGATGGGCAGTTCCGCGGGTGTCTGGCTTTAAATGACCCATGTTTCCCTCCCCTAACCCTCATCCTCCAGAGCCGAGACTCTCTGCTGGATCCGATTCCCTGCTTCAAGGTCAAACTTCCAACTCCTGTCCAATCCACGGTCGCTTTGTTTTTCCTTTAACGGCTATCATCTCTGTTCGACGACTGTTGCTACGTCCCTTAGGGTGTTCCTAGCTGTTTTTCATCTTATGGCACGTTTTCTTGGGTCGTTCATTGTTTTCCCCAAAACCCCGGCCCCCATTTGCCAGCCATGAAGTTGACAGCTCCTGGGTTAATAAAACCCTCATGTGCCCATCTGCTTTGGAGTTCTTGTCAACACCTGAAGACCAGCTCCAAGGGGACACCCCGCAGCTGTAATCCTGAAACAGAGCTGCCCAGCACTGGTCTACTGCCAGGGGAGCCACGTCACGATGGGGGAAGGAGAGGTGCTTCCATTTACATCTGTGCCAGGCTTCACGGGTCCTCATTTCTGCATCTTCCTGCCCTGGAGAAACTGTGATCTCACGGCCAGCGGGTAGATCCTGTCTCCCCTGTACGTGCCCAGCGTGGCTTGTTCATCAGTGTCTGAAATTCTCAAGTTACGGTCGAAGATGTGGTTTTGAAGCTAAACTACCGTAGGGTCAAATCCTGGCTTTGTCTTGTGCTTTGTGACCCAGGGAACATCATTCGGCCTCTGAGTTTAAGCTTCTCATCTCTAAAATGAAAAAAGACACATGCACCCCAGTGTTCATAGCAGCACTGTTCACAACTGCCAGGACATGGAAGCCACCTAAATGCCCATCGACAGAGGAATGGATAAAGAAGATGTATTATATACATACAATGGAATGTTAGCCATAAGGAAAACAAAATAATGACATTTGCTGCAACATGGATGGACCTAGAGATTATCATACTAAGTGAAGTAAGTCAGACAGAGAAAGACAAATATCATATGATATCACTTATATGTGGAATCTAAAATATGATACACATGAACTTATTTACAAAACAGAAATAGACTCACAGACATAGAAAACAAACTTATGGTTACCAAATGGGAAAGGGGGGGGGATAAATTAAGAGTATAGGATTAACAGATACACACCACTATATATAAAATAGATAACCAAAAATGACCTACTGTAGAGCACAGGGAACTACAGTCAATATTTTGTAATAACCTATAACGAAAAATAATCTGAAAAAGAATATATACATATGTGTGTGTGTATGTATAACTGAATCACGTTGCTATACACCTGAAAGTAACACAACACTGTAAATTACCTATACTTCAATTTTTTTAAATGGTTAAAAAAAAAAAAAGAATAGTGATGCCTGTCTGGTAGCCTTGCTGGAAGGAGAGGAAATAATTTTATTGAAAGAAGTGCTTATCTGAGCATCTGGCACATAAGATGCAGCAATATTATTATTCGTGTCTCTTCCTCTTTCTTGTCTGTTCGCTTCTTGTTTTAATTTGATGCTTTGTCTTACCGGTTACATTTTTTAAAATATATTTTAGGAGCTTTCACTGATAAACAATTTATTTCTTATTGTGAATAAACTTCCAAGCCTTTCCTGAGAGCTCTTCTAGATCAGGGGTTGGCAAACTTTTCCTGTAAAAGACCAGAGAGGAAATATTTGTGGCTTTGCATGCAGGGCATACAGCCTCTGTCTCAACTACTCAGCTCTGCCCTTTAGGGCAAGAGCAGTCATGGACCCTATGTAAACAAATGGGCGTGGCTGGGTTCCAATAAAAGTTTATTTATAGACACTGAAATTTTAATTTCACGTAATTTTCACATGTTACAAACTATTATCCTTCTTTTGCTTTTCCCCCCAACCATTTGAAAGAGTAAAAACCATTCTTTGCTCACAGGGGGCAGGACAAATTTGATCCAGGAGCCATAGTTTGCCAACCTCTGATGATGGTGGACAGAAAGGCAGCAGATGCCACGGAGGGTGGGAAGAGGCCAGACCGGCGAATCCTGGCGGCTTCCCAACAAGCGTCACCTGTTGCCAACACTGGGAAAGGCCGGGCCACGGCATGTGTCAATAGAGAAACAAAGTTCCATCCTGAGGCAGATGTCTCTTTCTGACTTCTCTCCTCTGCATTTGCAGTGTTTCAATTAATTAACGAACTCATTCCTTTATTCTCTCACCGATTGATTCATTCCTTCAACAAATAGTTATTGAACTGTACGCCAGGCACCGTTCCAAGTGCTGGGCGTAGAGCAGCGGACAAAGCCGAGACCCTGCCTTCAAGGAGCTTCTCCTGTGTTTGAGAGGCCGGTGATACTTGTAAACGGTCCCTCAGCATCTTTCATCTGGCTTCTCACAGTAACCTCCTAACTACTCTTAGCTCTAGCTTCTCTCCTATCCAATCCATCCTCCACGCAGCTGCCGGGAGGAATCTAAAACGGAGGTAAAAGAACATATCTCTTCTCCTAAAAATCATGAAATGGTTTTCTATAATGGTGCCTGTAATTGTTTTCATCCAGATCTCCTAGCATTTCTGACTAGTGTCTTCATAAACTGAGCCAAGCCTAGTGATGGAGTCTTACCTTCCTTCACCTTTCCTTACGATCAGAACTCATCTTTCAAGGCTTATTGTGAGTGCCGCCTCTTCTGGAAAACATCCCTAATCCCAAGTCAAAATTAGACACTCGGGCTTCCCTGGTGGCGCAGTGGTTGGGAGTCCGCCTGCCGATGCGGGGGACGCGGGTTCATGCCCTGGTCCGGGGGGATCCCACGTGCCGCGGAGCGGCTGGGCCTGTGAGCCGTGGCTGCTGAGCCTGCGCGTCCGGAGCCTGTGCTCCGCGACGGGAGAGGTCGCAACAGTGAGAGGCCCACGTACCGCAAAAAAAAAAAAACCAAAAACCAAAGAAAAAACATTAAAAAAAAATTAGACACTCAGCATGCTGTGTTCACAGGAGTCTATTTCATCTTTAAAAATATCATACTTATTGGATCAATTCCATTTGTAACCTCCTAGAGGGTAAAGGGTATATTTTATTTATCTCTGTGAACACCTAAAAATTTTTTTTAATTGAAATAGATTTGACATATAACATTGTGTACATTTAAGGTATACAACATGTTGATCTGATACATTTATATATTCTAGTATGATCGCCATTGTAGTGATAATTAGCACATTTATCATTTCTTTTTAGTGGTTGGACTAATTACAACTAGTCTCTTAGCAAGTCTGATGATAGTAATACCATATTGTTGTCCATACTCGCTATGTGATGCATTAGAGCTCTAGGCTTATCTGCTACTCTTTGCAAGTTTGTACCTTTAGACAACATTTGTCCTATGCCACCAATTCCCAGCCCCTGGTGACCACCATTCTACACTTTAAGTGTGTGGTTTTTTTAGATTCTACGTATAACTGAGATCATACAGTATTTGTCTTTCTCTGTCTGACTTATTTCACTAAGCATAACGTCCTCAAGGTCCATCCGTGTGGTCACAAATGGCAGCTGTCCTCTTTCTCATGGTTGAATTGTATATATAGATACGAGATATACGCACATATCATCTCTGTAAAGTCTTAATTGTCAGCACAGTGCTTGGAACATAGTAGGTCCTCAAGAAGCATGTGTTGAATGCTGAAGAGAACTGTTTGTTGAATAAGTGAATTAAAGAATTCCATCATAAGATGGGAAGTACATAAAGCCATGCTGAGGGAGAAACGAGCGGTTCTTTAAATATCTATAAGCAACCTCATTTCCAGAGCTGCCTTAGACCCTCCTAGTCTGGACTTCATGATTTGACAGTTCAGGGTAAGGTCAGAGAAAGGGCTGCTTTTCACAACATTTATTCTGCATAGTTGGCGGCACAGAGAAGGATGAGTGCTCACGGCGATATCACTTCGTCCCATAATATGGCCTCATGAGCCAATTCTCCACTTCAGTGACCCAAATGAAACACACCAAGGAAATAAATCGACAGGCCTCGAGTGGAACACGGCAGTGAGTGTTTTAACACGTATATTTGAAAACATGTTGACAATACGGGTATAAATTGGCCATTACAGACGTGCCATGCAGAACAACAGGGTTAGTCGGGGGAAGCAGAAAAGGCAAAGGTCAGAGGGAGGGATGTGAAATACGAAACAAACTCTAAGGGACACATCTGACATATGCACGTGGGGAAAGTAGAGGAGATGATAATTGTTGTAGCTGCTAATGTGCACGGGACTCTCCATTTCTAAGAACTGGCACACAGTGGACTCATGGACAGGAACAGTTCTAAACTCCGTATTTCAATGCAATTCGTGCAATTATTCAATAGGTCTAACCATCGGATGACCTGGAAGACTTAGTTTGTCGATATGCGTTTGGAAGATGGCGGAGTAGGGAGGCCCTGATCTCATTACCCTCCCCCCACCACCAGCACACCCAAATCACCACTATTTACAGAGCAACTATGGAGGCAAAAGACCAGAAGGCTAGCAGGAAAGATCGTCTACGACTAAAGATGTAAAGAAGGAATCTCAATCAGACGGATAGAAAGGAAGGAGACACAGCATCCCCAGGTGGGTGACCCCTAGATGAGAGGATAATCCCAAATAGACAGGTGCACCATACAGTCTAAAGAGACCTCCTTCTCCTCCTCCAGCAGCATTGTCTGCTCTCGGGACAGACATTATTATTCCCTGAAGCGGTAAAGTACAGCTTGGTCCGTGTTTCATGTGTGAGGTCAGGGTCCCCAGCTATTTTAGGAGCGTGTCTTGTCTCTCTGCTTGTCAAGCAGCCCCGGGTTAGGTCCCTTAGAGACTCAAACTGTCTTCTATTTGCTTCAAGCTTCCAAAGCATCCTGGGCGGTGCAGTGCACTAAGCAAATGCTTGGTAATATTCGTTGAAAGATCGACTACTTTAACATTAAGTTGCTGATGTAATCCAAAAGTATAAAATTCCGTACTTTTCCATGGGAACACAGAAAAAAGGCAGGATCAAAAAGTTTTGTAAACATCTCTGGACTTTTACTTGAAAAGTAAAGCTGACAGACTCATCTTGACAAAACTGCAACCAGGTGATTCTCTACATGTTTATCTCACCTGAAGACAAAATCTAAGTAGATAATAATAAATAGGTTTCAGAATTCCCTGGTGGCGCAGTGGTTAAGAATCCGCCTGCCAACGCAGGGGACACAGGTTCGAGCCCCAGTCCCGGAAGATCCCACATGCCGCAGAGCAACTAAGCCCGTGGGCCACAACTACTGAGCCTGCGCTCTAGAGCCCACGAGCCACAACTACCGAGCCCGCATGCCACAACTACTGAAGCCCACGTGCCTAGAACCCCTGCTCCGCAACAAGAGAAGACACTGCAATGGGAAGCCCGTGCACTGCAACAGAGAGTAGCCCCCGCTCGCCACAACTAGAGGAAGCCCATGCGCAGCAACGAGGACCCAGTGCAGGTAAAGATAAATAAATACATAAATTTACAAAAAAATAATAATAAATAGGTTTCATTGTTTTGGTTTGGTTTTGACTTGGAATTTTCCTGTATAAATGTGTGTAAAATAGTCAATTTATTATAAGGAACTCTTTACCATTCATGGAGACAGTCCTCAGACGTTCCCATGAGAAAAAATATTAAGATGTACGTATGTAAAACTAATAAAAACCCACCAGAGCACTGCAAGTAACAGGAAGTCATCACAAATGAATTAAATAATAAGAAAAATCATTGTGTCATACTGTAAGATCTGAGGTCTGAGGAAGCTGGGCTTGCTTAATGCCCAGCGATGTCCTCAGAAGAATAGACTCTTCCCAGGTCGTGCTCTGCATCCTCAGGGTACCAGGTCGCCTTCAGGCAAGCTCCCCTTGAGGCTCCAAGGAGGCTGTCACAGCTCCAGGTATCATCATGCAGGTACCATAATGCCCAAGAGGGGTTGTGTGCGTTTCACCAGTGGAGAAGCCCTTCCTCGAAAACAACAGGTGAATTCGTCTCTCATTTTATTGGTCAGAACTGAGTCATTTATCTCTTCCTAAAACCAAGCACTGGAAGAGGACTGGGGTTTCAGAGCCTGGCATGAATGAATCAGGGTTTAACCCTGAGTCATATGAGGCCAAATTATGCAACCAAACAAGACGGTGGCTCCCTGGAAAGGAGTGGGATGTGAGGCCCCTGACTCGTCTGACACAGAGCACGTAGGGAAACTCCTCACAGAAAAAAAGGAAACCACACACCCAATGCGACTTTTTTTACTGCTTTACAATCTACTTTTAATACCACATACAATGATTTGAAGTCACTACCATCTGGTTCTCGATCACATGCTGAATTATAATTCATTTGGTGTTTATGCTCTCACGCATGAGGATATGACTTTACACGGAAACAGAGAAATGGAGGCCAGCCAGGGGCCCCGTCAGAACTCACCTTCACAAAATGCAGGGGAGAGAGGGCCGTGTTGCTCTCAAACCCTCTGAGCTAGAGCAGAGGTGGGCAAACTGTGCTACGAAGGGCCAGCGAGTAAATGTTTCAGACTCTGGGGCCTTAGCCTGTCTGTCACCACAACTCAGCTCTGTCTTTGCAGCACAAAAACGAGCCATAGGGACTTCCCTGGTGGTCCAGTGGTTAGGACTCTGTGCTTCCACTGCAGGGGGCACGGGTTCGATCTCTGGTCGGGGAACTAAGACCCTGCATGCCACGGGGCATAGGTGACTATCCTCTGATCTGGAGTGTGTCTCACATTTGCCTTTTACTTGACACTTTCTCCATGCGTATTTTGGACAGAAAGCTTCTCCGTTTGTTTGTTAGAGTCAAAGAGTTGAGTACATCACTGCAAAAATTAGTATTTCATTGAAATGCACTATTTTGCATCAAAAAGCCTACCTTTTATTTGTACAAAAGGTCCCAGAGAAAGCGTTGCTTTATTCTACTCTGCTGGTGTTAATTGGGCCCATCTCATTTCTGACTCTGTGATCACTGATTTTCATATTATTAGAGTTGTGTAAGTGACCAGTGAGGAGATGCAAATATAGTTAACCTGCCAGTGCAGATAAAAAATAGAAAAGTGGGTGGGATGATAAATGATACAGATACACTGGAAATTAAAACACGAGGTAAGAGGGCTTCCCTGGTGGCGCAGTGGTTGAGAGTCCGCCTGCCGATGCAGGGGACACGGGTTCGTGCCCCGGTCCAGGAAGATCCCACATGCCGCGGAGCGGCTGGGCCCGTGAGCCATGGCCGCTGAGCCTGCACGTCCGGAGCCTGTGCTCCGCAACGGGAGAGGCCACAATAGCTAGAGGCCCGCGTACCGCAGGAAAAAAAAAAAACAAAAAAAAACACGAGGTAAGAATGACACTGGTTTACTGCTAAACAGGTATGCGTTGCTCTGTTCGTGCTCTGAGTAATGATGGTGATTACCACCTAATCCAGAGAGAAGAGCTTAACTAACTCTGGGCTGGGTGGAAACAGCTGCTATGGATTGTAAAATGTACCATCGACTTAATACTAGGTTTGCTTCAAAAAGAGAAAAGAAAAGAAACTTACTACTTTAAATGTAGGCATTGACAGCAAGGCACATCACAGACAAGTTAACATGTAATTTATGAAAATAACACTTTTTAGCCTTCATGAAATATGGCCATTTCCTTCTCTATCCCCTGGATAAACAGGACAGCAGGAAAGGATTGTTTATTTCTAGATGGCAGTAAGTGACTTCAGTTTAGACCAGGGCAATTCAGACTAGTAAGTGGTGTTTCTCCACCTTGTAAATTATATCATAAGTGAGTAAAAATGGCTTTAAAGGGGCTGAGAGTAGGATGTAAGAAAAACATGGGAACTCGCTATTGGGATTATTGAGAAATGTTTAATTGTAAAAAAGCAGGTAAGCAGTAATCTACAGATAAGTACTCTTTACACTTTTGTATCTTTTAAAACAATTTGTATTGAAGTATAGTTGATTTACATGTGTTAATTTCTGCTGCACAGCAAAGTGACTCAGTTATACATATAAACACATTCTTTTTTATATTCTTTTCCATTATGGTTTTTCCCAGGATATTGAATATAACTCTCTGTGCTATACAGTAGGGCCTTGTTAGTTATCCGTTCTATGCATTTTTGTATCTTTTTTATTATACCTTTACCCTTTTCTACTCAGCCAGCCAGGGAACTGGCTGTGTTCCCAGATACTAGTTAAGGGGATTGAAATGAAACAAGTCCTCGTTTATTCCAAGAACAGATTCACTACATTGTGGCACTTTGCTTTTAAAATGGGTCTGTGAACAGGTGAAATACTAGACTCACAAAGCCACGTGAGAGCAGAGATTATACATTAAAAACTAAGTTAAGGGGCTTCCCCGGTGGCGCTGTGGTTGAGAGTCCGCCTGCCGATGCAGGGGACACGGGTTCGTGCCCCGGTCTGGGAAGATCCCACATGCCGCGCAGCAACTAAGCCCGTGCACCACAACTACTGAGCCTGCGTGTCTGGAGCCTGTGCTCCACAACAAGTGAGGCCGCGATAGTGAGAGGCCCGCACACCGCGATGAAGAGTGGCCCCCACTCGCCGCAACTGGAGAAAGCCCTCGCACAGAAACAAAGACCCAACACAGCCATAAATAAATAAATTAAAAAAAAAAAAAACTAAGTTAAATTTCCTTATCAGTCCATATCTGCATGTCCTTACTTTGGGGATCTACTCTCCCCTCCCTGCGAGCAAACCTTTTCTTCTCCAATCAACTTGGTGCAGCAAGGAGAGCCCTTGGACAGGAGGACAGTGACATTGGGACTTTGGTCTTGGCATGGCAGCCACGCCGAGAGGACCCAGGAAAATCCTCACATCTTCCTCGGTTAATACAATTTCTTCTTCTTCTTTTAACAACTTTGTTGAAGTGCAACTGACATACAATAAACTGCATGTATTTAAAGTGTGCAGTTTACGTCTTACAAACATGTACACACATGAGCAGGGTGCCACGTAAATACAGAACACCCAGTTAGGTTTGAATTTCAGATAAACACTAAGGGTTTTTTTTTAGTGTAAGTATGTTCCAAACATTGCACGGTACATACTTATACTAAAAATATTCTTTATCCGAAATTCAAACTTAGCTGGTGCCTTATATTTTCACGTGCTAAATCTGGCAGCCCTATCCACGAAATATCACCACAATCAAGACAAAAAGCGTATCCATCACCCCCAAATTTTCTCACCTGCCTTTGGAAATTCTACCTTTTCCCACTCCCTGCCCTTTGCTACACCCAGGCAGCCACTTATCTGCGTTCAGTTCCTGTAAATTAACTTGGATTTTCTACAATTTTATATAAATGGCATCATATACCATGCACTCTCTTAAAAAAATTTTTTTATTGAAGTATAGTTGATTTACAACATTGTGCCAGTCTCTGCTGTACAGCAAAGTGACTCAGTTATACACATATATACATCCTTTTTTTATATTCTTTTCCATGATGGTTTATCACAGGATATTGAATATAGTTCTCTGTGCTATATGGTAGGTCCTTGTTGTTTATCCATTCTATATGTAATAGTTTGCATCTGCTAATCCCAAACTCCCAGTCATACCCTCCCCTGCCCTTGGTAACCCCAAGTCTGTTCTCTATGTCTGTGTCTGTTTCGTACAATAGATAAGTTCATTTGTGCCGTATTTCAGAGTTCACATATAAGTGATATCATATGGTATTTGTCTTTCTCTTTCTGACTTACTTCACTTAGTATTATAATCTCTAGTTGCAACCATGTTGCTACAAATGGCATTATTTCATTCTTTTTTATGGCTGAGTAATATTCCATTGTATATATGTACCACATCTTCTTTAACCATTCCTCTGTTGATGGACACTTAGGTTGTTTCCATGTCTTGGCTATTGTGAACAGTGCAGCTATGAACATAGAGGTGCATGTATCTTTTTGAATTATAGTTTTGTCTGAGTATATTCCCAGGAGTGGGATTGCTGGGTCATGTGGTAATTCTATTTTTAGTTTTTTAAGGAACCTCCATACTGTTCTCCATAGTGGCTGCACCAACGTACATTCCCACCAACAGTGCAGGAGGGTTCCCTTTTCTCCACACCCTCTCCAGCATTTGTTATTTGTAGACTTTTTAATGATGGCCATTCTGACTGGTGTGAGGTGATACCTCATCGTAGTTTTGATTTGCATTTCTCTAATAATTAGTGATTTTGAGCATCTTTTCATGTGCCTGTTGGCCATCTGTATGTCTTCTTTGGAGAAATGTCTATTAAGGTCTTCTGCCCATTTTTCTATTGGGTTCTTTTGTTGTTGTTGTTGAATTGTATGAACTGTTTGTATATTTTGGAGATTAATCCTTTGTCAGTTGCTTCATTTGCAAATATTTTCTCCCATTCTATAGGTGGTCTTTTCATTTTGTTTATGGTTTCCTTTGCCGTGCAAAAGTCTGTAAATTTGATTAGGTCCTATTTGTTTATTTTCATTTTTATTTCTATTGCCTTGGGAGACTGACCTAAGGAAACATCGGTACGATTTATGTCAGAGAATGTTTTGCCTAACAGCATGCACTCTCTTTTGTCTGGCTACTGACGCTAAGCATAATTATTTTGAGATCATCCGTATTATTATAACATGTACCAATAGTTTATTCTTTTTTTACTGCTGAATAGTATCTTCTTGTATGGATACGCAGTAGTTAGTTTATTCATTTTCCTGGTGATGGACTTTTGGGTTGTTTTCAGTTTGGGGTGGTTACAAATAAAGCTGCTATAAACATCTGTGTACAGATCTTTGGGTGGACATATGCTTTCATTTCTCTTAGGTAAACACCTAGGAGTGGAACAGCTGGATCATATGCAGTAGGTGCGTCAACCTAGGAAACTACCACACTCCTCCCCTCAGTGGTCACGTCATTCTACATTCCCACCAGCAGTGTTCCGAGAGCTTTCTCCACATCCATGCCCAAACCTGATAGAGGTGGTCTTAATTTCTGCCCTTCTAATAAGTGGGTGGTGGTTATCTCATTGCGATTTTAACCTGCACTTCTCTTACGACTAATAACGTTGAGCATCTTGTGCTGATTTGCCATCTGTACATCTTCTCGGATGAAGGGTCCAAGTCTTTTGCCCATTTTTTAATTGGGTTGTTTTCTTACGGAGAGTTTTGAGAGTTATTTACATATTATGGATACAAGTCATTTATCAATATGCACTTTGCAAATATTTTCTTCTAGTCTGTCACTGGATTTTTATCCTCCTAACTGTGTCATGATATCGCTTATATGTGGAATCTAAAAAGAAAATGATACAAATGAACTTATTTACAAAACAGAAACAGACTCACAAATATAGAAAACAAACTTATGGTTACCAAAGGGGAAAGGTGGGCAGGAGGGATAAATTGGGAGTTTGGGATTAACAGTTACACACTACTGTATATAAAATAGATAAAGAACAAGGACCTACTGTAGAGCACAGGGAGCTCTGCTCAATACTCTGTAATAACCTAAATGGGAAAAGAATGTGAAAAAGAATAGATACATGTATATGTATAACTGAACCACTGTGCTGTACACCTGAAACTGACACAACATTATAAATCAACCACAGTCCAATATAAAATAAATTTTTTTTTTTTAATATTTGAAATGGGGGACTTCCCTGGTGGTCCAGTGGTCAAGAATCTGCCTTCCAATGCAGGGGACGCAGGTTCCATCCTTGGTCGGGGAATTAAGATCCCACATGCTGCGGGGCAACTAAGCCCACCCGCCACAACTACTGAGCTCAACGAGATAACCTGCGTGCCTCAAACTGCAGAGCCCGCGTGCTCTGGACCCCGCGCCCCACAACTAGAGAGAAGCCCGGCATCTCAGCAAAGACCCAGTGTGCCACAACTAAGACCCCACGCGGCCAATAAAGTTAATTAAATAAGTATTTTTTAAAAGAATGTAAAAACTTATTTTACAAAAACAAAAAAACTTTAAAAAAATATTTGTAATAAAAAAATAAAAGACTCTCCTTTCTCCACTGAATTCCCTTTGCACCTGTGTTTTAGTGGTACACACACACACACACACACACACACACACACACACACACAGTGTTAGTTAACTGGGTCCCTATGTGAAATATATTTCTTACTCTGGGCTGCAGTCAGAAAACTTCGAATGCCACTGATGTAATGGTCACCCGAATTACTTTTTTCTGTCTGCTTTGGTCTCTTAATCATACTTCTCACTTGTACACATTCAGTCCTTCCTACTTCTTCCATTTTCACTGTTCCTCTGAAACTTCATTTTCTGTGGAAGCGTATTTGTCATCACCTCAGGACACCACTGCTTTCACTGCCTCTTCAATTGTTCCCTCGTCTCTGTCGTTCAGGAAAGTGATGAAATGCTTTATTTCTCCCCACCAAGTTTACATCACGCTCTGTGTCATTCACACTCTGCCCTTTCATTCAATATGTCTTATGGTTTGCAGTTGGTTAACAGCAAACCATTTCCTCTTTCATTTGTTTTATTTTATTGGGAGGCATCATGGTGTGGGGAGAAGAGAACGGGCCACACTTCATCTGGATTCTATTTCAGACTAGGTTCGTCACTTTCTTCAAAAGACTGCTTCTCAGGCTCAGTTTCTTTATCTGAAAAATGAAACTACGTCTAACGACTTCGTGCAGTTGTTGTAAGAATTCGGAGCTATTGTACGTAGGCTAGGTCAGCCGTGTCTATACATGAACCTGGCACATAGCAGATGTCTGGCGGTTGGCTATTATCATATTATCTACCTTCTACCCATTTCTGCTATTTCCATCACCTTCTGCCCTGCCCTATCTTCCTCTCTGCTAATGCTAATATACAAGATTAGGCCTGAGATAACGAAATGTGATGCCCTGAACTATTATACTGAGAAATGATTAATGACATTACACAGGAAGTATCATGGTGCCGAACAGATGGACATCAGATTTAATCTTACTCTAAAAACGAAAAAGACTCTTCTTCTACAAAAGAGACCTTACAATCTTCTTCCCATTGTCAAGGTGGACAGAAACATACTCCTCTCTAAAGAGAACATGGGGGGAGGGATAAATTAGGAGTTTGGGATCAACAGATACACACAACTATATACAAAACAGATAATCAACAAGGACCTACTGTACAGCACAGGGGACTGTACTCAATATCTTGTAATAACCTATAAGGAAAAAGAATCTGAAAAAGAACAGATATATATGTGTGTGTATAACTGAATCACGTTGCTGTACCCCTGAAACTAACACAACATTGTGAATCAACTACACCCCAATTAAAAAAACAAAAACAAAATTGTGGCTACTGGGACATTTTGAATTACGTATGTGGTTTGCATTTGATTCTTACTGAACAGTGCTGGTGTGGAGTCTGGAAACCTGTGAAATTCTATGGTATGTAAGCTGGTGGATCATTGTAAGCGTGGCGACTGGGGAAATTGTTGCAATGTTTGTTAGGGAGGGCGAGGTCTTCAGGGCACATAACTGGCTGAAGAGTCAGACACACGTGGTCCCGAAGCATCTGTTCAGATGACCAAAAGGAGACTGCAGTGAGCAACCGTGTTTCTGCAGGGGAAGGGCTAGTGGCTTGGCTGCGCGGCTATGTGACCACGCCCTGTCCCTGCAACTACAGTTAGACTTGTTTGCTCATCCCTCAAACCTGTCGCCCAGGTTTCTGTGGCTGACTGCTCACAGTTGGATCCTTTTAAAGTGAGATTACACTCCCGACAGGACATGTTGTACATGCTCACGGCCTGAGAGCATCTAGGTTTTCACTCCACATAATACTTGGGTTAGGTCACATGATGCCTCTGAACGAAGCAGTGAGCATGACGGACGGATTGTAGCCAATCTAGGTGGTGACAAACAGAAATCCCCAGGATCTGCAGTCGTTGGGATCAAACAGACACAAAAGGATCTTAAAGACAGAAGGTTTTGAAGTCAGCCTGATATGGTAACGTCAGTCGATTATCAGAGACTGATAATAACCTCAGAAGGATGTAGAAATAAAAAATGTGTCAAGCACAGCAGGTCAACCTCCTGGTAGCATAGAGATACAGGAGTCAGAGTGGCACACTTTGATGATGCCCACGCACCACAGAAGAGGGCTGAGGGGTCTCCTCTTGGGAGGTACAGCTCTAAAGAGGAGACGTAGGATGGTCAGGCTATTATGGTTTAATGCCATTTAGCCCATGTTTACATAGCTTCCCCTGCAATGCCAGTGTTCTAGGAGTGTGTTGTGGAAGCGCTGATGCTAGCAATGTTTTCTTCTAAAATGTATTAAAAATATAGTGATTGTATAATAAAAATATAGTTGTCATCAGTAAACTGTATTTGATAGACTCACAGACACAGAGAACAGACTGGTGGTTGCCAAGGCGGGGGTGGGAGGGATGGAGTGGGAGTTTGGGGTCAGCGGAGGCAAACTATTGCGTATAGGATGGAGGAACACCAAGGTCCTACCGCATGGCACAGGGAACTATATTCAATATCCTGTGATAAACCATCATGGAAAAGAAGATGAAAAAGAATAGATATACATATATAACTGAATCACTTTGCTGTACAGCAGAAATTAACACAACATTGTAAATCAACTATACCTCAATAAAATAAAATTTAAAAAATTTCATTAAGTCACACACACAAGAAACGCTGTATCTGAGATTTCCAGGACTTTCCACGTGAGATCACCTGACCCACGACTGCCTGAGGCTCCACACGCACTGACACACAAGCATCATGGGCCTGTTGTGTGACTCGGGTTTTCATCTGTGCGGCGGGTGTAACAGTATCTACATGACAGATTTTTATGAGAATTAAATGAGATCATCATAAACTTAGAGCAGGTTATGAGTCCGAGTCAGTGAGTGTTAGATGGTGATGATAATGGTGAATTGATATGTACATTTAAGAATCACTAGTCTATGTTCATTTTCACTTATAATTTTAATACACGTTTATGAAATGGATCAAATGTTGACTTTTTCTTACAGCAAGTAATTAATATATGGAACCATATTTCATTGTTTTAATCCAAGAGTACGCTTTATTTCATGAACTCCATTCTTGGTAAATCCTTGCAACGCATTATAATTGAAACAATATTGCTTAAAAAAATATTGCTCTGGTTACGTAGCCAGGGCTCAGGGAACCTTCATTAAATCCATGAATGAAGTGAATTGAGCAGTGTTGTATTAGACATTCGATCATCCTATAATTTCTGTCTGCTCTAAGTCTACAGGGATGGTTTACTGGTAAACGTTGAACTACCAGCTCTCAGAATTTATACCAATTCCCGTGGTGTAAATATTGCCACTGTGGCCAATTTCAAACTACCAATCTGAGGTCAATGAATACAGAGCTGGAAAGAACAGCAGCATCACCTGTGGACTTAGTAAAAATGCAAAATCTCAGGCCCCGCCTCACATGGTCTGAAACAGAAACTCCGAAGGTGGTGCCAAGCTCTCTGTGTCCTAGCAACCCCTCCAAGCCAGTCTGACGCCTGCTGGGCTTTGAGAACCACTGCCTTACACCAGGCTGTTGTTTCTGAAGAAGCAGAGGAGCTCAGTAACTTCTAACATATATTAGCTAGTGTGCTGACACTAACAATATTGGTATTTTGATTCTTTTTTTTTTTTTTTTTTTTGCGGTACGCGGGCTTCTCACTGTTGTGGCCTCTCCCGTTGCGGAGCACAGGCTCCGGACGCGCAGGCTCCGCGGCCATGGCTCACGGGCCCAGCCGCTCCGTGGCATGTGGGATCTTCCCGGACCGGGGCACGAACCCGTATCCCCTGCATCGGCAGGCGAACTCTCAACCACTGTGCCACCAGGGAAGCCCCATAGGTTTGTTTTTGATATCTGTAAGTCTGTTTCTGTTTTGTAAATAAGTTCATTTGTATCATTTTTTAAGATTAGTTTCCACATATAAGCAATATCATATGATATTTGTCTTTCTCTGTCTGACTTACTTCACTTAGTATGATCATCTCCAGGTCCATTCACTTTGTTATAAAGCAGAAACTAACAACAACAACAAAAAGATGTGGTACATATATACAATGGAATATTACTGAGCCATAAAAAAGAATGAAATGATGCCATTGCAGCAACATGGTGTTTTGATTCTTAGGGCCATCTAAGAGCCTTTGAGCTTGTAACATACATTCCTGGAATCAAGAAAGGACCCCAAGCTACTACTCCCATGGGAAGATGGGAAAGGTAACCCATCTTCCAATATTTCCATGTTTCAGCTGCTGTTCAGAGGCTCTGAGAATGAATCGTTAAGTGCTACTGGTTGTGATTTCTGGTGGCTTCTGCCGTGGAGACCAGAGCAACATTCCCGTGTAAAATAAAGAGATGTTCTGTTGCATTAGTGCACATATCAATCCACTTGGGTTGCCCGTAGCTTTGGCAGTCCCATTACTACAGCCCTAGAGCCAGCTACGGCACCCACAGTACTGGCCGAGAGGCACACATTTCCAGAGAGTTCTGGGGCTTGGGACTGGTCAGCAGGTATAACCTTGTATCCTTAGGTAGGGCTCCCTCCCACTGCTGGCATTCATCCAACTGCCAGAATTGTCCCAGCAGCAGAAGCACATTCTATTTTTGGACGGGTCTAATTATTCTTTCTTCTGTTGAGCTGAAATCTGCCTTTCTGTAACAGTCTCGCATTGGTCTGAAATCTGAATCTCAGTTACTAATCCCTCTCTCAGGGGACCATCTGTCGGACACGGGAAAAGGCTCGTACTAGGTTCTTTTGCAAATCGGGCTCCCCAGTTCCTTCCGGTGTTGTTCGCGTGACATGATGCTCAGATGCCTCCCCCCGCCCCGCCCCATTCATCAGCGTCTGCCTTAAAACGTGGTCCTCATCACTGAAAATGAGGCTACGTGTGACCCCCTTGTCTGCGGAACAGAGACCTCCGTGATAGCGCGAGCTTTGCCGGCAACCAGGCTCACCCCTGGGCTCACCCTGAGTTTACAGTCAGCTACAAACTCCGCACCAACCAATCACACCACGATTTACCGAGTCTTTACCTGTGTTACGGAATTTTTAACCCAAAGTGCAAGGTTCATATGTCTTCCTGTCAAATTACAGTCTTGTTCATTTCAGCCCTCATTCTAAAATATTATCATTTACAACCCAAACTGTCTTCTAATTTTCACTCTCTCTCTCTTTCCCGAGGTTGATGCCTTCTGCAAACCTAACAGTGTGCTCTTCCTCTATTCAAATCACTCAGAAAACCGTTGAACAGAATGAGCTAACCCCTACCCCCCTCCCTCAATCAATTATTAAACATCAAAGCTTGAAACTAGAATAAAATGTCCAAGTGAAGTGTCAGTTAAACATTGACTCTCACTCGCCAGCTTTACCTCAGTGCGTTTCAGCTGAAGTAGCCTGAGAAATAAAGATGCTGCAGTCACTGTAAATAATTCCTAGGGAACGTTCAGACTCCCCGGTAGCTATTAAATATTTGAAATACATGCCCACATTCTTCAATGGGTGCAGAAAAAGGCAGTTTAGGAACAGTATAGAATCATTAAAAGCTTTAATCGTGATCCCAGACTCGCTGAAGGATTTAGTGGGTATTGATACTATACTGGAACACATGACTACAAAGTTTTGGTTCTTTCCATTTCCTTCGAGTTAATTACTTTTGTGTTTGTGAAAATTACTCCTCCAGTGGCCACTTAGATCTATGAAAATTGAAAATGATAAAGAAAGATTTTATAAAGACGTTCTACTCGGCATAGAGGAGTTTACGGGCTATATGAAGAAACATATTCCTAAATTCTGTTTATGAGCTGCATAATCATGGGAAATGTGACGCTGAAAGCAGAGATTATCAGGATCACAAACACCATCATTCCGTTCGGGGGATGGTTTCTGAAATGATATCTGAGCTTTTTTTTTTCGGCCACGCCATGCGAGATCTCAGTTCCCCCACCAGGGACTGAACCCACGCCCCCTCCAGTGGAAGTGCGGAGTCCTAACCACTGGACTGCCAGGGAAGTCCCAGATGGTATCTGATCGGATACCTTTAGACCACCCGGAGAGGAAAGATTAGAAAATAGGTTTCTGTTGACACAGATGAAGCCACTGCTGGGGAAGGGGTGTGTGTGTGACTTTTTTATTTTTAACACGAACGACCCTGGGGAATCTACAGCACCGCAGAATTTTACAACAGTTTTTGATGAAGCAATGCTGACGTAACATGGCACCAAATGTTCCCGTTTATTTCGAACCCTCCCTCGAAAGTAATACTGTGTACTGTTGCATTACTTCTTCCAGGAAAGCAAATTAACTACACATTTGAATAGGTGGTCAGTGGTCCCAGGCCTATGATTATTACTGAGTGGTCACGGCTTCTTCCCAGTAACCAAAATATCATACTTAGATGTTTTAAAAATGAAAGATACAGAGAAATTAGAACACTGTGTATTGCTAGTGGGAATGTAAAATGGTGAAGCTGCTGTAGACAACAGTATGATGATTCCTCAAAAAATTCAACATAGGGCTTCCCTGGTGGCGCAGTGGTTGAGAGTCCGCCTGCCAGTGCAGGGGACATGGGTTCGAGCCCTGGTCTGGGAAGATCCCACATGCCGTGGAGCAACTAGGCCCGTGCACCACAACTACTGAGCCTGCGCATCTGGAGCCTGTGCTCCACAACAAGAGAGGCCGTGATAGCAAGAGGCCCGTGCACCGCGATGAAGAGTAGCCCCCACTCGCCGGAACTAGAGAAAGTCCCCGCACAGAAACGAAGACCCAACACAGCCAAAAATAAATTAATTAATTAAAAAAAAATTCAACAGAGCAATTCAACTTCTGGGTGTATACCAGAAGTGAAAGGAGGGACCATAACAGGTGTTTGTACACCCGTGTTCATAACAGCGTTATTCACAACAGCCAAAAGGTAACGTAGCTTAAGTGTCCATCAGCGGCTGGACAGATGGACAAAATGTGGTGTGTCTGTGTGTGTGTGTGTGTGTGTGTGTGTGTGTGTGTGTGTGTGTAGCCTGCCAGGGCTACCATAACAAAATACCACAGGCTAGGTGGCTTAACCAATAGAAATGTGTTTTCTCACAGTTCTGGAGGCTGGAAGTCCAAGGTCAAGGTGCCCTCAGGGTGGGTTTCTGGTGAGACCTCCCTCCTTGGTTTGCGAGGCCCCTTGCTCTGTGTGTCCTCATGCGGTCTTTCCTCTGCACACACAGAGAGAGCTCTGGGGTCCCTCTTCTTATAAGGACACCACTTCCACGGGATTAGGGTCCCACCCTACAACCTCACTTAACCTTAGTTACCTTCATAAAGGACCTGTCTCCAGAGAAGGCTCATTGGGGAGTGGGGCTTCAACAAATGAATTTGGTGGCGGAACAGTCCAGTCTCTAATGACACACAAAAGGTTATTATTCAACCTTTTAAAAAGGGGAAACCCTGACAGAAGCTACTATATGGGTGAACCTTGAGGACATTACGCAAAGTGAAATAGGCCAGTCGGAAAAAGACAGATACCATCTCATGCCAGTTATATGCGATTACTAAAGTGGTCAAATTCATTGAAATAGAAAGGAGGATGGTGGTTGCCAAGGGCTGGGGAGGGGGAAACAGAGCAAGTGTTTCGTGGGTACAGACTTCCAATTTTGCAAGATGAAAACAGTCTGAAAATGGATGAGGGTGACCACTGCACAACAGTGTAAAGGTACTTAATGCTGCAGAAATGTACATTTAAAATAGTTACCTTTTTTTTTTTAATTTTAAGGGTACCATTTTACGTTATGGTCATTTTATCACAATTTTTTAAAAATAAAAAAATGAAAAAGTACTCAAACATTCATGCTTTAGTGTGTGACCCCAAACGGCACTCACTCTCGGTGGGTCTCTTTGTCCTGAAACACACACACTTACTATGTTGCCATGATGTGTCTTCAGTCTATCAGCTAGTGGTCTAATCATTTGTTTACGCTTTTTTTCCACATTGTCTTCAAATGTAGAGAACGGGCATTTCATCTCTATGTCGACCTCTCCATAAAATCTCTATATTTTTAGTATGAATTGTGACAGTTTTTCTCAAGTGTTGGCATCACAATGATGGTAATAAAATGATATATTTACTGAATTATGGGAAACTCAGTTTGGGGACTTCCAAGCCCTACAAGAATGTAAATAATTTAACAATATTCTTTGATGTTAGTTGACTGTAAACTAGAAGAATTGGAAAGTCCCAGGCTTGTTTTGCACTTGGTCCCTTTCCCTTCCTCAACCAATATACAAATGCAGAGAACGCCTGGTTCCTGACTTACAGTAAATATTTGTGGACTAAATGAACAGTGTGTGATATGCAGGTTACAGAAAGAACTCCCTTACTGAAGGAAGGGAGAAATCCAACGTCTCTTGCAAACCACTGAGGTGCGGACTCCAGAGCAAGATATTTTGAAATAGTATCACACTCTTGCTGAAATAATGCAATTTTTATTGTAAAATACAGCTGATAATTTTCCATTTAGAAAGAATTTTTTTTTCAAGTGTAGCAAAGCTTTTAGAAATGAAATTTAGTTCAGTATCACGTAGTCCCTTTCATAAAGCCAGAGCCAAGAACACTGGTGCCACTTCTGGGTATGTGTCTTAGAGTCTTTGCAGATACTGTAATACAAAATTTCCAAGTTTTGCTAGACTAAGGGAAGAGAAATAATCTATTAGAAAGAAAAGAATTGGAACAAAGAAACTTAGCTTTTTGTAATGCTTTGCATTGTAATTTACATATAAATATGAATAATGTATATTAGAATGCTGACAAAAGATAAAAACCTACAATTTTGTGTGATTAGATTAATGTTTAAAAATTATATTGAGTGCTTACTACGTGTGCAGTGTTACGTTGTCTGATGAGGGGAAGGCAAAAGGCTAAGGTTCAGCCCAGCCCTCAGAGAGCTTATAATCTAAGAAAGGAGTGGTACCCACTGAACAACCAGAGCGAAGCCGGGTGATGCTGCCTTGCAGTGAAAGAGAAATTCAGAGACAGGGCAGGAGCGGTGAGAAGTAGTCATGATAGGGATAGAGCAGGATAATTAGTTAGTTTAGAAATCCCACTAAGGGATTAAAGACAGAAAGGGAATTTTAAGGGAGTTTGGGAGACTGTTGTAAGCTAATGATCACTCTAGGAAAGAATCCAGTAACGTAGCAACTCTACCTTGAAGGAAGACCAAGTGCATTCAACCACCAGGCACACTCAAGCCACAAACCCTGAGAGTTAAAACACAAGACAGTGGACGTGGGGTCTGAATCTTGTTACATGAAGTCAGGAAGTTATGGTCCTTGAAGAGTAGCATTTCTGCATGTAGCCAAGAAAGGAATACAGGTGAAAGGGGAAAGAAACTAGGTGAAACTGGACATTACACGGAAACCTGAGATGAATTACCATATTTTAGTCTGTCACCATCCTTCTGCTAATATACATATGATTTAAATAGTGCCATGACAGTCCCAGTTAAACCATATACGGCCAACGGAGGAACTAATGATGTAAGCCTTGACGTCTACCCAAGAATGAGGAAGAAGGTGGTCTTCTCCCCTCCCCACTTCTTCTTTGATTATGAAAATGTAGCCCCCTTTGTTCTCAGGGCTGCGACCTCTTGCCTGTCTGCTTGTACCTCTCACAAGCATCCTATGCTAATAAACTCACTCTTTACCTATCACTTTGCCTCACGCTGAATTCTTTCTGCATCGAGACAAAAGAATCTGAGCTTCAGTAAGTCCTGACACCAGGTGAGCGGTTTCAATTAAAAGATAGTGGGTTCGAGTCCCCTCCTAAGTCAGGGATCGTGGGTTCAAGCCCCAGTCTGAGTTCTGGTTGGGTTCAAGTCCCATCCAAGAAGGAGTGAGGTTTCAGTCAGGGGAAATGTGGGTCTTGAACAGAACTTGGACAGGTTGATGGAGTCAACATAAAAGTTTGAAAAATTAGAATTTGTAACTTTTTAAAATATATGTATACAATCAAATACACGATGAGTGTGGGGATGGGAATTCGTTCAATGTTCCTGCTGCCTGTGTAAGAGAAATGGGATGGAAAGCGGATTTCCAGCATCACTGCCAATCACCTCCATTAACCAGACCACTACAACACGAACAGGTTCATACAGAAGCACCTCGGAGTTTTCCACCCTCGGCAAACCCTGGCTATTCCCTCCAGCAGATGAAGAAATTACATCGATAACCATGGACCAGTTAGCTGAACTCCCTTTAGTCCATTTGTCACTGCAGTGTTCAAATTACAAAATAACATTACTTTTGCACCATCAGGTATTACTTTTTCATGTTAATTATTAATGGGGGAAATGCAATAATTTTAAAATGACAGCTCTTTTTTCCAGTTTCCAATTTTCTAGTTAACAGAAGAGGGGAGGGGATTCATTCTGTTATTCTTTTTTTCTTTTGTTTAGGGAGGCTTTCTAGATTGCCATCTTTTCTGGTTTATTTTCCTACCTTTTCTTTAGGAACCCCTTGAGGTTGCAGCCTAGCTACTTCGTGCTTGTTTGTCAGTTTAAAAAGCTGAAGTAGGGAGTCCTACTGGGCTCCCAATTTCTCATTTTTATAACAGCCCCGCTCCCCACAAGGAGACACCGGGTGAGAAGCAGCTGGGCCACTGGTAAGAAGAGGGGCTTAAACGCGTTTGTTGCCTTTGAAGTTGTGTGATTTCTTCCCGTTACTGGCCACAGTGCATCTGCAGTACCTTAACTTTTCCATTTCCACTAAAAAGCCAATCTCTCTCTCCAAAGGAGCATGAACAGACGTAACCACCACCCTGGAAAGGTCTAGGGGTGGAGGTGATGGGTGACCAGCATGTACATTGACGGGAGCAGGTGGAAACTCCTTGTCTGAAATCTGATGTTGGTTTCAGCAGTGCCTGATTAGGGACTAAATCATATAAATCACGGAGAAAGGAGAGTTAGAGACATTCTGGATGAGAGAGGTAGGAGATACCGCGGAGGACTCCTGTGCTTTCTACAAGCACACGTCTACTCCCGGCAAAGAAGGGAGCACAGAGAGGAGACAGCGATGTGTTCCCTCTGCCTCGTCCTTTAATGCTGAGATCATTTTTGACCCCCTTAAGGGATTAAAAAGACATTCAGAATGACTCTCTAGATAGGAGAACGATTGGTCAAACGTGTAAGTTAGTGCCTGGGAATAATGTGATAAAGGAAAATGCCAGACTGTAAACTTCTCAACGATCTGTCAGCTCATCAGTTCATTCACGTCTTCCTTCTAGAAGCTTTTTTGACAGCATACTCTGCATTAGGCTGCCCTTGGTGCTAAGACAATGTCCTGTCTGCTTATTCTCTGAAGCCGGAACCAGAAAGAAGGTGAGTCCCAGAAGTCCTGGTCCCCCAGCTCCACAAGAAAATAATTCTGTGTGTGACACACCCACAGTGGAGGGTCGGGAAAGTGATTCAGATGCTGGGAGACAAGCAGTAGATCAGAGGCTGTGGTCAAGCCAGTGTGGCTTTGAAAACAGTAAAGAGGGAGTCTTGGGGCCAGAAGACACACAGGGAAGCCAGGCAGAGTGAGCCGCCGGGCTCACACAGGTATGAGTCACGCAGATCCAGGATGCTGGCCACCGTGCCCAGGTGCGCTTCGGGGATGCTCGCGACCGCTTAGAGTGGGCTTTCCTGTTGCAGGATAAACTGGAACCTGACAGAGCTGGCTGGACCCCAGTGGGTCTCTCACCTGGCCCAGGAGTCAGAGAGGCTGGAGGGGTCACGGAAGCTGCCGCCAACTGTCAGTAGCCGCAGCAGCACCCGGCGGCACAGACATACTGTCTACTTCCCTTCTGCCTTCCAATCTCACGCCAATGGCTCCCTGGCCCCGACTGGCCCAAAACTGTGCAGAGGAGGAGGTTCTGGGAAATGCAGTGCCAGCTTCCCTAAGTCGACAAGGCACAGACCCAGCTCATTTAGGCCGCAGCAAGTTCAGGATAGCGCACGGGCTGTGCTGTCCCTCTGACTTGCACTTCACATGATTTATGCGACCCTCATTCCCACTGATGACAGAAACCACTCAAATACACGGACAGCTGATTGTTGAGACCAAGGCAAAAAAAAAAAAAAAATCCAAAACATAAAAAGGGAAAAAACATTTTATTGATTTTTTTTGCCTCTAAGCAAATGTGATGGCCCAGAATCCTGTCTTGCCCCTCTTGTAAAATTTGAGGCCCCCTCGGATTACTGGAAACAATTTAGGATAGATTCGGGGTCTCCTGGGTTTGTGATGAACTCAATAGATGGTCTGATACAAGTGGTCCTTATTTTATTTTATTTTATTCTATTTTATGTTTTTCTCTCAACAGGACCTTTGCAGAGCAGAAGTTTTTAATTTTTCCAAGTCCAATGCAGCAGATTTTTCTTTCATGGATTGTGCTTTTGGTATCATGTCTAACTACTCTCTACTCCTATGTTTTCATAAATAACTTTTAAAAACCTTTTAAAAATCTATTATTTTTTTATTGAAGTATAGTTGATTTACAATGTCATGTTAGTTTCAGGTGTACAGCACAGTGATTCCGTTACATATATATATTCTTTTTCAGATTCTTTTCCCTTATAGGTTATTATAAAATATCAAGTATAGTTCCCTGTGCTACACAGTAGGTCCTTGTTGGTTATCTATTTTATATATAGTAGTGTGTCTATGTCAACCCCAACCTCCTAATTTATCCCTCCCCTTGCCTTCCCCTAAAGAAGGGGTGGTACATATATACGATGGACTATTACTCAGCCATGAAAAAGAGAATGAAATTATGCCATACGCAGCAGCATGGACGGATGATCATACTAAGTAAAGCAAGTCAGAAAGAGAAAGACAAACATATATCACTTACATGTGGAATCTGAAAAAAAAAAAAGATTCAACTGAATTTACAAAAACAGAAATAGACCCACAGACATACAAAACAAGTGGTTTTTAGTCAAGAGAAGTAGCAGCCCCAGATCAGACAGAGGCAGAGAGGCCAGTGAACACACGTGTCTAGAACTGGGCAAGATGTCCTCGGAGCAGAGGGGTGCATCTACCGAATCGCCGTGGCAGCCACTGGGCCTGTTTATTTTCCTCTGAGTGCCAGGGAGGAAGGTAGTAAAGGCTTACGTATGAGGGAACTCCTGCCGGGTGCTTTGACTGCACCAACATTTCCCCACTCTGCTTCGTGCAAAATTCAGATAATGAATTCAAGTAAATGTGTTGAGGCTGGGATAGGGCAGCAGTTATAGGGCTGGAATTAGGGTGACCAAGTCACCCAGTTTTAGCACTGAAAATCCAGTGTCCCAAGAAACCCCTCCTCGTGGGTAAACTGGGGCAGCTGGTCATCCTAAGACAGAGTGCAGTGTGGCTAGAACAAGGTCTCAGCCTGGACAACAGGAGAAACTAAAGCCAGAGGGCAGAGGACATATCAAGGAGGGGGGCGCCAGCCACCTGGCTGTTGGATTTGCCTGCTGGGGTGGGAGCTACAGTAAATCAGGTCTGTACCGGGGCTGAAATTCAAAGCTCTAGTCAAGAGTCCCTGAATGTCCTTCTGCAGGAATTTGACAAATGTAAACAGAGACCAGCTAGGGTTTGTGATAATCTCTGTGCAGCTTTTTTTGCTCTTCTTTCTTCCATCTCCTTGTAACTGCAGAAGGGAAGAAGATGGGGGTTTAGGGTATACCAGTCATTGGATGAAGGTGGGAGTTGACAGAAGGTCCCAATGTTTGTGATCCCTTCTGATAAACAGACTACAGGAATAGCCATCATGGAAGAAGTTGTCTTTGAAGCCTCCTTATATTCAAGTCGCTTGCTCAGAATTTTATCTTCTCAACTGTGTCTGGTCAAGAGGTGAGAAGATAAGTGTCCTCGACCTTGGACCCTCTGCCTTTGTGCCAGGTGGGATGGGGGTCCTTTCCTTTCCATTTATCGGTGTGTCTACCCTATCCCACATTCTGTGAACCCTGAACTTTCTGCTTAAACACATGGTCCTAACTTTTTGTACAACCTCAGCCTTTGGGCCCAATCTCAGTCCCAAATATATGTTTCAACTTCCAAATATTTTAGCTAGGCACCCTCCTTTTTTTTTTTTTTAGGTGATTCACAGTGATGAAGTGAATGTTTACACATACAGTTTTTGTCTACGTTGTATCATCACACAAAAATGGCTGGAAAAACTCCCACCCAAATTTGGAGATAATGTTTAAAGATAGTTAGACTTAAAGGCTGGTTGTCGTGTATGAATATCTGAGTCTTCCAAAGCCATCCTCCAAGGCCACTAAGACAAGAGTGTAACAAGAGGCATGTGACTCTCAGTTGAAGAAAGCCATATGAAGATGCTCAGACCCCAAATCACAAAGGCAGAGTCTTTCAATCTCCCGCATTGATTGTGGACGAGCTGCATCCTCAGAGCCCTCTGGGTGGGGAGCAGCAGGAACTATTTATTTAACAATGATTAGGACTTCCCTGGTGGTGCAGTGGTTAAGAATCCGCCTGCCAAAGCAGGGGACATGGGTTCGAGCCCTGGTCCGAGAAGATCCCACATGCTGCAGAGCAGCTAAGCCCGTGCGCCACAGCTACTGAGCCTGCGCTCTAGAGCCCACGAGCCACAACTACTGAGCCCACATGCAGCAACGAGGACCCAACGCAGCCTATATACATATATATATATAAATAAATAAATTTATAAAAAATATTCTTAAAAATACCACAATGATTAATGGGGTTCTTGACCAATATATAGACTAGTGTAAATAACTTCCGACTTTATAGTCCTTACACCAGAAATCCATACAATTACACCAATTTTTTTTTTTTTTTTTTTTTTTTTGCGGTACGCAGGCCTCTCACTGTTGTGGCCTACTGCCGTTGCGGAGCACAGGCTCCGGACGCGCAGGCTCAGCGGCCATGGCTCACGGGCTCAGCCGCTCCATGGCATGTGTGATCTTCCCGGACCGGGGCACGAACCCGTGTCCCCTGCATCAGCAGGCGGACTCTCAACCACTGCGCCACCAGGGAAGCCCAGAAATCCATACAATTAGACGGTATTTCCACAGCACTTCTCCTCCAACAAAGTTGGGGATTTACCACAAACTGTCATTTCAATCTTTTCTTCTGAGTAATTAATTATATGCCAAGGTCAATGATAAGCTATCATTTTTTTGGGGGGGGGGCGTTTCAAGGAAATCTAAGACATTGGAATTGAGAAAAGAAAGGAAGAAATCGCTGTGAGCTGGAACTGGTAACTTTTGTTTAATCCCTGCAGATAAGAGGGGTTGACAGTCCTCGGGTGATTTCTGCTGAGAACGTGTCTGGGGATGTCGGTGTGCACCCAGCCCCCACGTGTTCCCAGAGGAGGTGATGGGGAGGGAGTGTGGTCCAGCAGTGGAGCCCGCGTCCTAAGCAGCTGCACAATCCCCAGGAAAGGAAATGAATGAGATCTACCGCGTCAGTCCCTAGGATTGCAGAATCAAAGGCTGTGCTTTTTAACATCTTTATGTAGCCCACGTGATTAGCACGCCTACTTCATTCTGCTTCCATATTATGAAAAGAGGGTGGCTACTCAGCTTGTGAATGGAAGTTTGAAACAGTCTGATATCTCTAAAAGGAAGAGACATGGGAGGTATTATTTCCTTGCTATGAACAAAGAATTCATCTAACCCGATTGCCATCAACAATCTTGACCTCAGATAGCTTTGCTTGGATAAGTTTTGACTACTCAGATTCCTAATTATCCTGTCATCAGTGCCATAATCCACTGGGCTGAAAGACGTATTTTGTTTTATATGATCATTTACAGAATGATATAACACACACGAATTTGAATTATACAAATGTTCCCAAGCTTTTTAAAAAAAATTATGAGCCTTTAAATTACATTGAAAAACTTTTAGATTACATTGTAAAAACATATTATCTGAGAGTAGATATATGGATATGTGACTGAATCACTCTGCTGCTGTACACCTGAGACTAACACAACCTGGTAAATCAACTAACTACACTCCAATATAATAAAACAAAAACAAAAGAACACAACAATGTTCGTGAGCTGAGTCTTCTGTGCTGACTAGAGTCCAGTTAGACCTTCCAGTCTTGGAGGACCTGTGACCTTCCTGGGGTAGAACAGGTACAGTGCCTGCTGCCCAAGGGTCTACGTGTTTCCACAAAGTGTCACGTGGACCACCTGCATCTTAGTCTCTCCACGTGCTTCTTTAAGTGCAAGTTCCAAGGCCCCAGAGAAACTAACTCAGAATTTGGGGCATTCTGCATCCTTAAACGTCTCCATAAGCGGTCCTTCTGCACATTACATTTTGAGAATCGGTGCCCTAGATCTGGGACTGGTTAGTTCAGAGTCCTCAGCGGGGAGGTCTTAGTATCGCTGGCAGAAAGCGGATTTGCTTCCTACTTCCAGGCGCACTGTTTCTTCCCGTTCCTCAGTAGCCCCCTCCCTCCACCAATTACGGGCTGGTGAGTTTTGATCATTGTTTAGCAAACCTGGGAGGTGCTGCACTCATTCCAGCCACTCGGGGTTCCCCGCCTCCATCCCCAGTGCAGTTCCCTTGATTGACAAGAATAAGGCCTTGGAAAGAAACCAGAGCTCGCCTTGCCTCCACCAGAAGCTTTCCTCAGGCTGCTCTAGGTCCTTGTCTGGGAAGGTCAGTCCTGCTAGCCCCCCGCTTGGAAGTGGGGTGCTGGGGCTCCTTGCCAGGTCTGTCGAGTTCAACCCCAGATACAGAACTTCCTCTTCTCAAATGACTGCCTCGCCTGCAATTCTGGAGCTTCCAGAAATTATTTCCTTTATTTTAGAAAGTGCTGCCCCAAAGAAATGATGCGACCACAGAAGCGTTTTGAGGCCTCTTTCAGTGCTATTATTCTTAAAAGCCTGGAAAATCTTCAATCTGTCTCAGACTCCTCCCTGGCCTGTATTTTTCTCAAAGATGGTATCTGTGGTCAGACCGGCCGTTTGGTAGGTTTCACCGTTTTTGAGATAATTGCTGGCAGCTGGGGTCAGCTAGACAGCAGGAACTTTACCCTTTCTCACTGGCTGTGAGTGAAATCAACTAGGATCACACAGGGCAGGTGGCTCGGAAGGTGCTTTTGCCTCTCCTCCTGCAGCAGACAGGAAAGGGGAGGGGGACAGACCCAAGGGAGACAGACAAAGGCTAAGACTTCCCACCCAGGGCCCCGAAGGGGACCTTTCTATCCTTCCTGAGGACAGGATGCTGGGTTGTTTTCCAAACCAAGATCCCGTGAATTCATGTGGTTTAAGGTAGTATTCCAAAATCTGCCATTCTATATTACACAACATTGTAAATCAACTATGCTTCAGTAAAATTAATGAACTAATTCATTTTTTTAAAACCTGCCATTCTATCACAACATTGTTTTAATGGAACTTGTTTTCCTTAGTATTATTTACATCAGGTTTATAGGAAAATCCCAAAGGCCAATCGTTGGCAGCTTAAAAAATATATTTTGTGTTCTGGACCCATAGCCAGCAGTTTACTAGTTTAGATTGCTAGTGATCTATGTCACATGATAATAGTTAATGCAGATACGGAGCATACCACGTGCCAGACACTGGTCTAAGTACTCTGTGCGCACTGACTCACTTAAAACTCCCAGCAACCCTGTGAAGTAGATACTAATATTGCCATTTTATAGACCGTGTAACTGGCGCAGAGTCCAAGGTCCTAGTCCAACAGCTAGTCCAAAGTCACAACAGTAAGAGCCAGAAGAGTTCAGACCCTCACCACTCAAGGTATGGTTCCTGCAGCACAGGCATCACCTGAGAGCTTGGCAGAAATGCAGACTCTCAGGCCCACCCAGACCTTTGGACTCGGAATCTGCATTTTAACAAGACTCCCCACGCGATTCGCATGCACGTTGAAGTTTAGAAACCACGGCTTAGATAGTCTTCGATTATTTCTCTCTGTGCCCATTAAAAACCCACCTATGGCTTAAGACTTTAGGAAATAATGTGTACTTGGCTGGTTTGTTACAAAAAAAAAATAGGATTCTAAGATGATGTTTGTGTCCTCTCCTAGCTCCTACCCCCTTCAGATAATCAGCTTCTCAAGAAAATAAATAGGATAAATTAGTTTTTTAAAAAGTCACTGAATTCTTACTATATGCAAGCACTTCATTAGATCATCATAGAATATGCTATGAAACAGGCACTACTAGCCTCAAATTACCGATAAGAAGACCGCGGTCACAAGGGTTAAGAGGAAAAGACAATGCATGGACTGGGAGAAAGTTTTTGCAAACTATGCAACCAACAATACACAAAACAGCTCATACAAGTCAATATCAAAAAAAAAAAGAAAAAAAATCAAAAAATGGGCAGAAGACCTAAATAGACATTTCTCCAAAGAAGAAATACAGAAGGCCAATGAGCACATGAAAAGATGCTGAACATCACTAATTATTAGAGAAATGCAAATCAAAACGTCAATGAGGTATCACCTCACACCTGTCAGGATGGCCAGCATTAGAAAGTCTACGAGGACTTCCCTGTTGGCACAGTGCTTAAGAATCGCCTGCCAATGCAGAGGACACGGGTTCGAGCCCTGGTCCGGGAAGATCCCACAGGCCGCGGAGCAACTAAGCCCGTGCACCACAACTACTGAGCCTGTGCTCTAGCGCCCGCGAGCCACAACTACTAAGCCTGTGTGCCGCAACTACTGAAGCCCACGCACCTAGAGCCCATGCTCCACCACAAGAGAAGCCACTGCAATAAGCCCTAGCGCTGCAACAAAGAGTAGCCCCCGCTCACCGCAACTAGAGAAAGCCCACGCACAGCAACGAAAACCCAACACAGCCAAAAAAAAAAAAAAGTCTACAAACATTAAATGCTGGAGAAGGTGTGGAGAAAAGGGAACCCTCCTACACTGTTGGTGGGAATGTAAATTGGTGCAGCCACTATGGAGAACAGTATGGAGGTTCCTTAAAAAACTAAAAATAGAGTTACCATATGATCCAGCAATCCTACTCTTGGGCATATATCTGGAAAAGACGAAACGTCTAATTCGAAAAGATACATGCACCCCAATGTTCACTGCAGCACTATTTAGAACAGCCGAGATATGAAAGCCACCTAAATGTCCATTGACAGATGAATGGATAAAGAAGATGTGGTACATATATACGGTGGAATATTACTCAGCCATAAAAAAGAACGAAATAATGCCATTTGCGGCAATGTGGATGGACCTAGAGATTATCATACTAAGTGAAGTAAGTCAGACATAGAAAGACAAATATCATATGATAACACTTACATGTGGAGCCTAAAAATATGGTACAAATGAGCTTATTTACAAAACAGAAACAAACAGGCACAGAAAACAAACCTATGATTACCAAAGGGAAAGTAGGGGCAAGAAAAATTTAGGAGTTTGGGATTAACAGATACGCACTACTATATATAAAATAGATAACCAACAAGGACCTACTGTATAGCACAGGCAACTCTATTCAACATTTAGTAATGACCTATATGGCAAAAGAATCTGTAAAGGAATATATATGTATGTATAACTGAACGACTTTGCTGTACAATTGAAACTAACACACCATTGTTAATCAACTACACTCCAATAAAAAGAAAGTAAGAAAAAAGGTTAGGAGAAGCAGCTGAGATGACAGCTAACCTGACAGCCCTGCTTCCTGAAGCAGGCTTCTCATGTTGATTTCCTCACAGGTAGCACATTAGCACACAGAACTATCCACTAATCTTTGACAAAATAATTTTTTCAAGCCCTGTCTCAAAAGCAAAAAACATTTTTTGCTTAATCCTGAGCATTTCTCCCTGATTTAAGGAAGCGATACTAATGTAACCTACAAAGTGTCAACTTTGGAAAATCAAATCAAAGCCCAGAAAGTCTAATCAATTCTTCTCCTTTCACTCTTACTTCATGCAATAAAGGTGTATATTGTCTTAAAAAACCCCAAAACAGAAAAATAGAGTATGAGACAAAGCTTGTCCTTAGAAGTCCTCTTCTAACGGGTTGGTTTAGATGCTTTTCAAAGTGATGCCAGCAACTAATATTTTTTTCCTGCGAGTCACATTGGTGATGATTCACATGATCAGTAATTTAAGGTAGGATTGACTTGAAACTGCTTTCACTTGTAGATAAGTTATGATTCAGGCAAATCACACACTATGACTATAGAATAAAAGGCAGATTAGCCAAGTGTGTCAGGCCCATTAAAATGTGTAAGCTTTTGTCATGAATTAGTTTTTTAAAACGGGACGTATTTGCTTCCTGAATTATAGTGATGAGACTTAAGCTGAATTTGCAGGACTATTTGATTCTTTCTTCAAATAGGAAACCACTGGCATTTCTGTGTGAAGTCATTTTCTATTTTTAAAATAATTTAATTTGAGACATGACTATGAGTGTGACCGTTTCACAAGGCAAAAACCAAGATGAATAAATGGGTCTGAAACCCAGACTAATGGAGTGAGCTGTTCATAATCACATACATGTTTATGTACTTCTCCCATCACTAAAGCTTCATTCATCATATTGGTTTTTGGCCATTTCCTAGACAGTATTTCCAATTCTAATATATTTCTAACAGAAGTCCCATGTTGTGATCACTCCTTTATAAGGTGGAATTCTGCAATATTCCTGGTTTACATATGCAGATTTTCTAGTAGATCTATGATGGCTGAAAAAATACATTAATATATTTATTTAGTCAGTAATCTGGATATAACACACATAAATACATCATATAAACAAGAAGCAGGCAGAGGCTTCCGTCCTTCTGATCAAGGCTGTGTGACCTTAAGGTTAAAGCTGTGTGATCTCGAGCAGGTCACTTAGCTCTCTGAACCTCAGTATTGTCATCTGAAAAATGATGGGTTAAATTAGATTATCTGTTATGGTGCCATTTTGTTTTTAACACCTTTATTGGAGTATAATTGCTTTACAATGGTGTGTTAGTTTCTGCTGTATAACAAAGTGAATCAGCTATACATATACATATATCCCCATATCCCCTCCCTCTTGCATCTCCCTCCCACTCTCCCTATCCCACCCCTCTAGGAACGTGCCTTTTTAATTTAACATCCCATAGTAATAATCCCATCAATCTCTCAATTTGGACCAAGTGGGAATTCATTTAAAAGTCTGAATGAAAAAATGTATTTTTTAAATGTAATTTTGTAACTTTAAAGCAGCATGGGACCTGGAATTGGGTAAGCAGTATCATTTGTTTGCAAACAGATGTTGTAAAAATACATAACCATGCTCTAAAATACTTTAAAATCTCTTCAGAATTTTGTTTATGATATTAGTTTTCATAGTAAGACCTTTGTAATGCCAAAATAACATTATCTATAAAATCTCTTCACTATGTAATAAAACTTAGCAAAGTGATAATAAAACTTACATGAAAGAATAAGCCAGCAAATAAAATGTTTTAAAAATACAGACAATAATTTACCTTATCAGATTAAACTCATAGTTATCAAAAACATATGGATTATAAAAATAAAAAGTTTGAGTTTGGTGGGATTGGCTGGGAAGTGACATAAAGGAACAGTTTAGGATGATGAAAATATTCACGATCTTGATCTAAAAAGTAAATGCATCAGTGTTTCACTTTGTAAAATATTATCAAGCTGAACACTAGACGAACATACTTACTAGAGTATATGTTACATATCAACTTTTTAAAAAGTTTTCAAAGTCGGACCCACTGACATTTGAATCTCTATCCCTTTATTAGTTGCAAAATAAATAAAATCTAAGATCCATCCATCATGGAGGAGACAATCTGTGCTCTAATTATGACAGTCAAAAGAAATGAGTAGGAGACAAAAGAAAACAAAGCACAGGGCGTAGTTTGTGGAGCGTCCAATGAGGTAATGGTCCTCCATTCCCACTTCTTCTACTTGACTCAAGGCCTTTGGAATTGGGTTTGTGTTTCCTTTCAATGTCACACTACACTCTGGGGACACCTGTGATGGATATTTAGATTAAATAAGATAACAGGATAACCTATAATGTTCTACATGCTTCTAGAAGACAGAAAACATCTTATTCCTGTTCATTTTTGTATCCTCCGAAGCTTGTGGACAACTTTTTAGTATTCAATAGGGATTCAATTTCTATTTGTTACACTGGATTTCAAATCTCTATGATAAAAATTTAGAATCAAATTTTTTTCTGAAATATGTTTTAAAGGGAAAAATATTAAAATTGGGTAGAAAAATATTAAAATTGGTTAGAAAAATAAAACTTGATGAGTGGTCAGATTAGTTCGGTAGTCACAGTACACTAAGTAAATATACAGTGTGAATTGTCTCACGGAATAATGGAATCTCACTAGAAATGAAAGAAATTGAAATTAAAACAATTATAGCTACCAATGATAAGTATGAGGAGTGTTACACTTATGGCAAGAAAGGGAAAATTTGATTTTTAAATTAAATTAGACATTAACAAAAACACTATAAAACTCTTAAAAGTGCTCTGAAATCACCCTCAAAGTTGCTGCAAAATTTCTCAGCTATTTTCTCATCCTCTTATAAGCTGGTTAGTTTTTCCTTACATATCAGCATTTGAGGTAATTGTTTAAGCTATTTCTCATGATATTTTATTGTTTTTACATTAGTTATTAATAGTGACAAAATATTTTCTCTGTTTTTATTGCAACTATGCAATATTTGACGTAAAATATGCAGCAAATCCACTTTTCATTTGCCTAACCAGGGTACATACCTGCATTTGCCAACACTTTTATAAGAACATGGACCTTCCATTGAGATCAGTTCCAAACTTGGAGGGAAAAGAGGCTAAGTTCCAATAACTTAGAAAGGTCCTAAGTGATGGGCCTTAGAGAAATTGACGTTGTAACATCTGACCTGCGTAAAAGTTAATGTGTGATGTGTTGACCACAGCAGCATTCAAGAAACAAGCTTCCCTAAAGGGTTGAACCTACTAAAATCAAGACTCAACAGCCAAATTCAATGTTCAGAAAATACAGAGGACAGAGAAACACGTCAAATGACATGACAGTAGCCACATCCAGAATGTTGGGTATTTCTACTGGATGACTGACACAATTTCTGCAACAAGAAAAAGAAAGAAGTCTATACCAGCTTACAAGACACCAAAAGAGACAACACAACCAAATGCAATGAATGTGTGGACCTAGCTTGAATCTGTATTTTCACGATCAATCATAAAAATGCATTTTAGAGGCAATGAGGGAAATATTACCATTGACTAGTTATTACATAATGTCACAGGATAGGTGTTAATTTTGTTAGGTATGATAATATCAATGTGGCTGTGTAAGAATATGTTCTTTTTTTTAAGAGATGCACAGTGAAACATATAGGAGTGAAATAATATCAATAGAATATCTGGAATTCACTTTTAAATAGTTCAGCAAATGAAAAAGAAAAAAGCTATGTGATCAAATGTGGAAACATTTTGATAAATTGTTGAATATAAGTAACAGGTAAGTGGGATATATTTTAAAATAGTCATAACAAACTTTTTTTTTTTTTTTTTACGGTATGCGGGCCTCTCACTGTTGTGGCCTCTCCGTTGCAGAGCACAGGCTCCGGACGCGCAGGCTCAGCGGCCATGGCTCACGGGCCCAACCACTCCGCGGCATGTGGGATCTTCCCGGACCGGGGCACGAACCCGTGTCCCCTGCATTGGCAGGCGGACTCTCAACCACTGCGCCACCAAGGAAGCCCCATAACAAACTTTTTAAAAGTTGTTATCAAAAAAAGATTGATATATACCTCTCCATTATCAAAAATAAATAAAAATGGGGAACTTCCCTGGTGGTCCATTGGTTAAGAATCCGCCTTCCAGGGCTTCCCTGGTGGCGCAGTGGTTGAGAGTCCGCCTGCCGATGCAGGGGACACGGGTTCGTGCCCCGGTCCGGGAGGATCGCACATGCCGCAGAGCGGCTGGGCCCGTGAGCCATGGCCGCTGAGCCTGCGCGTCCGGAGCCTGTGCTCCGCAGAGGGAGAGGCCACGGAAGTGAGAGGCCCGCGTACAGCAAAAAAGACAAAAAAAAAAAAAAAAAGAATCCGCCTTCCAATGCAGGGGACACCGGTTCAAACCCTGGTCAGGGAACTAAGATGCCACATGCCGCAGGGCAACTAAGCCCGCACGCCACAACTACTGATCCCACGCGCTCTGGAGCCTGCATGCCACAATTAGAGAGAAGCCCACACGCTGCAACTAAGACCCAATGCAGCCAAATAAATAAATATTTAAAAAATAAATAAGTAAAAGTAATTTTTAAAACTACTTGCAGGCTTTAAATACAAATACATTTTTCATAGTATTTTATACAATCCTCTGAAGTTCGTGGCCTCAACAGGAGTCTGTAACTTTCACCATCTAATTCCACTCTTTGTAAATATACCACAAAAAAATAACAGAAAGGGAAAAATAATTTACCCAAAAGTTTTCATGTAGCTTTACTATAAGAGAAAATTTGGAGATTAAATATAAAATTCAGGAGAATATGAAGTTAATTATTTTGTATCAATATAATGAAAAACCTTAAACCTATCAAAGGTGACAAGAATTTGAGCTACGTAAATACATGAAACTAAGTACACACTGACATAGATTAGAAGAAATTTCAAGTATCAATTAAGACTCTTTCACAGTTGGAAGTGACAGAAAAGCCAACCCAGACTGGCTTAAAGCGAAAAGGAAATCAATTAGCTGGCGGAAACGAAAACTTTAAAAGACAAAGGGGACTTCCTTGGTGGAACAGTGGATAAGACTCCACATTCCCCATGCAGGGGGCCCAGGTTCAATCCCTGGTCAGGGAACCAGATCCCACATGCATGCCGCAACTAAGAGTTCATATGCCATGACTCAGGAGCCCGCAAGCTGCAACTAAGGAGCCCTCCTGCTCAAATAAGACCCAGAGCAACCAAATAAATAAATAAATAGTATAAAAAATTAAGATAAAAGACACAAAAATCACCTTGATGGATCATAGATATAATGAAAACACAAACCAGTAAAAACTTTTAGAAGAAAACAAGGAGAAAAATCTAGGGGACCCTGGAATTGGTTTTGAATTTTTAGATACAACATCAAAAGCACAATCCATGAAAGAAGAAATTGATTCCTTGTGCTTTACTAAAACTAAAAACTTGTGCTCTATCAAAGTCTATGTTAAGAAAATGAAACGACAAGCCACAGACCAGGAGAAAATATTTGCAAAACACTTATCTGATAAAGGACTTGTATCTAAAATATATACAGAACTGTTAAAACTCAACAAGAAGAAAAAAAATTATAAAATAGGCAAACATTGTGAACAGACATCTCATCAAAGAAGATATACAGATGGCAAGTAAGTATATGATCATTGGTCATTAGGGAATTAAAACAACAGTGAGATGTAATTACATCCAGTTAGACTGGCTACAGGTAAAAAATAAGAAACACCAAATGCTGACAAGGGTGCAAAGCAACAGGGATTCTCGCTCTCTGCTTGCTGGTGGGAACACAAAGTGGTGCAGCTGCTTTGGAAGACAGTCTGGCAGTTTCTTACAAAGCTAAACAGAGTCTCACCAGGTGATCCAGCAATCCCATTGCTAAGTAAGTGTTTACCAAATTGAGTCGAAAACATACCCATGCAAAAGCCTTATAGAAGTTTTTTTTTTCAGAATTGCCAAAAACCGCAAGACACTAAGATGATTAGGTAAACAGTTACGATCCAACCATACGATGGAAGGTTATTCAGTGATAAAATAAATGAGCACTCCAAGCCATGAAACGACATGGAGGAACCCTCAGTGCCTACTGACACGTGAAAGAAGCCAGTCTGCAAAGGCAACACACTGTGTGGTTCCAGCTCTAGGCCTTTCAGGAGAAGGCACAACTACGGAGACAGTAAGAGATCAGTGGTGCCAGGGTCTCAGGGAGAGAAAAGTGGGGAGTGTGTCGGTGAAGCACAGGGACATTTAGAGGGGTGAACCTGTTCTGTATGATACTGTCATGTGGGTACACGGCCTTACCAAGTTGTCGAAGCCTGTAGACTTCACAGCACAAAGAGGAAACCCTGATGTATACAATTTCAAAAAATCATTTAGGGAACTTATCTAGGAAACAGACACAGACTCACAGACATAGAGAACAGACTGGTGGCTGCCAAGGGGGAGGGGGGAGAGGGGAGGATTGGACTGGGAGGGTGGGGTCAGCAGGTGCAAACTATTACATACAGGACGGGTCAACAACAAGGACCTGCCGTAGAGCACAGGGAACTATATTCAATACCCTGTGATGAACCATCATGGAAAAGAATATAAAAAAGAATATATATGCATATGTATAACTGAATCACTTTGCTGTAAAGCAAAAATCAACACAACATTGTAGATCAACTATACTTCAATAAAATAAATTTTCAAACAATCATTTAGGAGTTTAGGGACCTCCAGGACAATTCAGACAGTGACAGGAGAATCTAACTGCATGACAGGTGTATGAAGCAGCCTCACTGGAGGGGCTGGGGAAAGGTCCCGACCCAATAACTTTGTTAACGAGCAGAGCCTGTAAGCCCAAGGGCAAGAGAACGTCAAGGAAACACCGTACTCTGGTTGATAAGGTTTTCTCCCCTGGAGAACTGGTTAACAATTCTGATACGTGTATATACATACACTGAAAATTAAACAATTAAGTGAACGGATGGCAACGGGTGGGGGCCAGGCTTCTCATGATTGGAGGGGAATTTACAGATGAGCAAGCGGCATGCTTAAAAATAGGCTTGTGATTTGAAAATATAAAGGAAATAAGATTAAACGTGGTTTATTTCTTACAGACATCACAATTAGTCATATTCTATTTAACTACACTTTTTTAAACTGAAGTATAGTTGATTTACAATGTTGTGTTAGTTTCAGGTATACAGCAAAGGGATTCAGTCATACACACACATAATTGCACACACACACACACCACCCAAATCACTTAAAGCACGCTGAAGGAACAAGATGCCAGCCGACAATTTTACTGAGCTTACTACACGTCCTGCTCAAATTTTTATCAACCAAATATGTCAAAGCGTATAAAAATGCAAGAAACTTAAATCAGTAATAATGAAAATTTGATCACAAGTATACTTTTTATCAACATCGGAGCAGCCCCCATTACACAAAACATAAACTTTATGATACAAAAATATTCCTTTGTGGAAGTTAGCTCAGATGTCGTGAGAACGGGAACAGCTGTTCACGGCAGCTTGGTGTCGACGCCCAGACTGAGTGCATAAGAGTAACAGAATCGTGTAAAATAACATGTTTCTTTCGTTCTCATGTCCATTGTCACGTGAGCATCATATAGGTGAGGGGTAAAGAAAGCTTAACTCTCCTTGTGAAAGATACTCAAAAGCCCTTTACCTGTAAAAACCATCCGCCTCCCCACTGTGGTCGGTACTGGCTCTTGAAAGGATACACCTGCCATGGTTGTAGCTGTGCTACTGGATTTTCTTTCTCAGCTTCCTCACACCAGTTTATCTGCACCAGAAACAGCCAAAGACTCTGCTGTCTCTCCTCTCCCTGTCTGTGACCCGAACTAGGTGGTTGCTAGGGACTCTTTATGACAGGAAGGCAGGGTGTTCCTTCTAAGAGCTCAGTGTTCCAGCCTCCAGGAACAGACAAGACACAGCTGTAGCATCCCCAGGAGCGGCATCCAGTCTTTTCCTTACCTGTCAACATCAAGTCCAGAAGAGACCTGTTCAGGTTCTAGATCTAGAGCAGCCTTACGTCCCCAAAGACCTGGCAGCCTCAGTCAACACTGTCTTCCAACATATCCCAAGGAATGTTCTGCAGAGGGCTGTCACTGCACAAACCGAACAAAAATCACAAACCACGGTTAGAGGCATTTGAGAAGCCCTGGCTAGATAAAATACAATTAGAAATTATATTTTAAATGAATAAGATCATCGTTTATGCATTTTTCCCAGCCCCGTATTTCAACACGTCCTTAAACACAATCTGTACCTTGGTCATATTAATCTGTCTGTGGTTCCCATCATGTGTGATGCTCTTTCGTTCCTCTGAGCCTTTACCCATTCATTTGCTCTTCCGATAATGTTCTTACGTGAATATTTCTGTCCTCTGAGAGTCAGAGCCCGTGCCTCCTCTGCCAGGAGGCTGCCTGCAGACACAGCTGACCACGGGCTCCTTCACGCCCCTTTAACTTCTACGGCGTCTTGTTTATACCTACCTGTTAAACTGCTACCACGTTGTTTCAATTGTCTCTTTTGTCTGCCTCCCTACTAGAATCTCACTCCCAGTTCAGGGGAAAAGCATCTTTATTCATATTTCAATTTCCCGAGACTGTTATGCAATAGATGCTTAAGAAATGTTTGTGAGATGAATAAATGAACTAACAGCTAATTCCAGCCTGCCCAGAAATATAATATTGACCACCTGATAATCCATGGAATATAGATTCTAACAGCAATTTTGAATTCAACCTTAAATATATGGAGTTCTTTACCGAAAACGTAATGCCTTTTGTTTGTTGAGAGAAATTACAGTAAAAACACTCTACATTAACTATGAAGAGGGTTGCTAGCCTGGTGGCAAAGGGATATAACCCCCAAGTCCCCCTCCAAGGAAAGACTTGTGCCCCAGCTGCAGGAAATACCATCAGTAGACAGCCTGCAGCTGTCAGCTCCTTCAGGGGCTGCTTTAGCTGCAGCGGGCTGTGTCCCTCTCGTGGTGTCTCTCTCTGAGGCAAGTCCTCTCGGGGCAGCATGGTCAGAAGACTCAGTAAGGTGAGGGGATAAAGTCCAGATGTTTCCACCTGCCATGGGACCATTTTTCACCCGGTGAGCGGAGGCTTTGTTGAGCCCTCACCACAGTTCGGCTTCTTCCTCTGCCCAATCCTGCTTCAGTCTCCTTCTGTTCACAGGCATAGATCCCAAATAACCATCTTGCCCCCCACCAACTCCTGGAGGGCATGACTTGTGGCGGCCAGACAGCACAGATGTGTAACAGGGAAGAGCAAACCTGCTTCCGCATCAGGTCTATCCCTGTAGCTCTAAGCCTTGTGCTCTGTTGCCTGTGCTGAGTCCTGCGGGCTCTGCACCTTGTGAAACAATGTTGCCTCTAGCCTGAAATATACAGGAGAGCCTATTCTGAAGGCTCTGACCTTTAAGGGTAAAACACTTTTCCATTCATAGAGATAAAATGTTGCAGAACAGAGAATAACAGTTGTGAACAAAGGATTCCGGCACCAAGACGTTTCCAACAATCAGCCACGCCCACTCCCATTTTAGTATAAAAGCAGCCTGACTGCTAAGTTGGGGCAGGTGGTTCTTGGGGACACTAGTCCCCCATCTTCTCTGGCTTCCTGAACAAAATCTCTATTCCTTGCCCCAACACCTTGTGTCCCGATTTCTTGGCCTGTTGTGTGGCGAGCGGTACGACCTTGGACTGGGTAACATGTCCAGTCGCAAACGTGTTACACAGGAAGGCTTCTTGTTTTACCCCTCAACCCTCTAACCAGAAGCTGATTCTACTCCCCCAGCATGGGCAAGTCTACTGGTCTTCTTTGATCTGCCCTGCATGGCACTCTTCTTTACCTCTGCAGTGTCAGAAGCTTTCCTACCCTTTCTGGGGTTAACCAGTTCTTGTTACTATGGTCGAGGGCTCTCCAGCCCCAGCCTTAGGCTTCTCTCTGAAATTTCCCTATTTGTGTCCTCAGAACTACCACTTTCCAAGTGTGAAACCTCCTACTGGAAGTCAGGGGCCCGCCCCTTTGGTTTCTCACTGCAGTTTTTGTGATGCGGAGAGAGAAGGAAGGAGGAACCTGAGTGACAAAAAGAAATTCTTTAGTAAAATAAGCAGGAAATAAAGATCTCGCTTTTCGCCCAGGACCTCCCCTTAACCCATCCTGAGGAACACAGGCTTCCACTTTGCCTCAGAGACTGTTACAAACTTTTCAATCTGTTGTGGGCTTAGGGTCAGTGATTCTGATGGCAAAAGGCTGGAGGGAAGGGAAAAATAGAGGAGAAAAAATCAGAGTTAGTTCTTTGGGACATCTTTCCACCGACTCAGTACATGTTTAGGTTCATTTGTTTAGTTTTGTTTCATTTTTTAGGGATTAAAAAATTCTTGTGTAATTAAGTAAAATATTTACATGGTTTCAAAGTAAAATTCTTAAAATAAGGGATATTTACAGAAGTCTAGCTTTTATCTTTGTCATCTACATCTTGTTACTTCTTTCTCCTTATAGGAAAACTTGTAAAAACTAAAAGAAAAATATATTTATAATCATATCCTCCCCTTTCTCAGAAAAAGAGTAGCAAACTAAACACGTGTTCTTCCACCTTCCCTTTATTCAACGAGACCTCTATTAATGGTTATATGGGCTGTTTCCAATCTTTTGCTCTTATAAAATGTACTATAAAATATAGGTTTCTGCAAACATGTTCTCATTTATTTTGCAGTACATCTTTGGGATAGATTCCTAGAAGTGTCATTCCTGGACCAGAGGGTAAGGCATATATACGTTAGCTTGATACTGCCAAATTCCCCCCCGCCATAGGGCTGTACCATTTTGTTGTCCAACCAGCAATGTCAGAGAATGCCTATTTCCACATGACCCCACCCACAGAGTATGTTGTCAAACTTCTGGATTTACGACAGGTAAGAACTGGTCAAACAGTAATCGGCATTCCTCTCCTATCAGCGAGACGGAACATCCTTTCGTATATTTAGGAGCTATTTGCATGATTTTCTAAGACCTTCTGGTCATCCCTCTTGTGTAATTTACTACCAGGAGCCGAGCTTTGTCTACTTTTACAAGAATGAGCTAACATTCCAAAGAAGGACAACAGACACACCAACAGAGAATCACAGTAAAGTGTCAGAAGGGCAGTGATGGCTACGGGAATACATTTAACACCTAGTTTGTTCCTGGAGACATGGGGACAGAGGGGAGGGTCACCTGCCGTTCCTGGGACAGAGGCGAGGCTCTCGTCTGAACTGTGTCTCAAAGAATGATGAGGACCCAGGCAAGGGATGGGAGGTTGAGGGATGGCGTGGGCGGAAAGGGCATTTGGAACAAAGAGGACAGCTTGAGCAAACGGCCCAGAGGGGAGACACAGCCCACAGAACTGTACATGGCAGAAAGACAAGTTCAGCATTGCTGACGGTCATGGCTAAGAGGGGAGAGGGGAGAGGAGGCCTAAGGGGCTCGTCCAGGCATGCCAGGAGCAGGGACTCTATTCTGTAGGCATCGGGGACCCCTGAAGGTTCAAACAGGCAGAGACTGGTCAGTCTTGGGTTTAAATGGAAGATGCCTGGCTGGGTGGAGACCGAATTGAGGAGAAGAGCCTGGGGACGGGGGTCCAGGCAAGTACAGGTGAGGCCAAGGCAGAGGTGATGGGAGCGGAGAAGAGATGCATTCGGGAAACACGCTGAATCTAGGTGGTAAGGAATCAGGAGGACCCCGGTTATCCAGCCTGGGTGACCGTGAGTAGTAGGGTCACAAAATAAAACACGGAAAACAAGACAAAGAGAGAAAACCAAGGCCAGTAGGTAAAGCGATGGTGTTAACTCGGTGTGGAGCTGACAGGATAACCAAGCAGTTAAAATGAAGCCCATATTGTCATCAGAAGTTGCGACAGCTTCTGAACTCATTAGAGGGGATTAACGACGATCTCCTGTGGCCAGCAGATGCTCTTCAATTAGAGAAAAATCCCTATTGTTTATGAATCAGCTGCAACCTCCTTTGATGAAGCTCAGGGTTTACTGCTCGGCACAAATGAAACGTTGGCTATTGTCTTGCTTTGCTAATGTAACAGTTACTTGAGAGTTGAAAACTGCTTCACGGTGCAGCTGTGCAGGCCAGTGTCCAGTGCTCAGGCGCTGCAAAAACGCCTGTTCCAGTGTTTGGGAACGCATCCAGCTACACAGTTAATGATGGAAAGTGATACAAACTAGAAACTCCCATGATGCAGCAACGGAACCTATCTCCAGGTGAATATAGGGTCAGTACTTGCTAAAATTAATGCTCAAATACCCTATTACTAAGCACACTTTGCAAACTGGGGAGCTTTGCCACCCCTATACCGGTAAATCTTTCTTTATACTTTTAAGCGCCAAATAATTTTAGGTCCTTTCCCTACATTCCTGTTTTTAGGCAACAATCTGGAAAACTCACGGAATAGAGATACAGACCTGGCTTCAAATCCCAACAGTCTTCTGTGTAACACTGGCAAGTTGATTTTCTGTAAAATGAGAACAATTGTGCCTCCCTCCCTATAGGGCAAAGGGAATAACGTATATAAAATGCTTGTCACAACACCTGACACACTATGTAGTATGTATGCAGTAAATGTTCTCTGTAATATTAGTCTCATCACCTCCCCCTGACCTTGGCCTCTCCCCGTTCTTCCCTTAGAAAATACATGTGACTAATATACATTTAAAGTGTGACCATCATGGACCTCAAGATTATCATATTAAGTGAAATAAGTCAGACAGAAAAGACAAATATCATATGATATCACTTATACGCAGAATCTTAAAAGTTGACACAAATGAACTTATTTACAAAACAGAAGAAGACTCACAGACATAGAAAACAAACAAAAGGGGATAGTAGGGGTGGGGGGAAGGGGGGAGGGATAAATTAGGAGTTTGGAATTAACAGATACAAACTACTATATATAAAATAGGTAAACAATAAGGACCTATTGTATAGCACAGGGAACTCTACTCAATATCATGTAATAACCTATAATGGAAAAGAATCTGAAAAAGAATATATATTATATATATATAAATGCATAACTCAATCACTGCTGTACACTTGAAACTAACACATTATAAGTATGTATATGCATAGCTGATTCACTTTGTTATACAGCAGAAAGTAACACACCATTGTAAAGCAATTATATTCCAATAAAGATGTTTAAAAAAAACCCTATACTTCAATAAAATAAATAAATAATGAAAATAAGTAAATAAAACAATAAAGTGTGACCATCATAACCTTTCTTTTTATATTTGGGCTTTCAAGACCAGCTCACGAAAGTGTCTGTATTCTTCATCTTACTCATGTAGCTAGAATTCGGGTAAGTTGGCACCAGAGATGCTATTCCCTGCCCGTCCAGTCAACCTGACCTCCCACGGTTGTAGGTAATATAATTAGGGATTATAGTATACATGCCTTTTCTATAAAAACACCGTTTAGAAAATTAAAACCACAACACATTAGAATTGCCATCCCCTAACTGATATACTCTACATGGAGAAACAATAAATAATTAAAGCAAGTGCTTTAGCAACCATAGGGTGATACCTTACAAATGTGTGAACTGTTATTGTGATAAGGGACCGTAGCTACTCCTGAGACAGAGCCCCTCGGCTTCCGCTCGAGCAGTCTGATCGTGGGAGAGGCCAGCTGAGGGGCTAAGCCACGGCGCAGGGGAGCCGGAGGAAGAGCCAGGACGAATCCACCCGCCTGGTCTTCAATTCAGGGCGCTCTTCTCCCTGCTCCATCTCGTACAAGAATCTATCGTCTCTTTTTCTCGTGCGTGGCACTGTGGATGTCAACAGCCCTTGCAGTTCTGCTCTAATGGTTTATGCGGTCTTCCTTCTGCCACTAGTTCAACTTTCTGGTGAAGACTTTTTCACTGAGCAGTGAACAAATATCACTGGACACTTACTGCATGCCAGATACTGTGCAAAACACTTTCTCCAAAGTTGTTCTTTTTTTAACATCTTTATTGGAGTATAATTGCTTTACAATGGTGTGTTAGTTTCTGCTGTATAACAAAGTGAATCAGCTGTACATATACATATGTCCCCATATCCCCTCCCTCTTGGGTCGCCCTCCCACCCTCCCTATCCCACCCCTCTAGGTGGTCACAAAGCACCGAGCTGATCTCCCTGTGCTATGCAGCTGTTTCCCACTAGCTAGCTATTTTACATTTGGTAGCATATATATGTCCATGCCTCTCTCTCACTCCAAAGTTTTTTCACTGTCTGCACAACAGTGCTATGACACAAAATTATTATCCCTGGTTTATTGTGGAGGTCGGTGTGTTCCAGAGAGTTTAGTGTCAAAGTCTGGTCTCATTGTGCATAACAGAGAATGTGGGGTTCCAAATCTGGTTAATTATTTCTGAGTTGTAGAAATGAAATCTAATTTTGATCTTCAATAGACATATTTGTCTCCCGTGATAAACCATAATGGAAAAGAATATGAAAAAGAATGTATATATAGGTACCACTGAATCACGTCGCTGTACAGCAGAAATTAACACAACATTGTAAATCACCTATACTTCAATAAAACTTTTTTAAAAAGCATAATATAAGGATTTCAAATGAAAAATAAATAAACATATTTATCAAAATTTGAATATGGTTACTTTGAATATGAGTGAAATTCTCCCATCTGGGTGCTACTGCAGCTTCTCAGCCTGGAATAGTAGCATTCCCTCCTAAATGTTCCTGGCAAATAACCCTTCCCATCTTTGCCTTTAAGAAAATCAACCCCCTTCCAAATTTCTCTTCTTCCCCTTCCACCAGCACAGATCTCCAGAGGTCCTCAAATGCCCACACTTCCTTCTCTGCGCTCCTACAGGCTTTACGTTTTACCTTGGCTGTTGTGCAGATCATTTTTGTGCAAGCAGGCGTCCCTCTCCACAGTGGCCCCGGCCAAAGTGGGATTCTGCTCTTCTTTCCCCAGCAACGTCAACCACTGGTGGGCTCCTGGCTGCCATGCCATTCTCTGTACCGCCACTCAGACCCAGACTCCGGGATGCAGCGGGAAGGAAACAAGTCCCTTCCTCTATGACATGCTCCCTTGGAAGGCCGCCAACAGACTTTCCTGGGCCCCAAAGAGCAACACAATCTGGGGTGACAGCTCTTCTGATGACTTCAGAGCACACTACTGACTGGGTGGGTTTTGGGGGGGCGGCACTGTGATTTGGAGACTCCTCCAGCCCCCCTGGTCTTTTGTCGAATCCAGGGCATCGTGCCGTACTTAATCTTTCCTCCTGCCGGGACAAATCTACTGTAGAAAATTCCCTCCATCAGCACCCTCCCTCCACCCGGCTCCATTTCTCCTATCCTTCATCCAGTTCGCCAGTTATTTTCCTGAGAAAGTCGCAGCTCCCTTTGAAAACACTGAACGCAATGACAAGGCAGCAGCAGAGGGTGGTTTCCGCAGAGCTCAGCCAGGAACCAACCTTTCTTTCTGAGCAAATGTATTTCTATAATGGACTATAAGTACTTATACTTACTGGGGAGAAAGCAATTAAATATCATCGAGAGTATGTGTGCTTCCACAGGTTCTTCTAAACCCGGACAAATGTCTGAAGCTCAGCGTCTTATTTTCATCTAGTTTCCGGAGACTAAGCATCATTTACAGCAGTTCTACAATCCAAGATTCGTTTCAATGTCTGAACTTTTTTTTTTTTTTTTTTTTTTTTGTGGTATGTGGGCCTCTCACTGTTGTGGCCTCTCCCGTTGCAGAGCACAGGCTCCGGACACGCAGGCTCAGCGGCCATGGCTCACGGGCCCAGCCGCTCCGCGGCATGTGGGATCTTCCCGGACCAGGGCACGAACCCGCGTCCCCTGCCTCGGCAGGCGGACTCTCAACCACTGCGCCACCAGGGAAGCCCCAATGTCTGACCTTTGATGTTGCAAAAGTCGACGTAGCTTCTTAGTATTTGCCATGACATAGAAAGAGCATTCAAATGTATGGATCCTCAAAGAGGGTCTGATAATTACAAACAATCTAAAAATAGCATATTACTGAGCCATAAAAAAGAATGAAATAATGCCATTTGCCGCAACCTGGATGGACATAGATATTATCATACTGAGTGAAGTAAGCCAGACAAAGACAAATATCCTATGATATCACTTATACGTGGAATCTAAAAAAAAAAAAGATTCAATTGAACTTATTTACAAAACAGAAACAGACTCACAGACATAGAAAGGAAATGTATGGTTACCAAAGGGGAACCATGGGGGAAGTGATAAATTAGGAGATTGGGATTAACAGATACATGCTACTATATACAAAATAGATAAACAACAGGGACCTACAGTATAGCACAGAGAACGATATTTAATATCCTGTAATAAACCATAATGGAAAAGAATATAAAAAAGAACATATATATGTGTAACTGACTCACTTTGCTGTACACTTGAAACACTGTATAAATCAAATATACTTCAATAAAAAAAGTTTTTTAATAATAAAAATAGCTGTTATCTCTCACTTGAAATGGATTATACACTGGTTTATAGTACAAGTGTTTGGTATAGTCTTAAGAAAAAACCCTACTTCTTTGAAAAACTTCATTTTTTAGCAAATCCCATTTAGATGTCAATGGGAAAATAACTTTTCTTCTTATATATTTTATTAGGATTTTTAGCTTAATCTTTTTATTAAACTCTAATGTAACACTTAAAAATGTTGTTTAAAATGTCTAGGAACAGTTTGAGCGGAGAAGGATGACAGCATCTAGGAAAGGACACGTGGTGGGTTTGGGAACTCCTTGTGGTAGAAGCTGAACCCAACCCCAAATGTGCTCCCACACAACCTAGATGGGAGAAGCTGAAACAACACCAAGCTCAAATGCCCTGTGTCAAGGAAAATGAAAGTTGTGGTGAGGAGTGGGTCTGGGGGCTCTCGGACTAGAGGAAAAAACAACAAGCTGGAAGAGAGGGCTTTTTAGTCTGGGAGGCCAGTGAGGGCGGGGCGCACGCGCCCACAAGGGCAGTGGTGATGCTTCCACGTGCTTGGCTATTCGAGAAACTGGCGAAGTCTGATTTCAGCAAATGACTCGTCTCAATTTTAAGTTGTTTATTATCTGTGCTTGGCTGTAGTTCCATTCGGCAGCCTGTGTTGGTGGCCTTTGGGGGAAGTTGAAGAAAGCAGGACAGGGCCCTTTGTAGAGCAAAACTCAGCAGGAAATGCACCTCAGGCTGCAGAGGAGGGGTAATTCCAGAGAGACAAGGCAAATGGGAAAGTAAACCTTCAGGGTGTCCTCTGAAATCTTGAGAGAAGGATGTCCACAACCTGAGGGAAAGGGGTTTTATTGGGGCATTTTATTTTATTGAAATATTTTATTGTATTAATTTATTCAATTCGTAATTTATAATTTTAATAAATTAATTTTATTTTAATTTATAAATTAAAACTTATAATTTATGATAAATAACATTAATTTATTTAAATAAAGGCCTTTTATTTTACGTATTTAAAGACATTTTACTGGGGGTACTGAAGTAACCGCTGAGCCCAGAAGGCTGACAAGCCTGAGGATTTGGGGTACAGACACCATATAGTAACATGTAGCAATGACCCAAATCAAATTGCAGGCCAAAAATAACTAACATATTTTAAAATAATTTGTTTTATTACTATAAAAAGTTTAAGTAATCAGGGAATTGATTATTTAGTCATCAGGTGTTTTAATCTCAACTTTATAAAATGTACCAAAGCGAGAGTATTTTTAAGTTGATGAAATCACAGATACATTATTTATTTTGCGTGGTTCACAGTTTCTCAATATAAGCTGAAATCAATTATACTTCAATAAAAAAATAAAGTAAAATAAAATTTTAAAAAAATCCATAAGCTGGGGACTTCCCTGGTGGTCCAGTGGTTAAGACTCTGCGCTTCCACTGCAGGGGGCGTGGGTTCAATCCCTGGTCGCAGAACTAAGATCCTGCATGCCACGTGTCATGGCCAAAAAAATAAATAAACAATTTGAAAAAAAAAGAAATACATAAGCTGAAAACCGTGCTTACAGCAGCCTGCACTAGAGTCTCCCGTACTTTATAATTTTGGGGCCATTTCAGGTGAGGAAGGGGAAGTCCTGAGGGTGAGGCCCGAAGGGGTGTATGAAGCAGAGATGGTTTAAACTGTCCCACAAAAGAAGTAAAGGAATGTGTGAGGGGAGCCCAAAAAGGGACAGGGCGGGAGGTGGGGGGAGAGACGTGGGCTAGAGAAGGTGGAAGCTGGATAGGGACAAACAGGCTATTAGCTCTGATGCTGCATAACAAACGACCCCAAAACTTAATGGCTTAAAGCAACAACTATTTAGTATCTTGCTATTTCTGTGGTCAGGAACCTGGGAGCTGCCTGGCTGGGTGCCTCTGGTTCAAGGTCTCCCAGGAGGTTGCCATGAAGGTGTCAGCTGAGCCTGAGGTCTCAGGTGAAGACTTGGTCTTAAGAGTACGGTTGAGGGCAGGATTTGGTTCCTCAAGGGCTCCGGGGCCGTGTTTGTTGCCTCTTCACGTGGCAGTTGGCTCTTTCCAGATGGACCACAAGACAGGGACCACAGCCACTGTGCCACCCACTCTTATAGGTGACATCCCATCCCTCTGCCACATTCTATCTGCTAGAAACGGGTCACTAAGCCCAGCCACCCTGAAGGGTAGGGCACTCCACAAGGGTACGAATACCAAGGGCTGGGAGACTGACTCACCACTGAAGAGGCGGGGTGAGGTGGGCGTGGGAGGGCAGGGGTTGGTGGGTAGAGAGTTGAAAGTTATCCAGACTTGGATACTTGCTTGTCTCACTCTTTCATTCCTGTACTTTCTGGGGCCTTCTGGAGCCTTCCACTTTTAGTGACCGGGACCCTATCAGTCCTGTTAGACCACTAGTATTCTGGAACCTGCCATTTAGAAAGGCTAGCAATATCGCTCATGTTTTTCTAAAGCAAGCATCAATTCTTGTACATTTTAATTTAAAATTTTTTAATTTTATTGGAGTATAGTTGATTTACAATGTTGTGTTAGTTTCAGGTGTACAGCTCAAGTAATTTTTTAAGAGCTATAAAAAGTAGGTTGTTACTATTGACCAACTAAGTAATCAACTCCTAAATAACTCCAAATACACACTAAAAGTTATTTAATTCTAATAAGGAAGGAACCTCCCCCAATATATAGATACATACATGCACGTATTTATGTCTAAAACCATTTGCTCATCTATTTAAGCAATATTTTTCTTCCTTAACTGTATAGTTTAAAAATTCCTTCTGATCTTCTCCAATTTTGTTAAAAGCAAAATTTACACTAGACTTTAAAATTGAAAAGCATTCTTCTGATTCCTGCCTTGTTCCAGGACTTGACACATTGCATTTTTATCTGCCAATGCTTATCATCCATTCCTAGGCAGCCTCCATCAGCGATCTGTCTTGGTCTCTTTAACATGTCACAGAGTCACATTACAACAGACTCTTGGTAATCTGAAAAATACCAAGATGCTCCTAGATAACTAAAAATCCTGGTGAGTAGAAGTCCCTGCATCTGCCAGACAAGCCCTGCAGGAAAAACCAGGGTGGAGCCCACGTGGACAGGAAGGGTGTTTAAAGCACAGTGTGCCCGCCCTGCTACGGGATGTTCTGTGATTTTTGTCCTCCTTTTTTTGAGGTTTGCATGATCCGAAATAAGTTAAAACGTACAAGAGAGGGTTTCACACGTGAGAACCATGATGTGACAGCACGTCATAGAGAAACGAACAAAGAGGAAAAGTAAAAGTCCTGCAACTCCCAACACGTGGGCAAGATGCTGCTTACCCGTTGGTGTGCTTACCTTGCAGCACAGACGCTTGTTCTTCTTAAACTGATGTTTGTGGTCCAGAGACGAACTGCTGTGCCTTCTCTTCCACTCCCTGCCCCCCCCAACCCCGACCCCGAACTGGCTCAGGTCACCCTCGGACATCCTCCTCCATCCGCCAGAGCGTGGTGTTGGAGGACAGACCCGGCCTCTGTCTCAGACGGGAGAGATGCCCGTCCCACCTGAGCCCGAAGGGGCGGGAGGGATGCTCCCCGGTGAGCGCGGGCACCAGCAGATGCCCAAGTGCAAGTTCAGGGCGGCGCGTCCTTGCACTGCTCCTCCAGAGCGGGCTTCCTACGCAGGGCATCCCAAACGCCCCGTTCCCTGGAGAGGGTCCTAGAGGAGTTCCATCCGCAGTGTTGGGCTTTGTCTTCTCGTCCTTAACCAAGCTCAGAGCCGGCTTCCCTTCCGCAGGCATTTCTGAGCCACGTTCAGGCGGACAAGGGGAGGGGGCGCCCCCAGCCTCCCCCGCAATTAAACCTGCAGAAGGACCCTCACTGAGAATGCCTTAGGTTTGCTTATGAGGACACTGTCAAAGAAGTTTGCTTACAATGATAACTAATAGTTTTAAGAACTGAGACAATCACACCCAAAACTAACTCAACATTGTAAATCAACTATACTTCAATTAAAAAAAGAACTGAGATAATTTACCAGATGATAAAGAGTTCAAGACATTATTTAACGTCAGAATATATAACATAAGCTTTTAGGTTGAAATACAAGATTTGAATACCTTAAAATATAGATGTCAAAAGTTTACTGCTCATTATACTTATAAAAAATTATCCGGGCTTCCCTGGTGGCGCAGTGGTTGAGAGTCCGCCTGCCGATGCAGGGCACACGGGTTCATGCCCTGGTCCGGGAGGATCCCACATGCTGCGGAGTGGCTGGGCCCGTGAGCCATGGCCGCTGAGCCTGCGCGTCCGGAGCCTGTGCTCCGCAACGGGAGAGGCCACAATAGTGAGAGGCCCGTGTACCGCAAAAAACAAAACAACCAAACAAAAACAAACAAACAAAAATTATCCATCACGAATTTTCACAGAAAGAAAATACAACAGTTTTCTAATGTAACTTTTTTTAAAATGATAGGGATTTCTGAAAAAAAACACTGTCAAGAAAGATAAAGTAACATCAATTTGTCATATCTCAATGGAGTCTACATTCAACACAGATTAGCTTTAAAAAACAAAAAACAAGAAGGCACAGCTGGACCTGTTAAGCTTTTTGTTTCTGTGTTTTCTTTCACTACACACAAAAGTCTCGGGCATTTTTGATTTCCTGAAAGCACCACAATAAATAGCTTTGAAAATCGCTGAGATGATGTAAGAAAGAAGCTTGAAAATGTATAGATAATATCGAGATTCAGAGAGATTGATTAAAGAATGGAATGCAGACCAAGTGATTTTAAACAGTCACTAAATTTGATCCCAACTTAGGATTTTCAGTCAACTTTCCTTGAAGGTATTTATTCTTTAGAATGTTTTGAATTTTTATGATTCTTTGGGAATATTGGTCACCTGTTCTCAATTTTTTATATTAGGTCAGGATCTACTTAAAAATGAGTTAAAAGCCACATGAATTTTGTGTCTGTCTGGAAAATAGGGTCTGACTTCCACAGATGCCCTGGAGATCGCAAATATATACTGCATTACAGCCCTGTTATTTTAGCTGTCACAGAAGAGACAAAAGTAGATTTAACGTCGGAGAAACCTTGGTAGGAAATGTGCATTGGGGTATAGGCTACTTCTGACTCCTAGGATTAAAGCTTCTTGGTGAAAGAAGACAGTCCTTTGATAACACATCAATTAACGTAGACGTTATTTTAAAAATTGTGCCTTGCTGAAAGATGTCCCTTGGTATCAGCACATCAGCTTTTTTTGACTCAGCTGGGAAGGCAGTGAAAATAAAGTTAACAGTGGCATTAATCAAGCCTATTTTTTTTTTTAAACTTCTCTTAATTTTGGCAGCATCTGGATTTCATTCTTCTTACTGGGTTAGCGCTACCATTGCTCTGTTTTATGTTTTGACCATCTGTGCTTACTGGTAACCCCGGCAGGCTTGAGAAGTGGCAGACAGGTGTGACTACCTAACTTAAGTGTTGGCCTGGTGAGTGGGAGAGAGAAGTGATCGCATTTTTAATAGATAAAATATGTTTGCAATTCATGGTAGTGTGAGGACAATAATCAGAACAAAGATGGGTGGTGAAAAGAGACATGTGAGTTAGGAGCAAGGATCACTGTGTATAAGTCATTGAAACCTCCAGCCTAGACTCAGCCTTAAGATCACGTAAGTATAAATTTACTGTTTAAAATCTTAAAGAGGCTTCCAAGAAAATGCTCTTCTTTGAATTTTCTTGCAGAAACATAAAACCAACTGGCTGTATAACAGGGTAGCAAGAGTTTTAGTAAATGTAGCTTGAATTATGTTCGGATGAATGCAAAGTACTATGTTTTCTGGAAAAGGCTTTTTTTTTTTTTGCTTGAAACTGTTAGAGTTGAGATGGGCTTTTGTGGGGGGGAGCTTTGTCCTTGCACATCTAATACCAGTAGACTATAAGCTGCTCAAAAAAAAAAAAGATTACCTCTACCATTTCCCTGCTTCCCCCCAAGGGTACACAATAGGAGCTAAGAAATATTGTTGCCTGAATGACTAAAGTGTCACATTCAAAAACACATTCATTACCAAATGCAGAGCAGAGACCATTTACACCGTGGCTATTTCCAAAATCTATTGCTGCTAATTAATGAAATCTTATCTGCCATGAGATGTAACATCTATTTAGAATGATGCAAAGAGAATATCTTTCTTTTATTGTCATTTTTATTCCACCATTTGTTTGCTTCCATAACAGCAAGAACATCGGCCTTGGATTCATTACGCAGGTTGTTCTCCCAGCCAAGCAAAGCCGTAGGCAGTGTCGGCAGAGGTGTGTTAAGCCCTAGCCCCCCGCTGTGTGCCAGAAGACAGCAGACCACAGAGCGCTTCTCGCCACGTCTTTGTGGCCTCTTCCTCGCTATTTCATTGCTGTTTGATATGTACTGAGTGTGTCAGCTCCATCCTTTCATTTCCTGTCTCAGGGGCGATGCTTTGCCGGGAGCTTCCTCACCCTTCCTCCTCCTTCCCTGCTCCACCCCCTCTAACTACCTGCTACCCAGCTCACCCCCCCAATCAGGATGTTAAAGCCTCCCTGGCCTCCACCTGAGTTCCCAGCGTTTCCCCCAAAGACTGAAAATGACTCAGGTGGAGGGAGAGAGGCAAAAGAGAGGAGGAATCCGGGGCAAACATCCTGACTAGGTGAGTCCACTGGAGAGAAAGGCGTGGGCAGGGGGTGCAGACTCGGGGCATCACCTTAATCCCCTTTACCAGGAGGAACTCCGGGAGGGGCCAGGGACACAGACTGAAGGCAGAAGCCTCCCAGGTGAGTACGCACAAACACTCACGTACATACACGTACACATGCACAGACATATATATGCACACATGCACACACACGCATACATGCATAAACACAGCATGCACACATATGCATGCACACGTGTACATGCGTGCACACGCACATACATACGCGCACACAGGCATACACACATATGCACGTGCACACATGAAAACACATGCAGACAAACACACATGAACATGTGCACACATGCATGCGTGTGTACATGCACACACACACACATACACACACATCTTTTGCACATAATAAAGGATCTATCTACCCAGTGCCACAGACTGTAAGTATGCATTTGTATGGGTAAAGCAGACTGAAATGGAGAGAAGGTTGGGGCTGAGGACTGGGCTCCTCCACTTTCTAAACGTGTAACCTTGCAGATGTAAGCCTCGACCTTCGTTTGGTGTGGGTTGGGTGATGTTGCCGTCCGTCCCCACAGGGCTGTCATGAGGATCATTTGTTTTTTAACTATTCGAGTGAAGGTACCGAGTCCATGCAAAACGGCAGAACTGCGTGGCTGCCCAAACATTTTGTTGGTCATTCTGTGGTGTTAAGTGTTATCTGCTGTACGCTCCCTCTTTTAAAAATAAAAACAGACATGGATGGATCATTAATATATTGATTTCCGAGTTCGTAATAGCACCTAGAAGGACACGAGGATGGCCAGGACCCGGGACCCAGCACTGCGCATCCGTGGGTTCACCTGGCCCACACGTCCCCCTTCAGGTTCCCTCCAGGGATCTAGCATCGTTCCCGAAAGCTCCAGGTGTGCTTTGTTTCTGAGTTCCTCTCCACTCCCCACCCCTTAGAGCCATTCCTGGGAGACCTGGACAGGCTCTCCCTGCCCCGGGCTCGTTCTCAACAGACTAAAGCCGTGCATGGTACAGGAGCAAAGCCAGCAGAGATTTACCCCCCTCCCTCCCTTCCTTCCCTCCTTCCTCTTTTCTTTCTTTTCTTTGATTTGAAACAGATCCATACTGTAGCCATTCTGATTCCAGTTTATCACCATGTCCGCTCAACTCCTACTCTAAAATTTGTATAATAATGATCCACTCTCACTCACTCCCATCCCTCCCCCATCTCACAGGGATGCGGAAATGCAGCCCTAACTCCTGACGATCTCGAGACCCCAGGATCCTGTTTCCAGGCTCCACAGGCCCGTCTGGCTGGCACTGTCCCCTCACTCCGGACCACAAGCAGCCTGTTCCTCTTCTGCTGACACCCCTCTCTCTCCAGTCCACTTCCCCACACACAGACGCCTTCTCCCCTAACCTGCCTGCATGCACTGCGAACAGAAAGCAGCGTGTTTGACATTCTTTACTGAAAGGTAGGCAGTTACAGAGGGACCTTACATACATCGTGGGAAACCACTGGAGACTTGGGTTCTGAAAACCTGGTATGTGGAGCACAGAGGCCGCCCACTTCTCAGCGCTGCGCCCGCCCGCCTCTGTCCTTGTCCAGCTGAGTGGCTGAATCCCCAGACCCTCCTGGCTTCTCACTGGAGGCCCTGACGTCTTTCCTGGTCTGGTTCCCTGGCCCCTCCCACCCTGCCCTCATCACTCCTCCAGAAAACGCTTCACACCATAATAATCTCTACAGCAGCTGCTCTGCCAGCAATGGAGTCAGCATTTTTAATCCTTCGAGACGATACCGGACACCCTGCACCAACCATCGCGATTTAACTTCTTCCCCAGGTCCAAGGCTTCCCCAAGGAAATCTGCAGGACTGAAAAGGCCTATCGAAGCCTCTCCCACCCCACAGAGTTTGAGTTTGCCGGATGGCCACATTTAAAGCCATCAGAAGCGTGGGGCTCTGGGGTCAAAGCGTCTGAATGCTTTCCTACTTCAGGAGCAATGCCCTTCGACCTCCTTAAGGAAGGGCGCATCACCAGGAGTTCGTGAAGGATTCAGTGGGGAGACAAGCGTTAGAGCCCCGAGGCGCGTGTGCTGGCAGGAGGAACGACAAGATGTGGGTGTCCGTGATGTTTGGTGCCACCACCTGACCCCCTCCCTTCTTCCCTTTGAGGACTTCCAAAGGCCACGCGAAACTGCACCGTATGAAGAAAGCTTTCGTCCTTGTAGTTTCTGTTGCCACAAGGAATAAAAACAATTCTCGGAGGGTAAGCTTTATACGGTAAGCGTCAGTGTCAACTGTGTTCTGACCAGATTCAGAAGTTCAGGTGGGTACCCGGGAAGGAGGGGTCTCTCCCTTCCTGAGCACCGAGCATTTTTCAAGCCAAGGATAAAGAAAGCTTGCTCTGCAGAGGCTAGCTTCCAGCTCCCGATGCGAGTTTATGCCACTGATGGTGACCAATGCACTGCTCACACCTGTGTCACAGGGAGGGCCCGCTCGTGTCAGCTTAGATCTCTCCAGCTCACAGAGATAACCCATGTTCCAGCACCTCCCCCTCCCCCTTCCTCACTTCCTTTTTCCCTCCCAGAGGTATGTTGTATTTCATTGTAAAGCACTTAGAGACTGCAGCAATATGCACCGTATAAATAATAAATGGAATGCGATAGAACTGGAACAGTTGAATTTCCACGGTGATCTGATGTCTGGCTTTTCTAGGGGATCCAATCAACAAGACTGAAGACTGGCTGCAGGATTGTGGGGAATACAGTGAAGACATCTGAAGTAGAATGTCGCCAGCACTCCAGAAGCTCCTTCTGTCCCCTTCCATGCACTGCCCTGCTTCCAAGCGTAACCAATACCCTGACTTGTAGCATCAAAGATAAATTTTGGACCAGTCCCTCCCATCAGGAAACTTCCACAAGCCTCTTGGATAGCCTCATCCACCAGAGGGCAGACAGCAGAAGCAAGAAGAACGACAATCCTGCAGCCTGTGGAACAAAAACCACATTCACAGAAAGACAGACAAGATGAAAAGGCAGAGGGCTATGTACCAGATGAAGGAACAGATAAAACCCCAGAAAAACAAGTAAATGAAGTGGAGATAGGCAATCTTCCAGAAAAAGAATTCAGAACAATGATAGTGAAGATGATCCAGGACCTCGGAAAAAGAATGGAGGCAAAGATTGAGAAGATGCAAGAAATGTTTAACAAAGACCTAGAAGAATTAAAGAACAAACAGAGATGAACAATACAATAACTGAAATGAAAACTACACTAGAAGGAATCAATGGCAGAATAACTGAGGCAGAAGAATGGATAAGTGACCCTGAAGACAGAATGGTGGAATTCACTGCTGTGGAACAGAATAAAGAAAAAAGAATAAAAAGAAATGAAGACAGCCTAAGAGACCTCTGGGACAACATTAAATGCAACAACATTCTCATTATAGGGGTCTCAGAAGGAGAAGAGAGAGAGAAAGGACCCAAGAAAATATTTGAAGAGATTAGACTCGAAAACTTCCCTAACACGGGAAAGGAAATAGCCACCCAAGTCCAGGAAGCACAGAGTCCCATACAGGATAAACCCAAGGAGAAACATGCCAAGACACATAGCAATCAAACTGGCAAAACTTAAAGACAAAGAAAAATAATTGAAAGCAGCAAGGGAAAAACGACAAATAACATACAAGGGAACTCCCATAAGGTGAACAGCTGATTTCTCAGCAGAAACTCCACAAGCCACAAGGGAGTGGCATGATATGCTTAAAGTGATGAAAGGGAAGAAACTACAACCAAGATTACTCTACCCAGGAAGGATCTCATTCAGATTCGATGGAGAAATCAAAAGCTTTACAGACAAGCAAAAGCTAAGAGAATTCAGCACCACCAAACCAGCTCTACAACAAATGCTAAAGGAACTTCTCTAAGTGGGAAACACAAGAGAAGAAGAGGACCTACAAAAACAAACCCAAAACAATTAAGAAAATGGTCATAGGAACACACATATCGATAATTACCTTAAATGTGAATGGATTAAATGCTCCAACCAAAAGACAGGCTTGCTGAATGGATACAAAAACAAGACCCATATATATGCTGTCTACAAGAGACCCACTACAGACCTAGGGACACATACAGACTGAACGTGAGGGGATGGAAAAAGATATTCCCTGCAAATGGAAATCAAAAGAAAGCTGGAGTAGCAATACTCATATCAGATAAAATAGACTTTAAGATAAAGAAGTTTACAAGAGACAGGGAAGGACACTACGTAATGATCAAGGGATCAAACCAAGAAGAAGATATAACAATTATACATATATATGCACCTAACATACGAGCACCTCAATACATAAGGTAACTGCTAATAGCTATAAAAGAGGAAATCGACAGTAACACAATAATAGTGGGGGACTTTAACACCTCACTTACACCAATGGACAGATCATCCAAAAAGAAAATTAATAAGGAAACACAAGCTTTAAATGACACAATAGACCAGATAGATTTAATTGATATTTATAGGACATTCCATCCAAAAACAGCAGATTCCACTTTCTTCTCAATTGCACACAGAACATTCTCCAGGATAGATCACATCTTGGGTCACAAATCAAGCCTCAGTAAATTTAAGAAAATTGAAATCATATCAAGCATTTTTTCTGACCACAACGCTATGAGATTAGAAATCAATTACAGGGGGAAAAAACGTAAAAAACACAAACACATGGAGGCTAAACAGTACGTTACTAAGTAACCAAGAGATCATTGAAGAAATCAAAGAGGAAATCAAAAAATACCTAGAGACAAATGACAATGAAAACACGACAATACAAAACCTATGGGATGCAGCAAAAGCAGTTCTAAGAGGGAAGTTTATAGCTATACAAGCCTACCTCAAGAAACAAGAAGCATCTCAAATAAACAATCTAACCTTATACCTAAAGGAACTAGAGGAAGAAGAACAAACAAAACCCAAAGTTAGCAGAAGGAAAGAAAGCATAAAGATCAGAGCAGAAATAAATGAAACAGAAACAAAGAAAACAATAGCAAAGATCAATAAAAATAAAAGCTGGTTCTTTGAGAAGATAAACAAAATTGATAAACCATTAGCCAGACTGAAAAAGAGGGAGAAGATTCAAATCAGTAAAATTAGAAATGAAAAAGAAGTTACAACAGACACTGCAGAAATACAAAGGATCATGAGAGATTACTACAAACAACTGTATGCCAATAAAATGGACAACCTGGAAGAAATGGACAAATTCTTAGAAATGCACAACGTTCCAAGACTGAACCAGGAAGAAATAGAAAATATGAACAAACCAATCACAAGTAATGAAATTGAAAGTGTGATTAAAAATCTTCCAACAAACAAAAGTCCAGGACCAGATAGCTTCACAGGTGAATAGTATCAAACATTTAGAGAAGAGCTAACACCCATCCTTCTCAAACTCTTCCAAAAAATTGCAGAGGGAGGAAAACTCCCAAACTCATTCTATGAGGCCACCATCACCCTGATACCAAAACCAGACAAAGATACTGCAAAAAAGAAAATTACAGACCAATATCACTGATGAATATAGAGGCAAAAATCCTCAACAAAATACTACCAAACAGAATCCACCAACACATTAAAAGGATCATACACCATGATCAAGTGGGATTTATCCCAGGGATGCAAGGATTCTTCAATATATGTAAATCAATCAATGTGATACACCATATTAACAAACTGAAGAACAAAAACCATATGATCATCTCAACAGATGCAGAAAAAGCTTTTGACAAAATTCAACACCCATTTATGATAAAAACTCTCCAGAAAGTGGGCATAGAGGGAACCTATTTCAACATAATAAAGGCCATATACGACAAACCCACAGTGAACATCATTCTCAATGGTGAAAAACTGAAAGCATTTCCTCTAAGATCAGGAACAAGACAAGGATGTCCACTCTCACCACTATTATTCAACATAGTTTTGGAAGTCCTAGCCACAGCAATCAGAGAAGAAAAAGAAATAAAAGGAATACAAATTGCAAAAGAAGAAGTAAAACTGTCACTGTTTGCAGATGACGTGATACTATACATAGAGAATCCTAAAGATGCTACCAGAAAACTACTAGAGCTAATCAATGAATCTGGTAAAGTTGCAGGATACAAAATTAATGCACTGAAGTCTCTTGCATTCCTATACACTAATGATGAAAAATCTGAAAGAGAAATTAAGAAAACACTCCCATTTACCATTGCAACAAAAAGAATAAAATACCTAGGAATAAACCTACCTAGGGAGACAAAAGACCTGTATGCAGAAAACTAAAAGACACTGATGAAAGAAATTAAAGATGATACCAACAGATGGAGAGATATACCATGTTCTTGGATTGGAAGAATGAACATTGTGAAAATGACTATACTACCCAAAGCAATCTACAGATTCAATGCAATCCCTATCAAATTACCAATGGCATTTTTTACAGAACTAGAACAAAAAAATCTTAAAATTTGTATGGAGACACAAAAGACCCCTAATAGCCAAAGCAGTCTTGAGGGAAAAAAACGGAGCTAGAGGAATCACACTCCCTGACTTCAGACTATACTACAAAGCTACAGTAATCAAGACAATATGGTACTGGCACAAAAACAGAAATATAGATCAATGGGACAGGATAGAAAGCCCAGAGATAAACCCACACACCTATGGTCAACTAATCTATGACAAAGGAGGCAAGGATACACAATGGAGAAAAGACAGTCTCTTCAATAAGTGGTGCTGGGAAAACTGGCCAGCTACATGTAAAAGAATGAAATTAGAACACTCCCTAACACCATACACAAAAATAAACTCAAAATGGATTCGAGACCCAAATGTAAGAAAGACCGGACACTATAAAACTCTTAAAGGAAAACATAGGAAGAACACTCTTTGACATAAATCACAGCAAGATCTTTTTTGATCCACCTCCTAGAGTAATGGAAATAAAAACAAAAATAAACAAATGCGACCTAATGAAACTTAAAAGCTTTTGCACAGCAAAGGAAACTATAAACAAGACGAAAAGACAACCATCAGAATGGGAGAAAATATTTGCAGATGAATCAACTGACAAAGGATTAATCTCCAAAATATATAAGCAGCTCATGTAGCTCAATATTAAAAAAACAAACAACCAATCTAAAAATGGGCAAAAGGCCTAAACAGACATTTCTCCAAAGAAGACATACAGATGGCCAAGAGGCACATGAAAAGCTGCTTAACATCACTAATGATTAGAGAAATGCAAATCAAAACTACAGTGAGGTATCACCTCACACCAGTTAGAATGGGCATCATCAGAAAATCTACAAACAACAAATGCTGGAGAGGGTGTGGAGAAAAGGGAACCCTCTTGCACTGTTGGTGGGAATGTAGATTGATACAGCCACTATGGAGAACAGTATGGAGGTTCCTTAAAGAACTAAAAATAGAATTACCATATGACCCAGCAATCCCACTCTTGGTCATATACCCAGAGAAAACCATAATTCAAAAAGACACATGCCCCCCAATGTTCATTCCGGCGCTATTTACAATAGCCAGGTCATGGAAGCAACCTAAATGCCCATCGACAGACGAATGGATAAAGAAGATGTGGCACATATATACAATGAAATATTACTCAGCCATAAAAAGGAATGAAATTGGGTCATTTGTAGAGCCGTGGATGCATCTAGAGACTGTCATACAGAGTGAAGTAAGTCAGAAAGAGAAAAACAAATATCGTATATTAACGCATATATGTGGAACCTAGAAAACGGTACAGATGAACCGGTGTGCAGAGTAGAAATTGAGACACAGTAGTAGAGAAAAAAACGTATGGACACCAAGGGGGGAACACGGGGGGCGGGTGGTGGTGTGATGAATTGGGAGATTGGGATTGACATGTATACACTGATGTGTGTAAAATGGATGACTAATAAGAAAATAAATAAATGAAAAAGAACTGGAACAGTCTTGGGCACCCTGACTTTGGCTCCCATCTCAAAGCAGACAGGTTTAGGCGTGTAAAAGTTGCTTCTTTGACAAGGCTCGTATCCTTTTCCCTCCCTTTCTTAAAACCGTCATTTCATTTGCTTATTGGGATGAATGTCCCTGCATATGAAATATAAGGAGTAAAGGCAGAGACGGGAGGGCAGGGGAAAAAGGCATGGAATATAACAGGATAGAAGTAAATAAAGCCAACAGTAAACAGACACCTATTTACCAGGCACTATGCAAGGTGATGAAGGGATACACAGGTATCGCGGTCTGAGACACAGGCTCCATTTCCAAGGGGCACGTGTAGCCCTGTGTACAGTCATCACACAGCAACTTGATAAACGCTAGGAGGCAGACGCTGTTACAGGAGACAAGTCCATTTCAGTTGGGGAGATAAGCCTGGGAAGACTTCCTACATGGGTCTTAAGTAGGATTGTAGAGATCTGAGGAACAAGCATTGGATGGAGAAACTATGAGGAAAAGCAGATGTATAGAAGCAGCAAAGGAACAGGTGGGCTCGGGGATCCACCGTGGGTGGGATAAAGAAGGCTGAGCCCAGACTGGAGAGGAAAGAAAGCAAGGAATTCATGTCCGTCCAGGAGGCCCTTCATTCCAGGTCCTTCAAATGAATTCTCATCTCATCTTCTACAGAGCCTTGTAAAATAGATACTATTATTCTCACTGTGCAGATGAGTAAATTGCAAGGTTAAGTATTAGCACAGGGGTGGGACGTGAATCTGGGTCCTCTGAGTCTGTGGCCTGTGCTCCTTTGGGGATTCCACGGTCCCTGTGTCCTTTCTGTTGCCTCGGAACCAGGTCTCAGGATCTGGAATTTATCCATGGACAGTTGGAGCCATTGAAGGTTTTTTCAACAAGGGAGAAATACAATCATCAGAAAAGACAGAATAACCTTTAGGGTGTTCAGTTCTTATGTTTATCAAAGGGCCTCCGGAGAAAAGTTTTCAGACGGGGCCGTGAGCAGGCAAGGAGCAGTGTTCTCATTTCCTAACTGCCCTTTACGACATCTGATAACTGATAATCTCATAAAAGATTTTACATCATTCTCTAATAGTCTGAAATTAATCTGAGTTTTAAAATAATCTGATGTGTACAGCAGCTGAGGTGACATTTTCCTCCCTCTTATTTGGTTTCCGAAAGATTAATCACATCAGAGACACCTATTCCAAACTTAGTGCAAATGAAACTCACTGAAACATTCAGTGCTGGAGCACTTGTGCTTGACTGAGGGTAGAGAAACTAGGAGAATCATTTAGAAAAGCAATTTGAAATGACAGACCTAGTCCTGAAAATGTTCATTTTTGGAAACTCAGATTAAGATGCTACTTCAGGGACTTCCCTGGTGGTCCAGCGGTAAAGAATCTGCCTTCCAATGCAGGGGACATGTGTTCAATCCCCGGGAACTAAGATCCCACATGCCGCGGGACAACTCAACCCGTGCACTGCAACTAGAGAGAAGCCCACGCACCTCAACTATAGAAGCCCACAACAAAAGGCCCACACACCACAAGGAAGACCCAGCACAGCCAAAATAATAATAAAACAGAAATAAATAATAAATTTTAAAAAGATGCTACTTCAATTGAAGCAAACTGTGTTAATATTAAAATGAAAGATACCAGTGCCATGTCAGAATATGGAAATATTTATGACGCAATGTTATATGGAAAAAAGCTGAGTATATCATTATAATTTTTAAGTAACTAGTAATTAGTTTTTTAAGTAACTAGTTCAATTAGTAAGTATAGGAGAATAATATGGAAAGGGTCATTGTATTGCCTTGGGCTTTTTTTCTTTATAACTCTTGTTTTGTTGTTTTGCACACATCTTCTAATGGTATTATTTTCTAAATGTCACGGTTGTAGCCACAGGTAACTAGGGTGAAAGGGGACAGAAAACCAGACTGGTTGCTAAGAGTGTTGTGTCAAACCACAATCAGCGCTTCTTCTGCTAAGAACAAGCAAAAGAAATACAGTTTCTGTTTGTTTTGTTTTCTTTGATCCTTGTTTATACTGTTAAACCAGAAATGTCTGGTATTGAATGAAGGGAAGGTATAGAACTTCTTTTAATTTATTTTTATTTTTTATTTTTTAGAACTTCTTTTTAAAAATGTATGCCTCATACTTATAAGCAGGAAAACATGTACTTTACATTTTTTTTCAACGGTGTATACCTTCTTCTTTCTGAATAGGCTTAAGGGCAGCTCTGCCTAAGCTTAGAGAAAAGGGTAAGAACTTTAAACTCTCTTTCAGGCGTGTGATTCTATGACTATCATTGCAGAACCAGAGCTATTACAGGATAAAGAAAACAAACAGCTATAAAGAAAATAGTGAAAACATGGCTAAGAGTGGCTTATTTCTGGTTAAAAGCATAATTATAACAAAGAGGATAGTATACTTTTTCATTTTAACTGGCACATTTATGAAAAAACAATGGTATACGAATGACTGAATAACTTGAACAGTGTTTTACAAAGCACGCTCCTACCCATTATCTTCATAGTTTTATGTAAAGTAAAATACTGACCCACAAATGGCTAATCATACCTTTAATTTGCCTCCCAATTTGATTTTAGGATAGTGATTATAATGAATATACGGCAGTTTTTAAAAATCTAAGTGTAAATGTCATTGTGATGGATGCGCTATAGCTTAATACATCTTTTAAAAATTTATTTTATTGGAGTCTAGTTGATTTACAATGTTGTGTTAATTTCTGCTGCACAGCCAAGGGATTCAATTATGTGTGTGTGCGTGTGTGTGTGTGTGTATACATACATTCTTTTTCATATTCTTTCCATTATGGTTTATCACAAGGATACTGAACATAGTTCCCTGTGCTCTACAGTAGGACCTTGTTGTTTATCCATTCTATATGTAATAGTTTGCATCTGCTAACCCCAGACTCCAATCCATCCCTCCCTCCTCCCCTCCCCCTTGGCAACCACAAGTCTGTTCTCTATGTCTGTGAGTCTGTTTCTGTTTTGTAGATAAGTTCATTTGTGTCATAGTTTAGATTCCACATGTAAGTGATGTCATATGGTATTTGTCTTTCTCTGTCTGACTTACTTCACTTAGTATGATCATCTCTAGGTCTATCCATGTTGCTGCAAATGTATAGCCTAAAACATCTTGAACATAGACCTAATCTGTGAGCGTTTATGTTCTGAAAGGGGTAACGTGAATGTAGACATAGATCCTCGGACAGCTCAGCACAAGGAGAACAGAGAGAAAAGACAACGGCAGGGGTAAGAGAGCTGCCAGTAGATACACATATGAGTCTGCACGATACACAATACAGGGTGACACTTCCCTGGGCACTGGAATCCTCTGAGAGTCTGAGGGCCAAGTCTATTCTTTGTCACAGACCCCAGAGAGCAAGCTTTCCTGAGGCTCCACATCCTAAAGAATGACTGTGAATCTAGGCTGACAAAATATGGGGTCAAATCAAACTGTGAAGGTTAAGAGTTGATTTTAAAAGGCAGATGAGTTTTGTGAAGGCATCCGTGGGGAGATAACGTCAGAGCTGGGAGGGGCGACCATCACAGGGGTCACTGAGGAGACAGAGCTGACGGCTTCCAGAAGACGGGGTGGGGACTGGAGGGGCAGCGTCCCTCCCCATGGGAGGTGTGCAAGTGCCTGACTGTAGGGGCCGACCTCCGCCTTTGGGATGCGAGGCAGCACGGGCACCAAGCATGAGCATCCTCTCCAGTGGTTTCGAGGCCCATGTAGAACCAAGGTGGGGTTCAGGGCCCCCCAGGCGTGCAGGGCACGGCACAGTGAACCCTGCCAGGCCTGACTGTTGCACAGGGCGCCAGGCCCTGGGCGGGCCAAGCTAATGTCCAGGAGGAATCGAGTACGTTCCGAAGCTGCCGTAAAAGGGATTAACACAGACTTCCAACTTTGCCAGCCAGGTCAGAGAGGGAAATGGACTTGGGCTGGACCTTCAGGGAGGAGTCCAGTGTCAGGGTGGGACAAAGACGGACAGAGCCAGAACCCAAAGCCCAGGGTTTAGAGCCCGGCACCAAACAGGGAAGAGATTATGCCCCAGACGCTGCGGGAAAACAACGAACAACAATGGCAGCTGGAACAAGGAAGAGAGGCTAAGAAAACGTAGACCAGGAAGACAAGCATTTTCTGAACAGTTGTGTCTGGACGGGGCTGTTAACAGTTCCAAACCGGAGGGACTTTGGGGCGGCAGGTGCAGGTTATCCTGCGGTTACATCCCCCGCAAAGCAAACCAACTAACATAAGCTTCAGGCGTGAGATGCCTTGGCCGGATGTAAGTCCCGCCCCCAAACTTCCCCTCGCGGAGTAGTATTGAGTACATGTAAGGTATCTGAGTCCGCTGACAACACAGGGCAAGCTGGGGGGAAAGGCATGCAGCCGGAGAACCACAGACCAGAGGCAGGGCCGGGGAGTTTGGCCTCTGCTGGGCGGATCCCACCACCGCCCAAGCCCCAGGCCCGAGCGGCTCTGCCCCTTCCCCTCCAGACCCTCAGGCGCGACTTGCCTCACCCTGACACCGGGGCCACAGCTGGCCCTAGGCTGGATCCCGAGACGCCCCGTTCATGGTGGGCAGGGAGAGATGTGGGTCCTCCGTGAATCCTTTGAACAGGATGACAGGCTTGTAAGAGAACTGAACGCTTAAAAGACTGAGCACGAACACCAGGAGCCCCACGGAAACTGAGGCCTTCCCTCTGGGAAATGGTGACTGTCTATGACTGATGGGGGGAGCATGGCAGCATGGAGAGCAGGGGACCCAACGTCAGCAGACACGCGACGGCACAGAGGCTGGCATGACCAGAGAGCCCAGCAACAGTGGGGAAGCACAGAACGCATCAGCAGGGGCACCGGGGCAGTACCCACGCAGGTGTATGTGCAGAGAGTAGGCCCACAGCTGCCTGCCAAGGAGAGACGGGGCCGCCCAGCGGTCCTGCCAGAGCAGAGAAACAGGCGCGGTGGCTGCAGTGCGAGGAACGGCAAACACGACGCTATTTTATTACCTCTGCAGCAGTTATCCCTTGACTGTCCCCTGCCGGGCTGCTCTGGCCTAGAAAGCTTGGGTTACACGGATTTGAAACCAAGATAATAGGCTTTAGTTGCAAAAGCAATTTCAATTGTTATATGTTTTCTTATTAATAATGTCACTGTTTTTTTAAAAATTGAAGTATAGTTGACTTACAATATTGTGTTAGTTTCAGGTGTACAGCAAAGTGATTCAGTTACACATACATATATATTTTTCTGATTCTTTTCCATTATAGGCTAAGATATTCAATATAGTTCTCTGTGCTACACAGTAGGTCCTTGTTAGTTATCTGTTTTATACCTTGTAGTGTGTATATGTTAATCCCAAACGTCTGTGAGTCTATTTCTATTTTGTAAATAAGTTTATTTGTATCATTTTTTCTTTTTTAGATTCCACATATAAGTGGTATCATATGATATCTGTCTCTGTCTGGCTTACTTCACTTAGCATGATACTCTCCAGCTCCATCCATGTTGCTGCAAATGGCATTATTTCATTCTTTTTTATGGCTGAGGAATATTCCATCGTGTGTACACATATCTATATACCACATCTTCTTTATCCATTCATCTGCCGATGGCTTCCATGTCCTGGCTATCATAAACAGTGCTGCTATGAACGCGGGGGTGCACGTATCTTTTCCAGTTAGAATTTTCCTCTCTTCTGGCTATATGTCCAGGAGTGGGATTGCTGGATCATATGGTAGCTCTATTTTTAATGTTTTAAGGAAACCCCAGATTGTTTTCCATAGCACATTAGCCACTATTTTAAAACACCTGTTCCATGCTAGTCATTATGATACACAGGCCATTTATACACGCACAAAAGATTTAACTATCCCCCTTTTTTAGGCAAGGAAATTGACATGCAGATGAACTGAGACTCAAACTCATGTCTGGTGCCTTTTTCCCGAACCCCTTTCCCCCACTACCCTCTCCTTTAACTTCTCCCCGGTAAACTCTGTACCTCAGGGCACTGTCTTGACTAGTCTTGAAAACTGATTCACCATCTGTTATTGATCCATTTATGTTCAGTTCATTCAGACCGATTGCATTTTAAATAGTCTGTTCCCCCCAAAGTTGATAAAAATGTAGGAAGAATTACCATTTGGTTTAAGTTTACCTATTTATGACTCAACCCCACAAAGATAATTGCAGCATAAGATGTGAGGGTAGGCATAGAACAGGGACATCAGCTCGGTGCTCTGTGACCACCTAGAGGGGTGGGATAGAGAGGGTGGGAGAGAGACGCAAGAGGGAAGAGATATGGGAACATATGTATATGTATAACTGATTCACTTTGTTATAAAGCAGAAACTAACACATCATTGTAAAGCAATCAAACTCCAATAAAGATGTTAAAAAAAAATCATCGGGGGAAAAAAAAATACAGTTTACCCAAAAGATACCTAAGGAATAAACTGCTCAAATTGTTGGTTCAACAACTGTTTTATGATGAAAAGAGTTTAATCCTATTTGTAGCTTATTAACATTGATATGAGTGATTGTTTTTTTCAAAGTCTACCCTTTATCTCATACAATTGTATGTGGAAAATGTTTACAAATTATTATGTAAATTATTCACCATTTTCCAGATTAGTTGTGTTTTGTTATATATATACATATTTTTATATTAAAAAAAAAGATGTGAGGGTAGTAGTTATTCAGCTTCATCGTACTCTAAAAATAAATAAACTTGTCTTTAGGAGGGTGGCATTTTCCTTGCCTTTTTTCATTGAAGTTTATTCCTTAAGCTTTAGCTGTTAGGTGTTTACTTAGGTGCTTACAGGGATAATGTCAAAAGACAGCCGTAAGAGCGTTAACTTGGATATTTGTCATTTATGACTGTGTATTATTAATAAGAGTTGGTGAATAAATAATGAATACCAAGATGAACAGTGAATATTTTCGAATCAACAAAATTGGTTTGAGAAATGGTTAGGAGAGAGTGATTGATGCTTAATGTGTCAGGGGTTTGCGTCCTTCAAATTTTGCCAAGGCAAAAACACCATGTGGAAACAGAAAAATATATTAGAACATTTTAAAACATTTCAAGTAAATTGTCTCTAAAATTTCAAAGACAGAAATGCCTATGGAAACAAAAGTAGCTTCATGCTATTCTAGCTCAATGCTCATTTAGTGTTTAAAAGAAATTTCTCCATTACGTCTTCTTTTTTTTTTTTTGCGGTACGCTGGCCTCTCACTGTTGTGGCCTCTCCCGTTGCGGAGCACAGGCTCCGGACGCGCAGGCTCAGCGGCCATGGCTCACGGGCCCAGCCGCTCCGCGGCACATGGGATCTTCCCGGACCGGGGCACGAACCCGTGTCCCCTGCATCGGCAGGTGGACTCTCAACCACTGCGCCACCAGGGAAGCGCACGTCTTCTATTTTATTCAGAAAAATGACAGAAGTAAGCTAGAAAATAATTACTAAGGAAAATTCTACTTCTGGTGTCAGTGATCTTCTTGAAATTCTTCACTGTTTCTTGTTTGAAACACAGATGAATAGTTTCCCTCTTATCTTACTCAAATATGGTTACTGGCAGGATTGTTTTAAAAACAATGTTAGGGTCTTCCCTGCTGGTGCAGTGGTTGAGGGTCCGCCTGCCGATGCAGGGGACACGGGTTCGTGCCCCGGTCCGGGAAGATCCCACGTGCTGCGGAGCGGCTGGGCCTGTGAGCCATGGCCGCTGGGCCTGTGTGTCTGGAGCCTGTGCTCCACAACGGGAGGGGCCGCGGCGGTGAGGGGCCCGCGTACCGCAAAACAAAAAAAGAAAAAAAAAAAAAACAAAGAAACAATGTTAACCTTTTCTCTAACATTTATAATGTTTAGGGATTCCTCCCCCAAATTCTGTTATTTAAACATATTGAAAAAATTAAACTACCTCCAAATTTACGAAAACTACATTAAATGTTTAGACATGTATATTGCTTTAAAGCTCTTTTCATTAAAATGTCTTAGTCTAATTCCATTGAGATAACTCTCTTTCACCTGTGAAGTTGTATAGATTTTTCAAATCAAGTCCTACACGTGGAAGAGATACACATCTGTACCGAGGGTATAAAAGGAAGCACTGATTACCTCTCAAATTACATTAATGTAACACAACATGGTGTTTCCTATTTGGTTCTGTATCTTTGCATTAATAATGCATGCAGCTATTTGCAAAAAGAAGTTTACCTTCTCGGGAAGGTGTACTTGGTCAGGGGCCCTTTGAGAGTGTTTCAGTTTATACCTGCTCATGTAAACGGAGGCCACCCCTGCACTCACCTGCTCTCTAGTACAGAGCGCTGAGCCAGTTGACAAAGGTGTCTTGCTGGTTCCTCACTAAGCAGATTTTCTTTTAGAACTCTGTCTTAATCTTTTCAGGTCATTATAACAAAACACCATAGACTGCATGGCTCATCAACAACAGACACTTATCACCCACAGTGCTGGAGGCCGGGAAGTCCAAGATAAGTGGGCAGATTGAGTTTCTGAGGAGGGCCTGCTTCCTGGTTCATAGATGGTCATCTCCTCTTATAAGGGTGCTAATCCCATTCTTGAGGGCTCCACCCTCAAGACCTCATCACCTCCCAAAGGCTCCTCCTCCTAATACTCTCGAATTGGGGATTGGGTTTCAACATATGAATTAGGGTGAGGGTGCACAAGCGTTCAGTCTGCAGCAAACAGAGCTGATTCTGAGTATCTGACACTGAGTAGAGACCCAGCGGCAGCACCTGTTTTAAACAAGGGGGTGAGGGGCTTCCCTGGTGGCACAGTGGTTGAGAGTCCGCCTGCCGATGCAGGGGACACGGCTTTGTGCCCCGGTCTGGGAAGATCCCACATGCCGCGGAGCGGCTGGGCCCGTGAGCCATGGCCGCTGAGCCTGCGTGTCCGGAGCCTGTGCTCCGCAATGAGAGAGGCCACGACAGTGAGAGGCCCACGTACCACAAAAAAACAAAAAAAACAAAACAGGGGGGTGGGGTGGGTGGAAGTTACTCTCTACCTTCTGTGTAGATGTCTTGGATGTTTCTAGATAAGTTCATCATAACCTACATTTCCTACCATGAGGAAGAATATCTTTTCATAGTAAATAAAATTGATATTCTTAATTAATTTATTCATGTAGTCCATTTCTTGAAAGGCATTTTTCTCTACAGAACAAAAGCTTCATAACGATTGAGGGTATTTGTATTTTATAGACAAAATATTCAAGCACTATATTGCTTTCCTGTTTCTCTTGGCATGGTTGGAAGTGAAATTACACCATGTTAATTATGTGTTTAGAAATGACAAAATATATAACCAAAGGGGATTTGTATCCTTGTATTCATTATAATTGAATAGGTTCTAACTGAAAACAAGTCTAAGGTTTAAAAAACAGAACTACTGATTGATTAACTTACTGCAAGATAGAGAAAACTCATTTGGGAAAATGATTTGTGGTGTCTTCTGTGAGTTGCATCACACCACGAAAAATCGTATCAGAAAAGATTGCCTGAAAACAAAGTTGAGCTAAAGAATTTATTGGAGAAATGAGTCACCGCTTTCTTTACTGAGAGAAAAATGCTCCATCTGGATAAATAAGATGCAAACAAAGCGCGCACACTGGCTCTGCACCCCTCGTACGATCAGAATAGCACTGGGCTGCATTGTGCACAGGACAAAGGGTCTCCTCTTCTCCCTCCCCCCCGTTATGCTACTCCTTCTAGGCTGGACCACACTTCCCAACCACCACAGTCTGAACCAGCACCCTGCCTTCCTTGCTCAAGCCCTAACATCTCCTCCGTCCTCACCCTGTATTTTCTGGCTAAGTTTCCCTTCCCGTTGCCCACCTAATGAGTAGACTCAGACAGATTACTTATACCAATCCGATACCCTTCTAAGACAGTAGCATAGGCATGATTAAAAAATGAGGCCAGGGACTTCCCTGGTGGCGCAGTGGTTAAGAATCCGCCTGCCAATGCAGGGGACACGGGTTTGAGCCCTGGTCCGGGAAGATCCCACATGCCGCGGAGCAACGAAGACTGTGTGCCACAACTACTGAGCCTGTGCTCTCGGGCTTGCGAACCACAACTACTGAGCCCACAAGCCACAACTACTGAAGCCTGTGCACCTAGAGCCCGTGCTCCACAACAAGATAAGCCCACGCACCGCAACAAAGAGTAGCCCCTGCTCGCCGCAACCAGAGAAAGCCCATGCGCAGCAACGAAGATCCAACACAGCCAAAAATAAATAATTAAGTTTTTAAAAAATGAGGCCAGATTGCTAAACAATTGGAAGTTACTAAGTAGCTTTCCAAGGGAAAGAACTGATAACTATAAGTTTTTACTACCACACGTTTGAGATAATGCCTTCCCTCAGAGCCCTGAGAATTACGAAGCTCACTCCAGATAAGTGACTATAAATCTTCGATAGCATCTTTATGTATTTTGCCCCTCTTCTCAGAGTAGTTGCCATGGAAATGACAGTGGCTAAATTCAGCTCGAAATACTTGCTGTTACATACGCCACATGGTTCTTTCTTTCCTTTGAAGCCGGAGAGGGGTATTCTGAAGAGTGACTAATATTCTAAAGACTTTGTAACACACTCACATTCATTGCAAGGGTCATATATTGATAGTTTGCTATAGACTTTATTATCTTGATTTTACAGATAAAGAAAGTGAGGCTATGAGAAGTTAAATACCTCTTCTAAGGGTTACATGGGTAGGATTCAAATTGGGGCAAGTCTGATATCAGGATCCCCTCTGCCATGTGGCCTCCGATCCTTGTGGCAAGGTGCCTATTTCACTGCTCACTCCTTTCTCAGTTTTCCTAAACGGCTTTCACCTTTATGATTCCACAGAAATAGTCTTATTCAATATTCTAAATTTTTTAGTAAAGTTTAAAAATTTTCAGTCCTCCAAGATTCCAGTTACATTTTACACAACTTTTATTTCTCAGAAATATGACCTGTTATATAATTTGAGAAATATTTTGCTATAAAACACCCATAACTGCTGGAAAAAAAAAAACCCCTAATACAGAGCTGATCTATAAGTAATATCTGTAGGAGTCAAAACTGAGCAGTTAGGATAGGAGTTGTGAGTGGAGCAGTGCTGTGGAGGGGCGTTGGTGTGGCAGGAAAATGTGCTGTCCCGGATCTAGGAATTTGGATTTAAATGTCCTCAGGATATGAGGCCCTTAGGCTCTAGACTCATACAAGAGAGAGAGTTAGAATCAATAAATCTGCATGAGTTCAGGACCTTGAAAAGCTATGTTCTTAGAGAAAGTATGGACTGTAAAAACAAAAACAAAGGCAACCTCCCAACTAGCACCTGGAGTGAACAAAGAAACTCGTCAGCTTGGACTCTGAGTGGAAAAAATTAGTCTCTCCCCTGAGACTCTGTAACCTTCTACCTGCTCCTACTCTGGTTTAGGATTTGAATTTATACCAGAGGTTGACAAGCATTCTCTGTACAGGGCCAGATAGTAAATTATCAACTTGTGGGCCATACAGTCTCTGCTGCAGCTCTTCAACTCTGCCCTTGGAGAAGAAAAGCTGTTGTTGACAATATGTCAACAAATGGGCATGTGTGCATTTCAATAAAACTTTATTTACAAAAAGAGATGGTAGTTTGTTGAATGCCAATATACCATCAGCCTGGGCCAAGTATCTGTAAGTTGAAAAATTGAAGTAAAAATTGGTCCTGTCCAGTGATAGGCTCCACTGGACAGGGCCACCTAAGGCTCCTGGAAGAAACAAACATAAAGCTGTTTGGAAGGGACAGCTGGTTCGCTCAGGATGTGAGGGATTCCCCTGCTGAAGGTGAACACAGGTTCTTGAATACAGTGCACACAAGGAAACAGCTCACCAAGTTTGAGAGTCAGCAGACACAACAAGTAGAAGGATTCAGTTTCCTAAGACCATCAGCTAACGTAGAACTATTAAATAGGGACAAAAATATAGACATAATGTGATTAAGAGCATAAAAGAAAAACTCTAAAATATGAGAAAATAATAAGAGTCTATGAAAATCCAACACATAGATTGGAAAGAAATAATTAAATACAGCCTCTATGAATATGAAAAACAAAAGGAATCGAAATGAAATACCAATGGAAAAGTGAAAGACCATAACTGAGACTTGGTAAACTCTCAGTCAGGTCTGAGGAAGTGACCCACATTCTACCTTGCAGAGATGAAGAGACAGAAAGTGGGATGAAGAGGAAAATGATAAGGCCTAACTCACAACTACCCTTAGAAAACATTTGTTTCTCTTAAAAGAGAGAATCAAGAGAATGGGAGACATGTAATACTTAAAGAGATAATATCTGAAAAACTTTTAGAATCGCTAAAGACATAATTCTCAGATTCACAATTCACAGTAAGTCCCAAGCAGTATAAGTAAAAATATATTTCAGTGAAATTTCAGAATAAAAACAAAGAGAATAGTTTAAAAGAAATCAGTGAAAAAGACAAATTACCCACAAAGAAGTGATGGATAGAATGACACAGGACTTCTTAACGGTAACAATGGAAGACAAAGACAGTGGAATAACTTCAAAGTACTGAGACCATCTGTCAGAATTCTATATTCTGGAGACAACGATTATAGGGTGAGAAAAAAATTACTGTTTTAGACGAGCCTTTCATACCACTGATCATCTTACCCTACTTAAAGCTCTTGCTCTCACTTTCCTTCCATCTCCCTGATTATCCATTTCCCCTCAGTTATGATGACTCAGTCCTTTCCCATGAACATTCCAAGGAAACTTGTCCTCGGCTCTCTGGTCTTGCTGGTCATTTACTCTCAAGGCTTCAAATCTCTGTGACTTGCAGATTCATGTTTCTTTTGCTCCATATCTCACTGAAAACTCAGTCCTGGGTCCTAAGGCAACAGGAAATGTCCAGCTGCTTATGTGACTAAAAGTGTTTCAAGTAACATTCGCCAGAAAAAGACAAATACTGCATGATCTCACTTATATGTGGAATCCAAAAAGCACAACAAGAAAACTGCATCACAGAAAAAGAGATGAGATGTGTGGTTACCAGAGGTGGAGGGGAGAGGGAGGGGGAATTAGATGAAGGTGTCAAAAGGTACAAACTTCCCGTTATGAGATACATAAGTCCTGGGGATGCAATGTACAGCATGATCGCTATAATTAACACTGCTGTGTGTTACATATGAAAGTTTTCAGGAGTAGATGCTAAGAGATCCCATCACAGGGAAAAAACTTTTCTTTTTCTTTTTTCTTTTGTATCTATATGAGATGATGGATGTTAAGTAAAGTTACTGTGGTAATCACTTTACAATCTATGTAAATCAAGTCATTATGCTGTATACCTTAAACCTATACAGTGCTGTATATCAACTACATCTCAACAAAAGCGGGAAAAAAAAGTAATTAGAAAGGAAGGTAACATCTCACCATGCTGCCACCACTGACCAAATTAGGTATCTCTTCCAGTGTCCTGTATCTTTCAACACCATCACCAGTTCACAGATACCTAACATTAAAACTTGGGAATCATTGCCCAAGGGGAAACCTCAATTCTCATATCCAATCTGTCCCTGCAGCATATTACACTTACTCAAAATATTAATTTATTCTTATGATAACATCACTTAATGCAGGTATTTTTGTCTCTCTATTCCTGAAGAAGTCAACAGCCTCCTCACTGACTTCTCTAATCGCAGTCTCCACCTCTTCTGATCCAGTCTGAAGGTGACTGCCAGGTTCTTAACACTCTCTTCTTGGTAATCGCCTCCTTTGCCTTTTCACCCTTCATAAGCCAAAGTCCAGCTTTATCACATTGGCACTGAAATGCTCCTGTATACTGGACCTGTAGGTTTTTTTATTTTTTTATTTTTTGCGGTACGCAGGCCTCTCACTGATGCGGCCTCTCCCGTTGCGGAGCACAGGCTCCGGACGCGCAGGCTCAGCGGCCATGGCTCAGGGGCCCAGCCGCTCCGCGGCATGTAGGATCCTCCCGGACCAGGGCACGAACCCGTGTCCCCTGCATCGGCAGGCGGACTCTCAACCACTGCGCCACCAGGGAAGCCCGGTTTTCCTTCTTTACCTATATTTTTGTTTCACGTCTTGTGTCTCATTTCCTGAGAACCTTGTTTGGCATTACACCAAGACTGAAATGTTTGGAACTGTATGAGCCCTTGTGAGTAACATATTTATATTGTAAGAGGGCCTTTATAGGGATTCAGTGTGTGTGTGTGTGTGTGTGTGTGTGTGTGTGTTCTACATCTTTTCCTACATAGAAAGCCTGAGTAGGAACGATGGCTCTAACAGGGAGGACTTCAGAAAGATGGGCAGACTAAGGAAAGGGGATTTCTGGGAAAGAGGGAAGGAGCCTTGTGGTCCAGCAAAGCACATCACTAGAGGCTGAGATGGTTGTCCTAGGTTTCACGTCTGTCTCCCAACTTGTTTAAAGTTCCTTGATGACTGAACACAAAAGCAACAACATCCTCCATCCCTTTTGCATCTTCTTCCCCCTTCTCTAGATCCAATCCTGGTTGGATAAATGCTGGTTGAATTAGGAAATGGGCAGCATTTCTGAGAATTTGTACCACAACTCAGTACTCTTCCACTCGAACTGCAGTGGGAGCTGCAGGGCTAATGACGCAACACCTCTGAGCAGACCTTTCTCTTCCTTGGTTCCTCCCACATTGGTCCCTCCTAGAGCGCATTTCCTTCTAATAAAAGTTAAATCCTAGTTCTGGCCCCTTTCTCTTTCTCTTCAGATGCTTTTGAAATTAGGCAACAACAGAGGTCTTTAGGAAACGTGGATTTGTGTTTTTAACTTAAGTTCTACCAAACCTTGACATACCATGCTGCACTTCGTATCAGCATTTTCTCATCCTCTTCAGGAGCTCATTTGTATCAGTGTGAACATGATATGTATATTACTTTCTTCCGTTGTTTTTTATTCCCTACGAGGCAGACACCCAAAATGCCTAATACAAAGTGGAACATCCTTGAGTAACGATTTCAATTTTGTCTCCATCTTGTTATTGTCTGATGTTACCAAGAGTGGTTTCCACCCGTCTCTCGTCTCTCAATCTACTGGAAGCCTTGGGAACCACGATAGCAGAGACTGGGTGTTTAAGGCCACAGGGAACAAAGCATGTCATATTTTAAGCTCCATTACTCTAAAGAGAGGCAGTGGCTGCAGCCTCTTGCAAAACTCCAGCAAAGAGGTGGTACTTTTTTTTTGGTAACAACAATTAATCATGACAGAAGGACTCAGATAGGGGAAAAGGACAGATGGTTCTTGTTACAACCTGCCTCAAAACTGAATTACCATGCCCGACCATAAACAGAACATTTGTACCAAAACTGTGAGAGAGGAAGAAAATCAGAGATAAAAATCTACAGTGTGTTGTGCTATCAAATGGTTTAAAACCACAATGTAGGGCTTCCCTGGTGGCGCAGTGGTTGAGAGTCCACCTGCCGACGCAGGGGACATGGGTTCGTGTTCCGGTCCGGGAAGATCCCACATGCCGTGGAGCGGCTGGGCCCGTGAGCCATGGCCGCTGGGCCTGCGCGTCCGGAGCCTGTGCTCCGCAACGGGAGAGGCCACAACAGTGAGAGGCCCGCGTACCACCAAAAAAAAAAAAAAAAAAAAAAAAAAACCCACAATGTAATGATGACTACACTTATAATACAGTGAATACAGAGGAGTCAGGAAAACTTTGGGCATAACGAACATCAAAAGTCATCAAGTGTTTAATTGATTCTAAAATAATATAGACACTGGCAAATGATAAAATGTAAATATGTCTTGTTATTTTTTTGAAATTCACTCTAATAGTCCCATCATATTGTCTGGTAGAATCTTGACAATTCCACCCTAAACTTATGTTTAAAAAAGCTTTAATAGTTCACTAAGCTTTGATCTATATGGAGTAAACTTTTCTGAATGGGGATTAAGTTTTAATGCCTGGACATTATTCATATCAACAAAATGACAGATGTGTGAGCATTTTGCTAACTTTGAAGACATTAATCTGGTTAGACTGTCCTCAGTATGACTGTATGTAATGCAGTACAGTGTATAGGGAAGGATGCTCGATCATTTAAATGTGTCCATACCCATGCAATCAGGGTTTCCAGCATCCTGAAAGATAAGGGTGATCCTTCTGTGCGTCGGAGTCCACGTTTATGTGGCAATGGCTCCCTTTTATGGATGTTTCAGAAGGGAGAGATGCCAAGTGAGGACTCATCTCTGAAGAACCCTGAGTGATGAGCTGTAACCATTCACTGTGGACCGAGGCCAGGCCTCCGTGGTCAGCACGGACCATGAGCACGCCTGGCAAGAAAGAACCACCCAAACAGACTTCGTTTGTTGCCCTGTGGATCGGCTCCAGGGAACATTTTTGCCTCTCGATGAACAAAGCATGGCCTGATAGGCTGAGAATGTAATAATTGGTATAATTAGCCAATAATTTTGCAAGGAAAAAGCTACTAGTGACTACTAGCTAACTCATTTGCATGCTAATGTTTTGAGGGGAGAAAAAGAAAAGCTTTTGAGGCTTACTTTATTTTTTAGCGTTATGTCCGAGTTATTTCTGACTTCGGTTGTTGTTGGAATACTGTAAAGGAGGTTGTGTTAGGCTGTGTCATCAGAGGATCTTGTGAGGTGGCTGGTGGGACCTCTCTGTGGTTTCTGACACCTCAGTTCAAGTGGTCCAGGGTGACCTTCCCCTTGAGGCTCTGCAGAGGACAGAGGGCTGGGCAGAGGGGTAGCCTGGGATTTATAGATGCTATCATGTGCCCACCTCTCACGATCAACAAGCAACGCAGCTATTTCCATAAACTCAACCAAACACAGGGCAGCAATGACACACTTATTGTAAAAGAAAGTGAAGCAAGTCCCTGGTGTGGGCCTTTCCGAAGCCCTGAAAACAAACTTTGAACATCCCTAAAATGTCAGTCACTACCCCTTCCTGTTAACACTGGCTGCCTGAGAATTCTTTCTTCTTTTGTCATCACGAGGGAAAGAATTCTGTTTTTTTTTTAAATGTGGTCACACCACGTGGCATGCAGGAGCTTAGCTCCCCGACCAGGGATCAAACCTGGGCCCCCGAAGTGAAAGCACCAAGTCCTAACCACTGGACCGACAGGGAATTCCAAAGACTTCTTCTTCTGTGTTGGCCCAGTAGGAGAGGAGACTGGAGGAAACTACTTTAGGGGGGTTATGGGGTTGGCAGCTTGGGAGATATTCCAGCATCCTGGCAGCAGGTTGGAATGTCGCTGTTTAGCCCTCAGGAACAGCAGGGAAGTAGTGTTCTTTGGTGCAGCTACATGGGGGTTAGTGGTTTCACAAGGCCTGCGAGAGACCTAACCACCATTTTCAACGTTGGTTCCCTAGGAATATTTTCTTGTAAATTCCAAGTGAATTCACAAGTACCCATTTCAAGAGTAAAAACAGCAGTTGGTAGATTGAGGACAACTTGGATTTGGATGTCTCCCTTGCCCATCCTCTCCTTGGGGAATATTTTCCCAATGTTCCCCAGCCCTCCTTTGTAGTTATTTCTCGATCTTGTCTTCTGTTACGGTGTTTTAATGATGCTCACTGTTAATCCTATAAACTCCGTGTCCCAAGTTCTCCAGAGAACCACTTCATCAATAATGATATAAATGCTCTAAAACTACACTTAGAATTTTACTGAAAAGAGGTCCTTTGATAATTACAATGAAAAGCGGTGAGTTGTGTTGGCTTACTACTTCTAAATGTAGGAAAATAAACTGTTATTAATGGCTACACACCACTTCCTATCTTTTCAAGGGCTTTGTTAGTTAGCCTCACAACGGTGCTGCCAGGGAAATACTATTAACACAGAGCAAAGGGGGCGGCAGGTGGGATGCTCTTATGATGGAACAAATGCCCCTTTTGTCTCTTGTGCTGCCTCTGTATTTTTCTTGAAGTACTATGCTTAGGAAAAATAAATTTTCTTCTATTATTCTACTTAACATTCATTCGGGCTCTCTCAACCAAAAAATTAAATAAGTGAAGTTCCACAATGAGCATTAAACCCAAAACATCACTATTAGTCATTGATACCTAACCACACTTGCTAATTTAAAAATGAGAAGGAAAGCTCTCCCCTCTTTGCACAGCCCATTGCCATACGCTGTCTCCCAATCCAATCATTTTCCCCTCTGGGAAATGATCTGGACTAAGAACTTGTCCAAAATACGTCCCAGGGCATATATTGAATTTCAATAGAGGCTTTTCTGATGATGAAAAGTTCCATCGATTTTCTCACATATATGGATGGATCGGGACTTTTCTAGCGCATTTCTTGCCAGCATCACTGAATTCTTCACAACAACTGGATTCAAAGATTAGGTACTATTGCCCCCATTTTACAAGTGAACAAGTGAACAACCTGCAGCTCAGACAGGATTATTAAAACAAGGTCACACTTCTAATAAATGTTTAAGCCCGTTTTCAAATTCCGGCCCATCTGCTTCCGAACTTTGTCCTGATGATTATAGAATATTGACTCCCAATAGATCGCTCTTCTGACCTACTGTTTTAATTCTGGATGAATATGTTTATGTTATTATTATACAGCTTACAGCAGGCTGTAATTGATTTCAGTTACTTTGGATTATTTTTGTAATTGTTCTTATTTCTATTAGTTGAAAGATGCATGTAATGTGTCATCGCTAGAATATTAATGGAACAACCATTATATTAAGAAAACAAGTTCCCGTTAAAATAAACATTATTGGACTTCCCTGGTGACACAGTGGTTAAAAATCCGCCTGCCAATTCAGGGGACACGGGTTTGAGCCCTGGTTCAGGAAGATCTCACATGTCACGGAGCAACTAAGCTCAGCACCACGACTACTGAGCTTGTGCTCTAGAGCCCACGAGCCACAGCTACTGAAGCCTGTGCACCTACAGCCCGCGCTCCGCAACAAGAGAAGCCACCGCAATGAGAAGCCCGCGCACTGCAAAGCGCAGACACCACTCGCCGCAACTAGACAAAGCCTGTGCGCAGCAACAAACACCCAATGCCGCCAAATTAATTAATTAATTAAAAAATAAAAATAAAATAAACATTATTTTCATCCCCAAATTGAATACACTTCACTATTTAAAACAAAAAAATTGGGGTGAAATCCAGATGTCCATTTTTTTAAAAGATAACATATAAACAATAATAAATAAACAGTTTTCCTTTAATGAGTTTTTCTCTCAGGAGAGTGTTTCTAGGGAGATTCTTCTTTGTTTTTTAACATGAAGTTTGAGGTTTGTAATAGTTTTTACAAATTATTCTCATTACTGAATAAGCTTAAATTCTATTTTAAGTGGCTATATTAGGAATGTATAATTGAATTTTTCTTTTACAGTTTTAAAATTTATCAAAAAAATAATTTCCTTCATTAAAACTGACCTCATTAAACTCAAAAGACCCAAGTTCACTGCATGACTCATTTAGGACTTTATATTCAACCATGATGTGAAGAGATCTTTAATTACCTAGACAAAACCTCTTGAGTAACAGAGTGGTGGTTATTAACATCTGGGAGAAAGAAAAAAAAAAAAAAACAGAGGCTCCAATTTAATGGAACAAAGCGTCATCCTCTCAAATGCACTACTGAAACCGAGATACGCAGATGATCTATTGTGGTGGCAAGCAGGTGGCGCTTTAATTTCCTTGTTCATTTTACAGCGGGGGTGTGATCGGGAGTCTCAAGTCCACAGGTAAATGACAAAGCACAAAGGTCAAGGTATCTCTAAAAATATTATTTTAAATGTGAACGAAAGCAGAAGCCTGGTGAGATGGAGCTTTCCAAGTTAAATCTAACCTTTGTTTTTAATTTTTGCTTCAAAAATTTAGAGAGAAAAAAAAACTAGAATGAACAGCGTATGAATCATTTCTGTTAAATGAAGTCTTCAGTGTCTTATGTGTTTTATTTCATGATTCCTGTGCAGGAATCGTGAGGCCCAGAGGACGCTCTGAAATCCCAGAACGGTGTCTGGCCTGGAGTGGGTCCCCAGTACATATTCTTTACACAAATGAACTCCTGAGCAATCAGCCAGTGTCCGGAATAGAACACGATGATCCTGGACCTACATGAACTTTGTGGTTTTCAGGGTGATGGGGTGGGGCGTTCACACTGGCCCTCCAATAGCCCCACCCCAAAATGCAAATAGTGCCCCAGTGGAGAAACTTTGAGGGATTCAGGGCTCTTCCCCTACTAAATGCAAATACCTGCCATGAAGGTACTTAAGCTGGTCAGCACTTTATCTTAGGCTGAATGAATTTTCGAGAACCTTTCCAAGCCGGGCAATTTTTAGCAGAGGACGGATGGGGATGAAGAGGTGAAGAAAGCATGAGGGATCCATGGGTAGGACACCACGGGAGAGGCTGGCAGTAAAAAGACAAACCCCTCACATTCCCTGCGGGGACAGAGCCGGTCACAACACAATTCAAACAGGACCTCGTTACTAGATCAATATTTCCAACTGATAAACCAATTTGTCATCTAAAAGCCAAATGGATGCATTAAAACATTGATTTTTCGTCAAGAAGACTTGGAATTTTTGTGGTTGCCCTTTGGTTGGTAAATTGGTTGGTTTTACCAGCCAGGGCTCTACGTGCATTTAAAGCACACTTTTGGGAATACTGAATTTCATTTTAGGCTCTGCTTTCATTTGATGTTCTATATAAGGAAGTGCCTGAAAGTTGCCCCTGTTTCTATTTCTATGTCTCTATCTATCTATCCCTTTTTAAAAATTGGGAGATCATTGTAAATTTAGCTTTGGAGCCTACTTTTTTATTCTCACTAAATACAATGTGAGCACATACTCATGTTAATAAACAACCTTGAAAATCTGATTTTAATAGCTGCATAGTATTCTATTGTATTGCTTTGGCATAATTTATTTAATAAGCCCTTTATTGCTGAATACTTAGATTGTTATCACTTTTTTTTTTTTTTTTTTGGCCGTGCTGCACCGCTTGTGGCATCTTAGTTCCCAGACCAGGCATTGAATCTGGCCACTCCACCTCCCCTTCCCCCCCAGTGAGAGCCCGAGTCCTAACCACTGGACCACCAGGGAATTCCCTGTTATCACTTTTTTATTACTATTGTAAACAGTGCTGCAAATAACTCTTGATTATTTCTTTTTTTTCTTGAATTTTAGTTTATTTATGTTTTTATACAGCAGGTTCTTACTAGTCATCCATTTTATACACATCAGTGTATACACGTCAATCCCAATCGCCCAATTCATCATGATTATTTCCTAATAATCAATTTCTGGAAATGAAATGATGAGTCAAGAAGCACCTGGGATTCTAAGTGTACAGCATGCTAGAATCTTGACTTTCCCATCTCCTCCCGTCATGTCCCCATTGAGACACGACACAGACAAGTAATGCACCTGGCTTACACGAGCACACTTGAAAAATTGTTCTACTCTAATTGAGGAGAAAAAACCCTGGAGAAAAAAATCGAGCAGAAGGAAGGCGAATGTAAATCTGACAATTCACCTTTCCTCTGTGTGTGTGTGTGTGTGTGTGTGTGTGTGTGTGTGTGTGTGTTTTGCTTTGTTTTGTATTTGGACCTTATGGGGGGAGGGCTGACCAAATACGAGTTCAGAAAAGATGAAGGGTCTCAGGACTGGGACTGGGAAGTTAAGAACGGTATTTGAAAAAAAAAAAAAAATATATATATATATATATAAAGTATCAGGGAGGGTGTGCCTAGGTTTTATGCAAATACTACACTCTTTTATATAAGGAACTTGGGCATCCTCGGATTCTAGTATTTGCAGCAAGACAGGGCAAATTCGGAAGGACGAACTATATATGCTGTTGGCTGAAAATTTTTACAATTATTTTTCAGCTATATGTGCTTTCTCCTCTTTGAATTATCTGTGCAATTACTTTTCAATTTATTTTATTTAATAATGCATTTATATAATTCATGTATATTAATGAATAAAACAATTAACAGGTTAAAAAAAAGAATGGTATTTGGTGAAGTGCTGAAATATTATCTTCAAATAAAATACATATAATTTTAGTAAAACCAATTTCAACTACATTTTCATAAATGAAATTAATCTGCTCGTAAGGAAAACTAGGTTTCAGGAACAATTCTGGCTGTGAATTGGCAGGTAAATAACTGATGCAATTTCACAGTTCAAGCGCTTACTAGCTATGACATGAAACTTGTGAATCTCCGTGACCCCACCCGCTTCCTGACAGCATCATCAGAGCTGAATTTCTTGGCTCCTGGTATTTTAAGTTATATTCATATTTCTATTTAAATGTAGTTCTTTGATGCTTTTTAATCATCTGGGAGATGGATTCAAAATGGTACAATTTTCTCCTTTAAATTGTGTGCTTAACTCCTGTCAATGTTAATACATATTGTGTGTGCACATCAAAGTAAAACTGTGACTAGGCCATGCCTTGGGAGATGAAATCCTATGGATTTCACAGATACTGTCAGAAATTGCCTTCTTTCTTTCACGTTTCATTAATTCAGCGGAGACCCTCATGTATGCTAAGTATAAATGATCACGTAATTTTTTTGAGGTAAAAATGTGATGTTCTCAGAGAAATCATCTTTTCTGAAGGTTCATTAGACTTTGTTTAAAAGCATAGCTTTGAGAAGCAGTCATATTTTGAAAACATGTCAGTTTCCCATACTCATCATCCTTTTCAATTCTGGAAAAATGAATACTGGGACAAGTTGATTTTAATTAACATTCTCATCAATCTCTCCAGAGTGCACTGTAATTTCCATTACGTTTAAAGTGCTTCTGGAACCACAGGGGACAACATTCCCCAGTTTAACTACACAGTTACATACAATAAGTGCAGTAAATGTTACTATGGTATTTTTATTTTTTTTTATTTTTAATTTTTTTGGCCACACCATGTGGGATCTTATTTCCCTGACCAGGTATCGAACCTGCACCCCCTGCAGTGGAAGTGCAGAATCTTAACCACTGGACCGCAAGGGAAATCTGGTATTTTGATTTAAGAAACTCATTGAAGTTACTCAAAGCTGCGTGGTCAAAAAACTAAGGATTAGGTCCTGTCAATATGCTGTGTTTTATGAACTAGTTAGCTACCTACAAATTTAAGAAAACAAGTGAGGATGAATTATCTTTTTCTGTAGAATGAAGAGGTATGCTTAGAGGAGACGTTCGATTACAAAAGTTTGTACACTTTTGTTTTTTTTAGAAGGTTATCTCCCTTTTTAATTTATTTTTAATTAATTAATTTATTTTTGGCTGCATTGGGTCTTCATTGCTGCATACAGGCTTTCTCTAGTTGTGGCGAGTGGGGGCTACTCTTAGTTGCGGTGCATGGGCTTCTCATTGTGGTGGCTTCTCCCGTCGTGGTGCACGGGCTCTAGGCGCACAGGCTCAGTAGTTGTGGCATACGAGCTCAGTAGTTGTGGCTTGAGGGCTCTAGAGCGCAGGCTCAGTAGTTGTGGTGCACGGGCTTAGTTGCTCCACGCCATGTGGGATCTTCCCGGACCAGGGCTCAAACCCGTGTCCCCTGCACTAGCAGGCGGATTCTTAACCACTGCGCCACCAGGGAAGCCCTATGCGCTATTTCTATAGGGGGTGGAGCAATCTTATAGTTTGGATATATGCAGGGCAAAGCTATCAAATGGATTTTGTGTTACAAAACTTACTCATAGAAACCAGAACAATGCTTGACACCTGAGGTTAAACAGGGTTGAACTCACCCTGCATCTACCTGAAGACAACCTACCACTCATCCTGTCGTATAAGAAATTATATTTTGTTTTTTTAAAAGCATATATTTGAACTTAGACACTTTTTTGGCTGATATCACCTTCCCAATGTGGTCACCACACATCATTGTTCCTGGCTAGGTCAGGTGCCCCCAGATCATGCTGGGCTGTCTTTTCACAGACCCCGGTCACAGACCCTTAGAAATCCTAAACACCAGGAATGGATAAACAAGATGTGGTATATACACACAGTGGAATATTACTCAGCCATAAAAAAAGAATGAAATAATGCCATTTGCGGCAACATGGATGGACCCAGAGATTATCATAGTAAATGAAGTAAGCCAGAAAGAGAAATACAAATATCATATGATATCACTTACATGCAGACTGTAAAAAGATGATACAAATAAACTTATTTACAAAGCAGAAATAGACTCACAGACAGAGAAAACAAACTTATGATTACCAAAGGGGAAAGGTCGGGGGGAGGGATAAATTAGGAGTTTGGGATTAACAGATACACACTACTATATATAAAATAATCTTGTACAGCACAGGGGACTATATTCAATATCTTGTAATAACCTATAAGGGAAAAATCTGAAAAAGAATGGATATATGCACATGTATAACTGAATCACTTTGCTGTACACCTGAAACTAACACAACATTGTAAGTTAACTATACCCCAATATCAAATAAAAATTAAATTAAAAAAAAAAGAAAATCCTAAACACTGAAAAAAACACACAGTGCCTCATCCCCACATGTGATTCTAAACAACAGTAACAATAAAAAACCACTAATTTATAGGATAGAGTCCAACAAATTCTGATGTTCCTTCTGACACTTTTTCCTTTTTTCTTTCTTCTCTCCTGTCTCCCTCCCTCCCTTCCTTCATTTTCCCCTTTCTTTCTCTTGAATTCTTTCAAAATATATATTTTTAAATGTCCCTGCTATGCTGGTGCCCTAAATATGTACTTGTTTAGTCTGTCTATTCTGTTACTCAACACTCCCTAGTAATGGACACACCTCTAAATGTCCTCAGTTTGCTGGAGCCCCTACAAACCATCTCTAGTATAAATAGCAATAATATGTCTAAATGTCTCTGCTCACTCAAAACATGAAGATGCGTCCACTGCCGCTCCTTTAGTCTTCCTTCAAAAGGGAAAAGAAACCAAATGAAATGCATAATGGTTGGAAGCATTGGCAACAATAAAAAGGTATCTTAGGGGCAATCGAAAGACTTTGAATATAGAGACCAAATTTTAGATATAATCAAATTAAATTTCTTAGGAATTGTACTGGTATTGTGATTTCATAGGAAATGTTCTCATCAATAGGAAGTGTATGCTGAAATATTTAGGGGTTTACTGTCATGATGTCTGTAACTTGCAAATTGTTCAGCAAAAAAAAAAAAAGTGTGTGTAACGTGTATATATATATATATATATATATATATAGAGAGAGAGAGAGAGAGAGAGAGAGAGAGAGGGAGGGAGAGAGAGAGAGAGAGAGAGAGAGAGAGAGGGAGGGAGAGAGAGACAGAGAGAGACAAAGACAGAGCTAGAGCTAGAGAGAAAATTCAAAATGTGACAAAAATGTGGTAGAATACGTACTGTTTTTTCAACTTTTCCATACGACATAATCACTGAAACTAGAATGCCAAGAATCAAAAGAAACACAGTTGATATTATACGGAGCTAGGATTTGGGGTTTTTCCATAGTCTGTAAGATAGTTGGAGGACTATAGCTTTAATTCATTAGATTCATCAAAGAAATGTAAGCTTTGAAGATCATTTCAGTCATTTTAGATCATTTAGATAAACGGATTTAGGCACACACACACATGAAGACCTGAGTTCAGTCAGCCCTAGAAGGCACTGGCCAAATGCCCATTGCTTTCTGAGGAAGTCCAGCCCTTTAAAAGCCAGCTAACTGGTTTCTTTTGATGAATTTCTTCTACGACATCAGCTTTCTAGGAGCTCAGAAACTGCTAGGAATCAATAAAGCAATATTTCTTATTCTCTCCCAATCAATAAAATATAGTTTCTTCCTTTATTCATCCAATTACTAAAAATTTAGTGACAGCGTACTCTGAGCCAGGTCCAGTGTTCTCAGAACACACACAAAATACATGGGCTCTGTCCTCAAGGAGTTCAGGGTCACCTGGAGAGGCAGTTGTATAACACATGATTATAGAATAATGTAAAAAGTATTGTGGGCTTCCCTGGTGGCGCAGTGGTTGAGAGTCCGCCTGCCGATGCAGGGGACGCGGGTTCGTGCCCCGGTCCGGGAAGATCCCACATGCTGCAGAGCGGCTGGGCCCGTGAGCCACGGCCGCTGAGCCTGCACATCCGGAGCCTGTGCTCCACAGCGGGAGAGGCCACAACAGTGAGAGGCCCACGTACCGCCAAAAAAAAAAAAAAAAAAGTATTGTAAGTATGGTACATATAAGCTGCTTTGGGAGCACAGAGTGAGAAGCCCTACACTACCTGGTGTGTGTGCAGAGGAACGGTGAGGAATCAGGGGATAATGATACAATAATAAACAATGATGGTCACAGCAACAAGAACAATAGTGGTCCTAGACCAGGAAAGTCCTAACTACAACAGCTATACTTAAGCAGGGGTAAAGGACGGTGGATTTGGCAGAAGTCAAACAAATTACTAGTAGGAAAGGTGCCTGGACATATCAATACAAATCTCGGGGAAAATATTTTAACAGGTCTGCCCGGCTGAAACATTTTGCCAGGGCCATAAACTCCCTTCCCAGGTGCTTGGCTCATGTTATCTAGCTAATATTGTCTCCATTTAAATAGGCCCTGAGGCTCATGGGAGGCATGTGAGTTGCCTCTGGACAAGCAGCTGGTATGTAGCAAGACAGAATCTAGGTTAGGACTCATGCGTCTTGGACACTTGTTCCATCTTGCTATGTAACGTCACCTGCCCACAGACCTTTGCTTAGGAAGGCCTTGAAGAGGAGTAAGAATTTTGCAGGTGAACCTTGTAGGGAAGAGACTTCTGGGCAAGAGGTGAATACACAAGGCATTGAGGAATTAAGAGAGTTTGGCAAATCCTTGTAGACCCTATTGTTAGCAATGATTGGAATAGAAGTTATGTGGGTGGAAAGTGGTGGAGGAGAAAACCTGACAGGGCTCTGGAATAAGAAACAAGGGGCTTATGTCTTATGGAGTAAGTGTTAGAAAGCCACTGAAGGAAGGGCTTTCAGCTTTGGGATTATACGATCGATTTGCCTTTTTCAAAGATCCTTCTGTGCAAAGGCCCAGGCAGTTTCTAACAGGAGGGGAGCCAGCCAGGGGGAAGAGCCAGGCACTGGCTGGGTTCCCACCGAAAGATGGGGCCCGCACTTCGGAGGCAGCTGCAGGGTAAAGGGGTCCTACCCTTGCCTGCCTTCTCTATACAACTTATGGTCCTTCTTTCAACATGACTAATGGTAATGTCTTTTCATCTTTCTCATAAAAAGCATCATGGCAACATGTTCTTTTAGAAAATGTTGAATAGGTATCACTTTTGCAAATGGTGCTAGGAAAGCAGTAGATTCCTCTGCTAATTGCGTGGGAATACTCTGAAATTCCCATGCTGCTCCTTCAGAGGCATTGTGTGTTTGCGTGTGTATGCGTGTGTGTGTGTGTGTGTGTGCGTGCGCGCGGCGGGGGGGGGGGGTATCGGAGACAGGAGATAAGGCTCGGGGGAAAGAGTGCCCAGACTAGGTCAATGGTAGTAGAGGGGCAGGGAGGACTGCATTGCGATTCAACGTAATTTAATGAGTGAGTCGACGTTTTTTTTGGCCACACCATGCGGCTTGTGGGATCTTAGTTCCCCGACCAGGGATAGAACCCACTGCTTAGCAGTGAAAGCATGGAGTCCTAACCACTGGACTGCCAGGGAATTCCCTGATTCAACATAATTTTAAGGATTGAACTCAGGGACTGAAAGTCAGAAAGTGAGTCAAAGATGATGCCTGGTTTTGCCTGAGCAACTAGGTGTAAGGTTATGTCATCCTCCAAGATACGGATACACCTGGAGAGAGATTTCAGAGGAAAGATATTGAGTTTGAATTTGAACGTGTCAATTTTGCATATGGGTGCCCAATTTGTTGAAAAGGCCCCTTTCCCCATGGAATTACCTTTGCCCCTTTGTCAAAAATCAGCTGATTATATTTTTGCAGGTCTATTTCCGGTTTTTCTATTGTGTTCCATTGGTCTATGTGCCTATCCTTCACCTTGATGAATGTTGTTTTATAGTAAGTCTTAAAACTGGGTAAGGTGAGTCCTTCAACTTTGGTCATTTTTTATCAGAAGTGTTTTGCTTTTCCATGTGAATTTTGGAATCAGACTGTCAATACCTACATAAAAGTTTTCTGAGATTTTGACTGGCATTGCACAGATTCAATAAAATAAGTGGGGAAACACTGACATCTTAAGATTGAGTCTTCTGATTTATGAACATGGTGTTCCTCCCTATTTTACTTAGACATTTTCGATTTCTTGTATCAGAGTTTTTGCAGTTTTCTGCATACAGCTCTGGTATGTAGCCCTAAGTACTTCATTTGTTTTTATTGGCCATGCCTATTCTGAGGTATCTGTGTACATCTTTATGCAGATGTCCTGTGGGCAAGCCTGGAGGTCTGGGGCATTGTCTGGGCTGGAATTCAGGTTTGGTATCATCACATTTGTCATGAATGTCACATTTCCCAGGGACAGAAGAAAATAGGGCTGAGGATTAAAAGTCATCTTAATTACCATCAAATGGTTAATTCTGGTTCTTGCTCTAAGTTTAAGAAGTAAACCAAGGAAGATCTGAGAACCCCACAATGAGGGCTGAACACGTGTGCTTCGGCACCCGAGAGCATGTGTTCAGCTCCTGGCTCGGGGACCTCAAGTCTCAGCTCCACCTAATTGTAACGCCTGTACGGTAACAGTGGCCACCTCATAGGGTCATTGGAAAATCGATTACGACGGTGCATCCGGAGGACACAGAACAGTGCTTGGCATGGCGAGCACTCAATACCTGTCAGCCACTGTAATTAGTTACATAAGTGAATTGCCAGGAGCCCATCTGGGGAAATCCCTCGGAAAAAACTTAATGGTCTTTGAGAGTCCTGGCATTGTTCGGTAATGACTATTGATCTTCACAAGAAAAGATGGGATTCACTGCTTGTGTTAATTTTTCTTGCACAATATACGCCCAGGACTCAGTGCCCCCCTCCCGAGGGTGAACTGCATATGAGAAAGAATATATACCATCTGAAATTCCCTGCTGAAAAGCTCTTTGTTTAGAAACCAGGGCTGCTAGTGCCTTTTGATTCGTGTTTCCAACATTTCCCAAATTAAGCATGAGAGTTGTGACTGGATATCGCCATGGACTCGCAATTTCTTTCTGAAAGAAGACGAGGAAGGTGGTCGGCACTCATACCCTGCTTCCTATCCCTCCCTACCACCAGTGGTTGCCTAGCCTCGTTCACAGAGGTCACTGACCCGGTTTAGTCTGTCTCCAGCTTTGCATGAGTTGGCCCAACCCTGGACCCAGAATCCTTCAAAAGAATCCCACTTCTCGGCAAGGACAGAAATCGTGTAGTGACAACGGGATGGTCTGGACATTGTTTGGCACTTTGTTTGACCAGGGGTAGGGGTGGGGAGGAAGAATTGAAACCCTTTCAGAAAGTTTTTATTTTCTCCAATTCCCATTTCATTGTGTTTAAAGAAAGGTCAAAGGAATATCTTGGCCAGCAAAAGGAATGCACTCTAATATTGACAGGTCCCAGGAAAGAGACTCACAGAGAAATTTGCATCTGACATAGTAGCGTAGACCGCAGATGCTTTCATCACACAAAGAGCTAAACAGGTGCTCTGCTGAGATCTCTTGTAGTATTATTGTCGGGAGAAAACCAATTGGCCTAGGACCCAGGGTCAGTGCTGCTGCTAGCATCTGTTCTGAAAATTCTGCAGTGCTTTTGTGTTCACAAATTGCCATAGATGTTGATGTGTGTGTGTGTGTGTGTGTGTGTGTGTGTGTGTAAAATCACCATAAAGATAAATGGGTGGAAGAAATGCTTCAAGTTAAGTTTGCACAGATTCTACTCGGTTACCAGCTTGTAACCCTGCCGCTAACCTTGGGCAGAGACCATGGAGAGCTCCTGGAGCATCGTTCTTTGGCCCATGATGGGCCAGGTAAGGCACAGATTGATTTGATCTGAAAATTTGTTAAAAATATGCGAATTGCAACTGTCACAAACATACCACTTGGGAATGTAAATTGGTGGAGTCACTATGGAAAACAGTATGGAGGTTCCTTAAAAAAATAATAATAGGGGTTTCCCTGGTGGCGCAGTGGTTAAGAATCCGCCTGCCAATGCAGGGGACACGGGTTTGAGCCCTGGTCCGGGAAGATCCCACGTGCTGCGGAGCGACTAAGCCCATGCACCACAACTACAGAGCCTGTGCTCTAGAGCCCACGAGCCACAACTACTGAGCCCGCATGCCGCAACTACTGAAGCCCACGCACCTAGAGCCTGTGCTCCGCAACAAGAGAAGACACTGCAATGAAAAGCCCATGCACCGCAACGAAGAGCAGCCCCTGCTCACTGCAACTAGAGAAAGCCTGCGCGCAGCAAGGAAGACCCAACACAGCCGAAAATAAATAAATTTATATATTAAAAAAACTAATAATAGAGCTACCATATGATACTGCAATCCTACTCCTGGGAATATATCAGGAGAAAACTATAATTCAAAAAGAAACATGCACCCCAATACTTATAGCAGAACTATTCACAATAGCCAAGACATGGAAGCAACCTAAATGCCCATCAACAGATGAATGCATAAAGAAGATGTGGTACATATATACAATGGGATATTACTCAGCCACAAAAAGAATGAAATAATGCCATTTGCAGCAACATGGATACCTGAGATTATCATACTAAGTGAAGTAAGTCAGACAAAGACAAATACCATATGGTATCACTTATACGTGGAATCTAAAATAAGGCACAAATGAACGTATCTATAAAACAGACTCAGACGTAGAGAACAGACTTGTGGTTGCCAAGGGGGAGGGGGTGGGGGACTTGGAGTTTGGGATTAGCAGATGTAAACTATTATATATAGAATGGATAAACAACAAGGTCCTACTGTATAGCACAGGGAACTATATTCAATATCCTGTGATAAACCATAGTGGAAAAGAATATGTATATGTATAACTGAATCACTTTGCTGTACAGCAGAAATAAACACATTGTAAATCAACTACACTTCAATAAAATACATTAAAAAAATACCACTGTGAATTTTAGTCTGTAATTAAATGGGATCTCTGGTTCATTTAATTTTTTACACATATTTTTTAGATTTAGTCGTTGGAGTGCTAGGTGCAGATTTTCACATGTTCATATTTGGAATCAATAATTCTGACACAACAATGGGACAATAAAAAAATGGGACAATAACACACAGATTAGTAGATGGCAGTCATCCCTTGCTTTTTGAGATGGACATAAACCTGGCAATAGATTCAATATTTGTAAGAGTCAATTCTGGTTTTTCATTTATTTGATAAAAGCAGAGATGCCATCAGACTTGGGTTTGATGCATCTGAGAAGCAGCTCCTATTCCGCCCTGTGGAGCTCGGAAGGCTTTCTTTCTGGAGGCAGCAGCCCTGCCTAGCTCTGCCAGCACTCTTAGCCTTGTGAAACTACTGATCATCCCCAGCTAGGAACCACTGCCCCAGGTAAAACATTATCTACCTTTGAGGCTCTGGGCTACCTGCTATAAGTAATTAAAGTTTATTTACTAAAATAGACTAAATAAAAGAACTATCTCTAAGTTCAAAATTCTGTATGTAAAGTCAATTAGGTCAATATATTTTTAACCTAAAATCTTTCTTTCCTAGAAATTTGAAGGGCCATATAAATATTCTTTGACTAAAGCTATTCCTTTAAGGGGAAGGGAGAGATGAGAAAGAGTATTTACTTTTTAAATTAAAAAAAAATGGTTTTTTGGCTGGACCGCACAGCTTGTACGTGGGGTCTCAGTTCTCCGACCAGGGATTGAACCCAGGCCCTCGGCAGTGAGAGTGCAGAGTCCTAACCACTGGGCCACCAGGGAATTCCTGAATATTTACTTTTATAAATCCTGTTTTGAGTCATTGTCTTAGTAATCTAGCAAGAAAGATATCTTTAAACTATATTTTACAAAGGTAGAAACTAACGTTCAGAGAGGTTAAGCTCTTTCCTCAAGGTCACAGAGCTCATGTCTATCAGAAAAGGCTTTCAAATTCAAGGCTGTGTGATAGTAGATTCTAAGGTTTTCCCACTATATCATATATTCCGCTCTGCCCTTATAAAGCTGCATTTTATTGACTCCACTGGGAAAAAGATGACATTTTTTCCCCCTGCAGCAACGTGATAAAGTTCTGTTAGTCCAATCACTTCTATGCTATCTTCTGTGTCAACAGCCCCGTCCCTGACGCACCCAACCAGGTGCGGGTGGAGTACTGTGAGTTTACTCGGTCTTTACCCTGACTTAATTACCTTTGGATTCTTACAGACAGCTATGATGCCACAGGCTCATTCCTCGTAGGTGAGGTAAGCATGAGACGGAAGCAAACTCAGTCTTAAATGTCTTACCAGCACTTATCACTGGTCGTACTTATGTGATAAGTAAAATGCTCATATAAGAACACTGAGGATGGGCAGGGCCGTCGTGATGTGCCTCTCCAGGGCTCGGAAGGTTCTCTTCTGAGCTATAGCTCACCTATTGTCTTTACTGCTTCTTGTATCAGATCCCAGCCAATGGTCAGAGTTTTTTTGCTTTTAGCTTTGTCTTGTTTTTTGCCATTTACTGGTGCTTTCCTCTTTCAGGTCTCTAACTTGATATATCTTTATATTGAAGGTTTCCTCCTTCAACCCCCATAAAGGCAATGTGCTCCCCGCTCCCCACTCCGGACTTCCCTCCTTTAAATTTTTGTGCTGCGAAATAACGCACCTTCTGATAGTTAAAACTAACATACAATGCAACAAAATAGCCTCCTTTTCCAAACGGGCCCTTAGTGCATGTTTCCCACGCCCTTGTTTGCCCTTCACTTCCTTTGCCTAATTTAGATTTGCAAGCTCAACACACAGACTCTCTCGGTCTTTGTTTACGTACATATGGTGTCTAGCACTAGTCTTGGGTTTAACAAATATTAAATAATCATGACTTCAGAATGATTGCTAGTATTGGTGTTTAAAAAAATCACAGCTGGTCAAGAATACTGCTTTTTTTTCCCCCCCCTCACAGACCTTGTCTGATTTTGTAGCTCTTACAGCAGACAGCTGTATTATAGCACACTTGCTTTCCCCTTGTATACCACTTGGAGACCAGAGCTGGTGATAATTGTAGCTGCTTTTCTTCATTGGAACACATTTACAAATTCTGCACTGCATACCAGTGCGCTTGTGGATGTAATTTCAGTTGTATGCAACCACCTTAACATAACTGGAGAAACCCAGATACAATTTTATACAATGTTCCATTGTGCATGTTTGAAATGGAAGGGTTTTTTTTTTCTCTCTGCATAATTAATTTAAGCATTCATGATATCCAGCATGGGCTTTTAAAATCTATGCATTAAACACCCATTGACTGTGTAGTGGCAATTACATCGTTAGGTTTTGAACTGAAGTCCTTAATTTTACCTATTTTCAGGCTTAAAAAAAACAAACAAAACAAACAAAAAAACCCTGAATCTGCATACTTTACCTAAACCCTTTTAGAGGTCTCCTTAAAATTGGCAGACTGATTTTGCACTACAGTTCCACAGGGCGATTCATAAAAATAAATGCCAAACACTAGGCAACAACAGAAGGAATTGACAGCGGATCAAAAGTTTAACAACGCATTTCATTTAAGAAATGTCGCATCAGCTTTCTCACAATCAGGAACTAAAGAAGGCTGTGCTTTCCCACTGGTCCAATAGTTCAAATGCAAACACATCAGCAGAAGAAAGTGGTTCTGTCAGGGTGCAGGATGCAATCGTGTAACCGGATAAAACAGTTTTATTTGTTAGCTCAAATATATATTTCTGACTTATATTTTTATTTAATTTTGTGGCCAAGGCAGAACCAAGGTCATAATATTGATAAATTAGGAAAAAATGGTTTCTTCTTTTAGAATCAAGTTCAAAATACCTACACATCGAGATTTAGCATCGTTCTTACTCATGTGACAACATCCTCAGCTCTGAATTTATTAGGATTCCTATAAAATCAAACCTAAGAGTCTGAGTCTAATTGTGTATTCGATACACTTCATCTAACTTGTTTCATGAGCTCTCTGCTATGTATACACTGTCTCTCCCTGGGCTCTGTAACTGTATTCTCTACCAGGGACTCTGGAATGCTATTTGCAGGTAGATACAATATTTCCTAGTGGAGTGTGCTCTGTTGAAAGCGATACAGTGTCTAAACTATAGTCCTCCACTCTCCTGAGATTCAAGTAACTGCAAAACAATGTGAATAAAAATTGTCTGGGAGGAGCCCGATTCATGGGAGGAACACCTTTACTAGAACTCCACCCCTCTCAGCTCTAAACCTTGCTTTCAGACAGTGGTAACAGCTGGACAAGATGGTAACGAGAGGGATCTCTTGTCTCAGAACAGGGCAGATTGTTCTCAGACAAGAGATCCTGGTGCCCTGGCCATTCTCCTAGATGAGGTGAGTAAATGAGGCAAATGCCTGCCACACAGAGTCAGCTCCCACAAGGCCAGGAAACGGAGCACGCTTGTCTTATCCACCATTGGTACTCCAAACATAGAGATCAGTACCTAGTAGACAGCATGCAATATATATCAATATTTATTGACGGAACAGTGAACGTTCAAGGCGTTTTTTTGAACAAAATGACTATAGATAGATAGATGTAGATGTATCAGTATTACTGTTATGTTGTAGCTGGACCCATAGGAATTAAAAAAAATATCTGCTCACTTTAAAAGATAACTGTAAACACCTAACCTATATAATATATTTAGAGATGTATTAATATTAGGTTTTACTGTTGGAATCATCAAGGCTTTTTGAAGTTACAAGTCGAATGGTATTAAGGCCAGAACTTGAAATGCATTTCTAGACTTAAAACACAGTGTTCTGTCTCTCTATCCCCTAAGGACTTTCTAGATAATATGATGGTTGTAGAAACAGAACAAAGAAGCTATCATCTTTATACGTGCCTTTATGAAGCAGCATAATAAATGGCTTACTTTATGGTTACCGGAGCAGTTTGGTTTAGGCTAACTGGCAAACTGGCAGGTCTGTGTCTAATTCTGTCACCCATGGTATACACAGCATACTGTTGGTGCTCAAATGTTAATAAAAAAATAACAAATTAAAAAAAAATCTACTCACTTTAAAAGATGACTGTAAACACCTAGCCTATATATTTTATTATATAAAATATATTATATAAAATATATAAAACAAAGCAATGCATGCCAAGTACCAGGTGTCCTAGATGCCGAATGGCATTATTAACGTACTTACATAAGTAATTATAAGTAGCGGGAAAATTAACTTTAACTGAAATTAAATGATAGCTTAGAGGTTGACAGCGAGTTAGTCATTTTGTTGGTGGACAAGACATACTATTAGGCCTCACCTGAGGTCACTGGGGCAATTCAGTATCACAGCAGAGCACTCAGAACAAAAAGAGCTGGGTTTGCATCTGTAAGTCACAGCTTTCTGGCTGTGCGGCCTGGGTGAGTTGAGTTCTTGCCCACTGCCTAGGCTTTGAGGGGCCCTGCTCCGGCTTCACCCTCCCCATGGGACAAGGAATTCCATGCTTTCTGAACACCTTAGGCCCTGGAACTTACTGCCCTGCCACTTCCAGGCCTGACTGTCCAAGGCTGGAGGAATCGCCAGGGGGTAGCTTTTGTGAGGGGTATGGTGCGCAGGCTAGGGTGTCCTCGCGTGTATGAGCCTTGCTGTAATACGTGATGGAGCAGAGATGGGAAGAAAATGGGGTGTGCGTTTCAGGCCGGAAGCCAGTAGTCACTGCCACACGGTGTTCCAGTTAATTTATAGCTTTAGGCATTTACGATGGGGTCTACATTAGCTTGCCCTGGGCCCTTCCAAACTTCCAGGCAGGCCTGGAACTAGGGCAAGTCACATAACCTATTTTAGTCTTTGTTACCTCATCTGTAAACAGGAATGATAATAACCGTTCCACTAACCTCAGAGGGTTGGGATGATGAGGACGATCTTAAAAATAACCACCATTTGTTGAGCACACACCGTGGTTCAAGCGCTTTACAAGTCACGGTCACTTGGCGTGGATTCTCCTGGATCCTCGAAAATCTTCAGGGTAGGCCATCTTCATCTGCTTTTAAAAGAAGAGAAAACAGGCTCAGAGAGGTTACGTTTCTCTCCTAGCCTCCCCTTCCCCAACAGAGATAATGTACGTATCAGTTCCATACACATACAAGGTAGCACTATAGTTATTCATTCATTTACATCACGTTGGGGGGTGCAGCAGTGAACAAAAGGAACAAAAAAATCACTGACGTCGGAAGCTTACGTTATGGTGGAGGGACACAATAAATAAATCAAGTAAGTAAAATCCGTCGTATGTCAGATGGTGGTAAGCAAAGCAAGGGAGAGAACCAGGGCATGTGGAGATACAGGGAACGTGACACTTGAATAAAGACATGAAGGAGGCGAGGGAACACCATTCGAGGTTTGGTTTGGTTTGGTTTTCTGGTGGCCTAGGAGAGTGGGTCACTAATTCAGGTGGCAGCGGAACAGCAGAAGGAAAGGCCATGAGACTGTGGCTTGCTTCCTGTGTTCTAGAAGCAGCACGAAGGCCAGTGTGGCTGGGAAATGAGCAGGGGGTAGAATAGTAGGAGATGAGGTCAGAGAGATAAAGGGGCGGGGGTGGGGAGGGAAAGAGAACCAGCTGTATAGGTCATTTAGGCCATGATAAATAAGGACCTTGGAAAAAAAAAAAGTGGTGGGGAGCTAATGGACTTTTTGTTGTTGTTGTTTTTTGTTTTGTTTTGTTTTGTTGGTACGTGGGCCTCTCACTGTTGTGGCCTCTTCCATTGTGGAGCACAGGCTCTGGACGCGCAGGTTCAGCGGCCATGGCTCACGGGCCCAGCCACTCCGCGGCATGTGGGATCTTCCCGGACCGGGGCACGAACCCGTGTCCCCTGCATCGGCAGGCAGACTCCCAACCACTGCGCCACCAGGGAAGCCCTTTGTTGTTGTTTTTAGCAGAGGAATGACATGAGCTGGAGTGAAAAGACTCACCCCGACTCCCTGGTGCTGGAGGCAAGGGCAGAAAGAGGGAGGCCAGGTAAGTGGTTACTGCAAAGCTCAGGCAAAAACTGATGCTGGTGTGGACCAAGGTCATGGCCGTTGAGGTGGTGGGTAGAGGTTAGATTCCAGATATGGCACTCTGAAGGTTGAGCTGACAGGTTTACTGAAACCCGGGGTGGGGGGGTTGGTAAGAGAAAGGAAAGAGTCAAGAAAGAAGCCAAGGCTCTTCACCTGGGCAAGGGGTGACAGAGGTAGATGCCATTAGCAGGAATGTGGAAGTCTGTGGCTGGGGCACGTCTGGGGCAGGAGATCTGGAGCCTGGTTTGCGCAAGTGAATTCTGAGATGTCTACCGGGCACCAGATGGAGATGTCAGGTACGTTTTTTCACTTCATTGGATCTGACTTTTCTTCTCCTCTCTCTTCACAGAGCTGTAATGACACTTATTCAAGGTGGTGGTGGTCTAGGTCATAAAGAATTGGATGCTGGGTTTCAACTAAGGGCTTCGAGAGAAATATGGGGAAGCAGTTGGAACACAGGGTAACATTAAGGGTCTAGAGAGATAATTTGTAAGATTGTTTCAGGAGGTTCGGCCAGGACGGTCCCGTCTCTTGGAAGCCACACCATCTGTTTAATGCCACACAGGTGACTTCGGGACCCTAAAACGTTCGTTTCATAACCTATTCCAAGTGTTTACAATAAACTAGATGTCGAAAAAGTTATGTTTGAAAAGTTGAAAAGTGTTCAGCGTGGTAGGTTCTCAAAGTAGCAATTCTCCTCTGAGTGCGGCCTCCATAGAGACAGCAAAGCACGAACTTGATGCGGGTGGGGAAGGGGAGCCAGATGAAAATCAAGCTCTAGGGGCTTCCCTGGTGGCACAGTGGTTGAGGGTCCGCCTGCCGATGCAGGGGACACGGGTTCGTGCCCCGGTCCGGGAAGATCCCACATGCCGCGGAGCGGCTGGGCCCGTGAGCCATGGCCGCTGAGCCTGCGCGTCCGGAGCCTGTGCTCCGCGACGGGAGAGGCCATAGCAGTGAGAGGCCCGCGTACCCACCCCCGCCCCCCCCAAAAAAAAAAAAATCAAGCTCTAGGACCAGGACTCCAGAGCTGTTCCCGCTGCTTGGCTGGCCTTACACACCTCGACCTGGCTCGCGGGTGGGCGTGTGAGGGGGGAGGACACAGCAGGACTGGTGACATCTTAAAGGGCTCTGTCCTAGTGCCTCTGCACCAAGTGACTCCGGGTCGGATCCGGGGTCTGGACGTTTACCCGGCTCGTGCCAAGCCACATCTGCCAGTGTTTCTGCTTATGTCACAGAACTTGCTGTCCGGGTCTCACCTTTAAATCTGGAGTGTTCGCCCGTCTGGGGGTGGTGTTTGGTCTAGGGTTGAACTGGCACGTTTCCATCTCCCTCCTTTCTTGGTCATTTAAGTGTCTGAAGGTGCCCTGGTGAGCATGGAAGGCAGGAGAGGAACGCTGTCCCTGCAGAAAGTTACGGATAAGCCAAATAAATCCCTAGAGGACTGATCGCCTCTGGAGCGACTCGGAGCCAACCCCTGGGTTCAAAACGACTGCCCAGGACGGCCCAAGCTGCGGGCCGGGCTTCTGTTCCGGGTCGACGTGCCGCCCCGGCGGCCGAGGCGTGGCGCCAGGGGCAGTCTCGAGGGGCGACGCGACGCGACGCTGCAGGTCCCCCGGGACGCGCGTGGGGTGTGGGCCGGCGGCGCGGCGTGAGCCGCCAGAGGGGAAGCTGCGCCCTCCGCCCGGCAGCCAGGGCGCGCCGCCTCCCCGGGGCCAGGTGGTGCGGGGCCCCCTCCAGCCCGGCCCGGGCGCGGCGACCCCGGGGCGCCCGGCGCGCGGCTCACCTGGGCCGCCGAAGGTGAAGCTCCGGAGCGAGGGCGCGGCCGGCTGGCGGGCGGGCGGCGCGGGGGCGGGACCCGGCGCCGGGACGCCCCGCCCCCGCCGACGCGGCGCGCTTCCAGTGGCCGCCGGCCCGTCACTCGCTCTTCACCATGGTTGCAGCACAAAGCGCCCGGCCCCGGAGGCCGCTTCCTCCCTGAGCGCGGCGGGGCGGCGCGGGGGCGCAGGAGGAGGAAGAGGCGGGGAAGAGGAGGGGAGTCGCCGCTTCCCAAACACTCTCCGGGGGGCTGTGCGCGACGCCCGCCGCCAGGAGTCCGGACCCGGTGCCCGCGGCCCCTTCCCTCCGCGCCCGCAGCCCGGGAACAAAGTTGCCGAGAGCCAGCGGGCCGAGCGCGCAGCCGGGGGCGCTCTGGCCGCTCCGCGCGTGCAGATGGGGGGCGGCGGCGGAGCGCACGGCGGCGGCGGGGCGGCCCGAGGGGATGCAGCAGCCGTCGGGGGGCTCGGCCAAGCGCAGTAGACGGAGCCGCGGCGCGGCGGCGGGGACGGCGGCCGAGGCGACCCGGCTTCGCAGTGCCCTGACCTGAGCCGGTCATCGGACGGCGGCCGCGGCGCCCCCGAGTGCTTCCCGGAGCCCCCGAGAGGAGGGGGCGGCCCTGCGCGCGGAGGAGCGAGAGGCCCGTGCGCCCCAGCCAACCCCTCCCCGCCGCTCGAACTCCCTAAAAATAACTCAGGCCGGCGGGGGGCGGGAGGAGCCGCCGCCGTCCCCGAGAGGAGCCGGGGAGGCGTGTCGAGCCCGGGCCCGTGGGGAGCCTTCCCGGCCGCGCGGCGCGGGGGAGGCGGAGGAAGCGGGAGCTCCCGGCAGCCGGGCGCCGCGGGGACCCTCGGGCCTCGCGCGCCCCCCGCCCCGCCGCCGCCGCGGTTTGGCTGGTTGGCCCGAGGCGGGCGGAGCGCGCAGGGCGGAGGCGGCGGCGGCGGCGGCGCTGGGCCGGGAGGCGGCGGCCGAGGGCGCGGAGCGGCCCCGGCCCGGGCTGCGGGGGGAGATGGCGTCCTACGTGGATAACAGCTTCCGCCAGGCGGTGATGAAGAACCCGGCCGAGAGGACCCCCCAGGTGAGCCCCGCGTCGGCTGCGCGCTCCCTGCCCACGTCGTTCGCCCCGCGCGCCCGCGCCTCGCGTCAGGTCCCCAGCTTCCAGGGGCTTCGCGTCTCCGCGTCTCCCCTGGCCGTCCTGGCGTTATTTCCCCCTCCTGGATCTTCTCCTCCTTTTCGCTGCTCTCCCCGTACCGATCTGCTCCTGCGATTGCCCCGCGGGGCAGGGAGGTCTCTCCCGAGCGTCCCCTCTGCCCAGCCTAGCGCGGGGCCCGGGAGCCTTTCGGGGCGGGGGGCAGTCACCTCCCCTCGGCCGGCCCCTCCTGCCCCCCACCCCCACCCCGGCCGCAGGCGCCCTGCCTCCCCCGGCTTGTGGCCCCTGGTACCTTCAGAGTTCTTCGGCGTTTGCAGAGGTGTAGGAGGAAACTTGCAGGGCTCTGCGGAACGCGAACCCGTGCTGGTCTTCTAAAGTAAAAGGTTGACATGTTTGTGTGTTTACTATTTTTCTTTTCCTTTTTTTTTATTTGGAAAAGTGATGCCGCTTTGCAAGGAAGGGGTTGGTGGGGGGGAAGTTGAATAGCTAGGTTAGTGCTTTTAGTTTCAACTGCAGACAGAACTGCAGAGCAGGCATATTCAGATACAGCCCCGGGAAGGGTACCCTGCGGATTCTTTTGGTGTTGCACAACCTTGTCAAAATTAGATAAGTTTGTTAACCTTCATACGTTCGTTTACCTTCAGGCTTATTTTTCTCTGGCTTTAAGTAGAGGAATTGCTGATGGTGGTGGATCTGGTCGTCTCAAGTTGGACTAGAGAGGGGGAAATTTTATAAAAATGTGGTGGTTTGATTTTTTTTTGCTTTTAGCTGCTGACTGGATAATGACGCATGCTCCTAAGCGTCGGGATGGTGACTACAGGGGATCCTGCTGCCAACCGTCTTAAGACAAATAAGCCCTCCTGATCCTTGGGACCATCAGACATTTAGGATCTAATGCTTGAAAGAGTTGCTTCGCTTGTTAGGTGTTGGATGCCATCTGTTCAGAGCCAAAGGCTCTCCTCCTCTGCTGTTGATTGTCATTATTTAATGCGGGGCAAAGAGAATAAAATAGACGCTTCCACTGGCTGCCTTTGGACAAGGCCCAGGAATGGCACCTGGTGCGGTTTTTGGTTTTTCATTTATTTTCTGATGGAGCCGGCACATCTGGGGATCGTAGGTAGATTGCACTCGTTTACCAGACTGTGGAATATGGGTGGTAATCTTGCAAGGCAAATTCATTTCACAGTGTCTCCAGAAAGTTCCTAATCCAAAGGATTACTTTATTGAAAACGAGGAAGGTCCTGCTTTTTGCTCTTGTTGCACTGCTTCTCATGTGCCTTCTGCATCTCCTGTCGGTTTTAAGTTGTCAGTCAGTCAGTCTTCTGCAGCTGAAAACGCACGTTCTCAGTCACAGTGTGATGGAGGAGCCCATTTCAGTGAAATGTTTCGATCCCTTTCAGTGTTTGAAGTGCCAAGTGAAATCACACATGCCGAGAATATTAGAACCTAGCAAGGCAGGTCGGAAAATGATGTCAGGCCTTGAGTGGAAGTTAGAGAGCCGGGAAGTGGAATCTCCGGTTGGTTGATTAGAATAGCAATGACTCCAAACCTATCAGGTGGGTGGAGGGGGGTGTGTCCCCCAACAAAACTGGAAGAGACAGAACCTCCACTGTGACCGCGTGCTGACTGTGCCAGAGAAATGAGCTGTTAAATTTCCCTGTTGACGCGCCGGTTGTGGAGAGCAGAGTGAAAACCGACCAGCACAGAGCTTGGCCCGAGTCAGAAGTGGGCCAGTTGCTACTGACACCGCAATGTGAACGCTTCGCTGACCGTCTGAAAGCAGCACATTTCCCCCACCAAACCTTCACAGAGCAAGTCACCTTAGAGAAGCCTACCAAACATTTGGAACATTCATAAGTACCCACCCTATTAACACTGATGCTCCCTTGGTTATTACTAATGCGGACCTACGTGTTTATTTATTATTTTAAAGAGAAAGTAGATGGAAATGTGAATGTTTTCCACCTTCACCTGGCTTGTCAAAAATAATTACTTTTCTGAAAGTTTGAAATTTACTCAAAAGTTAAAAAAAAAATGTTTTGGTAGCAGGTGCCTTTTCTGTTGAGTGCTTTGTGAATGCAAGGGCCGGAAGTTTTTCTGCCCTGTCTTTTCTCTTGAGTGCTCGAGGGTTAGAAGTTTGTAATATAAAAGCCAAGTTATGAAATAAACTTGATACAGACAGACGGATACGAATTAGGGAAGTTTTGCTGTCATGCTTCCTTCTGTTTCTCAGGATAGATATGGTGAAGGAGTTTGTACGATTCTTACGGCAGGCAAGAGAAAGGTGCCTTAAAAGAGGAAAATGTATAAATATTCTTTGTTAAATTCATTTTCTTCCTTTTTTATTTTTTCTTTTTTTTAACCCTACCAACCCAGTTTGTCTCCCAAACCCTGTGAAGATGTGGTTTTGTACAAGGTCACTCAGTTGCCTAGAAGTAATCGTGCTGTCACTCGTGTAACCTAAGAGGTTAGCTCCAAGAGAATCTGAGGGGTGGGGAGAGCCTCAGTGCAAACACAGGAACTTTGAAGAGTGTTATGAAATTAGGAAGCTTTTCATGCCCACCTGGAAAATGGAAACCCATTTTCCCGTTTATTTAGGCACGTCACTAGAGGGGGAATGGCAAGGAGAAACAAAATTGTCACTTGAATTTTTAGCTAAATCTCACATATTCATATTTCAGGGGCTGTCACTATTTCACCTGATATTCTGAGAGGACAAGAAAAGCCATCTTGAATCCAATGTGTGTCCCATATTGTGTGTCTGGAAAGTGGCTAAGTTCTAGTCAGTGGGGCACTGTATTCTCAATAACAAACCTCCTTGAAAATAAGGAGCACTAAATGTTCTATTAATACTTTTCAGTGCACCTCTGTTGAAAAACAGGACTCTTAAGTAACTGCTTTATTAAACTGTTGGGGTTTGTGTCTTTAATCACTTAAATGGGAAGCTTGGTCACCTAAGCAATTAAGTGAAGTGAAAGATGTAAGTAAATTACAAACAGCTTTCCCCCCAAGTCTTTAAACAATAAAATGATTTTTCTAAACCATATTATTAACTTACTGGATTCAGACCCTTTCAGATTGCTTAGGTAGAGTGTATAAATGCCTGTTTTTAGTTTTTCAGGTGAAACATCTATTGCAGAATATTCTTCTACTTTAAAGATTTACGATGATGTGTTTTTAGCTAGTTGTAAGAGTTACTTTTTAAAATGGCTTGTGTAAAATCTGCTGCCTCATCCCTTCCTAGTAATATTACTTTGTTCTTCACTACTGAAATTTTCTTTTGGCTATTACACCTTGTGATTTAGTTGCTAAATCATGAATTTGTCATTGGAGAGCTCTTAACAGTGCAAGACGTAGTTCTTTGCAAAAGTCACTCAGTAGCATGTGTCTTGAGTCATAATGAGAGGGCTGAAAAAGTGCCTTTAGCCCAGAGAACTTTAAGTGATGAGAATCTGCACAAAAGAGTATCTCCGATGAATATTTAACTTTCACATCCAGGGGAAGAATTGTGTCTATGACATAAATTTTCCATCTCTTTTTTATCATAGTTTATGAGCAGTCTTATATTTTCATCTGACAACTTACAGTTTGATTATATTTTGGCTCATTTGGGGGCTCTAATAATAAATAATTTGTTCCTTAAGTAGTTTTTGTTCGTAAAACACAACTAAATGGTCTGGGTGCACTTTTGAAAAGCATGGCTCGCATAGTAATGACTGGCCACACGCATTTAGCTTTCATAACAATGATATTTGAGTTTGGAGGTTAAAAAAATACACATTTATGACTGAAAAACCAATTTCAAACTGTATTAGCATGTGGCTCTGAACAAGCGAGGACTTGAATTTATGGTAAAAATTATTAACATTCTTTTGCAATATCGGTGGAAACTTAGTCACCTTCAAATAACCTTTTAAACATTTAGTAATTAACGGTTCCATAATTAGCTTTGCGTATCTTGGCTGAGGGTCAAAATGAATCTCTCCAACTGCAGTGCTTCGTGAGGTTGGTGTTTAACACAGTCCTTCCCAGACCCCACCCCGGGCTTTCACAGACACTCAAAAAAACCCAAAAAAACAAAAATTAAAAAAAAATTAAGAGGACTTCCTGGTTGCCAACTTGTGGCGGTTTTCTTCCTCTCGAAAAAGGACGTAAAATAAAAACAAAACCAGCTATAACCTCCTAGCACTGTCATTTTAGCTTATTTATGAAGACTCGCCATGCTTCTTTTTTCTTTTAATTGAAGTATAGTTGATTTACAATGTTGTGTTAACTTCTGCTGTACAGCAAAGTGATTCAGTTAAACATATATATAAATTCTTTTTTAAAAATTCTTTTCCATTATGATTTATCATAGCATGTTGAATATAGTTCCCTGTGCTATAGAGTAGGACCTTGTTGTTTATCCGTTCTCTGTGGTTTGCATCTGCTAACCCCAAATGCCCAATCCATCCCTCCCCTACCCCCTCCACCTTGAAACAAGTCTGTCCTTTTTTTAAAAAATTTACTGTTGCCCTGAAAAAACTTTATCCAGGTGGATTTTGGGGGGAGTTAAATGAACACAATAAGGTCTGCCTTGGGTGATGTTTGAAATTCAAGTCTTATAAAGTCATATTATGTAAAGTAATAGTGGCATATGCTTCCAACCTAAATGAGCTATTTGAAATAAAGTTACAGTAACCTTTTCAAAACACAGAAAGACTATGCCTTCTTGACTCATTTGAAAACTTTTTTTTTTAGCTTTGTTACATATTTTGTAAGTTTTATATGTAGTGAAAAGGAATTGTAATTGCCTCAAAGAACTTTGATCTAGACTAGTGTAGAGTTATGGAAATGTGGCCGCTGGTGATAGTTCTGTATTATATGGGCTGTTCCTTCTCACCCCATTTTTGGTTAACGGTTTCCTCATCTGTAAAATGTGGGTAATAGCTTCTTGAAGTTGTTTTGTGGATGAAATGGAAGAACGTACATTTACTGTTGAGTGCAGTGCCTAATAATAGTTCTTGTTATCACATTTTAATGAAATACGTATTACTTACCAGGCCTTGGGGGTTCATTGAGACGTCTGTCCCTCAAGCAGCTCACCAATCTATCATGTCATAAGTAGGAAGTGATTCATTAGTGCTGTGACAGCTGTCTTAGGCCCGCACTGCTGAGGTTGGGGACTTCCTAGATGGGTGTGTATTGAGTCTGGGGACTTCCTAGGTGGGTGTGTATTAAGTCTTAGGGGAGTAGAAATTCACCCACCAGTGGACCAGGAGGCTATGAAGGATTTTCCAGGCGAACCCAAGGTCATAGAAGCTGCACAGGTGGTTGTAAGGAAATAAGTGTGGACCTTTGTTCAGTGCGCCTGGAGCCAAGGGGTTGAGTGGGGGATGGAAAGTGACGCTACGTGTCCCGTGGAAGCTTGCGATTTGTGGAGAGTGGGAGGAGACTGGAGTTCTGTTAAAGCAGAGGTCTGACCTCCAGGGTGGAGATGGTCAAGAGCCCGAGCTACACAGCGGAGATATCCACTCTGCTGGACAGGCCGGCTGCACGTGTGCACGTTCATGTCAGCTGCTCATCGTGTCATGCCGTGCACACGTTTACGCCAGTGCAGCCTAGTCACGGCAGTTGGCGGAGATGGCCATTTCTTAGTTCATAGGAGAAAAGTCCAAGTTGTTGAACATAATTTTTCTGTATAAATTTATTTATTTATTTATATTTGGCTGTGTTGGGTCTTTGTTGCTGCGCATGCGCTTTCTGTAGTTGCGGCGAGCAGGGGCTGCTCTTCCTTGCCTTGCGCGGGCTTCTCTTGTTGCGCAGCACGGGCTTCAGTAGTTGTGGCTCACGGGCTCTAGAGCGCAGGCTCAGTAGTTGTGGCACATGGGCTTAGTTGCTCCGCGGCCTGTGGGATCTTCCCAGACCGGGGCTCGGTCCCATGTCCCCTGCATTGGCAGGCAGATTCTTAACCACTGTGCCACCAGGGAAGTCCCCATAATTTACTTGATTTTCAAGATTTTTTCAACTTACACTATTTTTCCTTAAACTTTGATGTCTTTTCCATGTCCATTCTGGAATCTAATATGAAATAGCTAATTTCTCATATCATTATGCTAAGTGTATTAGTATTTCTTAATCTGTGATGATAATGGGATTTCCAGCATTCCATCCTTTGCAGGAGTCGAGGAACATCTGAATTGAAGCTCACAGTTGACTTGTGGTGGCACGAGGTAACGATTGTAGCGAGTCTGTGAGGGCAGTTCCTTATTCCCCTACATCGTTTTTTGTTTACATAAATTAATGTTGAAATGAGGAAGGAGAAGCAATTTGTAGTACATGTAATTGGTCTTTTGTAGCTTTGTCAGAGCTGGAATATATACAGTCAGTAAAAATATGTTCACTGGTTATAATGTCAGCCTTCGTGGGGGGAAAGTAAGCTGATTGGCTCATTATTATTATTTTCTTGTTTGCTTTACCTGCAAAGTTTATTGCATAGAGCACACATTTATATGAAAGTGTAACAGTGTTTCAACATGTGAAATTTGTACAGAAAAATATCAGAACCACATCTGTTAGGATGACTGTCTCTGCCTTTTATATAAAAGAGCTAGTGTATAAAAAGTTTTTAAATCTAGGGTACCAAGCTGTATTCTACAACAGAGATACAGTACTCTAAATAGCAAAGAACTGGGGAATCAGAAAGCATAGCTACCTCCTTTTACTAATCAAAGACTGGTGGCTACAAAGGAACACAGGCCTGCTTCAAACTATTTGTGATTCACCAGAAATCTCATTAGCATTAGGACAACTAATTTGAATTCAAGTTTTAGTCAATGGTTTAAGCAGGATTCGGTGGATTTCAGGAAACATATATCCTGTGTACACGTGTGTGCATGTACACATGTGTGGCACGTTATTTTGACTGTTAGAATGTTTATCTTTTCAGGAAAAGAACGCCTCTGGTCTCACTTGCTAACTAACTAGGACTTACTGCACTGTTACGAAGTATGTTTCCTGCTGCATTCAGGTGTTTTCTTCTTCAGTCAGTTGGGGTGGTCGGTGGTGGCCGGGTTCGTTTTTGTAGAGCCGGAGGTTTAGTGCGTTTTAGATTCTCTTGGTATCGCCATTTATTTTTGTGCCTTCACCCCCATTAGGCAGTAAAACGTGTTTTGGAGGGGTTGGTGTGACTTGAAAAAGGACCTTGTTTTGTTGTTGGAACTAAAACCCTCTTCCCGCAGTTCTCATTGCTCGCCTCCTACACATTGAAAGTGATCTAGAACTTCTCAAGTATTGAATATGAGCTAAATGCATTGAAATCCGATTTTACATGTTGACCCTGTTAACTGCTGGTAGTTCAGTTGACAAACCAACAGTTACTGGCCCTTGGCAACTTTGTGTTCTTCTCCAGCTGGTGGTATTTGTCCCTCCCAACATAAAAGCTAATCGGAAAAGAAGAGACCCTGAAGAAGAATTAGCTGTTGGCTGGTTATTCTAGGGAGGCCTGGAAGTCACTTTCCTAGAAGCCAGCTAGCAATCGGTGGATCTGAAGGGTTAGGGCACGATGGTGATGATCTTATCTCTTCTGAGTATTCATGCTAGAGTTGAAACGCATTATCTTTTTTAAAAAACTTTTTTTAGTTTGAGATAATTGTCGATTCACACGCAATTGTAAGAAATAATGCAGAGATCCTGTGAACCTTTTACCCAGTATTTTCCATTACAAATATCTTGCAAAACTGTAGCGTAATATCACAATGAGGATATTGACATTGATAAAGTCTAGATGCAGAAGAATTCCATCACCACAAGAATTCCTCTTGTTGCCTTTTTATAGACACAGTTACTCCCCAACTCTGCCTCTGGGGAGGACTAATCTCTTCTCCATTGCTACAGTTTTGTTATTTCAAAAATGTTACGTAAATGGAATCGTACGCTATTTGATCTTTTGGATTGGCTTTTTTCACTCGGCATAATTATGGCTTCTTACCTTTTGGCTAAAATGAATGTAGCTACTGTTGTCTCTGAGTGGTTTGGGCTGTGTTCTTTTGCCGTACGCGGGCCTCTCACTGTTGTGGCCTCTCCCGTTGCGGAGCACAGGCTCCGGACGCGCAGGCTCAGCGGCCGTGGCTCTTGGGCCCAGCCGCTCCGCAGCATGTGGGATCTTCCCGGACCGGGGCACGAACCCGTGTCCCCTGCATCTCAACCACTGCGCCACCAGGGAAGCCCTGGGTTGTGTTCTTGAAATACCAAAATTATTTGGGATTGGGGATGGCACAAGGTTAGGTGGTTTTAAACAGTGACAATGATGAGAAAATTCCGTAGTAATATGTGTAAAATAAAGACCAAAGATCATTAGGTCTTGGATGAGCAAGAGTTGTGAGGGTGTAACACACTGGGGATATGTCAGTATATACAGTTTTCTTCCATAGATTTTGTTGTTGTTGTTCATGATGTAAGTGGTAAAGGTAGTCTTACGATCGATCATCCCTCATTCAAAGAAACTACCTGATCTTCCCCAACTGAAGTGGCGTTTTACAATTCAGAAGGAAGTCTAGTGAGTGTATTTACAAAGGAGTCCCAGTGGAACAATTTGAACAACAAAATAAAGACGGATTATAGCCTCTAGGGGAAAAAATATCCATGAGCTCATGCCAATATAAGTAAATTATCCAGTAAATAAATAGGGGAGAAGAGACAGCTCTTCGTTATGGTAGAATTCCAATAAAAAATGTAGAAGATATGATGGAAATGGAAAATCACCAGTAGGCAAACCTCACAGTGTTAATTGTTGCAAACAAGAATCAGTAGGTGCCAGACTTAGTGCGTGAGAGTATGATGAGAAATGTATATGTCAGATATCAGAATATTTGCATAGTCTCAGAGTGTCTCCCCCAGCAGATTAAGTAATTAATTACAAAGGGGGGAATCAGTACTTTTAAAGTGAAGAAAACTAGCAGACACCAACTTAACTAGATGATCAAAGTTATGTCACAAGACATATCAACATCATGATGCACTGAGAAGGGCGCATCTGAGGTGGTATTCTCACTAAAAAACCCTTCAACTGAAGTGTCAGGAAACACTAGACAAACGTAATTTTAGGACACTCTGCAAAATGGCTAGTACTCAGAAGTGCTCACCTTATGAAAGGATGAAGTGCTGAAAGAGCAGATTGGAGGAGACTAAGGAAGCATGATAACCAAATGAGCTGTGAGATTCTGGATTAGGACCTGGACCAGAAAATAAACGGTGGGACAGCTGGTGAATTTGAATAGATAGTTTTACTGCAGGATGATGAATTAATTGTAGGTTGGATGAAGAGTCTGTGGGATCTCTGAACTATTTTTTTTTTTAATAACTTCTTTTAGTCTAAAGTTATTTCAAAATTAAAAGTAAAAAAACAAACAAACCCAGCTTTTGGAATTTTATTGTGACTCTGACAAGGGGCCACCAAATTAAGATATTTTTGAAAATAATCTTTTTCCTGATTTAATCTTAATGAAGAGCTCAGTACCTTTCAGCTAAATATTTTGCGTATGTTGGACCATTAGTGACATGGCTGAAGCAATATATTAGAGCAAACTTACATACACACACAAGCTTATAAATAAATGGACAAGAAGAGCTAAAATAATAACATTTAACTCACCTTTATTCCTACCTGAATCTTGTAGATATTCACATAAAAATGCAGTGTATTTTACCAGGTGTGACGGTTTCATGATCCTGAATGTAAGTGAATGGGAATATTTGGTATAAGAAAAAAATGTGTAGGAGATACAATGAAGCACAGTAGGAAAGAAATTGTGATAGTAGTTGAAGGAAGTCAGTCTAGGTCAAATCAAGTTTGTAGAGTCTCCCTCCTTTTCCTTTTCTGTGAACTTAACAAATCTTTCAGTTGTTACTTTTGGTAGGAGTGAGGGGGTGGAAGGGAGGGAAGGGGATGGCAGGGTGTGTTGAAGGAGGCTGGTCGGAGGCACTATTACAGCTGCAGATGGGGAGACCTAAGCTGTGTGTGCAGCATTTCATTAAAAGCAGTTCAAGGTAGAAATATCTCTACAAACTTTTTTTCCATGTATATATATAAATGCCTTTGCATTTCAATTATAAAGCCAGGTGCCCGCCCGACTCCTCCCATAGCCACCTACCGTTCTTTTTTTGTGTGTGGTAAATTCTGAAGAATGCATGTTGTTTCTGTATAGTGTGTACTTTTTTCCCCTGTAACTGAAATTGGTACCGGAAGATTGGATTAAAAACTATGGGCCCTAACATTTGAGATAACAACAAATAAAATGTAAGCTGGGAGGTATTTACTATTTTCAATTATAAAGATAAAAACCATTTGTTTTCTATATTTTAATGTATTTTTTTTCTGTTTGATGTTTTCAGTAATAAATTGCATTTGCGGGCACAAGTGGAAAAGAAAAGAGCTGGCCAGGCTTTGAAGTAACTAAAATCTTATAAAATAGAAAACGTGAAAACGTGTAGGTGTCTATTAACACTTTAACATCTGTCCAGTTGTTCTGTATATAAGTAACTATTTGAAGTCTTCAAGGCAATACCTTTCTGATTTCTTCCGTAAGCTACATTATGTAGCCTTGCAAACTCCATTTTCTTTTAAGCACACTCAAATATTTTAGAAAATTCTTCGTCAAATTGTTGGAAATATTTGGCTAAGTAACATTATTTAGTTATGGTATTAAGAAACTGCTTGATCACATTTATACAATTGCAAACAACTAGAGATGGATTTTGAAAACTCATGAGTTAAAGAAATTGAAACACAGTAGCATGAAATGCCAAGAATTGAGGTGAAGAAGAATTTGACTGCATTTCAGTTTTTTCTAGTCTTCATTCGTGTCGGCTCCCCTTACGTTTGTAAGAGCTGGAATAAACCAAGGGGCAAGCTAGCTTTAGGGGCAGATGTTATCACGCGTTGCCCTGCGCCTTCAATTTGGGAAAACACAAGACTTCTTTAGAGGCAGGCAGTGTATGCAGAGACCCACAAGTTCTTTTTTTTTTTTTTTTAATTTATTTTGGTTGCGTTGGGTCTTCGTTGCTGCACACAGGCTTTCTCTAGTTGCGGCGAGCGGGGGCTACTCTTCGTCGTGGTGCGCGGGCTTCTCACTACTGTGGCTTCTCTTGTTGCGGAGCACGGGCTCTAGGCACACAGGCTTCAGTAGTTGTGGCTCGTGGGCTCAGTAGTTGTGGTTTGCGGTCTCTAGAGCGCAGGCTCAGTAGTTGTGGCGCATGGGCTTAGCTGCTCCGCGGCATGTGGGATCTTCCCGGACCAGGGCTCGAACCCGTGTCCCCTGCATTGGCAGGCGGATTCTTAACCACTGCACTACCAGGGAAGTCCCGACCCACAAGTTCTTTATCCCCAAATATGAATCTCCAAACCTAACGTCATCTAAGTTGGAATGGGTGAGAATTCCTATCTTGATTCCGTTTTCTCTGGTGTGGTTTAAATCTCCATCAGTTAGAGGAAACTCTGTGTCTGTGGTGGGGAGAGGCAGCATGGTAAAATCATTTCACTTTAAAAGTCCTCGTTCCCACTTGATTTATTGTGGGATGGCTGTTTTTTCTCTGTAGTTATACATTTGTATCTTTAAGTCTGAGTTTACTTAGTGCATTTCCTTTATCTAACCTGGTGGTTACGACCCTGGACTTTGGTGTCCAGACCACAGACTGCTTTGTGCTCCTGGGCAGGTTACTTAACTTCAGTGGGTCTCAGGCTTTTGGATTTCAGGGACTTTTAAAAATCATAAAACTCTGGGGTCCTGATACTGATTTGTCACCTATTTTGCCAAGTCAGCATGTTAAAATGAATGTAATGTAAATGTAAAAGGAACGTAAACTCTCTACTATTCTCATTTCATAAAAGAAAGGACATTTTAATATCATAAAAATAGGTCACAATCTCAGAATAAATAAATTTAGCTCTGTTTTGTTCTGTTTTTGTCAAGGATTCTTAAAATTTTACCGTGGATGACTGTGGTAACGTTACCAACCTCAAATGGTTGTAAAGGTTAAATATGTTCTTGTACATTTAGGTTCTGTAACAGTCTCTGGCTGGAGTGTTTAATATTTGTTATTAAATTATTATTTTTCAGCAGTTGGTATTCATTTATCCCTTAGGTAATATTTCATCATTCGTATATCTTATGATGAATTCACCAAAGTGGTTTACATATAAGTATTTGATAGACTTGATTGTGCGGGGGTTGCATTAGTCTGAAGGTTGTCAAAAACTGCACACACGGAGGCTTAACGGTGGGCTTATTTTTCTCACATAATGAGAAATCTGAAGTTAGGCAGTGCAGGCTTGATACAGAGGTTCAAGGATGTCATTAAGGAAACTAGCTCATTCTACTTGGCAAGTGATTTTGGTTTTCAAAGTCCCAAGATGATGGCTGCACCCCAAGCAGGAGAGAAGGGAGGAGGCAGAGAGTGCTTTTCTCGGTAAGAGTTGGTTCTGTTGGAGGAAAGCCCTCTCCAGGTACTTGTCCTTGGCCAGAGCTTGGTCACCTGGCTACTCCTAGTTGCAAAAGAGGCTGGAAATGTGAGGATTTTGCTTTTAAGCCTCGATATTGCAGAAAGGCAGGAAAGAAGATGAGGATGAATAAGTGCTGTGAGCCCATAGTATTTGTCCAACTTACTTTGCATAGGGAACAGATGATTGTAATAAGTGTATGTGGCGATTCTCAGGAGACCTCTTTGGAAGTCTTACTTTCAGAGGTCTTGCAGTAATGTATAGAGCTACATTACTGTAGCTACAGTTTTGGAGTCATATAGATATATTCAACTTCTTAGTTCACTTATTAGATGTATGACTATTAATTTTCTGAAGCACAGTCTCCTTTGAAAATAGAGGTAAAAATAGCATTGCGTGAACATTATATATAAATATAACAGTGTAACTTTTAAATATAAATATTTCTAAATGGTAACTATTGATTTAAAGTAAAACATAGGTTTATATTTTATAAATTCTTTTTGCTTCAGTTTTACTCTATTTTAAAATTTTATTTCATTTCTTATGTGCTCCAGTTTTGTGTTCTGATATTACTGTGTGTAGTAATACTTTGTCATTTTTCTGGGACGTTTAAGTTTTCAATTTAACTGTCATTCCTCCCACAGGCTGAACCATCATCATTTTATAAGTAAATATACTTTTGTATGTAAAGTATTTGTGAACGATAGCTGTTTAGAGTTTTCTGTAATTAGTTGCATTCATACTTGTATCATAAACTTATGTCTTTGAGAAAAGTGGTTTCATATTGAATGTTATACAAGGCTAGCTTTGATATTAAAACTTTAAGTATGCCCTGTGTCCTGCCTTAGAGCATTCGTTATGTTTAATTATGGGCTTTTTATGATAGCAGTCAAGATTTACGTAGATAAACTGCTCTTATGTGTAGTGGGGTCAGTTAAACAATTTACTGTCAGAAACTGATGACTAGAAATGTTATTGGAAAGAGTCAGGGTATTTGTCATTTTAAAACATTCTGTGTTTTTTTGTAGGATGTATTTTGGGGGGGATGCTGGGGGCTAAAACATGCCTGAATTTGGAGTCTTAAGTTAGGACCTCGATTTCATTTAAAATGGATTAACTTGCGAGGTGTCTGTCTGCCTCACTAGAGAGCTTACTGGGCTGGGACTTGCTATTCATCTTTGACTTGGCGCACAGCATAGCACAGAACTGGAGCTAATAAATGTTGGTTAATGACTAGATCTTTTTTTTTTTTCCTGAGAATTTGAGATACAGCAGAAAAAGTAATTATGTACTTCCACATTAATAGCTAATTGGATAAAAGCTGAAAGGAGCGGTAATTTTTGGTTCAGTTTCTGTCACACTGAAGTCCTCCTTTATAGAAACTTGTAACTTTGTGGAACAAAGTTGTTTTTTCTTGAGTATCAGACAGTTACCTCCCCATAAGTTTAATCACTTTGGTGCTGGTATTTTGAACAGTTACTTATGTGATATTTCACTGTCATTTAACAGAGTATAAATTCTTCCTCTGAGCTCCTGTGACACCTTTGTTCTACTATGCAGTACCTTTAAAAAAATTTTTTTTTTTAAATTTATCTATCTATTTATGGCTGTGTCAGGTCTTAGTTGTGATGCGCAGGCTCTTCTAGTTGCAGCACACGGGCTTCTCTCTAGTTGTGGCACATGGACTTAGTTATTCCACGGTATGTGGGATCTCAGTTCCCCGACCAGGACTCGAACCCGCGTCCCCTACATTGGAAGGTGGATTATTAAGCGCTGGACCACCAGGGAAGTCCCTGCAGTACCTTTTTTTTTTTTTTTTAACTTTGAGATTTTTGACTATGGTGAGGGACAGCAGTTTAAATTGATGACAGACTTAAATTATAAAATTAAATTGAATTCTAGTATTTAGAACTAATTTTCTGATTAACTGTTACCAAGTAGAGATGTTAGCCTAGACCCATTTTAATAGACATGACTATATAGATTGTAGAATGATTTACATGCAAATATAGTAACTTCTTGAGGGGTGGTTTCTGAAACAGGTTAAATATACTCCACTGAAATCTTACTTATTGGTTATAGATAAAACTTTAGAAAAGAGTAAGCTGTAATAAAATTCATTCTGGGTAAAATTTTTACAGATTTGTAGGAAAAGACATCTTAATTAAATACATGTATAGAGTAGAATCTAACTTCATTGTTTTCTGCTTTTCACCCGTACTTTGTAATTTTTAATTTTGTCATGTAACGTTCTTCTTTATGGAAGGGAATCGTGTGATTTGTGGAGCCTCTGAAAGGCCTGTAATTCATAGACTGCTTCCCTCACCCGTTGATGCCTGAAGGGAGAGACCTTGAGGAAAACAGATTGGTCAGTATTGGTTCTCGGTGCCCAGTGGAACCTTAGAATCAGGTGAGACCGGTGGTTTTGTCGTTGTCTCACAGACCTGGAGACTTTTCAGGGGCCTTTGGGAAGTCCTGGAAATCTAGCCTAGCCTCCACCATTAATTTTTATTAGAAAAAGGAGATTTACTACTAAAAAAAATGTTGAAAATTCCTGATCTAGTTTGAGACTCCTGAGTAGAGGAAATACATACCAAGAGTAGTTGGTGAATTTCCCCATGCAACAGGGACAGAGCCAGCAAACTGCTGAAAATTTAATCCCCGAGATCAGGGGTGAGCAAACTGTAGCCCTTGGGCCAAATCCAGCCCATAGCCAGGTTTTGTATATAAAGTTTTATTGGGACACAGCCAAGCTCATTCTTTACGAGTTGTCTGTGGCTGCTTTCATGCTACAGAGGCTGAGTATGGCCTGCAGAGCCTAAAACATTTGCTGTCTGGGTCTTTACAGCAAGTTTGTCCTTTGCCTTAGACTCTCATTTCTGAGAGCTTCCAACTGATTTCAGGGCTCAAGGATTTAATCCGCCTTTTATAATTGCAAGTCTGTAATCATTTCACTGAGGAGGTATCTTTACACAGAAAGGAATGAAGTGGAGGGGACTCACCTCAGCCTAGTTTCACTGTTATTTAAATGCTGCAAAAACAAAGCTGTTTTGTCCATTTCAATTATTATTTTTTTTCCTTCTAGCTGTAGCCAGAGAAGAACTAGGACTTTTAGTCATTCTAATAAAGTTATCTACTGGTGCTGTTTACAAATACACTCTGAAAGAATTCCACAATAGCGTTAACATAACTATTCATAAAAAGTCTTAAAGGCACTGCGTATAATTCTTTATTATTGTTCATCTGTTAATATTCATCCAATATTGTTTTTCTGAGTCACACAACTTTGCTCCCAGGAAGGACATATTATTGTATAGGTTGTTGTCATCAGTTTTCCAGCCTGACTTTATTGAAACTGTGTCTGTGATCTTTTTCTAGGTTTTCAAGAAATCTGGAGTTAGATGAGAAGTTTTAAGAAAACTCCTCTTCCTGAGTTAGGCTTTTGTTATTAAAATAAAACAAAACTGAATTATTTAAGCCCATCAGATACACCAGGTCCCCAGTCCCTGGCACACGCTGGGTGCTCTGCTTAATTAATCAACTTTGCATTGTGCTCAAAGATACCCTCATTTCCATTGAGTTTGCAATCAAGAATGATTTTACTGCTACAAAATAACAATTAGTTAACAGATGATAACCTGTACATCTATGGTAATTAATTATATCAATGTGAGTAAAGAAAAGAGACTATTCCAGTGAGACTTCGGGGGTTAGAAGTGAAATTACTTAGTTGAAAGGATGTACTTTCATCATGGTTCAAGAGAGAAACACTGACTGCTCCAAAACTGCAACAGTCTTGCCAGTGTTCAGCGAAACTTTGTAGAAAATGCTAATGAAAACCTTATTACAGTGTATCAACATATACAGTATCAGAACTCCTCACTCCCAAATAGAAATGTTCCTAGTGTTTACTCTCCTTCCTTCCTTATCCTTAGAAGATAATCGATTTTCGTACTGTCAGATGTCACCTTAGTTGTCTATGAAAACAGTTAATGTGGTCTTCTGGAAAGGACTGAAAACTAATTTAAAACTTCAGGCATATTGTACAGTATTTTGAATATTTCTATTTGTGATTTTTTTTTAAGGAAGAGAGTAGATGTTAAACATATTGAATCAATTTTTAGGAAAACAATACTTACCTTCAAATTGGTTGCAAGAAAATACAAAATAGCATGGGGGAAAGAGAAAAGAAACTAGCATCTCCTAGATATCTTTGAAAGTCTAGTAGAAAGCACACCATACTTCTCATCAAGCTGGGTGAAATTTTTTCGAAGAAAGAAGAAAGAGCTCATCCATAACTTAAAATCTGGCCTTTTGTATATCTTACAGTTTTCTTTATATTTTCAATAGGTTAAATGACTTAAAAAAAATTTATTTATTTGGTTGGTTGGGCCGGGTCTTAGTTGAGGCAGGCAGCCTCCTTAGTTGTGGCTCCTGGGCTCCTTAGTTGTGGCTCACAAGCTCCTTAGTTGCAGCACGTGAGCTCCTTAGTTGTGGTATGCGAACTCTTAGTTGCAGCATGTGTGTGGGATCTAGTTCCCTGACCAGGGATTGAACCTGGGCCCCCTGCATTGAGAGCTTGGAGTCTTATCCACTGCGCCACCAGGGGAGTCCTGGTGAAATGACTTTTATTGTAAAATGTCATTTACTCTCTCTTGTCCAAGGATTAAAAAAAAAAGTGGCTACTCTCTATCAACTCTTTCAGAAGATTATAAGAATTTCTCAGAATTTTCTTAATTTATTAGACAAACACACCCCTCTGCTGACTGTGAAAATGAGCACATTAAAAAATGTTAATAGGAACCCATGCTTAACCTTCCCCTCTGCTTTTGCGCTAGGCCCTAATATACGTTTCCCTTCATTTTTACTTTTCTCAGTTGATTAGAAGATCAAGAGTACAGGAAAAGAAATGCTGCTGTGGACCTATTTATTTAGGGGTGGTATGTCAGAGGAAAATAACCTAAGGCCTCATTTCTCATCATCAAGTAGAACCCATTCATATGGATGGTAATTTCCAAGAGTGATACTTGTAACCACAAAGAACAGTAATCTTGCAATATCTTCTGGGTAAACTGCTCCTGTGTTTTGAATTAATTTTGTAAAAAGCTAAGCATGGAGTTTGGGAAAGAAAACATTCGTTTATTTTTCTTCATAGATCTTCTTTTCATTCTCACTGCCCTCATTCTCAGGCCCTTGTCTGTGTCCCACAAGCAAAGCTTTGGATTCCTTCCTTTTTACCCAGGCTAGTCACACTTTATTCCACACTGTTCTTGTTCCTTTCAGACCTATCCTGGGTACTTTAAAAGGACTAACTTGAATGTTTCCTCCTCCATAAAGATTTTTTCTGGTCACTTGAGCTAGAGATTGAATTTTTCTTTATGAGATTTGTACTGATTTTAACTTGCACTTCTCTGTAAGCCATTTATCCTCTGGTAATTATTTCATAATTATTAGGAATACACATCTTATCTCCTATTTTATTTATTTTTTTATTGAGGTAAAATTGGATATAACATTGTATAAATTTCAGGTGTACAACATTATAATTTGATATTTGTTTACACACAAAACGATCACCACTATAAGTCTAGTTACCATCCATCACCATATAGTTGACCCCCTTCACCCATTCCCCCTCCACCCGCCAACCTCCCTTCCACTCTGGTAACGACCAGTCTGTTCTCTGTATCTGTGAGTTTGTCTTTGTTTTGTTTTATTTGCTCATTTTTTTAAGATTTTACATATAAGTGAAATCATACAGTGTTTGTCTTTCTTCATCTGACTTATTGCAGTTAGTATGATACCCTCATGGTCCGTCTGTGTTGTCACAAATAGCAAGATTTCATTCTTTGTTATGGCTGAGTAATATTCTATAGTGTATATAGTTTGTATAGTGTATACACACACACACACACACACACACACACACACACGACATCTTCTTTATCCATTCATCCATTGGTGGACACTTAGGTTGTTTCCGCATCTTGGCTATTGTAAATAGCGCTGCAGTGAACACAGGGGTGCATGTATCTTTTCAAATTAGTGTTTTTATATTCTTCAGATAAATACCCAGGAGTGGAATAGCTGGATCATATGGTAGTTCCAATCTGAATTTTTCCATGAATCTCCATATTGTTCTCCACAGTGGCTGTACCAATCTACATTCCCATCAACAGTGCATGAGGGTTCCCTTTTCTCCACATCCTTGTTGACACTTATTTGCTGTCTTTTTGATGAAAGCCATTCTGACCCGTGTGAGGTGGTATCTCATTGTGGTTTTGATTTGCATTTCCCTGATGATTAGTGTTGTTGATTATCTTTTCACATGCCTGTTGGCCGTCTGTTTGTCTTTTTTGGAGAAAGGTCTGTTCAATCCTCTGCTGATTTTTCAATCAGGTTGTGAGTTTTTGTTGTTGTTGTTTTTGATGTTGAGTTGTATGAGTTCTTTGTATATTTTGTCAGATACATGATTTGTAAACATCTTTTAGCATTCAGTAGGTTTCCTTTTCATTTTGTTGATGATTTCCTTCACTGCAGAAGTTTTAGTTTGATGTAGTCCCATTTTTTAATTTTTCCTTTTGTTTCCTTTGCCTTTGGAGTCAGATCCAAAAACATCACTAAGACCAGTGTCAGGGAGGTTGCCGCCTGTGTTTCTTTCTAGGAATTTATGGTTTTTAGGTCTTACATTCAAGTCTTTAGTCTATTTTTAGTTAATTTTTGTGTGTGGTGAAAGATAATGGTCTTGTTTCATTTTTTTGCATGTGGTTGTCCAGCTTTCCCAGCACCATTTATTGAAGAGACTGTCTTTTCTTCATTGTATGTTCTTGGCTCCTTTGGTATAAGTTAATTGTCCATGTATGTGTGGTTTTATTTTTGTCATCTTATTTTGTTCCATTGATCTGTGTGTCTGTTTTTGTACCAATGCCATATTGTTTTGATGACTGTAGCATTGTAATATAGTTTGAAATCAGGGAATGTGATACTTCCAGCTTTGTTCTTCTTTCTCAAGATTGCTTTGGCTAGTTGGGCTCTTTTGTGGTTCCATACAAATTTTAGAATTATTTGTACTAGTTCTGTGAAAAATGTCATTGGAATTTTGATAGGGATTTCATTGAATCTGTGGATTGCTTTGGATAATATGGTCATTTTAACAACATTAATTCTTCCAATCCATGAGTGTGGAATATCTTTCCATTTTATTTATAAGTGTCTTCAGTTTCTTTCATCAGTGTTTTTAGTTTTCAGTGTACCTTGTCCCCTATTTTAAACTGCAGAATTCCTTGAAGGTGAAACTATCTTATTGACATTTGTGTTTCCAAGGTGTTTTATAATACCTTAACATTCCATAAATAGTTAAATATATGAAGTGCGTGTCAGACGTTCTTATTATAATTCAATAAGCAGTACTGATGGGGCACAACACAATTTGGTACAATTTTAAAATTTAGCTCCTAGGAAGTTATTTTTTACTAATTGAGCATAACGTAATTTAGGATTGTGATTATTTTAAGACAGAGCCACAGTTCATTCTTAGAATTGCTTGATTAGGTAATAGTGATTCAAATTTTACTTAGTCACGATGACTTTGGTCATTCACAGAAGCAAGTCAAAAGTAAAAACCTGAATTCTAGACATGACATTATGAATTCCTAAGCCTTGGACTTCAATTTGTTGCCTTGGATTTTATTGGAGTATGTATGCATTTGCTGTTACTGGATTCTGAACTTTTTGTAACCTGGTAACCTTTCTTAAGTCAGATTTGACAGTTTTTTGTTTTTTTTTTTTTTGTTTTTTTTTTGCAGTACGCGGGCCTCTCACTGTTGTGGCCTCTCCCGTCGCGGAGCACAGGCTCCGGACGCGCAGGCTCAGTGGCCATGGCTCACCGGCCCAGCCGCTCTGCGGCATGTGGGATCTTCCCGGACCGGGGCACGAACCCGCGTCCCCTGCATCGGCAGGCGGACTCTCAACCACTGCACCACCAGGGAAGCCCCCCGACAGTATTTTAACTTGTATATTTAATCTCTTGTAAGATCCAAGAGGGGAAAAAACAAATGAGGAAGACTGGCTGGGAGAGAGGGCTGGTGTGATACCCTTTATTCTATGAGCGACCTTGGCAACTTTCATTGGGCCTCATTTTTCTGGTCTGTAAAACAGAGCACGCTATTTTGCCTTACCTCTTTTCCAGGATGTCTGTTAAGGGTTAAATGAGCGTAAGATGTGAGGAAAGTGCCTCTCAAATGGAGAAGTCTACAGTAATGTGTAAGACATGACAATCACTGACACAACAAAAGTATTAGTGTCAGTGGAAATTGTGAGTCATCTTTAAAGCTAATAGACTAAGATCCTTTTGCTATTTGGCTAGTAGTATTTATAGAAGTATGCCTCTTTTTGGTGTGAGTGAGGCAGTAAAACCATGTTTTCAAATTATTTCTTTCTTTGGTTGTCCAGGTTAATAGTTATCTGGATCATTTTAGAAGCACAGGCTTCATGTTGAGTTTTCTAAAGAGCTTTTCTTTGTTGAACCATTTTCAGACTTCAAAGAACCATTGTGTAACAACTCATCTACACCAATGTATCTCAAGTCGTTCTGATTGTTTTATGTTGAGTAAAAAAGCTGAACTGAAAATTTTTCACTTTCAAAAGTACTCAAAAGTGGCAAAATCTTTCCATATGTGGAACATGTATATATATTCTCTTCTAAGAGTGTTTATCAGAATACATATTTTTGGAATAAAAGCTTTATAATTAAGTGCTATGAATGGATACGATTTTCTTTTCTTTTCTGATTATTGAAGTTTGTCATCATTGTGTATTTACATTTGAATGCTCTGTGAACTTAGACTTATAGCCAGAAACTTGCATAAGAGTGTTAACAAGTATAAGAATATGGACTAGAAATATCATGACTGTTTTTGAAGAATTCGAAGAGGAATTGGAATTACTTTCATAATATAAATGTTCCCCATTGAAAGGTGCAACAGTGAATGGATCTTTACACTTCTGGTTATCCTTAATTAAGAGTTACTTTTGTAATGCAGCCCCTTTGAAAGTCCCATGTTAGTGACTTCAAGTTGTCATCAGTGTAGTAATACATAATACTTTGAGGTGTGTTGTTTGCTCTTCATTTATATTTAGGGAGAATGTAACTCAGAAAGAACAACTGAGGGAAGATATGTAAAAGCAATTGACATTTATTAAGTCTTTATTATGTGCCAGTAAGTCAGCTAGGTTTTTTCTCACTTTTTTAGTTAGTTTTTACATCAACCCAATTAAGCAGGAGATGCTGTCCTCAACTTACCAGTGAAGAAGCAGCTGAGATACAGAGAGGTTAAGTCATTTGCTTAAGGACACATAACTGTCTGATCTCAAAGTCCATACTTTTCCTCTCTACCAGACTCCTGCAGTAAGATTGGGTGTCAGTGTCTGTACTGTCGTCAGTAAGGACTGTTACGAAGTGAAATTGCGATTTGCTTAAGGTCTTTCTCTTTATTCAAAATGCTTGAATTGGTTAGTTGTACTTCAGATTTGAGCTTCAGGTCTAAAATCTAATTTTATTAAAACTTTGGGACTTCCCTGGTGGTCCAGCGGTTAAGACTCCACACGTCCGCTGCAGGGGGCACGTGTTCGATCCCTGGTTGGGGAACTGAGAACCCGCAAGCTGTGAAGTGCAGCCAAAACAAAAAGTAGATAATTTTAATTTTTAAAATAATTGGAATTAGTAGGGTGGGGCTGGCAGGTCTACTTTTAACTCAGATCCAGGTACTTGGCAAATAGATAAGTCTCAGTAAATGTTAGCTATTGTTATGTTAACTCTTTCTTTTAAGTAGCTTGTCTTAATCGCCAGGTTCATCTGAAATAATACAGAATTTCATATGATGGTTTTAATAGCATCTAATATTTATTGACAGTTTTGTCACTGGACACTGTGTTAAGGATGTAAATGTATTATCTTTTTTCTTCGTTTTCAGTACTCCATCCAGTTTATATAACATGTGACATAATAGCATGGTAAACATATTATCTTGATATCTTCTTCTGATTAGTTGCTGTGGGTGTTTGGTTCTTAGTTTTTTTGGTCCGTTTTTTCGTTTCGTTTTTAATAATCAACTACATTATTTAGGATTTTTGCCAGTTGATGAGGAATGCTTTGGTGTGGGCTAGCTTGATGCCTTTCAAGTTGTTCTGTGCTGGGGTGGGGAAGGGAGGAGAAACCAGTTTTTCTCAGCAGTAGCACAGCCAGGCGTCTACTGGTTTGTCAGAAACACAGACTTGACATACCTCTTATTTCCATCGCTCATGAAGTTTCCACACGGAATTACGTTACTACATAGCCTTTCTATCTGGGAGCGTAGCTGGGAGCCTTGGTTTTCAGTGCTGGCTGGCAAAGGTAGGGGAAAGGTTTGGGCGCTTGCTACCAGGGACAGGGTTTGAATGGGTTACAGTCCTCAGAACTAGCAAGTTGAAGGTTAAAACATTCCTGGTACGTCTGCTTCTCTAACTTGCCGTGAGGATGTCTTAGCTCATAAGCGAGTTTTGTTGTCTGGCTACACTATTTCAGAAAGGGGCTAATCAAACTGGAATTTGATCAGAATTGAGAAACATTCAGAAATTATCCAGATATGCTAAGAACTAATTCATAAGCCTGTGTCTTGCACAGAGATACTACTTACCTTCTCTGACATCTAACACCATTTTATGATTGTACTTCATGGTCTCGACTATATAATGAAAGACAGATTGATAGATTCTGGAATGTGAGATCTTATGGAGTCTTAAGTGCTTCTGAAATGCTAAAATCCAGATGCTCTGGTGGTGCTGGGAGTGCATCTGTGTTAAAATATGTCTTGGAGTCATTCAGTTGCAGAGACTGGTCACTTCGTGTCTGTGGCAGTAAGCCCCGCTTGTTCCCCTTTGTCTTTACAAGATGTAGGAAATACCCTTACTTTAAGGATGGAAGAGCACAGCACTCTAGGGCAGAAAGGTAGGAGGTTTTCAAAGGTATAACAAGTTCTTGGTTTTTGTTTTTGTTTTTAATCTGAGTTTTCTCATTTACAGCTCCTTTAAAAAAAAATCATATCTTTTCCTTCCAAAACATCCTTTACTGTTTCTTAGACTCCTCATTTTCTTCTATTTTTGAGAGGTACGGGGGTCAGAAAGAAAGGTTAAGTGCACAGTCTCCTAGTGGATTGTTCATTTTCTTCTGGTGATTGAAATTTAACTTGCATTGTAAGTGGACGTGGTAACATGTTCTGTCTCTGGGATGTTTTCGGCATTCCAGAAGTGTTCATAATTTGTACTTAAATTATATATTTAAAAATCAGTGTTTTAACTATTATTTACTTAGTTTTCTGCATAGTTCACACATCAAATATTATAAAAAGGTATACAGTGGAGAGTCTTAACTCCCTCCTCTGTTCCACATCTGCCTGATTCCTAATCCCTAATGATAGTGGGTGATTTTAGTTGTTTATTCTTCCAAAGTTTTCTTTTTAGAGCTCCATATACAAACCCATACAAAATATATTCCTCCAACCCCCAAATTATACGTACACACTGTCCCTTGCCTATTTACTTAAAGTATAGTATAATTTGGGGATCTTTCTAGAACAGTACATGAAGAGCTCCCTTGGAGGGTGAGTATGTGTGTCTGTGTGTGTGTTTAACCGGTACAGAGTATTCCCAGTGCTGTGACAAATATTCCTTACATATGTGACATGGTAAATTTCTGCTGAGCCAAAGGGTTACTGCGTTTTCTAATTTTGATAATTACTGTAGTAGCAGTTTACACTCCTGCCAGCATTATATTAGGAATTAAAAAAAAAAACTTGCAATTAAGTTGGATGCAGCTTTTACAAAAGTCAGATATCATTTATCGATAGTAAGGTTTAACCTTTTCGAGTGTAAAGAGTTTGAACGCGTGTGTCATCACACCACTACCACCACAGTCAACGTAAAGACATTTCCATCACCCTGCAGAGTTCCCTCGTTCCATCTGTACTCGGTCCCCTCTGACCAGCCTTGTCTCCAGCAAGCATTCGTCTGATGTCTCTCCCTGCAGTTTTGCTTTCCCAGAACGTCACGTACGTGGAATCATATAGTGGGTCATCTTTTTGTATGGCTTCTTCATTACTCAGAATGCTTTTGAAATTCAGCCATGCTGTGGCATGTATCAATAGTTTCTTCTTCTATTGCTGAGTAGTATTTCATTGTATGGATGTACCAAAATTTGTTTATCCCCAGTTGATATTTGAGTTGCTTCCAGTTTTTGATAGTTATGAATAAAGCTGCTATAAGCAGTCATGTGTAAGTATTTATGTGGGCATACATTTTATCTTTCTTGGCAAATACCTAAGTGTGGGATTCCTGGGGTATATGATGTTTGTTTAACTTTATGAGAAACTGACAAACTCTGTTTTCTTTTTCTTTTTTTAAAATTTAATTTAATTAATTTATTTTTATACAGCAGGCTCTTATTAGTTATCTGTTTTGTACACATCAGTGTATACATGTCAATCGCAATCTCCCAGTTCATCCCACCACCACCCCCCCACCACTTTCCTCCCTTGGTGTCCATACGGACAAACTCTTGTTTTCAAAGCAGCTGTGTGGTATTGTATTTCCATCCACAGTGCATGAAAGTTCCAGTTGTTCTACATCCTAGTCAGCACTTAGATTTGTCGATTTTATTTTTTTAAGCCATCTAATAGGTATGTAGTGGTATCTTATGTTTTTTAAAAAACAGCTTTATTGAGTCATAATTCACGTACCATACTATTCACTCGTTTAAAGTATACAGTCAGTGGTTTTTAGTATATTTACAGGTATGTGCAACTGTCATCACAATTTTAGAACATTTTCATCACCTGAGAAAGAAAGCCCCTGTGCCCTTTAGCTGTCATCCCTGGTTTACTGTGCGCTGTTCTAAGTAACCGTGAATCTACTTTATGTCTCTATAGATTTTCCTATTCTGGATATTTCGTATGAATGGAATAATATGTAATTTTTTGTGCCTGGCTTCTTTATTTGGTAGGTTTTTCTTTTTTTTTTTTTTTAATTTATTTTAGTTATTGAGTTTTGGCTGCGTTGGGTCATCGTTGCTGCCCACGGGTTTCCTCTAGTTGCGGCAAGCAGGGGCCACTCTTGTTGCGGTGCGTGGGCTTCTCATTGTGGTGGCTTCTCTTGTTGTGGAGCACGGGCTCTAGGCATGCAGGCTTCAGTAGTTGTGACACGTGGGCTCAATAGTTGTGGCTTGTGGGCTCTAGAGCTCAGGCTCAGTAGTCATGGTGCACGGGCTTAGTTACTCCGCGTTTGTGACTGGGTTCTTTAATGTAGCGTGATGTTTTCAAGGTTAATGCATGTTGTAGTATGTATCCAACATTCCATTCCTTTTTTTGGCCAAATCATAGTGCATCATACTACATTTTGTTAATCCATTCATCAGGCGATGGGCATTTGGGTTGTTTCTAAGTACAGTTTTGAGTACTGCTGCTATAAACATTCATGTACAAGCTTGCATTTCCTTAATGATGAGAATCTTTTCATTTACTTATTTGCCATCCACATCTCTTTGGTAAGTCTTTGCAAATATTTTGCCCACCCCATTTTAACTTTTTATTTTGAAATAATTTTAGATTTACATAAAAGTTACCAAAATAGTAGAGAGTTCCTGTATACCTGTCATTCAGGTTCTACTGTTTACACCTTTTAGAACCATGGGATATTTGTCAAAACTAAGAAATTAATACTGGAAAAACACTGTTCACTAAACTATGGACTTTATTTTGTGCTTTACCAGTTTTTGCACTAATGTCTTTTTTCTGTTCAGGATCCAGTCTTGGATACCATATTGCATTTATCGTTGTGAAAAATTAGGTGTTTTTCCTGGAGTCGTGAGAGTTCTGTATTCTGGGTACAAGTTCTTTATCAGATTGAATGCCACTCTGTACCTTTGCAAAGTTCTCCTAAATGATTTTTATTTGTAGCAGAGTCATTCCTCGTTTTAATGTTTTGGCTAAATGCAAATCAGTATATTTTTAAATGCTGATTTAATTTATATAACATTAGAGGGCTGTAGTTTCCCCATTTATGTAACAAATGGATATGTTCTAAGAAGTGTGAGAAGGTTGTATTTTCCCCAGATTCCACTATAGTTTTGCAGATATGTTCTCAGAAAAATATGTTGTTATTGCTGAAATGCTCCCTGTGTAATGTGATTTTTCTGACAAACTTAGGGAAAGGCCCTTTGCAACACCAGGATGTGGCAACACAGAAAGCCTGGAAAGGGCAGGAGGTCTGGCCCAGGAACCTTTTGCATTGAGGCAGGTTTTTTTTAAATTTTAGTTTTTTCCTTTTACAGTGAACCCACTGCAGAAATATTTTTACCTTAACAGATACCAGTAAACATCCACTACTCCTATGAGTCCTTGTAATAGAAATGAATTAATTCAGCACATGTCTGTCAGGGCCCTGCTGTGTTCCACTCGCTGTCTCAGGCATCGAGGATGCTGCTGGGAACAGAAAAACCTTTCTGCTTGGTACACGGAGCTCGCGTGCCAGTGAGGGGAGGCTCGCAAACCACAGACTGCATGTACAGTAGGTGCGGTGTTGCTAAGTATCATAGAGAAAAATTAGGGTGAGCGCGGCCACGTGTGGAAGGCTTCACCGATGACGAAGCGCTGTTTGAAGAGGAGGGCCTGAGTGGCAGGACGGAGTCGGAGTCGGCCTTGTGGGGCAGAGAGGGGAAACGTCAGAGACCTTCTAGGGGGCATCTCGCGGGCGAGGGTGGGGACTTCGGGGCTGGAGCCGGGAGGTAGTGACACGCGGAAGGTGTTGACGTCAGGTTGGCGAGGAGGCCGGCGTGTGCAGGAACTCTGGGCTCCTTCTGAGCTTGTTGGGGCTGCGGGAGGGCGTTGGGTAGAGGCGTGGTGGGTCCGCCTGGGCGCGGGGTGGGGGGCGGAGGCCAGCGGAGGGGAGGCAGTGGGCACAGGGAGGCCAGTCCGGGGCTCACGCCGTCGCTGCGGGTGGTGGGAGGCAGAAGTGGTCTTGCGGCCACGGTGTGTGTACGACGAAAGTAGGGCAGACCAGGGCTGTTAGATTTGGATGGAGAGCGAGGGGCCTCACACCTGACTTCGGATCTCCTGGGGGGATGGGGATGATGGTTATTGGCGAAGAGGACTTGGGGAAGGTCAGGTTGATTGAGGAGATAGTGATCAGGAGCTCGGTTTGGGCACGAGTAGAGTTGGGGATGCGTGTTTGTGACCCAGAGTTGTCATCAAGGAAGTAGTTTGGAGTTCACAGGGCTGGAGATTTAAGGCTCTGATGTTGTTTGACTCACACCTGACATCTTTGTCATTAGAAAAATCTTCGTCCTTTCTTAGTGACAAGAGTGCCTAGCACACGTTGGGGAGTGTGTTTCATAAATACCTGGTGAGTAGATTTGAGGTGCAAATCTCAATGCTGCTTTCTCTAGTGATAGGTTTGACTGTAATAATCGTTTCTGGGATCTGAAGTGTACATTATTTTCTTTCAAATGAACTTTAGTATAATAGTGTAACTTTATCAAGTCATGAGGAAGTTTTGTTTTGTTTTGTTTTTGTGGTACGCCGGCCTCTCACTGTTGTGGCCTCTCCCGTTGCGGAGCACAGGCTCTGGACGCGCAGGCTCAGCGGCCATGGCTCACGGGCCCAGCCGCTCCACGGCATGTGGGATCTTCCCGGACCGAGGCACGAACCCGCGTCCCCTGCATTGGCAGGTGGACTCTCAACCACTGGGCCACCAGGGAAGCCCCATGAGGAGGTTTGATAACCCTTCCTATGCAGTGGTCTCTGGGACTAAGTAGCATTAAAGGGGAGAGCGTGCAGCTGAGCCAGGGGTGTCCATGCTGCCTCTCACGACCTCAGTTCCTGGCCAGCATCCAAAGTGCTGACCTCAACTCCAGCTTCTGGTCCCTGATGGCCGCTGGTTTCTAATCTTAGACGGTGGAAGAAGCTAACTGTATATGCATCATAAGTCATTTGCAATTGGAAAAAGTGAGGGTTTTTGTAGTAACTATTTTGGCTCTGTTCTGTTCAAATATATTATTTTTTTCATGTGCTTTTGAAACTTACTGTGGCTTGACTTTGCTGGATTTAAGAAACTTACTGTATTAGTCAGCTCAGGCTGGCACACCAAGATAACACAGACTGAGTGGCTTAAACAACAGGAATTCGTTTTCTCATAGTTCTGGAGGCTGAAGGTTTAAGATCAAGGGCCCGGCTGATTGGGTTTCTGGTGAGGGCTGTCGTCTTGCTGTGTCCTCCATGGGCTTTCCTCTGTGGGGACGCAGGCTGGGAGTGGGCGTGGGGGCGGGGAAGAGAAAGAGAAAGCAAGAGATAGCTCTGGTGTCTCTCCCTCACCGATAAGGACACCTGTCCCATTGGACCAAGGCTCCACCCTCATGACCTCATCTCACTCTAATTACCCCCTGAAGACCGCATCTTCAGATACCATCACAGTGGAGTTAGGGCTTCATCATATGGATTTTGGGGGAACACAGCTCAGTTCATGACGTTTACCATGGTTGCCTCTCTAAATACTGGGGTTACACTGCATTTCCCTTGTGTGTGGAAAAAACAAAAAACACACCTTTTAAAGGTATTTGTACCTGAGGCGTCGTTCTAGAAAAGGAGAATGAATTTGTGAAAAACAAATGCAAAGATCTAGGTTTACTGGGAAGGGTAGTTTAAATTTCTGAAGTGCTTACATTCTAGAGTATTTAAGCGTGGAGTCTTACCCACTGGACCATGGGGAAGTCCCTTTACTGCTGCATGGAATAAAATTTTGTCTCTTCTCAGCTTTTGAAGTATAGGCAGGTATGGGGGAGAAGTAAGAGTAAGTTCATACCTTAGGATGTAGCCAAATTTTGTTGTTAAAATTCCACTCTGTTCAAATCTGGAGTTGAATAAAGACTCTAGGATGCCAGTGAGAGTAAAGGGACTCACTCCCCTTGTGGTGGGTTCGTTAACAATATGTGGGAAGTGGAAAGATGCATGTGAAGGAATAGAATTTCCATTTTGGGGGAAAATTTCCTCTCAGCTTTATATGTGTTTTAAATGATGAAGGTAAGAGGATTCTGAATTTATGTTTTGACTTGGTTGATTGAAAGTGTTAGGAAAAGCAGTGTAATACTCTCAAGCTGTATCTTCATCCCTTTGTTACTGTTCTCTGAGACCGTTTGAACCAAAGATAACCGGACCAGGGTACCAGTCATCTGGTCCTACGTTGGGGAGTCCATGTATTTTCCATTGCAAGGACGCCCGACAGAACGCCCACCCGAAGGGGATTTCCAGAGAAGCATGCGATGAAGTAGGTGTGGCGGAGGAGCCTTGTCAGTTTCCAGGACGTTGAGTCTCAAGCGGTTTGGTGCACCTGGACGAGCAGCATTTTTGTTGAATGTATCATAAGTCGTAACCGTAAAGTTCTGCGAGGCGCACACTTGTGCATTCCAGGCACCCTGTCACATGCCAGGTGTAGAGCACACATGTGTGTGCGTGGCACTGTGCCGCTAGGCGCGTCGGGACACGCAGATGCACGAGACATAGTGCGGGGCGCTCACGGCCCAAGGAGGGTGGTTGCCCATAGGAGGAGAATTCGTACGACAGGCTGGGGGTCTGGTGATGAGGTGGCGTGGAAAAGAGAGAAGGAACTTGAACGGGCAGGTATCCCATCACAGACTCCAGAGTTCCTTCTATCGAAAGGATTCTATCGAAAGTGGCCTCTTGTATACATTTACTACAATCTTGTTTCAGAGTTAATCCTGTAGTATTTAGGGCTTTGAGAGAGCATCTTACCCAGTGTAAAGCGTACATACATTTAGAGCATAGAATGACGAAAGAAGTTACTAAGCATTTTGAGCAGTGTTTCCTGAACTGTCATATATGCCCAGTATACACAGAGCACTTGTAATTTTTTCCTTACAGGCTATTCCGGTAATTTAAAATTCCGAATTATAACACTGGAGGGATATTAAGCTCAAAATTATTCTCAAGTTATCTTTTGTTCAATGAGATTTGTTGAAAGATTTTCCTTTGTTCAGTATCAGCACGTGGATAGTGAACAAAGCAGGCAGATTTTTGTCAGGCATAAACAGCTTTGCATCCTGTTGATCCCATAGAAAATACCTAAGTGAATGTCAGTGCTAAAAATAGATTCCTTCAGGTTTTTGGTTTTGTCACACCAGGGGTGGGGGGGGAGTCATTAAACAGGAAGAATGAAATCCAGTAAACAGGAAATGCATGCAGGTTTTTTGAAAGGGAAATGGAGGCCCATGCTCTGCAAATTTCAACGGGGTATTTCACCATTAGGAGGATCTTTTTGCGAACGCTGGATCTGACAGTGTCAGGTGGTCTTTTCTTCCTCACTACTATGATGATAAATCTTTGCTAGGATTGCATGTTGCAGATCAAAGGTTTGAAAGTTAATTCAGTTGGATTTTCGCTGATGAAATCCATTGGGGTGTTCAGCCATGTTTTCAACACTTTATGCTGCAAGGAGATATTTTTTCATTTTAGGCAGAGATAGTTCTGGTATAATTTAGAATGGTTAGTATACTTTCATAGAGTCAAGTATACCACATGTTTTTATATTTATATATATTCAAGAAAGTGAGGAAAATGCCAGCTGTTATATTTAAAAAGGGCCCCCCGCCCCTGGAAATCCAGCAGGTACAGAGCACGCAAACCTGAATTTACCTTTCTCTTTTAAGACACTTGTTTTTGGAAGCTACGTATTAATTCCAGTAATATTGCTATTTCTTAAAATATTGGGGGGATGTTTCTTTTGTAATTGCTAAATGTTACGTCGTGCAGTGACAGCTTTAAGTGTGAACAATATCAGAGGATTCAGGATTGGCTGTGGGCTGGGACAGTGGAGAACTGGGTGGCCAGGGAGTGCTGTGGAGGACTCGTCTCATTGCGGGGTGCGGGGTGGGGTGTGTGTGTGTGTGTCCATATGAGGATGGGCTCTGTGTTGATTCTGTAGCAGATAAGGAGAAAACGAAATCAAAACCAGCGTGGTGGATAGCAGATGGGGGCTGGGAGGAGAAAATCTAACATGGATAATGCCAGTGTAACACCTAATGGAAGATCTTGTAAGCAGTGATGCAGGATAAATTTTGTACCTCAGATTTATTTTCCCTGGAAGCATTTTTGTTTAATTAAAAAAAAATGCAAACACCCTAGACCCTAATTTAAAACGATATAAGTAAAATTGTCTCCCTCCTGGATACCACCGTCCCAAAGTCTCTAATACGTTTTTATGTACTTGGAAAAAAAAGCTTTATGATCCCACAGCATATTTTGATTTAAAAGATTTAATTTAAGCAAGTGGAGTCGTCTGTACACACAGTTCTTGCCTTTTCTTTTAAACAATGTTTCCTGCTCAGGGGATGCACAGATGCCCCTGTGCATCCTCAGTTATGTCCTAGTTCCCCCAGGTTGGACATTCACGGTGTTTCCAGTTTGCATGTCCCCTTACAAATAGTGCTGTGGCGAACATCCCTATGTCTGTGCGTATATGTGTTTGTGGATACTTTTTTGAGTAGATACGTTAGATTAGATTCCTGGTAGTGGTTTACGGAGTCCAAGTATATGTTACTTAACATTTTGATAGATATTGCCAAATGGTTCATTGAAAAAGCTGCACCAGTTTATATTTCCACTACAGTGTATAAAAATCCATGCCAGCAATGGAGTTCCATTAAACTTTTCCAATTTTGCCAATCTGAGAAGTGAAAAATTGTATTGTAGTGTTTAGACAACATTTCTTTAATTCTGTGAAGTTGAACTTTTTTGTGTGTGCTTGCTGGCTAGTATTGGAAAGTAATTTTAATCAGTTTTACCTGTATGTCAATAAGAAACGCTTACTACTAAGGGGAGACAGGCTCAATAAACTATGGGATCCTGAAAGCCCAGCCAGCACCTCATAGGAGAAATGCTAACATGACAATATAACATAGCATAAAAATGTAACGTAAGAGAAGTGCTTGTATCAGTGTTGTTAGGGTATATGTGCAGAATGGAAGACAGAAAGAATTTTCTGTAAACTTCTGAATATATGTGATCAAGCATTTTTCCACACTGTACATCTAAGATTATAGGAATAGCAGTTGCATTCTTATTTTAAAACAAAAAACATTATGTAGAACAATTGAAGTATATGACTTAATTTGGATATTTATTTTTCTCTTTGAAAAGCAAAAAGAGATGCCTTAACGCCATTCAGAACATTAAAAATCATGGTAGTATCTTGTATTCTTTCCTTTTTGTTATAATCAGATGTTTAATGGATTTACAGTTTTTACAAAATGAGGAACATTTTTCTCATACGTAATGAATGATTTCTAACAAAACCAATAAGTAATTTATTTGCAGTATTTGAAGACAAGTTGTAGCATGGAAAAATCCTCCTGGTACATTGGCAAGTGGATGGACCCAGATGATCAGATACTTCATTTTTGTGCCTGCATTTCATGAGTCGGTTTCACACAACAGCTGTTGTGGAGGAAGGGTTGATTTATCAGAATACTTCATGGTTTATACCAAAAAAAAGAAAAAGAATATGAAATTTTTGTGGCCATAAAAGGGTAAACCAAGCGAGCTTACTGCTAATAAATAAAAAAATCACTTAAAACATAGATTCTTAAAAAGAGCCCCTGTTTTTGGTTTTCAGTGTCTCAGTATTTTAAATTACAGAAAACAATGGTTAGTTCTAAAAAGTCTTGTAGCTTAGAAGTAGTAATAACTGATAGCAAACATTTATTGAATTCTTCCTGTGTAAAACACGTCACCTACATTATGTAAAGGACACATTATGGGCAGAGGCTTTGGAAGTGCAGTGACTTGTCAGGGCTGTGTACACTGTAGGTGATGGGGCTGGTGTTGGAATCCAGGGACTCTGGTTCTAGAACTTACACTCTCAAGCACTGTGTTAGGCTGTATCCAAGTTAGTCATCATGAGGAGTATATGTAATTTGTGAATTTAAAATAAATACCTGTTTGTTTTAAAATGTTAAACAGTTTTCCTTGAGTGCTTTTCAAGGATTAAGAAGACATTTGTTCTTTCTGCAATAAATACCCATTTCTTCTAATTTTGTTGGTGAAAAGTGTTGGTATTTGTGCTGCTCTAGGTTCAGATCTTAATTTTCCCTTGTTCGGGCCCCAAAGATTATGTGAGGACTCCCACACTAAATGGAAACCCATAAAAGTGAGAGAGACTTAAAAAATAGATGTTTGGAATGTCTATTTTTTCCATCTTACAGTGTACTCATGGAGAATATACTTTCTGGCACAAAATACTCCACTGGGCCTATAACTAGTTGATTAATAAAAGGGGGATTTGTAAGAACCATATGATATAGTGGTTTATCTTGACTCAGGGCTCAGATCTAATTTTATAAATTTTTTACAGCTGCAGGGATATACATATAATACGTAGCGCTCCATCACATCTTACATGATTGCTTTCAAGTTAGTATTTGATGGGGGTGAGTTATATGGAGCTGGTGTTTCTGGGTTTTTTTTTTTGGATGGGCAGGGTGCTTTGGGGGGGAAGTATTTTCTCTGACTCTGAACAAATGCGTCCCTTTTTGACAGACCGTGTTGTTGCCATGGAGACCTTTAGACACTATAAATGCAGCCTCCAGTTCCAGCGGAGAATATGGCCTTGGGTTGTGTGCGGGGGGGCTGTGGGAGCAGAGGGCGGTCCAGATGTGTAGAGTCTGTTCAAGGAAACTGTTTTACAGTAGTCAGAAGCCCGTGGGCCTCTTCTGCAGCCTTCTTTCCTTTGAGTTCTTTTTTCCTGTGTGTGTGTGTGTGTGTGTGTGTGTGTGTGTGTGTGTGTGTGTGTGTCTGACATGTATAGAAGCAGTGGAACAGCGTAGGGAAAGACCCTATTTTCCTTCTCTGGTCTCATATTCCTTTCTCTCAGAAGAGGACCCAACACTGCTGAGAATTTGTCCTTGAGCCCACGTTTTTCTTCTTTTGCTCCATGTGTATCTCTACAAGCTGTGATTTGGTGTTTTGTCCACACATCCTTTTGCGACTTGCCTTTTTCTCAGCCGTAGTTTTTGCGTCTCTTCATGTGGACGTATATCTGGTTCATTTATTTGAGTTGGTGTCTAGAGTTCCGTTGTAGCATCGTTAATCTAGTTCCTTAGCAGTGGATGCTTAGCATGTTCTTCTGTTTTATTTCTCTGTAACTCTTCATTTGCCACGTTGTTGAGTGTTGAGTATTTATTGAGGAACTCAATAAATACTTGCTTGATTTAATTTCGACTTGGCTAAAGCTAGGTCTCATGCTGTCATTAGTCTGTTCTCTGGTTCTCTCTAATAGACTCAGTTCATCTTATTATTAAATTAAAATTTTAAAAAATTGTTTTAGTTACCCTCCAGTCATTTCTTTCTTCAGCTCTTCAACCTAGTGAAACTGACCTGTGATACATCTTACCCAGCTACTTGTAGCTTGGCCAGATTCCAGGACGTTCTTGATCTTTGCAGAAGATTATCAGTAACAGCGTGGCTATTGCAAGAAACTGCTTGTAACATCTTGGCGGGTCTAGGATTTATAGAGAAAGCAAAACTGTAACCTTTTAAATACTTTTGTTCAAGTTTCACTGGTGGTTTTACTTAGTTAAACAACTTGTTTTCTTATTTATTTATTTATTTTCTTATTAGTCATCCATTTAATACGTTAGTATATACATGTCAATCCCAATCTCCCAGTTCATACCACCACCACCACCACCCGCTGCTTTCCCCCCTTGGTGTCCATACGTTTGTTCTCTACATCTGTGTCTCTATTTCTGCCCTGCAAACCAGTTCATCTGTACCATTTTTCTAGGTTCCACATATGTGTGTTAATATGTGATATTTGTTTTTCTCTTTCTGACTTACTTCACTCTAGATCCATCCAGTCTCTAGATCCATCCACGTCTCAGCAAATGACCCAATTTCGTTCCTTTTTATGGCTGAGTAATATTCCATTGTATGTATGTACCACATCTTTATCCATTTGTCTGTCAATGGGCATTTAGGTTGCTTCCATGACCTGACTATTGTAAATAGTGCTGCAATGAACGTTGGGGTGCATGTGTCTGTTTTTTTTGTCTTTTTTTGTGGTACGTGGGCCTCTCACTGTTGTGGCCTCTCCCGTTGCGGAGCGCAGGCTCAGCAGCCATGGCTAACGGGCCTAGCCGCTCTGCAGCATGTGGGATCTTCCCAGACCAGGGCACAAACCCATGTCCCCTGCATCGGCAGGCAGACTCTCAACCACTGCACCACCAGGGAAGACCGCATGTGTCTTTTTGAATTATGGTTTTCTCTGGGTATATGCCCAGTAGTGGGATTGCTGGGTCATATGGTAATTCTATTTTTAGTTCTTTAAGGAACCTCCATACTGTTCTCCATGTGGCTGTATCAATTTACATTCCCACCAACAGTGCAAGAGGGTTCCCTTTTCCCCACACCCTCTCCAGCATTTGTTGTCTGTAGATCTTCTGATGATGGCCATTCTAACCGGTGTGAGGTGATACCTCATTGTAGTTTTGATTTGCATTTCTCTAATAATTAGTGATAACAACTTGTTTTCTTGTTTCCTTATTATTGTAATACTATTCAGAAAGTACTGCTGAGGGACTCAGTGTTTGCCTAATACAGTTGTCAGAATACAGTGTATATGTAGACCAGTGCTGTCTGATGGGTAAGCCACACGTGTAGCTTTAAACTTTCTAGTAGCCACATTAAAAACTTCAAAACAGATCAGGTGCCATAAATGTGACTTAAGCAGTGTATCCAAAAATGTTGTCATCTCAGCATGTAAGCAATGGAGAAATCGAGAGATTTCACTTCTTTTCATGGCAACTCCTAGAAAGCCAGCGTGCATTTTACACTGACAGTGTATTTCCCCTGGGACTAGCTACATCTCAGGCGTTCCGTGGCCACATGTGGCCAGTGACTACCATATTGCATAGTGCAAGTATAGAACATACAAGTTTAAGAAGTATTAGTCAGCAGAGAAGATACACAGACGGCAAATAAGCATATGGAAAGATGTTCCACATCAGTGTCATCAGGGTAATGTAAATTAGAACAGTGAGATGCCACGATGCACCTGTTAGAGTGGCCAAAGTCCAGAACACTGAGAACGTCCAGTGCTGACAGGGATGAGGGGCAACGGGAACTCTCGTTTGTTGCTGGTGGGAAAGCATAGTGGTGCAGCTGGTGTGGAAGGCTGTTTGGCGTTTTCTCACAAAACTCATATACTCCTGCCATGCGATCCAGCAGTTGTATTCCTTGGTATTTGTCTAATGGAGCTGAAAACTTATGTCCACACAAAAACCTGCACGTGTATGTTTATAGCAGCTTTTCCAAAAACTGCCAAAACTGTTCCAAAGTAAAGTGTTTTGTTTTTTTTTTTAAAGACTCACCATTTACAACATTAATCTGAATTTTTTTCTTTTTTCTTCTTTTCCACATTACTGGGCTGTTAACCAGACTCTTTATATCTGAAACTAAAGATTAGTGCGTAAGCATCATTGGGGAGTATTATTTGCAAGATGAAGGATACTGTCCTTAAAGAACTCAATGAGAAAGGCAGACCCGTCAATAGTGAATGAAAGAAAAGGAAAAATACCAAAAGAAGAAATAAGGATGGCCTAAAATATATGAAAAAATGATTTTCACTAGAAATTAAAGATGCAATTTGCATGAAATAGCATTTTTTTGTTGTTGTTCATGAAATTGGGAAAAAGTTGGAAAAAGGATAATACCCAGTTTTCTTGGAGGTTTTAAGGAATAGGTACTTTCTATAGCGATGGTTGGCTTGTCAATTTTATGTTTTTGGAGGGTCCTTGGTTAATATGCACTAAAAGCCTTAAACATATACAGGCCTTTGACTCAAGAACTTTTTTCTTTCTGGACATTTATCGTAAGATAGCAATTAAGGATATTTGAACAAGCAGCCATTTAGGGGTTAATTTATACACCAGCTACTGCTTTAAATTTACGTAATTTTCAGAGCACCCTTAAGAGGCTCAGAAAGGTCAGCTAATTTGCTCCTGGTCACATGTTATCAAGTGGCAGATGAATATTGCAGAATTGCTTAAAGTCAAGAAGACAGCAGGTGCTTAAGTAACTGAAATGAGTGGCTTGATGGAGGGAATAGAGAGTTTGGAATGAAAGATGATCTTGTGGTCTTTTACCTCCTGAGATATTTACAGTAGATGTCAGTGATGAAAGCTGATTACAAAACAGAAGGTGTATTGTACTCGAATTTTTGTTTAAAAATACACTCACACGCTCATGTGTACACGGGAGTAGAAATCACCTCAGCAGACTTGTGTTCAAGTCTGTGCTTTGCTCCTCGCTGGGCGTGTCACTTTAGTCAAGACACCTAACCTCTTCCTGCCTCAGTTTTGTTTACAGACATTCCGTTGCCAATTTACAGGTAATTGGATGATTGAACTACATGAAAAGCAGAGAGTTCTTTGCAGTGCCTGGCATGTGTACCTGATAAATGCCCCTCAGAAGTCCTTAAAAAATCTTATTACTGGATGAAGGGATTACAGATAATTTAAACTTTCTTATTTTTTCCTATCCTTATATACATTTTTCTACAATAGACGTGTTTTGTGAATTGAAAAAAAAAGGTTAGAAATGCTTAATTTACAAAATTTTAAAGACAGAAAAGATAGGTGTTAGATGAGATGTATATCAGAAAATGTTACATTGCTTACCGAATTGGAAAATTTAGAGAATCACTCATTTAGTGTTGAAAAACAGCCATTAAACCGCATTTACATTTAATAGTATTTATAAAAATAGTAGATTTTATTGAATCCTAGAGCTTATTCTTTAATTTTAGAGTAGGTGGTTAGGTGAGGTTCAATAAAGAATAGATGTTAAAAACTGTAAATGCTCGTTTCTTATACTTACATTCAGGGAAGTTTTTAGTCTTAATCATCCTTATATTTTAATAAAGAGAAAGTCAAACTATCAGATGATTTACTAATTTGGGGGGTTACTTATAATGACTGCTGCTTCCAGTTATTTTTCCTGATTTTATTTCCATTTTGCCTCTAAAGACTTTGAAGCAACTAATAAACATATGGGGGTCCATGTTTAATAACTACCTATTGAATGCCTACTCTTTCCAGTTAAAATGAAATTTCACTGTAGTTTTTCATGGTTCTCTTGTAAACCATTCCTGGGTTTGATTGTACTTGGGCATTGGGTACAGGAATGAACCTGGCTTCCATATTGGATTTTCTCGGTAGTGGAACGAGCATCTTTCCGTTTACTGGTTGTATTCTGTCGGACTGTCAAGAACAAGTGCAGAAGAAACAAAAGTAAACCTAATTCAAAGAACATACTGTTTTATTTTATATAATTTTCCCTATAGTCTATTTTATCAAATGTTGACATTTTAAGACATTTGTTACTATGTTTCTTAAAAAGAGGGTGTTGTGATCAAGTTATTTTTTGGATCCGAATTAAACTTGGATTAAACAAATTTATTTCCTGCAGCATTTTTGGAGCCCTTGATTTTCAAGTCTGCATCCTGCCTCTCTACCATGGGAGAGGGTAGAGTACGTGTTCCCTAAACTTACGTGACTAGGAACCCCTTTGCAAAGCATTGTGGAACACACTCTGGGACAAATACGGAGAGCAGAGGAGGGAAAAAAGAGCTGGAATACTTACCCATTGAATAAAGTAAAATTGGCTCTTAAAACTGTATTGTGGACATTTAAAAAATAGCAAATTTAGGGCTTCCCTGGTGGCGCAGTGGTTGAGAGTCCGCCTGCCGATGCAGGGGACACGGGTTCATGTCCCGGTCCGGGAGGATCCCACATGCCGCGGAGCGGCTGGGCCCGTGAGCCATGGCCGCTGAGCCTGTGCGTCTGGAGCCTGTGCTCCGCAACGGGAGAGGCCACAACAGTGAGAGGCCCACCTACCACAAAGAAATAAAAAAAGAAAAAAATGCAAATTTAGTTAAAATTTCAGCTGTAGTTTTTCTTCTTCCCTCTACCATCTGTCCCTCTTTTCTCTC